>NC_067284.1:37982536-39278786 GCF_020740795.1 Apus apus
CAATTTAAAAGCATAAATCCCCCCATGCTGAAAAAAAAGCTCATAAATTATACAAGAAAAAGGAATGATTTCATCAAAGAGCCAAGCACTGCCCATGGAATGTTTCAATAGTACTGGATTTATAGTTTTCTGGGAGACGATTTATGATCCCTAATTTTCTGCAATAAAAAGCTCAGCAGGGATTCTCCGAATGAAATATCTTTTAACAAATAAATAAATAAATAAATAAAAATCCATCTGAGAGTGAATGCAGACAATGCCATTCTTGGAGAGCTGCCCCTTTTGCATTCCTGTTTCAAAATTAATCATGGAAGACCCTAATAAAGATTGCACAGTGAGAAAGGAAGGAAAGACACTAGACCTTGAAATAAATGCATTGCACTGTTGGAGAGGGCATATTTAGAAAGAAATTCACCTGTGACACTTCATAGACATTGTCTCTAAATAAGAATAAAATTATCTAACTGGCTTCAAGAAAAGGTTAAACATTTCCAAAGCTCACAGGGATGATTGCATTATATAAATAACCTAGAGGGGGAGGTTGTGTGTCAAGCCTGTGCACAGACGTGACATGTAGTCACAGCTAGATGCGCAGAGAGATTCACTCACTTCCTCTAATTTTAGTGCTCTGATTCACAGTCTCTGCCAAATTTAGTGGTAGTGGCTGAGGAGGCTACTGTTCCCACGGACCACCAGTCACCAGGCAGCAGAGGCCATGAAACAGAGCATGTGTATGTCACAGGTCACAGACCAGAGCACTAAGGTGGAGTGAGAACAATGCTGTATAAGTTAATATGCCAGGCTGTGAATTATGACAGCTGAGGAGGAGACTTAGAGTCTCTTTAACTGCTAAAGGGATGGGATAGAATCTTCAGCCATCTTTTTAAAACTCCCACTTAAATCACCAAGGTTGTGACCAAGAAGTCCTACTTTGAGGATCTGCTACTGGGTGGTAAGAGAGAGAAGATACTGGGCTGCATGGACATTTGCTGTAGTATACAATGATTGCTTCTCAAGATGTTGTTATTCTCATTTTACTTATAAGAAGCTGAAGCAAATAAAGATGTAAAGACCTGTGTGAACAATCAGACAAGCAGACTGACAATACTGGGATCTGAGCACTTTATCCTACATGTCACATCGAGGACTGTCCTCCCTCTCTGCCATACAAGTCATCCATACACAGCCCAAGATCCTAGCACACAGGAACAGGGATAGCCACCAGGATAAGTGGGAGCGATGACAGTACCTACTGGTGAGAACCTACATCACTGGAGTCAGCAGCAAGCACTCAAAATCTCCCTCTGGCCTTCCAGACTTCCAGACTTTGAGAAAGAGAGTGAAGGTGCAGTTCAAGTAGATTTCCCATTCATATTCTTTGGATTTTCCCTGTTTATTTCTTCTATGTGAGGGCTCCAGTCTAGGCCTCCAAGCTTTCAAATTCCATAGCAAAGAATATAGTTAAGGTGCTAATCCAATCTACACGCAAGCCTGTAGATGAAAGGACTCTATTGACTCAGCTAAGCATTAGATTGAGCCATTGCCTAAACCCGTGTCATCCAAATGAATAGAAAATGCTCAAAACCATTTTGTTTTGACAGCAAAAAATGGTCAGAAAAGTCAGTGAAGATATTTGAATGACCAGTCTTTTTCTCATCAAGTTGTATTTTGAAACAGAACAAAAATTGCTGAAAATAACCTTAGTTCCACTAACTCTTTCTTATATATCACAGCAGACTCAGTTGACAGATCTTCAGGAAAGAGCAGTAGAAAACTGCAGAAAAGAGGAGGATTTTTCAATAGATTAATTTAAATTCACATTGCAGTTCTGGAAGACTACCAGCTAAGAGTGCTGAGGCAGAACAGCTGGCTGAAAGGAAGGAAGTGTGTCTTTGGAAAGGTAATTTGTAAGCATTAAGCATGCAAGATTTGCTATCTATCATCTATCCCTGCTCCAAAACACTCTACAAGCACCGGGCATTTTGCCCATGTCTGTCTGGCAAGACCTGGGAGTACTTCCTAGCTCCTCTGCCTAGGTATTCATGCCAGCTACATCCAATGTTATGTTGGGAGCAAACCCAGATGTAGACTGGTCCCCTCCATCCCATGGAGTGGACACTCCAACTTACGGCCCAGGAGATAACTGCGAAGTGCCCCTGCTGCCTCTGGGATCTGGACAGAGAGTATGTGCTTGGAGCTAACTTAGCTGTACTCTTCCAATATTTGTGGCTGAAGCAGACCAGGAGAAGGCATTCATCAACACCTCATTCTTTGTTTCCTTACTAAAAGAAAAATAAAAATAGACTGCAGCTTGACTCTTCACTGCTCTTACAGAATTGGGTTTTTGTTGGGTTATTTTTTGTTTTCCCTGAGGATCTGCACTGTGTTTCTGATTGATTAAGAGTACAAAATAAGATATTTTTTTTTTCTTTTTTTTCAGTTCTAGTTATCTACAGATATTCCAGTAAATATATCTATATTAATTTCACCCACTATTGATTCCAGGAGACACTTCAGAGAATATATACATATATTAACACATCTACTTGGCATCCCAGTGTACCAAAAAAGCAGCATTTTCTTATGCAGACAGTGGTATCTGGCCTCTATACCAAATAGCAATAACATTTATTTGACATAAGTAGAAACATCCCTACAAAACAACAGCTCCCCACAAAATAACGACATTCCAAACTGGAGCTCTGTGATCCATTCAATCAGCTAACTAGATTGAATTTCAGAGGCAAAATGAAACAAACCAACCCTCCAGAATTTTGCTTGATCCTGTATGGAAACTTAGGTCAATAAAGTGGTAATTATTCATAGAATAAGAGAATCATTTTGGTTGGAAACACCTTTAAGGTCATCAAGTCCAACTGTTAACCCAGTACTGCCAAGTCCACCACTAAGCCATGTCCCTAAGCACCACATCTACATGTCTTTTAAATACCTGCAGGGATGGTGACTGCACCACCTCCCTGGGTAGCCTGTTCCAGTACCTGACCATCCTTTCAGTGAATAAATTTTTCTTCATACCAAATCTATACCTCTCCTGGTGCAACTTGAGGCCATTTTCTCTTGTCTTATTGCTTGTTACTTAGGAGAAGAGACCAACAGCCACCTGTTTGCATTAGTGCAAGCTTTCAATGATCTGCAACAATAAAAATAGGATTTTTGAAAAAACACCAGTTATGAGTGCTTAAAATAGTAGAGCTGGATCCCCAGAATAGATTATGTTCAGAGAAGTGAAGGAACGCTGCCTGGAAAGCTTTCTCTTTTTCTTGCTCAGCACAATCTATCTGACCTACAGGAGATCTCAAAAAGGAACAAAGCAAATAAGAAGCTGATTCCTCAAACTGAAATGCATAAGAGGACACCAAAAAGGAGACAAAACAACTAATAGACAAGTGAGCAGCAGGCATGAAAGAAGCAACCTGATTTGGTGAATAGGTCACATATATAGAAAGAACAGCCAGAGACATACCACCTGGGGAGGGGTACAGCTTGAACAAACATCCTCACAGGCAACACAAGTAAAACGCAGGGTAATATTTTTGCTTGGTCCGTTCAAGTAAAATGACAGTCATAAGCATTCCAGAAGCCAGGCTGGAAAGGATCTCAAGAAGTCGTTTACTAGATGCCTTTAATGTGAGGCAGGCTAAATACAGGTGAGAGTGGTACGTTCAACCTGTTCTTAAAAATCCTTAATAAAGTTCAACTCAGGGATGTATGCAGAAATGGCCCCTTAGAAGAAGAAAACTAATGCTATTGATATAAGAGCAAGAGAAAGACCTCAGTACAACGAGTTGGCAATTGGATTCTAATGGCTCTTCAGCACATCCAGGAACTTCCCAGAGGCACAACCCATGGCACTGACCAGCCACGAATCATGAATTCTGTGGTCAATGGGACAAAACCTAGTTGGAGGTCTGTGACTAGTGGAGTCCCTCAGGGGTCAGTACTGGGACCGGTGCTGTTCAATATTTTCATCAACGACCTGGATGAGGGAACAGAGTGTGCCCTCAGCAAGTTTGCTGATGACACTAAATTGGGAGGAGTGGCTGACACACCAGAAGGCTGTGCTGCCATTCAGAGAGACCTAGACAGGCTGGAGAGTTGGGTGGGGAGAACTTGATGAAATTCAACAAAGGCAAGTGTAGAGTCTTGCATTTGGGGAAGAACAACCTCCATGTCCCAGTACAGGTTGGGGGCTGACCTGCTGGAGAGCAGTGTAGGAGAAAGGGACCTGGGGGTCCTGCTGGACAGGAGGATGACCATGAGCCAGCAATGTGCCCTTGTGGCCAAGAAGGCCAATGACATCCTGGGGTGCATTCAAAAGGGTGTGGTTAGTAGGTCAAGGGAGGTTCTCCTCTCCCTCTATTCTGCATTGGTGAGGCCGCATCTGGAATATTGTGTCCAGTTCTGGGCCCCTCAGTTCAAGAAGGACAGGGAACTGCTTGAAAAAGTCCAGCACAGAGCCACAAAGATGATGAAGGGAGTGGAACATCTCCCTTATGAGGAAAGGCTGAGGGAGCTGGGTTTCTTTAGCTTGGAGAAGAGCAAACTGAGGGGCAACCTCATCAGAGTTTACAAATATGTTAAGAGCGAGCGTCAGGAGGACAGAGCCAGGCTTTTCACAGTGATGTCTAGTGATAGGACTAGGGGCAATGGGTGCAAACTGAAACACAGGAGGTTCCATGTAAACATCAGAAAAAACTTCTTTACTGTGAGAGTGACAGAGCACTGGAACAGGCTGCCCAGAGGGGTTGTGGAGTTTCCTTCACTGGAGACATTCAAAACCCACCTAGACACGTTCCTGTGTGATGTGCTCTAGGTGACCCTGCTCTGGCAGGGGGGTTGGACTAGATGATCTTTCGAGGTCCCTTCCAACCCCTAAGATTCTGTGATGCTGTGATTCTGTGAACCTTAGTCATTCTCAGCCAGGTTAAGATCTCTGCACATCACTCAGTTTTTATGCAGGGGTTATTTTTGTTTGTGGTTGTTTCTGAGAGCTAAAGGCATAGGAGGCTCTTCCTAAATTCTGTGAAGGTACAATACAAGACCCAAATGCCATACAATCAATATTCAGCAGCACCCAACCACTAAGGCTTACAAGAGGAAAATATTAAAGGGAAAGGAAAGAAATGCTCAACAGTAAAAACAGGTGCTTGCTAAATGAGCCAGGGACCTCTGGCCTAAATATCACTGTGTACTTATTCCTTTCTCCACATAATTTTAGATGTAAGAAGGCTGAAAAAGGCTAAAAAGGAAGACAGAGCAAGACAGAACTGTGTGCTTTACCCAAGGTTCAGTTCTAGGATGCCTTTGGGATTGAATCAATAGAAAGCAAGAGAAAAAGTACCTGGGCGGTACTTTTAGTACACTAACCTGCTTATGTGTCTGCTGGGGCAGTCAGATATCTCACAGTGATTCAGGGCTTTAGTGAGACAAATCGGTGCTGATGTTTATGCCAAGCCACAGATACCACACTCAATTTGTTAGGGAATAACCCCAGGTCTTTCCAGCAAAATATTCACTTGCTCCATATCCTGTCAGTGAGCAATATGGAAAAATTTCCCTCTAATGGCTGAGTGATGTGTCCTAAAACAAGACTGAGAAACCGTAGCTTATACCTCGTGCATGAAAGTACTGAAGAATTAGAAACTCAGCTGAACCATGCAGATCGTCTGCTGATGAGGGTAGATGCTTATTAAAAAAATGTGGAGGAATTTATTCTTTGAAGTTTACAGCTGTTGTCATTTCAACCACAGGGTCATGCTTGCATCCAGGACAGCTGAAAAACACGGCACAGCAAAAATAGAGATCCAGCTTGCTATACACATGACCATTTTCCACCTTTCTGAGGGAGGCAATTTTTTCCTTCTATTTCAGTGGCTACCTCAAGGCAAAAGATTACCTTTTTGGTACCCCAGGAAAAATAAGTCTCCTGTTGTTTCCCCAGATGGAGTAGCTATGATAGAAGGAGTGTCTTGGAGCATTTTCTGTCCTCTGTGGGTGGGAGGCCAGGCTGTTTTCAGTATGAGTGGGATTGCTAGTCTCTCCTCTCCTAACGTCCTTCTTCCTCCCCATAAAACTATCTCTACCAAAAATGTACATCCCTCCCAGAGGGGAGCCAAAATGGGACCCAGCTAGAAATGAAAGAACACATTAGTGTCCATGCTTTCTTTTTTTGTGTTACCTGTTAAGAGCCATCAAAGACTCTGGACATGTGTTTTTCTTGTTACCTGGATAAAAAGCTTATGCTCCCTAGCCACTGCAAGGACACTCTGATGTCATTGTTCAACACAGTCTATCAGACAAATGACAACAACTTTCAACAACCTTGATGCTACATCCTTGTTTAAACTGAGTTGCTGCCTAATTGTACTTCACCAAAAAGCTGAGCGATTTCTTCACTGTTGTTCCAAATACAGTGAAAGGAGATCAAGACCATCCAAGATCAAAACTTAACATTGCCGCATGGCCCCAGTTCAGATTTCCTTAACAAAAGTTTTTCAAAAACATCCCTGAGCCTGTAGATTGCTTAGTCTGATCAGAAGAGCAGAGGTGTCAGGGCTGGCATTTCTCTACGTTCATCGTGGTACTTGACTTTAAAGCTGATGTCCTAGGGACATCCATGTATGTGATGGACAAGGAGCAACCTATTGCATATTTGGCTGCATACTGAGTGGTGTGATGGACACAGAGCTACTCCACAATAATTTTAACAGTGTGTGTTGGCCTAATAACTATTTATTGCACAAATATTTTGGTTTAATAGGAGACTATAAGGAAAATAATCAGAAAGGAAGGAAAATAATCAGAAAGGGAGAAAAATGGCTTGAACTCAGCCAGCCCTGCATTTAACACAGGACAATGGGAAAGTCATGGGCTCACAGGAATCTGGTTCAGCTTCCTGCAGGGCCTACTGAACTGGTTGGGAAAAACAGAGCCAAAAGTCTGACAACCAAGAAGCACAAACAAACTCTGGCTGCATCAGCAGGACTCTTCTTTCTCAGAGCCAGGGAGATCTTGGGGAGCTGTTCAGGGGCACCAGACCAAGACTAAGGCACTCACTGTAGTGTCTGCAGAAGCAAGACCTGCTTCAGTTGCCAAAGAAGCAGAGCTTTGGATAGCTTGGAGGATGGGAAGAATTCCTCATTTTATAAATGGAAAATGAAACAATACTATAGTTTTGAGAAAGTAGTTTTGGCATTTTGTGGGCATCATTTGTCATACTGTCCTTGAGGGAAAGCCCATAAGCATCCAAACATGGTTGGACAGTTTTGGTGAAACCTTTCATCCTTATACTGGAGCCCCCAGGAAATCAAGGAGAAATGAGACACAGACTCTTGAAATCTCCCCCAGCTGGCCAAGGGTCAATGCCCAAGGTAAGGTCAAGACCTAGTTGCCAGTAAAAAAAAATCTGTCAGGACTATGGATGTAGAGGCCACCCTGTGAGCCCCACAGTCCAGCTGGTCCTGGATCACCCTGGTCAGATACTGTCAGTTGGCTCCCCCACACCTCTCCTGCCAAGAAGAGCACTGTCTGAGCCAAACAGTTTTATTCTCCTCTTGTGGGCTTTGCAGCTCATCAAGTCTACATCAGAGGGGCAGCAGTGTTGCTAGTCCTGCAGACAGCCAGAGTGGGACAGAGTGAGCTTGAACAGACACACATAGCAAGTTTCTACCATCTGGAGAAAGCACTGCCTGCTGGTGCTGAAGAAGGTAACGCCTCTTGCTAGGACCCAGTATTGCTTGCTCTACTGCAAATAAGCAAGCTAGGCTAGTATAAGTCACCTGAAATAATGTTTAATCTATTAGCACATTAATTATTTTGCATTACGTGTGCAATGGGGCAGGTACTCAGTTATGGGGCAGGCCTGCTCAGTTCCTGTCTTCCAGCTCCAGAGCAGTACCAAGAAACACTAATGTGTGTCCTCCTTGTGGTCATTTGTTGCTTTTCCATGCTGCATTTCAGGACTAGCAGTTCTCCTCTTCCAAAACCAAACCTCTTATTTAGATGAAATTTCATTGAGACTTCTGTGGGCATTATAGATGTGCAGCAGGAGGAAAGGACACAGCCCTTCCTGGGCAGCAATGAACCCTCACTGGCTTATGTACATGAGAACAAGTGACTGCTAGGTCATATTTAATTTACCCTCACCACACTGACCATAATTCTGTCTAACCAGAAGAAAACATTGCATGATAGGGAAAACAGGCTGACCACAAACTAAGTATACACCACAAAATCCAGTGTAGCGTGTTGAGTAAGCAGATGCCACTGGAAGGAAAGTACAATACTGTAGGTACGGAAAAGTTTCAACTGATGTCTGCTTTTCTTTATTTCTATCTAAAGGGCTCATTTGATAGCTGGCTTCATAATCTCATTTTCATTCTCTCAGATGTAAAATGGTGGTAACTTATCTCTGAATAAAAATTATCTGAAAGACATTTCTTTTCCCTGTTCAGAAAATCAGGTATCTTCTCGTTACAGGTGAATTAACGTTCGTCTGACAGATTCTTTCTGACCAACACTGGTGGGGAGCTAGCTTTGAAAAGCAATACTAACAAGGGAAGAACTGGCCCAAAAGAGCAGCAATCTTTTCTCTTCTGTCCACAATTGCTCACAGAAACTACAGCTCAAAATCTCAGCAGGGAGCTGGGTGCCGAGTACCTCAGGCCTTTGATGCACACACTGAGAAACATTACAGAGGCCCAATTTGAAGGAGTCCTCCCAAAAATCAGGCTTTGTTTTGGACATCATAAGCCATTCAGCATCACCAGTTGGATGCTAAGATCTTGGCTACAAAGTACATCTTCCCATAGGCAGTATGCACATCTTCACAACAGGAACCCAGTCTGCTGTTTGCAATGCTTGGCATCCTAACCTCAAGTAAATTCACCAAGCAGTCTGCAGGACATGTCTCTGAACATGCTTACATGGTAATAATGATGTTAAAGTAGAACAGCCGTATGATTTATTATGCCTTGTGAAATAAAGCAAAGCCAATCTATTCCCACCATGGGAAGTACCATCACAGTAGAAAATGGAAACAAGAAAAAATTAAATACCACCCAGGCCTGGTTCAAACATGCAAACTTTCTAATAAAATATCAGAACCAGATGCTGCTAAAGATGAGTGATAATTAAAGAAGATAAATTAAAGAAATGTTTTTCCAGGGAATGACTCTACTGCACACAAATTGTTTCAGCATGGGGAAAAAAATATAATAAAATTACTGCTGCTGCCTGTTTTCAGAAGTTTCCATTAATGAGTCAAGGCAGGTTCCCTGCTAAATTGCCTCATATCCAGGCTCCCTCTTTGCCTCTGTTGGTTTAATCTCAGTGTGGTTTAGCAGAGCAAGCAGAGAATTGAGTGCCAGGAACTCGGTTCCAGCACTGACTCACTGTGTGGGCTCCCTTATGTCATGCTCAGGGCAGGTCAGCCCTGGAAAGCACATCTCTAAAACTGGTCTTGAGGGGTCCAGAGCCTGACTGTCTCCCCACTCTTTGTGTCAGATGTGTGCAGTTCATCAGAGGTTTTCCCCTGACTGCCAGCCCAGCAAACTGATCCCAGGCGAAGCTGGTGTAATGTGATTTTTTTTCACTCTGGTGCCTCATCGCAAGAAACAAGCGCACTGGAAGCCAAATGATGCCGACACCTGTGCAAACTCCCAGCAGGAAACATGGCTGGAGCCCTGCAGATGAAGGCTGCATTCAGCAGACCCACTAAGACCACCCTGGAGCTTTATGGGCCTGTATATAAACTCATCTTAATCCAGGTTGTTGTTAAGCTTCACCTTAGCTAAACACAAGATGATGTTTAAGCCCCTCAAAGACTTTTAATTTCTTTAGATTTCTTGCAAGCAGAAAAGTGCCTACCCAATTGCCATGGGCATTTTCGTAGCAAATAAAACGTGCTGCACAGGGAAAGGAAGAGAATAAAATGAAACCATGTAAATACATGGCCTAGTTCCCTTTTAACCACATGTTCCCCAGGCTCATAACCTCTGCAAATGCCTATGAGGAATAATGTGGTTTGCAGCATGCCTTTAAGGTCAACAAATCCAGCCTGTTTCAGGCTGAACAAGGCCCTCAGACACAAGATCAGGTTCCCCTGGCTAAATGAGCTGCCGTGCAGTGAGCACACATGGCTGGTGGTGAAGTGCAAGGTGAAACAGAGCAACTTCAGCTGACCTCCCTGTGGTTGGCATCCCTGGGCTCCCCTTTCCAGAGGGGCTGGGAGGATGTGCACGGCGGGTCACTGCAGTTCTGTGGCTGCATCCCTGCTCACTAAGTCAGGCTAATGGAAGTATCAAAGCAAAGAGAGCTTCGTGAATGGTATCAGGCTCACAACTCTTTCTCCTGGATGGCAGGGTCAAACCAAATGGATGAAGGCACACACGGAGTCAAGAAAAGGGATAGGCCTCTCAGCCACACAAGTTCCAAGCTATTTGCCTGTTTTAGCTAAAAATAGGAATTTATACTCAATTTGAGATTCCGTGTAAGCTAAATCTATCCACAGGCCATCATCATCTGGTGGCCCCAGCCCAGCCACCCAGGTGATAAGGCCTGCTGCACTCTATACCTTCTCCTTCCCAGCCTCCAGGAGAGTGGTTGCTGCTGCAGCACAGGCACAGGGGGATGGGACAGGGATGACAGTAGCTAATGCTGATTCCAAAGCAGTAGCAGCCATGATCTGCTGGCCAGACTCAGAGAGAAAAGAGCAGTGCTGCCCACAGCTCTCACTTGATCCTCTAGAAAGTGCTTGTATTAAGACCCTTTACCCCCTGCAGACCTTTGAACTTGAAATAAGAGGTATTGGTTACACATCTCATAGGGAGCCTAGTGATCTCTCCTCAATCTCCGCTTCAGTCCTTTATGCTACCAATTCTGCAGGGCATCTGCTCCCAAGACACACTTCTTCTGGACAGAGGTCCCTGGAGACATCGGATGTAGGAGTCAGTGGAGCGGGAGTGGAGCTGAAGAGAAGAAAAAAGAGAAAAGGAGACACGAATCTGGGTGTGTAATTTATATATGAGGGAAAGTTTAAACCAGTGTGATTGGCAAGAATCTAATGTTACCAAAAGCCACAGACATGCTAATTGGTGAGTCATTTAAGTAAACCCTATTGATCTTGCAAGTTTGCCAGTTGTCAATTTTCACTTTTGCTTGAAAACAGCTCATAAAATAAGACTTAACCAGAAACTCACGATCCGTAACTTTTTTAATCCAATTTTTTAGCAAATGTGACTTATCTGTCTTGAGAGGTGTTTTTTTTTTCCCTTTATTCACCTAAGCCTTCCAAGCATGGGCTGGAGATGCATACTCAGGGCAGGGCAAGTCCTAGATGCTTTTCTTCTGCAGCTGCAAGCCAAGATACTGTTTTCAGCGGTGATCTTCACTGCCAGCAAACAGTTTTAAGTATATGAGGAACAACCACCAGAGGCTCATGACACCTCACCCATGTGACTGCAGAGGTGAAGGAATCCAAATGTTCAAGCTCAAGCTCAGATTTTCTGCAGTTCTCATACCCATGCCCAGCACAGGAGCTCTGAGCTCCTCAGAAATTTGATGGATATCATCACCTTGCTGACAGTAAATGAACAGGCCTAATGTCTGACAGTTGTTCAAAGAGGAGGTTAGTATGGCAACGCATGTAAAAGGAACAAAAAATGGAAGCAGCTTTTATCCCATGATCCTGTTTGTCCTGTGTTACTCGGTCTGTAGCTAAGGCAAATTGTCAGAAGGGGCCAAATCAGACATCCCTGGCTGTCCATCCTGATCCTCTGCCCCAGGTTAGGAAGGCCCTGTCTTCACTAAAAGCAGCACCATCAGCTCCTTGGGTAATCCTGAGCTGCCCTGAGAGAGGGATGGGCTCCTTCTCCCCCTCAGAGAGAGTGTCAGTAAGCAGGCACAGGCTTTCCACATTCTTAAGCAAAATATTTACTTTGCAAGTGCTGAAACAAAATGCAGAGAAGCAAAGAATAATATTTATTTTGACAAAGTTAAATTGCATTAAAGTAGAAAGTGAAAATTAGATGCATGCGTATACACCAAGAGCATTATCCCCTAATCACAGGAACATAAAAGAATTGGAAAATACCCTCCTCCTCTGCCACTAAGAAAGCTGGTCTGGACTAAATTACAGGCAAAATGTATAATTAAGCAAGCTATTATTATCCAGTGTCTTAGCAGATGCTGACTTCGTTTATGGTGATTTGGACAAGAACTCATCTGAGGTTTGATTTCACAGCTGTGTCCATGATGCCTTGGACCTGTTGTACTGTCCCAGAAATTCCCAGCATGTTAGCACTGGTGCCTAAGTGCAGTGCTTATGGTTTCCTGTCCTCCTCGGCTGCTGACTGGGGAACTTTTCTTTAGCTTCTTGGGAAAGAGAAAATGGTTTTACTGATCTGTCAGCCAGGCTTTATACTTGAAACCTGTGTTTAATTACTTTGAAGAAGCTTTAATATTCCACCAGTACAAGGAGGGGTGACCTTCCATGGCTATGCTATTCTCTTATTTTTATTTTTTGCAGGTGTAGGCTTGTGGCTTAGTTACTGAAATAATAATTCTGTTGGAAATATCACTAGCATGAGAGACGAGCTGCCAAAGTGTTATGGGCTCAGTAATTTGTACATGGAAATGAGGACCCAGGGAACAACATGAACATCAGTGGCCTGAGGAGTTTATGATTAAAACATGATGCTGAGCTTTTATGATTTCTACAGCTAATTAGCAAGATTTATAAGCATCTAACAAAAAACAAGGCTGAATAGAGTAATGATTCTTATTTTCCACTTGGAGCAGAAAACTACTGGGTTCTAAAATAGCAGAGAAAGAGAGAGGAACAATTATTCTTATATTTTATTTTGCTCACAGTTCAGGTTAATTGTGTCTCTCTTTTCTGTAGGATGAGTGGATGTCTCTCAGGTGGCAAGCATGAAGTCTGTGACTTATTCACATCAATGGCAATACCTGTTGATTTAATAGAGAAAAGGCTTCCTGCTGTTTCTTTATGGCTTTGGACTAGCACTGGTTTTGTTTTCCAGCAGTGAGCTGGGGGAATGTGAGATGTCTGAAAAAGCCACTTCCACCAATATATATATGTGGTTCTGTTCCCCAGAGATGCAAAAGGAGAAGAAGAGAGAGAGAAAGAGAGAGAGAAAGAGAGAGAGAAAGAGAGAGAGGAGAGAGAGAGGAGAGAGAGAGGAGAGAGAGAGGAGGGAGAGAGAGAGAGAGAGGAGGGAGAGAGAGAGAGAGAGAGGAGGGAAAGAGAGAGAGAGGAGGGAGAGAGAGAGAGAGAGAGGAGGGAGAGAGAGAGAGAGAGGAGGGAGAGAGAGAGAGAGAGAGAGAGGAGAGAGAGAGAGAGAGAGGAGAGAGAGAGAGAGAGAGGAGGGAGAAAGAGAGAAAGAGAGAAAGAGAGAAAGAGAGAAAGAGAGAAAGAGAGAAAGAGAGAAAGAGAGAAAGAGAGAGAAAGAGAGAGAAAGAGAGAGAAAGAGAGAGAAAGAGAGAGAAAGAGAGAGAAAGAGAGAGAAAGAGAGAGAAAGAGAGAGAAAGAGAGAGAAAGAGAGAGAAAGAGAGAGAAAGAGAGAGAAAGAGAGAGAGAGAGAGAGAGATAGAGAGAGAAAGAGAGAGATAGAGAGAGATAGAGATAGAGAGAGAGAGACAGAGAGAGATAGAGAGAGAAAGAGAGAGAAAGAGAGAGAAAGAGAGAGAAAGAGAGAGAAAGAGAGAACTAAGAAGAAATGCCAAGCTAGTCTGTAGGGGCATGAAGGGCTTAGTCTGCAGCTGTAGATCTGCAAGGCCCCCAGAGCTCCTGGAAGGGCTCTGCTTCTGGCTGTGACCTGCCTGGGAAGTTCCCAGTGTGCATGGAGGGGCTGTGTGTGACCCCAGCCCATTCCCTACACCATCTGCATTTCTAGATGCCCAAACATCCTCACATAGTCATTGAGTGGAAAATCCCTGGTCAATCTCTAGAACTCTTCAATTCTGCCTGGAGAAATCTTCCAAATAGAAAACTCGATTGCCTCGAAATCTCATTGCATAGGATGAGCCTTGCCTAGCCTGGTCTAACACTGGATAAGGAGGCTTAGCCAATGAAAATCCACCAAAGCAGCACCTAGCACCCTGCTTTCTTGGCCAGAGGAGCTTCAGACTACAAGCATGTCACATCCGCACTCCCAGCAGCAAAACACCCAGCAAGAGGAGCATCAGCAGAGCTTGCTCTCATCACATAAACCCAGGGCAGTATATGGATGCAAAGCTCTTAAAACAGGGCTGTGGGTAAACTCTCCCTGCTGGAAAGAGGAAAGTGGAATGAAGGCCTGGGCTTGGCCAGCATTGCAAGGACACCAGCAGAGCTCAAGTTAGTGCTGGTGACAGTGGGAGGGGAGCAGGGAGGGAGGGACCACACTGCAGGGCAGCCCACCTCACCCCTTGCCCTCCATCATGGGGAGCAGGGTCCACCCAACCTCTGCTACAGGTGTGCAGGGAAACAGGGAGCAATGGGCTGCCAGCGCTCTCCTCCCAAGCATGTGCACTCCAGATGTGCCAGCAGTGAAAGCCAGCCAACAAGAAATATTATTTATAATAACAATAATAACAATATTAATAACATAAGAACATCTGGTAGTGTTTTTTTTCCATCTACTATTTGGCTGGAGGCAAAGCATCCGAGTGACATGACAATCAGTATTTCTGTTTCCAATTTATCCCCAGTTCAGCTGCTGCAGAGACTCAGGGACAGGCACTTCCAGAAACATGTCCCTCGCTCCTGGGCTTGGTTGGACACACAGGTGTCCCTCCGTCCACCTCCAATGGCAGAAGAACTTCAGGTTATCTGGGTCTGGGTTTTCCTTATCAGCAGTTTCATAGGAGATTACAAGGGGGTTTTTTTACATTTCTATGGCTCCTTTCCATCCCACTCTGTGAGAAAGTTACCCAATACAACAGCATTAAGTTTCAGATGGAAAATAAAAGCTAACTGGTTTGAAATCAGAACAGAAATGGCTCTATTACACATTTCAAGCTATTCAAAGTATATTTGACTAAATACATATTTAAACCATTCTGGTTTTATTTTGAATTGCTAGGCTTTCACATCTGTCCAGTAAATGTATCCCTTCCACCTGTCAAGATTTCAGTTTTGACATGCAACTAACATCTAGCCTAAAAAATTAATACTGCAACTAAAGAAAAACAACAAACAAACACAAAACAGTCCCTTGGCTTTTCTTTCCTCATTATATTGACAGAAAGCTAAAAGTAAAATTACCATGGCACGTGCAGTTCCTAAAGTGTATATAGACAGTCGTAGCAGAAATCCTTCTACCCATCCTGCTCATTCATTAAATTCCCAAGTTGTAGGCTGGGGAGTTGATTTCTTCAGGAAATCACATATGTGGAGGATGGATTCCTCAGTCATGGAACAGGATTTTGCTTCAAAGCAGATATTGCATTGTGCACAGACTCTCATCTGCTATAAATTTATGCAGGTTGATGACCAACTTAAAATGTGCACTGTTAAAACTTCACGTTCAAGAATAATGTTCATTTAAGTATTTAAGCATTCTCCTTCATTAAAGGCAGAAATTTACGTAGAGCAAATGAAGAGGCCTCCTTATGCCTTTGGAGGCTTGTATTCTGGTCCTGTCCTTGAGGTCAGCCAGCTCTGCATGTGCCCTCTAGGACAAACTAGTCCCCAACCACCCATTATATTCTCAAAATTGCATATGAAGCAGCAAAAGTTGCTGCCTTTGGCTCAGAACTTGTCCAGCTATTAAAATTGATTGCTTTCAATGGCATCTTACATAAATCCATTTATCCTAATGCTCTTTACATGCCACTCTGAAGAATAGGTTAGATTAATTCTAATTATGCAGCTAGACCTCCTAGCTTATGCAGCTGAATTTATAGGGCAATGCAAGACCATTCCCATCACCTTTGGCTCTAGTGCAGTGATTCTTAAAATAAGCAAGGTGGAGATTTCAGTAGTGCAGCACTATTTGTAACTGGCAAGAGCTGGGAATCTGGGTTAATTCTCCCCCCAGCCTTATTTTAATCACCACGTAGGCTCCCTGTTGTCACAAATATTATTAGCTTATGAAACCTGCTGACTGCTAAAGTTTGGGGAATTCCAATAAAGAAGGAATTTCCATACCCTTAAATCTGATACATTTTCTGAAGCAGATGCTCAGCTAATGTATATTACAAAGCTCTCCTGGTTGTTCCAATGTTAACCTATAGTATGTAAGTCAAAAGCTTGGAGCTCTGGCACATGGCAACAGGGCCATTCTCACCTCTTGGCCTGGAAAGCCAGTGGCTCCCCTTCCCCTTGGGAATGTTCATGATGGCACCCAAGTGGGGACCCAACACCTTCCTTTCTCCAGGATGCTGAGGCTGGCTGTGGGTGCAGTGATTACATGGCAGCAGACAGATTAGAAATTTGGTAGCTGAGCAGCCAGAAGACGGGGAAAGAAACAGTGGGAATGAGCAAACATGGCAAAAAGAAACTGAGAGGGAACAAAGAGAGACCTGTAATCAGAAATAATCTGAAGCAATGCCCTCAGTACGTTATGCATAACGATGTCCTTGATGATAGTCTAGGACTCTCAGCTTGGGCCAGGGAACTGTCAGCTAGAAAAGACTAAGTTGTTACATAGAATCATACTATTCATAGTGACAGTGCTCAGTAAATCTTACCTTGTGCACGGTAAATAAGTTTTTATTCCTACGGCTCAGGACAAGACCTTCCAAATCCAGAATTTATCTGTCTCCCAGGTACACAGAAGTCCACCTTCACAGGTAGAACTGAAACACTGTAACACCAAGCTGGTTGCACACATTTTTTAGCATAAATAGGTATGATTCACTGTCCTACTGCAAGATGTTGAGCTTCAGTTCAATTTCTCCTCGCCTTCCCATATCCTACCTTTCTGAAATGGGGCCTTCCCACCATTCTGAAGGGCATTTCCCCACATACAAGCTCTTTTGTTTTATGTGAACTAAAGAAGTATCTGCAACAGTCACCTGGAAAGGTGAGAAGTGGGTTCCCATCTCTGAATGAAGGATTTGGTGCAGTGGGAGAGTAGGATCCAGATTCCCATGCTCTCCAGAGCAGTGTCACAGCCTAGTGAGACAGCCTTGCCTCCACTGGTGCTTCTTCCAAACACAATAACTAAATCCTTGAACCTGAAGATGACAGCTTAAATTATTCCTCACCACAAATCCTTCTAACCCTTTTCTCCTAAGGTGCGTTAAACAGCCCTGACTCTCCCTGGCAAAGGAGGGGTTTCAAACTGGGTATCCCACAAACTGGGTAAGCAGGTAAGAGCTGGAAGTTCCTAAATCACTTCTCAGTCCTTTGAGCTCTGCCGTACTCTGACCATCAGAGGTAAGCAGTAAGCCAGCCAGCCTCTGAGTACCAAGTCTCTGTGCAGCAGGTGACTGAACACCTTAAGGCAGAGGTGCACTGCCCCTTATTCCAGTGTTTCAGTAGTTTGTTGTCAGGAAATTCTAAATACCAAAATTGGTTTTCTGGTAAGATTTTAATTTTTTAAAATGCAAACGTAGAAGGTGGATGAAAGGTCCCCAGAGCAGTAGCAGCCACATCAGAATTCTAGAATTCTAGAGTGAATATCAATGATACACTCTCATATTCTGTAGGCATGTAATCTGAAAGAAAAGTTTGTTTAGTGCTGAGCATATTACTGAAGGGCAGAGAAATGTAATAATAGGAGAGGGGGGCACACACTTCTGGCCACACTAAAAAAATATCACTAGAAATAAATACTGCAACTTATTTTTGTAGATTTATGCTTTTTTCCAAAAGTTGCCTTTGAACATCATTCACAGGTAAGACATATTTCTCTCCCGGGATTTAAAAGAAAAATCTCTCTCCCAGAGAAGGCCTGGAGGGGAGTGGCATTTAAATTTGGGAGTCTCCAAGAGCTTTAGGATCTTCCAAGCATCAATGTCCACAAATTTGCTTGAATATTCAGACTTGTTCTTCATTGGAGAAAATTTTTTTACTAGATTTACCCTTGGTTTCCAAATATAAGTAATGGGCTACTGGAGCACCCGTTCATGCACTGGAAGACTTGACTCTTCCACCTACATACTTCTGAGTGTTTGGACCACAAGACCATGGATTACTCTGTCTTTTCAAACAGGACTCTGCTAGCAGTGAACCTTCCTGTTGATGGCAGGTCAGTGCTGCGGTTAGTGAGCTGCAGGCTCATGCTTGGGGGAAGGAAGAGAATGTAAGTCTTGGATTTATGAAGAGAGGACCCTGGAGCAGCCAGTAAATGGGAGAAGTGATGACAACTAGTATCGTACTGATTGTTGTCAGCAAGCACCTCAAGTCCACAGTTCCTTCCAACCTCTTTATAAGGATGAACAAAAGATTAGGGCTGAGGAAAAGCAGAAGCCATCCAGCCTAGAAAATCAGGATGGACAGTCCATCTCTGCAATAGGCAAATGAGCTGGTCCAGCTCTTACCACAAAATAGCAGAAGCTGGAGGGCTAAGTCCACTTAACTTCAACCAATTTTTGCTAATGTGGGACCTAAACCACACATTTTGGGGGATCAAGAAACAAGAGTGCTACTGGCTGCATTACAATGAACAAAATGAGCAGCAAAGTGACTGCATATGGGTAATAAAAATAATAGCCAGTGGGAAACATGAGGAATCATTTAAACGATGCAAGAGAAAGGATATACATCTGAGTATATTTTTCATAGGCAAACAGATGAAAACTGGTCCTCCAGAAAAGCTGGGGTACAGCCAGGGACTTAGATGTTGCAATGTTTTAATTTGCAGATGTTCCGTTGCCTAGCAGACTCCTTAGCCAGGAATTAAGACAGTCAAGATATGATTCCCAGGGAGAATTAGGTGCCTTAGAATAGTATTCCTAGAAACCAGCACACTGAGCATGAAGTTATTTACATGGGCCTGGAGAAACCACAGAACAGAACAGGACCACAGTCAGAGACAGCAAAAATCTCTCTCTGCTCAGTTTTAAATCTCCTCCTGAAGGTAGGTGTTCAAGCCCAGTTAACCTTTTGCCACAAAAAGACTTCTTTTTCCACCTCCCTTTGCAGTCAGTACCAAATCACCCTCCACAAAGGAGGGAAACTTGCTTCAAACCTCTGTGCTGCCTGATTCGCAGCAAGGATTTGGTCCTGATTGCTGTAGACCACATACAAACATCTCCAGCAAATCAGGTTCACCTGCACCCTCTCCCTCCCTCAGAGATTATGCGAAGTGAAACAGCTGCAACAGGAGCAACTGAGACAGGCTCACCTTCAAACACCAGGCAAAGCAGCAAGCTGAATGCTGACAGGGGGTATCAGAGTATGGCTTTCAAAGTTTTGCTCCAAATCAGGTAGAGAGAGCAAGCTTTCAAATATAACCCACTTTCCAGGTCAGCCTTCTCTCTACTGGGTAACCTCTACTCAATTAATCCTAAAAAGCCTAATTTACGGCTCCTTGCAAAAGCAAGACCCAGTTTGAGGATAAGTGCTGACCAACAGCTATGATGGGGGTAGACATGCTCCATTTGAGGGTTCCTGCAAGGACTAGGAGGTAGGTGGGGCTCTGAAAAGACCTGCTGCATCAAGACTGAAGCTGTGGTAAGCAAGACAACAGACAGAGGCTTAGGTGGACAGTGTGGCCTTTCAACTGTGCCTAGAAATCAGAATTTAGGTGCCCTGAGAAGTCTACCCATCTTATACAACAAGCCCATAGCTGCCTGTATTACTCACAGTAATGGGAAGATGCAGATGACCTCTGTAAAAGCTTGTTGTGGAAGAGTTTCATGGCCTGCTCTTCATCAGCATTTTCTCACCCCTGTATTAGGCATGGAAAACTGACAGACAGACTTGTTCTCTTCCCTTGTGCATGCTACCTTGTGAAAGCCAGCTCTGCTCTCCCTGAGGAAGGGAAGACAGTTGTGTATTTCTCTTATACTGGATGCAATATCTGTTGAACCCTGCCAGCAATTTACCTCCTCCTTAGGCTTCCTTATTAAGTGTACAAGAGTAATATT
The DNA here is from genome assembly GCF_020740795.1 of Apus apus. Classification (NCBI taxonomy): domain Eukaryota; kingdom Metazoa; phylum Chordata; class Aves; order Apodiformes; family Apodidae; genus Apus; species Apus apus. The sequence continues at coordinate 38,002,598 of NC_067284.1, forward strand.
TATGTGAAATCACCTAAGAGCTACATCCAAAAAAAAGAATGATCCCGAAGAATATCTACATGATTTTATCCAGTTAACAGTAAGATACTTCTGCATGAGCAGAATCTGTTTAAACAATATTATATTAACAGCTGTATATTGCTTCCAGCCAAACTTTCCAATTATTTCAGTTATTGTGAAATTTAGAATAACCTTGAAGATCTAGCCTTAGGAAATACCTGTGAAGTTGGTGTGAGTTCTATATGCTTCAGACTTGTATTATGGATTTTTTGAAATTCAAGATAAATGTGCACTAAGTCATTTTCATAATGATGCTTACTATACAGTACCACTCCCAGTCTTAGATTCAGAGGATTTTTTTGTCTCAGTGGCTGCCAATGAAACTCCCTTTCTTTCTGCAGGCAAGTAATTTTTAGCAGTGTCTTATCTAGCTCCTTAAGACAGGCTTCCCTACTAGACAAACCACTGCAATTTGAAACCATGGCAAAGCCAACTGCAAACCTCTTTGCCTAGAATGACTGTAAACATAGAAGGAAAAATGACTTCAATAAAGGAAAGAGCCTTTGAGTTAATGACAAGACATGCCAACAGCCATCTTGTTTTCTGCTAAGAGAATATTCTAGACTGAAAGGGTTGAGAAAAGCAGGACTCAAACTGTGCTGTTGATGTAGATGTTTTATTTGACCAGTTAATGAATTGTGCTTCAGAAAAATGTACTGGATCTGATCTGAGTAAGCAAAGACAAAAAACAGATAATTTTTATGACCATACGAGACCATCTGCCACCTCTCAACAATTCCCCAGGCTACTCTTTTGTTACAATTAAGGTTACGTGGGGTATTATTGGTGGCAAAACTTTGTCAAACAAACAGAACCTATTTAGCCATCGGTTGGACAAAATAGCAAATAGAGCATGAAAACAATAATCCTGTGCTGGCAGAGATGGACACTGGATGATCTAATTGACCTTCTGCATTTGAACCTTGTCATCTATCACTGGCTACGGGCTGTAGAAGAATGAAAAACGTGTAAGATGAAAACAGGTTTAACAATAGAAAAAAGAAAACACAAATGCAAAACACAATACGATTGCTCAAGATGCAAATTATAACCAGACCCTGAGACAGATTAAGAAATGATGACTATACTCAGAGTGCCAGACTCCAAATAGTAGGTTACTGTAATGCCTCCTTTTTAATCACATTCAGTCACTTTGCCAGCAGTAAACTCCCTTTGCAGGACTTAGATCTCCTTATGTCCAGGACATAGATGGAAAAGCACTGTTTAAAGCCCCAGTTTTGCTTTTAGGTCTACAGCCCATTAGAGGCAAGCTGGACTTCATTTTACAGTCACAGTAGATAGCTCATCTCACCCAAGGCAGCTGAAGGCGGGATAAAACTTGTACATCTGTGGAAGATGAAACATCACCTCTTTCATATAATTGAAACATAACCTCTGAATACAGCTCTACAATCTCTGATTTCCCAGAGATTTCCCAGCCATGGCCTAAGGACAACAGCATGCTAAGTGCTTCTCCACAGTCTCTCCTTCAAGATATAACCACAAAAGGCTTCTCCATCTTTTTCCCCAGGCTTAGGCCCAGCACCCCACCAAACAAAATACAGTTAAAGAGACTGTTCTCCTGCTCTAGAACTGCTTTTCTTCCTTCTTCTGGGAAATGCTGAATTTGCTTCCCAGTTCCTGGTACAGGAACAATTCTAATGCATCTCTACTTTGTCCAGTTGAAGCTCAAAACCAGAATTTCACAGAAGAGAGAAAAGAAGGAAAAGTGCTTGTGCAGAGCCACAGCTCTGTTCTCTCTCATCTCTGCTACTCAGCTTGAGGTCCATAGAGCAGCAGAGTTTCTACAGCATCAGGAGGTAGCTGGTAAAACCACTGCACCTGGCTTCAAAGCCACAGTTTCCAAGGGGTTTTGCTGAGAAGTGTCACTGGCTGCTGGAGAAAACAGCAGGAGCCAGTCACCCAGCCATCAGTTTTTTGGCACGACCTATTGGCAGACGTAAAGACATTTTTATTATCAACACTTCTAATCAAATTGTTTGATCACAAGATTATGCTAGGAGTTTGCAAAGTGATTAGCTCAAGTGCCAAAGATTTTCTTACTTAGTACTGACTCTCTTATCAAACAAAGAGTGGGATACAGAAAGGTCCATAGACTTTTATAAGACTATACCATTCTTCAGTCAAATAAGGTTGAGAAATACCACCCTTATTCAAAATATTCAAAGACGTTACACATTCCCTTGCTTTCTCCCATATGGCTTTGAAAGCTAGATTAGGGGAAAAATATAACTTTAAAACAGAAAGTCAACCTTTCCTAAAATCTTAGCTGCAATAAAAATGGAGTTGGAAGTATATGAGTGATGCTTTATCTTGCAGTTTTTCAAATTCTTCTCTTGGATTTAGAATTAATAATATGCTTAGGTTCACTCTATTCCTTAGACCCTTTAACAAAAGCAATTTCTGTCCTTCATCTCTACCAAAAGGTCCCCAATATCAGCATCACCCCAACAGCTCTAATAAACAGTTATGGGTCTCCAATGAACAATTTCTTTGCAAATAAGATTGACACAGAACAATTTCTTTGGCCAAGAAAATCAAGAATTCAGCCAAAAAAGACTGAAAAAAAACCCCAAAACCCTTTCCCCTAAATTTTCAGGCAAACACACAACTGTAATAATATTTGAAGATATTTTATCATCAAAATCAACTACTTCACTCTTAAACAACTTACACTATTTAGCCAAACATCCAACTAAACTGCTGGTCTGTCCAAACAATTAGTCATATTTTAAACCAATTATAACAGGCAAGATCATGGTTTCCATAATAAATAAAGTGATCCTCTTCAGTAGAAACCGTACTTTGTATCTGCTTCTCCAATATATATGTTATTATATGTATATTGATGTAGTTAGTACTCAGATGACAACCGATGGGAAACAGAAAAGAAACCAAAGCTGGCTTACATCCTACCTCATCCTGAGTTTCTGCTTCTGGGACAGGAGTCAGGAAAATGAAAAGTCTCAGTAAACTTCATTCTGTCATAAGTAATGAGTAGGAAAGAGGAAGGTGAACCCACAAAGAAACCAGAGCAAAATGAGACCTTGGGATTTCAAACTCTCTTCCAATTCATATAAACAGAGGCTATTTCCTTTGGGTTTAAATCCCAGCCCCACCTTATTACTCTGTTGTACATTATAAGTAGAGGTCCCAACCATTTACCTGACTGAATTACCACAGTGTGTTCCCAGAAATTTCACAAGAACTCAGGTCACCGGTGCCCAGCCCAAGAGGTTGGCTGTTTTACCACCTGCAAAAGGGTGGGTCCTTTTCCTGGCATGAAGCAGACACATTTAGAGCCAAGCACATGGCACATTTTGGTCCTTCTTAGCCCTGCACCTCTGGGCAACAAGGTCCTCCTTCAACAGAAAAGCAGGTCAACACCCCAGTGCTGGCATCCCATCGCAGTGGAAAGAAGGGGTTTCTGTCTTGGCCTGTGACACCTGGGCACCCTTTTCCCTCTCACAGCCCATCTGGGCAGGTGCTAATAGGGAACCTGTCACCTATTCCAGGCTGCTGGTGTGTCACCTCAAAGCCAGCCACAGCAGCACTCCCTTTCTCACAAGACTTGGGACCTTCAGAACTCAAAGACAGGCTTTGGTGGGTTGCAGGGATTTTTTGGGACTGGGTTTTGTTGTAGGTTTTTTTTCAGGCAGACATTTGTGTAACAGGGAGCACCTGAACTAACTTAAATCTAACTAATGATGTGGGGAAGGGAGAAGGGGAGGGAGGGGGAAGGGAGAGGAAAAGTTCGGTCATCAGTGATTCTTTACCTACAGTAATTTCTAAAGCTAGCCAAGCACCTAAGCATGTGCACAACTGCATAGACTGAAGTCTTCCTCTGGATCACCGCCAGGACATTAATTGGAGCATTCAAAATTTAAAAATATGCATATACAGTTAGAATTCATGAAATTACAGATTCTGTGAGATCACATAATTTCTAGCTCAATGTAAGAACAATTAATGTGGAGGGGTCAGTTGCCCTTTCTTATCCAAAGGACTTGAGCCAATGTAAAATTACTAAGTGGGAGGAGAATTAAAGCATGTCACTGGAAACTGGACAATCTAAGCCTCTGGAGATATACATCTGGTTTTATAGTTCATTCTTTGATATTTTTCTTTAAAAGCCTGAAAAAATACAAGCAATTGAATACCAATTAAACCATTACAGTGTCTGCAGGGCTTTTTTTCCATTACAGGTTCAATAACCTAAATGAGACATTTTAGTTACTTCTACAGAGTTCAGAGTTACAAAAAACACTCACTCCCCCAACTCCCCCAGCCCCCTCCACACACAAGCCTTTGAATGCTGAAAACCCTGGTTTATAAAATCACGTACTGAGGTCAGTTCTGAGGACACTCCAAAGCAGCAGCACAGTTAGGCATCCGACAGGACAGCCAGCAGATAGGGATCATTTCTAAGAAAAGCACCTCTTTTGTCCCACCCAGAACAGCTACATTTTGGACAGTGAGTCAAGGTGAAGTACATTCAGCCATTGTAGCTACAAAGGCATCCTACTGCTACAGCAGGGAATACTGCAAAGCTACAGTATAACTAAAGCAACCTGTGGTACTGGGTGCTTAATATTTGTGATTCAACAGAATATTCTTTACTCCCTTTTTCAGAGCTTCAGTATTAACGCAACAGATTAACTGGACACTTTAAGAACTGCCCTATCCAACTTTCTGGATGCTCTGAATGTACAAAGCAAAAGGCAATTGGTACAAAAACAGAGCCTTTGGGTACCAAGCTTACAGACTGGCAAAACATTAAGCCAAGAAGTGGTTAGATTTCCAACTCTCTGCCCACACTATATAAAGGATGTCGTATTTCATGGCAAAAGATTGCCATGGAAGATATGTGCCTGCACTTTTAAAAATAAAGTCTATTTGGCAGCTATAGGGGAACAGACCATTAGCTATTTTTCCATCTCTAGCATCTATTATTTTAATTTCACCTAGGAATAGCAGTCCAGAATCTATCTGTGGCAGTGAAGGCTAGAAAGGTAGAGTTAAGCACAGACCTAAAAACTTAGGCTGCTGGAACAGCCAACACAATCAGTTGTCCATATCTGGTAGCCAGTAATCTGATAGTCTAGCTTCTTACCTTTAAGACTGAAAATATCCATCATCATAGAGTGGGAATTCATTTCTAGAAGAACAAACAGAAAACTTTGAAAATAATCTTTCAGGCATGTGCAGGAGGTACCTCACCAGCCTGTCCTCTCTCTTTGCACTGATGTGTTGCATCCTGTGAAGAAGGCTAAGACAGACCCTCTGAAATGTTGTGATGTTTTTCTCTTCACCTTGTCACAGCTCTGCTGAGTGATGGAGGAGGATCTGAATGGTCTATTCTCTCTGGAGTGAGAGAATAGTGTCAACACTGCTCTAGATTTCAGATCTGGCAAAACGTGCCTGAAGGTGACATGGAAGAACAGTAAGTTTTAAATGACATCTCCGTTCTCATGTGACTCCTGTGAAGGTCTGCCATTAGTAAGATAAAGCTTTCTTAAAAAATAAATGTTATTCTTGTGTGTCTCATGCTGAGTATCTCAGCACAACACTCAGCTAAATAAAGCAGGCACTTATTTTGGATGTGGAGTGATAAGCACCAATTACTTACCAGTTTTAATGAATTACTATTAATATGTTTTAGTCCCAGCACCATCAGTGCTCACAGACTGGCAATGCTCTGTAGATAAATAAGTCTTTCTTGACATTAGCAATCACGAGCATTCATTTTTTTCTTTGGAAACCCTAATGCAGTTGGGTCTTTTGTGGAAAAAACCTTTCAGACAAGCTTTGAAGATAACCTCTACGATAAAGGATTAATTCTCTTCCTTTCCTAGGTCTTGATCTGTTTGCTGTAGTTTGATATAAAATAAAGAGTATCTTTCTTACAAATGACAAGTCAGAGTGAATGAAACCAATTGTGCAGATTGCAACCTTTGAAGTTTTACTTGACGATCATTACTAATTGTCCAGAAAAAATTTAAAATTGTTGACAAATCTGTTTGCATTGTTGCTCAGTTTATGTAACTGTCACAGCAGTCCACATAATCTGTATTTTGTTCAAGAGAATGTGCAGTACATTGTGGACAGTCACTTTATAGTTCACCAATCAGTCTTCCTTTCATATATTTTCAGTACACTCCTATGGATCATTGGTTCTTTCCAGTTAGAAAGCAAATGAATGTAAACGGTGCCCACAAGCACTAAAATATTTAATGTTACAACAGCACCCTACAAATTTACTAGTTTCACAGAGAGATCCAGATTTAGGTTTACAGAGCCAGAACATTTTGCTTTCTTGATCTCCTAGCACAGAAAAAAAAATCCCAGCAGACATATGGCATTGTAAGCAGGTTGTGATCACCCCCAGAAGAAAAGATGGTGGAGAGGTTTGGGAATTAGCCTGAAACCTGGGAGATGTTAATTTTCCTGCTCCATTATGATGTCATGTATGACCTTGGGCAAGTCAGTTTTCTACCATGGGACTAACATCTACTTCATAAGGAGTAGGTCTGCTGCTCAGACCTTACCCACACAGACAAGGGCTGTCTCACCAAACCACACTCTGAGAGCAAAAAGATCCCAGCACACCCCCACAACAGCTACCCAGGCATGCTCTCTGAAATGCCTGGGTCAAAAAGTTGCAGCATTCAAACTAAAGGAAGCCCAAGGCCACTCCTCAGATGACAGATTGAGAGAAAATAATTTTCAATAAAAATCAGTGGCCACTGAGATGCAAATCCAAGCAGGACAAAGACCAAATCAGAAACATATCGTGCTCCCAAAGTGCCAGTTCCACAGGACTGGAAAATATTATGAAGCAAATCAGCCTGGAGATAGAATTTTTGAAAGGGAAACAGAAGTAATAATTAGGAGGTATTAAAAAAGAAAGCTCTCAACATTTATAAATTCACAATCCCACACAAAAAAGGAAATTTTTGCTGTTGTGACATGCACTGTGGCTGGGCTTTTCTACACCTTAAAAGCCTCCAAAATGTGAAGAGAGGCTGCAAGTGCCCCTGGGCTGCAAATCTCTTGATGGCCAGCCAAGGTGCTAAATCCCATGGCTTTACTACTGATCCTCATGGTTCTTCTGAGTTAACTTTGGCACAACCTGTCCCTGAATCACCAAAAGAGAAGTAAGCTTTCCACAGCCACAACATAGCTCTTCATTTATAAGAAAAACACAACCGAGCTTAAGTTGCAAGTGAGTAAATAACGCCGAAAGGCAGTCTTTCTCACTTTATCTTTCCTTTTCTCAAAGAGACAGTCAATCTGTGTTTAGAAAGGCAGCTAATGTTTTTTCTTCCACAATTTCCTGTTTAACAAAATCCACTGTGACACAAAAGGGCATCAGTTGTTCTTGGGTGATTCAGGGAGAAGCTGTGGTCTCCACAGTCAGCCTGAGGTCTAGGAGTGATGTGACAGAGACCACAGTTTCATGAATACAGGGAGCTGATCCAACAGGTCACCTCCAGCAGAAGAAAATTCACTCCCTTGCAGCAATTTTTTTGAGCAAATAGTTTTCTGCTGGCTTAATAAATTGAACTGGCACTAGAAAGGCTACAGTAAGAACAAGAGTCAGTGCAAGAGCAGGCAACTCTGCTGAGCACAGAGTGACAAAAGCCAGAAGTGGGGTATAGGGAAAAGGCACCAAAACCCTCTCCTTTCAGCAGCACTGCACTGTCACATTAGCTTCCCCGCTTGTGAAACCACAGCTTGAGGACTTGCTGCAAAGCAATAAGTCATCTGCAGAGCCTTTCATGAAATGTAATCTGGTACTCCCAGGCAGAACTCATATCTCACCCATCAGCTCCCAAAAGCATCATACATATTGAGTAACAACCTAGTGAAAGGGGAAGTAAAATTAGCCATACAAATATTTAGATAACCCATGAAAAAAGGAGAACTAGGCAGCAACTCATAGAAATAATAAGCCAGAAGACTGATAAGGCAGCCAAAAGAACAGAGGAAAATAAATTCTGTTACCGCCAAAATACACTAAGAAAGGACAGATTTTGGTGTTTGGGTGTTTGTCCTCATGTGTTTCTTGAATTCTCGTCTTTTGCTGTATATCTAAAAAAAAGTTTCATTTTTGGATGGACAAAGTAGAGGAAAATGAAGAGGCAGGCCTATTTATTACATTTTCTTATCCAGCATTATAGAAATCACAGCTCATGTGTATATGAAATGAAGGTGAATTAATTTGCCTCACTGTAAACAAGAAGTTTTAATTAAAAAATAGACCTTACTTACCAGAGTAATTCTTAAATGAGCAAGTCTGATTCATCCACACCCAAGAGCTCTAGAGGAGCAGACTGTCAAGTACTCTGGACTTACTTCTCTCCATTGACTAAGAGGAGGCTACCACGACTGCTTTAGCTTTTTCAGGAAGTTCATTTCAATCCATTTTGCTCAAAGGATCACACAGGCCTTAATGTCAACAAAGAACTTCCTATATTATCTTTCACCTAAATTCTCTTCTCCAAATGACACACATTATTCCCAATGAATACAGCGGGAATTGCTCATGCCAAAAAGAATGTTCTTTGGGGCTTAGGTTATCAACTTCTAGATTCTGACATGCCAGCCTAAGAGTTACAAGTTGAGGGAAAAGAAATATAACCCATTAAAATACTTTGTTATTATTTCAAAAGCAGGATTCAAGACCTGCTGATTGTTCATAATTAGAAGAGGATTAAACAATGTATATTTAAAAAGAAGCATGTCCAGATTTATGCCTTGTCTTTGCACTAGTATTATAAACAGATTAACTGTGGTAGATGTTTTCACGGGCACAACCTGAAAGCAATAGCTTTATACAGAACTTGTAAGGAGAATACATTATTCTGAGAAACCTTCTGCTCATAATAGGATAAGTAGAAAAAATCCACTTGCTGTTACAGAACTCAAAATGCATTTGCAAAGATGGCAAGAAGTATTTCTTGCTCACACACTGTGCACATTTGGTATGGAAATATGCAAGATGACGGCTAAAAATATGCCCCAGTGCTGCCTCACCTGACTGAAAGACAGGCAGGACTTCAACTGAGACATTTCACTTTCTTCATCCTGCTTCTTTGACACTACATTCATCCCTACCTCGAGGTAACCTGAGAAGGAAAGGAGAACTCAGCCACTGTTCATTTCCCCCGTTCTTTCACCACAGCTGGGAGGCAAGTCAAGGGAGTCTGTCAAGCATCTGCTCACACCTTCTGAACAGCCAAAGGAGAAACCCAGCGGTTATTGGTGACAAGGAGCACACCCTTTAAAAACAAAGCCCTCAGCCAAGCAGAAAAGAGTGGAAGGGGTAGGTCTCCTGCATGAGATCAGAGGGTCTGCATGGCTTTTAGTGCCAAGTGGCACAGCCTGGAGACAGGAGATGCTGATGCCCTACACCATCCCCTTAGCAGTGGCCACCTCCTTTACAATCTTCAGATTCACCAGACATTTTAAGTCGTCCATCTGGGAAAGCTGATGTTGTTATTGTTCAAATGATTAAGATAATGTCCCATAAACATAATTAGACATATACCCTCTTCATGCAGGACATGCTTCAGGCAGGTCAGCAAGGCTCTTGGAGCACCTGCATGGAGGATCTCCTGCCATCCCCTCCAGCACACGCTGGCATCTGAGCTAACAGGCCCAGAAGTAGCTTTTGGATGCCCTTGTGAGTTGCAGCCTCTCCCCTGGAATGGCTGTGCTGGCAGAGATGGCACTCTTGGGCAAGGCCACAGGAAAATGCTCCAGTTTGGTGCACTGCCTTTTCTCTATCTCAGTGCGCTCATAAGGAGATGAACACACTGAGCAAGGTCTTAGTAAGCGTATAAGCTTCCAGAATACTCTGGAGGGAGAAGGGGAAGAAACATGGGCTACTTGCCAGAGATTGATCTGTCCAATTTAAAGAAATTAATGTAATTGTTTGCGGCAGTAGGAGAGCTTGCAGCTGCTGGCTCCAAGAAGCCTGGACAGTAAGAAAACACGGCGCCCGTGCAGCTAGAATTAAGCAAGAGAAGTGAGTGCCCAGCAGCCAGGACTAGGGACATTCAGTGGCTTCACATCCCTGAGATGGCAGGAGTGTACACCCATCTCTGCCATTTTGAGCAGTTAGTTCCCAGTGTCAGCCGCTCTCTCTAGAACGCACATTGGCTGTTACTATGTAGAGTAGCTGGTGTGAGATAGCACTTAAAAACCCCACCACCCTGCCATCAAATCCTTGCCCTGCAAAAGCCAGAGCTCTCTCCTGCAAAGGGGAGCCCCAGCTGGCTACTCGGGTGGGTGGGAGCTTCTGACTGCCAACTCCATGTCCCACACACAGCCACCCGCTGCCCCAGCCCAGGGAGGGGAAAGGCAGGGAGAGCGCTAACGACTGTGTAATTACAAAATTATGTTTGCTTATTTCTTTTTCTTTCTCTCTTTTTTTTTTTTCCTTTTTTTTTCTTTTTTTCCCCTCGGAAGATAAGAACAGTTGGAGAAGTGTATGCTGTGGGGCCTCAGCAAACCGACTGTGCCAGGGTTTGCTGTTTGAGGCTTTCATCCATCCAGTTTTAATCCAAATTAGTAGGAGCTTCAGAAAGGGATTTTGGCACAGTCACAGCTGGAAAGATTTTAATCATTAATTCAGCCAAGGATATAAAAATACAATTAAAAACAAAGAAAAAAGAGAAAGGGGGGTGGGATATAGCTGTTCTTGGCACAAATGTGCTTTGGTTTGCTTTTAGAGGAAAAACAAAAACTAAAAGAAAATCTATTTAATTAAGAAACAGTCCATATCTTTGCCTTCTTTGACATGTTTACAGAAGGCTACAAATGCTATTCTATGATTATTATAAAGTTAATTTATTTCTGAAGGAGAACTTCTCCTTTCTTTGACCACTATCGAAGAACCACCCCTGGGTGCACACATACCTCTGTGACAGCTCCCGTTGCAAGGAATGGAGACTAAAACACATCATTTTGCAAATGCCAACCATGACAAGTATTTACTGGTTAGGCGAAGCAGCCCCTTTCCTCATATCATTTCACTACCTTTTTCAGGGAGTGTTAAGGAATGAGGTTCAAGCACAGGCATATGAGCACTCTCTTCCACATACACAAGCTTCCCAAAACTTTCCTAAATTGCTAGGGGTTTGTTTAGTAGCAAGACAAAAGGTTCTAAGACAGGAGTGTGCATTCTGTGCTCGTTATTCTGGTAATCCTAGTCTCTGCCACAACTGCTACTGCAATAAACACATTGCACCTGCCTAGCACTTCTAATCTCAGGATCTCAATGCTTTATGCAAACATTCTCAAAACAAAGCTGTAGAGCAGAACAATTTACAAAGGCATTAACTGCAGCCAGAGAAGCATCACTGCACTCATTTCACACTTTCACATGAACAATAATACCACAACTCAGCTGAGAAGATTGTCTGTGTGTAAGGACCTAGCCTTCAGATTGAATAGATCCAACTACTGACAGGATTTTGTCCACACAAAAAAAAGCTGTTGCATTTCTAGTAAAAAATCACAGTATTTTTGAACCTTCCCTATTACTTATTAAGAACTTCCATAGCTAAATTTATCCCAAACTGAAATGATCAGTTTGTTTCTCCTAGTACTGACAAAGCACCAAGGACTAGTCTTGCTCCAAAAGGCACCCTTCGGCATAACTCCCAACAGTGGAAATCTCTCCCATCAGTTTCAGGATAAAGCAAAAAACACTCTGGGCTGTACAGTGGTGACACTGAACATCCATTCTTAGTCATCACAAAGAGACATCTCATCCTTTGGGATAGACTCTTACAGAAGGAAGTATCATGGTTACCTGCTACATGGTTATTTTGCCAATGATATCCCTTGACAGAGATGAGATTGTTTAGTTAGGAATTATGTATTTGACTATAATTAATAGCCTATCCCATCACATACAGTAACATGACCTTCTATTTTGCATTTTAATAGTGCAAAATCTATTAGAATGAAGCCATTAAAAACACATTTTAAGCTAGAATTTTATACAGCAAGTGATATTTTAATTGGAAAAAAATGTCTAAGGGCAAGGAAGCACAAGAAAGGGCAAAAGAGGAAAGGAAGGGCAAGGAAGTGTAAAGAAGGGCAAGGAAGGTCAAGTAAAGTCAAAGAAGGTCAAGTAAGGTCAAGGGTCAAGTAAGGTCAAAGATTATCAAGGAAGGTCAAATAAAGTCAAAGTTGATCAAAGAAGATCAAGGAAGGTCAACAAGGGGAGAGGAGGAGAAAGGAGGGCAAAGAAGGGAAAAGAGGCAATGAAGAGCAAAGAAGGGAAAAGAGGGGCAATGAAGGGCAAGGAATAATGTCTCAAGCAGCCCCTATGAATGCCCATCTCTCCTTGCTGGGGAGGGAGTTTAAGGGAATTAGGGACTTATTCAGTGTTTAAATGCCTTCATAAATATCTGAGCCAAAGCACCTGTAACATGCCTGCAGCCAAGCAGTGCAGACGTTTTGGTGTTAACTCAGCTCTCAGTGGTCTGGGTTAGCAAGTGGCTGGTGTGGCTGAGGTGGAGATGAAGCAGGGCAAAAGGGAACAGCTGGGGATGAAGCAGGACTTGCATTGTGACTGTGGAGCTGCTGTTGAAGTGCCCATATCCAGTGAGCAGACATTGCTGCAGTGCATGGTACCAACACAAAGCCCAGCAACCTGCGCAGGGGAAACAAAACACCTGCTCTACTAGAGGAGATCCAGAGTTAAATGCTGTCCTGGTAACAGACATCAGTTTCTTATGTTGGTTTAAAGGGAGGATTCCCCTCTCCTTGAGATGTTCAGCAAGGTGACAAATCTGCTTGATTCCTCTTAAACGCAAGGCAAAACTTCTTTAGTGTGATAGTAACAGCATTGGAACAGGCTGCCCAGAGAGGCTGCGAATTCTCCTTTTCTGGAGACAATCAAAACCCATCTGGATATGTTCCTATGTGATCTACTGTAGGTGATCCTGCTCTAGCAGGGGAGTTGGACTAGGAGATCTCCAGAGGTCCCTTCCAACCCTGAGAACTCTGTGACGATCAGAAGGACAAGGAGAAACAACCCAGACTGAGCTTTTGTGAGTTGGTCTCATAGCTTGAGTAAAACTGGAAAGTTCAGCCAAGACCTTTCGGCTCCTTCTAAAAAAGCTCTTTGTATGCTCTTATTTGGGTGTTTTGTTTTAAAACTGGTTGTCACAGAAGCAACAAAAAAACATTGCTTAGAGTTTTTGTCTCCAGATCTTGTTTCCCTGCAGGTTCTCTGATGTTTAACAAGACTTGAGCTCTTATTACAACCTTTTCCCTGGAGGAGATTACCTAGGTCTTTTTCTTCAACACCTCTGCCAACTTCAACAACAGTTGTAGCTCCCTGTTAATCTGTAAGACCTCATCAGACTTTTACCTTCTGTCAAACTTGTTAAAATTGGCCACTAATTAAAAACACTATTGGAGAGAGATAACAGGTAGGACACACAATTAAATGCTGAGAAAATCAATTCCTGTTGCTTTCCTGCTTCCACTTCCCAGAGATACATGGGAGGCTTTGCAGCCCGGAGCACTCCCACCAGCTAAGGGGATTCTATGAAGAGGGGGTACCTTCCCTCTGTTGCCTCAACAAATCACTCCCCACAGCAAGAGACAGCCTCTGTCCATACGACCTTGCAGCCGTTTTCAGCTCCTCCCTCCATCCAATTTGCTGCAGCGCAACAAAGTGCTCCAAAAATAACGTTTATTTTTCAAAATTGGAAAATGGCACAAACCACCCCAAAGGAGAGAATGACAACGGCATGAGTTCAGCGCAGGCTCGTGAACTGACCCTCCCTGCCAGGGACAGGAAACTGGAACCTCACGGAAAGAGACTGAATGGAACCAGAGTGAACAAAAGCGCCAGAAACCGCGGCCACCAATGGCCAAATCCCGCCAAAAGGATAACTCACCCGCCTGGCAGTCCTTCTGGAGCACAAGGACAGGGTCACGGCTCTGCAGCTTAAATGCTTCCAGTTTGCAAGTCTGCGTGGACAATAGGCTGGAGCAGATACACTAAGTGAGGAGAAGCTTAGACATCAGAAATATTTCCAAATGATAACTTTAAAGTTGGGGATCAGCAGAGCTTGAACATCTGATTTCAATTCCAGACTATTTTTGATTAGTGGATGTTGATGTAGTACCCCAAATACACTTAAGAGTTTCATTTTAAAATGGTATTCTTCAGTAATGATAAAGCTGTAATGTATGAACTGCTAAACAGAGGCCACACCACCACTGTTGAATAGCCAAAAAGTTGGACCAGGCAGAGGAGAAAAAAACTAAATCATTCTATTTTAATACACAGGGGCAGATTTGCCACTACCTTACATCTTGTATAACCATTTAGATCATGTCTGTGTAGAGCAACTTCTATGAAAATGAAGCTATAAATGCGTAATAAATCCATCTTGAAAAATTCCTTACCTATGAAGAACAGAAAGTAATTTTAATTTGTAAAGTAATAAAAGCTGAATGCCAAATTGCAATGCTGAAATTGAAGTCAGAAGTTATATGAAGACAGGTTTTCAGAAGCAGTAATTTTTCTGATGTAATATTTGAAAGTGATGAATTCAAATTCTGCTTTTGAAAAATTTCTAAGCTTTGATCTTGCTCCAAGTTTAGTCCAGAACAACTATTATATGGCTGACATTAAAAGTCTCAAAACACAGTGATTTATAACGGAAACACAGAAAATAAATCACTATTTCAGAACTTCCTAACACACCACAGATTAGATCCAGAAGGTCAGACAAAGTTGCCATTGAGTATGTGAGCTCTCCTTGCTGCAGCAGAGGACTGCAACACACAGAAGTACAAACTCAGTTAAGGAACTTGTTCAAATACACACAATGACTCGTGCCTTCCTCAGTGTCACTGGTTTTTTAGAGAGCCACTTAAAGATAGTAATCTACAAAGGCTATAACATGACCACAGTCAGTAACGTGCAGCAAGTTGAGTAGCAAGGCTTTCTTGGCTGGAGCAAGTAGATACAGTCACCAAGGCCCTGCTGAAGAATATTTGACCACCAAAATGAGAAGAGTCATTAACATGCTGGATTAATGGGCTTAGTGGTTTTCAAATGAGGTATTTTCATGATGGACATGGTGTGGATTCAGCAAAGTTTGCCCTTTAACAAACACAGCTTCAATTTCAAATATTTGATTAGGCTTAATACCATTAGGGAATCATTACTGATTTTATGCTGTTGTTGTTACTGCTTTAACTATCAGTTTCTGAACCAAAAATTGCAGACAGTTGGCTTGACCAAGAGTCAAGGTTTAGGAATGCAAAAGCAAATCCAAGGTACAGATGAGCTTCAGATGTGGACAGGCTTCACAGGGTTTAATAGGCTCTCCAGAGTTTGTCAGGTCACAGAGGCTTTTTTTCTTCTTGGGGTGTGTATGTGCGCGTGCACGTTTGTTTCTTTGTGGTTTTTGCTTGTTTTAAACACTGCTTGGCTTCAACCAGAGCAAACAGAATTCATACAAGCACTTATTGCATGCAACATGTAAAAAAACCTCACAACAATCTTTTGTTTTATTGTACACCATTTACAAAAAGACAAAAGAAACCAAAATTGTCTTCTTAATAAGAAATCCTTGATCACCACCACGTGTTTCTAAAACACCCAGATGTTCACAGTTTAAGAAACCAAATAATACTACCACTTTTTTGTAAACGTTAATGGTGAAAGAACAATAATAATGGTTTCAGTCAATCATCATTAGTACTTGAAAGTACAAATATCAATTAAATAAGACTCAAAAAACTTGTACAATAAAATTCACTATAAACAAAGCTAATTAAAAAGAACTGCTCTCAACCTGTGTTGTGGGTTTAATCTTGTTTTAAAATTAAAAGCAGTATTTATTTTTCTGAAGCATCCAAATGAATGTTCATATCCAGATGTCCTTACAAGGAAACATGATCTTCATTCTTTCCTCATTTTTTAATCTGTTTTATATTTTACTTCTGATTGTCTTTTTCTTCCTTGGCAATCCGCTTTGTCACACCACTGAAATACTTCTCACGGAATGAATTGTGTCCTCTGTATGGCATATATTGGCCGTCCAGTAAGTAAGAATTTGCATCTTGATCCTGCATGGTATAAAAATGCAAGCGTTAGGTTTTATGGCAGTATGTTCAGCATGTACTGCCACTGGTTTTCCTCCAGACTTTTTCAGACAATTATAAGCAAGAGTGAAGTTGGTGGGGTTTTTTGTTGTTTTTTGTTTGTTTGTTTAGTTGTTGTTGTTTTTAACAATTCCATGGCAAACATTTAAGTAATTAGATTTATTAAAGAATTAAAAAAAAATTTAGAATGCTGAGATCTCTGTAAGGATTAACAAGAACATGTGTCCTACTGCAAAGTCTTAACATTTAATAGGAATGAAAATCCATATGCAATGGAGTCTCATTTGACATTGATCAAACACAAGCTGTAGGTATACAAGGGTTTTTTTTTGTTGGCTTTGGGGTTTTTTTATGTACTCATTCAAATTTTCATTTTTCTTGTCTCTACAGCAAAATTATGCCAGTTTTAACAGTGCTGCATCACTGGAAATACTTCTGCTAACATCACCAGAATCCAACCCTTGCTTAAATACATGAGAGCAGAGGTACTATGCCACACAGACTTTTATACAACAGGAAAATACAAAGATTTGTTTCCAGAAAAAAATATCTTCTGGAGATTTCAATCACTCAGAGGTTTGTGGAAGACAGATACAAACAAAAGAGGAACATGAATAAGTAAAGTGGGTTCCTACAGACACTGCAGTGCTATCAGATGATTTTTTCTTGTGCAGGATTCACCTGCTTCTGAAAGTTGAAGTTCACACAGTAAATCCCTACACATAATATATACTTGACATCAGGACCATGTTCTAGAAAACCGGCCCATTATTTATACAGAAAGGTTTAATTTATTGTGTACTGTAGCTTTACATAATTAAGATACTTGTCAACTAATGTTATCAATACTCTAAAATAAACAATATACCAAACTTTAATCTGAGTGCTAAAGTAAATTAATTGATTGCAACTTCTATAAACCACTTAACATTATGGCTGCAGTCAGTTTATTACGCTCAACAGCAAGATGAAACTGATAAACAACCTCACACAGAACAACTGAACTGTGCAAAGAGAAAATAAAATAAAGCATACAACAGAACTAAACCTCTGTTCCACTAAATGTTTATCCTCAATACATCCTCATTACAGTAATTATTTTCAGCAACGCAACAACATATAGACTGGTTCATTATTTAACTTTCTGTTCAGGGCTATTTGCTTTATTCGAAAATCAGGTTACTGTTGAATGCTTTAGCCTACGTTGTAGGAACATGGAAGTAGATTTACTTATTCAGCTATTTTGTAGCCTGTCCAGACTTTCACTTAGCAAGACCAACACCTCATCTTGCTTTGGCTATCCTAATATTCTTTCTAAAAGAGTGAAACAAAAGGTTTTTAAATGCAACAATACGCTTGTGTGCATGTACAACTGCCCTCTTCTGGGCACAATGAGATTGTCCTACTAAGTAGTTCTCAGCTGCTGTCCTAGCAGATACAAGCAGCAGGCCACCAGCTTAGCTTAAGTGGCTAAATGTTAAGGGCCATGTGGATATCTAACATGTAAAGCATGTACACCACCAGCAGCAAATTCATTCTATTTAAATATGGCGATGTTGGAAAATAGCAAGAGAAAATTATTTCAGTAAACTCATTGCATGCACAGCAGAGACTGCCATCTCCAAGACCACTTTCAGGCTGATAATCAACACGCTTTTAACTTGTCTGGGAAAATAACAACTATTTGCAGTCAGGAAACAAGGAGGATTTAAGACGTGCTCCTCTCACAACCAGCCTTCACCCACTTCTCCAGGTCTCTTCTACAACATCACTCTAAGGAAACGAGCACTTACTCTTCTCCTGAATTTGCAGGTCAGTAATCCTTCTTTGACCTAAACACATAATGTATATTTATACCTTTGGGAGGTGTTTTAATGATAATTCTACATAATTCATTTGTTTTGAGAAATGGATGAGATATCTGACCCTGAAAGATAATGATGTATGTATCAACAGTATTTTAACATAAAAATTAATCCCCACAACCTCTAAGAGGTCACATCTGTACACCATTCATCTCGATTCCTTAAGTAACAAAATGCTGATTCAGGGTGAAGGGAGGAAGGAAGAAAGGAACTAGCCCCCTCTATCTCCAAGCTGGTTAGGGCAAAGCGAAGATATAACATGGAAGAGAACAAACACAGCTGAATCCATTTTGTAAATCTAGGCCTCATCAAAAGCCAAGCAAATCAGAGAAGATCTGCAGCCAGGCACCTATTTCTTGGAAGAGCTTTCAAATGAAGATCGTGGCACACATCACAGTAATTCCAGCATGAGAGCTTCCATTGCCTACCTCGCCTCTATACAGACATGACTGCTCAATAAACATTACAACTGCTTTAAAGAAAAATAAAATAATGGGAATAATTTCTTAAAAAAGGAAAAAGGAAATAAGAAACCCTGAACTACCTGGAGGTGCCACTCACTGTTGACATGTCCTAGTCAAAACAGTTTTATGGGTAATATGAGACCTGATCAAAGTAAAAGGAATTTTTGGATTTCAGAGACTAATGATTTCCAAACACATTCTAACTCAAGGTATTTTAAATCTACACAGAGAACTGAATGGGTACAATCTGAACACTAAGGATAGGCTGCATTTAACTCCATAGAAGTAGTTGTCAAAAATCATCTTCATGAACCAATTTGTTGTGAGTATCTGCACTAGAATTTTCCTGGGCATCAAGCACCAGCTTGTTTAAGTAAGGAAGATGGTCAAACATCCTCAGGTAAGATCTATCTTGAGTAGCATAAATTGGTAGAATATGCACCCTAAACATTCAGCAGTAATGTTTTCTAGTAAGAGAAGATTGCTTATGAATGGTGTCAGTGTCAATTCTCCTTCAGGTGAATTAACTGTCCAAGGCAGTTAATATGGATGCTTTTTTCCTTTCTCTCCTGCTTAA
Organism: Apus apus; assembly: GCF_020740795.1. NCBI lineage: Eukaryota > Metazoa > Chordata > Aves > Apodiformes > Apodidae > Apus > Apus apus. The sequence goes on from NC_067284.1 coordinate 38,021,740, forward strand.
AAAAAAAAAAAAAAAGTGCAAATTTGGGGAATAGAGTTGAACCACAACGCCTTAAGAGCGTCTCCTTTCCTCCTCTGAAGAGGAACAAGGAGTACTGCTTGTGATACAGAGCTGCATCCAGGGGTGAGTGGCTTTTTTCACTTACTTCCTTTTATGTAACTACATATTTTTCAAGGCATGAAGTTTGTAATTGATTGTTCAACACAAAATGGTGAGACTTCCCAGGAAATGATTTCCAAGACTGATCAGTAACTGCACTAAGGCAGTTCTTTCCCCAGTCTGCCAGCATTACCAATGTCACGAGCTGATGCCTGGGGGGCTACTGGCTGTCAGGATGCTTTCACGACTTCCCCCCCACCCCTATTTGGAGGGGTTGTTGAATAAGACCGAGGGCTCACACGTGGAGTTCACCTCTCACAGAGGAACGGCCACTACGGGACCGTATTTTAGAGTGATAGTTAGAATACACCCCCACCACACCCAAAAATTGCTACTGAGACCAATGTTTAGTTTATGAATTAACTGGTTTATTAAGGGTTAACACAAACTGTGGGATGAGGTTTAGGGAAAATGTAAAAATGGCAAATGGCTACCAGGGATATATCAGGGAAGTAATGTGTCCTTTAGGGAGGTCACGCAAAAAGTACCAAGAAGACAAATACTTCTTTTATTTGTAAACATCAGAACTGAAGATGTTCATTAATCCCTGCTTATTCTTTATCATCATCCTTGGTTCTCACTTTGAACAATTTAAATTATTCTCAAAACAGAAGACTAATTGCAAACAACAGTTATCACACACAACTTTTGCTCTGCAACATTTTATAATGACTTCTGTGAGAACTGAAAATCATCAAAGTTCTTATCAAAGTTCACGCAACCAAATTGCCTTTAGCTAATTTGAATTTTCAACTCAACACTTACTTGTTCTAAAGACAACACTAAAAAACGTGTTACAGATCTCCAACAAATAATGAAAGAGGTGGAAGAAAGAGGAGGGAGCTTAACGATAACAAGAAAGCTTTGTTTTTCTTTAAATCTCAGCAAATATTAAGTGATATTCTAAAGTTTTTTAATTCATCTAGCATGCCTCAGTTCAGCCTCAGGGTAATTACCCACATTCAGGTTTTGTTTAAAAAAAACTTCCTAGCCTTATCACAGCTTCTTACCACTCTACATCTGGTGTTGGACAGTAGCTACACAAACCACTTGTACTAATGTTATACAGCTATAAACAACTCTGAGCACTTTCCAAATCAGGGACAACAGCCTCATATCCAGGAACACACGCTGCTAAATTCAGTACAAAATATTCTACACCAATAGTGACTATGGAGTGACTGTGTGATGTGGAAATGCTGGGGTCATTCAGCATGGTGGATCTGTATGCCCGATGCTCCAGTGTCCTTTCACGAGCTGTCATACACTCAAGAGTTCACCCTTCAGTCAAGTTTTCTGATACATAATTTCTATGTCTCTCTCTTAGCCTGTATCAATTACAGATCTCTCCTCCAATATTTTTGGGGAAGTACTGATTAGAAACTTCAGAACTTGGTAGCACTTACCAGCCAAATAAGTACCATACATTTCTGTAAGACAGCCAGCAAAGGAAAGAAATGTTACTTGGCAAAAGCTGAAATAATTCGGTGTAAGGAAATCAACAAGCCTCAGGAAAAAAAAAAAATTAAAAAAAATTGCTAGATATGCTGTTGTAAAGAAAGGGAACACCAAACAACCCTACAGCTAAACACTTTTAGTAAGTCCACCCCTTCTGAGAATAGCTGATCACCAGATAGAGATTCCCAAGAACCCTTGTAGTAATTATGCTGCAAGTTTTTGTACTCCGATTTTCCTAATGATTAACTACTCACCAGTGAGTTGACATTTAAATAAAAAATAATTATGAGAATTCAGATAAAGGTGGCGCTGGTTCACAACTTTCAGTCTTATGTAACTGTATTTCTTAAGGCTTTGGAAAACAAACTGGCACAATGGAAGGTACATTTTTCATTAGATTCAGGCTGGAAGAATTGGTTTAAACCTCTGTGGAATAATTGCTGGAGGTGACTTAGAAATTAAACTTACGTTCACATTTCAAGGAAAGACACAGCATTGAAGAAGGGTGGAATGCAGTTAATGTGCAATGACTTTGTACCATGACAATTCCCTAAGCTACCCTAGATGTTGGCAACATCAGGGGAACTTGGTGTGCTGACTCCAAGAGAAATTGCGCGGAGGGTGGAATGGAATGGAGACACCATGGCCAGGCTCTGTGGCAACAATGGGATTCAAAGGTACTGTGGAACAAATCGGCTGCATGTTTGATACCCTGGGCTAACAACCTGTCACCTTTTGACAAAATACTGTCCTTTAGGTCAACTTTGTTCATTATAATATCACTATAATACCAAAACACACCTCCATCTCAAATGTTACCTGCCTTCAAAGGTGCAACCACCCCTCACTGAGTTTGTGCTCTGAATGTTCTCTTGTCTACACCCTTAAACGCAAAGCAAGAGAATTTTGCACCAGTCATGTTAAAGATCTGTATGACTAGAGTCACTCAAGTAAGGTGAAATAGTATAAAATGGTCTGAGAGGGTACGAATGCTAGGGAAGTCACCATCGAAGGGACAAGGCATTCCCCTGACCACTGGGATCAGTCGACACGCTGAGCCTCTCTTTCCCCCTCGCAGGGATGCCTTTGGCTCAGGTTTGAACACTCGGCTATTCCAAGTGCATCCCTGGGAAACTCAGGAATCTCTATAGAGTTGCTTTATTACCCCACGTGTGTGTAATTCTGCTGTAGTAATCAATTTGCACGTGCTTTGCAGACAGTGAATTTATCATCAGCAATCTAAAAGAATTTGTGCATCTTGCTTCGATAAATTACACTGCTAATTAACCTGGCCACAATAGTTCTTGAACATGACCAAATCCCTGAGTGTGGCCATGAGAATTCACAGGTCCCAGGCAGCCAGTGCAGCATTAGTGCTGCATCTGGAGTTGTTAGAGTCCAGTACAGGTATCGACACGACCGGAATGTTAATGCCAAATTGGGCATCCATCAGGATGTAAGGTCAGCTGCCCCCAGCTCCTCTAACATCTAAGGATAAGCTAGAACACAAGGGTGTTTATTTCCTGCCAAAGTAACATCTAATTGGACATTACTCAGAATCTAAGCCTTGCTGCCCCTGGCCCCTCTGGTATCTGAGGACAAGCCAGAACACAAGGGGATTTATTTTCTGCCAAGTCACTTTGCTCCTTAACACAACAACATCCAATGACCTAAAACAGAAAACTGGACTCCTACTAGATCACAGCTGACAGACATCATCACACTAATCTACTGAGCCGACAGCCTCTTACTGTCCCACTACCAGTGCATTTCAGTACTTACATATGAATGCCTATAGTCTTTGGAGAGCTAAACTTATGTTTTTACTGCTTAAAAAAACCCAAATCTTCACAGTTCAATGAGGGTAGACTCACACATGGTCCTGCCTGCTGTAATATAAATTAGGAAGTTTTATTTCAGGTTTAGAGAGGTATTGGGGAGATTCATATTCATTTAATACCAGAAGAAGGGACATGAATATCCACAGAAAAAATAATACATTAGGCTAGTAAGCTCTCATATGACTTCTGCTTTGTTCCTCTCCCATTCCACACCCTTTGTCTTCACTTCTCTAATTCTTTAGTTCTCTAATACTTCTGCCTTCAGAGTTTTAAAAGACTAGAAGCTGCTACCTGTTCACTGCTAGCTGTCCTCTACAACAACTCCCTTTATTCACTTTTATTGTTATCACTATAATTTAAGATAGCAGAGGAGGGGATTTACTAATGATCACCATGGGTGTCCAAAAAAGGCCTTAAATGTTACACAGCAAACAACCCTTCTGCTTATATTGTACACATGGTGGAAAAGTCTATTCACATCAACACTGTTTTCAGGAAGAAATCTTTTCAGTTGCCACAACTTCATCGTAAAATAGAACAAACTGGATGCTTATAAGACAGAGAGCTATACACCAGGATTTGTGATGTTTTTTCATCCAACATTTATTATCTTCATGCTTATGATTATTGTAGAACAATACTTAAACTAGACACTTTCTACATTCACTTTGGTCTCCTTTATATTACAAGCACAATCAAATTGCATCTCCAGTTTCACATTCAGTATCTGATTGAATTTATCTCGAGTGAAGTGAAATAAAATTTGCTGTGAAATCTGAAATTGGTAGCAAATTATTGGTAGCAAACACTGGGGAAATGAAAGGACTGCACAACAACACTACATGATTTGTAAAACTTCTAAGTCACTTGTGAGTACACTACACTAAACTAAATTAAAAGGCATTTTACATGTTTTAATGAGTGCCTTTCACAAACCCATTTAGTAAAGCAAGCAGAACTGTCTGTAAACCTAAGTGCTTGTATATTCATAAAAATTTACTCTTTCATTTGGGAAAAACAGCCACAGCTCCAACTATTAAATGTTATGATCCTATCTGATGAGTCAGAAGTATACAATTCAAAAGTTGATAAAGATATTAAGACAGTAAAAAACACGACCCAGGTAAGGGACACTGGGGTGGGGAAATCTTAGATAGTTTAGACACCAAACAATAAGACACTAAACCAAGTAGGCACTAACTAAGTAGTCAAGGTGTATTTTGTTATTTGGACAACTTTTGTACCAACTTCAGAAACAGTACATGGGTTCTGGTATCTTTACACTACCTAAAAGACATCTGGAGTCCTGAGTGTAAGCACCTGCTGAGTTTTATCTAAGCAGTAAGCCTGCCAACTAGACTCAGGTGCTCAGAGCTAAACATTTCCAGACATGAACTTGTCAAAGCATGTACTGAAGATCAGGTGGCGCACAAAACAAGAATAACAAACTATATCAATTCGCAGAAGGGTGGATACATTTTTTAAATTAGAACATGTTATAATCAACAAGAGAACTTACAAGACGTAAATATGCCTGCAAGGCTATGATCTTATTGGCATCATGGAGACATGGTGGGATGATTTCTATGACTGGAGCACTGGATTGCAAGGATACAAGCTCTTTAGGAAGGACAGGCAGGGGAGGTGAGAAGGGGAAGTCACTCTCTATGTCAATGACCAGCTGGAGTGCAAGGAGGTCTGCCTGGGGATGGATGAGGAACTGAAAGAAAGCTTATGGGTCAGGATTTAAGGGAGGGCAAGCACAGGGGACATTACACTGGGAGTCTGCTACAGGCCAACCAACCCGGAAGACTGAGAAGATGAGGCTCTTTATAGACAGGAGTAGCCTCACATTCACAAGCCCTGGTCCTCACAGGAGACTTCAGTCACCCAAAAGGTTTTCCTGAGAGCAGCCCTGAGGAGAAGGACTTAGGGTGTTGGATGATGAAAAGCTCAACATGAGCTGGCAATGTGCACTTGCAGCCCAGAATGCCAACCATGTCCTGGACTGCATCAAAAGAAGCAGGGCCAGCAGGTCAAGGGAGGTGGTTCTGTCCCCCTACTCAGCTCTCATGATATTCCACCTGGAGCACTGCATCCATCTCTGAGGTCCCCCACGGTAAGAAAGACATGGACCTGTTGAAGCAAGTCCACAGGAGGGCCACAAAGATAATTAGAAGGCTGGAGCACCTCTTCTGTGAAGACAGGCTGAGAGAGCTAGGATTGCTCAGCTTCAGGGGGGCCAGGGGCACCTCATAGCAGCCTTCCAGTATTTGAAGGGGGCGCACAGGAAAGATGGGAAGGGACTTTTTACAAGGGCTTGTAGTGACAGGCCAAGGGGTAATGTTTTCAAACAGAAAGAGGGTAGATTTGGTAGATTTAGGTTAGATACTAGGAAGAAATTGTTCACTGTGAGGGTGGCAAGACACTGCAATAGATTGCCCAGAGACACTGTGGATGCCCCCTCCCTGGCAGTGTTCAAAGCCAGGCTAGATGAGTCTTTGAGAGACCTGGTCTAGCGGGATGTGTCCCTACCCATGGCAGGGGAGTTGGAACCAGATGATCTTTAAGTTTCCTTCCTAACAAAACCATTCTATGATTCTATGATCCCACAGCAGCAATAATAAAAATCCTGCAGAAAACCTCCATGAACACTCTGAGACATACATATTAAAAACTTCCATAATTTACCCTCTTGGTTCACTCTGGTGAATTTGACAGCTCTGGCTCTGAACTCCACATACACTTGTTTTTTTTAAATTCAGGTGTTGCTTGAGAGTCTCCATCATCATTAGCATTATGAAACCAGTACTGAAACCCTGCTGTGTTATTAGTGCAAGCACCAGGTGGACACAGCAGTCTGACTGTACCTCCTGTCATTTAAAATAGCTCTTCCAACTGACAAGGAATGTACTAAAAACACTTGCCCACCATGCTTTGCATGTGTTTTCGCTAAGAATTTGCTTCACCTTCTTTTAGAATGTCTTTTAACAGTATTAGAGAGAAGCAGCAAGAAAGGAGACTTGAATGCAACCTTCCCTGGTCTCAGTGCCTCAGAAGAGGCACTTAAGTGTGTTTCAAAACAAAAAACAACACCCAGTGTGCTTCACTGTAGTTCTGTCACAGCTACATATTACTTTCAAAAGCTAAAAAAGCACCATTCTAAAAACGAAGTAACAGAATTGAATACATTAGACTTTTACTGTCAGACCCACAAAGGCACTTAGTATTTACTTGGGCACTAAATTACACTTTGGAATCAATGGACATTTAGGCATCTAAGTATTTCTGTGGATGGGATTCATAGAATTCAGCTGTCCAAGAAAAGCATATGCAACTTTCCCAAGTAACTGTAAGTTCAAAGATCTCTTTCACACTATTAAGCAGCTTGCTCAGGAAGAAAAGTTTATCAAAAACTGAGGATAAAAAGGAAAAGACAAAAAAGAGAATGGTCCCTTAAATCACTATATAATTTATTTTTTTAAATGTGTAGTAATTTTACAAAAGCTCTAATTCTCAGCATTAAAAATTCAAGTGTCATAGAAGTAAAGGTCAAATGCTCAACAGCACAAACTTTTCATGAATGCAATAGCTACTATTTCACACAATATAATCAAGTATTCAAGCTTACCTTGAATTCTTTCACCTTTTCCATGGTTATCAGGCGCCTTGATGTGTGGCTGGAAAGCATTTGCTCACAGTTGCTAATAAGTTTCAGGCAGGGGTGGCGGGGAATGATCTCTTCTGTATATCTGGAAGGAATAAACATTCAGAAAGCAGTAAGCTCATGAACTGGTACACCTGCATCTGAAACAGAATTCCCACAGATCTTTCACAAAGTGGCTTATACTAGAAAGTTGCTATGCATTTCAATCTGATAACAGAAAAAAGGATATTGGTGCTTCAGAGTTTTTACATCATATATTCCAGACTTAAAATATGTAGAATAAGTTAAAGCCTCACAGCAGAGAGAGCCAAACACAAGTTTTCTGTATGTATCTACATGGTGTTAATGCATGCACACAGGCCTGCTTGTATCATTTCAAGTAGAAAGTATCTCGGCCAATTAGGAGCAATAACTTATGCAATCAGAAACTGTGATTTTAAAGATGTATTCTGCAGTCAACATACGTAAGTTGCAGGAACAAGAGACTTAGGCTCTGGCTCCCTAAAAGCAGACCATTACACTTCAATTTCAACTTGTATTACACCAGCTGACAGTGACATTGCTGGACTTCAGAATTCAGTGTTACAAATTTATTGCACTGTAATTACTTTTTCTAAGGGGAAGGAAAAAAAATCCCTGATTTTTTCACATCAGATGGCAGCAACACTGGCTTGCAATTAAATCCTGTATATAGACACAAGCAGTTAAGAGTGTTGCCAATGTCCCCATCTCATAAGCATTCTCTTTTCTATAAAAAGAGCTTTCTCTAGATTGCTTTCAATCCTTCTATTTCTATCAATACTGAAAGAGGAACTTAAGGATTTAAAAGCTTTGCACTGGATCAGAGGAGCAAGAAGCAGTGACCTAGCTAGTAAAAGAAATAAAAGATCAGGCATCCTTCCTATATACTGAAATACAGATCAGACATTTGATCTTAGTTTTTGTAATAAGTTTTCCTGTAACAGTTACTACAACATAATACAGAAAATGGTATATGGTATTGTCAGTGACTATGATTTCATATAAAAAGTGACCAACCCTCACCAGAAGCCAGACATTAAAAAGCAGAACTAAGCAATTTGCACACCTATCGCTTGAATTTAAACAAAGAAGGAGCTTTGTTTTTCTTGTAAATAAGTGAATTTTCTGAATGCACTTTATGACATAAATGCATTGTTCTGGGAGAAAGAGAGGTCAAATCCAACCCAACTCATAACAGGACCATCTAGGTGCTAATGGAAATCTTGACAATACCAAATACAGACCTGTAAATAGAAAAAAGCCAAACAAACAACTCAAACAGTACTGCCTCTTTGCCTTGTTCCAAAAATTTTAGATTGTAAAACAACATTTCAGTCACTTCTCATATGTGAAACCAACTAACCACTTTTGCTAGGTGACATCAGAACATGCTTTTGACAAAGGAGAATGAAAACAATTCTCAATTGGTTTTTCTATTACACAAAACTTTTGATGCATCTAGTACGACCAAACTGCCCCTCTCTCTCTTAAAAGGTAGGCACTCTGCTACAACATGTTAAAAGTTTCTCTTCATAACCACATAAAAGCCTGACTGCAAAGGAATTAAAAGAATTCAGACTCAACAATGATTTCAATGTCAGATTGAAAGAGTAAACTTTCTGCAAGATGGTATCTTGCAGAAGGACAGATCAGTATCGCTCTGTTAAAAAGCCTCGTCTGTTAGCATTAATGCATATATTACTACATTCTTTCAGGTAAAACTTTTTCAGAACATTATCAAATAAGAAATACAGTAGCAGTGGTTTTAACAGACACCCATTTTAATATAGTATTGTTTTTAATTTAACGAAATACACAAGAATTTCAAGGAACAAATGGACCTGATGGCAGGTGTTTCCAAGGGATATTTTATAGGACAAAGTATTACTAGACAGTATCTTATTTTCCCCCCACATACTTGCTTTAATGTTTCTTCCTGTGTACATCATTACAGCTGAAAATAAATTCACTACGCTAATATTCTATGCTAATACAGTGACTTCAGTATTTCAACCTTCATTTTATAAAATCAATTCTCAGGAATATGTAAAAATTTATTTTTTAAAAGGCAACCCAAGTAGAGCTTGAGAGCGCTGATGTCTCCAAAACAACAACTGAAGTAGAACCAGAACGTGCAGTTCATAGTTACCTAATACTGCTCCCCCAAGGAAACATGTCCTTACCAATGTTCAACAAGCATATAAAAAGTGGCGATATCTTGAGAAACAGAATAAACTCAGTAATTTCAAACAGAGTTTACTGAGATGGAAATCTAAGAGTTCACAACCACACATGGTCTGTCAGTCAAGAATGTATAAACAGGTATTTTGAACAAGTAGCTATAATACTGTTAATGGTATTCATTCTTTTGCTTGTGAATAGTCTTACAAGAAAAAATGCCTAAGATATCAATTCTATCACCAAAAAAAATAAAAATGCAAGCTACTAAGTTCACACGTCTGTTTTGGAAGCATGTGACAAAAATGGCTCCTTTTGATTTTCAAATTATCAAAACAGCATGTGATAAATAAATGTAGGATTGTCAAAATCTCTTCCCATGGTGAAACCAGGAACAACCACCACTTTATATATCAGTACAGTTTGACTGCACATAGAAACATATGACAATGTAGAAGCTACCTTCAGAGCACAAGATACTTAGAACAACTACTATACATCAACTCCCCATTCTACTATGAAACAGTTTTGAAAACAAACAAAAAAATCCTTTCAAACCTCCTCTTATAGATGTTGAAGTAAGGTATGCAAATACATCATTCCTTTTAAACCCAGTTCTAATACCAGGCCAAAGTACTTAGCAGACAGCATCCTGCAGTCTCTGCTGGCCTCTCTCGTCCTTCATACCACTGCTCCCCAACACTTCCTGCCCCTCACTGCCACCTCTTGGTCACTTGACTTTTGATTTCTCAGAGGAAACCTAAATTAGTAGTGCCAAACACAAAAGCGTCAAGAAAGTTCTCTTACAGGACCCTGTCATGGATCTCTAGCAACTACTCTGGTAGAAACATGTATTAGTAAGAGCCTTGCTACTGCTACCTTAGAAATTTATCTGTATCTTGAAAGTCTAAGTTTAAACCTCAACTCATTGGACATGCACTTGCTAGGACACGTGAAAGATTTTTTCTTTTCGGTAATAGTCAGCAATTATCTCAACCCAAACCTCTTCTTTCAAAATCTGCTTCCCCTCATCTGAAGTTTTAAAACACAAAGTGTGAGCATTACTCTTAAGTGCCAGTGCTACAGGAGTTCCAGCTGTACCATGCCCCAAAGAAAGCACAGTGAGAACATGGCATCTGTTCTGACTTACTACATACCAAAAATCATGAATACATACTCAGGCCTGTAAATTGGTAGCCAGTAAACTAATCTTCCTCCCATCACCAGATATTCCGCCGCAAACTTCAATAGGTCAAAAAAGATGTCGCTTAAATGGTAACTGGATGAAACGAAGATGTGATTTTCTGTGCTAGACAAAAAATTCACAAGTGTAAACATAAAAGCACAGATAAAACAGGTACATTTTTAATTAAAAAAAAAGCAACAAACAAACAACAAAACAAATTAAAACAAACAAAAACCCCTCAAACCACAAAATAACACTATCTGAGATGTGCATAACTACCCAGGACAATCCAGGAGTACAGCTTCTATTATGAGAAATAAGACTTTCCAAATTAACTTATTGGCTGTTTAGACCATCATCTTCAGTACTTGTGAAAGTCAAAGAATCATAAGCATGCTGGGAATAGTTCTTTTGTGGAGCATCTTTCTTAAGGGCAATTTAGAATAAAAAGTAGAAGACAAGGAAGGCCAGGCAGTGGAGAAGCCATATTGTGGCTGAAACGAAAGGAGCAGTGAAAATCCAAGAGAGGAGGTTAAGCCAAAATAGAGATATTCCACTTTAGACTGTGCAGCTTGCAGACACTTAAGGGAACTTTCTGAGAATAGGAAACAACAAGGTAATGGTGGCTCCCAGAGATGAGGAACAGGATTGGAAATCTGAACACATGCAAACGATAAGGAGAACAAAACCAAGGATTTCAGGAAGCGATATACTAGTTTTGTGAACAGAACATAAAGAGGTTTTCTTCTTCAATTATTATTACTAGATAGACAACCAAGAAACAATAAAGGATCTAAAACTGTGACTGGGTTTCCATTAAGACATTTACATTTGACAACAGGGAAGACAGCTCACCTACCTTTTTTCAGCTGACTTAACTGTTTCCTTTTGTGAACCTGTTCTGCGAGTAGCTTCTCTGATACCATATGGTGCTACAGAAAGCAAATGCATAATGCAGAGATGAGAACCTCACCCATTCTCCAAATAACATGCAGTTATGTTACACTTACACAACAATGCACATACTGTGTCTTATACAAAGTTAAAAAAATAGATTTACAAAGTAAAAGTCAGTAAGGGTCATTTCTTCAAGACCTATTATAAGTTTCTTGCTCCAAAAAGTTACTTTAAAACTGTTTCAAATAAAGCCTTTCAGCTGTAAGAGGCTTCCAGCAGACGTTTGCTACACTACAAAGACAATACTTTTCTGTTTTGTTTATTAAAAGATACTCCTCACATTTCCGACATGTGACAAATAATCCCATTCTCTTTTGTTTGTCAGACACAAACATCTCCCCTATAGCACCCAGCTACCTTACTTCATGTTCAACACACTTGTTTCTGTGAGACTTGTTTCAGCATCATGGAAACACCAACATCACTATTTTGTAAATGCAGAAGTTGTGACACAATTTGTAAACTCAGTTCTTAGTTATATTAATATTCTACACTCTTATCACCAAGCAGGCAAAATAAAAACTAGTAGGCAATCCACAAAAAACAGTCACACTCCCTATTCCTAATATGAATGTGTCATCATAAGAGCCAGCATTAGAGATCAGAAAACGCTGTATCCAGGTCTTTTATTTATTCCCTTAGCCTCTACTCCCTCTCATGCATGTCCAATGGTGTTAAGTACATAGGTTTCTAAAAAAAAAGAGGATCCTTTCAAATCACTAGTGCTTCTAGTAGTTAAGCGTGTCAGAAATGCATTAAAATTTCTCTTTGGAACCACTCCAACAAACAGCTAACAAGTCTCCAGAAGTCCACAAGAGCTGTGCGGCAGATTCCTGTGTGCTGCATATTGCACCAGTCCTATCAACAGCATGGACCATTCTGGTAAGAAGTCTCCATGCATCAATGTAGTTATGTCTTTTACCGAATGAGACTTCTTCAAAGGACGACTTTCAGCCCTATTGATTTTTACTGGCAAGCATAATATTCTCTCCATGGAAGAGAGTATTATTGCCAGCTCTGTTACACTCTTCTAACTACCATTAAAATAAATGCAGAGATGTCAATGCAAGTCCAGCTTTCACAGTGCAGTTCTCAACAGTCATATTCTGTAATATGGATACTGCAGATCTGAGCACTCATCATGACATTCATGTACATAGGCACAGACAGAGGCAATCATCTTTTAGTCATTGTTACTAGGCAATAAAAAGCATTCACTTACGATCTGTAATAATGGCATCAAACAGCATCCCTTTTCGCCATATTGGTCGTGAAGAATCAGAAACTAGTGCATCAAGGTAATATTTCTCTAACCCATACTGTCGCAGATTAGCTCTGATATTTTCATCTGGCCCTCTCCATTTCTGGTTCTTTCTGCTTGCCTTGCCTGGGGGTGGTGGGGGAGAAGGGGAGCATGGAATGGGAAAAAAGCACAGGCAACAACAAACTATTTAATAGGAAAAGCTTTCATATACTCTATCCTTTATTTTAAAGAAAAATAATTAAATGTCACATGCAAAACTAGAGTTTAGGCCCTGCCTTATTCTACTCACTGTCACAAGTATTTGCAGTTAACTTCACAAGTAGTGAGGAGCAATGGAAATACATGATTAAAGTTCTGCTGCACCATATGCACAGGGTGTCACAGAACACGTTTATAAAAAATGTGGGTTTGTAATATGTTCTCACTATCCATTGCTCCTAATCTTGTCCAACAAGTCAGATATTATTTGTACTACCATTTTTTAGAGAAGTAAGAAAGGGATTAGACTTCCTTGGTTAGGTTATGAGATGCTTACTACCTCACAGACTAAGAAAGCACACAGCTGTTGTAATTATTACTTGGAACTTTGTTTTGGTTTTCCAAAATTCCTTTTATTAAATATTTCCTGCTTAAAAAAATAAGAAAATAGCTTAGCTAAAACACGTGTAAATTGGTCAGTAAAAATGAGCACGAACACATAAATCCTCTGAAAATTAATGTTGCTTTAAAACCCAGTAAGTATCATCTGCTACCGTAAGTATTCTTTACATTCCAAAGAGTAAGATTTCAGTGGCTTAGAGATATGTAACATACCTAATCCATGGATTGTGTTGTAATCTATATCAGTACCACACACATATGCACCAAAGTGTGCTGAGGAGATTAGAAGGCCACCTATAAAGGGGAGAAAGTAGAAACCGCTGTCATAAATGTTATTCCATATTAGGATTTTTCACTCAGGAACTTCAGGATATTACACCAATAGCACACTAGACACAAAGCTAGACCCAAGGAATAAAACCAAACCAAACCAAAAATTTAAATTAGCAACCAGTTAGAATTACTATGCAATTATAATCAGAGTCCTTTGTCTGCAGTGCTTGATTTTCCTTATCTTCATATGTCACTCCTTATCTCTGGAGACTGTTTTTAGGAGTTTGTTCATGGTTTGCTGTATTTCAAGGTGGTACGATCCTTTAATCATTACATGAATCAAAACTTTTGATTTTATTTTGCAAGCAGGAGAACTTCAATTTGTTTTCAAACAATTAAAAACCTAGTACCAAACAAGTGGCAATTCTACTGCGTCTGTTCTCAAACTCCTTAACTGTGCCAAAAATCAAACATGTATAATGTGGCCATTCCCTGACTAAGAAGCAATGGTCAAGAACCTTGTAAATTTTAATGTCTCCAATGTAAAGAATGACATTTAAAAAAAAGTTTTTATGATTGTTTGGCAGTGTGAAAGCTATAAATGATATTTTTTTTTCTGTGAACATGCTCGCTGTTTTGTCAGTGTATCTACTAGCATTCTCATCCTGTAACAAAATTAATTTTTTTCATCACTACTATCGTGATCTGCTTTCCTAATAAAAAACAAAACAAAGGAAAACAATCCCCAAACAATAAAAACCTACCAAAAAAGCATGTGTGATTTCCCCTTGAAACTGGGCAATGGTCGAACACAAGCCCACAGACAAGATCAAAGCATATTATCTCCCTAACAGCTTCCAAATGAAAAAAAAAAGGAGGGACAGCAGAAGACTACCAAAGAGCTGCCCCGAGCTGCTAAAAGGGAGGTGCATAGCTCACAGAATGCTTTAAAATGGAACAGTGGCTGCGAACAAGGCTGTGAACCCCACGCTGCTGATGTCAACTGCTTATGGATACAAACAGTCCTGCTGAAATAAAGGGGAGGATTGCTGCAGGACAGAGTTGAGATGTTCCTGCATTTTGTAGAAGGTTGGACCAGATGACCTTTAGGGGTCCCTTCCAACCCAAGACATTCCTGTGATTCTGTGACCAGCACAGGGAACAAGGCACTAGCTGGCTGTACAGGTGACACCAGTTCTCCCATTCTCCAGAAGCCTGGAGAGGAGCATCCCAGAGGGCTGCACTGCCCTGTGCCACCCACTCAGACCCAACAAATCCAATTTCAGGGCACTAGAAAACTGCTACATCCTACACTAATGAACTCTCGCAAAACTGAAGGTGAGGGAGAAAGAAAGAAAAAAATTCCTCTTTTTTCTTGTGAAATGGATCAGGGAAAAGCAAGGTTACTCACCCCAAAGGAGTCACCCATTTCCCTTCTTGGCTGCAATCCCTCAGAACAGATGGGCAGTACCTCCAGAGGGTCAAGAGAAATTTAGCTAGCCCTGACCCCAAGTATGGCATACCACCCAGTCCTATAAAAAAAGTAAGAAGAAAGTACTTTGCCCATCTAAGAATGTTTTTAATCACAAGGGGGGGAAAAAAAGTTAGGAAAACATGAACTCACAACTTTTAATAAATCTCAGCTGGTACTACGTCATTTGTATTCACAAAGGTGCATGAGCATTTAAATACTCAAATATGGCCAGCCCTTTGATCTACTATATCAAACAGATGTATACAAAGGGTTAATTGGAGAATCATTGTGTCCCCTGATGACTATTAGCAGAATGAGGATGGCACAGAACATTGTGCCTTTCTATGCCCCGTCTCTTCAGCACAGATGAGGGTCTGGTCATGCCACTGTTCTTCAGGATGTCAAAAAAAACCAAAACCCTGTTATTTGCAATTATGCAGTATCACAAATTGTCAAGGGGAATGTAGGGGCAAACATCTTTCAAAGGTACAAACAATAAGCTTACTGAGGTAACCAGAACAGACTGTCTAGAAGGAAGTACAAAGTATTCAGGTAAAAGTCCTGATTTATTTTTCCAGAAACCTCTAAACTTCCTTCTGCCCAACACTGAGGAAAGAATATCTAAACAGTTCATGAAAGTTAAACTTTACAACTCAAAACAATAACCTGGCCATTCCAATTCTGCTATTTGTAAAAGAGGAATCAAGTCTACTGAACCAATGTGGTCAAAAGCACTTTTCATTCCAAGGACAAATTCCAGTTGTTCACTCTAATGCTAATGCGAAAGACAAACAAATATCCGTTTGCAAGGCTGTTTTAAGTTGTTGCTATTTACCTTTTCAGCATAAAAAACAGGAAGAAACCAAACCAACTAAAGTTGCACCAAGAAAGAAACACGAATTGCAGTTTCTTTAAAGTACTGCTCAAATTCTGAATGTATGTATTATTCCAAACCCATCAGCTCAAACTCAGCACATCACTCTCAACTCTGACATACTTCCCAAAATTCCAGGGCACTCTTGCACTGACAACCTCGAAAATCCTCTAAAGGACCTGAAGTGACTACTCAAATTGCTGGTGTTTCCTCACCAAAAGTAGGTGCAAAAGTCACTGTTTAGTTGTTTAGTCATAAACACACTTTACTGACAAATGGTGTGCCACTCAGTATCTCCAGTGTCTCTAGGTACCTTTTTTAGAGCCATCTCATGCCGTAAAACCACAAAAATCACAATGTGAATAATTAGGTAATTTGGGGAAAACTTTGTGTATGCACATTTTTGAATTGAAACATGACTTAAGATTTACCTTGAAATTCTACAGCTGTGCCTCTAACTTCACCCTTACTTTTTCTTTTCCTTAATTTTCACTCCCAATACAATTAATGCTCTCCAAGAACTTTTTGTGATTTAGGTTTAGCAGATTTTTGTAAAAAGACACTAAACCATAGACACTGAAATAAACTGCTTAGAGATGAAGCAGCAGCATTTCCTCAATTGCAAGGAATACAAGCACAAGGAGGAGGAGGAAGTTTCATAAGACATTATGATGTACACAAAAAAATCACGTCATATATGAAAAAAAATAATTGAGACAAAAACATACAGCACACTGAAGCCCTGTGTTTCTGAAAATATTATATCTCTGTCCTGTTTTCTGTGGTACAGAGAAGACATGCCAATAAGGATTTGTCCTACTAGTGACCCTGTAGTGTTCTCTCTCCAATTTATCTGCAGTGATTTCTGCAGTGAATTCTCTTCATCCTCCCATTAATGTAAGTATTTTTAATTGTATGCACCTCACGTGGTCTTATTAATCTAAGCTGAGGAAAAGCCAGACACAAAAACCTGACACAGTAGACCTTCCATTTCCCCTAAAAAACAGCCGAGTTTCCTCTAGGTAAACAGTACTTCTAAGCCCCAGTCATCCGTGGAATAAAAGCTCCCCCTCCTGGCTTAACTAAGAAAAGTTCAGCTGAGAGCAAATACATGCTGTGAACAGCATTATCCTGAAGACACTCCCCAACGGGACATGGTTGAATGCTATAACCTATTACTATGTTATATTCCCAGAACCGCCCTCAGCACCTCCAAAAATGCTGCTTCTTGTAACATTCTGAAAGTGGCTGCAGGGAGTGCTCTAGCCAAATTTCAGCTCTTGGTCACTTTGGATCTTACGCAGTCCATGACATGCATGAACTGGTGTTTGAGACACGTTACATAAAATAATACAGTGAAGACAAACTTGTCAGATGCTTACATCTTCTGAAGTTAGCCACCTTCCCCCAAAATCCCTCTTAAGTGAACAAAACATTAATTTTACATTCACCATTTTGCTTTTGGTATAATCTCAAATCTCAGTCAAGCACCCAAAGATGCTGTGCCAGGTAAAAGTGTGGTGCAAGCAGTAACACAATCTCCCAGTTTTTCCCACCAGTAGAAAAAAAAAAACCAACATATACCTGTTCCAACAAATGGATCATATACAACATCATTGGGTTTTACTCTCCCATGGTTTGCCATAATGAAAGACAGGCAAGCATCCATGCTAGTATTTCCAATAAAGTGTCTCTTTTTCACACTGTAGGACTCGATAAGTTCTCTTTGGCCATCTGCAATCTGTTGAAACATTCGAAATCACTGTCAGGTCTTAGATACAAGATCTAAACAGAGAGGTGAATGGACTTGCCAAAGTGACACCATCCATCAAGCAGGTAAACCCCTCATTTCATAAGACATTGCTTTCTGCTGTCTGAAAAGATAACAGACTTCGTCCCACGCAACAGATACCTGAGTTCAATAGACAGGTACCAAAAAACATACAAACAATTTAGAGGGAAAATTCTTCTGAAGAAGAATTGCTATTATTAGAGGTATCAGAGAAACAATTCCTGGCCATTGAGAGTTAAAAAGAATTTTGCATGATGAGGAGCACAAATGCAAGTTAACACGTGCGTGCATAGACATACACATGTTCGAAGTCACACAGAATTTCCATCTTCACTGGCTTTTCTGTCACGCTCAAAATCTAAATTTAGGATAGCACTGACAGCTCAGAATTTACTGGAAAAACAAGCAAAGACCAAATGCTAACATTTTAACATCTGACTCCTAAAGTATGTTGAAGAGGACCAAAGCAGTCTGGAAGAAAACATATTCAAAAGCTCTTCCAACACTATCCCCCAGCTCTGGTCAACATCAGTTTTCCTGCGTAAACAAAACACACTTGCCTATTTTTTTTTCAGGTTGGTTTACTCGGTTTTAAACACTTTAGGAATCCAGCACAGATGGAAAACCAGCTGCAATGTTTTGCAGTATTGCCACAACCCAGGATGCTTTCAAATTAATCACAGACATGGAGAATATTCGCAGGTGCAAACAGATCACCCAGATCTCCAACTTGGCTGTGTGCAGCCCCTGACCACAGCTGTACAATCTCAGCAGTGGTTCTCTCCCCTTCCTGCTGTCCCTGACCCAGGACATTGCACATACATACTCCCATCAGTGGCTGGTGCAATTCTGGAAGATGTCCTATGGGAAGCCACTTTTTCCTCAAAAGAAATAAAATACCAGATTTCCTCAAGAAATCCTACTAATGTAACAGGTTTGGAGTGCGTACTCTCAACAGGCTACAAATTTTTCAGCAAAAACCTCAGATGACAAGCTCCAGACAGTTTCTGAATGTGGTTCCTACTGTACAGCACTGCACTGTCAGCATCCCCCTGGGTGAGCATCCCCCTGTGGGCTGGATCCAATGAAGTACAAATTTGGCCTACGCTTTTCAGATCAGTCTGCACCTTTTTGTGGAGGTGCCTCTCAGGACAACTTGAAGAATTTAAAGAACCCTCTAGTGGGGCTGATTCAATTCAGCAGGGTCACAGGACATCTTACAGCTCCTGTAAATCTTTCTTTGTGTTTAAGACAAGCTGCTGGTGCTTTTAGCTCTATCTGGGCCCACAATAACGGAACACACTACCAAGATGTGCAGTCTCACGGCTGTGTTCAGTTCCTTCAGTGGAGGGCAAGATAAGGTGTGATCCCAGACACAACATCAAATTTTCCACCTCTGAATTGCTCAATTAACCTGATTTTTTCCTAGTCACAATAAGGACTTTCAAGACATGCATCAGTGTATTATGCAGCAAAAGATTCTACCATAATTATATTGTCTACATCAATTAAAACTCAACACAATTTTTTACATCTAAATTGAAGAACACTTTCCTGAAAATACAAGCTCCTAAAAACTGAAGCAAGTGTACTCACGCACCCATCTACCAAAATACACATATAAGGGCTCTTCTGGAACATTATTAGGATTCATTCCATAATCTTCCAAAATCCAGAAGATGTGTTCTGGATTCTTTAAATTTACTTTTCCTTTGAATGGCAGAAATTCAAGAGCCTATACAATAAAGAAAAACAGAGTCAAAAATAATAGGGTCAAATTTTTGGAATATGCACCCCACAAAATAAAAATGGAAAGAAACCAAAAAACAAACCATAATGCCACTTGTGAAAAACAATAGTTTGCTTCTAAAAGTACATTCTCAGGTGTTTTTTTTTTTATTTTTTGAAATGTCTTTCTTGTGAATAAAAATAGCTCAGATTATTAAGGATTAGAAATTGGGAACCATAACAATTTTTATTAACTGAACAGAACCTAACTTGAGAGGAAAGGAACTGTGCATATTAATTATGCAATTTTCAGGTTACAGGAACAACACTGATGAAGAATAATGGGACTTAAAATGTCAGTGATGTGCAGCTACACCAACTTACATACTGAACATTACCCCATGTACACAAAAACTAAACAAACAGGAGAGGGTAGCTAGCATTAATACAGATAATATCAGACTCTGTAAATGAAGTAAATAGGATAAAGAGCTGCTACAAATAGAATGTGGAAGAGCATAAATTAACAGTAATTTAGAAAAACTTCCTAATTAAAACACTGATACAGCTAGGAGAGCACAAGTGCAGTCAATAGTGTAAGAACAGACCAGGAAATCAGTGCACAATCCACAGCTTGCAACTGAAGTCACCAGAATGGCTTTTTCCACATTCTCCAAGAATAAATGCCTAACATGGAGATCAAGCAACAGACTTTCTAAAAATCCAGCACTCTAGCCTTTTTAATCTTATCGTTTTGATAAAGAAGCTTCAGTTTTCCTAGCACACTTGGCTGAAATCAGCCAAGATGTTTGTCGTTGTATATGACTTACAAGGTCTACCTAGGAAAAAAAAAAAAAAATACAAAGTAATGAATTCTGAGGAGAATGTTGAAGCAAAGACCTCATTTAGATCTGATAAGGCGTAAGCTGTAAATTGCTTTAAGATCTTCAGGAAATACACTGAAATACACTGCAGACAGCACTGACAGCATGGAATAACATTAATAGATTTAATTAGACATCAATGTTTTCTTAAAACTTCTACTTACGTCTATCTTTTCTATTTTCTGTGCTTGGGTCAGTGTTTTATTAAATGTATGAATATGTACTTTGTAGGTAGAGTCTGCCTGTAGATATGGAAGCTGAAAAAAAGGCAAAGGCACTTTCATTAGCACAGCTGCAGTGCTATTCAGTGTGATTAAGGAACCATATTATCTGGGTTCTGTACATGCATACCATCTTGTCCATTGGATAGTTCATCAAGGATGCAAAGAGGTCCCCCATAGATTTTCCATGACCCCACAGTTCAAATATAGACCTGAAATTATAAAGTTTTTTTAGAGTATAGTCATACAGGGAGGAAAAAATACCTTGCAGGTATTTACGCCTTTTAACCATCTTGGCCAATGCATTTAGGCTTTGCTTTGAAAAGTATTGAAATGTGTTATTTAACTTGTAGCAGATGTTTAAGTTTTGTTCTTAATAGGGACACATTTTTATTCCTAAACTAGTATTTCAACGAAGCTTTTTTGTTTAGTAACATATAATAAAGGTAAATTTCAGTCACAGTACCCTTGAATACTACCAGACCTTTTTACTGGCACACAGCGATACTAGTGAATGAGACAAAATTCATTTGTACCTATCAAATTGATGGGGCAAGAAAAGGTTGAAAAAGGTCAAAACCAGACTTCTGTTTGTTTGTTTTTTTCCATATTGCTGTCTTTAAGAAAAGCACTGCCTTGGAAGATGGATAAACGATGCTACTGTAATGAAGGCACAACCCACATCATAGACCTTTTGCCCAGCAAAAATAAAAAATATCTTTTTAGTCTTTAGATTCCAGTGTTACTATATAGAGTTAGACACTCTTACGTAGACATCATAAACAGAGCCTTTAAGGATTAGAAGAGCTATGTAGTACCTTTTCAAAGACAACTCCTGAAAGCAAATCTTCCAAAAGTTCAAAGGTTTAGCTCACTCAAACAAAACCAAGAGAACTGCATTTTACTAAGTGACAATAGCAGATTGCATGGCCCAGTGGCAAGCCATTTTGTTAAAGTACTCCTTTCCTTCCTTACATTTCTAACCTGCATCTACCTGGGAAAAAAAAAAAGCAGCATATTTTTCACACTATTTTTTCCTAAAGAATCTATCTACTGTGACAATTTAAACTATATTTCTAGATGGAGCAACAGACATGCTGACAGCTGTACTAGAGAGAACCAAATATAATTTTATTCAATTGTTAGAGAACCTCATATAACACCTTCAGGCTCACTTCTTATATATGTATTGCAAAAAAACTCCACAAAATGCTAGGGAGATTTTATATAGGTAAATGCATGCTTTAGAGCTTCTAATATTCATAAGCATTGCAATGGAGATGCTCTAGCAATCTTATTCTAAAATTAACATATCTCCCCACAACCAGTAGTAGACTAGGAAAAAACAGTGAGCCAGTTATGTTTTCTACATAAAATAAACATACCTAAGTTGAAAGAGCATGGTGTATGAAACATCTGCAAGCTGTTTAGTTGTGTTTTATCTCCTAAGTTGCCTAAAACTGCTTTTTTAAGTGCATGATTTTTTTTCCCAATTGGAAACATACCATCACAAGGGGAATTCTGTATACACAGGGTTTCTTTAGGTGAGAGTGTATAACCCAAGTCATTATAGGTAAAACTGAATGCCTGACACAAGAGGCACTCGATAGGGACCATGCAATGCTCTGTAGAGGCGCCCAAACTAACCCTGAAGAGGACAGCACAGATAGCCCAAACAGTCAGAGCGCCATACCACAGCTACACTGCTTCTCCTCCTGAACCATGCCTCCAAGGCCTGGTTCTTGGCATGGCATCTCTCAAGCCTCACTGCAAAGTATGTTATGCAGACACCTCTACAAGGGGCCAAGGGCCACTGGAACAATGACACTTCAGATATACCTGTGCTCTTGAACTGTCTACAAGGATCTCTGCTGCAGCACTCTGGGCTGAGGGTTCAGACAGCAGCACGAGGAGGGCGACACCAGAAATCACTAGTTTTACCTTCCAAACTTGATTTTCAATTTTTATGTATCACTGTTTTTACCTTTTAATTCCATACACATTTTGAAACAAGCCACTAGCTAAACATTATTCAAGGCAACTAAAACATCAGTAACACTACATGTACTGGCTCTTCAGTGAAGAACAGTTTCAAGATGCTGCATTGATCATACTCTAAGTAAAGAACAGGCCTGCTGCATCATCAGTCCTAGGGGCTAGAGCAATGTCTCCTCAATTCTAAAGGTAATCAGAGACTGTTTGTTTTTTTTTTAACATTCTATACAAATATAACATTTGCCACAATACAGCAGAATAATTTTCCATCACCCACGTTATAATTTATAAGATTTTTCACCTCTTACTTTGCACATACTGTCCGTTTCATTAGTCCCCTTGCCATCTCTTCTGAGGGAATATTAAGAATCCAAAATGGAGACTGCAATAAAGAGAGGGTAAGTGATGCAGATACATAGCTGGAGTATATCACATGAAATACACAACTACACAATTTGGTTCTAAAAGCACAGAACATGCATGCTGAAGATGAAAAAAAAAAAGTCTGATAAGTACAGAGAACATGAGAATAAAACATTTAATTTGAGGTGAAACTGCATACTCAGCTTAAATGTCTGAGAAATTTGATTAGGCATTTCACTTTGCCACCATATCTTTGACTGGGTATTATTTGTTTATGCTTCTCTAGATTGTTAATCCTCAAAAGACTCAAAACACATCTTTACACACAAGTAGTAGCTAAAACCCCATAACGTTCTCTGTCTAAGCACTGTGAGCAGAATCATGCAGCTTCTCAGCTTCACTCTTCCTGATACGCTGCCTCATCGATTTAGAGGCAAACACCAAATTCAAACTGCTGCTGAATGTTTTCCTGGTTCGGCTACACTGAAAGAAAAGGAGAGCCTCCCAGCAGATGGCACTGTGTCTTTTCACACTGGTAAACGAAGACAACCTGAGGTGCATTTTGTGCATCTTTTCTGAGTTCTGAGTCTTTACTGAAGTTGAGAATTGCTCAGGTTTGGAAGACACCTCATGTTCCTCAGAAATTTCAAAATTTATTCAGCTACCCACATTTAATAAAAATACTGTAAAGAAGATAATTGCATGCAATGCACTCAAGTAGAAGATTTGGTCTGCACTTACATTTACATGAATTTCCTGTTCACCACTGAACTGTCCACCATAAAGTGAGAGCAAAGATGTTATTTCCTAAAACAAAAATATACAGGTCAGGCTTTAGGAGCATTAACGAATTTATTTTTTTATTTAATTTATTAAATTAAAAAAAAAAAAGAGTGAAGCAATTTTTTGGAAAGTGGTAATTTCTGAGTTAGAGCAGTACACCATAAATTCTATTGCAGACAGTAACCTCCATAGGGATTCTGAACAAAATCTTACAGAAGGCAACAGAAGAAAGAATGGCATTTACTAATGATTTTCTGTGGGAGCTGGCAATGAAATATTTGGGGAAATTGTGTGGATAGGGCAGAACTTCACAGGGTTCAGCTGCAAGAACAAGCTACGAATAGTTTATGAAATGTTGTACAGTAACAGCAAGTTAGGCAAATTTCAGTCATCAAATCCCACCATTTTTCACTTTTCTCTTCCTTTCATTGAAATCTTCACTGGTCTAGCCTATGCTCTCACAACAATATTCCTCTTAAAGTATTATTTTACCTACTCTTAAAATATTTTTCTGATTAATGAAAATAAAACCAATGCATTACAAGTAACACTGACCATGGGCCAGGCCCAGCACTGACCATCAAAACCTTCTCTGTTACCTCTCTGCTTTACAGGCAGGTCAACAGTTTTCTTCAGTAGGTATCTTTTCCAGACTACACTAAATCAGAAGCTGTAAACTGAAAACAGCAAATCTTCAAGAAACAAGGTAGCGAGAAATAACTAAACCCCACCCACCCTAAAAATGTTGTTGAACTAAGAGATAAACATTGGAGATGTTTATCATGTAGCCTCTTTGCTAGAGAGGACAAGCTGCAGCCTCTGAACGTTACTGGCAAAAGAACAAGGAAGCAAATTTTTATATTGTTTTAGATTTGAACTGAGTGGTTAAATAAAAAGATTACCATGAAGTATTTCAAAAAAAAAGGAGAAAAAAATTAAATCCCTACCTAACACTAGTACGTCTTCGGTGGGACATTACCCCATTAATTTCCACCTTTCCACTTATGTGAAAAGGACATATGAAACACTGGAAAAAACAGGGGGTTTACTCCAGAAAAACGTACGTTTATGCACATCAACTTCACTGTATGGTCCTGGGACAACAAAAGCACCAGAGATTTTATACATGAATCATGGGCATCCCCACACACTGCCAGTAATATTATCTATAGGAAAATGACAAGAATGAGTAGCAGAAAAAGATGGCCTGTGAGGAAAGACTTGGAGAAAATGAGATCATGATGTCTACATATGCTAAATATTGCTGTGACAAAGGCAGGCAAAGTATCTGTTTTCAATGTTTACTAGTGAGGAAACTAGAGGACTGGGGTCAGATCGCATCAGTTCTCTGGATGACAGGTTGGGAATATCTTTCCAAGAGTAAAGACAGGGAAGCAACTGAACAGATCTGCCTGAAGAGATCGACAAGAAAACATTTGACATGCATCAATCTGTCCATTAGAGACACCCTGTGCTGCAAAACAGGATGTATGAAAGTCACCCCTCAGTATCTGGCCTACGCAGAGAAAAATGTTTCCAATCACAGGGACACAGAATCACAGAATTGTCAGAGTAGGAAGGGAACTCTAGAGATCATTTAGTCCAACTCCCCCACTAAAGCAAGATCAATACTGGGAGGGGTATCATGCAGCCATGGTTCAAGTGTTGAAAGGTACGTGCATTTCCAGAAGATGCTCTTTAAGGCTTTTTTAGTTTTCATTTGAAGATCTTCTGAACTGCCTGTGTCCACGTACATAGCAAGCAGTGTGGGTAGCACATTTGCTACTGCAACAGCATGTGCACGCTCAGGAGTATGTTTTCCAATCTGTCCGAAGGCCCAAGCAGCTTACTGAACACGAACTATGAAACACAGGACTTTATTCTACAGACACTTGGCAACAAACGTGGACTTCAACAAACACCTTCAGTTGTGATCCAGCACCACCACCAGAAGAAAAGCAGTCCTCTGGTATCCCATATGCAGGTGTGGTAGAGATGGAGATCAGGCAGCTGATCTGGCTGAAAAATCTCTCCTTCCTTGTCTGGTTCATTTCTCAGACAAATCAGGACCTTAACACAGCTCATCACAAAGCCAACCATGTGTGAACAGTCATCAGAACACAAGACAAGGGAAATGGAATTGCTGTCTTCAGCAGTTACATAAACCAAGTGCAACTACAACCTTGCTGAAAAAAGAAAAACTATCTATGTCACATATATACTGTCTTTTTCTTACTTCAACTGATGACCTTGCCTAAAAATACTGGGCTGATCATAAAAAAATTCATGTTCCACTCCCACAAAGCAGATAATAAAAAACAATGCACAAAATAAAGGTCTCATTGAAAATAAGGAAAATAAATTATTCAATAATAATTAAATATTTTAAAATACTTATGTATAATGATGACCAACCAATTCTAAAAAAATCACCTGGCATTTCAGCAGCACTTTAAACACCTACAAATTCTGCAACCAACTGACACTAATGCATCCATGACAAGCAGACAGGGAGGCAGGACTCTCACACCTGACCCGCTGCCATCCTGCTGCAGAAGTGGGTCAGCTCTCTCCATCCTGCCGGGCAGGAACCCTTCTGACCACGCGGAAAGACACACTCAGAATTAAAAGCCAAAAGCGAGCAGTCCTCGCTGCCACCAGCGTGAGACGGAGGAGGGACCAGGCCACCAGCCAAAGCCTCAGAGACCCCCGCTCGACCAAAGCACACGTGCAGGCCCCAGGACTTCAGAGAAAGACCCATCCTTGCCACTTCTCACGTCTCCCCCCACAAAACGAGGATCTCTGCCTTCTCCATGTACATCCGGGACAGGGAGGACCTCGCCAGGGCAGCACCCCCCATTTGGGTTCCCACTCCAGACTGCTGGACGCACCCACAGAGCGGTTTAAACTGAAAATTCACCACAACAGGACCTTAAGATCCTTCCTTAAGGTTTAAGGACCTTCTAAGGATATTCCTTAAGGACACATTTTCACAAACCCACTTTTCCCCTTCCAGTTTCCATGGCTTTTCCGGAGCGCCAGGTACTTTGCCCGCAACCTCTCCCGGCTTCAAAGGTTCTTCGGAGCGGCAAGCGCTGCCCCCGGGCCAGCAGGACGAGGCTCTGCTCCGCGGAGCCCGGGGGCAGGGCAGGCGGGCACGCCCGCCCGCCGCTCGGCGGCGGGGAAGCGGCAGCCCCGCGCCAAGGCCAAGCCCCGGGGCAAGGGCAGGGACGCCGGACGCCGCCCGGCCCGGCAGCCGCTGCCCGGCCCGGCAGCCGCCGCCCCTCCCCGAGCCCCGCGGGCGGGCGGCAGGCGAGGCCCCGCCGCGGCCAGGCCACCCCCAGCACCCACCCCGCGGCCGCCGCCACGGGCGGTGCCGCGCCCGGGGCCCCCAGCTCAGCAGGGCCCAGCCCGCCGAGCCCTGCCGCAACCCCCGGGGCTCTCACCGGCAGGCGGAACTCGAGGTGCTCCTGCGCCAGCAGCAGCAGGTAGTGCCGCAGCGCCGGCACCGCCATGTCCGGCCATCCCCCGCCTCCCCGCGCCGCATGCGCCGCCGGGCCGGCCCGGCTCCGCGGCGGGAGGAGCCCCCGCCCCGCCGGGAGGTGGCGGTAGCGGCGGGACCGCGGCCCCGCTGCGCGTGTGCGGCCCTGCGAGCGCCGGGCGGCGGCGGCCCCGCGGGCTGCGCGGGCCCGGAGCCGCGGCTGCTGCGCGGGGCGGGTTGGGCAGGTGTTGATGTCATCCTTTTTTTTGTTTGGTTTTATGCTTTGTGCGTGCTCTGCAGCGCACGCCGCGGGCATCACCACACGGCAGTGCCTGCGTGTGATTTATAAATAAGGGAAGAGGTGAATGTGTGTGTACCGGGGACAGCACATGCCCGGCGCCGTGAGGCGACCTCAGCCATCAGCGGGCGCCGGAGGAGCCGCGTTCCTCGTCCCGCGGGAAGGAGGCCAGTGCGGGTGCAGGGATGAGAAACATGTTCCCAGAGAAGGGGCAAAGATGTGGCGATCCCACAAGGAGAGGGCAAGGGGGTGTTTTTTTGTATTGCAGTCTGTGTTTTGGTTTATTTTAACGTCGAGGCTTAAAAACTGTAATCCCCTACTCACTGATCGCACTGTTATGTCGAGCTGAAAGGTTCAGCTTATCCAGATTTCCATAAGCCTTTTATTAGGACCAGGCCAGCTCAGCACTGAACTCATGTTCTGTATTTTCTGTGCTGGTTATTTGACACTTTTTTTTTTTTTTTTTAAGATGGCTAAGATTTTGCTCATGACCTGTGAGCACTGCACAGGCTGAATTCTTTTTGCATCTCCATAGTCTCATCCTGCAGCTTCTCCAGTTATCTCTTCCTGCAGTACTCAAAACTGCAGCTTGATATGAAGATTTAGCTCTGACAGTTGATAAGAGAACAATCTAAATGTGAGCTAGCATATAAGTGTGAGATAGCATCTAAATGTGAAGAGAAGGGAAGAGGTAAGTGTGAATCAGGCTTGTTCACCCCCGCAGGTCAGTGCTGAGAGCCAGCAATAAACGCATTGCTGAACTGCTGACAAATCATATGGATCTGAGACTGCTTACTACACCTCAATTGCTGAAAGATATTAATTGGAAGATGACTGGTTTCTTTGTTTGTTTGTTTGTTTGTTTGTTTGTTTGTTTGTTTTTCTTCCAGTCTGTCTCACATTAAATTTCTTAGCTGTATTGCTTCCATTTTAGAAACTCCTTAGGAAGGGTTATTAAGCTTAATCTCTTTGAGACTGGCTCTCTTCTTTATCTGCAGAGCATTGCTGTCTGTTGTCAGAAGGTGAGTACTCAGTTTTACAGTGATACTGTTTTCTGCAGATTAATGTAACTGAAGCCCTTTTTTTCCCCCTGCTTTTGACTTGAAGATCTACGCAAAACTGCTGGCAGCCTCTTATGTGCTGCTCAGCATAGTTTGAAAGTGTATGTATATTAATGAGTTACAGAGTATTTGATACTGACATGAAAACAAAGGGTTTTCAGATGCTGTGTTTGTAACCCTATACATTCCTGTAGTGCCACTGAAGAGAATCAAGCAGTTAGTGTGGATTCTGGAAGTCATCTCATCTTAACAACATTACATACCTATTTTAGGGACAGAAAGCAAGAACAATTATTCTTTTTAGCCTTCAGGGGAATTTTAAGTACACAAAATATAATTACTCAAATTGAAATTTATCCTGGAAGCTAGAATTAACAACCCTCTCACAAACAAAATACAACAACAGGATCATATGACCATCATGAGTTTCAATTTAAAAGTGAGAGACTGTGAATGAAAAGCCATTATTTAATATGTGCTGGTGTTTATTGTTCACAATTCTCTTTTGCAGCCGTTTTGTTGTAATCTTCTGCTCCCCCTGTGCACTCTTCTAGACTGAACTGCAACACAAGGTTTTTTGACTGTGACTTGCAGGTTCTGCTGGGGCATTCAGGGAGCTCTGCCACTGCTCATGGGATTCACATGTTGCAGCACTGACATAGGTGTATGTATGGGCAAATGCCCATGAAACCTTGCTTAAAAATAAACAATGCTTTTAAAATTGAGAAACTCCTAGCTTATAATTCAGTTATTAAATAGTTAACAATTCCCCATAGAAAAGCCAGCATTACTCCTCTTTTTCTCAATCTCCAAATCTCTGTAAGAAAGGTATCAGCTCTACTAACGTGCTATATGGAAGCTCGAGTTAGCGTATGTCAACAGGTAAAGGATACGGTCGAGCAAAGATGGGGTTATTGGATCTCTATATGTATAAAAAACTCTCTCTAATTCATCAAAACAATTCCATACTGCACAGATAGTCTGTCATCTACATACATGTGTTTTTTTAGGTGGTAGGCAGCCTGCAGCACCCAGAAAAGCTGGGCACTTTCACACCTGGAGTGCAGTCTCCCTTGCCTGCAGCCAGCCTGTGGGTTTCGGTAGGCAGGCATGACTGTGCAGCACAGCCTTTTAAGGGAGAACTATCTAATCTGGTTTTGTCTTCTTCTCTAAATAGGGTGTTGCAGACGGTGCCACACTCACTAACTGGATTTCTGCTTCTTTTTTCAGTGCCTGATGAGGAAAACCCTCCTGCTCCCACTGCGTATCGGCGTTTCAGCTGCAGATGGTATTTTCTGTGCA
Source organism: Apus apus (assembly GCF_020740795.1). Lineage (NCBI taxonomy): Eukaryota > Metazoa > Chordata > Aves > Apodiformes > Apodidae > Apus > Apus apus. The sequence goes on from NC_067284.1 coordinate 38,051,600, forward strand.
TAATAACTACAGCAGCCTGTGTGCACCTCGCCAGCACCACGTGGGTTTGTCCACCTTTAATCACTGTGCAGGCAGGAGAAAGGCTGCCCACCCCTGGGTTGGTGGCTGCCTCTTTGGGAATGTTTTGCTCTCTGTCCTGTCAGTAAGCCTGTGCTGAACAGAGCAGCCAGCACTGCATCAGAGTGTTGGGGAAGTCTGCGGGGCTGCCAGCCATAAGGATAAAGTTATTTAAAAGGCATCATCGCATGAAGAGTAAGTACTGCGCTACGTTCATGTTGCACGGAGGCTGTGAGATTTGTACCATAGCTGTGGGGCCGTGTAGCCTTATGAGCCTAACTTACTGCTCTGTGTTACAAAGTGACGTCTGAATTTCAGCTGAATCACTTTTACTTTCCTCGTTGCTGTAGAATTATGGGTAGACTCAACACAGTCTTCAGATACTTAATGTCTTTTCAGCAGCCTTGCCGCTCACTTGTGCACAGCTCTTCCACAAATTATCAGGCTGATTTGTTATTTTTCCTTCACAGCTGACAGTGCACCAAAGAACAACAGTTACAAAAGTCATTGAATTGTTTCCTGCTTGAGTGCCATAAAACATTTGCAAGAAATGGAAGAAGATAAAGGGCAGAGTGCTAAAGCTTCTAGTGTGGTGGGTGACTTGAGGAAAAGTTGGCAGACCTGGGCAGAAGATCACATTGAGTATCAGAGAAAGAACCCATTCAGCAACGACAATAAGCTTGCATCTAAATCAGTGCATAGTCACAGAGGAGATCCTTCCTACGGGAGACCCCTGGAAGGGTCTCGGACAGAGCAGAGAGGGAAAGATGCTCACTCACACGTGGAAAAGGAAGTAGAAGAGCTGTGCTTGGTCATTAAAAGCACTGGACAGGTGGGAGAAGATGGACATGTGAGCGTGACTTTCGGGCAGCTGTTTGAGACATACGTGACTATTTCCAATAAAGTAGTGGGAATCTTGTTACGAGCCAGAAAACATGGTCTGGTTCATTTTGAAGGTGAAATGCTTTGGCAGGGAAAAGATGATGATGTGATAATCACTTTACTATAATAGGCTTTGTCATTTGATGAATTCTGCTTTATAGTCCCATTTGGAAAAACCTATCTGGATACCATCCTGAAAGAGGTTTTCATTACAGAATTTCAACTCGACTATTTACATGAGCAGGAGGAGAAAACGAGTGAGAAGGATGAAAAAATGTTTTCAGAAAAATGGTAGAGACTTGGACAGAAATCACTAATAACCAACTAATCCATCTCACTGCCACCAGATTGTCCTTTCATTATTATCATCCACTAAGAAGTATACCTCAGCTCTCAAATAACTCCACTGGCTTAATGCTTTATGTTACTGAAAGTATAAAATACTAGCTGGTTACCACAACCCTGATTCTTGTAGGTTGTCAGCTACTCACTCTGTGTGTGATTTTGATTTGTAAAACAAGGAATTGTACACTTTTATGGGAATTCATATGCTTCTTCAAAAAAAAGAGCCTGGTATATAGCAAAAGTATAGGTTATTTTCACATGGTGAAACTGAATAAATTGAAGTTATTTTCATGGAATGTATGAAAATTCCCAAATTTACAGAAATACCACAGCGAAGATATTTGATGGTTCCTAAATTCCTAATACATCTTACATGTATTATGGAGAGCTGCACTAGTCCTGGTATTTAATAGTCTATTCTTACATCTTCTCCAAACCTTCTGCATCTCTTGTTCTTACCTCTGTATCTCACACCATTCTTACCTTTTCTGTTCTTTCAAAGAAAGTAAGGTGCCACAATATAAGTATGTGAAAGATAACAGAAATTGTATAGTGGGGCACTGTGCATTCATGAGGGAAAAAAAAAAAAAAAAGGCTCTTCTTTCACCAAAATGTAGCAATGTTGTTTACAACAGGAGGAGCGTAGGGTTCCTGTAGTGCCAAATGCTTAAATAAAGGTGTAACGGTGCGATCTCATACCTCGTTTATCTGAGATAGGGCTGTGCTTTCAGAGCACACCTGTGAGTTCTCCAAACTGGGAGAAAAAAAGGATTAGCTACTTAAAATTGAGACTGAAAGATGACAGCAATTTTATTCAGGGTTCTTCTGGGAGAACTTTTTCAATGTGTTAAAAAAACAAACAAACAAAAAGTTTGTTTATATACAGTAGTTGTAATAATGCTATTAAAAATAATCAGGAGCTGTATTTGCAATAGTTCCCATCAAGAAAACTGTATAGTTAGAAATATAAAATTCTATTTTTTACCAGTGCAAATAAAAGCTTTTATGGGGTCTTAACTACACTACTTGATGCATCTTTAAAGTAAAATGTTCTCTTGCTTCAAAAGGATATTGACATTTAATATAAATTATGAACTAGCTAAATGTGATAGATTTTATGCTGTTTATATAAAAGAATATTTTTTCTGCAAAAAATCCTACAATAACGTCTGTGGGGGGATTGTTTAAACATTTTCATTCAATATGTATTTGCATCAAAATAAGCCTTTTGACTGAGCAAATAAAAACATGGATTTAATTATCCCTCTGCCTCCTCTTAATGAAAAGAAAATGCAAATAGAAAAAAATGAAGAAATTAATGTACTGAAATAAGTATATATGGGGGTAGGGTCGCCAGATGCAGATAGAGCAGGGTGACAAAGGGTGGATTTTAATCACCACAACATTTTGCCATGTTGGAAACTGTTGCATCAGGCAGTGCTGGTGTGGTCTCTCAGTTTTCAAACTCGCTTCTTCTTCCTAAATGAATCTATGTCTTGCAGCTGAAAACTAGACATATAATTTGTGATCTTAACACATTTAAAATGCTTGGTTTTTGGAAAAGCAATTTCTTGCCAAAATGGCACGAGCACACCTCAGTGGATTTCCACTCCCATTAGATAAAGACTGGACATATATATTGATTTCAAAATTAATCAAGCTTTTTATAATACAGCTATGGAATGTGATTTGTTTTATTCTACAATGGAGTATTGTGTCCAGTTCTGGGCCCCTCAGTTCAAGAAGGACAGGGATCTGCTTGAAAGAGTCCAGCACAGAGCTACAAAGATGATTAAGGGAGTAGAACATCTCCCTTATGAGGAGAGGCTGAGGGAGCTGGGTCTCTTTAGCTTGGAGAAAAGGAGACTGAGGGGTGACCTCATTAATGTTTACAAATACGTAAAGGGTGAGTCAGGGAGATGGAGTTAAGCTTTTCTCAGTGATGACCAGTGATAGGACAAGGGGTAATGGGTGGAAATTGGAGCATAGGAGGTTCAAGGTGAATATGCGAAAAAATTTTTTTACTGTGAGAGTGACAGAGCACTGGAACAGGCTGCCCAGAGAGGTTGTGGAGTCTCCTTCACTGGAGACATTCAAAACCCACCTGGATGCGTTCTTGTGTGATGTGCTCTAGGTGACCCTGCTCTAGCAGGGGGGGTTGGACTAGATGATCTTTCGAGGTCCTTTCCAACCCCTAAGATTCTATGATTCTATGATTCTATGAATTTTGAAATCCAGTCAGTTCTGCAGCAGCATTAGTTCATAGCTTGCATGAAGCTGTATCAGGCTGTTAAAAGTGTCAGCAGCTGACTTAACAGGGTGGTAGTATCAGGAAAAATAATACATTACTAGACGTTGTACAAATAATACACTAAAAGATACAGTGTGTAGCCTGAGCACCCTAAACTCACACAAACTTACTGTCTCAGGTAGTTAAATGACAGCATGGTAGGCTTCCACTGCCATGTATGCAGTGAGTGTAGGGTGCTTATGTGGCCTCTGCTGCACTCTCTCCTGCTGCTGCTTCGTTTAAACATCACTCAAGTACATCTACAAGAGCTTTAAGTACACTTTTGATCAAAAGAAATAAAAGTAGAGTAAACCCTAATCAAATGGTCTTATCCACTTGGTAAGCTACTACAAAAAGCTTGCCCTGCTATATTTTGAAAAAAACCCCAAGGATTATTACAGAAAAGATTATATATAGAGGGATGGATTTTTTTTTTTTTAACAATTTGCCAAATTTGCTACCCGCCAGCTTTAGGTAAGCATGTTCTAAAGAGTGACTGATATCTTCCTGTGTGCCCATGCAGTGGATGTAAACACAAAAAAGCTGTTAAACTGGGCCAGCATACAAGCTGACAGATCCCATCTCCTGCTTCCAGCAATAGCCAGTATTTCAAAAGAAGTCTGAAAGGTAGATAATAGGTCAGTTTCCCCACTGGTACACTCCAGAATAAAAAAAATGTTGCATATCATTTTGAAATGACAGCAAGTGAGGTTTTAGGCAGCATTTTACTGTTTCCACCTTTGCCAAATTTCAAATGTGATTTTCATTGGTTTGCTTCTATTTTTAGGTTATTTACAACTCATACCTAAGAAAACTTCAGAATAGCTTGAGGAGCCATTACCTATTTAATCACATTGTAAATGCTGTCCTTTGTAAAACACAAACATTGTTTTTTTTTATTCTACATTTAACAGTCTATCTTTTTCATCCTCTTTTCAGAGGGGCCAGTGAGTATTCAGCATAAAAGTTTTATTCTCTGGGTTCCATTAGATCAGGAATTTATGTAGAACAATTGAGCAAAAGAGTACAAATAAAGCTTTGTAATGACTAAACCTGTAGTCAAAAAAAGCAGCTTTTCTCAGGACTGCTAATACTGGATCAAAGAACAGAGCCAGGGGCAGTGGCTAAGCAACTTTGCTTCTCCAGGCTCCTGGACAGTAAGAGTTGCTGAGTTAACTCTCCAATAATATTTTACTGATCCTTGCTCACTGCAAACTCCACAATTTTGGAAGTTTTAAAATTATGCTATAATGCAGCTGTACAAGAGGGTGACATATCTAATGGGCTCTGCCCACTGCATCTTCCAGGGGCTAGCCAGCAATTCTGAAACATATTCAAAGCACAAAGCATTAGGAAGGGCTTTTCCAAAAATGTTTTTAACCTAATTAAAAAAATTATCTGCTGAGTCTAAGAATGCTTGTCAATGCAAAAAGAAAATGGAACACAATTCTATGCTGAAAGATGATAATGAGGTACTAGTATTGATGTCAGTAATTAACATGGTGTTAGTTGTTAACTGAGCTGTTCTGAGGCAGGTCTGCTTGTGCCAGAGACAAGCTGAATTCCCCATCTTGCTCATCAGCAAAAGTTTGGAAGCTAGGTTATATCCTGACTTTTACCTTCCCAGTCTGACTGTCATCAGTGGGACCATTCTCAAATGTAAGATATGGAAGTTGACCTTTGTGTTTCTATGCACATTTGACAACATCCTGCGTCTGGCTTGGGATGGAGATAATTTTCTTCAGAGCAGCTCATGAGGTGTCAGGTTTTGGGTTTGTGACTGAAACAGCGTTGGTAATACACCAACTGCTCTGGCAATTGCTGAGCAGTGCTCGTGCAGCATCAAGGACTTCTTTTTTCCTGCTCTACCCCTCCAGTGGGCAAAAAGCTGGGAAGGGGCACAATCTGCACACCTGGCACAAAACAACCAGCAGGAATATTCCATGCAATATAATGCCATGCACGGCAATAAAAGCTGAGGAGAGGGTTGCTGGGTTTTTTTGGGAGGATGTGGGGAGTCAGCCATTGCTACTGGCCTGCTTGCGGGAGGTCATGAATATTTGCATTGCATACCATGGTTTTTTTAATTCCCCTTTCCTTATTAAACCGTCTCTGTCTTGAGCCATGACTTTTCTCACTTTTGCTCTTCCTATTCTCTCTCCCATCCTGTCAGCATTGGGGGTGAAGAGAGAGCAAAGGGCTACCCAGAGTCAACTCCTCCCATCAACTATTCCATTGCACTGGAAGACCATTTCATTATCAGCATTTATTCTGTTTATTAATCCTTTTGGACAATGGTCCATGTTGGTACTTTAAATATTAAATGTCACCATTAAGTATAGTCACATAAATTAATTACAAATCAGAACACACACACAGCATTAACTCTTAAAGGTCTTAATGTTCAGGTATTTCACAAAGCTAGGGGCCAGCTCAAACCTTCTCATATATTGCACAGAAGAGTCAAAGTTCAGTGGCTTTAACTCACATTCTTCCTAATGTTACAAATTAAAACCCTAAAGGGCTGCAAATGACACGTGAGCGCCCACTAATCAGAACAGCATGACATTAGGAACAAGGTCTTACGGAAAAGAGAGGTATAAACTCTGCTGGGTAGAAAACGTTCTTCAGAAGGGTGTGAACTTTCTGAAGTATTACTTACAGCCTACTGTAAGAATATTACAATATATTGTACCACTAAGGCAAGGGGTGCTGGACTAGTGGAAAGCTCTGAGAAGATTACGTTCAGGGAAGCTCACAGGTGCAACAGACCATGATCACCTCAGCTGCATGTAAATGCATCAGCCAAGGACACTTGATAATAGTTAGGCACCAAGAGGTACGCTCCATGAACAGAGAAAATCCACTCCATGTTTTCTGGAGTTTTAACTTTCCAAACGGTCTGCCTTAATATGGTAGCGAAAAACAGAGTGCTGGCATTACTGACTGGAGTCATACAGCAAAGGCAAATGTTCAGCAGGTTCCTTAAGTAACTTGACATGTTCCAATTTTGGGCCAAGTGCCTGCTATCCCAAATTCAAATCAGATTCCTATTATGCAAGCCTGCCACATACTCACTGCTCTGAAGACCTGTTTCTCCTATGACTTCATTTAGAAACCAAGTCTAGCCAAGGCATTAGTAATCTCCAAGGGTCTTCCAGTGAGAACAGTATCAGAACCATCTAAAAATATGGATTTTTTTCTACTGTCATGCAGAAGAGTGACATATTGAATCAGTGCCTCTAAACTCTTCACATTTTTTGTAAACATACATAAACTAATTTAAAATATTGTGCACATTAAAAAGGAAACAATCTTTAAGTCCAATGTACAGCCACTTACACATTTAAACTATATTCTATGTTATATAGCATTATCACATCTTGGGCACCTAATGTATTAACATTTACTATGTCTCTGTCATGCAAATTAGGTAATATATTCAAGTGGTTTAGCACCAGAAAGTTAGTAGTGTACTTTCAGCTAAGTATCTACTAATAACTAGGCATAAGTAACATATGTACAAACACAGATGGAAACTTAAATGTTTTAAATGCAGAACAATGCATATTTCAAATAAAAACTTGACTCCACAACAAATACTCTCTTTGGTACCACACACATGCTGTTCGAAGTAACTTACTGCCTTAGTTGCAATACATTCTGCTGCTATACCCAGCCTTTTGCCAGGAAAATTTCTCTGCATATGTATGTGTATTATGTATGTATATATACACAAATACAAAATTATAATTAAAAAACATCACGGTATTGTCAAAGAAGTACATGTACTCAAGTATCTAAATGGGAGAATCAGGCTGGCAGCTACAAATTCTGTCTGTATTTCCTCATAAGGAACTAAAGCTTTTTATATCCTGGTATATTATTGGCAACATCAAACTGTGCAACCTTAAATCAGAGTTCAAAGACAAAAAGCAAACTGGCTAGTGACACAAGGCAAAGAGTGATTTCAACTGACAGCATTTTCACTTTGCAGTCGTTCAATCAGTTGTTCAGCCTATGAAAGAGAGAAAGCAATGCATTAGCTACACCATGGACCTTCAGTTTACTGAAAATTCCATTTTAAAAGAACAAGTAACACTGACAGAGCATTTACTTTTCATATTTACAGAAAAAGCATACAACAGTAGCAGAATACAATGAATGAGTTAAACAGCAGACTCTTTTTCACAGTTTCCGTCAAACTCCCATTAGATGATCAGAAGAGGAAGCAGAACTAATGAAAGTCAGAGGATGTGTCAACGAATAAGTAACAGGTAAAGCAGTGGCTTTTAAAGACCTCAGAAGATAAAAGTGCTCAAAACAACCAAGCTGCGAGACTTGGAATTTTCTGGGAGATGCTCCAGAACAGCATGTTGAGGCCTCTCATCACCCAGCCAGCTGCACACCAGCCACATCTGTTGCTGAGGGACGGAGTGCATTCGTGCATGTGGTTCGTGTCATGAGATATACATCCTTTCTTTAGTTACAGCACTAAGCTCACACGTAACTTTTCTCATCATGTGGCTATATATGCATCTTGTGCATAACTGAGGCGGTCAAGTATTTTGTGTATGTAACAGCATCAGTCCACAGAGCCCTCAGAAAGGCTCAGGGCAGAAGGAAGTTTGCCAAAATTGTTCTAGCAGGCCAAGCTGGGCACAGAGAGATTAACACGGGCACTTCTGAATCAAATCAGTTTACTGTCAGCCTTTTTTTGCCAGTCCCACTGAAACACTCATAATTTGAACTAGTGCTTAGGGTTTTCTTAAGATCTCCAAAAGGAACCACATTAAAAGGTAAAAAGCTTAAGTTTGGCATGTTTTAAACATACACAGTAAAAATGCAATCAGCTACTTAGGGTAGCTGCAATCAATAATTAGAGTAATGATAAAAATAATTGTTCAAAGAATTTTGGACACAGTTAAAAAGTTAGCAATACATCTCATTTTCAGCTTGCAATTGAAAACCTACCAAAAAGCTCATCTGTGCTACACTTACCGTGATAAACCAGTAGGAATTGATTCTGTACACGAGTCTGGATAAGAATCCTAGCTGACTTTCTGGGGCTAGGACATGAAGATGCAAGTGGGATATTGAGCAGAAGGGAGGCCAGTGAAAACCCATTCTTCAGAAAAGAAAAACAAGTATAAGTGGCGATGCTAATTCAGGAACAGGGCGAACACTACAAGTTATTTAACATGATCAACTGAATTAACAACTCAATTTATCGCATTTTCTTTGTACACAAAGGCAGGAACAAAGAGATTACTGTTTCTTTCACTATGCTCTCAGGGAACCTTTTCAAAAGTCCATTAACCTCTTCTTTCACATCTCTTAAGATATATTTTGTTAAAAAGGGAGGTTTAAAAAATAAGTATGTATAAGATACTTTTTTTTTAAACCTTCTTTTTTAGTTTTCAGCTGGAAAGCCAACTCTCACTAGATGAAGGTAGTTTCTACCTGCTTTAAACGATGTTACAACTTACTTTGGCTATGAAAGGCAACAGCTTAAACTCAAGAGTGCAACAGAGATCAAATTAATGCAGGTATGACTGAAGCACAGTGCGGTGCCCTGCTTGAATAGGACAAAGTTTACCTGTCCTCTGAAATCCAGGATTTAGAGCATATTTTGAGAATGTAACTAAAGAGAAGCCTTTTAGATAAGTTGTTTGAAGTGCCCTCCCTATTCCAAGATGTGGTCAACTCATCTTAGAACTGGAATGGAAACTGTGCTGGAAATTAGTCAGAAAAAATAGTTTATATTCAATGCCAACGTATTCTACTTGAAAAGTCCTGTGATAAGTCAATGCAGACTTGAGTGTTTCAATAAATCATAATGCAGTTGTTGCGACCATCTCTAAAGCAGCATTCTGACAAGTAAAAAAACATAATAAAAACAGATTTCCATTACCTACCTTACATCATTCAAGTCACTAAAATTATTTCTCTGGAGGACAGCTTTTCCAACTTCCATCATTCTCTTCACTATTATATATAAATAAATTTCATTTAATGTTTAAGTAATATTTAACACATCTTACGTTATCAAGTCATTTAAAAAAGGTATTCTTCAGAATATTAACTTCAATAAACTGATTACACTGAGATCACAAACATGGGGTTTTCAAAATATAAACACTGTAACTACTCATAATCAAACAAAGATTGCAAAGACAGTGTTGTACAATGATTGACATGAAAATCACCCATGTTACCAATTTCCACATTAATGATGCTTTTCTAGGACCTTTGGCCAAAGCTACGTTGATACCACACCCTTATAAAAAATCTCAACACTAACTGGCCAGAATGATGATGTTTACACAAACTCCAGTTCTATATCTCTACACAGCTAGAGGACTTTGCCCTGCAGTCTTGTGCAGTATGGCACAAGTTAGCAAGTTTCAGAGACAGCACACAAACTTAAACTAAAAACTGTCAGTCCTACTAATTACTAGGACAAAGTTTAATTACTCTGTCACTAAGAAAAGAAGCAACCCTAATAGAAAAACTCAAGGCAAAAGTCTAAGGAATTGTGTTGAAGCCAAACACATACTGAAGTTGTTTCTGGAGGAATCTACCCTATGTTTTGAAGAGAAATACAGTCATGCAAGATTTGCAATATGCAACTATAACTCTTTTCTTGCATCACCTTGTATTTCCCTAAGGTGGAATGTCTTAATGCCATGTGGCTATAATTTATTCTGTTACTCAACACACTTAGTTAGGCATTTCTTGTGAAACAAATTCCAGGGCAAGAAAAAAAACAACCCAAATGCCCACCAACAATAAATCATAGCTTCAATATTTTAGAATATTTAGAATAATAAAATGCTCTTCTCTCCCTCCCTTTTTTCCTTATTTTAAAACATACATTTTATAAAATTCTTCTATAATTTTTTGTATAATTTAAAATTGCATATGTATCTAAGAAAATGCAATGAAGCTGCATGTAAACACTTTCAAAATAAAGCTGCAGCTCCAATAAAGTGCAAAGGCATCTATACACCATGCAAACAAAAGAGATTTCATGCACTAGTGCAATGTTTTTCTAGAACTGCACCCAAAAAAGTGCTATTCTGGAATAGCAGATGGAAGCTCCCTGGAAGGGCAAGTCCACGCCTACACCCACTCACATCATTTATTTCCATGTTTACGTTCACATCCAAACGGTGCTCAGAGGTGTAATTTACTTAACAACACGCGATTTAAGGCTGTGCAAAACTATTTTCCTTTAGGTTAAACACACGCAGCCTTACCTATAGGTACGTGTTCCTTCTTCAGCGTTTTGCAGTTCCCCATGTGCTCCACCGGCACCACCAGGTAGTGGTGGGGGGCATTAGGTCTGATATCTCTAAAGCAAACAAGGTCTTCATACTAAAAAAAGCACACAAAGGTATGACATTGATTAGGACGAGGATACTGACAAGGAGTAGGCAACAAAGTCTATGCTCTCCAGTATGAATGCGGTACTTGATCTCATATCTTAAAGATTTCTGGAGCCAGCCTACAAGAAGGCTTGCAAGCACGATTTCTGTCCGCAGCTGACCTTCCGCAGGCAGGATTCCTCCGTGTCTGCTGCAAAGCCCGCAGCTGTGGTGCCAGGACACAGAGGTATTTCCTCTCTGCTCGAGGCTTCGCTCCTGCCTCCCTGCAAGAGCTGAGCACCCTTGAGGACCCCGGGACCCTTGAGGACCCCGGGACCCTTGAGGCCGACAGGCCTACCCGGGCTGGCAGCCCACGAGAGGAAGGCAGGGCGGGCTGGCACCAGGCAGCGGGCACCACCGACACACACGGGATCCTCCACTCTCAGACTGACCCCCTGGGCCCATTCCTGCTCTCCCGGAGCCCTGCGGGCCGGGCACCGGGCCGGCCAGCCGCACCAGCACGGCGGCAGCCACGCTTCGGCTCTGCGATACAAACGCCCAGCGAACAAGAAGGACCCGCCCAGGCCAGCAACAGCGCGGAGCCGGCCCGACCCGCCACCGCGGGACAGAGGAGCAGGGCGGCGGCCGCAGGGCGGAAGCGGCCGCGGAAGCTCCGCGGCAGGACGCCGGAGGAGGCCGCCCCCGCCCCCGCGGCGCCCGTCACGCACCTGGCAGGGCAGCAGCGCCGTGCCCGGCTCCTCCCGGCGGGCGATCCTGCAGAACACGCACTTGCCATCGTAGCCGCCACCGGCGTCGTTCCCGGCTTCTCTCCCCTCGGCGGCGCCGGCTGCCCCGGCCGCGGCCTCCCCCGCCATGGCCGCGCCCCCTCACCCTCCGCCCCGCGCGCCCCCTCCCGGCCCCGCGCCCCCTGCGCCAACCGCGCCGCGACCGGCGCCCGGGACCCGCCCCCCCTCCCGCAGCCCCCGCCCCCCCCCTCCCGCAGCCCCCGCCCCCCCCCCCCGCAGCCCCCGCCCCCCTCCCGCAGGCCCCGCCCCCCCCTCCCGCAGCCGCCGCCCCCCCCTCCCGCAGCCCCCGCCCCCCCCTCCCGCAGCCCCCGCCCCCCCTCCCGCAGCCCCCGCCGTGCGTCCGGTGGCGCCTCGGGCCCGCGGCCCGGCGGGAGGGGCCGTGCCCCGGTACTCAGCGCTCAAGCAGCGTGCTCGGTTCCGGGCCCCTGACTGCGCTACAAAAAGGGGCTGGAGCGTGTGCGGAGAAGAGGCACCAAGGTGGTGAAGGGCGTGGAGAACGAGTCCTGTGAGGAAGATGTGTGGGAACTGGGGTGGTTTAGTCTGGAGAAAGGGCTGAGGGGAGACCTGGCTCTCCACAGCTCCCTGGAAGCAGGGTGTGGGGAGGGGGCGGTCAGTCTCTCCTCCCTGGAAACAGCGGGACAAGAGGAAATGGCCTCAGGTTGTGCCGGGATTGGTTTAGGTTGGAGAATAGGAAACATTTCTTCACCAAAAGGGTGAGGCACTGAAACAGGCTGCCCAGGGAAGTGGTTCAGCCACCATTCCTGGGGGAATTTAAAAGACATGTAGATGTTTTAAGGGTAGGGTTTAGTGGTGGACTTGGCAGCGTTCTGGGTTAACAGTTGGACTTGATAATCTCAAAGGTCGTTTCCGACCAAAATGATTGTATGATTAGATTTACCCCTGACATGGAGAGGCTCTTCTAAGAGGGTAAAACACTGAATTCCCTCAGTGCTTTGAAACAGACTTCAAGCCGCAGGCTGAATCACAGCCCTGAAGTATCAATATAAGTAGATGAAGTCTCCTCAACATCAGCTTTCACTAAAAAAAAAAAAAAAAAAAGCAAAAAAAAAAGCCCAAACTGGGAATAAAATTAAGTGAATGCATTCTGAGCTCATTCAATTCACAGAATCATAGAATGGTTTGGGTTGGAAGGGACCTTCAAAAGTCTCTAGTCCAATCCCCCTGTATGGACATCTTCAACTCGATCAGGCTGCTCAGAGCCCCATGCATCCCAATCTTGAATGTTTCCACGGATGGGGCATCTACCACCTCTCTGGGCAACGTTCCAGTGTTTCACTGACCACAGAATTCATGTTGCTTGTGCAGCCCAAATGGCACAAAGTACTTGTCCCACAGACAAGTGGTCATAAAGTTTAAAGAGGTACCAAGAAAATTCTGAACAATGTTTTTCAAAAATGCATTTGTTTCAGAGCATGCAAGCTGTGCTTGTACAAGCAGGACACAGCTATTCCACCTGAAGAAGCTAATTTGTCAGCAAGTGATGAGCTGCAGAGCACGAGGCAATCAGTTTCCAATGATTGTATCTTGCTCCTTCTCTCTGCTACAAACAGGCAGTGAAATTTACACACACAGACTATTCTGGAAGTAACGGGGTTTTACTTTGCCCCAAAGCCAGTTTTGTACAACACATCCAGTGCAAAGACTGCACTGAAACCAGCACAAAATTGAACATCTGCACTTACCTGGGTACTTAGAAGCCTTATTGTCTTGCAAGAACAAGCTTCTGTTCTCCCTCAGAGAAAAATTACTAGTGACCACAATTTTCCTCTTCCTTGAACAAAATTCTTACCACCGTTTGACTCAAAGCAAGGTTCACAGAGAACATACTTGTCCCATTTCATGCTTTATCGTAGTTTCCTTTTTAATAACACCACCTCTATATAGCCTAAAACCTGTAAAAGCCAAGAACCAACTACTTTTTAAGGCACTGTGTGCCTTTGTCTTGCTTGGACAGAAAGAAAAATACAGGAAATCTTTAGCAACACAAAAGGGGTGCATACAAAAATTATGTAGACTAACTTTTGACTTCTGGGAACAGGTTAGACGAAAATGATGAGGGAATACATGTCATTCACTATAGCTGAGAGTAGAACTGGAATTACGAAGTTAACTGTTGAACTCTACTGGTGTTTCTTAGCCCTTTGTCACAGTCCGTCTTTGAGTGAACTTAAACTGCTCTATTTTAGGACATGCCATACCACACACAAAAGGAACAATCCTCAGAACCTCCCATCTCCTAGCCATGTTTCTAAAATGTGATATTGCTGGAATTATCTTTTTGAAGGGAGGTGTAGGTATTTGGAACCATAACCTTTAACTTAAGCAGCATCCTTTCATCTTTAAAATGTACCAAAAATATGCTAATAAAACAGCTGTAACAGTTTTCTGAATGCATAAATTCCTTTATTGAAAATATTGTGATATCACTGCCATTACATATATTCAATATTCATAGTTTCAAGGGTCACAGAATTTTGATGGAACAACACTGGTTTGAATATAGACCATAGATATGCTCTGACAAGGATAATATAATGGAGTAAGTTGTAGGTAGCAATAGTGAAATGCATGTAAAATGTTGAACTTGGCTGGTTTGGGTTTGTTTCTTTTTTTCAACTATTAAGTGGTCAGCTACCATTTAAAAGAGGAAACATTAGACATTCCTGGTATCTTCAAAGCTTTATGCTGTTAGCAACTTCCAAAATCTTTTACAGCATTACCAGTAAGAACTTTACTTATGGCTGTAGTAGACCACATAGGAGGGAAGTGTGAAAAGCTCACGTGCAGCGTGTTACAGGCTTACTGTATATTGGTTTTTAGACTGTGACATTTCTGTGTAGGATCAAGATTTAGTAATGCTTGTGAAAGAAAACCATTTGGCTCTTTTTTTTTGTTTTTAATAATCTATTCAAAAAGGGCAGAGTGGTAACTAAGTTGAGTTGTATTACTCAGTTAATAATATTCCAAAATTAGACGGTACTGTTTTAATGCATGGAAACACACTACCATTTCTGAAAACTGCCTTTCTCAGGACAATTACACGTTCAAGTCTAAGGACAGGACAGTGTCGTGATATTGGTTGGGTCTAGATTGTGTAAACAAAACCATAGCTTAATAGGAAAGCAGAAATCTTTAGCAAACAGTGAAGATGGCCACTCCTCTGCCACATTTACTACCATTTTCATTTTGTAACATGGAGTCTTTTATCTTCAGTACTGAAGGAGGGGAGGGGGGAGATATATTTGATTATTTAATTAAAAACAAAGAATAATATTTAGTTGTGTGATGAATCCTAAACCAACCTGTTGATTCAAGTCTTTTTCAGGAAGGAAACCATATGTATAATTACTAACAAAACAGGTGTTACACCAACATGATTTGGCCTGTTAGGGAAATCACATTCTTTTCTAAATCTCAATTGTACTTTATCCTTAACAAAGCAGTTATTCTTCAATTTGTAGAGAAGTGTAGCCACAGTGGGTGGCTTATTTTGAATCATTTGGTGGTGATACAGAAAAACAATAATATCTTAGAAATGTCCTTTGTAAACATTCAAATAATACTAGGGCAGATGCTCAGAGCATGCTGTCCCAATTCTCTTGGCTGCAACAGAGCTGATACAGTCTACACCAGGTGGCAGTTTGCCCACTGTCTCCATACACTGCCAAAATAATTACCTATTAACGGGGATGTGGCAGCTGAGTTAATAAGAAGCACTATCCACCTTCTCCCTCATCTCAGGAAAAAAACAAAACAAAACCAGAATTATGCACTCAAGTGTTTCTGCCAGAATACAAACCCTCTAATTTGGGTAAAATGAAACCCAAATCCCATTTACAAAATAAAGATATAAAAATTAACTTCAGAAATCAAATAAATTGATTCAGAATAAATGCCAATGTGCAAGAAACCTACCTGAATAGTAATTATTTCTCAAATTGAGATTTGAAACTTTAAAAGAAAAAACTCATAGCTTCAAAAGAAAAAACACATTTACAAAAAAAAAATAATCTGCTATACAATAACAATAAATAAGAAGATTTAAAAAACATGTTCCCTTAAGTGCTGTGTACACCTATTTCTGATTCTTTTCCATGGCAAACAGTATGTTGTAGATTTTGGTAAAGTAACTTTATTTTTGGTTAGCATTTGTACACTGAACATAAATACACATGGAATGTACTAGATAGTTACCGTTTTCCCACAGGATCTTTTTCACAGTTACAGAAAAAGTTTTCAACTTATACACCATGAATGTTTTCATAAGCATCGTATCTTTAATGGAGGAGTCTTGGAGGAGGAAGTAAAAAAACACTTCAGACCGATCTCTTACTGCCTCTCAAAACCAGCTCTGCTTTCTCTTGGGTTGGTTGGTTGGGTTTTTTTGTGCAGTCATGCTCCGGTACAAACTTGAGGAAGAAGCGTGTAACGTTCTGAGGCAGCCTGCACCTTCTGGTTAGCTTTTAAAGTGCCCAATGGATCCAGACCTTAAGGCAGTCAGTATTTCATTCAAATGTCCATACTTCTACATCTTGTATTATGAAATCTTCTTTCTTAGATAAGATGTCATTATTGAAGGTGCTGCAGGAGTTGCTTCGCCCGTGATACAAATCTGCATCTAACCACAAGCCAAACCGGCCACTAAAAAAGAAATAGACAACGATTCTCAGATCACATATAAGAGTAACAATACTGGAATCTGCAGAAACAACCAGAGGAGTGGTACAGGGGAATCTAGGTAATTCTGAGGAGCTCTCAGACACCATGTGAAGAGCTCAGTCCTGGCAAAGCGCTTGCCAAGGAGCTCGCAGGGCAGTCCTCTCGCTTCTGTTTGCGCCAGCAAGCAGGGCAGAGCACAGAACTGAGTGTGCACCCATGGCCCCCCTGCCGTTCGGCTGTTCACACCACTGGCTGTGACTGACACCAGGGCGCAGACATCAGGGTCCCTTCCTTGGATGTTTGGATGTGGACACAGCCCTTTCTGGTTGAGGAGTGCTTATACATTCCCGATGCAAACCATGCCCAAATGTCCCATGGTGCAGCCTGCAGTCAGCTTCAGTTAGTCGCCTTAGCCCTTGGATTCACACCCACTGACCTGTGAAATCTAGGACCTGATTGAGGACTGTCTGTATCCTTGCTCTGTGTAGCAACAGAATAATGACAATTTAGTAGGGACCACGTGAGAAACCTTAGAAGCTGATGGCAAAACTGCCACTAGAGATTATCTTCTAGTGGCAAACCTCTTCAGCAATGAGACGTGTATCTACCTAAAACATCTAAAAAAATCAGATTGCTGAGGTATCTGCCCTAAACAGTTTACTAAAAGTTCAGCCATTTTACTGATTAGTTTTTCTTGCAACTACCTTTGTCCCCGTTCTCATGAAAAAACAAATAGCTACATTATTTTAAAACAAACATTCACTCACCCTCCGCCTCCAAGCTCCAGAGAGCTGGTGTCTCCATTGATGAAGTAGGTGTTCTCTCCACTCCATTTGAATACCTGTGGAGGAGGAAAAAATAATAATAATAAAAAATATTTGGATTGCAAGGATTCTTACACTCTAAAACTACTGGGGACCTGCTCTTAGGAGGTATTTTTGGCATGGTCTTTTTTTTTTTTTTTTTTTCCTCGAAGTGGGAGGAGGAAGAGGTAGTAGGTAGAAAGTAAAGGAACATTATATATTTAAAACTATGAACAAGGCACACTAATCCTTTTCAAAATTCTGCTTGCACGTCTAAATCAACAGGCATTCTGCTAAAAAGGAACAATGTTTTTAATATTGAAAAATACATAAGACATGAAACATTAAGGGATGCTTCAGTAGCACTTTTATCTCTTGTTTTTTACTTGAGAAAGCGAACACCAACTTACCTTGAAATGTGGACTAAATGTGTAGAGGAATGTTTCACCAGTGCCATAGTAATGGTCACTAAACCTGAAGGGATGTGTAGCATACGCTCCAAATATCTGTCAGAACAAAATGATCAAACTACTTTTGAGGACAGTGCAAAATTCAAGAGAAAAAACCCTCAAACATTTCAAAATACTTTCTAGAGAACAACTGAGCTGGTGTTTCATGTTAGAAAAAAACCAACTACTAAAGTACATCAGACAAACAAGTACTCCTGTAAATCTTCTGTGTCCTGCAAGGTAAAAGCTAGATGACAACAATGGCAACATGAATGCTGACTCCAGGAGCTACTGAAGTACCAGACCTCCACAGAGGCATTATTTGTGACAGCTCATTAACTGAGATACCTGAGATAAGGAAGATACTTCCATGTGCACTGTTAAAAGGAGCACTCACTGCAATTCAGAAGCTGGGGGAGGATATATTTCTACTAGTGCTGATGTCCTACACTGCCTGTAAGCTTGGTTCAGGCAGCAGAAAATACAAAAGAAAACACCAGTGTCTTATTTTGGTGTGATGTCACTTCACAGTATAACTAGCACTTCATAATGATCACTTTATAAAAAGTTGTTCTTTCAGCTCAACCCCCGCAGAACAAGCACTCCTTACCTGGTTGTCCATATCCTTGATGACAAGGAGAACTGGACTGTCAAGAGATGCTGATTTACGGTACAGGGTCTTCAGGCTAGTCCCGTGCTCCAGGGTACTGTACGCAAGCTGCCACGGATATCCCTGCACTCGTGCGGGCAAGCACCTGGCAAGCTGGGCAGTCAACATGGGAAATGGTTACATATTCAGCAGGTTGGGTCACAAGTGGTGTCCCAGACTAATTTCTTTCTGCATGGGGCTTCTGAGCCAAAAAATGATTGTCAAAGGAGTGGCTGACACCAGCAGTTTAACATATGCCACATGCATGTGGCATTGTACTCTGAGACCAGCTGCTTGCAGTCACACTTCCTGTGAAAGAGATTTCAAAACTGGCACTGCCTCTCCGTGCACTGAAAGAGTTGCCAGTCCTCAAAATCACAACTCAAACTTCAGAGTTGCAAAACACAAAAATAAGCTTCCAGGTGAGCCAACGCTGCAGCAAACAGGACCTTGCTCAAGGACATTCCAATATACCAAGTACTTTCCAAACTCTTAAAAAGCATTGCTATTGCCTCCAGAAGGCAGAATGTCCCACAGTCTGCAGAGACAGCACCACAGCTAACAAGTAAGCTTGAGGTTTTTCTAGCCATACCTGTTCTATGTGCATATTCTCCAGAAGAGCACTGTGATGCTTTAGGACAGGCAAAGTATCATCTTCTTCTTCTTCATAGTAACTGCAAACGCTCTTCCGTCGTTTTGCTTCTTCTACAGTAATGATCTAAGGCAAGAGAACAAATGTCTGACTTAAAGCATAACTCTCATGCTGTCAATCCTCTGTTGAAGCAAATTCATTTAAAACAACATACTCCTCAACTGTTACACTGTGTGGAGCAAACCCACCATATGGTTGTATCAAGCACAGCCAGCCTTAACCAAATGGGGAAAATCTTAACTGGCAAACCGTCTTTGAGACAGTATGACCAGAATTTTTTTCATGATCTGGTGGCCTCCCACAGCTATAGAGTCCTTTGGGATTAATAAACATTGAAATAACAAGGTGACATTGTGTGGTCAGTCTCAGACCTACTTGGTTCCAAGTCAGAAGGCTAAACTACCTACTTTTTCTGAGGCACACTACACATAGCTGAAATAGATGTCTTGTGGGAGTCTAAATGAGTAGGACACAGAAGCTTCTTTGTCTTCTCTAGTGCAGTTAGTTGAGTACATTAATTATCTTCTCAGGTGTTAATGCACAAGAATATAAACAAGTTTAAAATTTCACTTCTCCTTTTTATTAAAACAGCAGCTTTTTCCCAGTTTTCTTTACTCACTCAAGACATGGTTTTGTGTATACAAACTGAGAAAGAGAGAATACAGCAAAGTAGTAAAAATGTAAATCAACTTGAACATGTATTTCAAAGTTCTGGCTTATAGAAAAGATACTGAGTAAGATTTTGGCATTCAGTTTATGTAAGTTCTTTGAAATACTCGTTCTGAGAGTCAAGGTCTTCACAAAATACATTCTTAGTTGAAAATGATCAAATAGCTCTTTGGAAACTTCTATTTAGTAGTGCTTTGTAATATTTTAAAAGGCGAGACCATATATTTTTTCTATCATCAGCTTTGAGTTTAAATACTTATAACACAAAACACAGACTTCTCTCCAGCAACTACAGGTGAGCCACACTACCTTTTCCCATAAAGCTGGAAACAAAATGAGAATATTTTGTTGTCCATATGCTTAATGCTTGTCTACAAAAGGATACAGCAGCCTACAAGGTCCTGAAAGAGGGGACAAACTTGAAATGCCGTGCAGCATGGGAAGCAAGCAGAAGCCCAAACATGGTGCAGGGTAGGACCTCCCAGGCTGGCAGCACCCACAGTGCCCAGAGGTCACCACAGAGGGAAGGACACTGGTCTCAGCTCCCAGTGAGCTGCTGCTGGGGTGCTTGACCTCCTGGCTGGCAAAGAGCATCATCTAGCACAACTGGAAAGCTGCTAACCCCTCAATGCAGCTCGAGGAGCTTAGTGAGCAACAGGAGCCTTGGCTTTGGCAGCAGGGCTTTAACTAGGGCTCAGTGCCACCATGGCAAACAGGAATCAACAGCAAGAGCTCGAGTCTGGACTGATGAGAAGAAAAAAAAGGGGGAAGCAAGGAGGCCTAACTACAAAACCATAAGGAAACCTTCAAGTGCCTTTCTTCCATGAACATATCACAACAGGCGTCTTATCTTGGAACAGGAACCTGTAGATATGGCTGCAGGGCACACCACAGCATTGCCCCACACCTTCCTGCAGACGTGACTCCCAAACCACTCCTACATTTCACATGGAAAAACTTTTGCATAACTTTTCTGCACCTTCATGATCACTGCTTGAACTTGAAGAAGCTGTCAACAGCCAAGACAATTGCCAGGAAGTGCCTGGACTTCACATTCCTGCCCCACAGTCAGGAAACAAACCCACTGGACTAATTCCAGGTGCAGATTTAACCACACCACAGAACACAGAGAAGGAGCTTTTCATGAAGTCTAGGTCGGGTGGGAAGTTCACCATGGGTAGGACAATGTCCTAATACCATCAGTCACACCTAGCACCCCCAGTAGGATGTGAGCAACACATCCACTGCACACACGTCCCACCCACATTAATCGGCAGATGCCTAGAGCTGAGCCCAGGGCAGCTGCCCCAAGCAGGGCACCTGGGCACTGGTGCTTCAACACACACAGCACGGTTTGAAGAAGATGGGAAGGACCACCACAAAGCAAAATCTGGCCTGCAGAATCAGCATTGTTACATGCACCTGGGCAATACAGGTATTTTTGCTGGTGGTACCGAAGAGCTGTACAGCTGCATCCCGCCCCTCCAGCCCAAACTCAGTGGGATTTAGTCCTGGGTCTTCTGAGACTGGAGGGAATTCTGTGCTGGAAAATTTTTCATATGGCCAATTTCAGTTTGCACTGTAAAATTAAGATCAATTAAAAAAAAAAAACAAACAACAAACTGTGAAAGGGAAATGGTCTGGTTTTATCCTTGTTCTTTTTTCACCTCCTTTACATTTTCCTTCCCTCCTCATCTCCCAGGCCATTATTTTACTTTATTTTTTTTTTTAACACCACCTTCAACTTATATCAAAAAATACCAAATTCCTCTTTCAAAGACTGTTTTCTAAGAATTGTCTCCCTCCAGGAGGCAGGGGCTGGGGTGGGGGTGGTCATGGGAAGTATCACAGTAAATCAACCAGGAACAGATATCGTAGCAAAATGAAACCAAACTCAAATATAGGCAACCATGGAAAAGCTATTAATACAGCTGTAAATTGCAGATTGACTCCAAAACCAAACAAGTCCCCTGCTTCACTACATAGATAACTATTCAGTCTATAACTGAAGGTCAAAGTCAACAATTGCAAAATAAATAAATAAATAAATAAAGAAAGAAAGATAAAAATTCAGGTATTTACAGACCACACAAAAGCAGAAACAGATTAAAAGAATCAATTACCCCAGAAACTGGATCTACAAAAATCTTGTAAAGATTTCATAGGACTCAAAAAGCAATCTACCTGGGATGGAAATACCCCGTTAAAACTAATCAGAGTATGGAGCACATTTTTTACTGAGACAGAAGTGCTGTATCAGATCCATGCTGTTCAAACAGGGACACAGTTCAACATACCTCCACAAAAGGTTCCTCCTGGTCAGGTCTGGCACAGTAAATAATTCGAATATTCAAAGGCATTTGTTTCCCTTTCATCATCTACCAATTTATTGTGCAGTACCCACTACACTTCCCTGCTTTAGTGGCAAGAGCTCTTGCCCACGAGGATGACAGATGGCTACTGCTCGTGGCACGCTGTGATAAAACTGCTTATATGCTTCTCTAAAACCACACTTTCTATTTCCCCACAAGGGAGAGTGAAACTTCCCCAGTAAACATGCCTGCCCAAATTAGGAATTTCCATAGAAGCTTCCTGGAAGATCTACTTTCACTTTGTTAAGCTTGAATATATTAAAAAATAAAAGACACACCTTTAAGAAGCTGTTGCCAGCTAATTCTTCTCCCAATACACATTAAAATAAAACAATGACAGAAAAACTCCCAGTGTGGCCAGATCTCTCTCAGTTCTGTTCTTGGATCACTGACCCTCCTCTTTCAGTTTGGTTTTATGAAAATGGCATGCAAATAACAAATGAACAGTGAAATCTAGTGCAATATATGAATGCACTCAGCTCTGAGCAAAACAAGGAATTAAGATTCTTTTATTTTTTTTTTCCATCTTCCAGTTCATAAAACACCAACATTAAGAAACTACAAAACTGTAAAAATAAAAGCTTTTTGGGATCAGAGGTGATGTTGCTACATTACAAATTACAAGTTGCAATGCTGAGTTCTGCTTTTGAACAGGACAACATCCTTTGAAGACAGAAATGCTGAAAAAAACAATTATATTAAAAAAGAAAAGGCCCATAGATTTTTTTTAAAGAGTGGAAGACAAAGAATCAGATCACTTTTGAAATCACCATCAAGACATTTCCCACTTAGGGATTTATCTGTTTTTAAATTTAACCCATATCCTTACCACAGCAAGTGCTTCAGCATTTAGAAATATCATTAAAAATGCCTGTGAGTTAATTTCTCTTAGAAGCCAGGCTTTTATGCACAAGAGGCAGACAGATGACAAACACAGGCATGCCAAGTAGTTAAACCAGACTGCAAAAGCCCCCATAGGAGAAAGCCAAAGTCCCAGTCTGAAACCTATTCATCTTTCAACTAATATTCAAAACAGTATTGCTGCATGCACCTGAGAAGGAAGGGTATGGCAGAACATCACATACACAAGTCTCTGTTGGTGTTTACATGTACACCTAAATTTTGGAGCTTTTATTTGTAGCATATAAACACAACACCAATTTAGCAAGACTAACAACATACACTTTGATTGTTTTGCAAAAGGCTGACATCCCATAACCAAAATATTTATACAACTTCTGCTGGTTGCACACCACAGAGCTCTGAGTTGTTTGACTCCTCTTTCTAGGGTGAGAAGAAAGGAAGACTGAAGGAATATGAGTATATTTGTGAGGAAGATACAAGCCTTGAGGAGACTACTACATGAAACAGCAAGTGTCATAAAGAAACACCATAAAATCATAAAAGAGCAAGTGCTGAGATTCTTAATAGAGGATGGACACTTGATATGCACATGGTTTATACAACAGCAGAAAGCACTCACCTCCCAGCTTTTAGTAGTGGGCTCACTGAAGAAGTTGTCTATCATATCAAGTTCCTCCTTTTCTACCACAACAAAGCCTTGCTCTTTGGCATCTTTCCCATATATTTCTGGTGACCACTGAACAAAAAATGTGTACAAGTGATCCACCCTGTAAACAGAAGAGGAGTAGACAACTGTTGTGCAGTGGTCCATAAACACAGCACTGTCATGCACTACTGAGGTTTTGTCCAATGACAAAGAACCATACAAATAGGATACCCACGTACTTCCATCCACCCTTGCATACCACACAAGGCAACAGCTCTATGCTCCATAAATGAAGTGAGCGCTCAATCACTGTCTTTTAAGAGATGTTCTGTGACAACATCTGTAACAAACAGTGAAGCAATTTCTAAAGAAGGAATTTATGCAGTGTGTTAAAATTAGTGACCACATAGAATTTCAAAGATGAGTATGATAGTGGATATACTGCACAAGAAGTTGAACTGCTAGCAAAACAAAAATGAAACCCTAACTAAAGAGGGCAGATAGAAAGGTAGTAAGTACTTATGACACTGGATCTTTCTCCAGTCACTAGGAAGTTTTGTCAGGCAATTCCTTGATCAATACAAACCAGGAAAAATCTTAGAGAAAATTAGACATTTTCCCCCTATTATTTCAAGATACTTGGATATTTATTTATATATATGTGTGTGTATATATATGCATATATATATATATGCACACAAATTATCTTAAAATACTACTTCAACATTGTTGGATACCCTTCAGGGTCACTAGTATAACTGCAGAGATTTTTTCCAGTTGTGTCTACATTTTTTACTTTACACTCCTATCAGCGAG
This sequence comes from Apus apus, assembly GCF_020740795.1. Taxonomy (NCBI): domain Eukaryota; kingdom Metazoa; phylum Chordata; class Aves; order Apodiformes; family Apodidae; genus Apus; species Apus apus. The sequence continues at coordinate 38,075,950 of NC_067284.1, forward strand.
GGCTAGAGTCTGATGTCAGTTCTAAGTGCATAAACTGACCACCCTGAGATTGTTGCCTGCTCCTGACAGCTACACTAATTCCCAGTCAAAGTGAGATACTTGGAGGAGCTTGACTCATGCTTGCCTCAAGAAATTTAAATCCAATTTCCACCACCCTCAGAAAGAATAAAGGACTGATTTTGTTTCATCATGGAAATGTCCTCTTAACTGTGCAAAAGGAAAAAAATTAGCATTGCCATCAGTTATTTCTCTTCTCCTTTGCCCATTCACAAACACTTCTGTGGTGCACAGCTGACAGATGGTCTAGCAGAGTTTAAATTTTTGTTATTAAATAAGAACTTTACCTTTGAAATATTTTTAATACATACAACTAAATACATTTTTTAGGAGAATTGTCCTAAATTTGTAAACACCCAACACTAGTTCCTAAGGTATCAGCAGCCCCCCTTGATCCAGAACAAGTAAGGAAGCTAATGTTGATATCCAAGTAAAATTTTTAGCTGCTGCTTGTTACTCTGCAACACACACACACATGAGATCAGCAAAGTACTGTGCAAACAATCTTTGGGACAGTTCTTGCCAATAATTGCCTGGAAAAGGCTAAAAGAGGGTTGCACTCCCATTGTCAAGGGTTCTCCTCTTCCTTGTGAAAAATCACATTGCTTCTCACAAGTTTGTATATACCTAAAAAGACGGAACTATGGAAAGCACTTCTAAAAGCAAAATAATCTCATTTTAGTCAAGACTTTTTCTTCTAACTGCAGAAGTTTTCCAACATCAATAGGTGCCACTCGGCATGCCCCATTCCTCTTCACTTGCTCCCAGAGGCTTCAGAAAGAGCAGCAGGATCATCTCTTTGTCAGCAAATGTGAGTTTTAACTGAAAGAGACATTTAACTTCAGCACTATTTTATGTGCAGTAGTACTTGTCTGGAAAGCTATTTAATTCCCACGAATCTCTATGAAAGAATAATGATCACAGCACTGGAGCACCTCTCTTATAAAGCCAGGCTAAGAGAGCTGGAGTTGTTCAGCCTGGAGAAGGCTCTGGGGAGACCTCATAGCAGCCTTCCAGTACCTGAAGAGGCTACAGGAAAGCTGGGGAGGGACTTTTTACAAGGGCATGTGGTGAGAGGACAAGAGCTAATGGATTAAAAATGGAAGAGGGGAGATTTAGTTTAGACATCAGGAGGAAATTCTTTAGTGTGAGGGTGGTGAGACACTGGAATAGGTTGCCCAGGGAAGTTGTGGAAGCCGCATCCCTGGAAGTGTTCAATGGCAGGCCAGATGGACTCTGAGAAATCTGATCTAGCAGGAGGTGTCCCTGCACATGCAGGGGGGTTGGAACTAGATGATCTTTCAGGTCCCTTCCAACCCAAACTATTCTATGATTCTGTGAGCAATAAAACTAGTGGTTGCTGCTGTCTGGCTAAGATCAGGCTGACAGCATGTTCATGCAGGTGGGTGGAGGAGAGCAGCATACTCTCACCTCAGAATTGCAGAACACATTTAGGTTGTAAGGCACCTCTGGAGACCATCTAGGCCAAGTTTTCTTTATAGTAGAGCTAACTTCCAAGTTAAAGGAGGTTGCACAGTCTTCTCCATTTGTAGTTGTGAAAATCTCCAACAGAGATTCCACAGTCTTTCCATGCAAGCTGTTGCACACATAACCAGTCTGAAGTTGTTCCTCCCTTCTGTTTAATTACAATTTCCTCCAGTGCATGCAGCACTGGAGACCTGAGAAAGTTCTGGCACCATTGTACTTTTTTCTCTTTTTCTCCCCCACCTTTTTTTAAAACCATGTGTCCAAAAGAAAGAGGGGAATAACCACCATCCAGGCTGTTGGCTATGCTCTTCCTTAGGTGAGCCAGCAAGAAGTGAAGCCTTCATTACAGCAAAGACACACTGTTGATTTTCAATGCCCCCAGCTTCTTTTCTGCAGAGCTGCTCCCCAGGCAACCCACTCCTAGACTGTACAACTGCAGGGGCTGCTCCACTCCAAGTGTGCAAGTTTGCATGTGCCTCTTTTGAACTTCCTGACATTTCTGTCAGCTTATTCCTCCCTGTTGAGGTCCCTCTGAACAGCAGTTCTGCTCTCCAGTGTATGAACACTCCCCAAATGTGGCATAATCCCCCAAAAAGGCAAAGGTGTATTCTGTCCCCATGGCCATGTCACTGATGAAGGCATTAAACAGTATCAGTCCCCAAGGAATACCACTACCACCTGGTTGCCACTCAGACAAGCCATCAACAATTTGAGCCTCATGGTCCAGTCAGTTTTTCACCCACCTGGTAGTCTACCTTTCCAGGTCACATCTCTCCAATCTGGCTATAAGGATACTATGGGAGATTGGTGTTGAAAGCCTTATTAAGGTCATGGTAAAAGAACCACCACTTGCTCTTCCCTTGTTCAAAGAGCTAGCCACCTCAAACAGAAAAGTTACCTGGTTGGTAGAAAAACAATTTGCCCTTGGTAAATCTATGATAGCTGTTCCTGATCCCTTCTTGCCCTCCATGCGCTTCGAAACAGCATCCGTAAGGACATGCTTCACCATCTTCTCAGGGACTGAGGAGAAGCTGACTGCCTTGTGCTCTCACACAGCAAGCAAATCCCTCCTCGATTATTCCAGAGAAGGTTGCAGTGTTTGTATTTATAATTATTAAGGACCTCTCCCAATGATAATCATCTTTCAAAAGATGATAGAAAACAGCCTTGCAATAAGATCAACTAACTTGCTCAGTACACTCAGAATATTTCCTGTCAGGCCCCACAGACCTGTATATGCTCAGTTTATTTACATAGTCCATAACTAAGTTTCCCTCTACCATGGACAGATGCTAAATAAATCCAGACACTCCAGATTTAAGAAGATTAAGAAGCAGCAGCATAAAATGAGAAACAGGTGACTGCAGAAGTGATATCATTTTGAAAGAGGATGCAGAGCATCCCTCCTCTGTTAATAAAATTATAGCATTATGCTATAGTGGTTTTGCCAAGCTACCAAACTGAAAAAAAAAATCAGACAATTTTTAAATTGAAAAAAACACTGCTTGAAGAACACTCTTAAAGCCAACTTGACAGCTGGGAGAAAATTTACCCTAAAACTCAACAGCTGTTTTGGTGATCACGTTTATGTGTGTGTCATGCCCTAACAGAGAAACATCAATAAAACATACAGCTTGGAAAGGAACAACTTTAGAAACCTTAAGTTAATCACTCCAGAGAGAAATTATTTAAAAGGAAAAGATAACAGAAAACTTTTTTTTTTCCCCTAAAAAACCCACAACCCAGGAGACACAAATAAAAAATGAAAGATGGAACTCTGATTAAAGAGGGAATCCACTCAGCTGTAGCCAGATTAAAAGGAAAATGAATATGCTTACAAATATGTTCAAGTAACACACACACAGAGGGCACAAAAGTTTATAGTGAAGGATATAAATTTGGTAGAAAACTAATTTTGGAGAGTACAAAAGATGACAAAGATCATGACAGCAAAGTGATTCAATTGGTGTAAGACAAAAGCTTTGTGGAGCATGCACGCCACTCCATTGCTTAGTACACTGGACACAATCAGCTCTGTGTGTGAATATATCTGAACACAGAAGAACAGTGAGCAGAGGTTGTGCTTGCAGGATGGTACTTTACCCTCGGCAGAGGGACCCTAGAGACCTGGGATAACAGGCAAAAAGAGTTATTTAGATTACAGGAGTGATACCCTGTGGTAGCCTACATTAAGAGGGACTGAATCCTGGTAATACAGATACAAGCACAACCAGGCTTCCATGACTGGAAGCAAATGGAATTAATTAATTATATTACCTATTCCATTAACGGGAGAAAAGAAGAATGAACCTTTAGCATCAGGATCATCTTAATCATCACTTCTTTCTACAAAGTCCTGCATAAGTGCACAGAAGCATCATGTAGGAATTGACTCCAGCAAGTTGTGCTGCAAATTCTTCCAGATCACAGCTTTGACCACATTAACTACAGGATGGTACACACTAGATACTAACAGGAGTCACAACAAAGCAACATCTCGCTCTACAGAAGGAAACAGCACAGAAACAGTAACAAAAACTCACCCAGCTCCCCAAACCAACCAACCAACCAACAAATATCAATGGGAAGCTAAGACTGAAGAAGAAAAGCAAGGCTCAATCAAATCCTGTTGATTTTCCTCCTGGAAAATCTGTTTGCTCCCAAAAAAGAAACTTCCCAGAAAGTGGATGCCTTCTCAGCAGCATGATCTCAGTGCAATGTCTTTTACATCAACATCAATGCAAGTTATATATTCATAAACCAAATCTGTCTGCCCAATTTATATTATAGATATATAGATCAGTGAGATTTAATTATTGACTGATAAACTAATCAGTGCTAAAATGAGAAAATTGTTAGGACACATTTTTATAAACAAAGAAATACTGCTTTACTATCTTTGCCTCAGGCAAGACATTTTCCCCAGCAAGACCTTGAGGAAATCTGTGACACGAGTACTGACCTACTGCTACTTAGAATCCACTAGGGTGGAAAATTTACATACCATTTAAACATAAATCCATGTGTTAAGAGCACGCACAGACTTACCCTCTAATACTGTAAGCTACACCCATTGCAAGACTTCTCAGCAAAAGAATCAATCTCTCTATTACATAGGTGCCTCTCTGCTCAGCTGAACCTGACATGAAGCTGCTCTAGAAGAAGAGAAACCTTTATATAAATCAACTCGAGATGTCCTTCTCCCCTGTTACGTGTCAAGGTGAGCACCACTGTGATCAAGTGAGCAATGCAAAGCAGCCCTGGAGTCACTGATTAACTAACTCAGCCGTGCTGTGCGGGGCATGCACACCCAGACACTGCTCAGCACCCAGGAAGCCACGCAGGAAGAGAGAAAACCTACAACAGCCACAAAACGCCAGGAAGATGTAAGACTTACTGAAGGCCTTTATAAAGAATATCAGTCTGACAGCCTTTTCTCTGCATTGATATTTCCAGAGGCTTCTACTAAAAAAAACCCAACCAAACAAACTAAAAAAAGGAAAAAGAATAAAAAAATTCTCAAAGGTAACTACATCTCTCCCCCAGTGCAGCTTTCCTGCAGCCCACCCAGGTCAGGGAAGCAGCAGCACTTTGCAGAAGGATGAGCAGCTCTGCTGGGAGCAGTAGGCTATGGGACCCAGGCTGAAAATGGAGCCATTTTCACAATAACAGAAGCTGTTTTAACAGCAAACACTAGGAGACCATGGAAAAATGTCATTAAATGCAAATCAGAGTAAGATTTAACTGACACAGTGATGACAGCCACGCACACCAATTTCTTAACAATCTCAATCCAGGTTTGCTTTGTTGTTTTTGGTGTTGTTGTTTTTTTTTAATTACTATGAAACATTAAGATGCTGCACAAGCTCCTGTGACTGAACTGGATGAAGTGTTTTATTTATGCTTCTTTATGGCCAATTAGATTATTTTCATACATTAATATAAATTACATTCTTTTTTTTTTTTAACTCAGTAAATTATTTTGATACATTGTATCAAAAATACATTGCAAAACTATCCCATATGACCTAGTGTCCATGGCACTCAACATGAAAAACTGATAATCATATACTATGCAATAACTGGCACAACAACATCACCAGCAGGTATAAAGTGATGACTAGTCAGGCAAAGATATCTTGCATTAATACAAAGGATGGGGTCTTACATGGGATTTTTGCTCCAAGTTCTACATGATCTGTTATGCACCTCTGTGGTGTTAAAACAGACATGCATGAATTGCACCAAAATGAAACAATCTTATCCTATATTCACTACTAATTTTGATCAAGATCAGAACAGCAGGTCCGACAGCAAAGATCTGGCCTGTTAGCTAGCACAGCCAAGTGCTGCTGCAACAGCTCACTGCAGAAACAACTTTTTCCTCATTCTAAAAACTTAAGAATAAGCCAGTTGTCAACATTTCAGTTTATATATGGATTAGGTCCCCTCATTAAACTTTCTGCTCATAAAATGAGAAGAAGCTGTTTTCCAAGTTTGTGGTAAGAAGCTTAGTACATTTGCCTGTTGCACAGAGCAATGATCAGAGATGACCTCGGTTCAGCTCAGCAGCTTTATTCAATGTTAGATACACTATCCCCAGAGCAATAACTGACCTTGTGTTAAGTTACAGCATCACTCCAACTCCTTGAAGTATTTACTCACACTTCAACCCAGAATTTTCTGAATCTGCCCTTTGGCAATCCCTGAGGAGCCAAGGACTGGGTTCAGCAGATAGCAAGCAAACCAAAAGCTATCTACAGCTACACTCCCAATGACCACATTCCAGCTGGATTAAACCTCTGCCCTGCCTCTCCTGGTTCAGGAACTTCCATACTACTGGTCTGCTCAAAACATTCCTTTCTAAAATACAATAAGTAAACACTGAAATCAACACACACGCTACAAATTTGAAAAGAAAAGATTGTGGGGAAAAAAAATTGAAAAGAAAAAAACAAATTACTACATCTTAAAGAGAGATCTCTGAGATTGATCACCTTTTGAAATTCTTCCTTCCAGAAGCGTGATCACTCACTTCCCTGTTTTAGTTCATCAACAGACAGAAAAGTTGCTCCAGCTGCCTTCTAGGAAGAGAAGGACTAGGGATGCTGTTATTCCTCCCAGCTATAGTATTGTTTATGCATACATATGCACCTACAGGCACACAAAAGACTAAAATGGATTTTATGATGAAGGAAGGGACCTTTTTTTATGGGCCTGAAGGCAGTAATAGCCACACCCACTAGAAGTGTCTGCCTTTTCCACATCATACACTTTGCTTATGTGAAATACCTGGTTTTTAGCACTGGCACCCGAGTGGATTCCTTGCCTCTCTTGCCGCTGCTCCCCTTTTCCCATTTCCCTCACTTCCTAGACTAAAGCCAAAACCCTCCAGTGCTTTTATCACATTAGTTGCATGTAAATCCCTCTTTTTATCTTTCAAGTGGCACCTGTCCCCTTCTTCTTTCCCACCGGGAGCCATCTTAGACAAGCAACTGCTTCTGCATGCAATTGGCATGTAATGAAAGGAGGGCATCTCTCTCATCTCAGCATCGTGTGCTGCACTTCACACATTGGACCACTTAGGGAAAGTCGTGTTCAGCTCTAGAAAGTACTACACATTTGAAAAACCCAGAGACACATACGTTTTCATGCTATGCAATACAGCTTACCTTTCCCGAGGAACAGCAAACCAGTACTCTGGTTGCTTTATCTTTTTACTGTACTGTTGAGACATGGTGGTGCTCTGAGATGCAAAGGACTTTCTCATGGGCTTGCCTACTTTAATGCACAGAAACATTGGAGGAGTCTTGCTCTTCTCCTCTTTTGAAGGAAGCATATCTGAATGAGAGACAAAATAAATGGGCTGCTTATAGGAAAGTCGAAATACAGCAGCTCGTAAAACATTGACACAAAGCTTAATCCTCTTGTGCAAAAGAGTACTCAGTACACAGAATTAAACCTGACCAACAAACCAGTAGCAAAACTGGTTTAATAAATCCTTGTATATCCTGAACTGTGGCCTTTTACTCCCATTTCATCACAGTCTGTACCCTTCAGCTGTACAGCTACGTACAGAATAGCCCTGTAAAATGAAGCAGTAGGATGATCAGGTTTGACGCAAACTGCAACATAAAAAAAGAAAGTAAAGGCGACAGTGTTTGACTGGGCCCAGGAAACCCATCCAGTTGAAGGGTAACCCTACATGCACACAAAGCCCCATCAGTTCCTCAACTCTGATGGTCAGACAGCCAAACAAACACCTTTTGTCTGCACAAGACAAGAGTCAGTCATAAGAGCAGTTTAAGTTAATTAAATTGCTAGTGGAACAACAACAAAAATCTTATTAAACTACAGCCTCAGTCACACTGAAGTTGCCTCATTCATTTTAGAAGTACACATACAGGGATTTTTTTTGTTTTCTCCCCAATGAGAAAGATCATCAAATACAACCAGTGAGATAGAAACCTTTCCAATAGAAAGGCAAGACTTTAAGAACAACTGATTTTAAGTTAAGGCTTCCACTTAAATTATCCCCCACCACCTGATAGAAATCAAGGGCATGTCCAACGATTCATCCAACTACCAAGAGAGGACCAAGCGTGCTCCAGGAGGGACTAGTGCTTAGAAGCACTGGACTGTAGTAGAAATAGTACTATGTGTACATGCTGTCTAAACTGAGATTTCATTGTTATATGCTTTCCAGTAACAACTGGAATTTTATTTATAATAACCCAATGACCAACCACAACAAAATGATCAAGCCAATAAGACTACACATTTATTCCTATGTATATGTCTATGTATATTCCTATGTATATGTATATTCCTATGTCCTTTAAGGGTTTCCATAGGATAAAAGACACCAGACAGATAAAAATAGTGTCATGAATACTTTGGTATCCCCCTTTACAGCAATGCACGATGACTTTGGATACTATCAGAAATGCACTGGCAGACTTCACTAAAACAATAGAAGTTACCAATAGAGACTGACAATTCCTAGGCCATAAAGTGTCCCTGTCAATACTGGAGTTGGATGACATTTCACTGTCCTTCTTAAAGCCAGTAAACAGATGAAGATTATATAAACAGCGACCACTGAATATGGAAAGAGTACACAAGCTATGCATCAGACTACAAGCCTAGGGAATGTGAAGGCTCTTTTTATTTCTTATAAATAGCAGATATTATAAAAAAATCATACACAAGAGTAAAAAAAAAAAGACCAGGTATTATAGAAAGAAAAAATTTAGAGCAGCAGGCTATCAAAGGTTACCGTCACAATGCTGTCCAAGTCTCAGAGGCAACAAGGATAATCAGAGACCTACCTTCAATTGGCACTTGAATTTTCTGCAGCAGCCACAGTCTGATTTCTGATTGATTGTCTAACTGTGTTTCTTGACAGGTCTTGTCTATAGCTGGTACTAATGGAGAGTCTACAGACTCTTTCAGATCCTTTTCCTCTGCTGCTGCTGAGCTGACTTCTAATGAAGGTGCTTTCCTTTCAACACAGCAGGAATCAAGCTCCATACTTTTAACTGTATGGACTTCATTAGCTTGGGACTTTGAACAGCTAAGTGTGAGGTCTATGCCAATTGCTTTATTATTTTCGCCTTTCTGGATTTCAGCCTTGTGTAAGTCTTCAGATGACTGAGACCCATTCCCATCTTTATTGAGGTAAAATTCAATAAGTTTATCTTTCTCTAGCTCTTTCTTAGTGTCCAATGCAGTCTCCACCTTACCTGTTGGGGAACTGATACATTTGTTTACTTCTGGAATAACATCTTGCTTTTCACTCAGCTCTAAGTCTAAGTCAGCTTTAGGTTCAACACTGTCCTTTTTTTCCAAGGAATCAAATGTCAAGTGCTCCTGGACTTCTGTAGTGGGTTTGGTTACCTGCTGCTTAGTTCTCCCCAACTCCCTGGGGTCAGCCAGCAAGCCTTCCATTACTGAGATTTTCCTGTCCAACCCTCTATCCAATAGAGATGATGTCTTTTCCAGTTCAATAAAGTCATTCTCTCCTTCTCCCAAAAGGGATTTTTCTTTGGTTTTGACATCTGAAGCATTTTTTCCCCCAGAAGGCTCCTTAGCACATGGATCTCCAGCAAACTTTTCCACATGCTCAGTGGCAGTGATGTTGTTGGGAAACTCCAGTGACTTTGACTTGACTGAGCTGGCACTCTCAGATGACTGCAGAACTTCAAAATCAGCAGACTTTTCCTTATCTGTAGGCTCTATCTGTTTGGCATCCGGAGTAGTGGATGGATCCCCATTCTGCTGCCTCTTTTCCTTGCTAAGGGATTTGAATTTGCTGAAAGGATTGATATCTTTCTCAGAAGACAGGTCTTCCCATTCTCCTGGCCTGTACAGAGGACAAAGATCCTTTGGTATGTCACTGTCAGGGAAAATGATGGATGTACATCGGATGTTAAAAGTAAAATGGAAACAGAAAACAATGGAAAAGAAAAAAATAAATAATATACCAACTTAAGATTTGAAACTCAACAGAAAATTACTTTCTCCAAAATAAACATACATCAGTGGAAATAAATGACTTCAAAGAAAATGGATAAAAATGCAGAAAGGCAAACACTGAAATAAAATGAGTAAACCATTTGGCAGGATATGCCACATGGGTGAATGGGTGCATGTGTAACAACGTGCAAATCTTCAGAAGTTAAGTAACCAAAAAACCACAGGACATGCATTTAGCTGCTTCAATTTCATTCTTACCATATTAATATTGTTATTTCCCACACCTGACAATGAGTCAACCTCTACAACCCCCATACTTCCCTACTCAGTACAAATGTATTTTTGAGAAGAAAGCAAATTGCAGATAAGCTAGAGCCTGTTTGAATGTGGTTACCAAAAACCAGTAGCAAACAACAGAGCTACGGGTTTTTTCCTTTTATTTTTCTCCATTACTCAAATGTACTGTTTGAATTCAGACCTCCCTAAAGATTTCTTCTTAAGGAAGGACAATCATAAAACATTTCAAAGTGGAAAATTCTTAAAAACTTAACATCATAAAACTTGAGCTCTTCATTACTGCTAAAAAGTCTTGAGTTGAATGAGAATACAACACTCTCATCACTTAAAAGTTACTAACAAGTTACCAGACACTCTAATAATGAGCATAACACAAATATCTGGAAAATTTTACTTGAAATGAAAAAATAGAGTGAAGTAGGTGAATTTCACTGATCAAAAAGTTTTTGCCTGAAAGGACAAAACCCTGTTTAGAACAAATGCATAAGCAGTGCCTAGACTAGGCATAAATGAAAGCAGCCCACCCTAGGAAGTCTGTTATACGTTATAAATATAATAGTAATTAACAAATACTAACAAATATTTAATAAATATTAATAAATTATTAATAAATAATTATATGTGATATATGTAAAAATATATATGTGCATTTGTATTATAAATGCAAACTATCAATGTATTTCTGGTTCTGAAGTACTCCACAGGCTGGCATTTCTGCAAATACTGAAAATGGCCGTTAAGTTGCTGTTATCTTCAAAAGTTTTAAATGCTCCTCTCAGACCAGTCCTGGTAACACAACAAATGGTCCAAATCTACCCCTCTTCACTTCCACTGCAATAACCCCAGAGACAGGTCAGAGCAAGAGCCCAACCATGGCAAGCCACCTATGCTTTTAATTCCCAGTTTTTACTGGTCTCCTTTGCACTTTGGTACTCATATTCATGACCTCTTTCTCTTTACTGCCACTGAAGTGTTCTAAAAAGGCAGTGCAAGGACAATACAAGCAAATCATTCCTTTGCTGGCATCTTCCTTCCCTTATTTGTTTTATTATGCTGCACTAATAGGCTTCCCCCCCACTTCTTCCCCACTCCTTTTCTATGACCCTTACTGAGAAACTGCAAATATAAGTTCAGGGAAGAACACTTCTTACGATGGCAATGCATCTTTAATCTTCATGTGAGAGATGTCATTGTAGAGAGCTATTGAGACAACCTCCTCCATGGGGCAGATGAGTCCATATTCTTCACAGCCATTCTCAATTACCAGAGGATCAGACTTGTGTGGGTCAAACATGATATTGTTTGGAGTTACTATCATCACTCCTCCCACTACGCCCTAAAAGAGAAGAAAGAGTTAGCATGTCACATGTAATTCACTTGTCATTCGATACTGGATTTTAGGCTGCTATGCTAAAAAGAAAAGCCCCCCTCCTGCCTCTTTATACCCTGTCACACAATGTTTGCTAACAAATCATTCTGGGTTCCAGTTTCATCAAGTCAGACATTGTAAGAAGAGTAAAGAAAAAGATTGCTTAGTGACACCCAAGGTCCTGGCTGATAAGGAAAAACATCTGAACTATTCAACTTTCAGTGCTGGCTGCTACAAGCTAAAACTGCAGATCGTTAATCAATCTCAGACAAAATGAGTTAGTGGATTTAAAAATAATAAAAATTCAAAGTACCACTTTATTCTAGATGCAGCCACCTTCATCCCATACATGCAACCAGCACACCTGAAAGCAGTCTTACTGATGGAAATGTCAAAGTTACTATGCTAAGCTACATTACAGTTCCCCCCAATCTACTCTCCCAGAGGTACATGCAAAAAACTTCTATATCTAGGGACCTGATACAAAACAGCTTCTCCCTGATCCAGAAGCAGCTTCAACCACTGACCCAAGAATATTTTGTTCAGCTGTAGAAGACACGTTTAATTCTTCAAAATGTGCTCTACCCATGAATTTAAGTGGCTGCATCAACCATTAGTCAGCATTCAACTTACGGCAATTGACCATGTTTCAAGGTTTAAAAAATGAGGTTTCCAATGTCTTTGTTTGCACCCACTCTTCCAGACAAGTTACAAAATGTGTGTAAATTATGACATCTGAGAAACAAGAGCCACAAATCAACAGCAATTACACGCACTGTAGGTAGTTTTTTCAGTCCTACAGCCATAAATTTGGCAATCTTATCCTCTGCACTCAGCAAGCATCACATAACAAAGTGACAGTATTGCCCTAATTTACATGCATCACATCAAGTAGCCCTCTATTACTTTCCACAAAATAGTGGGCTGAAAAATTGCAGAGTGGTTAAATACAGTTTACAACCACTCAAAGAGAAAAGAAGCCAAAAACTGTAGGTGTAAACACATCCATCTTACAGAAGTCAGGACTAAGGGAAAAACATGTTTAAACTGTAACGGTTAGCAACTCCAGTGTTATCAGTTCCAGAGGACTTGAAAACCAAAACATGCAGACATCTAACTGAAACCAGAGTCAACAAGAGTAGATATATTTAAGGAGATACTTCAAGAAGACAGGGTCTTGCAACCTCGAGAAGAAAAGAGGGTTAAAATACTGCCCAAGCTTTGTGCCTTCGTTTCTAAAACAGTTGCTATAAAAGTTAGAGTTGCAGTCCCAGTGGGAATACGTATGTTACAAGAATGCTTGCAAGAAAAAGGAAGAGAAGGTTGATCATGCAGTATTTATCTTTTTATTATGGATCATATGACATTCATTAGCAACTGCAGAAGCAACATGGACATGTTTGCTAACACTTCTCTGGAAACAGTTAAAATTTAGCTTAAAGTCATACATGAAATAGATAGGCATGTGCTTGTTTCTTAAAGCTGTTGCACAACTTGATGGAACCAGGCAACTAATTCTGACACGTCAGAACTCTAAAGTGCAGTTTTCTCTACGTATCTAACAATACCCTCTTAAACAGATAACTCTGGTACAACAAGGTTAAGGGAATGAAGATGGGAATTAAGCTGTTCTTCCATACAGCAATTATCATAACAGATTAAACACTTGAAAGAACAAAATGATGCAGCATATTACCAAGGTACCAATAAACACAGCTGTGCTAGATAAAGCCACCATAACATTTATATTCTTTACAAGCATGAATAATGTTTAACTCCCCTAATATTGATCTCTCATTTATCCAAACAGATTTCGCTTTTAAAGAATATCAAACAATGACCAAAAGACAGGTTCCACCTACCTTTCCATCTGTGAAGTAACGACAATTCATTTTTAAAAATTTGACCACCACAGGTTCATCCTCTTCTGAGGTAGAGGACAGGACTCTCTCAACTGGTTTGAAGGCCTTTCTTGCCAAATCAGCATCCTTAAAAAAAGTAAAAGTTTAGTGCACAACAACAGGACCAGAATCATATACTTTTAGATTCTGGGGAAGTAAAAGGTCAGGTTCAACCAATTATTTCCCTTTTGGTTACAGAAAAGTGGTGGTCATGTACATACGTACATCCGTATGTATGCACATTTCCGACAGTATCCTGTATGCAAGAAAAATCTTGTACCATTACAAAAAAACCTTCAAATAACAGGCAAAAAAATAATAAAAAAAAATGCCAAGGCTAATCAGCTCAATGAATTTCACTGAGGTTCTCTCATTAAGAGAGGGGCAGTCCTGCCACTTTATCTACACTGAAGCCCTCTCCTCACAGTGCACTGGAGTTATGACCCATGCACGTGGGTATAAGATGGCACAGAGGTATAAGACGAAGATTAAACACAGTTATTCACGTCAGGCTTCTCTCCACTTTCATTTTCATTAGTTACAGATTTGAAACATTTAATTGCTTTAATGCTTTTACACTGCTTTCAAATGCTTTGATAGACTTTGGGCCCAAATAAACTTGTACACTTGGTTTCTGTGGTCAGACAATTCCCTTAATTTGGAATATTTAAAATAGATTGTAAATTTTGTAGTACAACAAATGAAAATCAGTGTTACTCAATACGCTATACACGAGGTCAGAACTGTAACCTCAAAAACTGCTATTTATACAGCCTTGAATCTCAGCTTCAGAATCAGAAATTATCTTGTGAATTTAAGACCAGTGAACCAAGGTGTGACTTACAGGGAGTTTATCATATTCGGCATCTGATGATGAAGGAGAAACAGGAGCACCGGGACTGAAAGACAACCTCACAGTGCTTGTTTCAGGCACAAAAAGAATCTAAGTACAAACACATGTTAAAACAGTAAGGCACAAGCTTCAAAAAGCTGTTACAAATACTATGTTCTGCTAGAAAGACAACCCAATACTGATCACTCATGATTGCAATGTGCTCCTCAAAAAATACTTATTCATAGGTGGAGGTGGCAGAGCACATGCAGGACTAACTCATTCTAGGATCATTTTGTTTTCCAGCACAGGCAAGAAAATGAAACATCTTCCACAGAATGAGAACCTTCTTTTTTTTCCCTGAAGTTAGAATCCCAGGTTGTATTGCCACTATTGCAACTACAAAACAAGTAACTGTAAAACAACTAGTGTGAGGGTGGTGAGACACTGGAACTGGTTACCCAGGGAATTTGCGGATTGCCCCATCCCTGGAAGTGCTCAAGGCCAGGTTGGATAGGGCTCTGAGCAACCTGATCTAGTGGGAGGTCTTTCTGCCCATGCAGGGGCTTTGGAATTAGATGATCATTAAGGTCCCTTCCAACATAAACCATTTTGTGATTCTACGATGACTATGAACAGTCATTAACTGTAACAGCAAATTCTTGTCCAAAGAGAAGACCATTGCTGAAGATGGGGGATTTTTAGTGCTAGAAGTTTATAAGACTTCACTGTAGGTTGTCTGTTTCCCAAAACCTACTTGCAATTCCAAATTTAAGAAAAAAATCTTTATATGAACCACCATTTTAGCATCACGTATTGCATTTAAAAGAAAAAAATCCCTCACACTAATACAAGCATATATAAAAATATAATGCTTTGTTTGAATTTCCTCATTTACTTGCACTGAACATCCCAGATTTTCAGTACAGCAGTACTAAAACTGAAGTACAGCTTTGGACCTCCACTCCAAATAAAAACAGCGTCATTTCTGGCAAGTATCAGAGCAAAGAAATATACTTCTAATGTTAAAAAATGTTCACTGTTTAGTTTTAAACTTAAAATGTTCAGAAAAACAAAAGCATTTTGCTTATGCCAGCTTTTGTCCACCAGATATTTTTAGGCAAGTCATATAATCATTCTGTGTCTCAGTCTTCCCATCTGCAAATCAGGACACTTCAATCTCTTCATGTGCATGAAGCAGAAGCAGACATCGGCTCTTCAGGAACCAGGTGTCAGCCTTCACATTTGCATTTCCATTACCTGACTTTCCCAAAAGCAGTCTTATCTCCATTTATTTTTCATCTTATAGGAGACTGACTCATCCCCAACATAATGGCAAAGAGCCATTCAATTACTGTATCTAACTCTCTAAGCCTCTAATGTATTATATATAGCATTTATCTAGGCTTTTCAAGAATCCAACTCCCTTGCAACAGCTACCTCTTGAGCTTCAGTTATCTTTAAGCTTTACTGACAGCAAATAAATAACAGAAATCAGATATGGCAATTACAAAGCTCCCCCCCAACTCCAGGTAATGATCTAGTGAGCTACCCTTTGAAGCATTTAAATTACCGTCCATTATCCTTGTATCCAAGTACCTAAAAGATATGTGAAAGAAGTAAAAAGCTTTTAAATACATAGCAAATAATCAGGTTTCAGGTATTAAAAAAAATAAAATATTTACCTGGCCTGGCACAATCGTCTGTGTGAAAAGCTTATTGAGCTCCACAAGCTTGTTTGGGGTGATGTTAAACTTTAATGCTATGCTGTTTATGGTGTCCTGATTTCCAGCCTGAAGAAAGAGTTGAAGCTTTAAGATATCATAGTGAACACAAGGAACACACCAGCTGAACTAAAACCATCTAACAGACTGCTTGCAGAGAATAGATTTGATGATCTCAACACAGCTACTGTTTAAAAGCTCACATGATAAGCCAGTATCAATAAAAAGAAAACAATATTATCTCATACTATACAGTAGATAAAATGGAGAGGTGTTACAGATGACCCTCTCCTTTCCTCATAAAACTTTTTATCAGCACCACCTTATTTAGGACTGGTTTGGCAAGTGGGGAAGGGACATGCACTGGAAAGTTCATTGCCCCTTCAGCAGTCGCAGCATGTCAGATCTTTGTGCTGCTCCCAGCTGCGACACTCGCCTTCCACAGTCACTCTGTGTAATGGAGCGTGGGGTTCAGGGACCTGGCCAGCTCACAGAAACCTTCTGGGCAGAGCCAGTCCTCTGAGCTGCTGCAGCAGCACACTGCCACCCTGCTCCAGCTTAAAAGGTCTCTCATCATCTCAGGACCGAGTTCAGGCCAACCACTTGATGACCTAAGCAATGGGGAATGGAGGCATTCTTCAGAATAACAAAATCTATTATTCTATTAAAGAGCCATGGTGCTAGAGTGAAAAAGGACTGGCAGCTGTGAAAAGAGGCAAAGGGTTGAGCAGTGGTTGAGGGTGTCAGTTCAGTTCTTCCCACACAATGATATTCGGAGCAATCCTCATTGAAACAGGCACAAACTGCAGCCAGTATTCACTTAGTGCTTTCAGTTTTGTGCCACTGCCTCCCTCTCGACCTCAACAACTCCACTTCCAAAAAGCAGACATAAACAAAGCACACATCAGTACTCACAGTATATTCTATGGTACCATGGGGTTTCTGAGAAACCATTTTTTTCTCTTTCTTTTCATTGGATTTGTTTTGATTGTCATCTGAAGAGAAAAAAGAAAAGATTCAATAATTGACTTTCAAAATGTTTGCCTAGCAACATGTTTTTAAAGAGCTGTACAGTATGTACAAATTACAGCTGTGAACAGGTACAAGAGGGCACATAAAAAAAAATCTGTTACACCTTAAACATGCATTGCAAGGCAAGCATAACTTCAGCAAGTCTAGTACGTCTAGTAATCACTCAGGAACTCTGCAAGAGTAATGCATACGTGAAACAATGTGAACACAGAAGTGCACCCATGTTTTTTCTGTGATTCCTACACAATTCAGCTGTTGGATACAAGTACTTTGTGTGATGTGCTGCTACCAAGGCTGAGGCAGAAACCAGCAGATTAATGTATGCACTGATACTGCATCAGTATTGATCACAACAAATACTGGTTAATCACCACTTTACCACCAGTATATTTAAATACTATCTTAAACCCAGAAGGTATAAGTATGCTAAGAGTCCTGCAAAAAGTGCATGCATACAGTATACAGTCAAGTATTACAAAGCATAAAGCTTACGAGTAAGACCTTTTCCATCAGCTACAGTCTGCAAATCTCATTGTGCCTGCAGAAACCCACGCATGACCTGAAAGGCAGAGGTGAGCTCTCTGGAGTGGGAGCAGGGTTGCTATTCCAATTCTTACCACAGCAGAGGGCAGCCAAAGCTGAGGGTCAGGGAAGACACCTGCTCCCTGAAAATTATTCTGTCCCAGAGGGCTTCCCTCCCTCACCCTGAGCCCAGACTTGCCTACCTGGGGGGTACGAAGTTGGCACGCAGCCCCAGCTCCAGAAGCAGGGCTGGGGTGGAGACAGGATGTACATGGCTGCCCCACTTGCCCAGCCCACTCAGCCCTGGCCCCTTGGAAATGTCCTGCTGCCTCTGGCAGGGTCCTGCTGCCCAGCCGAGAGGAGGAGAGGCAAGAAGGCAAGGCAAGGCTGGGCACAGTAAAACCAGCAGCCAGGCCCAGGAGTGGGGAGGACCCTCCTCCTGGGAGGACTGTTCTCGTGGTCCAAGTTGGCAGCTCCAGAAGAAGGTCAGGGAGGAAAGGACAGGGAACGGCGGCGCAGGACTTCTGGCTTGCATTCAGGCTTTGCTGCAACCTTTGCTATTTCCAGAGAGCAAGAGCAGATAGTAAAAAGAAGGGCGAGGACTCAACTGCCCCAGTGTAATGTACACACGAAGAAAGGAGGGGCCCAGAATCGTGCTGCACCTGACCTTTCTGCCAGCCCATTTCCACATCAAGATTACTGCTGGGGCTGCCTCAGCATCTTCCAGAGACTACACAGAGACCATTTCCTTCAGTCAAGAGAGGCTCCCAAAAGTCAGGTGCATGCACCTTAACATCCAGGTATTACTGCAAGAGTACCCCACCCAGTACTTGCCAGGGGTTGCAGTCATGAGAAGCGCCAGCTATATGATAGCAAAGATGTTTTTCCCGCAAACAAAGGCAGAAAGCACATAGAGACTAAACACACACAATTTATGGACATGTGAATAGTACATATGGCATGAAGGGCAGAGGTAGGAAGATGAAGATCTGGACGATGCTGGCTTTTCACTGATAGCATTTTGGAACAGGGCATCACTCAGACATTTAATAATCTCAGACATTTCATCCCTGAGACTGGAGACACAGTATAACTTAGCATTCTTGCTGCCTTTTCTGACCATTTGCATTTCCACCATTGTCACACCATCTTTCTCTGATCAAACTCAAAGCAGTTTACGTTGAAGGACAGCAAAACAAGTAATGACATTAGCAGAGCACATTATTAAACCATCAGAAATACAATGCCAACGTGGCAGACAAAGAAGTGGCAAACGGATGTTTCCTTAATGCATCATTTATGTACAACAGCCAATAAAGCCATACTCACACTTGAGGAAACTCCCCTAATAACAAATTAATTCACACTATTTTGTGCTACTCAGGAGACCACTTAAATTATTCCAGCATAAGTAGAACTATGTATTACACCCATGCAGGCAAATTACCTAAGCTGCCTGTCACCTACTACTAGAAAGACAGAAAAGGTAGACAACTAGACTTCACCTTGTAGTAAATAATTTGATCTAGCCAGAAAAAAGTAGACAAGTTTTCAGGTATCTTAAAATTTGCTTAGATACAAAACAGCACAGAAAGTCAGAAACAGTTAAGAACAATTATTTCATACTAAGTAGACATTCATCAGTAAGACCTTGGTGGGGGACTAAAAATAAAGAGAGATGTACACAGAGAGATGTAGAGAGAGAGGGAGAGATTTTTGTACCTGCTGAATGTGAAAATGTTGAAGCTTATGTGGATGGGAATGATTAACAATATGCAACAGAAGCAGCTTCTCTGCAGAGGTTATGATGTTTTGTTTCCAAACCTTTTATCTTTGGAAGGTGTGATGGTGACTGAGCACTGACCATGACAGCAACCACTAAGCCTCCATGGCACAAGAACACAAAATACTATAGCAATACAGACAACTTCCTCCTTTACAGATGCCTCCCTAGGAGAGGATGTTCCCCTCTCTCACACCCCTCTCTTCCCCCTGTAAAATACACTATTTTTCAGGTCCTCCTAATTGGCTGCACAACTTTGATGATAGAAAACTATGATCCAGTGAAAAGTTATAACCCAAAATGCTGTGCTGCAAGGAGTTCTTGGTACTGACAGGATTGTGGGTCTGTGTTTACTAGGGTCTCCAACATAACCATGGTGTAATACAAGAGTGTGCTAGATACTCACACTTAGTGGAAAACCCAAAACTGCACAGACAAGCAAAAGTGAGTAAGCTCAAGAGACAGGCTGAGTTTAGACCAAACATAATACAGTCCTTCTTTTGCCAGTAAATCCTAAATAAGCCTAACAATTAGACAGTTTGCTTTCCTTCCATATCTACACACAAGAATATATGTTGTGCAGCTTGTTTAGCTACAGGCCAAAAGAAGCAGCCACCATCTGTGAACCTACTTGTCTTCTGAACCCAAACTCTGACACTTCTTGTTTGGATGCTTTTTCCTTCCTGTGTTTTTTTCTTTTTTAAATCCCGTCAACAAGGGGTTCTGGACATCATCCTTACAGTGAGCGTAACTACTTGGCAGGTTTTGGCAATTAGAAACAACACTGTATCGCTTTGAATAGTGGAAAATCTTAACTGCTCTGTATTTTTAATTGTGCATATCAAGCTTTAAAATTGTAAATTTAAAAGTTTAAACCTTCAGAGAAAAAAAATCCAAGGAATCCATTAAATCTGACAGGTACTGCTAATCCCGCTTACTGTACACATAGTGAGGCTAAGGTCACAAACCTTGCTCTGCATGAGTGGCTACAGTGGAGGGGCTGGAAAGCCTGCCAAAGCAAGCAAAACACCACAACATACTATTTCTCCAGTTCCTTTATCCTCTCTCATTTCTCCTTCAGGAAGCCACGTGTTTTCTGATGTGATCTGAAGGCAGCTGCTAGCTCTACAGTAGTAGTCCCAAAGGCACCCAGTGCACATGCAGACATGAGGGAGACCTCAGAAACCATGTTTCTTTCACACAGAACTAGATGGAAGATCCACTCCTCTCCACAGGCTTTTTGAACTTGGACATCTGCTAAGTGGTGAAGTAACTCACAGTTCTGCCTCCCAAGCTTTCCTGCACTGTATATACACTGAAGATGGGATTGTACAAGCATGAGAACTGACTAGGTGTTAATGCAAATTTCATCACAAATAGGAAAAGGGCAGAGTAGGTGGACTGAACCTGTCTGTGATTTCAGGAAACATGTAAAATAAGAATTAGGTAAAAATAGTAAAATTAATGAGCAGTGATAAGAAGAATGTCAAATAAGAACAGGAAAGAAAATACAGATCTATTGAAAACAAATAGGTCTAGAATGGAAATTTTTCTGCCCTTTCTGATATACTTGTATCTAACTCAGTGTCCTAGCAGACTGTTCATATTTCATTTTACAACACTATGGGAAGCCTTACAAAAGAGAATTACCTAAGAATAAATTGGAAAACAACTACTGAAAGAGTAAGACAAAGAGGTCAGTCAGTTTATCATCCAAAAGACCTTGACACATGATAGGAGATCTTTGCAACTATGTAAATAGCTATATAAGTAGACCAAATAGGCCAAGAAGCATCAAGAGAAACCCAGGCTGCTCATGCTGACATGATGTGCCACTGTCAGATAACCCCATCAACACCAGTGTTACGGACTAACCTGCTGCTGGCCAAAATCAGTGTGAGATTTGGCAGTGCTGGCAGTGACAGCAGAACCTGCCCAACAGTTCCCAAGCCATCAGTCAGGCTGACACCTGGTAAGGCCAGCAGGAATGCTAAAGTAAACAAGGGGCCACAGGACTGACCACTGCCTACCAGGTAAACAAACTCAGTAGCCTGAGAGAATAGAGGCATGGCATGCTTGGATCAAAAGTCCATTTTCCTCATTAATCTGTGTCTTACCAAACACTTAGGCAGTATGTAAATAGAGAAATCTTTCCCTTGGCTAGCTCTCTGGGCTTCTAGAAATTGTGCATTTCCCAGGATAGAAAAGCAACATCCACTCAACTGCCCAGTCCCTCCACACTGGTCTTATGCCAATGAATCCCACAATAGCATGATGTGCTACATAAAGTAGTGCTTCTCTTCTTGTACTTCATACTTGTTTAATTTCACTGTGCATCCTAACTGTTACTATTTTAGGGGTGAACAAATAAATATTGTTTATTTGTCTTCTGCATACCATTCACAATGTCACAGTTTTCCAACATCTCTTATTTTATTTTTTCAGGTTGACTAACACTAGCATACTTTAGACTCATATTTCTCTGATCCCACAGGCTGCCCTTCTCATTAGTTTTTCTTCTCCCGCAATATCCTTTTTGAGATGAAGGAAGGAAAATCAAATGCAAAAAAAACCCAAACAACCCAAAGATGCAAAAACCCCGTTAATTTGTGTAATGACATAATGAGGGTTTCCTTAAAATATACTGGTTATATTTTTCCACATCATCGAGTATGTCACTGCTGTTTTAGGACATTCCAGTCCTATGTCTCTATGACAGATTTATTAGAGGAAATAAAACTATATTGCTTCAGTCTAGACAAGCACCAGACCAAGGAGTGAAAACCTGAAGGTAGCTTACAAGAATCTGAAACACAATAAAGTCAGGAGAGAAGAGTTACCACTTGGCATAACCTAATCAGAGTAGTGATAAAAAATCAAGCAAACAAGGCTTCCTGGGATAGTTCCCTTATCAGTGAATGAGGCCTAATACCAACTATCTTCACAGAGATGGAGTACAGTAAATATCACTTAAGTCATTCTAGAGAGGCAGAGAGACCTCAGGAATCTGAAAGCCCTGCTTGGTCTAGTAGAGGGGGATTGAGAAAGACAAATCAGTTCATCTGAACAATTTTTTCCGTTTCTACTTTCTAAATTTATGTTTCAATAACTTTCAGTAATGCTGTTCTGTGCAGAATTGTGTATAGGATGATTTAATTGAGTCTCCACATGCACTTTTCTGTCTCTTCTCATGGCTCTCAAAGTGACCTAAACAGCATTCACACTAAAATTATTACTTTAAAATGAAAAGTCTTTCTTTCAGCTGCTGTCAAGCACAGGTGAACCCCACCACCACAGGGGCTGGATGCTTGTTTCGGGACAACCTCCACACACTCTGACATCCCAGCACTTTCCAGAGGCTGCAGCAGCCTTCTAGGAACAGACATTATCCCAGTCCAATTGCCTCCTGTAGCAGCTGGGGTACACATCCACAAAAAGGTTTTTAAGCATCTGACCAGACCTATCTCACTGAGAAAAAAGTGGCAGCTTAGACAGAAACATTCCCTGGTCAGATTTGGGTAGTGGACTGCTACCATATTAGAAGAGAAAAACCCCAGTGAAACCAAAACAAGCAAAAAAGAACACCCCAAAAATCCCCTACAATATCCCACCATCTTAGGTGTCTGTTTTTCTGTTTTGCTTCCCACCTCACTCACACCCTCTTGCCAAGCTCTCATCTCTACTTCTGCATATTTTTCCTCTACTGAATCATATTTTTATTTGGCTTCCACCTTCTGTATTGCTGAAGCCACCTGAAACAAGAAGGCAGCTGTCACCCATCATAACCAGTTGTTCTCCTTCATTAGTGAAACTTCTTCCTGCTACTGAAGAATAGCAATTCACAGATCAATGCAAGTCCAGGCACATTATTCTGAAATATCTACACCTTGAACAACTTTTCTCTGTTCTCAATTCTCTGATTGTTACTCTTCACTAGTTATTTTCCAAGGAAGTCTTCCAAAAGGAATAAAGAGATCACCAGAAAATACAAGGCCTCGACAAAAATGACAAGTTAGTTCAAAGAACTGATACAAAAAAAGGTAGTAATTCCTTCTGATATAAATTGAGAAGGTAATTTAAGGCACATTTAAATAAGAAGGTGCCTACTGATATTCATGCAGTATGCATACACTGCAGCTTCTACATGAAAAACTGCAAATATTTTCAAGGAACTTAAATGCCCTCTTTACTTACTTCTTCCTCCTTAAAACACAGCTCTAGCTCCTTCGCAGTGGCACAAGCAATGCTACATGTTCCATGTTTAACAGCTGAAGACCATCTGAATGTGCTGCACTAAAATGTGAAGCGACCTTTCCCACCACAGTCAAAGCAACAGAGGACCCACTGCCATGCTTCCCACACAGCTGTGCACACAGCTGGAAGATAAATAACACCCACACTTGGGCATTGGGGTATTTTTGGCCAATGGCACCTGCAAAGGAGCCTGCATATCCAGAAAACCCTCCAGCCAAGTGAGGACAAAGGGCCTCCCTACAGCAGGAGCCTTTTGAGGAGACATTGTCCTGGGCACAATCATTGCCACTTTTTTGCTGGCACTTGAACCAGGTGGACACAGAGCAAGAGACACAAGCCCTGCAGGGATGGGGCAGGGGGGATAAGGGCTCACCAAGAGAGCCAAGCTCCAGGTAGCTAAGCAGCTCTTGTGTTTAAGATGGAAAGATACATGCTGCTGCTTTCAAAGCTTCCCTTCTAAGGATCTGCTTGAAAAGTGAGAGGAGGAAAGATCTTCCTCCTTTCTAGGAGGAAAGGTCACTAAGGTTTAGGAAAAGAGGAAAAAAAAACAAGAAACAAACAAACAAAAAAACCCACTACTCAATTTCAGAGGGAGGTAGTTTATGCACTCCAACTGTCAAGAGGAAAATTTGACACATTATTGTTAAGAAACAGTGAGATGCAGTCAAGAGCCCAGTGCTTTAGTTCTTAATCTTAGCTGGAAACAATATGTCAGCAATTGAAATGTACTGAAACTAGAGTATTGCTGAAGCAGCGTGTCACTGGGCACCCATTAAGGAGGAGTGACTTAGAAGACTATATTGAATGCTGTGATCAGAAGGGATGCTTAAAGGAGATGTACAGTGCTGTGAGCAGGGACAATGTGCAGAGGGTGTCCAGTAAAGGTAGAGAGTTCCTGCCATTCACTGCAGGTGCTGTCTGAAGACACAAGAAGGATTCAGATCAACTGATAACTTCGTGTCAGACAAAAAACATGCATACTTCTGCAGGTAGAGACTAGTACTTAAGAAAGGTGATGTTTGCCAAAGTGTACCAAGCCTACAGAGAAAGCCATTCTAGGTGCATGTGCCTTGTAGATAGAGCCTGCACAACCATTTCTCTGCTAACAAGGATTTTAACTCACTTTGGGTATAAGTAGTCTCCACAGCATTTTCCAGATGTGTGGAAAAAAAAAGCTGCCCACTGGCCTTTCTGTGGTCTGATAGACAGCATTGCTTCTGAACCCAGTCCAGGTGTGTGTCATTAGGTAAATGCATCTATAACAACACTACCCCCATAAAATTTCTGACTATCTGCGACATCAGGGACCAAACACAATAAAGAGTAAGGAAAATCAGCCTCTCAGGCTGTGGGAATGTATACTTAGGCATCACAAAGAGAGACACATGAATTTTAGAAAACTGTTAACACTACATATGCTGTTTTCCTTTATTGATTTTGCTTCTTGAACATAGAGCAGCTTGCTTGGGAAGGCTATGCCATACAAGTTGACCAGGACTTTGTCTCTTCGTAACACATGGCATGCTGCCTTGTCTATTTGTTGGCGATCATGAGGTCATAGGTAAAAAATACAGACAAAAATAATGAAGAATCCAAAGATATAGGACATTGCCCTGTTTTTGTGTACAGGGATAACATCAGCATCTGATGTGTTGCTGACTGCCAGCACTCCATCACGCAGCTCCTCAGGAGCATAGAAAAGAGCAGCTCAGTATACACATGGGTTGCTACTGCTCCCAAGCACGACCTGCTGAGTCTCATCACAGACATCATGATAGACTGACGAGACGTGAGAAAACGTCACTGTGGAAAGCTGGGAGTGAGAGTGTAACAAAGTAAGAGAGATCTGGTTTAACTTTGTGCTATTATTTAAATGGAGGTGAAAGCAGTTCTGCTTTTTAGAACATTTAGGTTAACCTCCAACAGCGTATTTCCAGCACAATATGGGAAGTCGTTGAAGAAGAGAAATTAAAAGCCTGCCTTAAGGATACGAGCTTGAGTTATGCAGACTCCCTGAGAATGACTCCCAAGCCTCTGCTTGGAGATGAAAACATTTGCAATCATTTCAAATGCACTCTCTGCTGCTCCTTATGTACTTGGCTTATGAATATTTCTGCATTAAAGAGATAAAAATTGTGCAAATGTAAACCTCATGTCTGAAAATACAAATAGAAAATCCTGCCTCTTCCCTGTTGGCAGAGATCACAAGCGAGCACCAAGACACGTGGGTGCTGCAGAGGACTGCTCCACAGGTATTCAGATAACAGGTCCCAGAAACCTGGGTGGGGGAAAGGGCAAAAGGTCCTTCTGTTTGGTGGACAGTTCTCCTAGGAAACACTGAACTGTCCAGCCCTCTACCCGGGGACAAGATGCACTATTAAAATCATCGGCAGTGAGCTGCAATCCCCTGCAGGCACCCAGAGTAACTTCACAGGGCACCTGTTCTCAGAAAGAAAAAGACCCAACAGGCAGCTGGCATGACCTGGGGAAGTTCAGACTACCCCAAACACGGTAAGTTGGTGGATTCTGGAAGACTTGCTAACCACACAGGTACATTTCCATTCATTATGCCTGGCAGAAATATGATAACTCTCTCCATTAATTCTCCCAACATGCTTCCCCTTCCCTTGAACTGGTTGAAAGGAAGAAGTCAGTGAGTTGTGGTCAATGGGTCAAAATCTAGTTGAAGGTCTGCGACTAGTGGAGTCCCTCAAGGGTCAGTACTGGGACCGGTACTGTTCAATACTTTCATCAACGACCTGGATGAGGGAACAGTGTGCCCTCAAAAAGTTTGCTGATGACACTAAATTGGGAGGAGTGGCTGACACATCAAAAGGTTGTGCTGCCATTCAGTGAGACCTAGACAGGCTGAAGAGTTGGGTGGGGAGAAACTTGATGAAATTCAACAAAGGCAAGTGTAGAGTCTTGCATTTGGGGAAGAACAACCCCATGCACCAGTACAGGTTGGGGGGGTGACCTGCTGGAGAGCAGTGTAGGAGAAAGGGACCTGGGGGTCCTGGTGGACAGGAGGATGACCATGAGCCAGCAATGTGCCCTTGTGGCTAAGAAGGCCAATGGCATCCTGGGGTGTATTAGGAAGGATGTGGTTAGTAGGTCAAGAGAGGTTCTCCTTCCCCTCTATTCTGCCCCAGTGAGGCTGCATCTGGAATATTGTGTCCAGTTCTGGGCCCCTCAGTTCAAGAAGGACAGGGAACTGCTTGAAAGAGTCCAGCACAGAGCCACAAAGATGATGAAGGGAGTGGAACATCTCCCTTATGAGGAAAGGCTGAGGGAGCTGGGTCTCTTTAGCTTGGAAGAGAGGAGACTGAGGGGCGACCTCAACAATGTTCACAAATATGTTAAGGGGGAGTGTCTGGAGGATGGAGCCAGGCTTTTTTCAGTGATGTCCAGTGATAAGACAAGGGGCAAGGGGTGCAAACTGAAACACAGGAGGTTCCACGAGAACATCAGAAAAAAGTTCTTTACTGTGAGAGTGACAGAGCACTGGAACAGGCTGCCCAGAGAGGTTGTGGAGTCTCCTTCACTGGAGACATTCAAAACGCACCTGGACGTGTTCCTGTGTGATGTGGTCTAGGTGATCCTGCTCTGGCAGGGGGGTTGGACTAGATGATCTTTTGAGGTCCCTTCCAACCCCTAAGATTCTGTGATTCCCCTCCATCAGCATACACCTTCCACAGCCTCGCTGTGCACTATGTAACCAACTGCTCCACAGCTTTTCTCCCTTCCTCCATGGTCCACTTTTCAGAGGCGTTAGGTGCATCTGCATTTAAATATAATTCAAAATGTAAGTGTGCGATATTCCAAAAAAATCAGGCCTTAGGAAAACAGACAATCCTTGGAAAAGCATCTGGTTCTTTCAGTAATGAGATCAGTTTTAGCTCATCGAACAGCGGTCCCTAGTCTGACCTTCATGCAACAGATCACAAAATGCCACGATCTTAAATCTTACTTTGAGGAACTGCTATAGTAGAACTTAACTTTCAGAAAATATCAAATCCTGATCTTTTTTCCCCAGTGATAGAAATTCCTCTGTAACCTTTTTAAATTTTCTCCCCCCAATAATTAACTGCCACTGTTAAAAAGTAATTTATCATCTCCACTTGTTTATCACCAGCCTTCTCAGCCTGCCAAACTCTTTGCTATGCTATTTCAGTAACTTACACTAGTAATTTAGCATAGGCTGGTTTTTTTTCATCAATAAACTCTTCTGACTCCTATATGAAAAGCAGCTCTGCTAATTAAAAAAAAAAAATAGATTACATCTACTAAGCTAATGTTTACCTTCATTTCTAACTGTTTGAGTGGAGAGAATCACAGCAGAGGATACAAATGTATCAACTCTCCTTCTATGTCCTTTCCTGCTCCCTGCTGCTCCCATGCACATCAGAAAACTACTGAAAACTCAACCACTAGCATTCCCTAACGAGCTAAAACAATTAGTTTCTCTCGTTCTGAAAACAGTTAAGAAACGTCTTTATGTTACCAGACACCGTTTTCATGTTCTGTCCTTTACTTTCCCATTCCCTGGCTTCCCACTTTAAACGTTAAGTTTACTATCAGTGGCCAAGTTCACAATCTGGTTATACACATCCATGTAGGTTCATTTCCATTTGACAGCAAGCTAAGAACAGCTCAGACATCCATTTTAACTATAAGTTTTGAGGCAACTTGTCATGGGTTGATTGTCAATACCTAAGGATTTAATACAAATAACCAAGTTTCACTTTTTTGTGGTTTTTACTTAGTTTTACAATAAGCAGGAGCTTATCCATCAAGATGAGAATTAGAAGAGGATTCCACAAGTGGGGAGCTCAAACAGCTTTAAGATGTTTCCATCCAGACTTTCAGAAGTTAAGTGCTAGCAGAATTACTTCTGGTACTTACTGCTCAGATCAAATTCTCCTGCCTGCCGACAAGGCATCCCTTCTGCATGGGACAGTTTCTAGTAAACTCCAGTTAACAACCCAGCTTGAATATAACCTGGTGGCCTTAACACTGATCCACTAGGATTTGAGAGAATTTGTTCCTATTCCAAAACAAGTGATCTGAAAACCACTGCCTTTCAGTCAATCATCTCCCTCATTCTTTTCACATGGTTTCAGAAACTAAAGCTAACATACCAACTGCCTGAAACTTCCCAACCAGCCACTGCCAACTACATCCAGTTTACACTCTTATGTCAGTTATTCCAAACTCCCTGCTAGTTATTCTATGCAGGCAATTACAATCAAATAAACTTCTTCCTATATTGCTTTAATATTATTCAAGATCTTGGTATCTTAAGAAACAAAAAATTTCCCTTTTCACCCCTCGATCTTATAGCTACTCTTATTTTTGCTGTCTAAAGTCAACCTGAAACACAAAGGCTACTGCAAAGTCTCAGAACTTGGGAAAATTCAGAACCTGTTCCTCTCAGTTGTATTAAGCAATTTAACACTTTGTAAATCACCTGGATTACTCAGAATACAAAGTATATTGCTACACAAACAGCGCTGTCCAAATTAAGCCCCCAGAGACTAGGACTGATTACAGTTAGGTAGGTACCAGCAAGAACTTCTATGGATTTTCTAATTTTTTTTTAAATGCTCTACCTTTTTATCACTGGCACCTTAATGAAGTCCTCAGCTGCATCCCACTGTTGAATAATCATACCAGGTAGCAGAAGAGACAAAAACAAGACTCATCAGCAGAATTAAGCTTCTATTTTCAACCGAACAGACTCTGACAAATCCACTTCAGATTAAGACCACTTAGCAAGTGACCTAACTATGAGAAACTACTATGCAAAGTGGGCTCAGTAAGCGCCTCACCTTTTCATTAAATTTAAATTCTCTATAAATTTTCACTGCATTGCAACCTACTTTCAACTTTGAATGAGAGTAAGTACTGCTGGTATCACGGGTGCTGCCTCTGCCATTTCTGTGCCAGTCAGGGCAACTCTCATCACATTATGGGTGATGAAAATTGCTGAGCCCTCTCTGTTTTATTTATTAACATTTCTTCTTGGCCAACTACCTAGAACATTCAGAGGCTTGGTGGCTGCATGTGTGCTGAACTTCTGTTGTATCACCCCCTGCCCGAGTGATGGCAGGGAAGACACATCAAAAAGGTGTCAGTTTTCTGTCTCTGGACTCTGGGGAGATACTCTGGTAATTCCTTTTCAACATAAAATATACTGTCTCATTAAATGGGCACATACAGTTTTTCCCTCTCAGGACTCTTGTCACAGTGTTTAGGACTCCTGCTTGTTTGAGACAAAAATCAGAGCTACAGTAAGAGAGGGTTTTGTTAGTCTCACCTCCCAATTTACTTGCTGCAGAAACTGGAAACTGAATGAGAAAGGATGGCTTTAAGATTAGAGAGCAGGATGATAAGCTAGTTAGCTGGAATTTATTTTGCTGATAAAAGTAACTGTGTGATGTAGAACAACTCACCCAAATCAAACTTTTCTTTATGATGCATTTTATAACAGAAACCAATTCCTCACATATGCTGACTGCTTATGATTTCAAGCAAAATCAGTGCAGTATCAGAATATTCTGCACACCTGGTAGAAAGAGCAGTGCTTGGGAAGGAGAGCGGTGCTGGTGGTTGGTGAGGAAGAAGAGGAAGAAGGTGCCCAAGCAGAAGTTTCCCTGCAACCCATGGTGAGATGGCAGCTGTGCCCCTGCACTCATGGAGGAACGTGGTGGAACATTCCCTGAAGGTGCCAGGAGGGGTGAACTTGGCCAGTGGACCTGGATTTTGTGGCCAGAGGATTTGCTGCCAGTAGACTCTGATTGTGCAGCTTTGGAAGATCCTGGCGCGAGGGGAGGTGGCTGTTCCCGCAGGAGCCCGTGACTCTGTGAGAAGCCCAGGCTGAAGCAGCTCCAGACCTTGTGGGAAGGACTCACGAAGGAGAGGTTCATGAAGGACTCTCTCCCATGGGTGGTACCCCGTGGGGAAGCAGGGAAGGACCGTAAGGAATCCTTCTTCCTGAGGAGGAAGGAGCGGCGAGAACCACCAGCCTGAGAACTGACTCTAAACCTGGGGGGAAGGAGGGAGAGAAACTGGGTACAAAGTTATTTGGGCCCAGGAAGAAGGGAGGGGTGAGGTAACATATTTAAGCACTGTCCTAGGTGTGTCTGTGTCCTCCGTGCGTGTGCGATTAGTGTGCAATTAAATTATTATTTTTTCCACAAGTTGAGTCTGTTTTGCCTGGGACCTTAATCAGTGAAGAACCCTCCTTGTCCTTTGTCTCAATCCAGGAGCTTTGTCCTCCTCATCCCAGAGTGTGTGTGGGGGGAATTGAGTGAGCAGCCATGGGGCTGCTCCTTTGCTGTCGTGTTGGGCCCAAACCATGACAAAGATGCATTATATCATGCTGGAATAAGGGCAAAATTCAGAACATTGTGCTCAACCCTCATTTGCATTATTGTTATACTGGCTCCTTTTCCCTATTTCCGTGTCTTCAGTGGCAAAACACAAACGATATCTTCATGCAGCTTAGCAACTCCTGACAAGAATCCTGGTTTTCTAGTGTCCCAGGAGTCCACCTAACAAGTCTATCCTGGGGATGTGCATCCAGTCCTAGAGCAAATAAACTAGTGCTTCCAGGCTATGACAGTTCCACTGCTGGGTTCCTGCAACTTGCCTTGTGTTTGTGAAAGTGTTTTAGAGGCCATGACATGTGTGGGGCAAAAACCAAAACAATCAAAAAGACAACAAAACAAAACTGAAGCTTAGTAAGTCAGAATCTTCCAACAAAAACAGACTTCCCACAGGAAGTGTGTCTGAATTAAGCAGCCAAGCTGAACAAGTGGGTCAACTAAGTTATCCCAAGACGAAGGGGATAGCATCCTGGACACTGCGCACAGCAGCCAGTGTGCTTACGCAACCATTGCACTGTGGCAGACAGACAAATCCTTGGAAACTTGAAAGATTACTGCAGCAGCAACAACAGCAGAAACGGTAAGAAGACAAAGTTAATAAGTTGATTGCCATATAAGCCAAGAAATGAGGAAAAAATATGGAGAAAGGAGTGTTATTTCCCTTGGTCCTCAGGAAAGAAAACCAAGCAGTATTGAAGCCTCTGTTGTTTTAAGACAAGAAAACAAGGGCTATACCTGCCCTTAGAGATTTGGAGACTGGATGGTACAAATACATTCTAGAATTATAGAGTCATTAAAGAACACCACTGTGAGACAAGGAAAATGTGAGGTTACACTGGAGAAATCTTCTGGCAGTGGGATCCATTCAGCCATTTAGCAGTGCTTCAAGAGAAATAATCGATACCTCATACCATTAGGCTCTCTGTAACAGTGCCAGCAGGCCTGCTGTATGGAACCATCTGGGCTGGGGAGAGGGATGCTGGATGATCCCTTCCTACAGGGTGCAGGAGCCACAACCCCTCCTCCTCAGCTCAGCGATGCCACCCACCGGCTGCGGGCACGAACGCACCGCCGCACTTGGGGATCGCGCCAGCAACCCCTCGCCCCGCTTCCATCTCCTTCAAAGAGTAAGAAAAGTCTCTTAACCACTCCTTTCTACCAAGTGTAGCAGGGAGAACCACCACCACCAGTTCGCAGCTTCAGAAACTGTGTGACAGTCTTTCTACCAGAGAAGAGAGATTTACTGAGTCAACAAAATCCTTTTGACAGAGTATATCAGCTCTTGCATAAATCTATTAAAAAAAATGACATTCAAAGTGAAAGAGTAAGGATGTCACTGTCAGCATTTATGAATTCATAAAGGCAAACACATTCACAGGCCTCTAATGAAGGGACAGAGTGTGCAAGGAACAAATTATAGCGAGATGTGATGTTCTTTTTCCATTTCTCCTAGAACAATAAATAAAGAAGCATTTATAGTCCTATGAAATATGAAAGGGAGATTATTCAGAGGACAGGGGTCTTCATTCTGTTAGACTCACAGACATGACCCTTCTAGGCTCAAAGCACCTTATGACAGGACGTCCATTAAGCTACAAAATAAAGTATGTATGCATCATCCTATCAGCACATAGATGAGAATCTGTAAGAATGTTGCTACACCTAATGCGTTCTTCTTTTTATTAGGAAAACAAAGCACTTTGGCTAAGCACCAAAAGCATTTAGGAAGAAAATTAGTAATTCTTGCATCAGATTTTCTTGAAGTTCTAGATATCAAGTCAAAGCTGAGTAATTGGAAAAATAAAACTACCAAACAAAATCCCCAAGCCCCTATGCAAACACAGCAAGAAAAAATATTAACTATAGACAAGAGAGAGACAATTTTAGTCAGAGCATATCTGAAACATCAATAAATGAACAACTCAGAGGGGAAACAAATAAGGTGGAAGAAAAAAAAATATTGGAAGTTTATGCATCCACAATGTTAAATAATGAAGACAGATGTATATGCACAGATAATCCTTCTCAGCCATTTTCATATGAAAAATGTATCAACAACTAAAAAACAAAATCTTTACAGATTTGGCAGTACCTTCCCACCACTGCAGCTAATACATCTTCCAGTAGGGAACTGCTGAATTTGCACACCCTCTGGGAGAACTCAGGTCAGTGAGATGGATGGTTTTGTCCCTTGCTGAATGAAGGTGATGGCTAATACACAAGTCCAGTTTGTACAGGCTGCTACAGGCGTAAGGAGAGCTCCTGGAAACTGCTTGGGATGTTAGCGAAGTAAGTAGCTTTCAGGAGAGCAGCAGTAACAAATAGCTAAGCAGGTAACCACCACCAGCTAGAGCTGCAGTGGGTAACACATGCAGACTAATACTATGGCAACTAGTGGTTCCACAGAAATCACATCATTTTGAGAGCTGCATAGGGAATGTAGAGCTATTGCACTTGTTTTGCAATCAATCTTTTTCCAGCTCTCTTCAAACTTTCACTTCCATAGTTCTGATGCTTCAGCTGGGTAAGTGTCTATCTTTAGGAACAACCAAAAGCAGGCACTGAAGTAACGCCTCTCTATGGATGGTGGCTTTACAGAGGGTTTTTCTCTATATGGATTTTGTCAGTTGGGTATGTGCTCGGCTGAACAGCAGCATTAGAAGTATTAAGTTCTTGGATTTCTCAACAGAAATGGTGTGTTTCTGCAGACCCCAGAGACTCTGCACACCTGTATGACAGTCAGGAGCATTTCAGTGATGCAATGCAATACCAGTCCACAGGGAACATGGGAACGCTTATGAAACAAACATTAGTAAAACCTGAGTTTGTACTGACTGTTGGATGACAAGTCAAAAGACAACCTGGAGAGCTTTACATCCTCCTTTGCCAGCCCTCTCTTCAGTAAGAGAGAGTGATACCATCATTCCCTTTTTCCCCCCATCGCTCCACTGTGAGCACCAACTATTGCAGAGTGTTCTTCAGAAAACCACTGAAACACTAGGGAAGTTAAATTCAGCTACCTCAAAAAACCCCACCAAATTCCTTTAGGTAAAAACCAACAACAAATCACTGCTTTTAGCAGAAGTTCTTTACTAGGAATGCAAAAGGAGTTTCAGATTTTGGTTTGCCTGTTTTCTTTCAATTAGCATATTAACAAAACAGAAAGAGTTCACAGGTTCATTCATTAACAATTTTCCAGTTTCTCTTCTACAGAATTTATTTCAACACCAGTGTGGTCAGATCTTCAAACAAAGATAAGCCAGCTTTCTTTTAGTTTCCAGATTATTGATCTAATCAGATGCAAACCTGCCAAAAATTAAAGACTAATCAATAAATCACTGACAACCCTTCAGCTTGCCAAGAAACGTTACTCCAAGATTTAACTTGTTTTTGCTAAGGCTCCTGTTCCCTCATGAAAGACAATCTCCAGGTATGGACTAGTCTGCATGTGTCAGTCAACACATGACATTTTTACTGCTGATTCATTTCCTTCTCCTAATGAGGACTCAGTCCTTAGGAGCCAGCCTGCACACTTCCATGCACAACGTCTGAGCACGAAAGAAGTCTGCCTCTAGGTTATCTACAATTTTTGGTCACCTTCTTTCTCTGTAAAAAAAAAAAAAGAAAAAAGAAAAAAAAAATTCCTTCCAAGGCAGAACCATAGTTCTCCTAATATAAAAGATTATTCTCTCAAAATACCAAGAGAAAATGTGGAAGTAGAGGGTTTTGTAACTCACATATAAAATTAATGCAGAGTATCTAACAAATCACAGTCCAGAACTGCAAACTGAGGTGTATATGACTCATCTCACATATTTATTCACAAACTGATTTTTTTCTGAATTGTTTGCAAGAATACATCAAAAAATGAAGGTATTTACCATTAACTGAAGTACAATACAACTGGGAGGGGGAGCACAAGCTTTCCAGCACACAAGCCCTTTGACATCTTGTTTAAAAAGGTACAGTTAATTTACTTGCTTGTTCACACTTCAACAGACTAAATGGATATGAATTAAAAATGAAGTCTTAAATAGTGTACTTATGAAAGCTGATAACTCCACCAAAAAAGCTTGAACCTCAATGCCATAAAACATTGAAGACAAATCTTAAAAATATTAAAAGAAGATGCAATAATCAACTTAATTATTGCCTATAACAATACTGAGTTTTAGAACCGAGAAACTAGAAATGTGTATTCTTAAGGAATCACAAGGTTGAAGTTAGAAGCAGATGACAGGCAGGATTACATAATTTTGTTTGTTTTTACAGGAACGATATCCAAAGTCAATTATCCTTTTAAGGAAGGCCAAAAGAATATGAGAAAAGTGTATTAACAAGAAACCAAAACAAACATTTCAAAATACTATAGCATTAACATAACTCACCAGTACTATAGTATCTTTTAAGATCTGTGCGTCTGATGTCTTTTAGTTGACCGTATTTTTTCTTTTTCTTTTCTTTGTCTGGAGCATTTTCCTTTTCCCCAGCAAATTTACAGTTGTCTTCAGAGGAACTGATTTGCTCCAAAATAACTTTACTTTCATCATCTTTCTCAGAAGGTATTTTGGAAACAGGAGATCCAGGAGAACTGGCAGAGACAGTCTCGGTGTTCTGTTTGGTTTGCCTTTTCTTTTTCAAACTATGCATAAAGAAAAAAACACACAACATTAGTATGCAGCCAGCCCCTACAGATAAGTCAACTCACTTGCTAACTTGATTTTTTAATAATGAATTTAGTATTAGAATTCTTTATAGCATACTCTTCAATCATATCAGCATCTCAAGGGTATCTTCTCAAGAATAACAAAAAAAGCAATAAAGTTTCTACTGTTGTTCGCCAAAGAGGAGGAGGAACAAGGGAAAAAGAAACAAACAACATCTAAAAGTTGTTTGTTTTTTAAACCACCATGCATGTAAACGTAGAAACAAGATACTGAATCATGTTTTAAAGATGAAGCTTAGGATAAAATAAAACCTCAGATCATAATGTATTATAAGGCAACAGCTAACATAATTTCACAGTCAACTGCTCCTGCTTTATAAAGCTACTTGTTTTGGTATAAACTTGTTATTTATTTCCATTTTGTCCAAGGTTATCTCACAGTGAGCACCCATACTGCTCCACATTTTTCTTGCACAACCCCCATCACCAGGTTCTTCCAAGTGCTAATCAGCAGCTCCTGCCACAACAGGACCAATGTGGCCACAAACTGCTTGTGCAGGAACATGTTCCAGCTGCCATCATTTTTCTGAGAGAAATCTTAATGAGCTGCCTATAAATCTTCCAACACATCACTATAGCAACAAGAGTATTTTCTTTTTAGAAGACTCCTCCTTAAAGCACAGCTCAAGTGAGAAAGATACCTCAGGAATCCTAAAGTGGAATTTTTGTGCTAAAACACCATCTTTAGCACTGATTTTGCTTAATGAGAGCTAAGTGACTTTATAGGCTGAGGGTCAGCACCACTGAAATAGTCCTCAGTTAATAATCACTGACACATGTCACACATATAGAATTAAAAACTAGTCTATCTAATGATCCTTCTTCCTAGTATATTAACTTCTTAGTTATCAAGTACCTAAGGGGGGACATAGTATACTAATCATGTTGATGTTAAACAACTTTGTTATGTGTGCAGAAAGAATTATGCGAAGAAAATCCAGCCAACTAGGGAGTCACCACAAATGGGAAAAGGTTACATTATCTCACAGCTGTAGCTTGCATAAGGGAAAACAATGTATGAAGTTACTAATATAATGCAGGAATTTCAGGAATTTTTCCTTCCCCGTCTTATATTTATATGCTATCAATATTTTTTTTCAGGATACAACATAAAAAAATACAGAGAGCATTTGAGAATTCTAGTAAGACATTTCAGGCTACACACTTTAAAAAAAAAACACACCAAAACATTAAAACCACTTCCCAAGTTTAGGATATTCAGCTTGAGACCTCCAAGAAGTCAGTTTCTTAGAAAACATGTGACCAACACTGGAAAAGTGAAAAATGTAAAAAGATTTTCTTGCAAAAGCTGTGTCTACCACACATGTATGTACACATATTTCTCAAATGCTTCCCAAAGTAAGACAGCAGGACATTCACATTCTACAGGCAACTCAGTGAGGATGCTACGGTTCCCCATTCATTCAAACCTACTGATTTAAGACAACTACTAGTAGCTCATGCTCTGCACAGCAAAGAGGTTTTGTGTGTGAGAAACTTCACAGATCAGGTCCTGACTACAAAGGAAAACAACCTACAGATTTATAAAAGATAAAAGTGAATACATCTATACAACAAATTAAGTGTTTTGTTTAGACTAATGAAAATTTGAATATGCAAAGGATGCTTATTTTTTACTAGTAAGCCACAGTCCTGATCAAAGGCTGCTCTAGCAACTGCAAAACACTACAGTGACAATGCATACAGAGTGTCTATATTTAGTCACGGTAGAAATCTCTGCAAAGCAGCCCCGGAACACTGAAATTGCATATACTTACCATGGCTGTATTCAATTGCCGAGTTGTAAATTAGACACATCCCTGACTTTTTACTCTAGTGACTCAACAACCTTCCTGTATGAGTATGTATCCCAGGGTATCCAAATCCTCTGCTTCAGTAGAGGCAATCTGGAAAGCACCCACCAGCAGACCCATTTCTACTCACATCACATCAGAGACTTCTGTCCTCAGATTCCTAGTCTATTTGTTTTGACACAAACTGTTGAGTAAGTTTTCTGTAGTACAAATGTAGTATCTCAATAAAATAAACAATAAAAAAACAGCAAATGGAAACAGAGAATCCTTTTATTGAGGGGAAAAAAAGAATAAAGAGCAAAACCTTTCCAGAGGTCAGCAGTTCTCATGACAATACTAACAGCTGCTGTCAGTACTTTCCTTAAAACATACTCATTTAAACTAGATTTCAAAGTTGCCCCAGGCAACCTTAAGAATAAAGAGCTAAAACAGAGCCCACCCATTAGTGACAGAAAAAAAAGGGAAAGCAAAAACTACCGCTTAAACTGACTAACTGCAACATGACTGACTGATGCTTCTTGCTGTAGTGTTTAATCTTGCCTGATTCTCAGGTACCACAGCCCACTGAGAGCTTATCACACAACCTACAGCATTCCCAGCACACAGTTGCTGCTGTGGATGGGCAAGACCATGGGCACTTTTAAGGTAAGAGTCATCAAGAATCTGTGTACTCCATGAATTCTATTCCATCCTCATGGCAGGCATCATATTTTCAGATAGTGCCAAGTCTACTCATGCCCACTGCTCTGTTTCAGGGCAATGACCATCCAACTGTCAAAGCAGCAACCTCAGCACACAGAACAAATGCAGACTGAGTATCCACGACATTCAACACAGGACTTGGAGTTACTGCAACTCTGCTCAGAAGATGCTGCTTTTAGAGGTCTCTAAAGCCTGGCCAAAAATTAAGCAAAACCCTCCACTCCCTCTTGAAAAAACCTCGACTATAAAATCCCAAGGAACCAAAACAAGCCTTCAGCAGCATTTGAAACCATAACAGCAGCCTTAGATTTACTATGCTTTTTACATTATTAGGTGCATCCTCTTAGTAAAGCAAATACAAAGTCCTATATACACGAGGCAATGCATTATTAACACCCACTGGTAGAGTGCAGCTGAGACTAGGCTGTGAAGAGCACATATTCATCAAGCACATCTTAAACAAAACTCCATCCACTTGAGGCACCCCCTTCAGCCTCCACTCACCCTTCCCTCACACTGAGCTGCATGCCCCAGCAAGGCAGACTGGGCACCCACACAAGCTGCCAACCCCTCTCCTGCTCAGATTTCAAACTCATCACCTCCTGAAGAAGTTGGAGGCTGAAGGTCTCATGTGCTCTTTGCTCAACTCGCATGTATTTCCCACCCTTCACAGCAAGTGCTGCCATGGAAGATGGATTTAAGAACACCATTTGTCAAATTATCTCCTTTTTCAACTACTCTGGAAGATTTAGCATGGTTTTGTTCAATCTTAAAGTACACTTGTCTCAAGAAAACCAACGTTGAGTCTTGTCATAATGGTTATGAAAGCAAAAGGGAGAAGGGAACTGAAGGCCAACAAAATAAATAAATAAATAAATAGATAGATAGATAAATAAGCAAGCCCCCACGGTTTGACCAATGTCAGGTTTTGTTACTAAATCAGCCTTTCGGAAAAAACAATATGCATCTTTTCTGTGAATGGATAAGGTGTAACTGCAGATGTGTGTTTTTGAGTATCAGAGTCCATGGATACGTTGCTGTGTTTCACTAGGAGAGCTGCTGTGGGAAGGAAGAGGGAGAAACAAAAGGGATTGGCAGGAGAAACAACCAGCAAAATCCGCAAACACTCCGGTTTCTGAGAACAGACTCTTGCACATCTGTAATTTCACTTAGACACCAGATAATGTTTTTCAAGCTAATCGGTTCTGACAGGCAAAACGTTTCTTCTGAATTTATACAGAGGCACCCTTTTACAGCTACCCAGAATGTTCTCTGAGCAACAACTGATAAACAATTTTCTCAGTCTGTCCAAACACAAAGTTTTCCCATAGAAGTTTTCAGTCTGATATTGTGTACAAGGGATGGCATGGGGGCTTTTCCATTGGGTTCCAGGAAAATCAGAGGAACTGGTTCTTGATGGGCACTGGGAACTCTCTGCAGAGATCCTTCAGGCACCTACCCTACAGAGGGAACAGTGAGTAGAAACTTTCTGCAACAAAACAACCATTCTCATACCATTTAATAAAGACTAACAATCTGAAATGGACATAATTTCATAGTAGGAAGGTAAAAATACAAGGTCAGCATTTCTCACTTAATTTGCAACTGACTGCTTAACGGCTTGGGCCCTGACTTACAGGAAAAGAGCCAGGAAAGATTTGAATAAACGGCCTACTTTCCATCTTCCAAACCCAAGTTTATTTGACTGCCTACAAAAGGCAAATAAATCTGTATTTTTAGGATAAAATGGCCTGAACTTCTGGTTACACTAATAAGGCAGGTGGTAGGTGTAAAAAGAAAACTGATCAAAGAAATAAGGGGTGATGTTATTTGCACAGCTTTTACAAGAAAACTACAAGCAACCAGTTGCAATTCCAACACTAAGAAAATAAAGCAATTGAAATCTCACAATATTTTCTTCCTAGAAATTCCATTTGGTTTTGCTTAATACTTATTCAACAGAGATGACTAACAAACAATTCAACAAGGATCTAATTTGGTATATACAATAATGACAGACAAAGAACACTAGGTCCATATCACAGGATGTTCTAAAAAAGTCCTAGGATAGTAAGGCATTATTTTTATGGTGTATTAGATTAATAGAAGTCACACATCACGGACAATGCTCGCTTTAGAAATAAAAGCATCTAACAAAGTGGCCTTCCAAAAAATATAAATAAAGAAGGGGGAAGGGAGAATAAATCTTCACTTTATCTTGAAGGTGACAGAGTTTTCCTTTTGGGAAATCTTCCACAATGTGCATCCTCTAAAATGTGCCTTGATATCCGGCATGCAGTCAGCTTAACATCCTGCACAGCACAAACAGATCATGTTCTACAAGTGATTTTTTTAAAATGCATTTATACATATATGCAATGAGATTAACAGAACTTGTAAAAATGAATTTTAAAACACTTCAAACATCATAATCTGTTTTATTCCCATCAAGTTTCCTGTTAATTTACTTTGTAAAGAACGATATACATCCCAATTATTTCATTCAGAATTAACAATTTTAATCTTCATTTAAATCTTTGCACTCAATATAATATGTACTCATTTCTTTGTACCCTACACGCCATCCAGAACAGCTAAATAAATAAAATTCCTGCCATTAAAAAAAACTACGTACAGAAACCTTTCAGTAAAAATCCTCCCTGGGCACTCATTGGTCTGATCCTAGGCAGCTATTCTATACCAGTCTGCACAGTTTATCCATCTCCCCTTCACCCAGCTCAGTGCCAGCACAACTCAGAGAGCTCTGGGCATGGCCGTGTTCTCATCCATCTGATGTAACCTGACGAATAAGCATCTCAGACAAAATAAACCACTGCTGTCTGCAAAGGCAAAAGAAGTCAGACTGCTTGCCAGACCATAATGCTTCACTCCTGACTTCCTCTGTGTGGCAACTTTCACTTCACAGCAGAAATGAACACACAACCATTCATCCTCAGTGGGAAATCTTCCTAAAACTAAACAGCAACCACCCTGCACAAAAGCACATGCCACAAAACAACATCTCTTTTCAGACTGGTATGCACCCTGTTTTGGAAATGAGCAAGCCACAAGACTGTATATTTACTATGAAAACAGACTATTAGGACAAATATAAGGGATGTAACAAGTTTTTTATGAGAGATTTAAACAACTAACTGCAGAGAGGGGAAAAAAAAAAATCTATGAAAAAAGGTAGCTCTGAAATAGTTCTAAAGGAAAACAGTGTAGTTGCAGCATGGTGGCTGCAGACACTAAAAGGTGATCATACCCTGGTCTTTCCAAATGACAAACAGCAACTACAGAAAGCTCAGGTAGTAGTAGCACAGGTCAAAGCTGGAAATTTCCACTTTTATTGGAACTCCTGTCATGATTTTACAACAAATACCAGCATCATGTTTCACACATGGTCAGTCATCAGCAATTTTCAAGACAGCTGGTATGCTCCAAAGAGTAAAGTGCTGTACTGACAACCAGGGTATGTCAGGTTTGTTCCCTATAATGCCATTAGCTTACAAAACCAAGTCACTCTACCTCTGTTTCATCATCTATAACAGGGAAGGAAGGATTTGTAGTAATGCTGTTCTGAAATGTTAAAGATATTGTACCTTCTTAAAAAAAAAGGTTATTAGATTAAATGGAAGTATGTTCATTTTCCCCCTGGTCTTCTGACTGATATCAAGCTTTTTTAAATATCCCAAACTCTATTACATTTATTTTAGGGGGAAAAAAAGTCTAATAATAATTTTTCTGGGTAAAAACTGAGAAACTTTTGAGCTGCCACAAAGGTTTTTAATTTCTTAAATTTAAGAATATAAAGTTCCCACACAGTTTAATAAACTTCCTATTTCCAAAGGCAAAAAGTATCCTCTTTTCTGTTCACTTAGCAGAAGAGGTTATGATGTATTCAGCATTCCATCACCATGACAACAATTTAATAAAATCTCTTCCATAGGGAAAGGATTTTGGAAAGCTGTTTTGTTTGATGTACACATCTGTTCAACTCCTTCTCTTACAACCTTAGTTACTGCAGGCTCTCAAAGAACAACTTTAGGCAGAAGGCAAAATTAAGCCTTCCCTCCCTTCGGCTAACTCCTTTAAAACTTTGCCTTAAGTTCATTTAACAGGCTTGATCAATTAAACTTGCACCACAGATCAACTTTGTCCTAAATACCCACCAGGCTCTCACCACACTCCCATCCTGCTACTCCTCTCCTACAGATACCAGACACTTTCTCCTACTGTGGTGTTCCTTAATCACCCCAAACCGCTCCTACACATGAAATGAATTCTTCCCAAAGTGGCTCAACAAGACCCTCACCCTGCACCAAAGCCCTGGCAGGAAAGAACAGCCTTGCCCCACCACCTCCAGCCCACACCAGGTTCCAGCTTTTCTGCCACGTTCAGTGCCAGCTCCCCAAGCCACCACTCTCCTTAAATCAGCTGGCTGAAACCATAAGAAAAAGGGAATTGCAGTTGCATAGCAAGAGAAGATGTTACAGGGAAGCTGCTTGGATTCTGCAGAGGAAAGTCAAACCACATTAAAACTATTAAGATTACAGGCTGTGAGAGTTGGGGTTGTTAAGCCTGGTGAAGGGAAGGCTTCTGGGAGACATCACAGGAGTCTTCCCTTACCTGAAGAGGCTACAGGAAAGCTGGGGAGGGACTTTTTACATGGGCTTGTAGTGAGAGGATAAGGGCTGATGGATTAAACCTGGAAGACAGGAGATTTAGATTAGACATTAGGAAGAAATTCTTTAGTGTGAGGGTGGTGAGACACTGGAACAGGTTGCCCAGGTAAGCTGTGAAAGCCCCATCCCTGAAAGTGTTCAAGAGCAGGTTAGAGGGGCCCTGAGCAACCTGATCTAGTGGGAGGTGTCCCTGCCCATGCAGGGGGGCTGGAAATAGATGATCTATAAGGTCCCTTCCAACCCAAACCATTCTATGATCCTATTTGATGAGGACAATAAGCACAGTGTAATCAGGCTGGCTGAAACATATCAAGTTCTTCTCAAAACTTTGATAAACTCCTCCCTCACTGCAAGAAGAACCAACTCTTCAAGTA
Source organism: Apus apus (assembly GCF_020740795.1). Classification (NCBI taxonomy): domain Eukaryota; kingdom Metazoa; phylum Chordata; class Aves; order Apodiformes; family Apodidae; genus Apus; species Apus apus. The sequence goes on from NC_067284.1 coordinate 38,119,382, forward strand.
TCTCAACTTCCATGAAATAGAGGAAGGCCCTTTTAAACTAGTAATTGATTAACAAAGGGAAACAAAGTACAAGAGTTGAGAACAATCCAAAAGAAGAAAGAAGACAACAGGGTACATGGAGAGCTGTGTACAGGTCCAGACAGCCATCACTGCACGTCCACTTTCTCAGATCAGGTAAGCACCAAACTTTCCCAATAAACACAGAGCCAGTTTTAGTATTGATTAATCTGACTGAAAACAGTCGGAAGGATATCCAGCGCTCCGTGACTTGAACTGCAATAAACATTTACAATGAAGCAATAAAGAAGTAGATTAAAATTAACTGACAATTAAAGCAAAATCCACAGGAAATGTGGCATACATTGTGCAGTGGTAACACAACTTAGCCTACAGTCAGGAAAGAATCCCAGGGAATGTTATTTCAGTATTTCTTACATGAGAAGTACCAAGGGCACCACATGAAATTCTTTGAAGAAATACTTTCAGATAAGGTGAAAAGCAGCTAAAAATAAATAGCTTAGGCATGCTGTGTTTGCCAAAGACGTCAACAGAGACAAAAAGTGACTATAAAAATTCATTATGGCAGGGCCTGTGAAGTACAGAGGCACAGACATACAGCCTTTTGGGTTGTTTTTTTTTGCTCAGCAGGTACCTACAACTAGAAACTGCTAGAAGGTTGTACACCTGGGACACACTACTTAGGGAACTCCTGCATGTACCTACCTTTTTTTTTTTTTTTTTTTTTCTCTTTAAGCATCTGACTGGTCCCTGCCAGAGATAAAAGCATGGTGAGTGCAGTGGTAATGAGGCAAAAAGCAGAGCAAATCCCTAGGATTCAAGAGAAGCACAGTACTATAGTACTATTTGAGGAAAAGCTTGTAGCTCAAACAGGTGTTTTAAGTCACTTCCATCAGCAAAAGAAGGTGCCTCTCTCTCTGTTCACCATTGATTCTGTCCCCAGGAGTTGTCCCCACACATTTTCACACACAAAAAATTGTTGCAGCTTCACAGGGACTGGATCTGGGAAATTATCTACATTAAAAATAATCCAGCATAAGTGCCAACACATAAATTGATTTTTTAAAACCAGATCACTCCCCCATTAGATTCCATTTGGTTGTGCAAGTGGGATCTAATTGTGTATCAACACAAAGGAGAAGGCCAAAAGCAGAAACAAGACCACTCTTCCAAGCAGCAGTGCTAGTTCAAAGGCACTTGGCATAGACTAAAGGGCTTATCAAGCTACAGCCTTGCTTGTTCTCTGTAATGTTAGGCTGAGATCAGCAAAAAGAGGAAGTCCAAAAGCCAAAACAGATGCAGGTCATGCCCAAAAGACCTCTGGATAAGAGCACTGAAGTGGTTGTGACAGCTTCTTCCATTTATCCAGAAAAGGCACACTTATGTTGGGAAATTTTCAGCAAGGTTTCTGCTGCAAGGGCTGAGAGACAGTCAGCTTCCCCTGCTGCAAAAAGCAAGGAAACAGTGACTCTGTTTCTCCAGTGGCAGCAGGGAGGAGAAGAAACTTGTTTTTCTCATGAAGAGGATCTTAACATTTAGGAAGTTGACTCCACTTGGTAAGTGGAGTCACCTGGTTTACTTTACTGACCAGTAAGGTCACAGGGATCCCAAAGGAAGTATGGTAGAGCATTTAGTGACCAAAGTAAAAATTAAATTACTTCTTTTTTTAAATGACCACTACAAGAACTCTTGGAGAGGAAGGGGACTGAGACTTAAAGCACCTGTCTGCATTAGCTTTTGCTTTTATTCAAAAAGTTACTTTGAAAATTATCACTTAAATGTCAAGCCTCTCGGCATCATCGCACCATTCTGTATGGCATGAAACTACAGGTTTAATACAGATGTAAAACAAAGTTTTAAAAAGACACAGGAAAAACATACAACTATTTATCTTCTTAATAATAATAGAGAAGGATGAAAAGCACTAATAAGGAAGCCAATCTAGTGGCTTTGAATGCTAAATTTCATGACAGTACAATTACTCAAATGCCATCATGTATTTCTCATAACATCTCTCATAACAACAGAGATGCTGTGCACAAACAGACTGCAAAGTTACCTGTTCAGGAAAAAACTTACAGCAAGAAGCTTCAAGGTGTCAGAGGAGAAATGTTCTATTTAAAGTATTTCAAAGTAATTGTTAAAAAAAAAATTTCAACCAACCCATCACGCGTCTCAGTTCTATTTTTGCATTCATTGTCGTTAACTTGTAACCTATTTTGCATGTTGAGCAGTTTAATTGGCTTCCTGAACAGACACACACTCGGCACAGGAGAGGAAATGCCCAAGTGTGCTGAAGATCCTATAACATGGATTATAGGTCAATTAAACACCCAGTAATGCTGATAATGGGTAAGAAAATGAGGGATCTGTAGCTTTAGCGTTTGGAATAAAGATACTGTCTTTGTGAGTGAGAACGATCACCCCCTCTCACCCAGACGAGGTGTCTGTATCAATGCTTCTGCACAAAACAATTCGGCACCACCTTTTTAATACTATGGTCAAAAGATTTAAAATGTGCATTAATTACTATGCCTTAATATTTTTCTGTGTTTTTTATATCAAACATTATTTATTTTTTTATTTTTGACCGAAAAACAGTTTGGATTTTTTCATTTACTCTTCAGCTGAAACTTTAAACATTCAATCAAAATGTTTATGATTGGAAGGGAAAAAGCAATTACCACAGAAGGAAAACAAAGGCAAAATATAAGAGGTGGCAGAAGGACACAAGAGGTTCTGTTCCATCTCTATGTTCTTCAGACTCCACGAGTCCAGAAGGTCCCACTGCACTTCAGGCAGATGCCACACCAGAATAAAAAGCTGAATCACCGAATTATTCTGGTTGGAAAAGACCTTTAAGATCATCAAGTCCAACCATTAACTTTACTGTGCCGAATCCAATGCTTAAACTTTGTTCCTAAACACCACATCTACATGTCTCTTAAACACCTCTAGGGGTAGAGACTCAACCACCTCCCTGGACAGCCTGTTCCAGCGCTTAATTACCCTTCAGTGAATAATATTTTTCTGATATCTAATTTAAACCTCCCCTGGCACAACTTGAACCCATTTCCTCTTGTTCTGTTGCTTGTTACATGGGAGAAGAGACCACCCCACCTCACTACAACCTCCTTTCAGGAGAAAGCAATAACGTCTCTGCTTAGCTTCCTTTCTGCAGGCTAAACAATCCCAGTTCCCACAGACACTCCTCATAGGGCTTGTGTTCTAGACTCTTCACCAGCTTCGTTCCCTCCTCTGGACTCGCTCCTGCACCTCAATGTCCTTCTTGTAGTGAGGGGCCCAGAACTGAACACAGGATTTAAGGTGCAGCCTCACCAGTGCTGAGTACACAGGGACAACCACTTCCCTACTCTTGCTGGCCACACTATTCCTGATACCAGCCAGGATGCCGCTGGCCTTCTTGGCCACCTGGCCACACTACTGGTTCATGTTCAGCCAGCTGTTGACCAACACTCTCAGGTCCTTTTCCTCTGGGCGGCTTTCCAGCCACTCTTCTCCAAGCCTGTAGCATTGCATGGGGTTGCTGTGACCCAAGTGCAGGACCCAGCATTTGGCCTTGTTGAACCTCTGAGAAAAATAAAAAGTCGCAGTACTTCTGAATTCGACTTACAAGGTAGTCCCTCTGCTTAGCACAAAGTGACCTCACTCCTGGCAGCAACCACAAGCACACAGGCTGCAGAATGGCTGGGGGGTTAAGTGCTGCCTCATCCCTGCTGAAGTGGAGCCGGGGGCTGGCAGGGAGAAGTGGGCCAGTTATCTTCAGTCCTCTGCTGTATTCAAGGACAAGGACTTCCTACCAAGCCTGGTTGGCCGCGACCAGATAAAGCAGGTGCTCTGCAACACCCTGTCCTGCCTCCTGACGCTGTTCCCACTTGCCCATTCCCTTCTGGGCTGGGAAGTAAAGCTCCCTGGCACACTGGGTCCTGACCCTACTATGGCAGGTGGGTGGGAGCTGCTGCCTCCCCTCCTCTCCACTGCTCTGGCATCTCCCCCACAGCAGCAGTGCCTTGGACCTGCTCCCACCAACCTTGCTAAAGTTAACAGTGTTTTTCTTTGTGTGCACAGAATTGCTGAAATGCATCAGTTCACAGGATGAGAGTCATATGCTGTAAAGTTTTAAGACACACTGTGGGATTGAAAAAAAAAAAAAAGGAGAAAAAAAAAAGAGGGGGTTTGGCAGCATTTGTGACACAAAACACTCTATAATAACAAAAAACCCTTCTCAGCTCAGGCAAGCGCAACTGCTACATGCAGCAGGGAGGAGGAGCATCATCTTTTTTAACACAGATATTGAACACAGGGATAAATCTGCTTAAGGAGATTTGATTGTTAACAATTGTCTGATTGAAACATGATTAACACCTTGAAGCCATGTATTTATAGAAGCATTACTCAAAGCAAAAATCCAGCAGCTGAGAGAAACGCAGTTATGTTAAAACCATAAAATATATTTTAAGTTTACTTGCAATTGGCTAGATGTTAAGTTTACACCTATTGAAATAAAACCAGCCACTCCAGAAAAAGAATGGTAGAATCCTGGAGTTAACAGTATATGAACAAGCTCTCCCTGCCAGAGACTGCTGTCTTGACAGGAAAATACTCAGTGCATTAGCACACTAGGAAAGCTGATTTATGGCTCATTTGCATTAAAAAAGTTTTCCAGCATAAGAACAATTCTCTCTCTCCTCCCCAAATTCCTAACCAGTTCTGCTGCTCTCCTTGGGATTTTCTCTCAGTCAACACAAATTCCACAGACCTCAATGGAATAGCATAGCTATTAAAGCATAGCTGACATACATACTTAAATTCAGATGATCCTAGGAAACACTCCCTGCTTAGACTACAGAGTGGGGCAGAAAAACCCACAAACCTACACTTGCAACCCTCCCCCCATAATCAGATTGGCAGAAGCAGGGTGAGCTGGGGAGAAATCCCTTCCAAACCCAGTCTGGAAGCTGGATTAATGCTGAGGGCATGAGAGTTTACCAGCCTGGCACCGTAGGGAACCTAAATGCCATCAGGAATATCCACACAGCGTTTCACCCCATCCGATGCCCCAGGGAAAAGGGAAAAATCTTAATATTCTGGGGGAGGCAGGAGTGGGGAGCCCAGTGCCCACAGGCACACAACACAAACTGCAGAACACACAAATAATAGTTCAAATACAATACAAGCAGACAGTCATACAGTGTGTCCATGCAGGATCCACAGCACTTCTGCTCTTACTGACAACATTCCCTTAGTTAGCTATATAATGCTTCCCATTCTCTCAGATGGGGGAAAAACCTGCCTCTCTCGAAAAGCACATTCCTGCAGGTACAACTCGTATCTTTCTCTTTAGAAGTGCAGCACCAGCACCAGAAACTGACCATCTCACCAGCAAAAACAGCAACCTGATGTAGAGGCCAAAGTCTTGAATCATGGCATAAGATACAAGGCAGGCAACTTCATCTGCAGGCCAGAAACACCAGCAACCTTGAAGGGGCATGTCTAGCTTCTTACCAACCCAGGTTTTCTTTAGTCCAGCAAACTCTAACATATCTCATGATGCTGACTCTTCTCCTCAAAATACTGTACATCACACTTCCTACCACAATGTGGTATAAAGCACAGGAGAGCTGACCAGGGCTGCTGCCACACTGTGGTAAGACAGCTGGGATTTCTCACAGCGTAAGTGATCATTAACAACACCACCAAAAAGTCAGTGTGATTAGGCATCTCTCTAGGTGTGTGCCCCCGTGTAACTTAAACAAAAGTGTGGCTCCTTCTGGAAAGTGCCTTCGTGCCACAGCAGATCCTTGATGGCAGCTCTGCCATCCATAAGAGATGTGGCAAAACCAGAAGGCTGAGTGGAACCACCTCTTCCAGTAGCATCTTACCCAGCACCACTTTGAAATTGACTGTGAAACCATACAACTGCCAAGTATCAATGCTAAATTTCCCCCAGCAATTAAGCCAGGATTAATTTTAAAACAGTTCACAGGAATCTAGCAGAATTTTATGCTGCAGGTCCTAAAGAAAACACATCTGGGAGGCTGAAGGGCAAGACCATATCTGCAGGGACTACAGAAACACAATTTAAAAAGGTAATTATATCAGTTTCCTTCTGACAAAAGTAAAAAGTCTGTATCTCATCTATCCAGAAAGCCATCTTTTGAAGCCTCCAAATTTTATAGCTTTTAAGATACAACATCTTTAAATCCCTCCAAGAGCAAAAGGTAAATGGCATGGCTCACCAGGAGCCTCCAGCACACCCTTCATGCCTGGCATACACAGCTGTAAGGCCACAGGGTGTCCTGGACAGAGGGAGGTGGAGTAAGCCAAAATACATTACAACTATGTTAATAGTAACTCTTATCAAAACTCCACAGACTCCTACATCAAAAGGCCTATCGTGTAATTATTTATGTTCTAAAAAGGAGGCTAAATAAGTTTCTTTTTTGCAGTTTCTTTTTAAAGGCTGATAAGGAACACCCAAAGGTCCCTTTGGGAAAACCAAATGTAAGGTCATTATATGTTTGCTGCCTAACAAGTCAGCCTTGTATGTATCTTGCAAGGTGACTAGTGAAAATTCTGAAATTGCTGCTGTGAGAGAGCATGCTCAAAGATGAAATAAACTCTTTTCTGCATATTCTGTGATATACCCCTGAAAGAAATCAAGAACATCAAGAAACTCTGCCTTTCTTCCCTTTCCTAAAAAAAGTGTCTTTATACAGACCCTGCACTGTCACCCAGTCTCACTTCAGATGCAGAGGGAAGTGAATGGGTGAGGAGATTAACCACGCTTCCTGTCTTATGCAAGCTTTGTATCTCCATAAATAGCAGGTCTGGTACTGGAAAGTTTTGAAAAACCCTGAAGAAAGCCTCAGGGCCCCATTAGGTACTTTCATTAACTCTGTTATCCAATAACAAAACTCTTCAATCCTAAATGACCCCACTGCTCTTGAGGATGAAAGCACTGGAAAGAACCGAAGCTGCAGAAACCACCACCTTATTTACGCTTCCCAGAGGAAGCACTCATGTTGGGAATAATTCTGTGATTCACAGGCTAAGTAGAGGATGGTAATTCATGCTCTTCTGCAGACTCTTATCCTGCACCACAGCAGGATGACAAGACCGCTGATACAAAAACCTCTGAGTCCAGAAAGCAACAGCAACATGAAACAAGGCAACAGTTCCCCAGATAAATAGCTGTTCAACATACTTGTACTGCAACACTCTTCAATTTTCCCCCAACACTCATTCTCCAGGTTTACACTTATGATAAAAATAGAGCTTTCCTGTTTTTTTATATATAAAACCCTAAGTTTATAAGCAATGAACAGCAAGTGTCTCTCAAGCATCCAAAGGACCTGATCAACTTCCGGAAGATCTAATCAAAAGTTACTCATGTTGCTTGTCTGTGAAATTCTAGATATTCTTTTATGTCTGAAAACTGCAGCTGTTGCAAAGGACACCTGAAATGCTAATCTACACAGCAGCAGGCACAAAGTCTGCTAAAAACATTGAAACCCCTCACTTTTAAGTAACTGGAAGGCAAATCATGCTACTCTATGTTTCAGAAAATATTTTATGGCTTCTCTCAGCATGCAACACAGCAAAACAACTATCCTGCACATACACCCTTAAATAACAAAGCAAATAATATCCATTGCTCCCCATAAATCTGAAGTACTAATATCTTCAGCCCGTTCTTAGAAAAGAAAATGCCTCAAGCATCCATGTTATCAGTTGAAACAATACAAGTAAAATGCAATACTGCTTTAGTTTCAATAACAGGATTATGAGGTAATGTTTATATGTCTGGAAACAAAGCTAAGAGATTTCCATTACACAGATGAGCTGAAATGATGTATTATTTCCTAGAGTAATTTTTTAAAAATTAAGCATCTCCAGGATCTTGGCTTGGCTATTCTTCACGCCCAAGATAAATCTCCATGATGGTTTGTTTTAAAAACAACGTGTGGAAACTTTTCCTTTTAAAAGCAAAAAATAAATTATGGGTGCTACAGGAAACCTAAATAAACATCAACACTTTGGCTCAGCAGAGCATGAACAATTGCAAGGAGATGGCTGCTGGAGAAACAGTGATCTGAGGAGCACTCAACATCTGAAGCCTGTTATGTGAAAATACAGACTGCCAACAAGAAAAGCATGTAACAGCAAAACCTATGACAAAGTCTCATGTATAGGAAATACCCTAAAGAAAGTATGTTTGTGCATATATTCCCTGTCTGGGTTTCCCTCCTTCCTAGCCACCACTGATACCCTCCCTTTCCACACATTCCCTGTGTGCTCACTGCAGTTTTCTCATTTCATCACCTTCCTAATGTCTTAATAGCCACAGGAATTAAAAATAGAAACTTCACAAATACTGAATATAGGAACAAAACAGAACAAAGTCAGAAAAAAATTTCTAAATTAGATGCTTATAAACTTGTTAATTTGCAATAAACAAAAGAATGACTGAAGGAGTGACCACAGTGCATCAGACCCATGGTCCATACAAGCCAACATCCTGCCTTCCAACAGCAGCAGAGAGTAAGGACCAGGAAAAGAATGTAACAATATGACAAGAATATATGACTTCTCCAGTTAACCTTTCTAGACTCTGGCAGTTTACAGCTCAGTAACTATGTTCTAATGATTTCTACTGTCATGGGTTGTGAATGATTAAAAGGAAAGCTCAGGTTAGGTTGTAAACAACCAAAGTGACTGGAATGCTGTATACCATTTGTTGGATGTTTTTTTAGACTAATTTTTAGGCATTAAAAATAATTAGGAAAAGAAAAAAAGCTGTAAATCAGGGCTGGTAAAAAAAATAATGTAATTGTACTAAACATTCATGTATCTTTCTAAAACCTTGGTTTGAATGTACAAATCTTAATCTGTATGAATGGAAACTTAGGCATCTAAGACAAGAATCTAAATTAAAACATAGCATGAATTCCTTTGTTTCCCTTAAATATTCACATCATAAGGCAACACGAGGTGAACAGGTTGTACAACTGGCTGCAGGTTCTGACAGTATTATCAGCAATCTGGAGCAAAAGGGAGCGTCTGCCTACTCAGATGAGCATTGGACCATGTCCCAGACATCTATGTAGTTTTTTCAAACAAATGATGGTAACAAGACCAAAGTAAATTCAATAAACACAAAAGCATCCAAATCCCAGTAAGAATATTTTCCCTAATACACTCACTTCATATTTGACTTCAGAAATCTGGCTCTCAGCAGTGACCAAAAAAAGAGACTAAGAATTAAAATTTGTAACTCCCCTGGAAACTATTAAAAATCATTAAATGTAAATATAATTCTTATGGTTCATCTCTATACAGCATTCTTCAGCTTAAGGTCATCAGAACTTGGAGGTACAATTATTAATAAAATTAACATAAGCATCTTGGTTGACTTGTTGAAAACTAACATTTTTTTCAAATAAAGCACAATTTATTTGTACCAGAGGGCTACTTGACATAGCTCATAGATCACAGAAGTCTGGAAAATGCTGAGTAACTCAAAGTAAGGAAGGTAAGAGACAGAAAACTTGAAACTAAAAGAACTCTTTTAGTAAGTCTTTCGGAAAACTACTCAAACTTTTCCCTTAAGGTATCTCCTAGAACTTCCTGTGCAAATATATCCAGTATCACACAACAGTACATGCAAAGCAATTCCAGTTTCAAGATGTACAGTCACAGCTTCAGACTACCAATTCTATCCATGTGACATACATCACAAGTATTGGTAATTTATTTTTAAATTAAAATGTTAATAGCTCTTCATTTCACCAGGTGAAATACCTCTGAACTTGACACTATGCAATGGGCAGGGGAAAATGGAGAGGTTCTCAATTCTGTAAAGAGACAGGGAAGATAAAGGAAGCACAGGAAGAGGGAAACAGCAAGTTGTATCAGGGTTCAAAGGCATATAATCACAATAAAGCACCAAGTATCACAGTAGACTCAGGGACCCAACACACATAGATGTGCCATTGTACATCTATTTTACACTGTACCATTTATTTTTGGACCTGCTGGATACCAGGACAGACTTCACAGCAAGAGCAGAGTTCTTTGCAAGAGCAGGAGGAATATCAGTCCATTTGGGAGCTAGTGACACAGAAGTTAATAGAAGAGCCTAAAAACAAGGTTTGAAGAATTAGGCAAGAAAACTTAACTACACAGAATAGTCCTTAAGTAGGAGTAGCAGTCTTAAATAAGGACCTATTACATAAGAGAAATTTATGCTTGCATGCTACTCTTCTACTTCTTGCCTGCTGAACACCCACGAGCTGCAACATCTTATATGCATAAGGAATCTAAATTGGTCTTTTATAAGTTTTTCTAGGGATTTATATTTTGTTTGAAAAGTTACTTTTTTCATTTCTTGCCAACCAAGGCAAAAAATAAGCCCTTCAACAAAAAACACAGTGGGTAAAGGAGTATTTGGTAAGAAGCAAAAAAGTAGATTGTGAGGGTTTTATTTCAGCTTCAACTGCCATAGGGAGGAGAAGAGACCTGGGAAAAAAACGAGGCACTCAGATCATGAAGATCTGTAGTAGACAGATATAATGGCTGGGTGGGTCTCTTCTAGATAGAATTTTGAGATATTTTAAAGGATGTTTAAACCAGCTTATTTACAAGCCTAATTCGGGGGACAGATGCAGACAGTTATTTCATATTAATGCAGTTATTTCTTATTAATCTTGCTCCTCTTTGGAAGTTCAATGGCTGGTTTGTCAGCACATCATGAACACTATGCTAACCATTTCAAATAATTTGGGGTTCTCAAGCTAACCTTTCCTACAATTGCTAGCACAACCAGACACTGAGTGCCACCCCTACCAAAAACTGTCCACAAGGGGGTAAGATTACAGTAGCCTGGAGGCCAAAAGCCACCTTCTGACAGGAAGTCAGACATTTTGGGATGCTGGCAGGGCAGAGAGGCCACTGCTTGTCCTGCTGTTCATGCCCATATGCTCCCTTGCTCTGCCAGCAGAGTACTTGGGTTTCTGTTAGCAGATGAGAAAGTGCTAACTCCTCCTATTTTTCATGTAAGGCCTTTGTCCTTGTTAATACCACAATAACTCTTCCTCTCACATCAAAGAGCGAAGACGTCTATTAATTTTTTTTCATTAATATAGTCCACAAGGTAGCTATACAACATTTTACTTCTTTAGCATTGAATATTCATGTTTTCTCCTGCAGGAACTTTCTTCCCAGCCCTGGGTGGAGCAGAGCCTTTTTCCCCAACATACAACATAACTACATTTCTCCAAAGAGAAAGCAAGTTACCTGCCATTAACAGATGTCACAGATTCATAGAATCATAGAATCATTAAGGTTGGAAAATACCTTAAGATCATCAAGTCCAATCATCAGTCTTACACCCCTGTGACCCCTAAACCACGTCTATCCCTTTTTTGAACACCTCCAGGAAGCACCACCATCTCCCTCCAGGTGGTGCCTCCAACACCTCCCTGGGCAGCCTGTTCCAATGCCTCACCATTCTTTCAATGAAGAACTTGTTCCTAATATCCAGTCTGAACCCCACTACAACCTCCTTTCAGGTAGTTGTAGAGAGCAATGAGGTCTCCCCTCAGCCTTCTCTTCTCTAGGTTGAACAGTCCCAGCTCCCTCAGCCTCTCCTCGTAAGACCTGTTCTCCAGATCCCTAATCAGCCTAGCTGCCCTTCTCTGCACCCTCTCTAGCACCTTGATAACCTTCCTGTACTGCAGCACCCAAAACTGCACACAGTGCTCGAGGTGTGGCCTCACTAAGGCCGAGTAGAGGGCAGGATCACCTCACTGGTCCTGCTGGTCACATTATTCCTGATGCAGGCCAGGATGCTGTTGGCCTTCTTGGCTGCCTGGCTCATGTCCTTCACCACAAAACTTCCTCAAGTCTTTAGTACCCACTACATACCACCTGAACAGAAGTAAAGAAGTGCTGCAGCTTTTCCCTATGACTTCTAAGTGGTGGGACAGTCATATCTCTAGATGTCTGTAATGCACCAAAGCTCGGGTTTTAGTGCAGTTTCAATACTGCACTAGTGTGTGAATAGTGTGAAGAGAGTATATGCTTTTCCTCTTCATTGGTGCAGAAAGTATCTGAGTCAAAGGCATTTATATACTGACTTTCTCCCCCTCCCACACCCTGCAAAAGTGACAGAACTTTGGCTCTTCTTGTACATCACAGCTCAGAGATTATTAGACTTGCTAAATTAACAAAGATAAGTTATTAGGAAATCGATGTCATTTATTCCATAAAAATCACCGATCATTAATTCCAAATGATAAAAATGATTGACTGAAAAAAACATTGCTTTTCTTTATAAAGATTATGCAGGCAGCTTAACCTATCAGCATATAACTACCCTTTTTTAGGTGATATTATACTATGAGAAAATACTACTTAGTCCGTGCTTTATTTGAAATCAGGTAAGTTTTAGGTTTAGATATGTTTATGTTTTACATGTGCCTGTTTTTCTAAACACTCTTCAGGAACTAGATGCTGGAAGCTCAAATGCAGTGCAATTTGCAATGGAGTACCCAAGAACAGTTTTGTATTACAAATAACAATTATACTTTGAGTTTATCACCAATACCCAAAACGAAGAAAAATCATCACTCCAACATTAGGGACACAGTAAATAAAGCACTTTCTGCATACATAATGCAGCATGGTTTGCAGTTTCATTTATTCTTGAAAAAAATTGTAAAGCCTTGTGAAAAATGCAGAATAAGGAGTTCCATGTTTTAATCAACACTGAAGCAAACCCTGTAACCTTACCGAGCAAAATAGCCTTGTCTTCGCTCCTTCTTCTCTTCCTTGGTCTCCATTATGTACAGTCAAAAGGGCAAGGTGAGCAGCCAAGCGTGATGCTCTTTTTCCCCTCAGTACCTCATATCCAGGCAGAGTCTCCTGCATATAACATTTAAAAACAGGAAGTTCAGAAATCAACATGTTAACAGCACCTACAAAAAACAACTGATCCAGTGACAAAGCAGAGTAAAACTTTAACTAATCAAGGCTTGCCATGTGTTGTCCATTTAGTATACAATGAGAGAAAAGTGAATAAATGCACTCAGGCCAGTTTCTCCAGCAGAGAAAGAGGCATTGTGCAAAGCAGGTAACCCAGAAAGCAGCAGCGAGTTTTAAAACCCTGGAAGGATTAAAATATTTTGCAAGCTGTTAAATTGTTTATACCAAAACATCTTCCTGGTTTCATGTGTTTTATAGACAGGGGGATCAACAGAAGCTTTGGAAATATCCACTATAAACATTATAACCAGAAAGAACATCACATTCACTTGTAAAAATTCTGGAAAATAGTGACAAAGAAAGTTTTAAAACAATGTAAAGAAAAAAAAGTGATCTACATTATTTACACATTTGACTGTTGTGAACAATACAGAAGTTCAAACAAGTATACAGGGAAAAACCACAATGGACCTTCTGCTCTCCAGATAAATTAGTCACCTTGAGATAGACAGGACTAGGGAAGGTTTCCTGAGAACTTAAAAAAAAAAAAAAGAAGAGACTAGTAACACTGGCTTTTGAGACAGAAGTCACCACCTCATTGCAGAATGCTGTAATGAGGCACTTGGAAACCAGGAGTTGGGAATTTCAGAACTGCTTGGTAATTACTGCAATTAATGATATTCCACATCAATTGCTATCAAAATTCCTGCCAAGACATTCTACCTTCTTCTCCTCTCCAACACACATTCAGCCTACCCTGATGATAGCTTTAGTACATACACAAAGTAAGTTAACTTCTTAAGAGTTCTTATCAGTATTCAAGACTAAAATTCAAACCAGAAGTTACTACTAAACATTTAGTGGAATGGGCTGTATAATAAAGAAATGAAAGCCACATAAATTATGATTCATAGCAAAAGAAGAGAAATCCCTCTAGGACCTAATCAGTTCCCACTACTTCCCCTTGCATTAAAAGATCATAAGCTACAAACTGTCAGATGTAAACAGAAGAGATAATACAGTAAAAATAGACTAATCTACTTGAAAAGCCAAAGAACATATCATGCTACATTTTATCAGAAATATTTGCCATAATTTACTTTCCACGTTAATGGACACGCTTTAAATGTTAAATTTGACCATAACATTTTTTGGCTTTATAAATAGGATAGTATTTTATCTCTGTAAGTTAGTGCATGTTGCAGCCTTCAGCCAGACACAAAAAAAACTACAGGACAGTAGGATAAGAATAGCATCAAAACAAGTTGTCCTGCTTGGATGTCCAATCTATATGAAGATATCACATAATGCCTGGGAACTCCAATGTAGCCTTATCTTCCCTGTTGGGGCGTGTCCTTGGATCTTCAGAGGATCAAAAACGGTGGCTTAGTTAGCCCTGTATTTAAATTACAATAAATCTTTCAAAGCAACTACAACCTCTATAGCAAACTACAAAGAGATCAGCAAAAGAGGAACCACAGGAACAGCCTGCTTTGCCTTCTACACACTCTGCAATGCAGGCACAGCAGCACTGACAGGCCAGAGTCCAGTTGCACGTTGACACCAAGAACTATCAAATAAGCATGGAGGACCAAGGTAACACTTAACACATGACCATCAGCACAGCAGCCCCTTGGGAATAGGAAGTGGGAAGCAGGGAGAGTCCCTCTCACCTCACCGTACCATGATCAGCTGGGATGAATGGAGGGAACTGAGATCTGTCCTCAGGGCCTCACCCTATGCAACAGTCAGCAGTAAGCTCCTTCCTCTTCCTCTCCCATGACCAAGCAACCCCACCCAGAGGGATACCAGCCCTGCTCCAGCATAGTGCTGGCAGATGAAGGGAGTGCCACTACACAGGGATCCAGGAGGAGAAAGCCCTGCCTGCCCACAGCCTGGTCATGCCCAGCACTAAAGCAGCCACCTGATGCTTTGGCAAAGGGGGCAGGAAGAGAGAGAAGGTAGGGCTCGAGCCCAGACCTAACCACAGATGCTGCAGAAGGTGCCAGCCAGCACCAACCCAGCATGGCATTGCTTGGCTTGCCAAGTCTAAGTTTTGCTTTTGCTTTCATCCACAAGGTAACAATGAAAACTCGGATATGGAGCCTTTTCTTCCCATGTCAACCAAACGCAACTCCAAATCTTTTTAACAGTGAGGGGGAATAACACAAAAAAATTAAGTAATTATATTCAGAACAGACGGTCACTCAGAAAATTGGAATGTTATCCATAGACCAGAAGTAACAAAGGCATTCAGGGGATTTTTTTTTTTTTAATTTTGCTGATAAAAATATGCAGGGATCTGATATCCAGTCACCAATTAATGAAAATTTTCACAATAATTTAACATCAGGTTCCACGCTGTTGACTTAAAACTTGGTTAGCCCGCCTTCTTTGAAGAAACAAAGGTGGTGTTCTAGAAAGGAATATTTAAGGCTGAAAATAATCCTTTGGAAATGTAGTACTAGGTAAAGCAACTTGATTAGGAGTGCAGACTTCATAACCTCTGAGTTTACCCTTGTTGGGAATTTTTCATGCACTAGTTAGCTTTAGGGGAGAAAAAAAAATAGCCTGAAAGCTAAGAGGACCACAGCATTACCTGCAGCAATTGCTACTTCTAGTCCTTTTCAGTTTTCAGCTCTCTAAGCAGTAACAGTAGAGAAGGCATGTTTACTTTATAGGCTGTCACTGACATTTTAAAGTTACATCAAAAAAGCAGCCTACTCCACACTTTTCCCTGCCTGTCCTTGATATCTCCCAAGAAAGAAATGCCATGTACTCTTTATTAATATTAACTGCTTTAAAAGTTATTAAGGATATATTATTAAAATCAATCTTGGTTTCTTGGTAGCTTATTTTTGGCAGAGACAAAGATTGAATCAGGAAGACTACTAAAAATGTGCATATTTGGGGGATATTTATATACTGGGAGACACATTATCTCACTCATGTATTATGAGTACAGAACAACTTCAAATGATGACAAAGCTGATTCCACAGAAATTTCAGACTCAGTTTAACCCTTCCTACGCTTACCTAAAACAGACAGGGAAAGCTTATATTACATGTCTAGAGCAACACTAAGTATTTTATTAGATGCATTTGAGAGGAAAGATATTCCTGAAGGACAAATAATGCATTTAAGTGAGGATGCTGCTAAGAATCTGCCACTCTCCAAACTTAGCCAATGTCAGCAACTAAAGTATTAAGAAAAGAACAAAATATATAAAAACATACTCTACTTTTTGCTTTTGTCCTGTTTCTCATTTATATTAGCACAGTATTGGATACTTGCTTTGTGTGCTTAGGCTTGCTGCCAGGGAGTTTTGGGGATGCTACTGGGAGTTAGTAATGAGGGTGGGAATGCTTCATCAAGGCCACAGAAAAAAATAATAAATAAACATAATAAATAAATTAAAAAAATAAAATCACAGGAACAGACTGACCTCCTGACTCGGAGCACCCACAGCATTGTAACTGCCACCACTTTCCCAAGACCTCCAGGATGCTGCTTCCAGCTACTGCTGCCTGCTTTGCCACCTAGCACTGCAGCCTCCTGAGATGCCACATTCAAGGCAGCAGAAGAGGAAGACAGTCTTAAGTGTAAGGATAAACAAAGGGAAAGGGAACTGTACTTTTTGAGGGGAACATTAAAAATAAACACATGAACAGAGCTACCTAAGACCCCTAAAGCCTTTGATTTTATTATTATTTTTTTTTTTAATTTTTAAGTTTTTCCACTTCTCAGGCAGGAAGAATAGTATACCTTGCTGCTTGTGGTTTAGGTAGTTTACACTTACAAGAGTCAACAAAAGGACTTGCTTGCTGCACTCAGGGATAAGCACCCAGAAATCCTGTTTGCTGGCTCTAAAGCATCAACAATCAATCCTCCAGTTGTAAGCATTACTTTCCAGAACTCTGCACAAGAACAACAGCACATTCAACAGCACCAGCAATGTAGAAGCCAATGAAGTATCTGATTATTTTTAAAACATCCAATAGACCTGTTAGCTTGTCTCTGGACATCTGTGCCCACTGCAAGTCCTGGGAAGACATACTGAGAAAAAAAACCCTGCAAGATCATGCAATTCTCGAGACATATTTTCATGACCCCATAGTCAGTATCTCTTGGTAAGAAAATGCAGCAATTCCTTACTTTGCAAATGGAGAACTGAAGTACATGAAGCACTTCCACACACTCAAATGAGAGTGGAAGAGCAACATGTGCAAGTATCCTCCCAATAGCTTTAATCCAACCAGTCTCAATATGCAGTAGAAATGAGAACAAGGGAGGAGACCACTTTGACAAGGAGGCAGATATTATTTTCTGTGCAAAATGTGAACTGACAAACTTTGAAGATCCATAGCACAGTCTCACCTTTTTTTTTGCTCTGCAGGCATACACATAGAAATGAAAGCTCAGATCCACAAAAGGAAATAAAAAGTCTGACCCCTCTGAAGATCTAGGTTTAAATGGCTCTCTCAGCTCCTTTGGGAAGTATATAAAAAAGCAATGAATTGACCTTAGGGAAACCAAGTCAAGGGTAGTATTCTGTACCTCAGCAGGGAACCCACAAGGCATGCAATGCTCGCAGCAATCATACTGTGAAAAACAAGGAGGGGAGGTGACAGGCCTAACACAGTTTTTCCACAAGTAAGAAGGCAGAGGAGATTAAGGCAGAAGGCTAGCAATGAGACAGCCAAGCATACCTGGTCACGCCAAGGATGTAACAGGGAGACCCCCCTGTGCCACAGGAACAGGATGGTGCCCAAACACACCATGTAGATCTCACCTGCTTCCTGGTGCAGTTTCCCCCACAATAATAGTTTTTTGGTTTTGCTTCTCTCTTTTACCTCTTGCCCCTGCGACTACAAACACCACACACATCTGCTCACACCCCTGCACACTCCGTTGCTTCTATCTGCTGCAATAGGAACATTCAAATGTTACCTTCGGTCATTCTCAGACAAGAAGCACTACTAACAATTCTGCTTAGATCTGCAACTCTGAAGCAAAGTGCCTTCTCACAAATAACAAGCCTTGGTATATATGCCAACTCTGAACCCTAAAACAAAAAACCATGAGAGATGACAAGGTTTACAAGTCAGTATTGAGAAAAAAAAAAAAAAAAAAAAAGGAAGATACGTATGTAGTATTTCAAAAGCAGTATTAAAAATGTCTATCAAGCTGGCAGAACAAGAAATCGTAGAACAAATTACAGACAGAGGGGAGGCATTTTCAGTGTATTAGATCTGAAAGTAAACCCTTGAGATTGCTACCTGCACCTTTGGTGAGCCCAAAGCAGTTTCCAGAGCACTGTGGAGATGCAAACAGACACAAACACACAATGACAAGGCTGCAGCACAGCACACCTTTAAGCATATGGCAACAGAAACAGGTTAACACAGGAGACACATGATACTTTGCTACTGGTCATATAAATACATGATTATGCATCACAAGTCAAAGCCCTAATATCAACTTTAGCATTTGTAACAGACATCCCATTTTTAGCAACAGGAAGGTGAAAGCACATTAGCACCTTAAGATAAATGCTAAACTTTGCACTGTTACATTAATGCTTCACTGACTGGACTAACCAGGCTGAGTGTTACTGCCTTCATATTCTGCTAGTGTATTTCATTTGGTGCAGTAGTAAAGGTAAAAGTTTCAGAATAAATACTACAAGACGAAAGGTAACAGAAATGTACTGCCAGAAAAGAGGAGAGTAAGCCACAACTCTCAGGTAGAATGACCTAGCTAAAAGTGAGACTGGAAGCCTTCTGGAAAGCACTAGCACACGCCAATGAAGCACAGCACAGATTAATCATGCTAAATTAGATTAGGAAGAGTGGACAATAAATATTTTATTCTAAAACTATCTTAGGATAAATATGGAATTATTTAAATACACTTATATTGTTCTATTATAATTACCATGTAAAGTGTAATGTTATTTCTAAAACATTAATAAGCTCTATAAAGACGTTCCAGTCCGTTATACATAACTGAATGGTGCTAAAGTAATCTAGGAGTTTCTCCACTTCAGCGAAGTTGACGTTGATGACTCAACCCTTACTTAGGTGAGTAACCCTTATTTATGCACACAACTCCACTGACCTTTTATTAAGACTGTCAGGTTTCTTTTAACACTCTTAAAATTCCCAAGTAAGAAAAATGCAAAAATTAAGAGACTGAAAATAAATTTGTATGCAAAATCCACTTTCGGACTTCTTGTTCAGATTTAACACAGATCAACATCACAATTTCTCTATCTCCAAATGGAGCCAGAGAGAGAGAGAGAGATATTCCATGTGCCTGTTGCACCCTGTGGGCTCTCAAGGACAGCAGAGATAAGACAGGCAAAAGAAACACTCTTGGCTCTTGAGGAATTGGCTGCAATGTTTAGAAGGTTATTATACTCACAATAGAGGTGCAGTAAGCTAATGGTCCAAGCATTTTCATTCCAAACTAATACATTAAGAACAGGCTAAGCTTAGATCTTTGACCTGCAACTCATCAACTGAATCTGCAACAGCCTGTTCACATGAACAAAGTTCAACTGAAATAAATGAGAATCAATGTAACAGAAACATTTCTGACTTAGAAACAGAAGAACAATAACAAAAATTAATTCAGCTCCAGTGGACTCCCCAGCCAAATTATTTCTACTTTGTTTGAGAGGGAACTTTTTACTCATTAACTCAGGTTTTCACATTTCACACAGAATAAGGGGAAGCAAAAGAGCTATCAGAAATTCCACACCATCAGTGATGGTTGTCATGAGAGAAAAACACCCAGATTTAATCTTCCCTCACTGGCAGCTCAACATCACCAGATGCGTTTCCATAAGAAACAAATGTAATTTACTGTGTTATTCAGCTGTGCTTCCTAGACAGAAACCAGTTACAAAACACCATGTAAACTATTAACAGGTAGAGTGCTATGCCATACCAAATGTCCAAGTATACTGCTGTTTGAAATCAGGCCACTGGGGAAGATTTTAATTTTTAGGTCAACAAGAACACTGCTGCAGAGTTTTTGTTTGTTTGTTTTTAAATAACACCTTTATTTTCTTGTATAATCTGTTTTCACCTACCTGGGTTCAAGTAAGTGTCAAGCCCAAGCCTTCTGAACCCCCAGCCTCTCAAGCTCACATTGTACCGGTACACGTAGTACAAGGAGTCTAAATACCAAATCCTGTATCTTTATGGACTATTGACAGAAAACACTGGTCACTCCCAACCAAATATTGTAACAAAAGGTACAAAGCAGCAGGGAAAGATTAGCATTTAGATAAACAGAATTTTGTAGCCACTGAAATAAAGAAAACTTCATACATATAAACAACATTAACACTCTAGAACTTGCAGATGCCAGTTCCAGTTAACTGAGATTCCACAAAATTTTAGCTACTATTATTTAACAAGCTAAGCCTTTCAAACAGTCCTCATCAAGAATATAGCTTTCATTTCATAAGTGAGAGACTGAGATACAAAAACGTCATCCTGCAACATTATTAAAAAGCCACAGATCCTGTAACTGCAAGGCAAACGGCTTATCCTTTCTGCTCTTCTTTCCTGGGACACCCATTGAATGAAATCAAGCCTGCGCTTATGCCACATACGAAGGCATTTCTATCACAATTTATGTTGCATTTCTCAGTCAGATCCTAAACTGATGTACAGCATCGCAATTCCCTCACCACAGAACAAGAGAACAATGGGGTTTACCATATCCGGAGAGGATAACACAGATGTCAGTATTATCTTACCTCTCCCTGGAGCAATCAGGCATACACACACAGAGGACTTTTATGCCTGTGTTTAGCAGCGTTCAATTGAAATACTAAGTATTTGCAGTTTTCTAAAAAATGAAAACTGATGAACATTTAATACATCATTTAGCCAATCCCCTTAAGACTACCTTGCTGATTTGGCAGTTGACACCAGTATCTTCCTGCTCATAATCACTAGTTCTATGACCTGTTTAGAAACGTACCAAGAAAGCCTGCATATCTGTTTTGACAAGGTCAAAACACACACACAGATAACCAAACAGAGCCAATGAGTTACGGATTTTCTACCAATGGTTTCTAAGGGATATGACCAAAATCCTCCTTAGTCTCCTCTCTGAACCAAGCAAAAGGACAGAAGTACTGGACAGGATGTCACTCCATCCTCACCACTCCTGCCTACACAGCAGGGTGTTACTAGAGCAAGCCAGGTAGCAAGTGAAATCAGCCTGAAGCCACCTCCATGCCAGGCAAGCAACCATAAGAACTGCCCAAAGTGCCATACACAGAATGCTGTTAAGGGCTATTGGATCCACAGTGTCACATACCCCAGATCCAGCCATACGCCCGAGTTGCTCCTATTAATTAGCTTACATGGGGCTTGAGCAGGATTTGCACAGCACCACTGCAGACAGATGCGCAGCTGAAGTCCCTTGGTGATCAAGGGGACCTTGCCAGCCAAAGTGCCAAGCCAAAGAAACTGGACATTCACTCGCCTCTCTCAGGCTGTTAAAATACATTCACCCAGCAAGGAGTGTCCCGAATGGGGAAAGATAGCAGATGAGACATAGTTTGAAGTATTACTGCTCTTTGCCTTCTTCCCTTTCACCTGCTTCAGCTGTTTGCTAACACTCCTCCAGCCAAAACTGCCACACAAATTACCTGGAGCAGTAAGCAGAAGTGGTTCTGGATCTGAAGTTCTGTTTAAATCTTGCCATGCCACTCAGACTCACTCTCAGCAGGCCTTGCTGCACACAGCCGAACTGCAAGCTCACCCACAGAAGTCAGACCTGCAGCAGAAAGCTTGGTCAAAGAACCATCAACCTAACTCCTTGAGAGGCAACTTCATTCATTGGGCCTCAGCAACTGCACACTTTGAGAGATGAGTGCTGCTGAGAACTATGGTCAGCACTCATGAGAAACAGGCTACGAATGACAAACACATGTTCTCAGCTTCACTTTTCAGCTTCACTTCTCAGCTTCACTTCACTCCACTCTCACTTCTCAGCTCTTTTCCAAAGACACAATACAGATATTTATACAAAACATAAATATAGAAAGAGACAGGTGTTTAAAAAAGTCACTTAAACCACAAAGATTCAGCTTGAAGCTTGATACAAATACCCACCTATACCGTAAATCGCCTTCTACTTACCATTAGTTTAGGTCCCAAAATGCTTCAGCATAAAGTTAGGTTTGTATTTGTAAATATTCCCATTTTATTCCATGGGACTTGGTTAACACGTTCTTAACGCTTTACCAAACAAGGTCAGCAACAAGAAAGTCTTAAAATATTAATAAACCCATCAATCTAACAGGAAGTATTAGAACTGGTCACTATTTTTTAGGTCAAGTGCAGTTCCAACAATATTCATAATCACGCTGTTAAAATTACTAGAAACTTTTCTAATTTCCAAACCCATAATTTTCAAGTTTTTAGAAAAAGACCCTCAAATTAACAGTCCACTGACACTACACTGTGAAAGATTAAAATTTAAATATTTTCTTACTTGAAAAAGCAACTCAAGACACAAGAACTACTTCAAGGGAAAATTAAGCTTCATTTTAAGTTTCAGCTCAACATCCCTTTTTTCCATCGACCCTGACTCAGGCCAATTCCAGGCCATGGCTTTTTCTTTGTTATCCATCTCCCAGCTGAGAAGCAACGCAGCTGAGGAGCAGGGGGGAGAAAGGAGTCTCACAGTAATGCAATGCAAATGTTTTCCTATCTACAACACCGTTAACAGAACTAAAATGCCAGGTTTCCATAGCAACCTTAGCTGTGCCACACTGCATACAGTGTACATTAAGTAACACACCGAGCAGTTTAATTGTAACAGCAAATCCTGTAAATCTGTAATGTACAAAATTAACACTGGAAACCTTGTTTATTTTTCAATTCCTTAACCTGCAATATTTACTGCATTACAGTCTGTTGAGTGTGACCTTGTATTACACCAGCACACGCAGCTTCGCAGGTGCTCAGATGTTGGCAGCATTAGGTGCATAAAATTACAACCAACAGTAGATCGTACCCTCTACCCACTCTGAAGCCTGTTTTAAAAGCAGCAGTGTCTCTTAATTACTTCCTTCCTCCTTGCCAAAATCTTGATAGGTATTGTGTAGGGAGCGATTTAGTTCTTTTGCTTTTCTGAAACAGCCTTAGAACCTTTATTATCTTACCATTCTTCCTTCCTCCATCTCCACATTCCTCTACAGCACTATGCACAGTTCCTCCAGTGCTGCTTTTTCATGGACATCATATCAGCCACATCACCCTGTACCACAACTTCGCTGAGCTCTCTACTCATGTACCAAGTGCATCCAGAGGGACTACTTGCTTATATGAGTTATGCATGTAATATCTAAGCACACCTTGGCAGAACTGGGGCCCACAGATGAAAGCTGCTAACTTCCTATTCACCACAAATTATGCCTGACAGAGCTGATAATGGTGTTTCAGATTGCCCAGCACTTTTCAAACAAAACCATGCCTTGACCTGTTTACAGCTACATCAAAGTCACTGCCTGCTCCTCCTCAAGTTGAAGCCAGCCAATACAGTAACTTATTGACGACTTTTGGTGGTTTTTTGGAGGGGCTGTAGTGCTTCCCATTTTGATGTTAAAACCTGAAATATGGCAAAGCAAATCAGACCTTTTCATAGTTGCTCTGAAAACCTAACTGAACTGGGTAGAGACCTACACCTTTGAAAAAGTAAGGAAAGGAACTTAGAGCTACCCCATCTGGGTGCATTCATAATTTGTAGTTTAAAAGGATAGACATGTTACCTGTGGGAAGTGTATTACCCCAGAGTTAGATTCATGTTCTTATCCATAACTATGACAAGACCGGGGATTAAAATGCACACTTCCAATCTTGACCACATGGCTGGGTTAACCCAATGAACAAGTAGTGCCTGGCACCAACTTCCACAGGTCAAAATTGCTTTTCTGAGCTATCATAGAATCACAGAATGGTTTGAATTGGAAGACATTTTAAAAGATCATCTAGATCCAAACCCTCTGCATGGGCAGGGACAAGTCCCACTAGATCAGGTTGCTCAGAGCCCCATCCAGCCAGGCCTTGAACACTCCCAGGGGTGGGGCTTCTGCAAATTCCCTGGACTACCTGTGCCAGTGTCTGACCACCCTCACACTAAAGAATTTCTTCCTAATGTCTTTCTAATGTAATGGGCAGTTTGCACAAGCCCACTTCTCAAGCCTGTCAAGATAACTCTGGATGATTTTTGTTTTGTTGTTTGTTATTTTTTTTAATTTGGACTTGTCCTCTGAGTATGTAGAGTGGAAATTTACATTTATTAACCTAGTAAATTGTGGCAATTAATTAGAGATCAGTTCCCAGTAAGTATAATACAGAATGCTGGCAGAATAATAGCAAACACAGTGCATGTCAGCACAGTGCTGTAAATAAAATTTCTGCTTGCTGGATTCAGTGAAGTAAAAAGAAAAAAAAAAAAATAGAGAAGCAGAAAGAAAGAGATGTTTCAAGGCCAAATAAAGTAAATTCCAATTTATAACACAGTATGCTGTCATTCTAGAGCCTTTCAGTGAGAAAATGATCATTCACAGTTCTTTCATCACAGAATTCACAATAGTATGAGAGATGAAGAAGAAATCAAAACTTAAACAGCACTTACAAAACACAGTACCAGGTAAAACTTTTCCCTTAAATGCAATATAATGCTGACTTGAAAGCAGCTAAGAGTTGAAAACTACTCAGTACTGAAGATGAAGTCCCGATTTCAGTGACAGTACAAAGAAATGCACATTTCCTCAGAAGCACGTTAAAATCAGGTCTGGTGCTACAGGTGGCCCCTTCAGCTCCACCAGCTTTCCTTTTGCAAACCTCCTTGGCTTTCTGCTGGTATTTGCTCAGACCGCCCACAGCTCCTCAGTTGTGACTTGCTCTTGTGATGTGGGGCCCGGTTCTGTGAGGAGCACCATGCCCCTGCCCTGCCAGGTCTGGGTCTGCATTTCTTTTCCAGGAGGAAAACAAGGAAGGGAACATACCTTCCATGCTCTGCTCTCAAGCTTAATTCAAAGCATGCTCAGGGCTGAGCATTAGGGCTAGGGACCACCCTCCTGGGTGCTGTGTTTTTTCCACAGCTTGCCATCCCTGGAGGCCAGAAGGACTCATCAACACGCGTGACTCCGTAAGGTCTGGCCTGTTTCCTGAGCTTCACGTTATTAGCTCTTCCTACCCTGCCTGTGGAAGATTCTGGAATTCTTGTACCTGCTGTATAATTTTGGTCTCAAGATCAGTCTCTAGCCCTCCTCCCGTAAAAACTGCCTGTTACCAGCCAGGTTCAGCTTGGGTCTGGGAACTACCAGACCAGGGCTCAGGAGAGAAGACAACTAGTTGACAAAACACTGAAATTTATTACTCACGGAACACCATCAAGTGCATAGTGTCAACAAAGCAGGAGAAAAGAAAACTAATCTCCAGCTCCTTAATCTCTTTTCATGACAACCAATATGTTACTTGTCCTATCAGAAAATATGCACTACAAAGGGAAATCCAATGTTCAAAACAAATAACCCACTTAAAAATTTATCCACTGAGTGATCAGTTAGCAGCAGGGCTCAATTTTAAGGCATCCAGAATTCCTGTATCAAAGGAAACAAACGTGCCCCAGTGAGCAACCGTATCAGCAGCAGCCCAACACAGGACATTTTACTTTACATCCTGTAAGCGTGACTGTAGCAGGACACAAATGTAGATGCCCCCACAAGTTCCTGCCTCGCCTCTGTACAGTGATGTGATGATGCCAGCCCCCTCCCACCTCACCACTCACCCCTAGCAAGACATACCTAACCAACACAGCTCAGCATCATGCACTAAAAAGACCCACAACAACAAATAAACAAACAAATCCTACAAAACAACAAAGCAAACAAACAAAACCAAATTACTTGTAAATCAAATGAAATTTCTTCAGCTGATACCTAAGCACAAGATCTGGAGGACCACTCACTGCACTGGCAGAAATCTACTTCTGTCATTCCTCTGTGGTTCTCATTTCAACTCCTAACTGCCTTGATAACTACTCAGACTGCTTGCTACTTGACCCCACACACCCGGGTAGCAAGGGGGCTTCCATGTTCATCTGCTGTTGCCTGTTATGTACCTGAAACATTTCAGCACATTGTTCCCTACCAAAGTTTTATCTCCTTGGTTCTTCACCCACTGTCACCAGGATGTCACACTCATACTACACATCTACCAGACAACATCTGCATTTCAGAAGCTTTTGGAGATGGGACAGATGGAACAGCCTGGATTTTATGTAGTAAGTTTTCACAGCTGTTACCTTTATTCATCAGTCTCCAGCAGCCTCACTGCAAAAAGTTTGGCAACCAGGATGGAAAAAAGGTACTACAGTAAGTCAAACATTGCTCATATACTATAAATGAATAATTACTTTTTAATACATATTCTGAATATCATACAAATAACTTTAATCTGTAAGATTTCTTTATTATACTCTTCAATGCTTCTCTGATTTAGCTGAACATTTGTGAGAAAGCATGAAGGAAAAACTCAAGCCAGTCTGCCCTACAAAGCTTTGCTGAGCTTGGTACAGCTACCAAAACCTGCATACAGTATAATACTCAGCTTTATCAGAGGTGCACAGGTCTTTGGCATAAGTATGGCTGCTTAAAAAGCATTACAGAAATGCTGCTTAAGTTGAAAAATAAAATAAAGCCCTTGCCACCACACTGAGGCATTATTTGATCACGAGACAGTTAACTACAACAACAGACTACTCCTACCTACTACTTTATTTCTGCAAGTGACTACTGACACAGCATGCAAGCACTGCTGAGCCATCCCTTCCAAGTAACAACCTAGGCAGATCCTAATTAGTTTCTGCAATCACAGCATCACCTGATCTGGCATGAAGCCATCCACATCTCTTCCCCTCAGAATGAAGGTGGCAGAAATGGTTCATAAATATTCATATTTTCTATCTGCTGCATTAGCTTAGAGTATTTAAAAAGAAAACAAAGAAAGACACGGCACTTGGGACACAAGAAAAAAACAGACAAGGAGCAGCAGCAGATAGAGTGCACTGTTGGAAAAGGTTAAATTTACTTTAAAAATGAGTCAGGGAATAAATTACCTTTTCTTAAGATAAGGTCAAGTTCAAGGAATCAGTAGCCTTTACTGCGAACTTCTGCAAAACAAAGCTGTGATTTCCCCTAACTGGTGCACTAGGACAGCTCTTTGCCTGTGGAGTCTAAGATTTCGGGGAGATGCCTCTCAGTTATCTATGGAAACACCATGGGAAGATCCCAAAATCAGTCACTAATGGGTGAAATAACTGTAAGAAAATTTCCTTTATAGAAATTGGTAGCTATTAATAAAAGGCTTTTAAAGTCTTCTAGTGGATAGAAAATGAAACATGAAGAATCCTAATTTGACATTGTAACCAAAAGATAAATGCAGATCTTGCCTGTATAAACAGGTGTAACTTCCCTGCTCAGCTCAGATGTTTTGTGTTCCTGCAAACACAAATATTAATTAATGGTTAATATTACCATGACTTAATTATGATGGGTAGTCACAGAGCCTGCATTTCAGAAAGGATATTGAAAAAAACACCCTGTAAAACTTAAGAGATTAGCCATAACAAAGGCAAGAAAAGAAAAAAAATGGCACCTCAGAAGTATCTATATGTAACTTATCAATTGGAGGGCCTAATGTTTAATGACATTGCATGAGTACTACAGGAGACAGAATAACTGAGAGCAGGGAACAACCTCAAGTCGCTGTTAAGACTACAGGACACATGGAATTTGAGGAATGCAACAGAAAGCACAGCTCACATTTTTCAAACAAGACAAACAATAATCAGAAAGGCTTATTAAGATTATTATGGTACTCTCTATATATTGAGAGCTCCAAATCTAAGCCAGAAGTCTTCCTAAAGGATGAGCAGTGGTTCTATGGAAAGTCCTTAAGTCTCAAGTAAGTGCAGGCAGGTCGCTAGGATGCAATACAGTACCAAGCTGAAACACTGCCATTATTTCTCCAAGCTTGGTCAGCGACTGGGAGCAAAGTATGGCACCTGGAGTAATCCACCCTTCTGGCACTTACTACTACCTTCTGCTGTGCAACCCACTGGGAAGCACTAAGGGACCCCAAAAAGCCTGTCTGCACCCTGCCCTTGCAGGCAGACAGAGCAGAGGCTGCAGACGGACAACCACTGGCACCTGCTCACTCCAAAACTTAACAAACACTTTGTAACAGACACCTCACAGTCAAGAACCAAGAAGTATAGTTTTCCACCTACAATCAGAACAGTTTGCAGAGAAAAGGAAAACAAAACCAAAACCAAATCAAAACAAAAAAACAAACCACAAAAAAACCCCAACAGTCCTGTGTATGTGTGTTTAATGTATCAATCTGAAACATTATGTTTATAGGGGGAATATAAACTCCCTAGGCTGCTGTGAATTTTGCCACTGCTTTATGAATCAGGCTAGGGAAAAATTACACAGGAACAAGGAAACCAGTCAGATTTTAAAAATAAATAAAAGATATGAAAACTTGTTTCTCCAACCTTGCTTTTTTTCCTGATCAAAGGAGGCCACCTAAGTGAGTGCTCTTAATGCTGACTTCACTCCTCAACTGCAGCATTAGGTTTCCTCTTTTTTAAAAAAGCAATTTTCACCCCCAGGACAAACCCATGGCAGCAGCAGCATGACTTGTGCATTCTCCTCCATGAGGGTGCAGATCCCAAGGCCCAGCTTCCTTGCAGCAGGGACTGAGAAACTACCAACTCAGTGGCAGGCAGCCAGCCCCACTGTCAATAACTACACCAGTGAGTGGGTACCTCACCAGAACAAGAGCAGCACCTGTAAAGCCTGAGACTTCTTGGCTTATTGATCATGAGAAGGAAGAGATTTGTCAGCCTACTGCTTCTTGGGTGATGACACTAGATTCACCCTGCCAGCAGAGCTGGGGATGAAGACTGCCTGCTGCTGCATCAGACACCTGCAGAGACACACAGATCACCAGTTGGGTGCCAGACAGAGAGTTTTCCCATTTTTCTCAACATTGATTATGTTCCAGTTTTCCTTTAATGCCTACTGGAAAACTAGGGAAACTGAGACCCTTCATCCCTCTCTCCAACATGATCATAATTTGTGAACACCTCCAGCCACCTGGAGCAGCAAATTCTTGTGACAGGTCATGCTCCAGAGACTCATGCTAGTTTCCCACCTTGGAAACACTCACCCAGATGGGTGACTGCAGGAACCTGGCTGCAGTACCATCTACTGGATTTCCACAATTTCATTACTAATCTCTTCGAAGAAATGCTGCTCTCCAACCCAACTAACTCTCCAATGAATTCACCTTTATTTGAATAGAAGGGCTTATTCCCTAACTCTGTAAGGGATCTGCAAGCTGTCCACTGAAGTCAGGACCACAAACAGGCCAAATATTTACTAGAGCCAATTCCCAGCCAGTCTTACTTTTCTCTTTCAAAATCCTGGATACACAAAACAACAAAGAGGTATTCCTATACAACATGACAAGGACTGTTGCAATCAATTCTAAGTCACTTCAGCTCCAAAGGGAATGACTTACCGCTTCAGCAGTACACCTGACTAATCCAATTCAGAGTGTGGCCGCTGGCTGAACGAGAACAGGACACTGGGCAGAGGCAAGCAGGTGAGACTCAGTGTGTGCCTCACAACAAATCAGGTTTTCTGTAAGAGTTTCTTTTTCATAACATAACACAACAAGAAAAAAAGGTTCTGAGTGTAATTGGAGTACTGAATTTCCTTCCAAGCCCAATATTTTAATCCATTATAAAAAAGAAAATAAAAAAGGGGGAGGAAGGGGAAGCCATCAGACAACATATTGTCTACAAGCAGTCCCACCAGCTTCAAATACAACTCTTCACAAGACCAGCACTACTTGTCTGTTTAGATCCTTAAAGTATTGTGTATATTTATGGGCAATTTTCAAGGACATGGATGAAAGAGAAAACAGCCTAAAATGCACTCAGACTTGTATTCTTAACGATTACTTAAAGACATACATTCCTGATAAACTAAATTCATAAAGTATATACACATGTGTAATTTTCTTGACATTTTATATTGCCTTCTCCATTAATTTTCTACAGTCTGCATGTGTATATATACACATCCAAAACAACACTATCACCATAACATTATTTCCACACTTGCTGATACAACATGGTTGGAGAGTTCATCAATATGCATTTTTAATAACATGCAAACATAGTCTGGGTCACAGCACAGCATGAAAACCATAATCGATTAATGGGCACCTACCCATCAGAAAAGTCCATCATTACACATTAATACAAGAACGTATGAATACTTAATGGGAGAACCATAATTGTGGTGTGCAAACTGAACACACGGTGAAAGCCTGTTATTGAGCATGGAAGGTGTCCCTCATCTGATTTAATCACCTAAGAGACAGTCACTGCATCCTGCAGCACCGTAATACTGCAAACACAGCACCAACACACAGGAAAGCCCCTCCAACCCAAAAGTTGTGCATGGTGAGGTACAGACAGCACAGCCCATTGCAGAGACGAACAGCGAAAAATCAGCTCCTAACACACCTTTGGCACCCGGCAGCACATCCTCCCTCATCATGACAACCTGAGACCATAAATTAACACACAGAGAGCCCGGAACATTCCAGTAAACCACCCAAGATCTGGAGGAGGAGGAAATAAATGAGGCTTGAAGCCGTGAAAGCCAAGAAAGCAAACCACTCGGCTGAACCCGCTGCTTAAAGGCAAGTGCAGAGGCTAAACGCGGGGCTGGCAGAACAGCCCCGCCGGGGCCGGCGGGTGGGTCCCCAGCGCCTCCCCGCACCTCCCGGCCGCACACGCACCAGGACAAGCCCCTTCCGAGCAGAGGCCGCCCCTCGCCTCTCGCTCTGCCGTGCCGGGCTGGCTCTGCCGACAAGCGAGCCGGCGAACCGCTGCCCCCACACGGCTGCCCGCCATCGCCATCGCCCCCGCCCACCTCCCACTGCACCTCCCGCACCGCCGGGGCTCCGCTCCAGGCCCGGCCCCGCCGGCCCCCGCCAGGGCACAAGGCCGTGGCCCAGCAGCCCCGGCTGCCCGCCCTGGGCCCGGCGGCAACAGGAAACATAACCACACCCCCCTGCCCCGGGGCGCGCACCTGCAGGGCGGGCGGGCGGGCGGCATGGCGGCCCCGCGGCGCTGCGCCCGGGCTCCGGGAACAGCCGGCTGCCGTGCTCCCGGCCCGGCCACAGCAGCGCCGGCCCCGCCGCTTCCCGCCCCGGCACAGCCCGGCCCGGCCCGGCCCGCCGCTCCGCTCCTCCCCGCCCCGGCGATCCCGCCTCCCGCTCGGCTCCGCCCGGCCGGCCCGGTCCCCGCGGGTCGCGGCGGGGCCCGCAGGGCTCCGGGAGCGGGCGGGTAGAGAAGGGGACGCTTCTGCCTTCCCCGGGCCGCCTCACGGGCCCCTGCACCCACCCGCCGCGATGCCGGCGGGCCCTGTCCTGGGGAAAGGGGTCGGGCAGATTTCATCGTGCAGACCAAGCGCCGGGCGCCGTCTCTGGAGAGGAGTTTTCTCAAGGGCAGTAATAAACAACCCGCTCTGAAAACTGAGGTTAACCAAAGCCTTCAGATCCATGGGAAACTGAAAAGCCTGCAAACTTTATCTGCTGTTTCTGCACTGCCAACATGCAGGCTTCTTCATCCAACAACCAAACCCCCAAAAGTCACTGTAGTTACCAGAAATTCCATTCCCTGGGCTAACTCCGGGTAACCCTTCTAGACATCTGTGGCTAGCCTAAAAGAAACCTAGCTGACTGTGCTCTTCTTCAGTCAGTAACCGGCTCTGAAAGACTGGAAAGCTTGGGGAAAGGCTTCCCGTACTGTAACACCATGAAGTCACCGAATCTGCAAGACAAAAGCCTGAAGATAGGCAGATGCCTGCATAAAGAAAAACTTAACACAGATGCTAAAAGAATGTGCCAAAATAAAATAGCAAGTGATGCTCAGGTGCCCCAAGATAAGAATAGTAGTTATAATGTTACCAGTTTTAATTTTAAGCAAGAGGGGTACTTCTCAAAGGCCTATTTTTAATTTTTTTAACCTAACAGCTGCTTAAAGACGCATTTTAAATCATATGTGTCAATTTCAGGCCCTAATGCAAGTCCAACATGGACACACAGTCATGTCCCATCACTACCATTACCCTACTCCCCAGCATACACCTCCAAGCACTCAGGGTCAGTGCTAGGACAGCAACTGTCTTGACTCCTCCACCAAACTTGCTGCTGTACTTCCCGCTAAAATTGAAGTTTGCATCTGTTCAGGTTTTGTTTTTCCTCCAAAACCATTTATTTTACAAGATACTGATTTTCTTGAAATTATTGTCTCTTGGAGAATACATTTTGATAGCATATTGCTGATACTACATCTTACACCTGGATTATGACCAAGGCAAAAGATGTGCAAACCCAAAGTTACACTGGTTACAATCTCAAAGACCTCCCAAGCACAAAGGTTCTGGTTCTCAAGAACAGCACAGAAGAATGGTGCCCTGCTCTCAGCTACTCCTCCAGCACTGCTTAGGTAATAAACTTGGGAAAAAGAGGAAGAAAACCACAGACCTAATTTAGTCCCACCGACCTGACTTCTTTTGTAGTTGCCAAATTACAGTACAAGATATGCAGCCCTATCCATCAGAGTGGTGGAAAACCTAAACCTACTTATCTCTTAGCTGAATTTACGCAACAATGACAGTGAGGAACACCTTATTTTAGCTCCAGGAGAACTTGACTCTGTCCTGCTGTACCAGTTCACTGCCCATCAGCATTCCAAGCACCTCTGCCTTGTTGTGCAGAAAGCTCTGAGGGCAATGCATGGATTCCACATAGCAGACAAAGAAACTACATGTTTCTAGAGTATTTACTTTGCCCCAAGCATTTGGCATAGGGAAGAAATCACTCCAGCTCCCATCAGAGCAGCAAAGTAGGCTAGGACAGGAACAGACACATCATACAAGTTCTGGTTACTGCACTGTGGATTATTGCCTGGAGCTCAACCCAGAGAGTTCATGTTGTTGGGGAAAACTGGGACTGCAATGTAACACACCATTCTATTTTACTGAGTCTGGAAGAAGCCTGACTCTGTGTTTAAGCGATTAACATGATATATATACATACATCGCCTTTGAAATAAAATTTAGGTTTGGTATCTCTCATAGAAGCTAGAAGACAGTGTGAATGGTTTGCTCTTTCCCGTGGCAGTATATTCCACGGCAAATGATTTGAATACGAATGACCTAGCATCATTTAATTCAAAGTCCTTGTGACATCAGTGCTTAGAATATTTGAGAAAATCTAAAATGCATGTCTCATCCATTTCAGGTTTGGGCAAATCCATTCCATCACTAATTGCATTATTTTGACAGAGACAAAATGCAAGTTTGCTTTTTTAGTCACTTCCAAATTGTTTTTGGAATTGTTACCCTAGGAAAAAGATTCCTCACAGAAACTCACATGCACAGTAACATAAGGAACCCAGAATAGACGTGGGATACTTAAGTACAACATTTCAATGGGGTTTGATCTCCCACAATACACATTTCAGTGTATATTAATAGAGCTGCATACCATACAGAAAAAAAATCATCAGAGGTACTGACATTAAGTTTATGGCCTGCACTCAGATCAGCTCACACCAGTGTCAGAAAAAAATATTGTATTGCTCATGAGTGGTTCATGCAATTAGTTTTTTTAATATCTGCAACTGTTAGCTTACAGTTGGTTTACTTAAGAAAGACAACCTGCCATAAAGAATGACAGTGATGAGCTTGAATACCTAACAGTCCAGATTTGAAAAGGTGTAAGAGTCAAGGTGACACCAATCTTTTATTTTTCCATTAGCAGTCATCCTGGTTTTCCCAATTACTCTTAGATTATTCACCATGAAGAAGTCACAAAATAGGTTTCATACAGGCAGACTTTTATGCATAATTGAGGCTCTGCTTGATCCTACTATGCACTGGGGTCTGACTTCTGTAAGAATTAATTTCTATTTTTAGCCTGGTTTCATCAGTTTATGTAATGATGAATTTTCTGAGTGTCCCCAACTAACCCTGTAACTTTGAACTGGTTGTCTAGCTATAACTCAATTTCACTCAATTTGAAAATTTCTACAAATTTCACAAAAATGAAAGAGACCAGAGCTTGAAACTTTTATAAGTTCTTCCCGAATTACTGATTCTGTACATACTTTTCTACTGTCTAGTAGAGCAAACCAGAAGTTGTTTCCAAAATGCTCTGCAGAAGACTGTAAAAGAAAAGGAATTTGCTCATGAGGAGGCAATAGAAAGTCATATTCCTTTCAACTAAGATATTCTGTTGAGCTCAGTGAACACTGGATGAAGCACCCCAGCACCCCACTTCATCCTGAACCCCAGAATTGTGTGGATTTTAACACAGGCTAAGAGAAAAAAAGCTGACACGGGTCTTCCTGGACCAAATACAGTGTCAGGAGAAGAAGAGAAGGTCAAGGAAAAGAATACAAGAACTTACAAAATTGTTTCTAAAGATGTTGCTGGTGAGTTACTCTCCCATTTTTCTTCAGGATCTTCAACGTATTTTCAGCAAATAGTAAATTCCTAGTCTGCACGGTATTAAGACATGACAATGCAATTTCTCACAGGCTGCCCCCTAGTTCTATTTAAGCTGAACTACAAGGAGATGGAGCAAGTCACTGTACAGCTTGAAAGATTATCTTGGAGCTACGAGTATCAGAATTGCTGTAACATTTGGACAACGTCTTTTCTGGTTTTCCTTAGATTATTTCCATAAAAACACCACTATGGAGAAAACAGGTGTAAGAAACACAAACTACAACAGCATTTTTTCCCCCTGGACAACCATTGTAATTTAACAGTTAAGTAACCATTCTGACCATACATGGAAATTAAACATAAAATAGCAAAAGGCTGTGCATCATCTTTTCCTTCCCTCTTCTCTCCACCTCCCTGAAACTGGGATGATGTACATTTTAAATCATGAGAACTTAAAGAAGAAAAGCTGATGCCATGACTTTCCAGATCAAATACACAGTCGAGGAAAGAGAGGACTGATAAATGCACACATTACACATAGTTATAATTCACAGCTTTTGTGCAAATCAAGGACTTTCACTACTGTTGAAGCATGTACCCCAAGGTCCTAAAGACAATTTGTACTCACCATTATACAGGGAAACATACTTAAATAACATACCTTCACTAAATTAGCACATTACTTTTATGTTATTCTTACTCAGCTTTACAAGCCTCGTGTCACACATCAATTAACATGCCAAATTAAATTAATAATAATATGTAATATATTCATATGGAACAGATGAGTTAACTGCATGCTGCTTTACCTTTAAATTAATGCTTTGCATTTAAAGTAATTGCTCCGATTTTTCAGGTTCCAAAATCCAGCTTTGCATACCATGCTCTGAAAGCTGGGGTACAGTACCTCCAACACTGAATGCTGCGCACTTGCCGTTACTGGTACATCGGTGTCCTGTTAAGCGAAAAGAATCATCAGCCTCTGACATTTCTTCCCTGGAGCTTTTGGGAACATCATTCTTCTTCTCCAGCTAGCATCACAGGGATGCAGGCACAGGCACTGGCTGCTTCTGCGCTGGCAGGAGGCTGAATCGCTGACAGTTTCACTGATGCATTTCTCTATCGGATATAGGAAGCCAGAGAAGAGGCATCATCTTTTATCAGGGCACATGACTTGTACAGAAAAGAAAGCTATTTCTAAAAATAACTTGACAGCATATGGCTCCCAGTGCTACTTTCCTGGTAGTCTGCTGGTCAGCCCCCCCCACAACCTGGGTTCACACACAGGAAACAATTTTCTATTTCTGTTAAACTTCTCTAATACATACAATGGAGTTTTCACAACTCTTATTGCTATAATCAATTACCCTTTCACAGGTCAACAGAAATTTAGTGTGATATATTACACATCTTGAAAATAACTTGCTAATTGCCAAGCATAACAGAGTAATAATTAATTTTTTCTACATATAATAGCTTCCTAGGATGTGGACAAAACATGTCTGCCCACCCTGCCATCAGCCGTGAGGTCCCATCTTTCACAGGTTCAGCTACTTTTCTGAAGTTTGCCAGGGGGAGTATTTTGTCTCTATCACTCAGGCAGCTTGAGACTTGGGGGGCTCACCCCTGCTTTCCTCTGAGGTGTTCCACTCTAGGAACAGTGGCAATGACCCTTCTGTAACATGTCTCCAACACTGCAAATACATCTGACATGCACCTAACCTAGTTTTAACTTAGCTGTCTCCACTGCTGCTAGCATCACAGCCAGGGAAGCCCAGAAATCACTAGCCCTCCAAAACCCACCTGAGAAACATCCAGAGTAGGAAAGCCTATGTTTTTAACCATGTCATTATAGTGATCAACAGTAAAACATACAAACTCCTTTAAAGCCACCTCAGTTTCTGCAGTATAGAACCTCCTTAACGTTTGGTTGGTGTTCCTTGCAGGTCCTGAATTGGAGGAAACCAGGTCCCACTTTGCCTTGTTTTTCAACAAGGGGCACAGATTACCTGCTGGGCCCAGGTGCCCTCTCTCACCTAACCATGTCCCCTTCCTTGTGGTGGCCTCAGGCCCTGGTTGTGTCTCAGTCTGAGCTGTGCTCAACCTCCAGCACTCCACAGCTTTGTCTCCCCAAGGTCGGAAATGCCTTGGTCTTTACAAGGAAGCTGCTATAGCTGTACCGAGTGCAGTTCTTGCAGTATGGAAGACATCTGATTGTATCTAATAGGGCCTATTTCTAACCTCAAATTTTATTAGTTATCTACATCATGGCATAGTAAAATTGCTCATTGGACAAAAGAAAGCTTCATCTCGACCAAGACAGACATTTTGTTCAAGCCTGCTGTTGTGGAGAGTTTTGGATGAAACGAACCATTGGCTGAACAGAGCCTCTGGTGAGATGGAAACCAAACACTCAAGCCTCCTGAGTACATCTCTAAGGAAATCGAGGCTCTTTAAGTTTGCTTTCAGACTCTGAAGCTTTTAAAGATAAGCTAAGGCATATTTGCAGAATC
Organism: Apus apus; assembly: GCF_020740795.1. Classification (NCBI taxonomy): domain Eukaryota; kingdom Metazoa; phylum Chordata; class Aves; order Apodiformes; family Apodidae; genus Apus; species Apus apus. The sequence goes on from NC_067284.1 coordinate 38,156,571, forward strand.
CACAAGCAGGAATTCTGAAGCTTATCTATTTTATCATGGAGAAGCTTTCTTACAGAATGCATTTCAGAGGCAGGGAGTTTGAACATGTGAGAAATCTGCTTGTGCAGAGCAAACCCTCTTATATTACAGACACTGATTAAATAGGGAAAATTACTTTTGCTGGTACAGCTCGCAGATCTACTTTGCTCATGAAATCAACACACCAGAGGAAAAAAACAAACCAACACTTACGCAGATGTCACCTGCATCGATGGCAGAGCTCTCTCTCCTCTCATAGCAACCTTGCCAAAACAAGCAAAGTCACAGGTTCCTGTCTCTGGGGTACGAAGGCCCCGGCACCGCAAGGCCAGTGAACTGCCAATCTGCTTTTCCTCTGCGGAGCCTCGGGCTTCCTCCTGCCTTCAGCTCCTGCCCGAGCAGCCCCTTCCCAGAGCCGCTACAGCAGCACCCAGCGTACAGCCCGTCTTGTAAGCAACAGCCCGAACAGGGCACAAGAACCGAGGGAAAACAACCCCGCCCCGCCCCGCTGCCCTGCTCCGCCGCCCGCCCAGCGTCCGGGGGGCGGTGGGAGGTGGAAACCCCGGCCCGCCCCGAGCTCCTGCGCTTCCCGCCTGGCGACCCGCCCTCTTGCCTGTTGCCACTTGCCTGTGGCCGTGCGGGGCTTGCCTGGTCCCGCTCCCGCACCGGCGGACCGAGAGCTCCGTCCCGCCCGGGCTCCCCCCGCCATCCCTCCCCCCGCCCACGGCAAGGGCCCCTCACCCGCCTCTCCCGAGGAGCTCCCTCTCCTCCCCCGCCCCTCCCCGCTGCTCCCCCTTCCGTGGGGTGGAATGGAACGTCCCTCCCTGCACACATCTGCCTCCGGGACTTGGTACTGGCCGGAAGGAGCACAAAAAAGATAAAGCAGTCGAATAAAACGCGAGGCGTGTGGTTATGAATTACGTCTTGGGGCAGGAGAGTAACACGGCATGTATGGCTCCCTGGTGGTCTAGTGGTTAGGATTCGGCGCTCTCACCGCCGCGGCCCGGGTTCGATTCCCGGTCAGGGAAGTGATTTTTTTTTTTCAGTCCTTACTTTGGCACTGACGTGTTTTTGTCAGAATTCTCTTCGACCCTCTCCTTTAGAATTTAGGGAGCATCCGGCCGGCTGCTGTGCGAGCCCTTCGGCGTTGCTGGCCGGCAGCGAGTTTCAGGAGGTATTCGGAGGTTTCGAGGAGTCATGTGTGATGGGAGGGTGTAAAGTCTCCCTGCCCTGGGCAGGGAAAGGCTGCTCAGACGTTGCATCTGTGTGGAAGTTTTGCCATCACAGAACTGCCTGTGGACATCCCATGCCCGCCCACAGGGTTTCTAGGAGTCAGCAGAGGGCTGCTGAGCAGTGTCTGCCTGGAGGGGCGCAGGCAGGGCTGGTGGGCAGCACTTGGAGATACCGTGGGTTGTTATGTTTGGGTTTGGTTGGGTGGGTTGTTTTTTTTTTGTGGTTTTGTTTTGTTTTGTTTGGTGTTTGTTTTTTTTTTTCCTAGTCTGACAGCTAAGGATGACCCCACACTTTTCTCCCCACAGATATAAAGGGTCACTTGGTGCCATCATGAAGCCTTGGGCCATGGCAGTAGGGACTCCCTTAACTGTCCCTTGCTGTGCACACCTCTCTGAACTAGTATCGTATCCCCTAGAGAAGGCAGGAAGGGCTTGGACCCTGCACATCTCTCCTGGCAGGAGAGGGGCTGCAGTTCTCTGTGGTGCCTCTCCACCTGTTGACTGTCTCCCTGAGGTGTATTTACACAGCCCCCATCATGCATGGTCGTTTGGTATTTGGTTAGGGGGTTTTGGTCGTTTGGTATTTGGTTAGAGAGATCCCAGATACTCTTCAGGAGGTGGAAAGAAGTAAACAGAGAGGACAAAGGGAGTTTTAATACCTCCTTGTCATTAGCATGTGTCTCACTCCTTCCTTCAAGGAAGCCCCCAGCACAGCTTTGAAGCTCCTAAAAAAATGGTACGGGTACTTTGGAAAGTAAGGAAGACAGAGGTGATGAAAATGGGGCAAAGCCTCTTTCAGTCTTGTGGCAGTAAGGGACCTCCCCTCCTCCTCCCAGGACAGCAACCAGATCTGTCCCATAGCAGAGCACATCAGCTGTGCACTCAAACCCACACCCAGGGCTCCAGCAAGAGCTGCACTTCTTCCTCCCATTGTCCTCCACCTCTCCCCACTGCCTGCGGTTTGTAGGGTGAGTGTGAGGACCTCTTCTTTCCTGTTGGAGCAGTGCCTTGTCTGTAGTGGGCTGACCTTGGCTGGCCACCAGCTCCCTGCCCAGCTGTTCTCTCACTCCCTCTCCTGAGCAGGACAGAGGGAGAAAATAAGGTGAGAAAATAATGGGTTGAGATGAAGGAGATTTAATCAAAGAAAGCAAAGGCCATGCATGGAAGCAAAGCAAAAAACAAAGATTCATTATCTACTTCACATCAGATGTCCAGCCATTTTCTGGGAAGCAGGACCCCTTGTGGCAGTTGCTTTGAAAGACAAAGGCCTTAAAAATTAATGTAATTGTCTATCTCTCCCTCCTTCTCTTAGTTTTATTGTTGAGCATGACTCCTAGATGATAGGGAATATCCTCTTTGGCCAGTTGGTGCCTGTCTGTGTCCCCTTTCAGGCTCTTGCTGCTCCCCAGCCTACTGGCCTTGGGAAGGGGGAGTGTTGGAGACATAGCCTTGGTGCTGTGGTAGCACTGCTCACCCACAGCATTGATGTGTTATCAACACTCTTCTAGCTACAAATACAAAGCACAGCACTATGAGGGCTGCCATGTGGAAAGTTAACTCCATCCCAGCCACACCCAGCACACTGCTCCAGGTAAAACAAGGAATGCTAGCAATAAATTAATATAATAGCTATTTCAGACAGACTGGAAAACAGAGGCTAGCATACCTGGCAGATTATGCTTTAGCAGGGATCCTCCCTGCTGACAGGAGTAAGACATGGCCACTGGATCACCCATGTAACTCTTTAATGCTGTCAGGCCATGTTTTATGCTGGACTACTTTGCCCTGGTGGAAAGCACTACTGGAAATAATGGCTTTGGCTGCCTTTCCCACGGTGTGCCAGAGACATACTGCAGTCTGGGCTGCCCTCCAATGCAGAGAGGAGCGTCTCAGGAGAAATCCCAAGGTCCCTATATTTTGTAACAAGGAAACTTTAAGAGGGTTCAAAGGGGTAGGATCACCTTTGCTATAAGGCACGAAGCAAACAGTCAAAAGAGCTGTTGTCACCCTTTAGATATTAAGAAAAGCTGCTCAATAATACCTAAGCACTGGGACCAAAGGCTGTATCGTAAGGAACTATTGCATTCCTGTGGCTGGAGGTTGTTAAGTGCAGGCTGGGAAAGCATCTCATCAGAGGGCTCAGACTGTCCCAGGGCAATAGCTCCATGAGTCTTCTAAGACCCTGGGAGTACTAGTTTTATTACTTCATCTTGTACTTTTCCCTATAACTACCAGTTTACACGAGTTGCTCTGAGACAGCCATGTGGGGCTCTTCAGTTCCCCTCTCTCTTGTTGGTCTCATTTAAATATATTACCAAGTTAGTGGAAGAAACTGCTTTTTCTACTTCAGAAAATGAGGGGTCATTTTTAGAAGCAGCTAAAGTGAATTTCAGATATTAACTAGTCTCCTTGAAAAGGTATAAGTATGGTTTTACAGAACAGTGGCAAAAGAAGCATTTGCTTCAGTTTTAACTAATTTTTCTGTCATACTATGTTTGCATGCTTCTAGCTTTTAAGTAATTTGAAAAATAATAATCATATGTGAAATTTTAGAAACTTGGTAAAGTCACCAGAAAAGCTCTTGAACGTGAAGAAAGAGCATAGTTCCCAGTGTTATACTAGCAATGGAAGCATAGTCTCCAAAGAGGCTACTTAATGGACTTTCCAATCCATTTTCAGACTGATGTTAGACCTGGAACTTTCCATTGTGCAGAGGGCAAATACCCACTCAGCAAAGAGTGGAAACCAGTCCTCTTGCTGGTGTCCTATGAGTTCAGGTCCCACTGTCATTAACAGAATTCTTGTTTGGGTTGAGAGGACTCCAGAATAAGTGTTCACCTTCAGAGTGGGTTGATCAGCAGGTGGGTTATGGCAGTATCAAGATTGAATCCCTTTGTTCTGGGCTTTAGATTAATGTGATGGATGGAAGGAACAGGGTACTTGTTTTTTCAAAGACGGAAGAAGCGTATCTCCTAAAGTCTTTGTTGTTATTTTTTTTTAAATAATAAGTAGCTCATGGCACTGAAATGTTGAAGCCCCAGAAAAGGCAGGCTGTTTTTCAGAGGACAGGCAGTATAATCAAAGATACATTTTAAAAGCAATTTGGCACAATTTATCTCAGCATGTTACCTCTGTCCAACATTAGTGTTGCTTGTTGAGAGACCAAAGTGACAGATGTTGCTGTTTGGGTCCCTTTTCCTACCCCTGTTGCCTCATGACACTGTTCAGGTCCCTTCAGTCATCTTTGCTTCTGCACATGTGGAACCGGTGTAATTGAGCCTGTTTGTTTCCTCTCCTTGCCCTTACTTGCCTCTCCTTGCCCCCCTTTACTCTCCTTTCTCTTAAATATGAGGAGGAAATTCTTCACTAGGAGAGAAGAATGGTGGTGGTGAGACACTGGTACAGGTTGCCCAGAGAAGAAGGCTTAATCCCTGGAAATGTTCAAGGACAGGTTGGATGGGGCTCTGAGCAACCTGATCTAGTGGGAGGTGTCCCTGCCCATGCAGGGGGGCTGGATCTAGATGGTCTTTAAGGTCCCTTCCAACCCAAACCATTCTATGATTCTATGACTCTTATGGCTGCACAGCCTAGAACAGAGGTATATCAAACACACGTAAGATCAATATGGTTGTTATTATTATTACTACTATTACTTGGTTATTATGATAATTATTGTTATTATTAGTGTCACATTCTCAAATTTGCTTCTAACTGTGATATATTCTGAGATACTGAATCTCAAGTATTTTTACTTTAATTTCTGCTCTTTCTCAGAAGCTTGACCCATTCCTTTCCAGCTCGCAGCAAGGGCTGGTGGGAGTGCACTGCAGTAGAAATAAGGAAGGTAAGGAAAACAATACCTTGACAACAGATCACTTTAAACCAGCAGCTGAGTTTCTCATTAAGACTCTTAACTTTTACTTTTTATGATTCATTGGAAAATTTGGGAACTGCAGCTTTCACATCCAAACTTGATCTGGCATTAACTTTTCTTTCTGGCTATCTTCTTTAAGTTATAACCCTAAATTAACTCCACTTCATAAGTTTTTTCCAAACTTATATGAAATGTTTTGCCTGTGAGTGAACATAAAGTTTTGCATGACATTTATAACCAACAGACCCTTTAGAAAATGAAAGCTCCCAGCTTTTTTCTAAAGGTATATTTTCTACTTGCTCTCATGTTTCATTTTTCTCCGAAGGAAATACGGTCGGGTAGTCATTGGATTAATTCTGTTCCCGGGACAGCCCGGTGCCCGCTTATCCCCTTAGTTTTTGTTTTGCTGTGGACATAAACAAGTACAACATCATGCTATCCCCTAGAGGGTAACGAGCCTTTGCTTGTTGGTAAGGATAGCGTCGGAAGATGCCACGAGGTGGCACTCCGGTCCCGCGGCTGCCACCACTCACCCGCTTCTCCCGCGTGGTCCCGGAGCTGCAGGTTTCAGATTTAATTCCACAGGTTAATATTGTGTCCTTTTCATTCCAACTATACAGTAACAAAGGCTTTGCATTTGCTGATAAAGCCAGCCTCATGTACAGATGAAGCTGTGATCAAGCCAAATCATATGCAATGTGTTTCTTTGAGTCTAAGGCTGTGCATGGAAGCTGTACAAGCTGTCTTTGAAACTGCCTTAAAGTAGCATTTAAAAAAGAGAAGCAGCGAAGGATAATCAGGAGTACGACTCGGATTTATCAACACCTCAGTCTATTTGTGGCATTTATGCATTGATGATATATGCCACTACCAGAGTGACAAAGAATTATGTGACCCAGGACATGTTCATCCACACAGCTGCTCCACCAGCAGCATTTCTGCTTTTCACCTGGAGATTCTGAACTGAAGATCATGCAGAAAGTCTGAACCAAGGCAAAGAAGGAAACCAGAATTTCTGCATCCCAGTCAGGATCCCAGGGTTTCAGCTGGCCACAAAGACAAGAAGGATCTGGTTTCATTCCTTTCTGCAATAATTCACAAAGCTGGTGGACCATGGGAGCAGTCTGTGCTATGGCATTAGTGCTGTTGTCACCATGGCAGTCAAAGGACACAAACAAGACCAAGTGTTTATTAAACTGCTGGAGATGGAAGTTAAAGAAAAAAAATAAACAATGTTTTCAGGCACACAATCCCTTCCCCAGACTATTTTTTTTCCACCCCTATTATCTCTCCCCAAGATCCTTTCTGTAAAGTGCTATTAAAATGTAACTATAAATCTCTGTCTTAGGTACAGATTCGACATGGAACACCTCCTGGACAGTAAGATAAACAATAAAAAAACCCATAACAAACTCATTTCAAATCCTGCTACGATTGTCCCTTCATAACTACAGCTGGAAAATTTACTCTGAATCATGTTTTAGGATATTTTCTCCAAACCAAGACATTTGATTTAAAGTAATGGCAATGAAAGCCCAATGCAGATTTAATTACCACACACAGACCTAGATAAAACTAACCAAGGACCATTTTCCATTTGCCAGCTTCCTTCAAAAGCAGGAAAATAATAACAGACTATAAATTGATGTTACAACACATGCTCTGGCTGATGGTGCTGCCTGCTGGGTGCAAGAGGGAATAGCAGTGACCCAGGCAAGACCAAGGCTGCTGATGGAGTGTGGCCACGGCAGGGTGCCATCTCCAGCTCTGCTGCTGTGCAGTTATGCACTCAAACTGGCCCCACATCCTTTGCAAGGGTTGTTGGTTTTGGTTTTTTTTACACAAATGACTAGTCTGTATTCCATAAATGGCGTAATTGTTAATGTGTAAGCTGCAGTTCTGCTCAAGAGATCCAGAAAAATAACTGAAAGAAACAGGAATTATTTTTCCCTCTCTTGAGATAAGAGACTGCTTGTATAATTATCATGGGATTAAGTTTTGTAGTATAAAATCTTCAGTTTGTTCCTTCTCTGCACTAAACCGGGTAGAAAGTCTTGGCTTCAGATCTGTTTGGACAATGGCTTTGGGTCAATCATAGAATCATAGAATGGTTTAGGTTGGAAGGGACCTTAAAGATCATCTAGGTCCCACCCCCCTGCATGGGTAGGAACAGCTGCCACTAGATTAGGTTGCTCAGAGCCCCAACCAACCTGGCCCCTTCCAGGGAAGCAGCATCTACAATGTCTCTGGCAACCTGTTCCAGTGTCTCACCACCCTCAGAGTAAAAGAATTTCTTCCTAGTATCTAACCTAAATCTACCCTCTTTCAGTTTGAAACTATTCCCTCGCATCCTCTCACTCCTTGCCCTTGTAAAAAGCCCCTCCCCAGCTTTCCTGTAGCCCCTTCAGGTACTGGAAGGCCACTGTAAGGTCTCCCCAGAGCCTTCTCTTCTCCAGGCTGAACAACCCCAACTCTCTCAGCCTGTCTTCAATTGAAATGGAGCATGATCTAGTGGGAGGTGCCCTTGCCAACACAGGAGGGTTGGATCTAGATCATCTTTAAGGTCCTTTCAAGCCCAAACCATTCTATGATTCCATGATCTTGCTGTAGCCTGCTTGGATGGCTTTCATCCTTAAAGCCATAGTGTACTCATCTGCCCTTAAGCCAGCAGGCTGAAGCTGAGTGTGAGGCATGTGAGATGATGGGTATAAGCTCCTCTTACTGTGACTCCCCTCCCAGCTGCAGGGCTCACAGGGAGAGCCCTGATTCTGAAGTTATCACCCTTGGGCTTTCCACCACAGCCTCCCTAAGTATGTGTTTGGTGAGAAAGGAGTGATGGGAGTTGCTGGTGGCTCTGGCTGTGATTGCAGGCAATATGCAACAGCTGGCTGTAACACACCATACTGCCACACTTCTTCAAAAAGACAGAAGTTTAGAAGAGTCAGTCCCCCCACTTCTGTCTCCTTTCTTGGTGAATGCACTCCATTGCTGGGCTGCTTGGAGTGGGTAACTCCTTGCAGTGTGAGATAAATATGCCACAGGCAGCGGGAGCAGGTAGTCATCTGCCTACAGACAGGCAAGAGTCCCCTCACAGCAGCAATTCCCCTGTGACAGCTAGGCACAGCAATGCCCAGAAGCAGTGTCCTCTGCTAATTCATTGCCATCGTGTTGGTGTACTTACAAGTACTCCAGTGCTTTTCAAAACCAGGTATCATAACTTTTTTTGTATGTATTGTCTAATACTGTTTGCTGATCCTGCTTTCAGAGTTAAAAAATAATAATAATTAAAAAAATGATTCAAAGTAATTTAATAAATTCTGCTTCTCTTCTGGTCATACAATTTGAAGAGGATTTGTCTTCCATGTCATCTCATATGCCATCAGAAATGTACCTTCCTCACAAGCTCCAGGACAGCTACTGTCTTCTGCTAACTAAGGGCTTAGAGTAAGGACCAGAGACTCTTGTTAGAGGTGCTCACAAGATGAACTTGAGTTTGGAAGCAATCTTTTTTCTGGAGTCTGAGGTCTAATTAGACAAGATCAAGGACAAGAAACTAAATAACACTATTGCCACTTTACAAGTGGGAAACCAGGAAGCAGTGTAACAAACATTTGTATTTCCAACGTGTTTAAGCAACCAAAAGGAGCTTGATGGTTAATATTTTTACAGCTCAGACAAATGAGAATGCATCCTCTGAAGTTTTAGTCCTAGAGGGGCTTAAAAGCATGATTAACTTTTTTTATATGAATAGTCAAACTGAAGTAGAATAGTTCTTCTGAGTACGCCTAACGTCCCTCTGCAGGATCAATCTTTAAGTGCATATTGTTTCTGAACTATCAGACTGATTTTGAAAAGCAACAGGGAGCTCTCCCTTAGCCAAAAAAGTCATGCATATCAATGGTAGCTATAAAATCTCTCCAACGTGTCCAGCATTTCTTTCCTTAAAGAGTAATACACAGAAAATAAAAAAGGTATCTATTTCTCTTTTTTGTCTCCAGTACCAACCACAGTCACAGAAATACCCCACTGCAAAAGCTGGATATACAGGCAAGCAGGTTTTCCATATTTATATTGAATTATTACTTCTCTATTGTTTTGTTGGTGGCTACTGCTATTGGGCATCCTTGGGTTTTGACGGTCACATCAAAGGAGCTGCTCTGGCGTGAGAACCGGTCAAAGTGAACCAGATAATTCATGGATTTATTACTGAGGTCGGTTCCCATGATTGTCAGTGGGCAGCAACCACTGCTGTGTCGTAATCCTCATTCTCTTGGTAAGGCACATACTGCCTTAAAAAGGTTTAATGATCCAATAGTGATTTACTAATGGGAATCTTTCTTGTGGGTTTAGCAAGCCTTGAAGGAGGACAGGGCGGCACATGAAGGTCAGTTTTCCTCAGTATCTAGAAACGTTTTTATTTGTTTTGTTTTGAGATTCCTACTTGTAACATTTTTACCGTCTAACTACAATAATATATGAAAGGGACAAAGTTGTAGCTGGGCAGGTATCAGCCTCCTGATCACAGGGGCAGGGAAGGAAGCAGACACAGGTGATGTGATGGTAAATCATGACTGAAGACCTGAGGTGATTATCGAAAAACACACACTTTGGCCCTTGTGATTGACGAAACAAAAAAGAGTACAGTGAGAGACTGGGACAGCCTGGTGAAACCACAGTCTTTTTCCTGTGGTTGCAACCAGCTTGCCCTCAGTTTCTGTCGGGAAAGAAGGGGGGGGACTGCCTGGTGGGATGGTTTCCCAAAAAGAGGTCAGGGGAGGGAAAAGGCGAGGAAGCAGCTGTGCCTACCCAGAGGAAAGGAGATGCTCCTCCCGCCTACGGAGCCAGAGTGCCCTGCCACTTCTCCCCCCTGCCACCCCGGTGCCTCTTCAGAAAAACAAACCCAAGAAAACCCAAACAAAACAAACTCTTTTCTCCTCCACCAAAATACGTTTACAAAGCAGCAGAGGGAGAGGGAGTGGGGAAAGAAACAATGTTATTTTATTTTAAGGCTTCTATATTAAACACAAGTGTTGTGCTGGGACCCATCATTAAAAGCTATTTGAGCTATCTGCACACAACAGACCACATCTTGTTAATCTAGTTGCAAAAATGTACCTTAAATGCATAACATTTTGTTTTAAACTCCCAGAGGGGGAGTCCTTCTCCTATAGAAAAATCAAGTAGCCTGGCTTTCTGATATAAGAAAAAGAAAATACAGCATTCAAAGTTAAATCAAAACTAAGGGGGGAAAAAAGTGTACACCTTTAAGTAATCTTAATTTTGTCTCCTTAGGTTTATGGATTGCCTTGTAGTAATTTATTAGATTTTCACTTACCACACAGTAATGCAGAATATTGTCTATGGGTATTCTTTACAGGTAAAACACTTTTCACCGAATCACAGAATTATCAGAGTTGGAAGGGACTTTTAGAGATCATTTAGTCCAATTGTTTTCCTGGCTGCTGATTCTTTGAAAAAAAATAGATAATTTGAAAATATTACTAAGCTGCAAATCCTGTCTCTCCAAAGATGATGCCAAGATAGAGAAGGAGAAATCCAGTTGCTTGGCCATACACATTTAGTGCCTCTTAAGTAACCTTGGGTTTCCTGGGCATCTGCACAGGTAAAGGTGGCATACGACACAAGGGAGACCTGCACCTTCCAGAGTGATAGCTGGAGCCCAGCTTAGGACATGCCAAATATTTAGGACATGGAATGCTGACTAAGTGACTGTATTCACACGTTAATAGCACTTTAAATCTTCCAGTAATAGCAATTACCATTGGGTTTACCCTCAAGTTGAGATCCCAACATTCTAGCACCTGCCTGGTGCTCCTCTGCTTATCATTTCTGGTCACGGCCAAATGTGTTGCTGCAGCCATCCCTTTTGAGACCTTTTCACATTGGCTTCCAAAACTCAAGTCTTTGCTATGTAAAAGGTGAAGCAGAGGAACAGACCATGAGTAAAAACTTCAGCATTGAGTAGCATTACACTCAGGTTCAGGCAGTAGCCTCACACAAACGAGGCTGGGGACACAAAGCTCGCAAACAAAGCTATACCGATTTCTTCATCTTTTCTTGAAGTTGGATAAAACTGCCTGTGACTGTTAAAGCACTTAGGTCCTCATTTGTGTGATCTCAGGCTATCTGTGCCTATAGAAGCAGAAGACTAATGAGACTGGTGACTACAAAGCTGCTAACAGTCCACTTCCCACTTCAGTACTATCTTCTGATTAACAGATGCTTGTGACCTTTTTCTGTTATGAAGAAGAAATTTCCTATTTACAATAGCCCTAAGAATCTGCTGATATACAAGTCCCAGGCTTCAGTAAATGCCCTTTACATATCTCATAACATACTGATTGAAGTATCATCTTTCAGCATAACTGAAAACAAAGACTTTGGAAGCTCAGACTAAGGAGGCAACAGCATGAACTGGCACCTCCTGGCAGTTGCTCAGGCAGATGTAGTCGCAGCCAGGATATGATTATCCTGCTTTGAATACATGCATTCAGCCCTCAGCCTCAGTAGCTGGTTTTTCTTCTGGGGCAATACCTAATGCTGGGTTTCCTCCACTTGCAATCAGAGCAAAGGGAGGACGGACAGCTCCACCTCTCAACTGCCCATCTCATCTCTCAGGTAATAATCTCAGTGCTGTGTGACGCTGATAGTCCTGCAGTTATAGCAGCCTAAGTGCTTTTTATTTGCACTGCTGAGGGCTAAAGTTTTGAGCCTGCTAATGCTGAGTGACAGAATTGGTTTTTAGCTTTTTCCTCTTAAGAAAAACATTCTAGGAAATTGCATAACTTGCTTTGATCCTCTTGATAACTGGAATTTAAGGTTGCAAACACACCCATTGAAAAGTTACTCAAAGCCAACTGCTTACTGCTGAGCAAGCAGCCTGATTTGCTTTCTTGTGCTATGATCTGGTCCTAAATTATATAAATTACAAACTTCCTTCTTTATCCAGATTCATTAATCAACAAATGCAGATAAAGATAGAAAACGGCTGAAGTAAAGTTGCGTGCACAGGCATGAGTCCTACCTTTTGGATCTCAGTTATGCCAAGGAACCATATTGTCCTTGCTCTGTTTTAAAAATTGCATAGAGTTTTCCAGCTCTGATCTGTTAGCACAGCTACAACCAACAGCACAAGTGACATATGCTTCTTCTCCATTAATTTCTCACTTGGGAAATCTTCATCTGCCATGACAGGGATAACATCCACAACAGAAGCTCAGGACAAAACAGGCATAAAGCCTGAGCTCCTGCTTCACGCACTTGTCCCTTTGGGTGATTCAGGTTAAAAAACAAAACAAAACAAAACTACAGCAGAGCAAAACAAGAGAAGAAAGGAGATACCAGCAACTCAGTGTCCATGAGCTTGGCCTGTTTGATCAGAGCCAAAATGGGATAAGCCCAAATACACAGGCTGCACAAATCCATCCATGGTATGTCATTTCAAGATGCTAAAACAAGTATACTTTCATCTAATCAGTCTCTAAAAAATCCTTTTTCAAACTTCTTTTTTTTTTCTTTTTTTTCTTTTTTTTTTTTTTTTTAGAATGAGGCAAAATGTTGCATTTAGGGAAACAAATGGTAACGTTTTTGGGCACATCAATTAGACTGAAGTCCTTAAGTGGAGCCAAGTCAGTGGCTGCCCATTTTTAACATGATGTGCTGCACGGGAGACCTCCTACCAGGCTCTTACAGGGCAGGTTAATCGTTAACAGCTTAAAGTCAAATAGGGTTGCAACCTGCTCTTTTTCATGTAAATAAAGCCTGCTTTTTATGTACTTGCCAGTTCACTGATATCATCTTTATTCTTGAAACTGCTCAGATGGACAGTGAATGGTACCTGAACCAGCTGCTGCCCCACATGCCAGTGCAGCAGCGCAGCATTTATGTCCTGCAACAAAAAATGTCCAGTTCCTCCAAAACAACAAAACTTGAAAGAAGATCAAGCATGATTTACAGCCCAGGAACAGAGAGCCTTCTTTCCCCTCTTTTGTCCATTTTCTCCATGGGGACAGCATGCTGTTCAGGCCAATCACAATCCCTCCTCACCTTGGGGCTGGAGACCAGCTGATGCAGGCAAGGATGGGTTACAGTTTTACATTTGGGGGGAGAGGGATAGTGGGGAGTGAGCCATTGACCTGAGGCTGCGTTCTGGCAACAGATGAAGTCTTAGTTTGGCTGAAGGGTGGTCACCTTATTTCTGTGCCTCAGTCTTCTCAGCTGGTATTTGGGCATAATAAACTTTCAGTGTCTTTTGGACATGTAAGATTTTGTGCTTATCCATATGGACAGAGCTTTACATGCCTTCTACAGACAGGCATTGCAGATCCCAGATGTAACAATAACTCTTTGCCTCAGTGAGAAATAGTATATTAGAAGGCTAGAACTGGGGATAAAAACTACCTTCTCTCAATCCCGATATTTAATGTTGTCATTCACTTAAAATTTTCCCATTCTAAACACAAGCTCTTAGTGGGAATCTGAAGAAAAGCTGAACTTGAAAAACCTCAACAAGTCTGGGTGCTGGGATGGACAGATGACTTTGTATCATGAAGTGTACTAGCAACACAGAACCAGTTTACAAGCCTGAAAAAGAAATGTTGGTTTACTGACTCCTTTTTCCTGCCTCTTTCAGAGCCCACTGCATGAGATGCTGTCCCTGGCTGAGCAAGGGGAGCAGGAGAGGACAGCACAGCTGACAGGCTTATTACCAGTGGCAGAATCTAACTGAGTCAACGAGCATTCCTCAAGAGCAAACCAAAACTGCAACAAATCATCCATAAAACGCAGTCAAAAAGTACTTCATTTAATTAGTGATATGTAAAGACTTTTGCATAGAAAAAAGGTTAACAAAGTAATGCATAAAAGACCAACTAGGTACAGTATTTTTAAAACAAATATTTTAAAGTATATTTTGCATAATGTTTAACATTCTCAATGCTTATTGCTTTCTCCACACAGCAGAGAAATCAAGTGCATAATAATACATGCTGTGGTTTTTTTTGTTTTTTTTTTTTTTTTTACATAAAATCTCTAGTTCTTGACTGGATGTATTAAAATATTCAGGTTATTTTAAGTCACTGTAATAAAAAATGAGAGCAAACCATTTTATGCAGCACTAGTTGTCTGGGTATTGACAAAATAATTTACTGACATACCCTTTAATACATTCAGTTTGGTTTGGAATCAAACCCATATTACAATGTTGGCGTCTTAATAGCCAGTTTAAAAATTGTCCCTACCATAACTTCATTCATACCCAGAGTGATCGTTCTCCCTGTAGTTGATAGCAAAAAGAAGAGGGATCTTGCACAGAATCAGCTAAATGTCCAAATACAGCTAAATAAGTTAATTTGAACCCTTGCAACACTGAGTCTCTTGTATTGGCATGAATCAACCGTATCCAAGTGTGCACACTGTAAATAGCTGGTTACTTCTGGGTGCATGACAAATTCACTGTGCAGATACGAGCTAGCACCATATTTCAGCCAAAAAATAAGGGTGCCTCAAGGCTCATAGGCAGTGCTGAAATGTTCATTAATCCCAGCACTGATAAGATAATTGCTTTTACCAATGCTATGCTAGATGTCACAATTTGGCAAGTCTGTACAAAGAAAGTGAACTACGGAAGCAAGAACTAGGCCTGTCTAACTAAACATTCTTCCTCGGCAATCTTTTGGCTAAAAAAAACCTCTCCCCTTGAAGAGCACGCTCTTCCCTGGAAAGCTACACAAATGCTGAAGTTGAATGCAGGCTCTCCCCTCTCTCCCATACCATTTCCATACTTGTGCAATGTTATTTGTTTTAGCAGAACACACATATATATATAATTTTTTTTATTATTTTTTTTTCAATGTCAGGCACTTATGAAACTCAAACTCTTTTTCTAGCCTGGGGAGACCCAGCCGGTGCAATCCCTCACCTCTCTGTCAAACAAGGATGCATAGCTGGAGAATTATTAGTTCTAGTGTCTACATATTTCCCAGGAAACCTCTACATGCCACTATGGTCATGCTGTTTCTGAAAGCCATTGCTGCTCCCTCAAGGTGCCTCCAGCAAAACAAACTGGGAAGAAGAAGATACTATCCCATGTCCTCTCCAATGCCTGAAATGAGGAGTGCTGTACCATCCTTGGCTGGCTTGCTGGCATCTCTCAGGCCCTTTGGGTGCAGGTGGCCCCTCAGCCAGGTTGAGCAGGGAGGACATGCCATGTCCAATCCCATCCGTCCTGAAGGCCTGTGTGTGGGTGTGGATGTGCATGTGGAGGTGGGTGTTTGTGCTGAGGAAGCGGAGGGAGTCGGACTGGGAAAGGAGAGGGGGGCACCTAAAAGGCTCCAACTTCAGTCCCCCAGGGCCGGTAGGGTTTAGTGCCTCCCCCGCTGCCAGCCTGCTGAGGGCTGGCAGTGGCCGATACGGCCAACGGGGGGGTGATGGCAGTCGCTGCAGCCACGGCAGCGGCGGCTGCGCTGGGGGGAAGCATGGGGAAAGCGCTGGTGAAGGAGAGCGGGAAGCTCTGGGCAGCCGCTGTGGCTGCGGCAGCAGCAGCATGGACAGTAGCCGAGAGGGACAAGAGGGAGGTGGAGAGAGGGGGGACACAGGGAGCGACACTGCCAGCGGAGGGGACTCTGAGGGCAGCGTCGGCGTGGGCGAAGGTGGCGGTGAGCAGGGCAGAGCCGTGGGGGGGCACGTCCGAGGAGAGTCTGCATGGGGTGGTCTCCGAGCCGTGGAGTCCATTTGGCTGCAGCAAAGCAGCCGGGAGGTGGTGAAAAGCAGCTGCCCAGTGGTGAGGGTGCAAGGGGTGGTGGTGGTGGGCCATGGAGGACGTCATGGCAGCAGCTTCCCTCTGAGAAGCACAGGTGCTCAGGTGAGACACGAGTCTAACGCGCAGGGGGTCAGATGTGTCGAGACCTTCCACTGAAGTCAGGTACCTCGCAACTTCTGTTAAGCACTCCCGGAATCCAATGCTCATGAAGTCCATGGCCAGGGAATGAGCATCAAAATAACCTGCAAGGGGAGGGCAAAAGAGGGATTGAGTGTGGAGCTGGCTTCCCGGCTAACATCAGGAGACATGGCTGACCCGGCCCTTGCTCAGCTATCAGACCTCCCATTTATGGGTTAAGATTTGCAAAGTGAGAAGTTTGTCCTCTGATCTGTAAATGATTTGTGTGACCATCCCTGTAATGCAATAATCTTCAGGGCTTTTTTTTGCAGACAGTATACAAATGAAAAGAATTAAGTCCATAAGTACTTGTGATACTTAAAAAGATATACGATGCCTCTCCTGAAATTCCTCAGCAAGCTGCTGCAGTGAAGTATTGACCCTGTGAGTCTGTGTGGACTAGACATTTATCCACAAAAAGAAACAGGCTGGTGATCAGACAGCTTGCATGTACTACCCTGACTTTTCTTCCCTAAACTGGCATTCCTAGTAACGCCCTCAGACTGTTTCTCGACATTGTGAGATTGTTGTCGTAACTGCTGCTGGGGTCCCATCTACTTCACAGGGTCATTAAGACAATATGACATACGGTGTTGTTTAACTACAAATTAAAAACATCTTGTCATGACTCTGCACACACACAATAAAAAGCTTTACTTGAGAAAACGTTTTATGTAATGCCATTCTAATTTGGAGATGGAAGACTGACAGTCATATGGCCCATGAGGTATTTCAACAAACAGCAACTGGAGCTCCACAGGCTTGGGACAAAAAAGCATTGGAAAAAAAAATGTCTTATTAAATGCACATGAGAAGATATTCCCTTTCTAAACGGGTCTAGCATCACATCGACTGCTTAAGTTGCAGCTCATCAACTACAAAAACATTTTCCAGTTTTGTGAATTTTCCTATTTTAGTTTAAGAGTAGTCTTCTTGGGGGAATAATGTCCTGTCCACTTCCAAGCTGGCATAGTGTTTTTTCCTCTTGGTTTTAGTGAAAATTTTTAGGCATGTGTGACTATGATGTGCATTAGTGTTTAAAGATCAAATGACCTTATTATGGAGTAATGTAGCAGCAATACCTGCATTAGGCCTTGCACTCTCTGGCATGAAATAATCTGTCTTTCTGAAAAACACTAGTACCTTAGATAGTTGCTTTCACTTTAATCAACTTTCAAGCAAGAAAAGAGTCTTTCTGTCATTATACACCCACAATAGGTTTATATATTTTATAGATTTCACAGATTTAACTTTGGCAAATTTATAGACATTGGCCCAAATCCCCTGCCTGCCATATACCCCTTCTTGACAAGTTATGACAGTGATTTTTTCACATGCTGCTTTGCTCATCTGAGGGTGTGCAAAACCCGAGAGAAACACCAGCTCAGCCAGTAGATGGGTGGGCACAAGAGGCTGAGGAGTCGTCTCAGCAAGCACAGACTCCCGGCAGCTGTTTTTTTCTGCCAGGTCCACTGCGACTAAGCGATCTATAGAAGCACTGTGGTTGGAGTGAAACAACTCCAACTTTGTCTTCCCAGGAAACAAAAGCCAGGCAGATCAGCAATGGCGAGTTAGCAGGGTACCTGCTGGGGTGCCAGCCAGCCTGGCATGGGAACTGCCTCTGCACCAGATGCTCCAGGACCTCCAGCAGCTCCAGAGGGGCTGATGCACAGCCGAAGCCATCTCCCAGCTCTGGCCACAACTCAGCCAGCCTGTGAGTCCTGAGAGTGTGTGGCTCAAGCCAGGGCTTCCCAACATCCTTCCCTCTAGACTGGAGGAGACAAGGGGGATGTGGTTGCCATCAGTGGCCCCTAAGTCTGAGCTGCTGTCTCTATGATGAGCCATGCCAAAGCCCCAGTGATCCTGGCTCCCTCTCAGTCTCCTTTGGTGGCTTAGCCATGAAAACAGAGGGGAGGTGAGAGCTGGGACTCCCAGGCTCCATTACGTTTTGATTTTGATAGTTATCTTTTCCAGGTTTCCCCTTTGCTGGTTTCCCCCTTCTAAGAGAGACTTACAAATGTTGTTTCTTGTTTCTTTCCGAAACCCAAGAACATCTTCCACCACCACCCACACTCACACTCACCAGCGTTTTGTAGCAAACGGGTAGCCTCAGTTTTCATTCAGCTATCCTGTTAAACCACCCGCTCCGCACGCAGCACTCCAGCTAAGTCACTCAAGCTATATTACCCCACATGTGCTGACCCAGGTGCCAGTCACCCAAGCTAAATTTGCAGTGAAGCTGCAATAAAACAACAGTGAGGTCCCAGCGAGCTACTTGCTGTTGACAAATTATTCCTACTCTGTGTTTGCTTGCACGGTCAGTAAAAAGCCCTGGCTGCAGGCCAAAATAATAACTCAACATGAACAGGACACCATTGCCTGCACCCGTGTCAGGGCAGCAGAAGCCCAGAGTCTGCACGGGACCTCAGAGGTGGCAGCCTGCCTGCCTGGGCAGCTCTGAAAAGCAGAGAAGGGATGGGAGCCATGTCGGGTTTTCTTCCGCCATGCCCATCTTGGGCTCAGCGCGTTGAGCGGCAGCTGACTCCACCCTGCCTTTCCTAGCCCCAGGCATTCACCATCGTGGGTGTCCTCCATGTCTGCATGAGGAGGAAGAGGATGAGCTCTCCCCAGACGTGGGGGAACATAAGGGCATCAGGACCCATTCCTCCCTGCTGTGGTAATAGCTCTCGTCCACAGGAAAAATGATGGAACTCATTTTTTTGCTGATCCAAAAAAGTGCCTGGCTTGGAAGATGAGTTACAAAGTGGGAATAACTACACTTGGAAATAAAACAAACAATTGCCTTAAAAACACCCCAAGAAATTATATTTAAAGCTGTTACTTAGATTGCAAAGTAAAACATTAAGCAAGCAGGAAACAGAGGCTTAAACTTTGCCCGACACTAACTTGTAAACTCCTTTTTCTTCAAGTTTCTTAATCCGTGCAGTGAGATTACTCTTATCTCTAGGTCAGGAGAAGATAAAGTCACAGTATTTGTGAAGCGATCATTGACATGCCACCCACTGTGGACCGTGGTATAGAAAGCAGCTATGGGTATAAGCCAGCATGGCCGCTCCCTGCAGCCCGACACTTAGTCCTTCCCTGCAGCAGCCACTGGCACTCTGGTGTCAGCCTGGGGCAGGGAGAGGCACAGTGCCAGTAGCAGACCAAGGAAGGGACTGCAAGACCTGGGACTGCTAACAGAATTCAGTTTGTCTGGCTGCAGTTGGAGACCAGGGCTCTGCTGACACCTCTCTACCCAGCAGCTCTGGTACCAAGCACTTCATGCCCTCCACCACTTAGCTGGGACACCTGTCCTGACCCAGTTATAAAATAATCCCCACATATTATTTTTGGGTGGGGAGGCAGGGGAAGGAGGATTCCTATTAAATGAGGTCTCTGATTAGGGTCACCTCACGGCCCTCCTGCTGTCAGTGCAGACATCGAAGGGGTGGGAGCTGCTGCAGTGCTTTAGAGGAATGATGTGCAGCCTGAAGAGGGGCTTAAGCTGGGACAGCCGAGCTGCATGTCGTGCTGGGAGGATGAAGCAAAACAACCACTGCTTCCCTCAGCAGCCGAGCATCAATCGGCCTGTGCACCAAGTGAGACAAGAGCGTGTGGAAAGCCAGCAGGCAACCACGCAATTAAAGATGGCACCATCATACACACACACAGAGGATCTGAATTCAAATTGCACAAGCATGATCAATTCTGGTGTTTCGTAACTTTCAAGAGTGCAGCTTTACCAATTAAATAGCGTTTTTAAAAGGATGTTTTTAGATATAAAAATAAGGTTGTTTTTAAATTCTGCACATTGTCCAAGGAATCAAGAGGTACGTCTGATATCCGAAGGACAGTAAAATTCCTTTCACCACTTATAGAACAAGTTTCCCATAAGTTTTAAGCTTAAATAGACCCCTAGAGAAGCCATTTAACAACCAGAAAATATGTATTGTCAGCTAGGTGTTAATTTCCACAAATAACAGAATACCAGCCTTCAACATACTTTCCTACAACTATCTGTTGTTAAGCACGCACCGATTCAAAGTTGAATTCTGTAATAACTGCAAGGTACAAAGAGGATCAGTAATTAAGCCATGGGCTAAAAAGTGTAGTCAAAAATGGGAGAGAGCAGCAGCAAATTCTTTCCTAAGGTTTACCTACATGGCTCACTTTGTTAAGGAAGTATCAGCTGGTTTGCATTGCAACAACTTGAACCATAATCACAGTCACTGGCATGGGACATGGGACTGTGCTTTCAGGAGACCAGCAAGTTTTGCACTCCAAATAAGTTCCAAAATCATGACTACACAGAATACCTCGTGGGTGGCTGAAATCATTTGGCCTCCAGCCTCAGGACTGTCAGCTTGCACAAGCGAGCTATGCTCACCTCCCGGCAGCCGGCTGATCTAGTGGGTCAGCCAGTGCAGGGCCTGCGTCACACCAGTACCCACTAACAGGGAACTACCTGGACCTCTGACACACACGTCCAGTAGCTAAGCATGAGTGCAGAGTGCTGCTAGCCATCTGCTTGTCTGTTTTACAGATACCTGGAGCTGCACAGAGCAAGACTGAGGTTTGTTCTGCTGAATGAGACAGTCTAACCTGGCATTTTAAAAGTCTTTCCAGAACAAAGAAAATACATGTACAATAATGAAAGTTCCTCTCCATCCACTTCCTTCGTTATTGCTGTTGGATAATGAGGTTTAGCATCAGTTTTGTGCTACACAATTGTTGCCACAAACCTCCTGTTTATGTTTGGTGTTTGTGTATTTGTTTTGTCTCCCTGTGCAGATTTCAGTGCTCTTTGGAAACCCCAAACAAATCTCTGACTGGGCTGCCTGTGAATGAAGCCTTTACTCCCACAGTGTTATGAAAGCAAACACAAGCCCAGGGTCAAGTGCTTCTTTTGTCCCAGTAGTTCTTTCCCACGAGTTCAATCCTGCCATTAGCATTGATTTCCACTCCTTTAATCTGGAAACGCCTATCACAGTTTCTCAAAGCACTTTTTTTTCTGCTGAGATTTCCCCAAATATTAGAGAAGAAACTGTCAGCTCCTTACCTTTACCTCCCGTTGCCTGCAGCATCTTCAGATGATCCACTGTCATTTGCAGTATTTCCGCTTTTTCTAATTTGGCAGATCCCTTTGAGATAAGAGACTCATATAAATAAAGGCTTACAAGTACTAGAAACTTCAATTTGATATACTTTCCACTGAGCTCAGCCTTACGGTTTCAATTTCCCCTATCATTAGGACATTCTCTGCTTAATTCTTTCATGAGCATCTGCCTCCCAGACTTTGTCTAAGGACTAATGCTGTCTCCTCTCCAGCTACACAAGCAGTGGCAGCAGCACAATTTTGCTTTATTAAGGCTACATCTCAGCATAACTCTGGCCTTAAAGACAGCATAAAGATAACATCTTCATGAAATGAGAGAAAAATGTAACTTTCTGGACTCTCCTTTTAATAACAAACACAACTGGAGAGCTGGCAGGACAGGTCTGCACAGTGACGGACTAAAGATCAGGCTGCAACCTTTTTTCTTCTGCTGTTACCAGTAGGTGTCCCTGTGGACACACACCCAGAAGTATCCCATTTTCTTAGCCACCTATTAATTTTTGACATGTCATTTGGCTGCCGAATATTCTATTCTCAACTGAAAAAGCAACTGCATAGTTCTCTGTATTTTAAGTTGGTGAGAGGTCTAGTTTGCAAGGACATGAAGCTAAACACTGTGAAAAATAAATACTTTAGCTTCTCTGTCAGTAAAAAACTTCTGTTACTGAGGGTGGCTCACAGAGCTACCATAGGTGCTGGAAAAGTATAAAATACAATTTGAAAGGCAGTATTAGAATATTCACCTATTAAAAAAAACTATTTAGTGTGGTGGCATTCCCTTGAATGTCTGGAGCACGTCCAGATGACTGAGTTTATCCTGCAAATGTTACTCCAGTGCAAGAGATCATGCCTTGGCATCAGTTAAAACCAGGGCTGCACAAGCTACAGCCACCAGACGATCGCATCCTGCAAAGCCGAATTTTTCTCTCGGTTATCATCTGGGCCTCATCAGCGCTGCCAGCCGCCCTGCAGCTTCAGCTGCCTTCTCCCAGGTTGCAGCCTGCAAGGTAGGTGAGGCTTCCAGCTTCCTCCACAGCCCCACTTCCCAATCCCTGCAAGGGACTCGGGAGAGCAGAGCTGTGATGTGGGAAGGCAGGCGGAAGCGAAACTAAACCTCCAACTTGGAAACCTCAGTGAGCTGAATGTCAAGGAGCTGGAAGAGGACTGACTACTTTGTCCTTGGCATACTGCAGAAAAATGGTGGGGCTTTCTGAACAAAATGCAGCGCCCGCTCATTTTTATGCCAATACATTTTCTTCAATCTCCTTACTGCCTTCAGCTCTTTCCTCCCACAAAGGTTGGTGCACATGTGAATTTTTGGTCAGAATTCCCCGTTTTACATGCGACTACATCCTGTACTTTTCTCAGACTTCATCTTTTCCATAGACACAGTACAAGCCGTCTCAGTGAGAGTGACTAATAGCTAAAAACTGCATGGTGCTGGGTAATTTCCAAAGGCTCTGTAGGACTTGTTTTATAATGTTTGTGGTTTTCAAGAAGTAAACAATAAAAGGGGACAAACAACTGTTGTCTCTTGCCCCCGTTCATCTAGCTGAAAATACCCATCACCCTGTTTTGCCAGAACACAGGGAAGGGCACAGTTACAACTACTAGTTACAAAAAGCATATTGCACGTGATGCAAGTGATTCTCTCACCATTATGACAATATTTAAAATTTCATTTAACTTTTGTTCAGACCAGGGAAATAACAGGCCTAAAATGGTGCGGGGCTTGCCTCGCATTTACCGCTGATGTTCAGCACCTCACAATCCTCCCCTCAAAATTTGTGTTCTATCCCTTATTTAACTATTACAAGGAAGACAGGTTCTTCATTTTCAGCTGTTTCTTTTTCCTGAAAACATAGTATTAACTGCACATATCCTTAGGTCTCCAGATACCTCCAGTAAAACAAGAAAAAGGCTAAATACTGACTCAAAGCTCAAAAAATAAAAATATGGAAAAGTAAATAAATAATTAAATTTAAATGGCATTAAAAAAAATATCCTTTTTTACAGGATAGATTGTAGTCAAAGTTTTTGGTCTGTAATTTCATGACGAAGGAGCGGAATCAAAGTTAGCTGGATCCTTCCAGCCTTCTGACTGAATACTTTCTCACTGAAAGTCTTTGAACATATCACTGACTTCACCAGCTCACATGACATGGGCCTATTCCCACTCCTAATGCCCTGGTTCTAATGACTAATCTTAAAACATAATCCAGGCTGACTGTTCCCTTTTCAGGAAACCGGATTGATTATTTTGCAACTGAAATTACAGATTAAGAAGTAAAGATTTCTTAAAGTGGGGGCAAGTTAGATTATATGTAAAGATTTAGACAGAGGGCTAACTGACATACAGATTGGGAGAGTTGTGTTGGGTTTGGGTTTTTTTAAAAAATATAGAGTAAAGTGCATTTTTAATAAAACCACTACTGGAATTCATCGAAAGAACAGAGGCAACATGAACACCCTTAAGGGAATAACAAGCCAAAGAATGGAAATGTTTTTCAGCCTTATAATGAATTATGTTTCTAATAGTTTTGCCACAAGAAAGCATTTTATTGAAATGCCTGCTTTGTGCCAGATCAGGACACATACAATATTATTTTAATGAGTTTTACAAGAGAACTAACATTGCCAAATGAGATACAGAATTAAAAAAAAAGGGCTTACTTGTTTTTCAAAAGCAGTTGGCACAAGCCGCCTCAGCTCTGATAAACTGTTATTTATACGATCACGGCGCCTTTTCTCTATAATCTATTCCCAAAAAAAACAAAACACATTAAGTTTATTTTTAAAAAAGGGCAGAATCACAGCACACATGCAAATTGTCACATGGGAAAAGAAGTAAATGCAACATACCCCTCTTCTTTTCTTTCTGGCCATAATCTGAGATGTTGTTGTTGGGGAATTGGATCGAATGACAGAGCTATTGCTTTGCCTGTGAAACAATAAAAGTATGTCAGGTGTTGCACAACTTGACACTACTCTTCGAAGACACCTTAGGTCACCATATTAGGTTTGCATAGACCCTCGCATGGCTTTTTCAGTGCTTAGAAGATGGGCTTTGCACTGCACAGAATTTTTACAGAGAGTGATAACTCATTTTGTATTGCCCCAGCACATATTTTGAATTGACAGAATACTCTGTTGGAAACACAGTTATTTTCTGAAGACAGTTCACTGCCCAGCTCAGCTGATTCCATTTTCATTGCATATAAAGACCTGCCTATCAAATACACACTGAAGAACTGAGTCCAAAACCATGTGAACCATCTCTACATGCTAACAGCTGTGGAAAGTGTGTGTACGCAGTGCCACAACCTCTACCTGGCCCTCTAGGTTTTGACATTCCTGCCAAATGCTACATGAGTCAATAGATGCTCAAGTACAAAGTTGGTTGCCCAACCCGTGTCTATCATGTTGTCCCACATGTGGAACAGACCTGAAAATGCACTTTTAAAACTCCACTACCCACAAAAAGGCTTCTACTTCATCATGAGCAAGCAAAAAATCCAGTAGCTTCTGATACTCATTTAGCCACTGGTGAAGACAAGATGGGGCTCCAACGTATGTGCCTCTAAATTGGCAAGACCATCTCTGAAGCGCAGGAGCTGCCAGGCCGGCCCTGCTTGGGTAGACACCACGGCCCAGCCCCGGCTCACACACGGGGTCTGCTGAAGTTATCAGGCAGCTACTGGGAATCCCTGCTTAATTTTCACAGCTCAGTTCCCACTGGCGCCGATACCCTTAGGTTGTTCGGCCTGCTCAGGAGCTATCTGGGAAAAGATCTGGCAAATTAAGCGGAGCTAATGAACTGCAGCTTGGTGGCTCACAAGCTACTTCAGTGCTGCGCATACTTTAGAGGTTCGGGCAGCTCGACAACGGGGTGAATTCTTGGGGGGTTATCAACAAGCTGCTAGTTGTCACAGAGGGGGACAAAACTGCACCCCGCTTGGTATTTGGGGGGACCGCCCCCCATCCCGACGGGGCGGCCGGCTTCCCCCTGGCTCTGCTCCATCCCGGGGCGCATCCCGACCCTGCCGCCGCCCGCGGAGAGAGCGGTCCGGGGAAGGCTGGGGCTGGTCCACTTACCCCGAGTAGTTGTTCTCGCTCCCCACGTCTATAGTCTCGTCCATGTCGCTGTCTGAGGTAGTTTCCTCGCAAGGTCGCTTCATCGTGAGCACAGGACGCTGCGCAGCTTACAGCCGGGATGGGGGAAAAAAATAAATCCGGGGGGGGGTGGCTCCGGCTCGGACGGTCTCCGCTCCGCACCACCGGCACTGCCTCTCTGAGGCACTTTCCCACGACGCGGCACAGCCTCAAGACCGACGGCCCGCCCCCGGCAAGGCCCGCCCCGCCGGGGGTGGCGGGGAGGGGGGCCGCCCATTGAGGGGCGCGGAGCTGCGGAGGAGCGGTCGGCTGCCCCGCGGGGGGCCCGGCTGGCCTCGGCCGGGAGCGGAGGGGGTCAGATGCCCGCAGCACTGGGCTGGGATTTGAAGCGGGGGGAGTGCGGAGCTCCGGAGCAGCCTTTGGACTCGCCCTCTGGGGGAAATAAGCGGGATCTGACACCCAGCCCTCCTATGTCGCCGGAGGAGCGAGGCAGCCCCACTATCCCACTCGTCATTTTGGGGGGTCTAGCTGCCCTTGGCACATAAGCCCACCATCCCTTCCAGCAAAGCCCCCGGCCGTGCCGGGCAGCCCTGGCCGCTGCTTCTCGGTTGCAGCGGAATGTCTTGTAAGGGCACAGGAGCGTGGGTTTGGGGGTTGTGTAAATCCCTGGAAAGGTATAAATCCCAGGAAAGGCATAAATCCTGGCTGGCCAGGCCAGAGGCCCCGTCCGTCCCGTCCCGCCCCGCAGGGCTCCCATGGGCGCGCCGAGGGGCAGCGGGCGCTTGCAGGGACAGGAGCCAAGGACGGCGATAATCCCAGCTGGAAAGGACTTGGAGAAAGCTTAGCGGCTCGGTTACTTGCGGATCTGTAACAGACGGGTTTTATTTTGCTTTTGTTTCGGATTTTTCCCCCGTCTGTGCTTTCTAATTCCAGATACTGACAAGATACATTCGGGGTAGTATGTTCTCCGGTATATTCTCCGCAGAAATTTAATCTTTCACCTTCGGTGACTATCCCTCTCTGCCCGCCCGCCCTCCGTCCCCTTTGTCACCTTCCTGGGGACATTTTTTCTCCCGCCCCTGCTGCCGGAACTCCGGCCCAGAAGGGCAGGAGGCGGTCGGCGAGTTGCGGCGCCGGCACCCTCAAAGGGCACCGCCGCTTTGTCGTGACCCTCGGGGAACACACGGAGTCGCGGCTCACGCAGGAGCCCGTAGGACTTGCGGCCAGACGGGGAGGCGAGGGGCATGCTCCTGCCGAGAGGTTCCCCCTTGCCTCCCCGCCTGGCCGTCTGGATCTGCGGCTGCCCGGCCCGGGCTCCGGGAAGCGCCGCGGCAGCACCTGCCGGGGAGACCCACGGGGAAGCAATCGCGGGGATAACCATAAAACGATGAAGCAACGAGTAGTCCCCTCGTCGGCGCGGCGTGCCCTCCCCGCGAACCCCACCGTGGCGCTGTGGCCGCCGTGCTCTCGCCTCTCCGGGTTTCCAGGAGGCGACAGCACGATGCCGCGCCTGCCCCAGGGACTGGGGACCGGCGGGTCGGGAAGCGAAGTAAAAGAAGCTAGAGGGGACGATGGCTCCGGCTTTTCCTTTCGGGGCAGACTGCGAGCTCGGTGGGACGGGGGGTAGCGGGAACCTTCCCGACGAGACTCTGCTTGGCAGCGCCGAGGCCACTTCTGCCCGCGGGCGGAGTTTGCCCCGGCTGCCGTATATTTAGCAGGCGATGGTGCCAATGATCCAGTTTTCCACTCGGTTAAATCCTTCTGACGGTGCAGGTGGTTTGTTTCGTTTGTGGGTGTGCGTGCGAGGAAGGGCAGTGGCGAAAGAGAAACCGGCGCCAGCTCTTTTTTCCGCTAATACTCCCGCCTTCTGTGCAATTATATTTGGTGGCACGTCGGGTGTTTGCTCTTTCATGTGGATGTTGCTACTATGTAAAGGAACAGAGGGATTTCATGCCTCATTGCCCTAGCGGGACATCCTTTTCATGCCCGTGTTTGCCGAGTTACTGAAAGCTCCGCGGCTGCTCAGACACAACAGCAGCGGACGCCCGCGGGAAAGGCAAAGGCAGTTCCCGGGAACTTGGGACGCATTCCCCACAATGGCCCCTTTGATGGGGTTTGAAAACAACCCCCAACAAAACTACAAAAAAACACAACCCACCCCCCAAAAAAGCCCAAACAAACAAACAAAAAACAACCAAGGAAAAAAAAAAAAAAACAAAACAGGATGGGGATCTTTCGGGAGAAGTGGAATAGCAGAAGAAGCTTGGGGCTCCCAACTTCAGTTTGAAGCACAAGCGCTTGAGAAATCTAGGAGCAGACGCAGCAGTTTTACTGCTAGGCGTGAAGTCTTCTAGATTAAAACAAAACAAAACAAAACACAACAAAACATAATACAAAACTTCCCTTCGTTGTCCATGCCGTAAGGACACGGGGGAGACCTGAGAAGGCCAGGCCCGCTCTACTCGGCCGCCCGGGACCCTCGGGCCCGTAGGGACCGGGAAACGCTGCCCCGCCGCAGAAATCGCCTTTCGGGTGGGGAGAGATTTGGTAGGTCTGTGTTGGAGTCCGTTCAACCCGCCCGGGCTGCAGCTGCTCTAGACGCGCTTGCAAACACTTCCGAAACGGGGCAACAGACTCGAATGTGGATTTTTTTAGTCCCCGCTAAAATATTTTAATAGCCGGGGAATACTGGTTTCCGAGCTGTCTCGGGGTTCTGCACAGAAATCTTTACTGTCACGCGTCGGTGCCGCTGGATTTGTAATTTCTGGAAATAGTTCCTGCTGCCTTACGATACTGTTTTTCTCCCTGAGGCATAAACCTCCCGTGCTTTTCTCCTACGGAAACCTGATCTATCCTATGTTTACCTCCCCGAGTTGAGATTATGCCAGTGTTGTTTGTCGTGGATCCGGCTACTAAGTCTTCCTGCAGCCTTGCCGAAGTCCCTCCTTTGGGAAGCTCCTAGTGTTAGTTTGCAGGAAATTACTAGTTTCAGTTTGCCCAGGTTTTTTATTGTTGTTTTTTTTTTTTAGGTCTACCTGCTTCTTGAGGCAGGAATTAGGGGCTCTCCCGCGACGCAGCTCGGAAGGCAGGCCCTTGCTGGGCGCCTGGCCAGCACCCCCGCCAGTCCCGGGCCCGCGGCAGGTGCGGGAGCGCCGCGGAGGCTCCTCCCGCGGGCAGGACCGCAGAACCGGCACCGCGACCCCGTGGGCCGGGCAGGAGCTGGGACGGGTCCGCGTCGCTCGGGGAGCCGCCGGCGCGGGGCCAAGCCTGCTGTTTTGCCTAGATGGAAGTATGTCCTATCACTCGCGTGTCTCTTTCTCCAGTGGCCCCGTACAGCGTAGCTCCCCGGAGCATCTGCTGCAGAGGGACTTCCCGCTCTGCTAGCAGCCAGCAGCGCTGACAGGCACGCATTTGAAGCCCAGATAAATCCATCTTTCTCCGTTCTCTCTGAAGGCAAAAAGCCGGACCCACTCTGACGCTCCCCGCCGGCGCTCCCTGCCTCTCGAATGGAAGTTAGGAAGCCCCCGCCCTCGCCCACGGCCGGCAGGGAGACAGCCGGGCGGAGACCCTTACTCCCTCCCGCAGCCCCCGAACAGCATTTTCTCCGGGACAGGCAGTCCCGGCCGGCGGGCAGCGGCTCGGCGGGAGGTTCCCCGGCCTGGAGACACCCTGTCCAGCCGGCGGCCGGCCGGAGGCGGCAGGAGGCGGGCAGGCAGCTCCCTCGCCTTCCCTCCCCTCGGTTTAGAGTTTGGTTTGTCTTTTCCTCTTGGGGAAAAAAAAAAAAAAAGCGGTGAGAAGAACAGCTCGGGATGGCTGCGGGGCCTGGAGGCGGCTCCCCGGGCTGCGGTGGGGCCGGTGGGGCCGCTGCCCCCGCCAGTGGCGGAACTCTGGGGGCTTTCCGAGAACTGGCTGGCGAAACAAGGAAAGCAGGACGTAGCTCGCTACACGCATAGACCTGAATCTCTTAGAGGAGCGTTAGTCGCCTGCCCCCCCGCCCCGTCCCCGAAAATAAGCCTGCCATTTCCCCGTGATTTCAGGATGGCCCCTTTTACGTAAACTGTGAGACACTGAGGATTAAATAGTTCGGAGTTTTAAAGAACATTTTTTAATGTCCGTGGCCTCCTGAAGGAGCTGCAGTTTTATCCAGCAGCTCTTTCCAAGGGGACTCAAGATTTTGTCCCGAATTTATTTACTAGTCACAGGAGGCACTCAAACTTTTCGTCATAGAGCTGTTTTTATATATATATACACTTTACCCTCTCCCTTTTAAACAAACGTTTCCTTCACCCAGTAAGCAGCCTTTTAGAAATATTTCTATTGTTCTCTATTCTATATTGTATCTATATTGTTATATTATTTTAAGTTACTTTATTCTTTTTAGGAAGGTCTAAGAAGGGTAGAGAAGACAATCTGCATTCATAAACGATGAACAATGATACTGTATTTTTTTTTTAATGAGCTCGGTGTTAACTGCCACGAAAAACTGAAAAAAAGAGAGAAAAGCTGTTTTTTATTTCCCCCGCCCCCCTCAGATGCAATTGTAACTAAAAGGTTAATATAATTTCTAAAGTCATAGCAAGGTGGGATTGAGACCAAGCCAAAGGAAATAACACTCAACAAAGGTGGCGAGACCTTTAAAAATGTGGCTTTGCCTAGGCAGTGGCTGCACACGGGTGGAGGTGGATCCACGACATTCCATGGATTTTTATCGTGGAGGAGTACTTGAGTATTAGCTGGGCTGTGGCACTCTTGCCAGTGGGTCAAAGTGTGGGCTGATCCATGAATGGTTGCTGTGGTACTACACACTGGTAGTACATACTGGTACTACAGTAATGGCATAGATACTGATAGAATGGGCTGCCCTGAGGTGGATGTGATCACACCAGTAGGTTACTGCAGGTTGCTTCAGTTTTGGGAAGTAAAAATATTGTTCAGGGATTGGCTGTAAGAAAGTAGAATTTCAAGCTGAATATGCTTAAATATGAATATTTTAGGCTGACCAGGCAAACATGACTCTACGTCTGCTGTGATGTGTCACACTACTTCCCTGCTCTTGGTGCCTACAGAGGTCAATGACTGCACTCTCCTGGGTCGAGTGTTTCCTCCTGGCTCCTGGTCAATAGGTGCTGCGTGTTTGTCGGGTCCTCCCATTGAATGCATGAAATGCTCTCCCTGAGGGCTGTCAGTACTTCATAGGTGACAGGGAAAGACAGGAATACCTTCGCTGGCTCCCACAGAATGAAGGACCCAAAGCTGTGCCCTCTGGTGATAGCAAGGATGGTTGAGCAGCATCACAAGGAAAGGCTTCTGGAGAGGACAAATCCTGCAGTTGAAGAGCCTCATCCTTGACTCTCTGCACCTTGGCACACTTCCTATGAGAGCTCAGGCATTCACAACAACTAATTAAATTAACAAAAGGTATAAATTAAAAGTGCCTGTGAACTGTATTGAGTCTCAATTTGCATGCTCTTATTCACAACAGAACTGGCTGCAATTTGATTTAAATTAATTCACTTTCAGAATAAAATAACACTGAACAGAATAAAAGCAGCTTTAGTTTTGAATGGGTGTCTACATTGAATTGTTTGTGGTTTAACTAATCCACTTTTAAAATTAACTCTATTAATTTTCCAGAGCATTTTAATCTAGCCTAGCTTGCTTTTGTCTCTCTATTTTAGTCCACCATCAGTAAAATGGAAACAGTAATTGCCTGCTAACATTTTAAAGTTGTTGTGTCGGAGGGTCTTGGTAACTGCAGCATTCGGCCTGATACTCGGAGTACGTGTTCTGCAGAAGCCAGGCCTTGATTTTCTACACATGTACAAAATTCTTGTCTGGTAATATTTTATGAGGGCTGTATCCAGCTGTACATGACCACAGGAGATAAGCAGCAGTGGAGAATCAGAGCATCGTGGTGCATTTTAAGCTTTCCCTGAACATCTCCTTGGCTTTGGCTCTGTGTTTTTTTCAAAGACTATGGGCCAGTGTTTAAGAACTCTGACTTTAGTCATCTTAATGAATGGCTTCAATGGTGTTAATAGGAACTAGGGCACTTTCTTTATTAATGGAAATCAGGCCACTTAATTACCTCACAAAAGTATAGAGAACCTAGTCTCACAGTTTTCTGCACAACGCGAATGATGAACTTCCTTTTAGAGCTATCTCTGTTAAAATCCATAGAACTGTAGCAAGGATAAAATGATCCTATTGTAATAGAGTACTTGTAAAAATGGGCTCATAAACACGGCTTTCTTGTTGAAGCTAATTTCTGTTTAAGTAAATTTTCATAGTGGTGAATCATGGTTTGACTAGCTCATGTCACTAGTAACCTGTGTCAAAAATTGGGACCTTCTTGAATTTTTCTGCATCAAAACTTGGTGGGTTTTGAATGAAAGGTTTGGATGTTTTTTGTTTTTTTAGTTCCTTCTTCCTAGTCAGCTTTCTTCAGCATTTTCCTTTCTGTCATGAATGTTTTAACTTCAAATTGGACTTATTTTGTGCCCTTTGGTTGCCAGAAACTGGAGAATTGTCATTATTTGAGTTTTGTTGTTGGTTGCTCTTCTAAAATGAAAACCAAAATGCTTTCCAGAGAGTTAGGAAGGAACCAATTTTCAGTGCTAAGGAAACAGCAGTGCTGTTAGCTGTGTTTTCTTTATGAGAGGAAATAGTGTATCATCTTCAGGCTTCAAACCTAGCTTTTAGTAATAAAGCACATCAGCTAATGCTCAAAAAATACCCCTATACATAGACTATGCATATAATAAAAATATGTAACCCCAGATATTCTGGCTTGCGCCATGGCATTCTAATGAACTTCCTCAGTAACAGCAGTCATGGTTTGCATCTGGAAGTGACCATGGATCTGCAGTTCCTGCAAACCTAGGTAAGTTAAGTGGACATGCTAATCATCCACTTGTCAGCAGAAGATGTTATGATCTCTGGGAAATTATTAATGAGAACATCATCTAAGTATCTGCAATAAAGTACGTAGGGTCAACATAAATACTCAACTGGTAAGATTTGTACCCAAATTAACCTGGAATAAGTCCAGTCAAGAGCCAGAGTCTCCCACCACAGAAGAGTTTGAATCAGAATCTTAAGGCAAAGGGGTAAAATGGTTTTCCCCAAATGAATAGTATTAAATACTGCCATGAATGTGCATCCATGAAGAGAATAGTTATTCTGTCACAGAAAGTTCCCTTTTGTCAACCACTCTCATTTTCTGAGGGAAAGAAATTGCCTCTCTCTTGGTTATGCTCAGTCTTGTGTCATATCACTGCCTGTGCTTAAACAAGTATTTTTGTGATTTTTTTTAGTTAATGTTATATTTGAACCTATTTGGCTTAAGGAGGAAAACCTTTATTGACTGCCTATTACTTTTATTTCAATAAAGGAATTGATGAGCTCTCTCTAAAAGCTGGGCCTAATTCCAATTTCCTTCTCACTTCTAAAACAAAAGCATACTGTCAAGATATTTTTTATTTACGGTGATGAACATTTTTTGTTTCTTCCAAACTTATTTATTACTTTGCTAATAATTTAGTTTAGCACCTTTCTGATTACTTTGATTCTGTGTATCTTTTTGTTGTTGTTTATACATAATTTAAAATAAATATGTCATGTTACAGGAAAAAGAGATAAGACTTTCTCTTCAAGAAAAAAGCTATGAAGCTCTGATGACACGTCAGACTAATTGCCAGTGACTTTAAAAGTATTCACTGTTCTTTGTGGTGCAAGAATAGACTGAAGGCTTTCCAAAATGCTAAATGCTTTATTTTGCTTGGTAAGTTGTTTTCTTGTGCTTTATTTAGTTTTGTTTTGTGGGGTTTTTTTAATGGCAGTTGTTAAACAAAGAACATTTATAATTACTGTGAGAGCGCACTTTGCTGGTTCTGGGTGGCTGTTGGTGCTTACCTTTGCAAGAAGCAGAGGTTCAGTTTTCAGACCCATGCTGCTTCTGTTTTGTGCTCCATCACAGAACCTGAGGTGGCCGGCATCACTTCCTTGGGCTTGTGACCCTTCTGGGGCTGCAGCAAAGGGACACTTCCACTTCCGAAACAGCATGAGATCCCTGGGTGTCTTATTCCTGGTGTTAAGGATGAAACAGACACTTAATTCATGTTTCTTCCCTTCAGTCCTCACCTCAGTTGCTGTTGCATTGTTTTTCACCACTCAATTATTTTTTAACTGAAGATTTATCTTCCTTTTCAGAACCAAATCTCCCATCTCTGAAACTTTCTCTTCTTTCAGACCATCACTCCTGCTTTGAAAGCTGCCCTTCCTGGCAGTCTGCAAGCTCTGCTCCTTAGCTTCTCTCTACTTCTGATTGTGCCTTAATTTTCTACTGCTCTTTGTGAGGCATACTCAGGTCTCCACCTTTTCTCCTTTCCTTGTCCCATCTCCATCTCTGGGAACAGCCTGAGGCCATCTTAGGGATCGAAGCACACAGAGCTTGATATCTGGCAGTAACTTCTCCCCACTAACTCTGCCCAGGCTTTTATGTTGCATCTTTATCTGCTAGGCTCTCCCTCTTCCTGCGTCCCTCTCCCATCTTTGGCATTCACACAGCCAGTGCTGAACTTTTCTTCCTTCCTGAAGCTCTTGTCTCCCCAGCTTCCTCAGACATAGCCAAGAGCATCAGTTCTTCCAGTCTTCGTGACAAAGGCTCGTAATGCTGGTGCCTTCTCTGCCTCTTGTTTTCTTAGACATGAAGGCTATCTCCAAGTGCAGCTATCAGGTCTTCCTACAAATGCAGAGAATAATCTGATTTTTCTGCAACATAGACTAAACTTTGTTCAGGCTTTTGCCTGGCGCCCCAAATAAATCTTGTCTCTGCTTCTGAATTGCTAAAAAAGCTGTTCCATTTGTCCTTCTGGTTAATAGCTCCTGTCACTCCCTCTGCCCCACCTTATTCCTACTCTGCCTGAATTAGTCTGCTTTCACCATCTTGGCTCTTGCCCAAGCTTCTCTCACCCCTGCCTTTTCTCTTACCATATCCTCTCCTTCCTTCTTCCATCAGTGTGGTCAAGCCATGCGTATCTGGTCCATTCCTGTGCACATGAGGAGTCTCTGAACACTGTTGGATTTTCCAGACACAGTCAGGAATGGTGGTGCTTGCACAGGGCTCCCAAATATGAGAGCTGTAACAGTTGCCTGTGTCATTTGTTTACACTCCCCATTCTGATTTTCAAGGGTCAGCAGAGACTCCCAAGAGCAGACTAGCTCCAGTATTTTCCAGAATCTGTTACAGTAGCACTGCTAGTATATCTGCTGTATTGCTTTTATATTGTTTCTGGGCCTAAGCATAGGTGCTGTAAAACCCATGTGCTTCCATATGGCTACTAGGTATATCTATGTCCCTAAACTGCCAAAATGTGCCCCTCAGCCTTGGAGCTCCTGCTGGCTTGAAATCCCACAATGAGGTACTTCAATGTACATTATTTTTTGTGTGAGGTGACACGTCAAAGCAGTGACACTTGGACTCCATCACCCATCCACCTCTGTGTGCAATTTGGGTTTCTGCAATCAGAGGGGATTTTTTCTTCCCTGATAGGGGAATTCCAAGCCAAAGCTGCAGCCCTCTGGCTCTGTCAGGGAGGAGGAAGGTGAGAGGGATGAGGTCCAGAAACCTCCCTGCTGCTGCCCTTCCTCAGCTGCTGGTGGGGAGGGGTGTCCGAGAGGGCATATGGGGCTGGGGAACGGCAAAGGGAGGTAGGTTATTTCCTCTGAGAGAGCAGAGCCTGTGCTCAGGAAATGTGCTGAGCAAACCTTCCTCCTCTGAGAGGGAGTCTGACAGTGAGGAGAGCAATAGAAGACCACCTTGCTGGTATTGATGAAGGAGAAGGGGTTGTCACCCAGAGCAAGTGCCTTGCTGGAGGCAGTTACCAAGTACCTGCTTGTCTGAAATAGGTTATTACCCATGTAATGGGTTTTCATTCTATGTCCTGCTTCCAGAGCCAGTTACCCTGCAGGGCTCAGGGGCTCTGGGCACATTTTCATCTAGGGTGAGGCTTTTTCTGTGGTTTCAACAAGGCCAGAGCTCTTGTACTTTCTGAGTCCACAGACTTGCCTGAATAGTTCATCTGAAGTCTGTCATATGTGTTGTTATTGAACCAGAATTTCATTTGTTCCATAAAACAAACATAAAATGCCCTAAGTAACATGGATTTATATTTTTCAGGACCACTCTTTTAAGTACAGTTTCTCCAGGAATCTTAACTTTCTGGTAATTAAAATTATCTCACATAAGACTACTGCTATAAATAAATAAAGACAGCTAACAGACTAGATGCAGAGGAGATGCCAGCAATGTGTTACAGTCTAGAAAGAAGTGCCTGAGGGAATTAATTTATGGGCCATTTATTTCTTCTGTATTGATCTTAAATGAGAAGTAAGCAGACTACTGGAGAGATGTTAAAAAGAGCACATAAGATTTAAAATTTAGAGAACTACCAATATCAGTGAGGACACGGGCATGACAGAAAGCAACCTGGAGAGCTCAGGAGACACAGCCCAAGGCTTAATGTGAATCCTGAAAAATAGGGGTGGCTTCCAGCGATGGAAGGGCACAGGGTGTTTCTAACAGTGCAAATCTATACAGTGGCCATCACAGCTCAGCTGTTCAAATGGCCATGCATCTGGGAAGCAGGTACCAGGGGAGTAAATCCTCACAGTAGTGCCAGTTGATGTCTCATCAATGACGGAAACAGGCCATTTAGCCCTCTGAAAGCTCAGGCAGAAAGAGGATGGCAGGGGTTGCCTTCCCTTGCGTGTTTCATGCTGTTCTCACCTTTTCCTTCAAATCACAGTTTTTTCCTTCAGAACATACCTTGCACAGGGATCTGAAAAAGAAGAAAGGGAAATATCTACTCTGTGTAGAAAGAGATGAGAGATTCATTGCTAGGGACTGAGCTAGTGCAAAGCACATGTGTCCACACACTTTTGTCCCCACACCTGCTCCTCCCCTCCCCTTCCCCATGAACACAGAGAGCATTTGCATTCACATCACCACCCTCCTCCTTTTTCACCTGTGCCTGCACAGGTTCAGACTCTTTAGTAGGGGAGAATCTAAGCCCTTCAAAATCAGTGACAGAACCTGTTGAGTTAATTTTCAGTGTAGCCAGTTTTGCAGTCTTGGATTGGCTGGACGATTGCTGATGTTTTGGTGAGGTTTCATGGTGGCTGGCAAAGTGACTAGGGAAGTATTTCACAGAGTCATGTAAGGGAGAAAACACCCTAACACAACACATTCCAAAGATGACTAACCTTTAAAAATATGTTTTGGTATTTGCTTATATAACTTTACATCATATACAAAATGGTAATGGATAAGAAAACACACCCCTGATATCTCCTTTCCTAACAACATTAAGTGTCTTGTCCAGTAAAGACATATTAAAATATCTGAGAGAGATATTATCAATCTAGCAGCACAGAGAGTGATATACACTTGTTCTGAAACAATGATGTAACTAACTGATCTGCTGCTATTTTATACTTCAGAAGGTTTGTGTAGTCCAGGCAATGCATTATCCAAAGACCTCTGATCTTTTACTAATAGGAATTTTAAAATTGTCTTCTGTATTAGCACCACTGCATAGCCTAGTTATTAATCACTGCAATAACCATTGATTAACTAAATTAATAACTAATGGTTAAAAAATCACATCTTGTTAATATTCAGTAAGTCAGTTTTGGGTACAGTAACAATTAATGTTGAAATATTTCCCTTGTATTTTTAACAGTTTGAGCACTCTTCCTAGCCTCTAAATATCCAGACTTAGTGGCTCCCACTTGAAAAACAGAATTGTTCAAATGGCAAAGCTGCAAAACTCTAGTTCAGAGGGTGAAAGTTTTGTGAAGTGTTCCAGTAATAATAAATGTAAATTTTGCTATGACCACTTGGTGTCATCTAGTCAGAGCTAGTTGGTTAGCTTCTTGTTCTAGACTTGGTTTTAATGTTAAAAAAGTCACATTTAATCTTGATTATCTGAGACATGGAGGACCAATACTGAATCTTATTCTCTCTAGGTCAGCTCAGGGACAGCTTTGTGGAACCACTGGAAGACCACCAGCCTTAACAACTGTATTCCCTTTTAGAAATGCTGCTTTGGGGGCAGATCTAGGCATGAGATTGAGGCTTTTTGTCCTGATTGTGAAGTTTTTTTTTGCCGCCAGTGCTGCTAGAGAGCAGGCAAAGTGAGTACATCCTGTTTGCTGTACCTGAGATCAAGTGCAAGGGTCTTGTGTGCAGCAGACAGCACTATTAGGCAACACAAGTGGAGGCCCCAGGGTCTCCGGTGCAAATCTGATGTGAGCTTAGGTCAGCTCTTTCCTCACTGCAGCATGAGCCCTCCACCTCTTTGCCAGTCTGCTAGCAAGAAGAAAATGCTCAGCCCTTGGATGAGACAAACAACTCTGAGTCTCTGGGGGGAAGCACATTTTTCAATAAGTCCTTGTGAGGTGAAATGCTTGGAATATATTATTATTCTTTGTAATGAGCCTCCTCTGTTCTACTCTTTAGTGGGGCGACCCTGCAGTGAGTTACACCCAGCAAATGGTAATTGCTTGGGACTTGGAACTGAGGCTTGGAAAATCTTTTTGTGCTTAAATCTGTACCTAATCAAATATCTACTCGCTCTGTGAAGAGCAAGAGAGGGGAATATTTCACATCAGCAGAAATGAAAGGCAATGTTTTGATTTGCTTACTTTGCTGCCACTTAAATGCTATTTACCAGGAGATGGGTTTAGAGAGAGGATGCTTTTGAAAGGGTCTTAATTGTTTCATATATCAGAGCTTGCTGTGTTTTAAATATTTATGGTGATTACCTTTGCTGCTGACAGACTAAGGAATTCAATTGTGTCTGGTACTGCCTACCACAAAAAGTGGAATATGGAACTTGGAAAAAAACAGAGTTAGAATCAAGTGCAATTAGTAAAATGCAACAAATGAGTAGCTGGTTACTTACTAAAAAGAAAACAGTCACACCTTGTCACTACTGTGACAATCAAGTTTTTCAAAGATCAGAGCACTGCTTATGGATATTGACAAACTGGAGGGAATTCACATAAAATAACTCAAACTTCTGTTGGACTTTCAGGACTGGTTTATGGGAAAGATTAACACAGCTAGATAAAGCCTGTCTGTCTAGGTACTTGCATAACAGTAATGAATGTGATATATTATGCTGTGTGGTGAAGGGCTTGGTGGAAGCTGGGGGATCCAGTAACCACTTATGAAGTCGTAGGCTGTAAGCACAAAGAAAGGAAAGAAGTGGGTA
Organism: Apus apus; assembly: GCF_020740795.1. Lineage (NCBI taxonomy): Eukaryota > Metazoa > Chordata > Aves > Apodiformes > Apodidae > Apus > Apus apus. The sequence continues at coordinate 38,195,164 of NC_067284.1, forward strand.
AGGATTGCTGAAGGAGCACAAGTGCTAAGATGAAAAGGAGGAAAGCTCATGCCAAACACTAGGAAATATTACCTCCTGTGAGAACTGTTAGGCTGTGGTCAGAAGTTATACAAAACCCCTCAGCTGAGTCATTTAAACTGAATTGTAAAAAACACTCCAGAAAATGTGCTGTATTGGCACAGGGCGAGCCTAGATCGGGAGCAACCAGCCTACTCCCCGGCTTCCTTTTTCCCAAGAGCCCTTTACTGCTGGTATGGTAGATGTTGACTTAGCAAGAAGCAGAACAGGGATAGCTGGGGGCAAGGAGGGAAAATTCAGTACGAGTCTTGTGCACCGTGGGAGCTCAGTGTGGCTGCTCTTACGCAGATGCAGTAGCCCCACGGACATAGCACGTCACACTGACAGGCCGGAGCCAAACACGCCTTGTCCTGCAAAGAGCCATTGTATCAGCTCAGACCTAACCTTCCCTGTATCGCTGATCAAAGGGCTCTGTGCCAAGAGGCAGAAGACAGAATGTCAGGAGACATAATGAGGTAAACTGGGGGATCCACAGCAGCCACTTCTACTGCATCCGTGTTTGTGGCAGGTTGTGCCTGTGGAAGGGAAGCAAGAGGCAGGAGGCTTGCAAAGACACGTCACCTTTCTGCCCTGACGTGCTTTCACCTCTGTCTCCCACCACCACAGGTTTCCCACGTTCTTAATTAAGAAGAAAAACAGTTGAACCTGTCACTCTGAACGTTTTATGTTTCCTTCCTTTTGTGGTATTGATAAGGCAGGAGTTACAGGGATTTGGGGGGAAGCTTTATGGTAGTTGGAAGTAGTCTGGAAAAAAATAATTGCTCTCTTGGGAGCCTCAGAAGTTGTAAAGTGAAAAAATTTGTTCTCAGCTGCATGGAAAATGCTGGGTCCACTTACTTATCCTGCTGAGGTCACCACAAAGGCTTGGTGGTGCCCAGCTGCACCCATCACGCACATCCAGCTACTCTTACTTGCCCCTCTAGGAGACTTCTCCCCATGGGTTTACCTTTTCATGGCCAGCACCATGTTCACCTGTCCAAAATTAATTTAAAACATCGTATTTGTAATATATACTGTCTTAATTGTGAGGGAATATTTATGATTTTGTAAAGTCTCAATTCTCCATTCGTATTTGTCAGAGAGTATGCTGTGAAGGTGAGAAGCAGGCGTGCTTATTTCCCTGCAGCACCATCATAGTAAAATGACCCCAAAGACATAAGAATGAAGCACCTCATGGACTTTAATGTGTTTTATAGTCACAGTACTCTTTCAAGCTGCAGAAACTTTTTGTCCAGTGAAAAATATTCATATTATGCAGATGGGCATGGGATGGGCTAAGGAATAGTTTCACAGTGGGACACTGAAGTTTTGACTCCCTGCATTGACTGGCAAAACCCCATGCCTTTGAATTGAGCTCCCAAGGACACGTAGGCATGTCATGGGGAGTGTGAAGTACCTCTGAACAACAGTGACACTCTGGGATATGTAGTGGCATGTGTAGTAGATGTAAATGATGTTTAGATGTTGCTTAGCAGGCTAGTAGGACACACTATAGGTATGTCCAAGCTCCAGGCCTTTCTGTATTGCTGATACTCATGTAGGGCTGCTGTGGGACACAGCCTGAAGCTCTCCCCTGGAGACAGACCCTGGAGCATCCCATGCTCGAGGTTCTCAGCAAAAAAGCCAGCCTGGTCTGAGGTGAGAGATGGAGGGACCGGACTTGGCCTGGAAAGAGAAGGGGCAGAAGGAAAGGACAAATCTGAGGCAGAGAGGTGGGGGAGAGCCCAACCTGCTGCTCCTTTTGATGAGTGCGTGTCTGGTGACAGAAGGAGGGAGGATCCCACCAGCAACAGCAAGTCATGCAAGGTCAAGCAGCAAACCCAGTTTCTCAGGCCTTTGACATCAGCAGAGCAGACCACAGGGCTACTATCCTCAGCAGGCTGTAGCCCTCCTCAGCTGCCTGTGCCCAGTTCCAGCTCTGTGCTAAAGCCAGCCCTTTGAAAAAGAGCCAGGTTTGTCTCTTTCTTTCAAAATCTACTTAGAGATGCAGTGTTTTTTCCTTCCACGCCTCAAAATTGATGGATGTGGGAGGGCATTTTTCCTTCTGCTGGAGTCGTAGCCTGTTGGGATGACCATTAAAAAAATTAATGAGTGGACTTGCTCTTTGCATGGATAGTACTCTGAAGAAGACCTGCTGACAGACTCCTGACAGACTGGTGTGGAAGAGGGAAGTTTCATGGATTAGTGAAATATGGCCTTGTGTCCAACCAGAGCAACCATCCTTTCCTAAGTATTTAGAAAGTAATACTCATATATCCTCATATATCCTAATTACAGTACTTAATTATTCACAAGTATTTAGATTTTGGGGTATTTTGAGCTAGGGATCTCTTTTCTTGTGATGTAGTGCAGCAAGGGAGTCCAGGCTCAGCTGGAGATCTTTTGCTCAAAGGAGTGTGCAATTTGTAAGATGGCAGGAGGTTCTGCAGTAGATGTCCTCTGACAGAGCCTTTGATCACCATACCCATGTGTCTTAAATTCTTGCTGAACTGCAAAGGACCATTCCTTCTCTGTCTGTCAGACTTACAGGCTGGGTAGAAAAAGGTGGACTTGGCAACTTTCAAGCTTTAGCTAGATCTCTGGTCTGCTTATCTGATAGTCTATTTTTAGCAGAATATGATAGGTATCCTTTTCTGGGAGAAAAGTGCAGTCAAAATACCAGTGAATAAATGCAATTTTTTGTTTTCAACACTCACCTCCTGGACTACTGCTGTCAAGTGACTGCAAAATTCAAATAAATTATTTTGGCGGTTCCAAAAATCTGTCTTAGAAATCTGTCTTTTTTTTCCTTTTATTTGTCAATGTGTGACTAAGCACAAGTATTACAGGAAACATGGAAATGTTTGGGCTTTAAAGAATGGCTGTGGAAAAAGACCTCCTACTGATTAACAACTGCTGTTTAATAACATAATTTTTGGATGACCAAATTGCTGATTGTTCCAGTGGGGGTTATGTTCTGACCAGAAGGGATCCCACCAGTCCCATGTCATCAGCCTGGGCACACTGAGAAGAGCCTTTTCTGCAGCCATTTCCTGCTTCAAAACAATGGAGAATGAGAAATGCCCCTCTTTGCTCCCTGTGGTGTGGGGATCTGTTTAGCACAATCTCCAGGGTGGTGTCAAAACCAGGGGAGAAGGAGCTCGGAGAGGGGCTGGGGTGTGAGGGAGCAACCTTGTTTCAGAGATGCAACCCACTGGTTGATTTGGAAGGCCCAGCTCGTATCAGGGAATCATAGAATGGCTAGGGTTGGAAGGGACCTGAAAGATGCTCTAGATCTGAACTCCCTGCATGGGCTGGGACACCTCCCAGTAGATTAAGTTGCTCAAAGCCATCCAACCTGGCCTTGAACACTTTCAAGGTGGGTGCATCCACAACCTTCCTGGGCAACCTGTTCCAATGTCTTACCACCATCACAGTGAAGAATTTCCTCCTAATGTCTTACCTAAATCTCCCCTCTCTCAGTTTTAATCCATTACCCCTTGTCCTCTCACTACAAGCCCTTGTAAAAAGTCCCTCCCCAGCTTTCCTGTAGGCCCCTTTCCAATGCTGAAAGGTTGCTAGGAGGTCTCCCAGGAGCCTTCCCTTCTCCAGGCTGAACAAACCCAGCTCTGGAAAAAGAGATGTCTCATGCTTGCTGAAACATTGAGGGTCAGCATGGGTGTACTGCGAGCTAGCTAGAAGGAGAGCAGGGTGAGCCAGGGGCCCATGTGAAGCTGACCAGGAGCTTCTCTAGTCTGAAGTTCTCCCTGCATGGCAGGGTGCCAGCCCAGAGCTTCTCTCCTGCTTCCCTCCACAGGGCTGGCACTCAGGCTTCCAATGCACAGCAAAGCCCTGGGTGGCACTTGTGCTGTTTTGCTATAATTGCACCAATTCAGATGCTCACATGCACAAGCTTTTCTCTCTGCTATGTTTTTAGCCTTTTTCTGTTGTGCTGGGAGGCTTGGCTCTAGTTGGGCTGTATTGTAAGGAACTGGCAGAGTGCTGCTGGATGGTCTTTCACAGGTCATGTGTGCAGCTCTACAGCCAAACTCTTCACCTTGAACCGGGCCACATTCATGGCAGTTCCAACATGCTCCCAGTAACACGTTCCCTCTGCCAGTTTCTTGCTGGGCACAATACACAGCTTCAGCTCCATGCACTTATGTATTCTTAGTCTCAGTGTATCTGAAGGCAGCAAATTGATGGGCCTGCCCTTTTTTTTTTTTTTGGCAGCCAGCAGATGCCAGGGAGGGTTGCTTATTGACATTAATCATTACCTTGTTGAGAGCCCTGGGCAGGCTGCTTTAATTGACCAGAACTGAATCCAGTAATCATATAATGGAAAATATACATCACATTTCTTTCAGTAGCACATCTGAATTACAGTAATATGAGTTAATGGCAAAACTCTCAGTGACTACATCAGAAGCAGGAGCAGAGCCATTGTCTGCTAGCACAGATGTAACTGAGCTGTGCCCCACAGTCTGCTGTGTTTAGGCAGTACAGTGAGGCTGTGTCCAAAAAGTCATTAAATTATCCTCCAGGATCCTGCAGCCCAAACCCTATTCAGACAAATAAAGAGAAGTCCGTGCAAGGCGGTTGTAGAACTGTGTTTTCCATTGTTTTCTTCTAGTAGAACCCTTCAATAGGGGGGATGGCCACAGTCCCTTCAAACAGCAGAATTGCTCTAATAAGAATACATAAAAGAGACCATAGAGAAAGCAAATAATTACAGAAACATCTTCTTTTACCCAATTATCTATGGAAAATGATAGTTAAAAAAAAACAGCTGAAAAAGTAAAGCAACAAGAGCAAACGTGACATTTAGTTTGATGCCTGGGAAAAGGGACAAGAACTTAATAATAAACCCAATATTTGTATATTGACTATAGTGTTAATGAATTCAATTTTTGTTAAATAGCATCAAAGTGTTAGATACTACATTGAAAAGAAATGAGGATTAATAGCTGGCCAAAATAGTCAATTGATCCTCTTTTTTTCCATGATGAATGCAAAGTCTATGACCTTTATTCAACAGAATGGTGGAGAGATGATGCTTGGGACTATGTTAAATTGCCATGAACAATAGAATCCAGGGGGAACAGATGTGATTATTTTTTTTTTAACTTGACTCTGGATATATTCCTGTGGATCTTTTCTAAGCCCTTTCCCTGCAGCGTGCAGCCTAACAGCTAAATATTAACTGAAATTCAATTAAAATGTAGATTAAGATGCTGTTCGGCAGAAATTAGTAGCTGGAGGATGAGGAGACCCTTTATCCCCTGGGGTCCATTAGTGTGCACAGATTATACCTGCTTCACTTTGAGCAGTAAATAGATGCATTTGTGGTCATTACACTGGCTCACTGGCATTAAAACTCTTAAATGGCCAAAATATCACTTTTGGAGTGGCACCTTATAAACTAATAGGATTGTGTACAGTATGCCAGATTTAACACATAAACCTTCTTCAAACTTCTGTTATAAAAGTAAGATCTTATTGTGCATGGGAAAAATAAAATACAACATGTCTTACAGTGAGAGTTTTTTGGTTGTTTCAGACATTGATGTAATTTATCATTATAGGTTTGTAAAGCAACACTGAATAATTTCTAGGTAATATCCACCCCGTTAAACTTTGCTTTTTCTGAGAAAGGAGTTAGAATACACTGAAAAGCAGAGGAATACACATGCAGTGAGTTGTACAATGTACATATATGCATGTACTGAAAAGGTAAGTAGCCTTTAATTAGGTCATTGCTTACTGTCTTGCTATTATTTAAATAATCAGGGAAGAAGTGCAAGGGTTTCAAATGGGAAATTGGTGAGGACATGAGTGAACTGGAACAGAATACTCTGCCAGTACCAGTCTAGGGGTTTTCAAAGGGCTACAGAGCTGAGGTAGAGAACGGAGTTAGTTTATGTTCATTCATATTGCAGTGGTTTAGCACTAAATTCTTGAAATATATCTTAGTAGAGAAAACAGCTTCTTCATAGTAATCAAGAAACACCTAGAGATAAATTGATGTTACTAACTGCCTTGCGTTCAGGAGAGCCACTTTTGGGGTTTTCATTTTTCTTCATGTTTACATCTTTCTTTTAAGCGATCATGATAATATATAATATTACAAAGTAGACAATGCCCAGAGTGTAAACTTTTTGTTTCAGTTCTTCAGTAACATAAATATTGCAGACAAAACAATTTTCAGAAGCTACAAACTTAAATTGATTGCTGCCTCTTATTCAGCCATGTAGTACTTCAAATTTGAAACTATGCAAATTTCAATGGAGAGTCTCAGTTTTCAAACATTATTAGGAGTTGGAGAGAAGTTGTAATGACACTAAATTATTCTCTAAGTTGATTTGCATGGGATCTTCTTAGAAAAACTGACTGTGTTTAGATTTAGGCACATCTTTCAGTAATTTTTTTGTCTCAGGACCTCTCAGCCCAGGTTGAATGTGCTGGAGCATCATGTGATTTCCTTGCTGGAAACCCTGAATAATGAAGTCATGAACACAATAAAGTTGGACTCCATCTTTCCATGACTTTATCCTCAACTCTTGTCTCTGCTTTAATGCATTGGTGAGAAAATTCACCTGCTGCCTTCCCTGCATTCAGCTGCTCCTAGGAAATGTCTGTCAGGTCAGTAAGTTGTGTCTCAAGAGGACAAATTAAAATAATGATGCCATCAAGACTGAATCTCATCTGTTGTACTTCCAGAAAGGGTTGAGTTACATGAATGATGTTTTTGTGTTTGAATTTTCCCTTCCAGAGTTTCAGGGACAACATATGAAGTACTTCCTGGGAATGAAAGACTCACCTAACTGGCTAGGCTTCCAGGTTTCCACTGTTAGTGCTCAATAAATGTGCAGACTGGTTAAAACTCACCTCTTTCCCTTTAGATGCTTGACCCCAGTTATTTTTCTGAGTGCCAAAACTTTGCTAGGAAAAAAAAGAAGACCCAAAAGAATGTCATGCTACTTGATGGAGAAGAAATCTCTTTCTCCCCTGGCATTAAACTCTTGAAGGTGAACAAAGAGGGAGACATGTCTAGAAATGCACAAAGAAGCTGGCTAATTAAGAGAGCTCCCACTGCCCCCCTTCATGAAAGCTGCTATGCTTTTGAAACCCTGGAGATGGTTTCACTGTGAATTTGTGAGGTTAGGAATACAGCTGGGATGCTGGGACTGTGGGCTGGGTGGTATGTATAGAATGTGTTTGATCAGTTTCCCTGGTTGTATTAGAAAGAGATGGCATAAAACGAATGGGATGGAAATAGGCAGAAGGGATGAGCAGCTCCCTCTGGGATAAGTCTGAATTGATTTAGATTGTGGGAATTTTTTTTATTTTTTTTTTTTGTATTGAATGTATTTTTTCCTGGAGATTTCAGTGAGAAGATTTTTTTCTCTCCTAATCTTTATCAAGGTCACAGAAAACATTTTTTGAGCCTTCAGAAACATGAAGCTCAAACCTTGCAGTTCATTCTTCCAGATGTTAGCATGGCATACTACAGCCCAGCTTTCTGTATATTGATACAAAAATACCATGTCAATCTTACCTCACCCATGGTATTTTGCACTATTACTGTTATTTCCTACTTGGTCTTTACCATATTTTGGTATTTGACCCAGAAAAAATATTTGTCTTTCCTGAAACATCTCCACTGAGTAGATACTTGAACACTGCAATTCCTGGGCTAAATATATGCAATTGCAGCACATTGAACAAACAGAACCTGAGTGATGCACGACATGATGCCTGTTTGAAATGAGTAATGAATAATGAACCTTCACCACACCCCATTAAATCCACCAACACTAAGGTTGCCCAGGATATCACAACACATGGGTAGGGAGATTCACAAGTCACTCAGCCTTTTCTGTCATATTCACAAGCAAAAGCTCCTTTAGTACTGTTTCTGTAAAACTAGTAGGAACCAGTCCTTTACACCAGTTTGAAATCAGTCAGAATCCTTTTGTCTGTTCTTCCCTTTTAAGTCCCTGATCATCTGATTCCTGTACCACTGACGAGGGAGTTGTTCACTTGACAGGACCATGGATAAACTTGGCAGAAAGTAAAAAAGCATTAATAATAACAGATGTTGTAATGTTTTGCTGTTTACAAGACCCCCGTGTGCTCCATGTATCATTTGAAATTATATTGAAAGGATTGATTCTCATTTAATTAATATAAGATAAAACATTCACAGAACAGCTCAAGGCTTTCTAAAGATGCAAATAAACAACTCAAGAGTCTTTCTGAGAAATTCTGTGTTTGGACCTGACACCGCCCTTTAAAACCTGGTACTCAAATGAGAAACTGGTTTTGTTTCAGTTTTCTTTCTCTTCTGTTGTAAAGATTAGAGTTGCACTGAGACTGTACGGGGAAAGCAGTACCAATTAAGGACATGTAAAGTATCAGAATTAAAGGGAAAACAACTTTAAAGCTTGTTTGAAAACTTCATGCAATTGTTCATGACTGCCTAACCTGTTCTTTCAATGTCTCTTCCCTTTGGCTCTTATTCAGCAAGCTGCTCAAGCTTATGGCTTGCTTTAAGCAGGCAGCAGATTAAAATCCTTGTTGAAATGGGTTAGGCACAGTTATATGTAAGTTCAGTTCAAAATGATAAATATTTGTTCATATCAGTACTATGTAAAACTTAATCTTTAACCTCATGAACGCTTTGTGACATGAGCAAAAGACTTGGAGTCTTGCATAAGCCTCTTGAGGAGAAGTTCCACGTGCACATGGTGAATGAAGAGTGCCTTTATTCAGAAGCAGCTATGGATCTGTAGATTTGTAATGATTCACAGGGCAATTTGTGGAGATCTTGGAAACCTGAGTTTCCTGGGGCAGCAGAACACATTGACAAAAGAAATAGAGCAACTTTGCTTTTTTTTTACCAACCGAGGGGCATCACATTCTCCCTGCTGGTGTGAAGAAAGGGGCTAGCAGTCAAGCTCTGAGTGCAAGATTCTTCTTGCTGTCCCACATGATGGCTTGTAGTACAGAGTGATGGAGCACTGGGGCAAGTCACAGCCACAACAAGCAAAAATTGCTTGAATTTGCAATCTCATGAAGTAAATTAACGGTACCAGGGAAGGTCATGGAGCAGATCATCTTGAGTGTTGTTAGAAGACATTTAGAGGATAACCAGGGGATCAGGCCCAGTCAGCATGGGTTTATGAAAGGCAGGTCCTGCCTGACGAACCTGATCTTCTTTTATAACACGATGACCTGACTGTTGAACAAGGGAAAGGCTGTGGATATTGTCTATCTAGACTTCCAAAAAGCATTTGACACAGTTCCCCATAGAACTCTCACAAAAAAGCTGGCTGCTCATGGCCTGGATGAGCACACGATCTGTTGGATCAAGCACTGGCTGGACAGTTGGGCCCAAAGAGTGGTGGTCAATGGAGTCAAATCCAGCTGGTGGCCAGTCACAGGTGGTGTTCCTTAGGGCTCAGTGTTGGGACTGCTTCTGTTTAACATCTTTATGGATGATCTTGATAAGGACATAGAGTGTATTATCAGTAAGTTTGCAGATTTCACCAAGCTAGGCAGGAGAGTTGATCTGCATGAGGATGGGGAGGCTCCACAGAGAGACTTGGATAGATTAGATCATTGGGATCATGTTAATGGTCTGGGCTTCAACAAGGCCAAGTGCCGGGTCCTGCACTTGGGCCACAACAACCCCAGGCAATGCTCCAGGCTTGGGGAAGTGTGGCTGGAAAGTATCTGGCAGAAAAGGACCTGGGGGTTCTAATTGACAAGCAGCTGAATATGAGCCAGCAGTGTGCCCAGGTGGCCAAGAAAGCCAGTGGCATCCTGGCTTGTATTAGAAATAGTGTGACCAGCAGAAGTAGAGAGGTGATTGTCTCCCTGTACTCAGCACTGGTGAGGCCACACCTGGAGAATTGTGTTCAGTTTTGGGCACCTCAATTCAAGAGAGATATTGAGGTGCTGGAGAGAGTACAGAGGAGGACAATGAAGCTGGTGAAGGGCCTGGAGAATAAATCTTACGAAGAACGCTTGAAGGAGCTGGGAATGCTTAGTTTGAGGAAGAGGAGGCAGAGGGGAGACCTCCTCAGTCTCTACAACTACCAAAAAAGGTCATTCTAGAGAGGTTGGTGCTGGTCTTTTCTCACAGCTAGTTAGCAACAGAACAAGAGGAAATGGCTTCAAGCTGCAACAGGGGAGGTTTAGACTGGATACACATAGTGAAACATTCCCATTGCTGTTGTTCCTGTCTTTGAGGCCTCGTACACCTTCATACTGTGAGTCCTTCCAGGCTGTAATGCCATGCATTCATAGTTGTCCATGCATGGCTTTCAAACTTGGGGCTTGAGCTCCAGGCAGGTACAGCAGATGTAATGAATATTATCATAGAATCATAGAATCATAGAATGGTTTGGGTTGGAAGACACCTTAAAGATCATCTAGTTCCAACCCCCCTGCATGGGGAGGGACACATTCCCCTAGACCAGGTTGCTCAGGAGACCATTCTTCAGTCCTCAGAGAAGCTACTGAGCTTGCTTAAGGCTAATTTTGAACATGGTGCATTCAGTTGTAACCAGTAAAGGGATGTGTAAAGGTGATCAGCTGTTACATCCCTTCTTCTCTGCAAATGAACTGCCATGCTCAAAACCAGAATGTAGGTGCACTGAGAGGAAGGACAAAACAGGTTCCTCTGGTTGTAAAAGGCAAATAAAAAGAAACAAAAAAAATTCTGGCCAAAATGCAGTACTCAGGAGTACTCTAAGGCATCACCAGTCTTGCAGATTTGGCCTCAGTGAGCCATTCCTTCAATAGGCAGGGCCTCCCAACATCCAGCCTGTGAGAGTCTGGTGTAACTGTGGTCCCCTCTGTCACCCCTGGGGAGCCAGGGCCTGGCAGCACCACCCCTGAACCAGGACAGTGAGTGTCAAAACTGCTTGGCTGCCACTCTTAGCCAAAGGCCATGACATTCAAACCAATGAGCAATGAAGACCTGTGCCCTGCAGACCCTCTTAGGTGAATAGCCCCTTCCAGATGAGGAACATCTCTGTGCGTCCCTTTGTAAGCTCTCCTACCCAAGAGGCAGAAGTCTTCTCTTTCCTCTTCAGCAACTGGAAGATTTGTAAAAAAAAAAACAACAAAGACAACTTTCCTAGAATCAGGGTCTGAGCAGACTCAAATTGCTTGGACCAAACTTATCTTAGTGCAAGAAACACTGTTCTGGTTTTTCTGGTATAGCGAAGCCACTCATTTTTTGTCCTCCCTATGCTGGACCTCTTCTGCCTTTTTCAAAACTGCATTTTGCCTACACTACTGAGAAGCCTTGAGCTGGCTTTATGTTAAAAAATACTGAAGTCAGCGGAGCACTTGGGAATCTGGAGGCTGAGGAAAATTTGAGTCATAAGCAACTTTATTATTTGAGTAAGACTCTTTGTCTGGCCTTGAAATAAATACCCTGAAATTTGGGGCCTGGGGTAATTTTAAAAGGTTGTTAGGGGTTTTTTTGTTCTTGTTTTTGTTTTAATTTTATTCTTTACACCCTGGGTTGCAGTTTTAAAACTTAGTCCCAATATCTCCCTGAATTAATATACTGGTTTGTTGTTCACAGCTCACAGTTGCCTCCTTGACAAATGGCTGTGCTCTATACATGGTCAGTGGAGTGATCTGAGGTGCCTTGATCCAAATCTTGGCTGCAGCAGCAACACCGAGGTGAAGCTATGTTGACAGATTTGGGGTCTGTTGTATTGCCAGTCTGAGCTTTGTGGGAATCTGAGACACAGTTGTGGTATTTTGGGGTAAACTTTTTAAAAGAAGGAACAATTTTCAGTAAACTGTAGGGAGGGTGGGGGAGAAGATTTTTCTGTTTGAAGAGGAAGCTGGAAATAAAGGCTTTTGTTTCTTCCTGCGTGGAGAGGTCACTCAATGTCTCTGAACTTCCAGTTACCTCCAATAAAAAAATATTACAGCTGTTAATGTGAACCGTTGTAGTGCCCAAGTACAAAACCAGGCAAGCTGAATGGCAGCGCTGGTCTTTGTTTGGCTTTTTTTTTTTTTTTTTTAATGGAAAGAAGAAAAAAAGAAGCAGAATAAAATGGGTACAAATTGTAAAGTCTTTTCTCTCAATTTTAAATTGCTGTAATAAAAAGGGCCAATGTATAACAGCCACATAAAGAGTAACACTGAGGGGGGAAAGGAATTATAAGGTGGCTTTATGGCTTAAGAAACAGAGCTCATTAGGCTGGGTGCAGTACTGCGTTAAAGCAGTGTTAACTTCCCCTCCTTGCAGTAGCTTATTTAGAAATAGTTTGAGCATTTTTGCAAGGTGTTACCTGCACTGTGCCTTGGGGATATGTGTTTCCTAAGGATGCACACTAGCTCCCAGGAGATGCCCAGCTGTGGCCAGCTTGTCTACCACCACAGGTTGTAGGCACACAACCAGCCCAGTCGCTCTGGCAGTTTCCTGAAGATCACTGGGTTAGAAAGGTGATGGCCAAGAAAATGTATGCACTCCTGGAACAACTCTGGCTGCCCGTTCCTGCTTGTCCTCTTTCCAAGGGCCCACTTGCATGCACTGACCTGCCTGGGGATCCCAGCTGTAGGGTCACAGGGAAGGGAAGGAGGCAGCAGGATCAGCCTGCCCCTCCCAGGCAACCCTGCTGGATTATATCTGCTCTGAAGGGCCCGCTGGGAAAGCTGGGAAGTGGAGGAGTTAACTTGTGTTCTGCACACCCCGTGTCTCTGCACAAACACAGGCACCTCAGTCAGTCGTGCCTCTGATAGCTCCCCGGGGCTCCTCTCTCACTCTGCGGCACAGAAGCTGGCACTGACGTGGCATTTGCTGACAGCCAGCTGTGTCCTAGTTGGAAAGCAGCACTTTGCTTCTGCTTCCCGGCTTCCCAGTCTGTCCCAGCTGCAGAAGAATCCTGTGGAAAAAAAAGTTGAGTATCACGATTGTATCAGAATAAATGTATATGGGAGTCTCAAATTAACATTACACAGGGAACTTTATTTTTATGCTTCCTAAATTCCAGGTGCCTGACTTTGCAGCTTATCAATATTCGTAGTTTTTTTCCTTCTTTTACATTTTGTTGTTATGGGAAGCTCTGGCTGCCCATTAAGTACTATGAGCAGTTCTGAAGAAACCCGCAGGTTATGGGGAAATATGTTAATTTGTTCCAGATCTCACTTTACTTATCACCATTGCTTTGGGAAGCCAGCAACTTTAAAGCAGAGCTGCAAATCATTTCAGCATGTTCAAACCCATGGTGGTGTGGAAGTTCATCTCTGTATGCCATGTGTCTTAAAAAGAGATGTGCATTTTATGTCAAATTTTCAAAATGACCACTTAAGAACATGGGCGTTTATTTAAGTTTTGGCTGCCCAGTAAGTGTTTGACTACATTTCCACTAAATAATAATGATATTGAGAACTTTGTTAAATTAACCACAAGACCAGTATGTATTTCCTATGGCTTTCTCAGGGGACGTCCAGTACACAATCCTGGCAAAAGGCAACATGCTAAAATTTTGCAGGGACTGAGTACAACTTCCAGGTGCTAAAGTCCAGGGTGGACCTACTTAATTCAGGATTATTGCTACAATTTTGGAATATGAAATAAATTCAGCATCAGTCTGATGTCAGGTCCCCTGAGGTAGGCCAATCACTAGAATATGTAGCTCAGGATGCCCTGCTGATGCTGGGAACTTCACAGCACATCTGATTTCCTATCTCTTTCGTACCATTGAGTTTCAGTACTTAAAACTGCTGCCCCAGGCCATGCACACAAGCAAACACTGGCTGCTGTTTTGTTTGTGTGTGTTTAAGTCTGTCTTTGTTCCAAGATCCAAAGAGAGATAACTGTTTCAGTTCCACTGTCTATTGATGAAAAGTTTGAGAGAGTTAATCGAGTAATAGAAATAATATGTGAGTTAGGTATAACGGGAATAGCACAAGCTTCAGTAAAAGTTACAGTGAGCATCTTACAACTAAAGCATTGATAAAATACAGAGCTTAAAAATATATAATAATTGGGGAAAAAAGGATGTATTAGTTAAGTTTTTGGCTGCAAAGTGTTTACTTAGCTCCAGTGGTGAATCAGCCAAGTAGTTACACTAGTCCCCAAATGGTTTCCAGCTCCAGGAGCTGCAGAAGCTCTGGTGAATGAAAAAGAGATGTACAGAGCATGGTATCTCCTCTGGCACATCTCTTCTCACCTCCCTGGGTGCTGCTGGATGCTGCTGCCTCATCAAAGCTTGGTCCTGGGTGTTAGGGATGCAGAGCTGCTTCTACTTTTTTGATAGGAACTGTTCTGCCCATAGAAGATGAAACACTGGAGGTATTCTTGTAAGCGGTCATGCTTTGTGCTCTGGAGATAAATACCTTCTGCTCCAGAAAAAAACAGCTGTGAGAATCTGGCAGTGGTGCTCTGCTGTGAGATGGAGGGGCAGAAAATGAAGAAAATTCTGTGCATCAGTTCAGACACTCAGAGAAGGGAAAATGGGAGCCAGATTAAGAGTAAGTAGAGAGAGGTAAAATGCTGTAGGCACAGAAAGGGGAACTACAGTGGCTGAACGTTTCTGACTGTCTTTCTCATCAACGGTGATCTGGTCCTCTCCTATCATGTCTATTCCCTTCATACCCAGCTTCATAAGAGTGATCTTGAGGAAACACAAAGACTGAATCTAACTAGAAATTTGCTATTAACTTTAAAAATTCTGAATAGCCAGAAATAATGCAGGCATACATAGACAAAGAGAAGACACCTGAAAATACCTGTAACATGGGCACAAGATGTGGAAAAGCTAGACTTTTGCATTATACCTGCTTGGTGTGTCAGTTAGGTTCTCAGGATTCATTTTTTGGCAAATTCTTTTGTGGACATATGTGTTTTATCTTGGTAGTAACCACCGGAGTTCAACCAAGTTTTGTAGTATTACTTAAAACCAAACTGGCTATGCTTCCAAGAAGTCATTCTTTCAGTGTATTTAGAAGCACTTATCAGACATAGAGCATGAAAATTGTGGTGAGTTCCTGGCTGACAAAAGGGAATACTAATGTCTTACACTCAGGATGACTTTTGGCAGGGAAAGAAGGACGCCATCATAATGATGTTGCCAAGGGCATGGTTTTTTTGACACGTGAGCATTTCGGTGTTGTGCACTCTATGATAACCTGGTTATTTTAAAAAGTAATGAAATTCAGTCTACAGGAGGTACCTGGTTTTAGTTGATGTTCAAATTTTGACTGATTTATCTGCACTAAAAAAACCTTTAGTGAAGCATTTTGTGGTCACAGAGGGCCTGGATACCACCACAACCAATGCTAAAAGAGGTAATTACTACTGACAGCAGCAACAGCAACAACTTCTGGCTCTCTAAGTGGCTCTTTACAGGTCAAGAGATATCTACATTCCTTTCTTCCTTTTCCTACAACTTTGCGCCTTCTCCTCCCCTAAATGCTGATATATTTTCCTCCGAGACCTCCCATGCCCCAAAAAGCAGTTGCTGTTGAATTGCTGTTACCTAGCTGAGTTAACTGAGTGTGCAAAAGCAGTAATTGTCTATGTAGGATCACCTACTGTGATGACAAGCATTTGCATTAGGGATAATCAACAGCTGCTGATGTTCCCCTTGTCAGAGGGATCAATGCAATCAATAAGGTAGGTGTAGCACAGGTTAGGAAGCACAGCTGTAGGATAAATCCTTGATGGACATAAATCTGACTTGTCAAGCATCCAAGTGAGTTGGTTATGTGGACTACTGTAGGAGCCTTTCTAGTTATGCATTGATTATCACTCTCAGTGCAGGTAGGTATAAGTAAAGTAATGACTTATTTATGGTATTGGAAATGCAAAAGAGTAAGCCTGTGTGCCCAGGTGACTACTTGTGGCATAATGTTTGACAGTAGCACAGTGTGTTCACTCCTCTGGTCTTAAGGGGGTAGCAGGGTAACTGGGTGGTAATACAAATTTATGATTAAGATTTGGGACTTGTTTTTTCATATTACCTGGTTTAGCCACTCACAAAGATAACAATTGTGAGTAACCGTAGACCACATCTTTGCTGACTAGTGACTGTTTCTGATAGTTGCCCACTAGATGGCTGCAATTGTTGAAGGTAAGTACCTTAGATCCTTGGAAGGCTCTTCAGATAACAAAATCTGCTTTCCATTACCTTCTGAGCTGTTGTCCTTACTTTCATTACTTGGAGATCATGAAGAACTAAGAGACAGCAGGGAGCTGGAATTTCTCAAATCAGAGGTGTAAAATCTACCTCTAGGTGTAAAAGTGTAAAATCTGCCTCAAAGGTGTAAAATCTGTTTTATCTTTGGCAAGGAAGAACTTGCAGAAGGGGATCCAATAGTATCTTAATGGATTGCTGTGTCAAACAAGAACCTATTAACAAAACTTAAAGGCTACAAGGAGTTGAAGAAAGGATTTACCAAGAAATAAACAATTTCCTGGTTTATTTCTTGGAAATGTAGGGACAAAGTGAGAATTTCTAGAAGTCAAGCTTTTAACTTAAAAAACCCTCAATACTGCAGCAACTAGCAGCAGGTAAAGCAAGAAACTAAATGGAAAAAAGAAGCACATCTGCTGTGCCATAAGGATATTCCAGGGTTTAAAGATAATCTAAGTGTTGTGCAAAAGCTAAACAAACACTTTGTCTCAGCCTTCAATGATGATGATGTTGGCTGTGAGGTAAGAAGTAGGGAAGTGAATGGGAGTTGGTATGTTAAAGTCAGTGTGGTGGAAATCAGACTCAGATAAGCTATCAAATAAGATACAGTAGATTATATAAACATAGTAGTCAGTACACCGGGTTAGACTGAAAATCCATCCTGCCATTCTTGCCAATTCAGGATTAGTCTCTGAGCTTCCAGCAGTTTATTGCCCATGGACTTTATATGCAAAGTAAGCATTGGGAGGGTTGTAGTTGTTAACCTTCTCTTGCTTCATCTTTCATTGTCTCTTACATGTGCCCCCTTATCTTTGCAACTTGAATCCTCCACAACATTTCAGAACAAGAAATTCCAGAGGTTACCTACAAGCTTGACCAAAGAGCAACGTCCTTGTGCTTCTTTTGAATATGTCTTCTGCTTCTTGGATATGAAGACACAGTGAGAAACATGTGGTCTCCATGCCCTCTCCATGCAGGCAAGTCTAGGCATTGGACAACCTTCATCTGTGAGATGAGTTAGAGAACTGTAGTTCTAGCATCAAGACTTTCAGTATACAGAATGACATACAGAATAAATCAGAAATAGAGATAAATAGAAAACAGGACAAAATACTGCCTTGGTTGCATTAAGCATTGCATATAGACATAAAATTTATCTTTGAGAAAAATAAGTTATTTTCTAGCTATAGGAAATACAGTATGTTCCATATTCTGTTCTCTAGTGAAATATTTAATATTGTACTACTTGGGAAACTGTCAGATTGGAGAAGATGAGATTAATATGAGATACCTGAGTTGCACATACAAGAGAAGGGACAAAGTGCTGTGCTGCAAAAAAAACCTGTCTGGCTGCAAGGAGGTGCCCTGAGACCCTATCTTGGCACTGGTGCCACTTAATATGTTTGTTTTGTGAGTTTGGCATAGAAAAGAGGAACAAGCTGATGAAAACCACCAGAATAAATAAGAGGAGAGACATGCCAATACAGATGAAGATCAGATCATCACATAAAGATGACTTTAAAGATTAATTTGAAGATGACTGCAGCAGAAATGGGATGTAATTTAATAGTACAAATAGCAAATGATTGCATTTAGGAGGTGATAGGAATATCTGTTATAAATTGGTTAAGGTGAGAGGTAATAGGAACTTGGAAACATCAATGTAATTTGGGAGCAAAAAAGACTTATTTACCCTCAGATGTTTTGTCAGGTGTGACAAAATCTTATATGTGTGTATGGAGGTACTATTTTGCAAGGTGCTTGTGAGTTTGTATTTGAAATGTTATTTTCACTCTGTATACCCCACTTCAAGCTAAACTAGTTTGGACAGGAGTAGATACAGAAGTGTAAAAGGAGAGTGATCATGGAATCAAAGATCTGATTTACAATAAGAAAATATCAGACGTTGGTGTGTTAGCTTGGGGGGTGATATTATTACTGTCTGTAAACACATGGGGGGAGAAGATAAGCTAACTAAAGCTAATTTAAAAAGAAATTAAATGCCCATGTAAGCACAAGAGCAAATGGATATAAGCTGACTGTGAGTAGGTAGAAAAAAACCCCACCATTTCTTCGATGAAGTTAGGTAAGTACCTAGATCTTTGCTTCTATCAGTTCCTCTGGTGATAAGGTATAGTCTAGGAAAAATCTTCATTTTATCACTTTCTGTCATTGGCTGATGAGCCATTTGCCTCTGCCCCCTCAGGAGTTTGTACTGGCAATGCATGCCCCGTTGAAGGGCACTGTCTTCTTGGTGATACCTTTCCTGGTACAGATTACGTGCCAGCCTTGAGCAACTGCCAACAAACTGTACAAGAGCCTTGGCACATTCGTCTGTGGTTGGTTGCACCAGTTTCCAGAACATAGTGTCCTTCCCGCTCTGTTTTGGAGAGCCCTGTCTCATGCTGCCTATTTTTAGCTCCCTTTTTGTCCACTCTCTGTGGTGAGGGGTTTGCCTCCAACCTCTTAAAATGCTCTTCGTGTTCTCCTTCCATTTCCTTAATTTTTTTTATTACATTTTTTTTTTTTTTCACAATTGTCCCTTTCCCTCAGTAATTGTAAAGCCTGCACAAGGCTGTCTTTGAGAGATTTCAAAAGCGCACAACATTCCCTAAACACAAGGTTTCCACATGCCTTCCTCTTCTGTCCAGGGCCATACTCTCTGGTACATCTATGTTCTGTCAGATCAGCTTGGTGTTTTCTGGTCCTCCTGTAAAGATTCTGAGAATGCTCCCTTAATCTTATATGCCTTCAGTGTAAGACACGCCTGGGAAGATCTGTATTACTTGCTTGGAAAGTGTTGCCCCCAGCAAGCCTAAATTTCAAGAGTTCACAGAGCCATTTTTTTTGCATGTGACTGTAGGGCTGCTTTTGTGGTTTCTTTTCCATTACTGTTGAAGAGAGGGAAGCCCGAGTAGAGAGTCTTCTCCCTCCCCTCGCTGTCCTGGTCTGCTAGTTCATCAGATCTGGGATCTGTTGGAAAACACTGGAACTGTCTCCAGCAAATGCATCTGATTTTCTTTCCCTTGGGACTGAGGGAGGGATGCAGTCTGTGTGTCTGGATCTTGTTTCATCTTCACCCACAGTCGGAGTGAGGAGTCTGGACATGCCTCAGGCACAGACTGGGGAGCTGGTTTCACAACATGCTCATAGCCAGGTGCTATCTAGGCTCTCACCTCTGAGTAGTATCAATTAATCTTGTGGTAGTTTAGGTTTGTAAAGTTCATTTTAAGGGAGGAGCATCAAAAACATGAAGAAAACACCTGTTTTGCCCAAGGCTGTAGCAAGTCCGGTGACAGACTTTAGAAAACCTTATCCCCAGACCCAGAAATAAAGCCAGATAAGCAATGAACTCATCAACTTCACGTCTGATATTGATATTTGTTTCCATATTTTTCCCTTTGTATGATGAAGCAAACAGTCTTCCCACTCTTCGTGTATATGCATCACACATAAATTGCATATGACAAGGTGAAAACCCACTGGTAGATTTCAGAAACAGGAAGGCTGACCATGAAGAGATGCCCTGGGTTACAGTGCTGTTTCTCTTTACATTGCACAGATTACCTAATGTGATGTTTCTGCAGTGCAAGTGGTGAGGGGTATGTATGTAAAACAACGGATGACAAGCTGGTCCATGTCACTATTATGTCGCTCTTCTGTGGCTTTCTTTGCACTTTAAATGACAAAGTGACAAATGGTAATTCTGAACCAAATTATTCCATTTTCCATGCAAGATACACGAATATAAATCTATGTGGTCTTTGGGAAGCTACCTTCTATTTTCTGCTTTTCTGGCAACAAAGGACCTGTCTGGAATGTCTGTGGGACAGCTATTCTGATACAAACACACCACAATTAATGCTTGACTTGGAATCCATCATAGACACCAGCAACAAAAGCACACCCATTACTTATTTCTTACTTTTTGTGCCAGTTTGTTAAAAGCCCTCCCAACATTTTCTATAACCCTCTATTTCTTCTTTTCTATCTCTGTTAAAGGGAGCATTCTGTTAACAAGATTTTTTTTCCCTGAGCTTCCACCTGCTTCACAGGGTGCAGGATGCAGAGGGGGACACATCAAAGGGTTTCAGCTTTACTGATCTTTCTTAGGTATTTTTTTTGGTGGAAATTGATAA
This sequence comes from Apus apus, assembly GCF_020740795.1. Taxonomy (NCBI): domain Eukaryota; kingdom Metazoa; phylum Chordata; class Aves; order Apodiformes; family Apodidae; genus Apus; species Apus apus. Next base: position 38,215,535 of record NC_067284.1, read on the forward strand.
ACAGTATGTTACAAATAAGGGCAACTGCAGGGAGCTGGGTAAGGAGTATGCAGGTAGGGGCTGATTTAAGCTATCATTCAGTATTTCTAATATGCATAGAGATCAGGGAAACATTTCTTCAACTGTTTAAAGGAATGCAGGGACATTTTGAACATATGCCACCAATCTGTACTCAGCAGATGACCCTGGGTCACAGTGACCATGTTCACATCTGAGTAATAAGGGATACCAGGGAGAAACTATTAAGGAGGACTGTTCTGCTTAGGCATAGCTGGCTGTTCTTCCCCATAATGAGAAGATTACCTTGAACAACCTTCCTGAAACTCTGTGTTGATACTTGATATTCTCCAAAATAGGGCAATGACTGTTCTGAGACTGATTTCTTGGACTCAACATCCTGCATTACTTCTCCCAGCAAAGCTCCCCCCACTGACTCATTCAGAGTGCTGGCTAGAGCAACACTGGGCTCATGGCAAGGAAAATACCACTCCCTTTTTGTCACTGAGTCCTTTTAGGCTCCCCTTAGTGCATCTCCTGGCAATGATTAGGAACATCTACTCATTTTTTTAAAGGCTACTCCCCCTCCCATAGACTCCAGTCCTGTGAAGTCCTTAGGAAACATACCAAGATCTGAAAAGCTATTGTTTGGTATTTCAAATCCTGGTCCCTTTATGTCCAGCTGGTGGGAAAATAGGAGAGAGAGACAGAAGGAAAATAGGAAGGCGGCAACAGGGAATGGGGTGGGGGGCAGAGTTAGAGGTTTAGCGCAAGATGGATAGAAGTAGGGATAAACAGATCCAAAGGACAGAGAAAATTGGGAGAAAAAGTAGAGCAAGGTATGCTTAGTCTTGGTTCTGGTAGATGTTTCACTAGGGACTTTATGCAACCAGTGGGAGGTTTTCTCATATAAAATAGCCTGTGGGAAGAAGTAATTAAAAATGCAGGCACCTCAATAAACAAGGCAAAGATGAAAAAAAAATAATCAAACACATTACCAACAAGAAAAAGAAAAAATATCTGAGAAGTATCTGGAATGTAAAGGCAGGAATAGAAAACAAACAAAACCCAAGTATTCTGTAAGTGGCCTCCTGCCAAGGACAGATGATTTTATCTCTCTGTGCCACGGTTCTTCCCACTGCAGAATGGAGCCATGGGTGCTCTTCCAGTTTTTTGGAAATATTTGAAGTCTAGAAGTTACTTGGATTGCTATTAACAGTGGATAATGTAGAGCGAGAGAGGCTTGCTTCAGAGATGGAGTCATCTTGGGAATATCAAGACAAAGACAACTTTGTAACAGTCACCAACATGTGTTGCTGAGACTTCATGGGAGAAAACAAGGACATTTTCAATGAAGATGAAGAAAGCATTAACAACACATAATAAAAAGAATCAGCCATATTAGTTAGTAAAGGGTTGACTTTACACATTGTAACTTCACTATGTCCCTCCTCTATAATTAAATAACTTTTTTTCTTCTTTTATACTGTTTGAAGGTCAAAACAAACTTTTCTTTTGGGTTGGGTATACCCCTCCCATTCCCATCTCCAAGCTGCAGGTCATCGGATTTGCTTACTGTCCATGATGGAAAAATCTTCAGAATAAAGCCTTATCTTTGGTTGGCTGGGTCAAACATGCAGTATATTTACAGAGTCTGATATCATGTGGCAAATGCAATTATGGTCTGTCTGATAATCTGCTGTTGTGCTTCTGATAGGCATGTACAAGCGTATAAGCTGCATGGGAAGCTCTGTATTGGATTTTTTGGCACATATTTGGGTCCTTGGCTAAAATGAGTTTGTGAAATGGCGTGCACTCTTAACAGCTGAAAATTATAATAATGTCTTTCATCTTTGACATCACTGAAAAACACATGGCTATTCTCTATTGCAAAATCCTGATGGCCTTTGTCAGTTACTTGAAATTTGGCTATGGCTGTATCTTCCTCACCGATCCCTGCACTGTCTAATTCCATCTCTCTGTCATGTACTTGCATTATGCAAACTGTTGAATGAGGCTTTATTTTTGTTCAACACCACTATACTTTAAACTTCACTTGAATCATGGCAAAGTTTGGACCATGCTTGGAAAAACAATGTCAGAAGAAGTTTGGATGGGCTTCAGATGTCTCATATTTCAAACAGTATTTGGCTGTAACAAAGACAACAAATTGTGACCAAAGGATTTTATTTTCAATGCTTAGGAATTTAAAAAAGATACAATAGATAAGAAATATAAAAGCATAAAGTTATAGTCGCATTTGTGCATGAGAAGCAAGGCACTGAAACACCCGTTGTTTCTGGAGGAATGCAGATCTCTTTCTCTGTCTCCAAGATAAGTGTGTGCAGAACACTCAGCCGTAATTAAGGGTGGAATCTCTTCTGAACTCCACTCTTTTGGCTGCATAGGGAGACCTGCTGGTGGTTTCTTTTAATGAGGATAGCCTGCAAAGTTTCTGTCTTCAAAATTCTGAGATCAAGAAATAAAGAATGTGAAAGCTATGAATACTAAGAAAGTTAACATTTTTCTTATTCCACTGATTTACAAACCTAGTGTGGACTACTTGTTGTCATATCCTACAGGTTCAGCAGAGCTTTTTTTGGCCTAAGTTCATGGCTGCATTCCCCATCCTCTTCTAAAGGCTTTGTTTCTACAATCTTGGTGTACTTGAATGTCAGAAATAATATGCAGAATGGTCCTAGGGGAGGAATGCTACATTTCCCCATATTCCTTTAATGGTCTTAAACCAATCCTGTTATTTATCACAAGACAACCCCTCAAATGCTAAGATCTGAAAGACTCATGGGACCCAGGGGGTGGCCAGCCACAGACTGGTGGCAGTGTGGTGGGGCGATGCTCAGGCAGCCCTTTCCTTTCCCCTGCTGCTCAGTGCAGCATGTTCCTGGCACAGCTTCCCAGGGCTTATCTCAGGGACTGGTGACACTAGCCTCAGGGCAGACTTTTGCCCTTCTAAATCATTGTCTTCTGTTGGGGTGAAACTTCATAAGCTAGCTAAAGGCCAGAAGTGGAAAGAGACAGCATTTCAGAGAATACACTGATTCTGGGTTTTTTCTCTCCCTTTCTCCCCATGGGGGGCTCAGGCAGGACTGGCTGGCTGCTTTCTGCTGCCTCCATGGAGCGAGACTGCTTGCTGTGCCACAGTAAACTTTGTCTCTGTTAAATCAACCCTAGAGGCTTAAAATACACTTCTAAAGGCCCTTTTGTCTGACCGGTGCGATGTCCTGTATCCCTGCTGCCGATCACATTATGTCAGTTTTACTTGCCACTTTTCCGCTGTCTTTACAGCAATTTATTTCTGAAGTCCCCTGCCAACAATCCATTTGCACTGCTGCCTCCCTATCAGAACTGGGAAAATACATTTAAAAACTATTATTACTCTCTGTTTAAACCTTTGAGTTTCTGCAATACATTAGAGAATGGGAGAAAATAGTGAACTGGGCAGATCTAGTAATTTTAGAGAAGAACCTGCAGCTTTCACCAGAGGCTCAAGTGAGCATGAAGCACAGCTCATGGGATACAAACATGCATCGTCTCTATAAGCACTGGATTACCCCATGAAAGTGCAGGAGATGATTTTCACAGAATCACTTAGGTTGGAAAAGACCTTCAAGATCATCAAGTCCAAACATTAACCCCACTCTACCAAGTCCAGCACTCAGCCATATCCAGTGATGGTGACTCAACCACCTCCTTGGGCAGCACGTTCCAATGTCTGAGAACCCTTTCAGTGAAAAAGTTCTTCCTAATAGCTAAACCTCCCCTAGCACAGCTTGAGGCCACTTTGTCTTGTGCTATCACCAGTTACCTGTGAGAAGAGACTGGCGCCTACCTCTGTACAACATCCTTTCAGGTAATCGTAGAGGTTGAGGAGGTCTTCCCTCAGACTTCTTCAGAATAAATAGGCCCAGTTCCCTCAGCTGCTTCTCATAAGAATTGTTGTCAAGGCCCTTCACCAGCTTCATCGCCCTTCTTTGGATATGCTGCAGCACCTTGATGTCTTTCTTGTATTGAGGCGCCCAAAACCGGACACAGTAGTTAAGGTGAAAGTTTGTTTGGAATGTAAAAGTACAGAGTACTTCCCCAGTGATGGCAAGATGCTAAAGTAGAACATCTCTAAAACAATTAAGATGTACATATGTATACATACTGTATATTTAAGACGCAAATGGAAATTATGCATAAAATTATACACACCCCCCTTTATTTACTCATGTATTGATTTTTTAACTTGACCACTTTCTGGGACAGCAAATAAAAAGAAAATCTTATTTTCTGCTAGTAAAAAACTCACAACTAATAGAAAATGTTATCCTTTCCAATTTTCATTGTATAATGAGATGGAACTATGGCTGTCAGACACCTTAAATTTTACAAAAACTTCCTTGTTTCTATTATAATGCAGGAAAACACTACTGACTCTGTACCTAAGAAATGCAGAAGTGAGTGTTCTATTTCAATGCCTCCCCCCCCCCGTTCATTCTTGTATCTATTTAATGATCTGTTCTTTGAAGTTCAAGATGTCATACATGCAAAATGAATGCTGGAGGTATAGCCATAGGTTGGTGTGTGCCATTTATGGTTTTAACTGTAATCTATGTCCTGCTTTCTCCAGGGAATGTTTGACCTGACACAGCACTGAGTTTCTGAGAGCGAAATCCCTTCACAAGTGCAAGTGCTGAAAATTCATTACATCTGTTTCACCTTGTGGGAAAATTATTTTCTTTACAGAAAATCTAAAAAATTAAATTAGAACACACAACATCCTGGAAGCAGGTCAGTTCTGCTTCTGGAATGTTTTCTTTTTACACTTTGCAAACTGCACAGCAGTGTGACTGGTGGAAATATAACCCTCTGACTGAAAATACAAGAAACTAGAAAGCACAAGCAAAAGGAACAGAAAGGTACTTTAAGATCTAAATTTAGTGCTGAAAATACGAGCATCAAGACAAAGCCAGACACTGGTTTAATCTATCATCAGTGCAATTTTAACACAGGTGTGGCAGTCTAAGTCATCAGTATATGTCTCCTCTGTGAGAGCACCAAGGACCCTATGTAGCACAGTACACCCAACATCTATTTTTATTTACAGGTATGTCTGTAAAACTAGTAATTTCTTTTTCATCCTCAATATCATTAAGGAAAACCATAACCTAAAGTTAGAGAGATGCTCATGCATTCTGCCCCATGTGAGATCTGTGAAGGCAAGAAAAGCCTGTGCTGTTTTCTTGCAGACACTGCAAGACCTGCTATCATGGTCCATCCCTCTTTGTCTATGGGCAAGTTGTACATACAGCCCAAGACAGAAGAACTACTTGTTAAGAAAGAAACTACTATTCAGCATGTTTCAATTATTGTCATTCCTGTTATTTATTTGGTTTTGATTTCATGAAATCTGCTGAGACAGCCAGAAGAGAAGAAAAAGAGATATGGGAGGGTGGAGCTGAAAACGCCTACGTAACCTAAAATCAGCTGTATTTTGCCTCTCTGGAAGACAGGCAGACTCCGTGAGGATGCCACCATTTTCTTCAGTCAATGGCAGCATTGACGCCCCATCTGAAGTAACTCATCTGCTGTTTTCACTGCGCTCATGCCTCTGAGCCCAACACAGACCAGCATCCCACTGAGCTGGGTGCTGTGTGACACAGCACAGAAAGATTCTCAGAACATGCTGAATTACCTTCTGGTGCTTGATGGCTGCCATGCAGGGAGCCTGCAGAACAGCTGAGTCTAGGAGATGTCACCTTATTTAACTAGCATTATTTCAGCTAATGCTGAATGTAAGTTAGCCAGCGTAGTCTTCTACTCTCTTTAGTTATCACTGCTTCTAAATCCAGAGCCTTATGGAATATCCACCTTGTGGGAATAGAAATACCCAAGCTGGGTTGGCTGAGCCAGTGGTAGGTTTGAGGCATCTTAGTTACAGAGGCCCTGACTGCAGAGACTCCAACCCATGGAAGCTGATAAGTCTAGAACCAGTGCTCATATGGTCAGTCAGTATCAACAAGGTGTGTCTGAAAACAATTTATTTTCTCAATTCCAATAATTCTATAAATTACTGTTTCCACATCTATTCAGAGGAGAATGCATGGAATAACCTTACTGCTCTCCAAGCACACTGTGCTGGTGGACCCTTGTGCTAGGTTTTGTGTGTTGTGCTCTGCTGCACAACAGAGATGCTCCTCAGTCCTCACAATGAGGGCTGTGGAACAGGGACACAAAGGAGTAGAAATCAAAGTCAGGCAGCCCAAGAAATGGCAATTACTGTAATTGTGCTGAAAAAACACCAGGGATCAGACAACCTCTTGATCTCAAACAGCCACAGATCTGTTTCTATATTTAAATTTATTTTGGTAATCATTATTCTGAATAAGATCAGTATCAGTGTGATAGCATATTAAAACACAGATATTTGTCCACACATATTTAATTTCAGCCACATCTCTTTATAGGTAATTTTATACTTGGCTTTGAAACATTTGCACCATTATCTGTTTTTTATTGTGCATGGGATGGCTAAGTAAAGACATCTGTTTGTAAGGTAGCTGCATAAGACTCTCGTGCAGAAACTACTGGAAGCTGAAAGAACCTAAATTCCTGAGGAATCTTTGTTCCCACCAGCAAAATTCCCAGAGTGCCTGCAATTCTGTGTGGCCCCTGAATGTGGAGAGCTGTGTGTGACCTTGCTGCCCAGTGCACCCTGTGGGACCTGCCCCATGGGTGCTTCCTGCAGCAGACCTACACAATGGTCTGGACGGCACGCACCTGACCTGCCAGAAGACATGGTGATGGGTCAGGACCAGAGGAACCATTGCTAAGGGGTGGCTTAAATAGGTACCACATAAAAGGATTAAGAAGAAAAGAACTGTGGGCATTGCCTGCAAGCTCCTCAGGGAATGTCTGGATAAGAGACAATAGGCTTGTTGTAAAAAAAATGTTTTTCTCTGACACCACTCTCATACTGTCCCTGACAGAATCATCACTCTTTTCTCCCCTCTTGTGCCATCTCCATCTCCCATCACACTGCAGCTCTCAGCGGCCTCACCCCATCCACTGCTGTGCCTGGGCTGTTTCTCATGGCAGACAAACAGCGAGTTAAGTTTCTGTGGCCAAAGTCCTTGGAGGGGGTAAAATAGAGCTGGCTGCCTACTCCATGTAGTTATTTGAGAGATGTTACAGCAGCAGCACTAGCACTGTCCTCCCTTCAGCTAGTCACTGCTCTCTATGCCCCTTACCTCTGACATGTGGCTCCATGGTGTCAGAGGAGATTGTCCAAGCAGGCACCTGGGAATTCCCACATGCCAAAGTGGGCTCCCTGCACATCCAGCTGCTGTTGCTATACAGTCACAAGTTGCTTCTTGGTTAGAGCATGTGGGAATATAGTTATTAGCTTCTTAGCTGCAATACGAAGTAGCAGGATGGACTGGGAAAACCCATCCCACAGAGGTCTGTATCCAGTAGACACAGTGCTCTCCAGGAAGATTTGAAATACAGAGATTGTGAAAAAACCCTGTTGACCGTACTCTTTTTCCTTGTTATCTTGCAGTGACTCACAAAGAGTTTATTTGATTCTTCATTCTAGTGTTTTTCCTACATGAAAGATAACATGACTGGCCTACAATCCCAGAGCATCTCCTTTTTCTGAAGATACCAGAGCAATTCAGCTCACATGGCACAGGACGTTGGAGCATTGGATTCCAATGTTAAAATAGTTATAAAGATTCTCTCTGTAATTATGAGAGAAGGATGTGTGCCTCAAGAGAGTAATTTTAGGAACCATTTTAGAAAGAGAAAATTACCTTCTGGAGAAGACACTTGTCTCCAATGACTGTGCAATGGGGATTATTAATGATGCCTGACTTTCACATGGTCCATACTGGATGACATTGATCTCTGTTCTGTGTTTGCCTGAGTTCTGTGAACCTCCAAGGTGGTTTCAGCTAGTTCTTTAAACACTCCAAGATAAAAATAATCAGGACACTGCTTTGGGAAACAGCACAATTCAACAACTAACTTTTCTAGATCTTCCTCTTAGCCTGAGAGCTGAGTTCTGATGTAGGTTGTGTCAATTGTGTGAATGCATGAGATCTTTGTATTGAAGGCTGATGCAAAGCTTCAATATTTTGCCTTTGCCTGTATTACCAAGTGGTGTAATTTCTTCTACACTACATGGTGGTTCAGCTCTTTTCCCATCCTTCTCTTACTGTTAATGTAATTGGAGTATGGTTCTTTGTTGCCCTTTATGTCTATTGGTACATGTATAGTGTAGAATTATAATTTCAGCCTTCCAGTAATCTATTTTGCATGATTACTGTATAGCTGCCTTGTAAATTCTGACATGTCTAATGTTTTAATAACACAGACTGGGATTAATTCACATCATAGACTAATCTGCTGCAAATGTCCTTGTGAAAAGTCTTTTGTATGACTCCTCAAAGAGGGCATCAAGCAATAGAAAAAGAAAATCAACAACTGAAACAAAACTGAGGAGAAATGAGACTCTACTTAACTTTAAATGGTGTTAACAGAATTTTTTTAACTTTTATTTCTAGACTGACACAGTTTGGTGTATTTGGTCCAGAACAAATTTCTGCTGTGATCATGCAAGAAGGTTGTTTTGAGCCAAAGACTTAAGACATAATTTTTTTCACTGTGATATGGTGGTAGTTAAAAAAGTGAATGTAAAGAAAGACCATGAATGTCCTGGTACAGGATCTACTGTAAATGCAGTGAAGCTGTGGGGAGGCAGTTAACATCATTATACCCCAGGCATGCAGGAAAGAGCTATACTATCAAAAATACATCTATGGCTTGTAGAATTCTATAAGTTTTACCATGCTACAACAACTAAAGCATTGTAGCCTGTGTGTGCTGGAAGGGCAGGGCATGCTCCCAGGCCTGCCAGTGCCCCTCGCATTCCTGGAATCCCCTCCTGAGTGTCAGGCAAGGTTTCTGTGCAGCTGCTGCGGATGCTGTGGAAAGCCAACGAGACAGATGCTGTGTGTAAGGCAAAGCACAGAGCTGTGAAACATATTGTGCTATCAACTTTTAAGTACTGTTAAAAAAGTGGTAGCACAGAGTGGTTTTCTGAAATAAATGCAAGGGATTAAGTGTCCTAAGTGGGAGGCAAAAACAACAGCAAAAACCAGTGACAAAACTTGGTCAGACATTTTCTAAACTGCTAGGCAGCCTTTTTTCCTGCAGCCACGATGGGCAGGCTGTGACACTCATGCAAGCTAAGCATGGCTTTGGGATAGGACACCTTGCAAGAAAACTAAATGCTGTACAAGGAATTATGCTTTCCTGGTAGTTTGTGGAGGAAGAGGTCATTCTTCCCCTGGAGTAAGGAATGAATCAGTGTCCTGGCATGAAGCTAAGGGCTCCAGAGCTTGGTGCTCATTGTCAGAGCTCCAGTAAAGCCTTTTGTAACAGTTAGTGTCTCTTCTAAATTTCAAGCTGAGAAATTATGTTCTGATTGTCTGTTTTCCTACAGTGGTTTTCTTTGGGCATGATATACTCATTGTCTGTAGCTGCTGCAGTGTTGCTGTTTGTTCTCATAGCACACAAAATATTCCACCTTAGAAGCAACCGCTTTTCAGGGTTAAATAACGCCAGCATACGCAGCACATAAAGTCCTTTAAGATTCCACACAATGAAACGTTCTGTATTTTGAAGAATTGTGTTCTTGTTCTTATAGGCCTCAAACAGGAAATATTTAAGCACATTTTCAATTAAGTTGCATTGAAGTTGGCATAACTGAAGTCCATATTTTTAGCATGTGTTTCTAACTAAACTCATCCATACATGGTTTCCTGATCTGAGGTCTTCAGGCCTGTGAAAGTGCAGAAGCCTAAGTGTTCATTTTCAGCTACTCTGGGTGTTTGTTTGAGTACGCACATTTGAAAGCAATCATCATATTCCCCCCTTCCACAGTCATATGTCTCAGGCCTGAACTGGGAACTGCAGTTACACCTATAGAGTTCCAGTCTCAAGGGCAGGGGTTGCTTAAAGCAGTAATTGAAGGTGTGGTGCTTATATGTTACACAGAAAAAAGTTAAACTGACATATAAAAAACATAACTAAAGGAGCACTGAAGTTGGAGGTTTCACAAATTAATTTCATCTTCCTGACATGGTGGTTTGAAAGGACACACCACGCTCTAGTCCTCGTCAGGACAAAGACAAAGACCTTGGTTTAAGTCACCACCGGTTTGCTCTGGCTGAAAAAAGAGAATAAACAGTCAGAGTAAAGCACTGATTTGGGCAGAGCAATGATAATCACATTTTTTGTGACATAAAACACAGGTGCTTTCAGCTGACCGTTCCGTGCAACACTTAAAAGGAGCGGAGCAGTGTACTTGCACTTCACACGCTGGTTTCAACTGTCTGTTCACTGGAGTATTGGGACTCCAGCATAGTCTTGTTACATAAAGGTGATATTTGGATTTTTACAGCTTGAGATCACTGAAAGAATAATTGAATGGAGGAACTAGTTCCATAAGGCCACATATTACAAAACACCTGGAGGGCTGTATACAAATGTTTGTAAGCGTGAGGTGTATGCCTACCTCCTTAATGATAAAAATTAATTACCTTTTATTATTTTTTGTCAAGTAAGGAGCATGAGACTTTTTTAACCTTTCTTCCTAGGTTTGCAGGTAAAACCACATATGAGCAGATTTATTTAATCATCTATGGTAACGACAGTTGCAAAACTTTCTCAAAAACCAAGGCAAGATCTGGTTGTGATTTTGTGAAAATAACCTGACAGTCATTTGATGGCTTCTTTTACTGTGCTCATCATGTCTTTTTTTGAATACCTCATCAACCTTTAAAAAAACAAGAACTGAAGCAGATTTCTGCATCTTTCCCCATTTCCCTTCTTTGAGAGAAAGTTTCTTGCTTTTCTTCCTTTTTTTTTTTTAAACTCTGAGCTCTAAGTTGATGGAGGATTAACAGTGCACTATGTTTCTATATTTTCTTTTCAAAAGCTGTGAATGCTGATATCTGAGTCTTCCTGTGGTCTTTGACAGGTTGTGTTGCATCTGTAGGCTGGCTGCTGTGGAGCCCCTGCCAGCTGGGCACAAGGCTTGGACTCATGGGTCTTGGCAGCTTCATTGTCCCCAGGAATGCAGCTGTCATGGGAAGATGTGATCCTCTAGGCTTAGCCCACAGGTAACTTGGATAGGTCTTACGGAGAATTTTGACACAGAGGACAAAACCTAGGTTGTTGTTGAAGGATGTGCCCATAAAGTATCAAAGAATAGACTGTAAAACACAATGATGACACCACAGAGGACATTAAGCCAAATGTTTGCCCAGTGATTGAGAAAATCAAACATTAACTCACTTATTTCAACTTAAAAAAATAGAATAAGATGCTCATCGCCTTTTGTACTGGAGTATGAGTGCACTGCAGGATCCCAAAGAATTTTGGCTTCTGGTAATCCGAAGATCATCATGCTATCCTTGTGAAAGCCCTTGTGCTGTAGTGTCAGAGCAGTGGCAGCCTCAGCTTCTGTATCTACTCCAGTTCCAGGCACACCCCTGCTGCAAGTCCACCTCATCCCTCTGCATGTTTCCTCATAACAGGGCTTGGATAACAAACACTCCCTCACTGCACTTGACACATCCTCATGCCACTTTTTAGTACCTTTCATCTTCCATCCTCAGCTTCCTGGAAACTGGTTCTGTGATTTTAACCTTTCATTTTATTTGCTACCAGCTGCAGACTTCACGTCTTCTTCTTTTTCTCTGTCTCTCCAGATAGTCAAGCTAACGCATCATGTAGACAGCTAACCATAAACAAACTTGGGAATACTCCAGTGTTTGTGACCTTGTTTGCAGCAGGACGAACGTACATGTTATGCCTCCATTTCAGAAAAGCTTGTTCAGCTTCCAGTGATTGCTACATGGCCTTAAGCCTTGTAGGAGTTTTTCATATTATATTTTTCCTTGTTAACACATGCCACAATGATGCACTTATTATTGAAACTTCTCTGTTAAAAAGCCATTGTTCATGAATTAGTTTGATAAGATTTGTATAAATACAGAGTTGTGACTGTGTGTGAACTACTTAGCCTTTTTCATAAGAAATATTTCCTAGTGTTTAGGGCTTCCCCCACCACACAGTTATGTATTTTTTTCAATAGTTCCTTGCCAGGGAAGATGCCTCAAAGGTCTAGAGAACAAGTCCTATGAGGAGAGGCTGAGGGAACTGAGATTGGTCTGGAGAAGAAGAGGTTGAGGGGAGACCTTATTGCTCTCTACAGCTACCTGACAGGAGGTTGTAGTGAGGTGTGTGTTGGCATCTTCTCCCAATAGGACTAGAGCAAATTTCCTCAAGTTGTGCCAGGGGAGGTTTAGATTGGATATTAGGAAGAACTTCTATACTGAAAGAGTTGTTAGGCATTGGAACAACCTGCGCAGGGAGGTGGCTTTGTCACCATCACAGAAGGTATTAAAAAAATCTGAAGGCATTCAAAGTGTAGATGTGGCACTTCAGGATATGGTCTAGTGATCATAGTAGCTTTTTCTGGGTTGATGGTTGGACTTGGTGGTCTTAGAGTTATTTTCCAAACGTGATGATTTTGCGATTCTGTGATTCTGTGATCTGCTTGTTGGCTAAGGTAATGTCAAGTATTTCTACTTTTTGAACACATGAAGTGATAAATCCTTGACAAGCAGAGATATAATTTCTAATTTCTGCCCTCTTCTTCTTCCCCAAAAGCTTGTGACGTTAGTGTGCATCTGTGAGCCCCAGGTTATCTATTAAAATGGGGTCTCTGCTGTGGGCAGGGCGGGGGGAGGCCCAGAGGAGACTGGTTGGGGACAGTAAGGCCTGTGGGTGCCCTCAGCACCATGACATGTAGGGAACTGCTGATACTAATGCCCATGACATTACTTACAGTTTTGTTTTATTCAGTAGCTCGATTTTCTAGGAAATAAGGCTCTCAACATACCACTCAGTGTGGTGTACATGTAGTTGCTCATATTCACTTCTCTCAATATCTTTCAAACTGGCTCCTCAACTTCAACTAGAGGTGGTAGCAATCACCAAGGTATTAGTGATATTATCACAACCTTCATGAAATCACACAAGCCTATTTTATCACCCCAGCTGAGAGAAACACTGTTTAGGGAGCACAACCCTAATTGACACCTGAGAATCCACTGGAGACCAGACTTTCCAAAGAAGAAACTTTACTCCTCTCTGGACACCAGCTTTGAAATACAAGTCTATGGGAAACCACGTGCCCTTTGAGCTGGCACCCAGAGTGACGCATTTGGCGGGCACTTCAGTCTTCCCCCCTCTTACCTTGTTTGGCAGCAGCTGACTGAGCAACTGGCTGGTCTGGTCAGCCCACATTGTTCTTCCTTTTCCCTCAAACATAAAAGTACATTCATGAATGTTTGTAGTTAGTGCTTTTTGTACATTACTTGTAAGGAAAGGAATAGTGGCAGTAATTGCAACAGGTTTTACTGAGGTATCACGAAGAGGAAGCAATCTATACAGGCGCTGCAAGACTCCAAAGGAGCAGCTACAGACCTCCACCTTCAAGCTGGCGTTTGTCAAGGAATGTTGCTCTTCCCAGTGCAGTCCTTTTCTTGAACTAAGCACAAAATACTCTGTCCCCTCACCACAGGAGCTTAAACAACATTTCTGACAGTTTTTATGGTGAGGGATCAGGGCTGTATATACAGAAAGGCACACAAGCAAAAGCAGGAGGAGTGACAAAGCAATGCTGTCCTCTTTCTGTGGGCTCCCATGAGGCTGCTTTGTATGGCAAAGAACAATCCATTCGGTGTCTAGCTGGAATCTCAAATAACCATCTCATTTTTCTTTTCCACTAATCGGGCCACTTTTATGCAAAGAAGTTGACATGGTGCTCCAGAGACAGCAGATCTGTTAAATCCATGTGTAAGCACAATTGTAGTTAGAAAAAATTAGAATGAGGCTTCCTGAAGTAGGAGGATACTTGGATATAGAAGTTGTAGCCTGAAAGTGTTTCCAGGGACAACCCTGTACCTCTTTCCCATTGGTAACATTATGTTTTACTAAACATGTCTCATAGTGGATAAACATGAGGCTTGAAGAGTGCAGGAAAAGGCTTTGCAAGTGAACCCAAAAAGCCCATGACCGATGTTGTACAGTTTGGCTTGTCCTCAAAATGAGATTATATGTACCCTATCGTCACTTACAACTGAGATGTTTTGTACTTGTGAGGACATCTTCTCTATAGTTTTTAATACCTAATAATAGGCTAAAAAAACATTACTAGCCCTGGTACAGTGCCCTTCCCTACTTGTCTCTCAACCACTGAGCTTTGGGAAGCCTACCAAGTCCCTGACAGCAGCGTCTTCTCTTGGGAGCAGAACTGCACAATATGGTCCAGGAAAACAGACAGGGTTTTCATATTTATTCTGATGTCAGCAACAGAAACCTTCAAAGCAGGGAAATACTCTCCAACTGTGAGCTGAGTTGCTCAGGAGGCACCACTCCTGTCGCTCCATCAAGATGATTAGGGTAGGAAAGAGCCCTTTTTCTAGGCTGGGTGCACTGAAGAGGCGCCAGGGCCTCCCACCCACAATCCTCATTAAAGAAAAATAGCAACAGCACAAAGCCCAAGGATTGTTTACTTATTTGTAGTATCTCAGCAACGGCTACTTTCTATCATCTGTTTTTGCTTTGGTGATTTCTTTTTTTTATTAGGAAGAAATGCCACATGCTGCCACACAAGTAGCTAACCTCCTGGTGCCGGTCAGAGGCTGTCCATGACGGCCAGGCAGGACAGAGCCTGAGAGCCTGGGCTCTGCTCCCCAGCTGTTGGACCCCACTTAGAAGGAAGGGGCACGGACCAGGACTTTGCAATTGTTCTCTTTTTCTCCAATAAATCAAGAGCTTGCCCCAAAAAGTTCAAGCTTGTGACACTGGGTCAGGCAGGACAACTAATTTTGGCTGATGCAAAAACTAACAAACAAATAAAGTTCTGGAAACGTCCAACTGGTTCATTTCAACATTTTCAGAAGGAAACATCGAATTTTGGAAAGCTTGATTCATGAGGAGACTTAGTGGCTTTCACAATGCAGAGAAGAAAAAGACGGTTGCATGTCCCTCCTTCCCAACCCATTTTTACATTTTGGTGTCTACAGCACTTGTCTGAGTGGGTAATTAACTACTTTAATTACTTTGTATAAATTGGGATGAAGCTTCAGTTAGAAACACTGTGAGAACTCCACTACAGAGCACCTTTTCTGAGTGTTGAGTTCCTGAGAAGAAAAGGGCCCAAATGCAGATGTGTTCTCTGCAGCACAGACACAAGGACAGTGTTGAATTTGTCTCAGTAAATACTGAAAAAATTAACTTTCCTGGTTCAGAATGTAGGATCAAGGCATACCATGGTCTGAAAGGTTTCAGAGTCACTTGGTAAACATAACCTTTCTAAATTTCTATATGTTAAAGATCTCCAAAATCGAACCACAGTTCATAAAAAATTAAAATAGTTCTGAGTCAAACATTGAATTTCAAAATATTTTTTTAGGAAGCTGTACTGCATATTGGACTAGGCGATCTCTAGAGGTCCCTTCCAACTCTGACAATTCTGGGATTCTTTGATATTAGCAGAGGCAAGGGCTATCACTGTATGAAGATCCAACTAGTTCAACAGCAGGATCTTTGAGATGGGAAGTGTGTTACTGCATTTCTGTCTGGGGCAGATGGCACCTCACTTGTGTAGTGTTCTATGTGGGTATTAGGCAATATTTTTGCAGTCAGATAGCTGTAAAACATTAATGAGTTGTGAAAGACATTTCTGACTAATGAATCAATCAATATTCCTGCCTGTAACAGAGAGTCTGCCAAACCACACTGCAGGAAACTGAAACCATCAAAAGGAGGTAGAAGACCACTGTCTCATGCTCGGTAAAGTTATCTGGAAAGGATGGTAGTATAGAGTGATAAAGCTATGCTTGGTGGCAGCTGCTGTCAAAAGTTAAAGAGGGGAAGTTGTATGTGGACATCTATCCATCTGCTTATATTTTGGGCTACCGAACAGATTCTTGGTGGCACATGTGTTCCTGTGGCAGGCACTGCGTGGACATAGGGAGAAAGGCACTCCTGGCCTGAGGACTTCATAGATATGATGCACAGATCAGGCAGAACCTGTGTGGAGAAACAGATGAGATGTCATTCCACCCATTTAAGAGTTCTTAGTTCATCCAGTGTTTCAGTTTGTTTCTAGCTGAGGCAGGGACTGAGCCTAGAACACCTGAACATCAGTGCTCTGGCCATGTGTCAGGAAGACTCAGAGGGACATAAGAACAGCAAGAATGACTGAACTGAGTTCCAGTCACTCCACAGGCAACTTCTGTCCCAGCCACCAGGGCAGAGAGGATTATTCCTCTCCCTCCCACGCTCCACCACACAGCTTGCTTACAGGCTCCTTTGTACTTGCTCCCTTTGGTTAAGGGACTGCCCTGATCCAGCCAGCGGGATGAGCTCCGCATGTACTGGCTTAATTGAAGATGGTGAGGAGCACAGCAGGAATTGTTCCTGAATACTGGAAACAATATTTATAAAATCACTTCATAATAGTTGTAACGCCACTTGCTGGAATACAAACAACTTTGAAGACCAATGGCTACTCAAAACCCACAATGAACACTGAAGGACTTATGCTGTTCCACTTTCAAGTCTACCTGTACTTCTGATCCTGCAGCAGAGGGGAGCTTTAAAGAGACAATGAAGATGTCAGTGCTTTCCACACAGAGATACGTGAGTGCCTCCTGCAACTGAAGGAGAGAACATGAATTTATGTGATAATTCTGCAGCAGTTGAGAACACTAGATACTCAGTTTTCACTCATCAGTTCTAAAGGGCCATTCTAAGAGGCATCATGACTGAAAATGATTTAGCAATACATATAAAACCCTGGCTACTGATTTTCTCATGCAATATACACACTAAAGCTAAGTACGCAATCTCAGTTGGCCTTGAGGGCTGAAAATCCTCAACCTATCTGTGCTCTCCCTAACACTCTAGTAGGTGGGAAATGATATGAACATTTCTCACTTCTCTGCATTTTCCAAGCAAACTTGGAAAAGCAAAACAAGAGCATTTCGTGCCCTTGCAGCCCCAAGTGCTGAACTTGTCTTTTTGAAATGCTGTGTCAACAGCTCTTCACTAGCAGGCCCATTATTTTTATTGGCTTCGGCTCTCTGGCTGGTGTTGACAGGTTAATTTACAGTAACAGTGAGAGTCACCTTTACTCGCTCTACAAGGAAGCACAACCGACTCTGTACTTGAATGCCACACTGGAGAGCAGGGATGTTGGAAAGCAGGCGAGTGGGCGCTGCCTCGCAGCCTCGTGCAGGCACTCAGGGAAGTGCACAAAGGAATGCTCTTTTGGGGAAATTTTGCTGGCATCTATGACTTGATCAGGAATGGTTGCAATTACTACTTACCGTGCTTGTTAGAGAGGACATATGGGAAGATTAGCCTCAAGAATGTCACTCTTAGACATGGTCTTCCCATGGGGATTATACCACAGGTTTTTGGTTTTTTTTTCTAAAATATTTTTCTTTTCCTCTCTTTTTAATATGTTCATTGTGAGAAATTTATCTTGGTAATGTGTACAGACAGTGCCAAGCAGATCCCAGAAAATGTTTTGTGGGGTGAACTTATATAACTTGTTCCCTTTTGGCATTCCCTTCCCTTCCCTTCTTCGCTTCACTTTCTTCTTCTCTCTTCTCACACACTACACCTGGTGAAGAAATAATGAGAAACGGATGGAGACCACATACATTGGAGAAGTAGAAGGAATTTAGGGCAGTTAAGGAAGAGAAGTAAATTATGACAGCCAGGGTGCAGATCAACAGACTTTACCTCACAGAAAAAAATAAATAAAATCACAGTGTGTCTGTGAGTTTTGTTTGCGTTTTTATAGTATTGTGGCAGGTTTGTTTATTTGCTTGTTTGAGGGTTTTTTTTTTAATAGAACAGCCATATAACACAAGTGAATGAATGGATTTTTAATCCTAGAAAGATCAGATATCAAAACTTTTGGATTCTTGCAGTTTCCCCATATAAATTGACCATGCTCTGGCACTGTTTACTGAGCACAAGGAAGCACTAAGCCTGGATCAGATACAAGGACTCTTTTCTTTCCATATTGATGGACTTCGAGCCATGAAACTAACAGCCCTCATACTCAGATATTCTGTTTTGGCTACGTGACCATTATAGATCCAGAAGACATGCCTCTGGTATTGTGACCATATTGGAATGTGGGATGATTACACTCGGCTGGAATGGTCCTATGATCTTGCAGTACACTCTTCTTGCAGGCTATCCTTGGCTTTTGCTTTTATTCACTCCTGACATAGTGACTAAAATTGTCAAAACAAGCCAGGTATTTAGTCTGAAAATCCCTCAGTAAAGCTTTTTAAAAGCTCTGTGATCTTTCTGCTGTACAAATTTAACATCTTTGTTTTAAAACTGGTCTGTCACCAATCTGTTCTCATCAGCCAGCTCTTTGAAAGTCTTTATGGCACCTCTCCATCCCACTGGCTCAGCTGTAGCTCAAGAAACTGTTAGAAGTTCCCACCAGCTTGAAGATTCACAGGGCAAATCATAGAGAAAGCAAATGGGAAAAGGAGTGTAAAATCACTCAGAGATAGATTAGATAAGAAAAAGTTTTCTATGTTTTCACACAGAGATTTCTATGCACATGCATACGTGTAATACAAAGTCACAAAGAAGTGCCACTGAAACATATAGTTTGTCAGTCATTGCAACAATCACTCTATAACACACCTGTTTGGAACATCTGTATTTAGCTTACAGAAAAAAGACTGTTTTGGTGATTAAATTGCCAGGAAAGAAGAAGAAGCCATGTTCAGCTAACATGATGTCACACTTATTTCCTATATAACACTTATTTCCTGTTTTAGTTGATACTGTATAAATGTCACATCTCCTGGGATAATTGCAAGTATAAAAATATTGAAAGAGTAAAATATTCAAATATTAAGGCAATGATGACCAGGAAAAAAATCAGATGTTGCCAACTTTATTTTCTTATTATTTACCACGTATACTGCTGTTTTCAAGGGATGCATTGAAAATCGGGACCTAATTTTGGCTAGACAGGAGAGTAAACACAGCAAAACAGAACTTCTCAAAATAAGTATTGCAGAATTCAGATACCTCCCTTTGCTATGTCTGTAAAATAGGTAGTCAGATTTTATCCAGATCATTACCCTACCATTGGTAAACCCTATATAAATCATATGGTAGCCCCCACCTGCAGTAGCTTTTAGCATCGAGTGTAGCTTGCCAGTTATACCTGAAAAATTAAAGAAGAGCTCATTGAATTGCTTTGCTTTCCATGTTGAAGATATTTCATGTTTTTAAAGTTCAAACCATCACTGACTATTACACAGTCTCTATAGGTTTTGTAGAAGGGCTGTGGATCAAGTGGGATCCTTGTATTAGCTAAGGGTTTTCAGTGCCTCAGTTATATGGGGATGAATAGAGAAGAGCTGATTGCAAGAGAGTTGCAAGAACCTTCTTGAAAATCAGGCTGCTATAATATATTTTAGTATGGGCTGTTTTAAGCTGTGTTACTTATGAAAGTGGTAGGTGGGAAATCAGATTTAGGAGAAACAGACGAAACTTCAGTGTTGTGCTGTAGTGTCACGAAGACAAAAAGGCTGAGAGCAATGGCTTGTCATGTATAAATGCTTCTACAGAACCTACCTGGTCTAGTAAAGGCGGAGGACTCCTTTGCTGTCCCACATCACTGCTGTAGCTCTGGCAGGGGGCAACTGCTTCAGTGTCCAGCAGACAGAGACATTCCCACAGCCTTCTTTGCACTGCTGTAACTCAATCCCTGTGTGATAACACCCAACAAAGGCAGAGACATAGACACGGAATCAGAAAACCTCTTCTTTCAACAGTGGTCTCTCTTCTAAGCTGCCTCTCTTGACTGTCTCTCTGGATCACAGCACAGATGAGGAAGATGGAGATAAACACACCCCAGCACACCAGCACGGCAGGATGCTCCCCTGTTGTTGAGACTGTCTGTACAGATGGTGATGACAATAGCAGAGCTGTCTTATGCAAGGCACTAGCCAGTGTATTTTCAGGATGAGCAACATTTCCAGCAATTAATCTATATTCATGGTCTAAGACCTGCTCTGGCAAAGGGTGTTATAGAAACAGACAAGCACTGGCTGCTCTCAGACTGAAAGTGAGCTGAGTAGGATCTGCTGCTGTCCCCACTGTCACTGCCACTTCTGTGTGAGAGGGGGAGAGACATTAGATGTGGTGTGAGCAGAGCATCTTGCTACTGCTGGGATGTCTCCAGTCTTCTGTCAAACTGGTCACCCGCTATGGATGGTCATAGGGGGGTGATTGCCTCAACAGCAACTCAGGGAGGTCCTGGTAGCCGCTCCAGCAACAGCATGCATCTCCAACCTCACAGAGAGGTTCTCCAGCCTGGCTGAGTCCTCTCAGGGCTACCAGCCATGTTTGCAAGGGGTTTAGCAGTTGCTGTGCCATGGGATGTGCTTGTGGTGGCAGATTCCCATTTAAGCAACATGTGTTGGGTCCAAATGTTTTTAATGCTGATGCCATGATCTGCCTTGGGTGGGACGGCAGAGACATTTATGATCCCATCATTCTGATCCATGTTCAATACTATGTTCAAAGTCAGACCAGGAAACTACAATGGAGCTGAAAATTCAACCCTGGTCTCCCAATGTTCAAGGCTACACTCCCCTTATGTCATTATCCATAGAGAGGAGAGTTAGGCTGAGTAGTGCTAGACTTAAATAGTTAAACTGTTTCTATCAGCTGAAAAAGGGAGTTCATAGACAAGTCCCCAGTTAAACAATCTGTAACATCAGTGACAGAGTTTTAAAGTGAGCAACTCTCTGCCCTGGTGGCTTCCAAGCAGCAGAATTGTTTCACATTTTGCCTTATGCTTTGGATTGATCATGTTTTGGGACCTACGAAATCATCCCTGGCTCAAACTGTGCCAGCATCTGTAGCTGTTATGCAGTGAAGAAAGATAAAGTGATCAAAATCTCTTATTTGGGTTATGGCTGGGGCTCTTCCATAGCAGCATTTCATCTACAGCCAAGGTGAGACCCATAGTTCTGTTACAGAAGCAAGTGGGAGGGTGCTCTGGCAGTCATAGGGCCTCCTCAGGAGTCTCACGTTCCCTCAGTCAACAAGCCCAAAGAACCAAAATAAAGTTTCCAGTCAGCCAGAGACCTGGTATTACACACTTCCCTTCTAGTAATGCTGTGGCACACGTCAGGAGCTCCCTGCTTCCACCTGCACTAATCCTTTCAAGTATTCTTTCCTTCATTGCAAGTGGAAAAGAGCTTGTTTTGGTCTCTTGCACCAACCTTCCACTTCTGTGACACCCCTGTTGTGCCTCAGGCAGCAAGAGAAGGGGTCACAGTTCTGCTTGTGAGTTTATTTAAGTTTTGAATTTGCATTCCGTTGCTTGAAGCCTCTGCTCAGATATTATATTATTGCCTT
The DNA here is from genome assembly GCF_020740795.1 of Apus apus. NCBI lineage: Eukaryota > Metazoa > Chordata > Aves > Apodiformes > Apodidae > Apus > Apus apus. The sequence continues at coordinate 38,237,102 of NC_067284.1, forward strand.
CAGATATTTATTCTCTTTATTACACCTCTTGTTCCAGAATAACATGGTGATTTTGGTGGGAGCTTCAGCTAAAGGAGAGCAGTGTGACAGAAAGCCTAATAGCCTTCATTTAGATAAGCACACCAGCCGTATAGCAGGCTAAACCACAGCAGAAGAGTACAAAACCAGTAAAGATTCCATGAGTGAGAGCAGTTGGGAAAGACTGCAAGGATCTGACCTCTCCATCAAATTGTCATTGCCACCTTTTTCTTATCCGATCACTTCCACATTGCTCCCTGTCCCTGCTTGCTGCCATTCCCGCTGTGCCAAAGGCACAACTCCTGGCTTCAGGGTGCTGGGGCTGACCTTACCTGCTCCCTGAGATTCTCTTTTCTCCTGGCAGGGTCAGAAGACAGTGTAGCAGTTACTATGAGTTATGCCTACACATAATTGACTGAGAGATTCAAATGTCAATGGCAATTCATGCCCTCCTCTCAGATGTCGTTACACTCCTTAAAAAACCCCCATGATCTTCTTTATTATACAAGGAATGTAAAAAACCCCAAGCTCTCACATTTTCAAAAGAGGCCATTATTTGTCACAGTCATATATCTAATGTGTCTTTAATCTTAACACAATTATTTTAAGGGATATTTTGTTTATACAGAGCACAAAGGAAAAATTGAAACGTATTACTTTCTTCAAAAGTAGTTATTTATAACTATACTAATTGTTTTGTTGCCTTAAAAGCTGTGGATCATGGCAACACAGCTGTTTTTGCTCTGGCTAGTAAGCCTTAGCTTTGGACTAATGTTAATGAGGGAAAGTTTTCAAGCCCTTACAAACAACTCATGGGTAGTGACACAAACCTTTTATCTGCCTGCTGTGATCTGCTGAGAGACTGTGAAGGTTGAGATTTATTTGTGCTTTAAAACACACCTACCCTCTTTCTTACAAGTAATCCATTATATATTTCCCCTTGATTATACCAGTCACACATAGGAGAGGACAAATTTGTTAAGCAATACCAGGGCTCTTCTGTAACCTTTTAAAGAGCCTCTGCTCCATACTGCAGGCACTCAGTAACCCATGTGGACTTGCTGACTGCCAAAGGCATGCATAAGGCATGAAAAATCAACTTAGTATTTTAGTATCACAGTGTCACTTCATGAAGATTATTTCATTATTTAATGCAAAACATATCTTCAACTGATATTTTCCTGTTGGACTCTAGACCATGGTTTTGCTGTTAAGAGTGATCCTCACAGAGCTCAAGGAGGTTGTAGAACAAGCATGCAGGCTGCGGCTGGCCCCTGACTTTGTTATGGAGCAGAGAGCTGAGCTTCCAAAGTAATTTGCTGGATCCTAAATTAAGCTCAAAGTTCACTGGCAGAAGTAATAGGTTTAATCAAAGGAATATCATTATCTGGCATTTTAAGATATATAAGCTAGGCAGAGCTCAGGGATTCGTAGAAATCACGCTTGCTGTGTCTGTAGGACAGTGGAGGGTCTAACACTAAAGGTACTGGAAGCAGAGGGTGCTTATTTTTTTGATGAGGCTCTGCATGCAGAACCTCATGGGGCCAGGCATATAGGCAGGAAAAGCCTCCCCTGGCTGGTGAGCACACAGGTGGAGTGGGATGCTGTAATTAAAAAGCTAAAGCTAGAACTGTAGTGCTGAAGTGTTGCAGCTGACACTTAGACCTCATTTGGTGAAAAGAAAAAGTTAACAAATAAGGTTAAACAGCAACCAGTGCTCATAAACATTTCTATGTCAGATACAATGGTGAAAATGAGAAAGGTACCAACTTGAGGTTGGTTCTACATTTATTAAAATCTCTCTCTTTTTTTTTAGGAACATGGTAGTTCTCAGATTGGACCATTACATGGTTCAGTGTGTTCAATGTGCCACGGTAAAAACCAACCTGCCCTAGGCACTTGGTGAGAAAACCTTGCCTTACAGAGGCAGGCAGGTTTGTGTTCCTCCCCAGCAGGTATCTTCTTTACCACAAATATTTAGAGACATCTAAATCCTGAAGCAACAGGTTTAGCATCTCCTTTGTTTTTGTTTGTTTTTTTTTTCCAGCCTTATCTTTTACAATTCTCTGTATATTTTTTCTTCACATAATTATCCAATCTCTTTTTCAAGTGTTAGCTCTCCCAGAAGCACTAACAATTTAAGTTTTCTGTCTCATTCAGAGGCACTTTGAACAGATTTTTTACTGAGGCCCCACAGAAATTTTTCTGGTTGTTAAAATAACTAGGGTATTGCTCGTATGCTAGGTAACAATTACAACTTGCTGTGCCTTTCCTGTGTCACTACTTTACAATTATCCCAAGGAAACATCAAACCCACTGATCTGAGAAGGGAGACTTTTGGGGAGCTCTGTTAATCTCACCACAATGAAAAATAACTCTTTATGGTCCTAGCTTTTTGCTCACTCTGCTGTTTTTATTTGCGGAAGGATTTTGTGTAATACCAGAAGAATAATCATATGTAGAATTTTCATGTTTGATTCTTTCTATCCTTCAGTTAAAATTACTGCAGTTCTGAAACATTAGTCACCTGTTTATTGAGAACGAGGGAGATCCATGTGGTCGTCTGATAATGCAACATTCATTGCCCAATGTCTTGGCACCCAGTTACTGCAATTGATTTAAATGTTGGACATTTCCTCTTCTGATCCCCTCCTACTTAGGCTTCTGAAAAGGCCTGTGTTTTAAAACAATGCCAGTAGGAAGTGTATCATGGTACTCACAAAAGGGAGTCCGACAATGAAAATTTGGCTAGACAAAATGCAGCAAATAAAAGAGTTGGAACATATTACAGCTCTAGTCGCACCATCCTGGAGCCGTTAGGAGGAAAGATGGGCCTGACTGGACCTATTAATGAGAAGGATAAAGGCAGCCCATGTCAAAATGGTAAAGGGTAATGAGTTTTGTCTTCCAGAAGAATGTGATGTGTGCATACCAAACAGTAATAAAGGAGATTGGGGAAGACCTTAGGAATTATTTTTCATGTGCAGCCAGCTACACACTGAGCTATGTTACGTGGGGAAACTGAGGAATCTCCATCATTTGAGATCTTAAAAAGGACATTCCATGACCATGCCTGGAGTAGTTTAGATATAACTGGTCCTTCCTTGGGTAGTGTTAGACAACCTCTTCAGCCCTATAATCTGTCTGTCATTTAAAGGTGTGCTCATGATTCTCTTGCAATGCCACAATTGCAAATGGGTTTGTTCCCCTGCTTGCTGCTTGCTTGGAAACTGCTTAGCTTGAAACAAATCCTCTCTGTTAGTGGTGTGACAAAAAACTCTTACAATGGCTGTACTGTTTCCTAACATGGACCCTGGATTGTTCCATATATAGAACATATTGATATGAAATTATTTTTCTGTGTAGCAGGTCATGATAACACCTATTTTGTGATTCTTTTGTTTCTGCATTGATCTCTGATACCGATCCAGCCTTATGCCTTTGAGACCTGGTTTGCTGCTCTCTGTTCTCCAGAAAACTTGGCTTGCTTTGTGCACCAGTATACTTGGCCTTTGAAAATTGGCTTGAAGTTAGCAGACAGAAGCAGGGTCAGAATTAGTTCAAAATAAATTAATAGTCAGAAGTTCTAACTTGCTAAGCTGCATGCAATCCACCCTTCAAAGGATATTCACCAATTGCTGTAATTGCTCTCTTCAAGGGCTTCCAAAAAATCCTTGGACATGCTAATTAATGCTGTTTTAGATATATGTTAAGGTATTTGACCTGAGAGTTTAATTCTACAGTTTAATACCATAATGATTGTAAATGGTAGGACTGCTGCATATTTAAAAGAACATTAGTGTGAATTTAGCTAGCTGTTGGCAGTTTAACAGTGACTAACAGATATTAAATAAGCATGAAATTCTAGTAGTGAATGACACTTTTATAGGGGCAAGGGCTGAAAGCTGAAGGCAGGAGAAAATATTGCAGCCATCCATGGTGACCTTCTTTTTTCTCTGGATTTCACAGAGTCTTTGCACAACTTTCCCAGCATTGGGGCAAGTCTGGATTGGTGGAAGGGCCTTCTTCTTGCAGACTTGGATGGCACGTAAAAAACTTGGTGGGATTTGAACTCCTTGATATGCTGAAGTCACTGACACATCCCTTGCTGATGTCACTGTCACCAAGATTTCCCCAAAGATCTGAATTCTTCAGCCACTCAAAGGGAATTATGTCGTCTAGTATTGACAGTGTCAAGGCAGAGGTGTGCGAATTTTACCCCTTCCCCTGCCAGATTTATTTAGCATTTTTTAAAAAAGTGGATGTCAAAAGAAATCAATTGCCTGGAGAAAAAAAAAAAAAAAAAAAAGAAAACAAATTGATCCTTTCATTGTTACTGTTCAAAAGCATCTCTTTGTTTTATGAACAAAAATGGTGGCAAGTGACTTTTTCCACCCTGCAGTGGCTATATAAATTTCTGCTATTAAGAGACAAACATCATTGATTTGACCGACTTATTCAAAACAGGTCATGAAGCTACAGCTTGTTGTGTCAGTTCTCATCATATGTTGATGTGACAGGTTTTATGAATAAAATATGGGCAGTTGCTGTCTGGGAGGATGCCACATCTTAGTTATCCCAAACCCTCTGTCCTTGAAAAGCGAAGCTTTGAAAAATTAGGACCATGTTTCAAACCAAGCTGTACAATATGCTTTTCAATGAAGTGTAATATATTGTTTTTTTAGCTGAATAACTTTCTTCTCCTCTTCTCCCCTCCCCCTGTCACTCCCCTACTTAGGAAAAAAAAAAAAGAAACAGAAAAAAAAGAAGCCATGGCATCTTAAACTAAAGCACACTTCAGTCAATCTCCCTGTGTGTGTTCAGTGCCAGCAGCCACAGCACTTCTTTCATCTTGGTTTCAAAGTGGTGCTGAGAGGGAGAAGGGGGCATCTAATGAAAGAAGGGAAAACAAACAAACAAACAAACAAACTCAAAATGGGGGAGGAAATGAAAAATAGCAGTCTACCTTTCAAATCTGAGTGTTGCCTGCAGGCACGCTCAGCAGTAGATGTTGCACTCAGCTTCAGCCCCTTGTATATTTTTTTTTGTTATTGCCACTTCCCATGCTGGGAAGATTCTTGTCATCCCTCACATATTTTATCCGCAGAAAAGGCTGCCCTGCCCTGTGCTTGGTGATTGAGGCTGTGCCCCTGGTGTGCCACACTATCAGTGGTTCCCAAGGCTGCCTAGCCTGGGAAAAGCTTCATGGAAACGGTCCAAAATCAGCATTACATGCATTATTGTTCTTACTCTCTCTGATTAGAGTGCACACAATGAAAACAACAGCAACAGCCTCGTTTTCTAGCCCTCCTCCCAACACAAGGCTGTTCTTAGACTGTTTTTCTTTCTCGGAGTCTTCATAGAAATTAACTGTTTCTGTGCTGGTAGGTCCTGGGCATCCTCACTGCTCTCTACAGGAAGCCAAGGAGCTTAGTCTGACTGGGAGTAACATTTTCATGTTTTCAAAAGTGTCTAGTTCACTCATGACTTGAAGTATTTTCAATTTTTAAAAATAGGTCTGGAAGTAGCCTGCTTTGTGTACCACTCGAAATGCACTACTCGGGTGCCATGGTAATATGCATGGCACAAAAATCCCAGTACAACAAAATAGAATAGGCTGGAAAATATTTAGTCTTTTATCCCTTTAATGCTTATGTGCTCTGTTAAATGCAGGATGTAACACACACGATGTCCTAGCAGAGGGTGGATGGAGGATACCAAAACCCAAACCACACCCCGCCCTAATGGCTAAGCAGTCATTTGGCAGGTAATACTTTAAATTTCCTGATGCCATCAAGTCTGGATAGTCAATGTCCTAGGGTAGCCAGTTTGGGATGTGATAAAGCTCAGTGTTGTCACTCTGGCTGAAGAAATGGTATCCGAAGCACATGGAAATACCAGTTTGGAGCAACTGAGTAAGAGATTTCAGACTGGCTTTTCTCTGTGTTTTATATTCACTGAAATATTTTCAGTGGCATGTCAAAGAAAGGAGGAAATGCATTTTCTTCTCACTTTACAGATTGGATCATGTCCCAGAGTGCCAAGTACCTGCACCTTGAAGGTGTTCAAGTATTTGCTTGAAGGTGAACTTGTAAGGCTGCTTCAGAAGAGAACAGTAGATAGCCCTGGGTGCTAAGCACGAGAGAAGGCACATGACAGAAGAACTGAACATGTTGTTACACATAAAATTAACCTAAAGTACTTTTTTTGTTCAGTTGTAATAGGTGCTTCCATTTCCTATTTTTTAAAAACAGACACATCTGTCTTCAGGATTTTGGGAACACATGTAGGAACAGACGTTTACTATAGGTGATTTTTTGTTTTAGGATCTGTTTCTGACTTTCTTCCTACCTCCCAGCTGTGTTGCAGAAAGGCACTTCTGATGCCATATCCCCTTCTTCACAGAAAGATGCACTGGATTCCTCTGCACCCAAGGAACTCTAGGAGCCCCGAGCATAGCTTGCTCCCAGTGACCCAGAATCTGCAGAAGTTCTCGAGAGGTTAATGATAGATTTTCCTTAATTGCCATCCAGCCAATGAAAGACAGATGTTTACTTTTAAGCCGCTTTCAAGCCAGAGTAAAAAACACCTTGAAATTTGAATTTCTGTGACATGAATAAAAAGCAACGACCCTCTGGTCAGTGCTAGGTCTATTCCTCATAAGAGGATTCAGCTGAATCATGGACAACAAAAATGTAAAGTTGCATGCAGTCCTGTTTTGTCACTTGTTTCACTGTTACAGGGGTTAAAGTTTTTTTCTAATTTTTGCCAGTTCAGCCTGAAATTTCAGAATCTATCCAGCAATTTTTTTTTTCTGGTAAAGAAAGTGAGAAGAAAGTCAGTTCACTGTTTTTCTAAGACTGTGTGGCACAATGCAGGAAAAAGGTTCCTTTATTCTTCAAGAGCTTTAGTGGCACCATATTCATCAGGAAAAAAAATGTTGTCTCTTTTTGTGCTAACAAAGTCTTTATGGTTTAAAGGTAAATTTGAGCAAAATTCTATTCTTAACTGACTACTACTTTGGACAGTATTGACCTTTTGGCTATCTTTTATGCCATAATTCTTCTAACTCTTGGGAGCTAGATAAAGGAAAAAGTGCAGAAAGGGCTGTAAGAAGTAGTTTTAATCACCTTTTATGAACTTTTCCATGTTTTAGATACAACTTGTGTTACTTAATATGTGAACTTAAATACATCTGGAATGGGATCTCTGTATCAAAAACATTTCCTCTAATAAAAACCTGGAAACTGGCTGTCATTACTCTTGCTTCTCTTTCTTCCCAAACCAAATAGTTGTGCCAGCCACTTGTTTTGTTTAGCAGTCTCAGTCAGAGAGATATCATGGCTAATCACCATATCGTTTTCTAATGTTCACTGGAAGGAAATCTCAAATTGTTCTTGAGGACTTAAATATTAGTCTTATTATAAATATTATTAAGCAGGGGCACCAGCTCTTGAAGGCAGGATGATTACAACTCCTAAGGTACAGCAAAAAAGAAAAATATCTAAATATTGTTGAACCACTCTGTCCTCAGATTATTGCATGAGACTGGTCTTCCCAAATGTGCGGATTTTCTCTGCTTTCATTAGGTTATTTGCCTATCAATTTTGTTTTCATTAGTTCATAAAAGTTAAAAATTTATAGGGAACTGGCAAAACCCATCCCTGCACTCTTTGCTAATATGCCCAGCATGATCTGAAATGCTTGTTGTCACCTGTGTTCTGGGCAAAGACATAGTCATGTTGTGCCCTGCCATATGCAAACAGAAAAGTCCACTGGGGGGTGACATCAATGAATCAAGAAGTGTGAAGCCCAACCTCATGTGAAATGCTGCAATTCCAGCTTGGAAAAGCCATTTGCTTTATCAAAAACTGGAGCAAGGTAGGCCTGAAAGTCACTTTGAAAAACAGGTGCTTTTAAAAATGCCACATTAAATCTACCTCACCTGAAGTTATTTCTAAATATATATGAGATTCACGGAGAACTTAATTGCTGCACTTGATTGTTTGTTGGGTTTTTTTTGCCATGAATTACCATCATGGACAAATGTCTGACTGAACAAACAAACACGCCTTGTGGCCCAAAAGAAGCTCCCTTCGCACCAATCTGGAGTTTCACCAGAGTGCATAGGAACTGAATGTGACACCGATGTCACTCAGGCTAAGCTGTCACACAAAGCTGGTGGGAGTGTTGGCAGCAGCCAGGGAGGCTGTGAGGCTGTTGCAGTAGATCCCAACCCACCTCACCTCCAGGGCGATGGGCTGAGGCAGCCAAATTCCCCTTGTTTTGGTGCGACAGCAAGTCTCAGATGTCAGCCAGAGCTCTGCTCACCTTGCTCTGCTGAGCTGTGCCTTCACCAGGGCTCTTTCGCCTGGCCCGGGGACAGTGCAGTGACCTGACTGTTCCTTGGGCTTATTTGTCATAACTTTTTATTTCCATGACAGCTGAGGCGTTCCTCGTAGTTAACTCTGCTCAAGTACAACAAGATGGGATAAATCCCAGCAGTAACAGGCTAGAAGGCAGTTTTCTCTCTTAGTGTTTTATTTATGGGGAAGAGGCCACACGAATAATTGAAGATGCCTGTTTGCACCCACTGCAATCTGTGAGTGGTTTGAAATGTAAACATGTCAACTCACAACTGGAGCTTGAGAAACACATGTGCTGAAGAGCTGCAGGCCGTTTGTCTGTCTGTCACACTTACCTTCCCAGCAGCCCCCCTTCTCCTCGCATGCATGGGCAGCCCAGGAGCAGGGCGTTGCTATCCTATATGACGCTGGTGCAAGTTTCCATGGAAAAACTGATGAAGAGATGAATGGAAGCACGCAGGCGACATGAGGTGAACTTATGGAGCACTGTAGACAGTAAAAAGCAAATGGTATTTCAGACTGGGGTTGTTTTTTGTTTTTTGTTTTTTTTTCCTTGTGTGACATACAAATTGAGATCAGCTGAGGCTCCAATAGTGGTGTATTTAAAGAAAACCAAAATGCTGTGCAGAAATGCATGACAGAAGCAGCAGACAAAAAGCCTGTTGGTTGGAGGGGGATGTTGGTCAATCCTGCTTGCATAGATCTGGTAAGGCCTAACAGGAGACAGAGGAATTGATGCCATAAAACCCAGAAATAACAAAAAAATCCAGGGTTCTCTGAGAAGTGACATGGTCTCCAAAGTCTTTTAAATCTGATCTTACTACATACAGGTCAGACACTGAATGAATAAGATCCCCAACACAGTTATTGATCTGACATGATTTCTGAACACAAGTGAAACCTCAGGAGTTAGGATGTAGTATAATGAATCAATTCCTATAAATACTAAAGAAAGATTCATGTTCAAAACTTCTGCCATCCTAAGACCATACAGCACATGAGGCACAGCATTTCATCCCCTCCAAGTCTAGGACTGGGGGAAGATAATGAGCTGTTATCTAAATGCATTAGACTAAAAATGAAGAATTTGAGAAAATGTCAGAAGAAGCATTTTTAGTAGCCATGATGGTGAATTAAAACAACAAAGTGGACACACCAGACCCTAGAAGAGTTATAGAGGAGACTGTTCCCAATGTTTACAGGACATTTGGGAGAGGTATTTGTAACAAACAGAAATATTCAAAGACAGTCATCATTGTTTTTCTCTCTTTGTTCAGAAGTGGAATGAGTGAATAAGATTTTGTAGAAATGGCAGTTAAAGTCCACATGGTTGAATCAAACTGAGAAATGTATCCTAACGACAGCTTCAAAAACGTACATTTGTTTTAAAAAATGAAATGGTAAGTGAGCAACAGCACTATGTCAAGAATCAAGTTGGTGCAGAGAAAGAGGTCTGGCTTGGACTTCTCACTAACTTTGCACTGGTGTCACATTGCTGGCTAGAGCGGACCCAGCCCTGATTCATTGCCCTCGTCAGTCAGATCCTGGGAAAAAGTCTTGAAGGCAGACTGATACTCCAAGGGCGTGTCAGATGTGAGGTTACTTGATTAAGGTCTTCTCTGAGAGTGTATCTATAGTGTTTTGAGTTGCTGGCCAGTGCAGCGACAGCAAACACTAAGAACTGACATGTGTACAGGTTCTGTCTCCTGTTTCTCCATGCAACTGAAGGCCCCCCTCAGAAACGTGTGCATAGTTCCTGACAAAATCAGTGGGAATTATGTGAAAGTATCAGAGGACAATGAAATCATGGCCCAGTTTTTAGTTTTCATCAGTTGTGAGAATTGTCTCACTGCATTGTTCATTTGCTAAGGATTGGTTTCTGCCACTTAAAGCTTTTATATTAATGATAATATTGCCTTAGATTCTTTTCTTGAGCTTTGCTGGATTAGGTCATGCATCACTTGTATCTAAATTTAGGCTGGGTACAACTGCTCTAATATTTTCTCTTATTTCGTATTCATCTTTCTTCTGTCTGCTGGCTTCATTTCAGACAAAGAAAGTCAATATTTTCTCTGCAAGTTATTTCATTTTGTTGGTCTATGATGCCATAGCAAATGTCAGCTGATCTTATGTAATATAGAGTTGAAGACAGACTGTTATCCTTCCTTTTACAAATAAACGGATCTAAACAACACAGGTTCATTCATCAAATTAAGTATTTTTAGAGCTATTAAAGCAGTTAAAACAGATCTTCGCTGATGAGAAAATCTGCCTCTTTTCCTGGTGGTCTCTTGTTTCTCCTCTTGCATTTGATCTCTGTAACATTGACTGTTTTGCTGGTAACAAAGTCATCATTCACTCATTACTTTGCAAGTCTGAGCACATTTTATGGTTGATAGCTGGATTGCCAGCATGATCCAAAATCAGCCTCTTTCTACTTATTCTTGCTTAGTCTGTAGGGCCGAGGCTGTACAAAACTGAACGTGTGGCAGGAAGCAGCAGTCGATAGCTGCTGTGTTTCCTCACCAAAGGGGCTAAGCCCTCTGCTGTTATGAATGCAGATAAGTCTGTTGTCAGCAGATGAAAATCTGTTCCAAATACACAGAGAACCCCACCATTTCTTAATTTTTGTTATTTGGACGGGAGCTGGATATCTCTGTTTGGTTTACAACTGCAAAGTGGCCTTAAAAGGTCCCTGGTACGCACTCACTGTCCTTTTTTTGCCTGCGCAGGCAATGGGGATGTGTGACTGTGCAGAAGGACTGGCTTTCACACTGCCTTGCTGTTTTCTTTGGGGGAGAAAGCGAGGCTACGGGAGCTGCTGCTCAGCCCCCACTGCCAGCACACTTTGATTCTTCTCTCCCAGCACAGTGGATTAACTCTGGCTGCTGGCAAAAGGGCATTGTGAACCTATTTTAAAACCTCTTCCTCCGCATAATCAAAAGGAGAGGGACACAACATGAAAGCTGCCAAACAAAGAGCAGGCAAGTGACCCACCCGTTCAGCCTCCCCTTCAACCACTCGCACTGCTGCTGGCTCTCAAGGCCCATCTAGGTCATATTATGACTCCTTTATTACTGTTTGAGGTCACAGGGAGACATGCAAGTGCATCCTATATCAGGAAGTGTAGTATGTCTCAAGAGTGAAATATCTGGCTGTTAGTGGGAGCCGTGGCTGCGACTCGGAAATCCCGGGAAGCGCCTGAAGGGCAGGCAGGCTCCAGGCGCCGGGCTGCCTCCCAGCAGACAGAGCCACCGGGAAGCGGAGCGGCTTTCCTGCCATTCTCCGCACGGGGCTGCCTTCCTCCCAGACTTCCCTACGGAGCGGCGACCGCTCCTTCGCCGCTCTGCCCGGCTGGCTGCGGGCGGCCGTTCGACGGGAGGGGCCCCCGCTGAGGCAGGTACCCAGCGCACCCATGTGCCGCCGTCTGAGCCCGGCGGTTGCTCCTGCAGGAAGACTGATTAGGAGCGTATAAGGCGGGCAGGGAAGAGGTGGGTGCCAGCCTGCAGCCCTGCATGAGCAGGCGGCAGATTTATCGGTGTATTTGTCAGCACTGGGCTGTGGGGAGGCTTGGCGAGCGTGGGGAGGCGGGCGGCCACGGCAGCGAGGAGGGAGAGCAGCAAGAGACAGGGTGCTGGGACCCGTCTCCTGACGTCTTCAAAGTCAAGGCTGGAGGCCCTTCTGGAGCCGCAGGTCCAGCAACCAAGATTAGATCACAAGTGTGAAGATCCTTGAAAGGCCTTGGGTGATAGGTGGTTCCACAGCTTCCTCAGCTGTACCCACAGCCATTCTGCTGCTCTTTGGCTCTGACTTGAGCATCACTCAGGGATAACCCACCCGCAGATACACACATTTTTTTATACAGAATTCTTGACAATAGCTAAATGAAGTTGCTGTTGGCAAAACTTGATGTAAAAAGGGAGGTGGAAATGGGATTGTTTTTCCTTATCTAAGTGATAAAGTTCAAAATGTTTATGTCGTATCAGTTCGTGCAAGGCTAATATCCTCTTCTCTTTATTTTCCTCATGTAGCAGAGACAGAGGGAAACAAGGGTGTGTAACTGTCAACACAAATTTAAGCATTGAAATGCTTGTCATCTATTTTGGCTCTAGTCTTGCTGTGGGGTGGAGGATCCTCTCAAAAATCCATCCAGCTACACAGTGAAAAAGTGAATGCTTCCCCTTACTGTAGGAAGAGACTATCAAGTAATCATCATCTTGCTCCACCAGATGATGATTACAACATGTCTAAGCTCCCCTGAATGTTAAGCACAAATAGATGCAAAGAGCAAACTCCTGGTAACACTGATGCATACTGTAGCTAAACACTTATTCCTACCAGAGATCCTTTTCAGACATTGGTAACGTTTTTTTGTTTTTCCAAATTGACTCCAACTACACTATATATATATATATGTGTGTGTGTGTGTGTGCTTGTGTGTTTATTTGTATGTGGTTTCTCACCATGTGTATGTGTGCATACACAGAAAATACATATTCTACTGTTTGGGTTTTTAGATTTAATGAAACAGACAGTCAGCCAAAAACAGGAGAATGAAGCATACAAAGCATTGAGGCTGACTGGAGTTTGCAAGGCCTCTCTTCAGAGCCATTTTCATTTCCCAGAAAAGTATTTGACTTTTAAAAGAGATATTCTTATTGAAATTTGATTAAAAATCACACTTGAAACACAATTTAAGAGCAAATAAACCAGTAACCATCTTAAAAAGAAGGCTCAGTAAAGAAAAAAAAAAGACATTGAAGTGTTAATGCTACTTAGGTTAAATGTCTGGCCTTAAAGCAAAAACCCAATAACATCACCAATGTGTGGCTAATAGTCACCTTCTAAAAATGCCAGTTTTTTTATGAAACATTTTTCTGTGTTTTGGTCAGCTTCAGATTAATTTCCTTTTTTTTTTTTTTTTTTTTTAGCACAATGAAAGGATGGGAAATGTCATGTTTTACAAACGCTCAGGCCTCTGAGTTAAGGGTGTATTAACTTCCTGGCTCTGAGTAAATTTTCACACAACCAGAGATGTTTTATTAATACAGTTCATGTAGGTAAAAAGTGATGTGTGTACATGCAAAAAAAAGCATTTACTGGAGAGTCAGCTTTCCTTGAGGTATTTTATCCTAATGAGAGAAAAAAAAGGCTGTAATTAGAGCACACACCTGTGTGCAATTAAGTACCAACTTTCACACTCCTCTGTCCTATGGGACATCCATCTGCCACCATGGGGCACCTCCAAGTAGCTGACATGGGCATCCACAACATGCTCCCTGACCACCTTGGGCAGTCAGCTCACAGCTGGAGATTTGCTGCATGCTGATTTTGGCAGTCAGATCAGATGAATGGGTCTAACTTTATGCCAGCTGGTTTTGACAGCTTGTTTTATTTCATTGTGTCTAGTTATTTATGGTTGTACTGCAATAAAAAAACCCATCTATGCCTCACTTTGCTGCCTTTAAAAGATCATCTACAATTAAAATTATTGATAGGATAAAGAGTAATGGTTGTAAACTGAAAGAGGGTAGATTTAGGTTAGATATTAGGAAGAAATTCTTCATCATGAGGGGAGTAAGGCACTGGACTAGGTTGCCCAGGGAGGTTGTGGATGTCCCCTCCATGAAGGTGTTCAAGGCCAGGTTGGATGAAGCTTTGTGCAACGTGGTCGAGTGTGAAGTGTCCCTGCTCATAGCAGGGAGGTTGGAACCTGATGATCTTTAAGGTCCCTTCCAACCTTAACTGGTCTATGATTCTATGATTGCACCAGGGTCAGCTGGAGACTCTTTGGAAATGTTAATCTCAATAAGTCTCATCTGTGGTTCTTCCTGCTGTTTCTTCACCTCTCCCTGGGAGGATGTCTTGCCTGCCCCAGTGAAGGTAGCAGCAATGCATGGCAACAGGCTGAGGGTTTTCTCCTTTCCTCTTCCAGAGGAGGATACCGTTCTCCAGTGTAGGCCATGTAAGCTTTCACAGGCCTGGAGAAGCTGTGAAGAGTTGCTTGCAATCTGTTTTTCTCACGCAGATCTGAGATCAACAGTGTGACAAACCTGGCTGTGTCAGACATACATGGCAGGCTGAGAGCGTTAATAAGCATTTTTCTTAGCTGTCACTGTAGAACAAGTCTCTGCTCCACGAATCTGTTGGAAGATATTTACTGCTTGGGTAAAAAAAAAAATAATTAAAAAAAGCAACTGTTGGACAGATGAAATTAATTAAAGATTTCACTTTGCTAAAGAATTTTTCATATTTCCCTCCACATAGACTATTATAGGTTGCATGATGACTAACCTAAATATTATCACACAGCATGCTCGTCTTTCATAAATAATATAAGGATTGCTGTAATCCTGCCTAAGACCAGCTTTGGATGTTGAGAAACATTATGCAAGTGTCCAGCATTAGAAGAATCATGTTTCTTATTCCAGCACTCTGGCCAAGTACCATGTTGTCTTTACTGGAAAACTGATGTTCATCAAGTGAGTTTAAAGCTGCGAGTGGGAGAGGGTGGGACATTGCATTCTTGAGAAATGACATTAGAAATAATACGGTACTGCTTTGTCTTTGTACTGTTAGTAAATCTGGGATATTACAGAGCAAACAGGGAAGAGCACGCCATACAGTGCTTGTACTTTACTTTCCCCATTTTCTTCAAATACAGGTTGCACAAGGTCATCTATACTCAATGGGGCTTCCCATTCCCTTCTGCTTCACTGTCTTAGGCTTAAAGTTCTAAATCAAGAAATGTTACATTTTCTCAATCTTTTAGCCCACAATCAGAAAGCAAAAGGGAGAGGTAGGAAAGAAAATCCACCATGGCTTTGCTTTTATTTCTATTTTTAAAAAAATACACATTATGGAGGAAAAACAGGACTAAAGGGGAGGAACTGATTTTGAAATATTGTGTCACAGAAGTCTTGAGGTATAAGCATTTTTTCTGCATGTTAGTGGCTTTCTGGAGGATACAGGTCTTCAGACTATAAGCATTGAAGAACTATTTTAGAGGTTTCATTTTTAATCTGGGCCTCTTTCTTTACGTGATGTTTCACCAACGAAATAGGGGTTGTCTTTGTTTTTAAAATTAGAATGACTTTTCCCTTTAACTAATGTAACAGACAGTATTGTAATACCTGCTTACTGTTCAGGATGTAAAATTAACTTTCACCAAGCAGGCTTGGAGGTCTGCAGTATCAGCCCATGGTGTATTCTGACTGGGGGGTTTTGACAAAAGCATCAGTCTCATTTGGTTGTGCTGCTGCTGTGTGCTCTCATATGCAGGAACTGGGTGGAAGCTGTTTAGCTGAAAGATGCTAATGCCCTTTTTATCAAAGGAAACAAAAGGCAAAACAAGTGTTTTTATTTCTTGTAAGTACTTCTTGTTTTATTGATTTCTTACACAGATTTCTATGGCACCCTGGAAGCTGGAATGCTGTCAGAAATCCTGGAAATTATCAGAATGCAACAATAAATAGTAATCATCAAAGCAGATTTTTTTTTTTTTTTTTTAGAGGTTTAAATCCCTTTCTTATGGGAGCTTTTTCTGAACAGCCCAGAAAGACATGGAAGTTTGCGACCATAAAAAATATGATAGCTGCCTGCAACAAGTCCAAAGGTTAGGCAAGGCTCTTCTCTCCTTACCATGTTTTATCCCTTGCCATTTATCTCTCTTCTCCCCAGTTTCCATTTCACTTTCCCTTCCTCTCCTGTTTCTCCCACCAGTGCTCAACTTTTAGGAAGGGGAGAGATAGACTGCACAAACCTTCTAAGGACTTCTAAAACCCTGAGGACAGCAATGAGAAGAAGCTTCTCTCAGCTCAGCAGGCATCTTCCACTCACTACTGTCCTGCTGGAACATCAACACCTCAAAATTTGGTAGGGTATGGGAGCACTCCAGGAGATGCAGAGAAACAACTGTTAAGCATAATAAGAGAGCAAAATAATGTTTTTTCTCCTTCCTCTCTACTTCACACTGAGAAGGGGAACTAAGTAGGTTAGTTGGAGATAGGGACTCGGTAAAGGAGGATCAAAGTATTCTCTGCACCAGTGCTGGTTGGCAAAGGATACACCCTCATCCTGCATTTAAAAGGACGTGTGCATGGCATGGTGCTGTTTAAACATAAATAGATCCATAAGTGAAATGTTCTGGTTCAGTTTATGAAGTTTATTTTTTTCAGTCTATAATAGTACTGAATAAAACTACTTTGTCTGCAAAGTCACTCTCACCTACGCCTGTGGAAAGCCCAGAAGAAAAGACTTTGCAGCATTTATACAATTCTCTTGGGTAACTGTGGCATACCAGTAGAAGAACAAGATCTGCTCACTTCACTTCCACATCCAGGCTGGTACAGAATAGTTCAGAGCAAAAAAATTCCCAAAGGTTTTCTAATACCTTACCAGTGTTTTGGATAGTAAAATTTGTGCTATAAAATTGGTGTTTTCCTGGGAAATAATAAGTATCTTTTGAAACAGTAAATATATTAAGGAAATCTGGGATTCTCTCATAATAACAGATATCTCAAAGGAAGATAAGACAGAGTCTTGAAAAGACTTGAAAAGATTATCTGTTTATTGGAAGACTTCATTAGATGCTTGGGGTTAATAGTTAATACTAGTAATTCTTACAATTTGAGTGTTGTGTCATGAGAGGCTGTCAAGAAAGACAACCACAGAAAAGAGGGGATTCCAGACCTTCAAACAGTTAACTTTTGGTCTCAGTTTCTCAGGGTCCCATATTGGCAGCAGTGTAATATACTTAATACATCTACTAATAAGAAAGCCTTCTATCTCACTGATTGACAATCTAGGGGCATGTAATAAGTGTGCCTCATAGGTTGTCCATTACTATGATAGACTCTTAGTTTGTGACTTGTGTTGTTTACATGAAGATGGGTTGGTTTTCCAATGGAGTTGCAGGAATTTTGGGTCATCCTGGTGAAGGAAGTTAAATTTTGATGTTAATCACAAATAGTAAATTCCCATCTTAAAAATAAGTTAAAACAGAAATAAGCAAGAAGCTAAAATAAATAGTAGAGACCTGAGGATCGATCTTCACAAAGTAATTTGCTTAGTTATAAATATGGTTTAAAATGCAATTTATTTATTTCTACAGTGGGTGTTTGCAGCTTCTACAGTTGGTAAAATTGTAAACAACACAGCACAGCTACTTCATCAAGACTATTTATGTGGTTTTGACTGCTTTATATTTGGAATAAATTCTTCTGCTTTTCAAGTCACGGAGGCAGAGAAAACAGTTTTTGGTCTGTGTTTTGTTCTGTCTTGGGGGTGTTGTTTTCTCCAAAGGGCCTGCATAGAGGTTTACATGAATAGCACTGCAGCAGAGATTTTTAGGGAAACTGGGGGGGGGGGGGGAAAGTTGAGCAACATATAAATGTTTGCTATTCTACAGAGGTCTTATGTATTAAGCTGCAAATGAACCAGATAACTAGGAGCCTTATGCAAAATTACACTAAAATACTCACTTCTCTTTGCATTTTTTATGCTAATGTAACTTTAGTGAAACATTTATTTAAAATATTGGGGGTGTCCTGCAGGAGAGAATCAGTTCCATAAAGCACCACGTTATAGCTGTCTCTAACTTATTTACCATAGAAAATACCTGTAACTGCTCATGTTTTATATCTGCATGCAAACTTAGAATTCAATGCAGAGATAAAGCACTAACCATTCTGAGATAATAAATCTGTTGCACATTATGCCACAAGTAACAGCAGTGGAAATAACGGAATCAGTACATCCTCTGAGGTGGATGTAGATTCAGGGCAAGGAAAAGCCGTGCCATGATCACATCAGAATTTGTTCTTCCCCGTAGAGCCAAAACCAGGGCTGCCATGAACTAAGTACCATTCAAATTTCTGTCGTTCAATTTATAGTGGGTAGCTTTGAAGTATTACCTCCAGTGTCACAAAATGAGAGGAGTTTTCTCTGTGAGAGAGATGAAAGAGATACGTCTTCTGGCAAAGACCTAAAAGTAGGTACTCAAGGGTCTACAGGGCCCTAATCTTTTCCCCTCTAGGGCAAACTAATTTAAGGAATATACTACCAGGTTTACAGCAGATCATATGAACTCTGTAGGGCACATTTGGGTAGTAGATCAGGAACATTAGTTGCATAAAAAGGATTAACAGAGCTGTGCAATCAGAAAAACAGAGAAAGCTTAAGGTGAAGGTCCTGAAAGAAGTAACTTGTTATTAATCTACTTGAAAATGCTGTAGAATCATAGAATCATAGAATCATAGAATCCTAGGGGTTGGAAGGGACCTCGAAAGATCATCTAGTCCAACCCCTAGCATATAAATAATTTAGAAAGCACTAATTTCTGTGAGAGGCTTTAATTCATTTAAAAAATGAAGCCTCTCATAAACACCAGCAAAGAAAGCTCAGAATTATCCTGCTAGAGGCTAACTTTCCTGTTCTTCCCCAGCTGCACAACAGCAGGGCAGGGTAACTGGGACTGTATTGCCAATCACTTCTGCTCCTGTCTGGATTTAGGGACAGGACACCAAAGGATCCTCTGGTTATAAGATTCAGCAATTTTTTGCTGGCCTGGGTTACCAAAAATAGAAGACCCAGAAGGAAAATTCTGCAAAAGAATTCAGGACAGTTGTGAAATACATGTTACCAACAGCCTGGTACATGTTCTAGACAATATGTCATGGACCATCTCAAGTAAGCACTCACTTGTAGGATGCTAAAGTTGCTGTATTATATGGTATGAGTCATGTAATATGTCTCTGCAGATGAACAAAGTTTCACCAATTAAACATTGAACAGATGAGGACCTATTATAACATAATTGTCAAGGTCTGTGAACACGGATTCCATCACAAAACGGCACATGCTGCTGTGATGGCTGTCATCTCCTGCTTGAACATGTCAGAGGCACCGTAAAAAAAGCTTGTATAGACTGAGCTGGATTGCTGAAGAGGTGAAGAGCAAATATGGAGGCAGGATGCTTTGCAGAAATTTTGTGCTTACCTAAGCTTCCAGGCGCCAGCTTTTGATGTAATGTAGAGCAGTCCAAGAGTCAATCTGAGCTGACTGGAATGATATCGCAAAGGTCATTGTTTTGATGGAGTGTTGGCCAAAGATGTCTATGCTTTAGGCAAAATCTCATTTACTGTTAGCATGCAGCTTCTAACCCTCCCAGTTCACCCTCCACCTCTTCCTTCCGATGAAGAAAGGCATCTAAGGCACCTGTGCAGTTTGTGCCCATAACAGAGAAACCTTTACTTGCTCTTTGTTTCTTTATTTCCACCTCATCTCTTTTAGTTAAGAGTTAGTTTCTTTGTCTGTTCTCTGTAGCCTCAGTCACTGTGACCTTGTGCCACTGCAACTGGGGTTGCTTTGTATTTTGCTAGGAGTGGAATTGCCCCAAGGTAATATACTGGTAACTGGAGTTTCCTTCCAGGAGTGGGATTCAGACTGTGTCTGTTGCTTGGTTATATGAAACGACTGATGATGAGTGCAGTCAGCCTGGTTTCTAATTTTCTGCTGGGTTTCATTCATATTTCAGAGAGGTTTAAGAACAATAGGTATTATGATGTCTGCTGTCAGACACACTGCCAACTTGTCCAAGACCTCTACAGTTTGTGTCTTTGAAGGAAAGCATTTTTCTCAACTGATAAGCACTTTCCATGTGGGGAACAGCATGGAATATCAAATTAGGGAGTTTCTTCATTTTCATAAAGGTAAGGATTGTGTTGTCATTTTGACTGATATGCAGTTGAATACATTGTTGTATTTTCTTCTACATTAAAATGAACCCTTGTTACCCTTGGAAATGCCACTAACTTGGTCATCCTATGCAACAGTTACCTCTCATTTGATTTTGGTTCATTCTAATAGCATGCAATGACTTCTGATGTAAAAATATGGAAAATGCTCCTATTTTGACAGCTGCACTGAACATTTATATAGTGAGAAGTCAGGTGATTAAATATGACAGAGATCTTATATTTTGTATACATGGATGAGAGATAAGTAGTCTCATAAACCCCTCCAGGAAGAAGATGGCTAGACTAACACAATAATGTTATAAAAATTATAACACAATGGGCAATAAATTTACATGTAACACATGCAAATTCCTATTATAAACTGAAAAAATGTCTTACATTTTAAGTTAGTAAATAATTTGAATAGTAGTAGTAGAAAGTGGTATAAAATGTTACAGCAGCTGCTTTTGGACAGGAGATTTTTTTACACTGAATAAAACAGTAAACAAGAAAAAAAATTATTATTCATAGAATCATATCATAGCATTATAGAATGGTTTGAGTTGGAAGGGACCTTAAAGATAATCTAGATCCAAACCCCCTGCATGGGCAGGGACACCTCCCACTAGATCAGGTTGCTCAGAGCCCCATTCAACCTGCCCTTGAACCCTTCCAGGGATGGGGCTTCCACAACTTCCCTGGGCAACATGTGCCACCGACTCAACACACTCACACTGAAGAATTTCTTCCTAATGTCTAATCTAAATCTCCTCTCTTCCAGTTTTAATACATTATTCCTTGTCCTCTCACTACAAGTCCTTGTAAAAAGCCACTCCCCAGCTTTCTTGTAGCCCCTTCAGGTTCTGGATGGCTGGTATAAGATCCCCCTGGAGTCTTTTCTTTTCCAGGTTGAACAGCCCCAACTGTCTCAGCCAGTCCTTGTAGGAGAGGTGCTCCATCCCTCAGATAATCTTTGTGGCCTTCTCTGGACTTTATCCATGAGCTCCATGTCCTTTTTATGGAGTGCAGTGGAGGACTGTGAGGATGATTTAGTAACTGGAACATCTGTCTTATGAGGAAAGGCTGAGATACCTGGTGCTGTTTAGTCTAGAGAAGAGAAGACTGAGAGGGGATCTTATTAATGTATAAAAATATCTGAAGGGTGGGTGTCTGAAGGAGGGGCCAATCTCTTTTCAGTCATGCCCTGTGATAGGACAAGGGCAATGGATGCAAGCTAGAGCACAGGAAGTCCCATCTCAATGTGAGGAAAAATCTCTTTACTGTAAGGGTTATGGAGCACTGGAACAGGTTGCCGAGAGAGGTTGTGGCATCTCCTTCTATAGAGACTTTCAAGACCCATCTGGATGTATTTCTGAGTAACCTGCCATAGATGGTGGTCCTGCTCTGGCAGGGGGTTTGGACTCCATGATCTCCAGAGGTCCCTTCCAACCTCTAGCACGATTCTGCGATTCTGTGATTATGCTGGGGGTTCCAGAACTGGACATAGTACTCCAGGTGAGGTCTCACAAGAGCTAAGTGAAGGGAGACAATCACCTCTTTTGACCCTCTGGCCATGCTTCTTTTGTTGCAGCCCAGGGCACTGTTGGCTTTCTGGGCTGGAAGTGGACATTGCTGGCTCATGTTGCCTCTTATATTCTCAGGTGTGCAGTTTTTTTCTGTAGAAGAACAAAATAAGACAAATACATCCTGGATATTTGACTAGAGACCACTGGAACCTCAGTGGAAAATGTTCACAGATTGACTGTATGTGATTAATGCATCATTTGAGCAGACCTAACAAAATAATCCATAATAAATAAATAAATAAATAAACAAATAATTAACTACAGCTTCTTATTTTCAGATGGAGCATAGACTAGAAGAGTATCTGGCTCTACTTGTTGTCATCTACACTTCACCATGTATCTTGCACATTGTGGGTTATAGATATTGCTATCTGAGTGGTACTAGAAAAATGGAAGTGAGAAAGAAAATGTAATGATTTACAATTGCTCTAAGGAACAGAATTATAAGCATGAAGTTTATGTGTTACCGGACACAAAAAGAATGTGAAATATTAAGTGCTTCCTGCAACAGGCCATTTAAGGAACAAACATTGCAAGTATAATAAATTCAAAGACTTCCAGAGACAAACTTGTTAAAATGTTTGTTTTAGAAAGGAAAGTCAAACCACTAAGAGCACAGAAATCCAAGTGTCCTCACATGGCAGTGAGTGACTATGCAGCATGCTCGAAATTTGGGGTCAAGTTTTCAACCAGATGATTTAGCAGTCCAAGTCCCATGAACATTCCCTGTGGCTGCTCTTAGGTTAGAAGCGAATTCACTTCTTCCAGGAATAGCAGGACTTAATGTGGCTGCTCTTTGGCTGCTTCCAATCATCTCTGTTAAATCCAATTGTTTAGGCTGCAAGGTGGATGGCAGCTAAGGCAGGCTGGGTGCCGGGGTGGGGACATCCCTGGGGGCAATAAATAGAAGTTATTGTCCCATGCATTCCAAAAGCTAGAGATGGGCAAGCAAGCAACAGAAAACCCTAAACATCTTAAAGGAGTGGGAGAAATAGCTTAAACAGAAATGTTAGACAACTTACAATTCTTTGTGTTGTTTTGTTTTCTTGTTTTAAGGAGAGATTTGTGATTACTCAGATGTGATAGGATAAACCTGGAGAATTTATATCTGGGTATTTGTTTCATAGGAAGCTATGATAATATTAATATATTAGAGTAAGATACAATTTGGTAACCTTTTGCTCTTTTTGGGTAGACTGTGCAGTTCTTCAAGAAATGTCACCGTTGAAGCTGAGGGTTACACCTGCACCAGTAAATAAAATGGATCAGGGGCTGCTTTTTGTGCTTGCAAGTAAGTTGTAAAGGCATAGATTGTGCCTGAACAGACAAACTCTTTCTTACTGCCTCATGGGAAGAGTCATAGATTCACAGAATCATTTTGGTGGGAAAAGACCTTTAAGATCATCAAATCCAGCTGTTAACCCATCACACTGCCAAGTCCACCACTAAATCATGTCCCTAAGCACCATATCTATGTGTCTTTTAAATACCTCCAGGAATGATGACTCAACCACTTCCCTAGGCAGCCTGTTCCAGTGCCTGACAACCCTTTTGGTGAAGAAATCTTTCCTAATATCCAACATAAACCTCCCCTGGCACAACTTGAGGCTGTTTATTCTTGTCCCTGCCTGTGCTGTCTCCAGGCTTTCCCTGGACTAGCAGTTGACCACCTCCATGGGCACCAATATTCAGTGCCACCCAAGGTGTTCCTGCATCTAGAGCAGAGAGCACAAGTCCCACTTGCCAGTCTCCTGCTCCATCTTTAGTGTCCTGGGGGCCTCTGTCATCTCTCCATGTATAGGGGTAGGCAACCGAGGGGAATTGGTTCCTCAGGATGTTCTTCTCTCTACGGTCCCCCAACAGAAAGGGGAAATAGAAGGGCACCTGGAGTGGGTAAGGCAAGTCCAGGGACCTGTGCCTCCCTCTCTAGGAGCTGTAAATACACACCAAATGGCAGTGAAATTGCTAAAGCTAGTTGGGAAGATGTGAGTTTTTCTAAGTACCCCTACTTTTCCACTTAAACAGGTCAACAATAGTCTCATTTGTATGAAATGGTTTGAAGGGAATTATATTTGGGAAACAGCTTTGACTAGACACTGACACAGTGTGTATTTTTTTTTTTGGTCTGAAACACGTTTTAGTAGTAGAATAGTGCCACCATTCACACTGAATGAGGCTTTAGGATTTAACTTGATAACATTAAGGGACAGAAAATGAATTAGTTAGCTCTGTGTTGGGTTGCAAACGAACATCAGATATTGTACAACAGATTCCTCTTTGTTTGGTCTAAGCAGTTTTCTTACACAAACCTTGGGGCTTCAATCAGAATTTTCCACGATCCATCTTATGTTGGGCAAATGAATGCTCATTTCATAGAGGGCAGTATTGCATTGTATTTTCATATACCTATGGACATATACAGAAAATAGATCTCAGAAGACTTTTATTTTAAGTAGACAGTACCACTGTGAATAATAATTTCAGCTTTTGTTTCATACAGGTACAGTGCTCACTTTCTAAGGGCTGGATGAACTTGTACTAGGTGTGCAAAGGCCACGAAGAACAATGTTACCAAGCCTGTTTGTAAAGAAAATGCACAGTAACAACACTTGGAGTACTTAAGAGCAATTTATGTAGCCATCTAGATAATGTTACAGGAGTTACTGTTATGCTAAGTGCATAATACTGTGTTAGTCCAGCTTATCTCTTTTCACTTGCTTGACAGACAGTTCTTGTACCAGACCAGTTCGTGCTTGTGTGAAACAACCTGTGAGAATAATGCACAATTGGTCTTATTTCAATATTTTTACCACCTGGAGCCAGAAACAGGTTTTCAGTCCAAGGAACAAGGAAGCTCCTTTCATAACTTCCTAACGAGCTCACGGTCCCTATGTTTGACATCATGCTGCACACAGCACGTCTTTCAACAGATGTTGTCGAGCCTATTGATGAGTACCTGCTCTTCTCTTAAAGCTAGGGAGTTATTTCACTGCCCAGAAGTGAAAATAGAAATGAGAAGAGAACTCTATGTGTAGGTAAGGTTACACATAATGTCCTTTATTCCCCTTATCGAGTATGAGTTTGGTCCAGTATCTACTAGAGTCCTGTTCTCCACTAGTATTGATAACATATTTTAAACACTGAAAACAAAGGTCCTGGAACTGATTCTGAAGAGCTAATATAAGAAGCTATCATTGTGTATTATTAAAGGTGTATCAGGAAGGGTGGATGAGCAGCAGAAGGACTGACACAGCAGAAAATTCTATGGAAGAGAAAGCTTTCCTTGATGAAGACAAAAACCCACAAATGCATTAATATGAGTGCTACCCTCCCAAAAGAGGGTAGCATGTATGCACACTTTTTATCCCTGGAACAGGATGACTGGAAATAGTAGCTTCCAGAAGTAAACTGATGTGCTTACGTTCAAATTTACCTGGTTACAAAGTACATAGGAATTCAAAGATTATGAAATGGGATAATAATACAAACTATATACAAAATGGGAAATGGCAGTTAAGGATCTGTGATATCCCTGAGGAATGTTTTCCCCATTTTACCTACAGGTAAAAGTCTTAATGAGTTTTCCTTTTGATTTGTGGTGCTTTAATATATAAGACATTTGAAATATCTCATTCATATGGAATACTGGGAAAAAAAAATAAAAATCATATTACTTTTTTTAGACTATATTGCATTAACTCATAGAAAGGAAGATAATCTGCCAGTGAGCATGTAGGAGTTTAATAATTTTTTTATATAAGTTATAGTTAAACAAGCAAATCCTCCAAACAACTGAAAATCAAGGATTAAAATGTAACTGACATCACAGTCCTGGCTACAGTAGTGAATCATGTCATAATCCTGTAAGAAGTATTATTACCAGTTAATAATCCTGTAAGGTTTAATTCTCTGTCATTCTCTTTCTACTAATTGCTATCAGAGTGTCTTTCTCACTCTTCATTGAGTAATATAATTATTTTCTTGATAAGAAAAAAAACCCACACCACCACTGTGGTCACATGACACAAAACACTAATCAAGAATGAACTCGCATCATCAGCATAAATGTGTTAAAAACAATTGACAATCCAACTTTGTACCAGCAGGATTTGCTCCAGATCATGTATTATTTTCCTGTGCTGCTCTAACTTTGTGCTGGTTGAGCCATTTAAGTCCTCTTCAAGTCAGAATAAAACTGGAAGAAAAAAAACAACCCAAAACATGTAGACTCCCAACACATAGTGTGGGATCTGGTTAATCTGACAGAGATGTGGTTGGATGATGATGCTTGGGTGATCTGACAGGGTTCCAATCTCTGAGAGATGGAGAGTGGAGTATACAAAAACTTTGAAGCTGTGATAAAGTAGAAAGCTTTCATGAGCCAAACCTAATCCTTGGGCTGGAGCCCCACTCAAACATACAAAGTGCCTTGGTCAGACTCAGAACACAGCTGCATCAACCTTTTCCTAGCAGAAATAGGAGAAATTAATAACTGACACCTTGTCCTGGCACTTGAGAATAAAAGGATAAACCAGAAAGAGATTCCTCTGATTAGTTCTAATCACTTTGTAGCCACAGTTCTTCTAAAGAGTCAACTTCTTTTGAAATGATTTTGTATGAGAAATTCTTCTTTTTAACAGAAAACGGGTGATTCTTTGCCCCCAGGAACTTTCAGCAATTTTACTTTTTACTTTATTGAAGTTGTCTTCAAAGAGGCCATTTATAGGATCAGACAGTCTCTGTTGGAAGTACGTTTTAACACAAGAATAGAGAAAACTCTGGAAGCAACTTGGTAACATTAATTTTTTCAAGGAAGGGGAAAAACGTATGAAAATACTTCTTATCAGGTCTCAGGAGTGTCTTCTATTGCCCTAGTAGTCAGATAAAAGGGTCTGTGTGATGTTTACACAGCCTCCCACAGAGTAATTGCCATAGCAGCTCATATAAAAGCAACAGCAGAAAGGTGTAAAAGTCATTTGCTAGGAAGAAATAGGAAGCAATCAGCAACACTTTAAACAAATTATTGCCATGAAATCACTCTCTCAGCTTGAGATAAGCACTCGGGGTCTGTTAAAACTGTAACAGCCCCGTGGCTTCTCCCAAGATATTTTTCTGCTAAGTTTTTATTCATAAAACGAGGGGATGCAGTGGAGTTATGCTTTAAGCCAGTGCTGAATATCTCTCTCCTCCACGCTACAGCTGGTGCCCCTCTGTATGTGTGAATGTGTGTGAGTACATATGAATGCGTGTGTGAGTGCATGCGTGTGCAATGACTTTTCAAATGTGTAATTAAGAGCCACCTCCCTTCACAGGAAAGCAAAAGTCTCCGCAAGTTAAGCTGGTTAGAAGCAGCTGTCTGCAGAAGTGTGAGGTCTGTGGTAAGTAGCAGAGCTCTGAGCTGTCCTGAGAGAGAAGCATTTGGCACAGGTGAGCTGGGAAAGGAATGTCCTTTTGGGGATAAACCTAAATGATAGAAGGATTTTTTGGGCTGCCTGTGAAGCTTGGCCAGCTCTGTGGTCACTGACTCCTTGGGAGGGAGATGTGCTCTCCTGGCGCCCTGCCTTTAGAAAGAGAAAGTGAGTCCCCTACCCTGCCCTTGGCTACAGGCCACCTCTGCACTGAACATTTGGCTGCTTGTTCCAGCTCCCAGTTACCACATCCAAAGGGTACTTGAACTATGTGTCCAGTTTGTTGTTATGGGAAACTCAGAAGTGTTCACTTCAGAAATAGTATGATTCTGTCATATTTCTGAGTGTACAGTGGTTTTGGCTATTATTTCTTGTTATTCTCTTTTTTTTAAAAAAAAACCCTTCTCTTTCAGGAACAGATGACTGTGTGTGTAGAAAATTAATATGAGACTGATCACTTTTGCCTTTTACTGAAAATGCAAATGCCTGCCCTTTCCCCCTGATGTCATCAGTAGGATTAGGAGTGCAGGTGGGAACTAAGCAGATGAGCTCTGGAGAAGGAAATTCTCATTTTGTAAATCTTCTTTCTGAGAGAAACTTGGCTCTTTAGAGATGCAGGGCTCCAGGGTCATGATTCAAAGGGAAAAACAGGAGTAGCCACGGATGTGGTAATATGCTGTGTGTGTATGTGCAGACATGGGATAGCAGGAAGGGAACTGGGGATGAAGTGAGATGGTCCTTGAATATGGGGAAGGGACAGTGACTGGTAGGGACGGAAGGTTACAGAGCTACCTCTGCTGTGAGAAAATGGTTCTTGGCATTTGCAAACTACGTCCAAGCAAGTGGGCTAGGAGGCAGCTCTCGGCACTGCTCCCAGGAGCCTGCTGGCAGCCAAATGCTAAAGAGGCAGCTGTGGGCCAGAGCTTAAGCCTTTTCCCTGGCCTTTCTGCATTTACTGGAACTGATATAGCTAGGGCAACACTGGCACAGACAAAGCGTGCAGATGTGGGTGAAGAGAGATCTCTGCTGTGAAGGTGGGGAAGAAGTTTGTGTTCCCAGCAGGGTCTCTGATAGACAGAGGCATTGCAGGTAATCCTTAAATCATCAAGATCAAACTGGTAATGGAAAGCAGATATGCTGCAGGTTCCCACTACAGACTTACAATCTAAAAGATCCAAGAAATCCCCAGCTGCCTGTTTTTAGGTATATATATATATATATATATATATTAGATGAACACACGTACCTGCACGTGTAGCCCCTTCAAAACACAGGCTCTGCCTCTTTCAGGTGGAGGAGATTTGTAGGTGTCACAGCATCAGGGATCATAAACTTAGCACAGTGTTTCTATAAAAAGCTGTGGTAAGGTCTAATTCTTATTTTGTCCCTTTCCGACCAGCCCAGCACCCAGCACTCATCCACTTTCTAGGAGGTAAATTCACTCAGAGAGGAGCATGAAAGAGTGATGCTGCTGGTCTTTGCTGCTGCCTTGCTACTAGCCTGGGAACATTCTCAGTTATATTGGAAGGTACTGCTGCTAGTTTTGTTACTGTAATGTTCATTCCTTTTCTAACCTAGGAGAGCTTAAAAATTACTAGATGCACACACTTACTTGCATCAAAGCATGTGACACCAGTTAGTCTCATTTTTAGTTCTGAAACTTCTCTGGAATTTATGTCATTTTACATTTTGTCACCAGTCATTGGTTGTGTTCTGCATTTTTTCTTGAAGCTACTGTATTTTTCTTGCTAAGGATTTTACTTTTATTAATGGTAAGTGGAGATGTATCTGGAGCACAAAAATTGGATCCATCTCCGCATTCAAATTTCTCTGACATTTAGGCATAGTGCAAGGCTGTGTTCAGGCTCATGTCTACATGGAAAATATTCAACCCTGTCTCAAGGTTTGTTTACATGTTTTTTTTATTTCAATACTACATGAACCAACTGCTTTTTAATTATTGAGACATTATAGAAATTCTTCTTATGGGTGTAATTACCTTTGATCTTTTGCCTGAGGAAGGAGTTTAGCAATGGAACCACTGTTCCTTCCTAATATGGCACACATAATTGTAGCTGCTTTGTACTGGCTGTGGACTAGATTATTTCTCTACTGTTTTTTAAATACTGCTTCTTCCTCTCAAAGAAATTCTTCCTGTCAGGAGCTAGCCCTATATCTCTTGCTTCTTTGGTAGTTCATGCTAGTTTATCTTTCTTGTTGCTTTCTTTTTTTTTTTTTTTATGAGGGCCTTTTTGACTAGAAAAGTGATTAGCAAACATTTTTGAAAGCTGGGTTGGTAACCTCGTGGGTTGTTTCATATATATATTTTGCAGTTTTTCACATATGTATGGAGAACAAACAACATCCAACAATTTTTACCCATCCAGTCAGCAAACTTAAAAAAGTAACACATGCATGGTTATTTACTTGTTATGATGGCATTGTCACATTGGGGTTTTCTGGGGCACCTATCCTGTTGACCTCTTTGTATTAGGTGGCCTGAACCCTGTGCATGATGCTCTTTTAATTGTATTTACTCTGGCAGGAAGGAGTCTGCCTGGACACGCTGTCAAGCAGAGAGCAGGAGGTGAGTCTGGCCCCTTTCCTTCAGGAGAAACAGCTGGGCTGGAGTCAGGCTGGGAGGAGAGGTCAGCAGGTCACCTTGGGGTCAGCGATGCAAAAACCTGAGTTTGAGTAAAGTCTTGGTTTCCACAGAAACAGTAAATCTTCCCTCCCACTTTTTCATCTCCTTCTTTCATCTCTCCCATCTCCTCCCTGCAGTCCTGGCATCTGATGTATTGGGGCCAGCTATCTCAGATTCATCTTTCAGCAGCCATCGGAGGAGCTGCTGATGCTCTCATTGTGTGTGCCTTTTGCAAACTCGGCAGCTAAAATGCTTTCCTCTGCTGGAGGCAAATCTGTAGCTAGCTTTGGCTGTAGACAGGGCTACAGCATAATGTGCCCCCCAAAAGGAAAGGTTGAACTGGCAGCTGAAAGGGCAGAGCAGGCTCTAACCCTCTAGCAAGGTGAGGACACAGCAGGACTTAGTTGCACAAACTGGGAGAGGAAGGAAGGCAAAGGGAAATGCTGCAAGAGGCAGAGAAGAGAGTAAGTCCCCACTTAGCCTGCCCACAGTCTTTGCTGAAGGCATGTGCATGGGAAAATGAGTCTTGCACCAGTTTATAGCACAAATTATGAGGGTGAATTACAGAGTCAACTTGTAGTGATTCCATTGATGACCTTCTGGGTGAGATTTTTACCCGTGTAGGATATCACACACTTTTTTCATCACTTTCTGACACTCCAGACTGACAGCTTCAGTAGCTGCCTCTAAGTAAAAGCTAATGCACAGCAAAGCACTTCAAGCAATCAGTGTTCAGTCAATGCCACAGCTTCCTTTCTCCTCTTTTCTTGCTCATCTCCCGTGCCTGCTGCCTCTGAAGTTTAGCATCCCCTCTTGCTTCAAGGAAGAGCAATCCAACAGACTGAAGAAAGTCGGCAGCTGTGGAAAGTGCATAAAAACCACTTGTTGGTGTGCACTTACGATCAGTGCTTTTGCAGTGCACTGCTGTTGTATGTTTCTGTGACCTTAGCTTCTTACTGAATTCTGACTTCAGCCATATACTCCTTATGTCTGGACAGAAACTTCACTCTGCTCTTCACAAGGTGTTACACAAACTTCCCAGATCAAGTCTGGAAGGGATATAACATTTTCTTCAGCTCCAGTATCCTCATTCTGCATGTAAATATATTTTATGATGTCTATACAGGTTTTGCTATGGTTATTATTATGGGCTGGACCTCCTGATGGGCAGGCACTGTATGAACATGGGGCAGGAATTCACAAACTGTCTGTGCTGCAGCATTCCTGCATATTTGTGCAACTGAATTAAAACACAAGGCAGCACCTTTCATTGTGCCCACAGTGTATGTTGGCTCCATAATTACAGACGAGCTGCTCAGACACCCGTGAGGCTGCCAGCGAAGGTAGAGGGTCATGCCAGTAGTGAGGACCTGGGGAAGGGCAGCATGGGGGTGAAATGAGTGTGTGCCAAAGGCATCTGCCCTCATATGTTAGCACCTGCTGTACAAATGTGCCTGGAGTTAGGTGAGGGCAAGCACTCATGATGAAGGGAAGTAGGAGAGCAAATGAAGATACAGAGGTAGTGCATGCATAGCCTTCAAAATTCCCCAGGCTTGAGGAAAGACATAAAAATAAAAAAGATACTTTTATCAAACTGCTGACTTAGGAACCAAGGGGGAAGGTTTGTTTTCTTTTCTCTCTGTCCCTTTGTTGCCCTCTTCCTTCCTACAACTTCTTCCTTGACACACGAGTCACTATCCTGTGGCAGAGGGATGGGAAACTCTGAGCCATAGATTCTCTCTGTCACAGCCACACTCCCAACCCAAATTCCTGCTGATCTGTCATCTCAGTTCCACACAGCACTTGCCTCAGCTGCTCCCAAAGAAGCACTAACAACCTGGCTGCCTCCAGACAGGCATTTTTGGGATGTCCAAACAAAAAATTTACATTGTAGTAAAACCTCAGTCTCATCATGGTTCCTCTTTTCCTCTTGAGCTCCAGAAGTGAGGTTAACAGGTAGAGCTCACACTTTGATCTTTCCCAGCCTACGGATCTTCAGTTAATTATGATCACCCAGGGATTTACTTAGGCAATTGCAGGCCTGATAAAGGCCAGACTTGAAAATCACTATTCAGCCACCTCAGAAATGAGCAACAGGATGCTGAGGCTGCCACGACAGAGTTGCTGCATCTGCTTGGCTGGTGTCCCCAGTGATGTCTGCCTGGCTCCAGGCTGTTCTTCAGATTACTCGCTAACTTCAGTGGCAGCAGGGAGCCTCACCACTCATAGTAGATTTGTGTTGTACCAGACCCATTTTGAACATGGAGAACTAGAGCAGTTAGCTATCAAATAGGGTGTAGCCCAAATCCTCCTTCATACTCTGAAATGTTTCTCAGGATCCTTTGGACAGCTGGAATATACGCTAGTGACTGGTGTTCCTGCATGGCATCTTAGCTGCCATCCTCAGTCTGGATGTCAACAACTAGCTAGTAAGTTGGGAATAATTATCTGCAACCTTATTTGGCATTCAGAGAGGGAACAAATCCAGGCTGTATGTGGTAGGTATTGAGGCTGGAGAGAAGTGTGGCACCTGGTTAAGCAGGAGATTGTAATTTTTTTTCTCTTGCACTCGCACACCAACTTGTTGCAACAACATGTAGAGTAATGTGTGTTTACAAAAATGCATACTTAAAAATACAGAAAGGTAGCACATTAAATACTGAAATCCCTTCTCCAATCCTTTCTCTCCTTTCACACTGGATAAAGTAATTTTTTAAAAACTTGAGGATACTCTAGTTATTTCATAAACCATGACTAATATTAAGAATTACACTCCTTTCCCAAAAAAGCATTGACTCATACCTTTTCTAAGCTACAGAGCCAGTAACGTCAGCTGGGAGCTCTGCTCGTGCCTCTCCTTGGATCTGCGGGAAAGGTGGATTTAAGGGCTGACACTGCCTGTCCTGAAATCAGTGGAAAAACTTGTACTAGTTTCTGTGGTAACAAAACAGTCCAGAAAGTGATTTTAAATGAAAGAGTAGTTGTAGTGAATGTAACTTCTTTATTTATATTGCAAATCAAACCATGCAGCAGTGTTTGCACACAGCACATCATGTGTAGGATGTACTTTGGAGTCTGTGTTTCATGTGATAAATCAGTACTTTCCTTAGCAGCAAACTTTTTTTGCTGCTACTTTTAACAAGTGTTTTATATAGATGTGAAAGTACTCTTGAGTTAACTGGAGTGTTTTGACCAAAGAACTGCTCCAGAATCCCAAACTCCCTTCTCTTTTTTGTTGAGCTAAATACCCCATTATTATAGGGTGATACACAGAAAATGCATCTAATCCCAAGATTAGGAATATGGCTATAAATAACTGTCTTTTTAAAAGAAAATACATATTTAGGAGCAAAGTTGCACTTTCCTTAACTGTCTATTTCATATGTTAACTGTATGGATCAATCATTTTGCTTATAAGGAAATATAAAAACATTTATTTGAAATTTAGGGAGGGTTTCAAATTTAGGTCTGTTTAGTCTACAACATACATTAGGCTTTAAAGATTTCATTCATTAATATATGCAAAGAAAAAGGTAAAATCTGAAATAACCCTGACCAATCAAAAATGCCTTTTAAATGCATCGTCCTGTTCCTTATTAAAGACAGGCATTTTCATATAATAAGCTCTGATGCCCATCCTGATCTTAGGCATCAACAACAATTTCTTTCTTGGTTTTTGCTCTTTGCTGAAAAAAGCATCTCCCCTGCTTACAGCTACATTTCACCCCAACTTTTCCCTTTCCATTCTCAGGTTGTGTAACAAGTCACAGCAAGGGCATCTAATCATCTCTAGAATGTGACAACATTTGGTTCAGATTCCCTTATCAGCATCACCTTTCCTTCTGCCTCTGCCTCATCCTTAAAGAAGACCAGGCAGTGGGCCTTAGAGATCTGTCACACGTCGACTGCTTCTTCAAACACTTCACGTGGGAAACCATTCAGAGGCATGATTGCTGAGCTGCAGACCTGGAAAATAACTGTCATCGAGACCTTTACATCTGTCAAAGGAATTTCAGCCCAGTGACACTGCTTTTCCCCTACTTTAAAAAAAACACCTTAGCAAGCCCTTGGATTCCTTACGACTTTAAACTACTACTGTTGGGCATTACTTTAGGAGGAGCTCTACTCCAGAAAAATGCTTTAGCCAATAATTAGTTACTCACTTTTAAAACGAAAAAGCTCTTTATTGTATAATTTGGTTTAATTAAAATGAAACTGTCTGCTTCATTTCCTCTGTTCCTGACAATGTGTGGAAAACTCCAAGCTACTGTAGCCCCAGGAAAGCATCAGGTGTGGGGCAGCTGCCTCCCTGCCTCACTGCCCCAGGCCCCCAGCCAGCCCTGCCCCTGCCCCCGGTGGCCCTCAGCCACTCTCCAGCCTGCCACAGCAGCTCTGCAGAGGGCATGGTCTGCCCTGTGCTCCTGACTGCCTTTGACGATCAGTTAAAAGGAGTCCCAGCCCTTCACTGCAGGACCAATATCAGCCACAGGAACTGAGTCAGGGAGGGAGATCATCCTCCATGCAGCTGTACTGGAGGGGGGGTGGCTATCCTAATTACATCACCCTGGCCTGCACTTGGTTCTAAACAGGTGATGAGAACTTACTGAGTTTGGCAGGACCGAAGGCTGGCTTGCATTCATGTGTTCTGCTAGAAGCATGTCAAGGGATTCTCCCCTTCATGTGAGATCCCACTTAAATTACTGTCTCCAGTTCTGGAGCCCACAACAGAGGAAGGACATGGAGCTTCTGGACCAAGCCCAGAAGAGAGCCATGAATATGTTCAGAGGGCTGAAGCACCTCTCCTATGAAGATGGGCTGAGATAGTTGGGGGTGTTCAGCCTGGAGAAGAGAAAGCTCTGGGGAGACCTCATAGCAACCTTTCAGTATATGAAGAGGGCCTCCAGGAAAGCTGGGGAGGGACTTTGTACAAGGGCTTCTAGTGAGAGGACAAGGGGTAATGGATTAAAACTGAGAGGGGAGATTAAGATTAGACGCTAGGAAGAAAATCTTTACTATGAGGGTGGTGAGGCACTGGAATGGGTCACCCAGGGAAGTTGTGGAAGCCCCATTCCTGGAAATACTCAAGGCCAGTTGGATGGGGCTCTAAGCAACCAGATCTAGCGGGAGGTGTCCCAGCCCATGCAGGGGGATTGGATCTAGATGATCTTGAAGGTCCCTTCCAACCCAAACCATTCTATGATTCTGTGAAATTTTGTTGAATCAGGACTTGATTGTGCTGAGACTTGTCCCACTGAAAAATCATTAAATGCTGTTGCATATACTTGCATTAAAACACAAAACCTTTTGCAAACCTGACCACTGTTGCATCTTGTTAAACCTGACAAGATGCTAACTGTTTCCTACCTGAGTGGTGTTATGTGCAATGGCAGTAGAATGTAATAGAATTTAATGTCCTACAAATCAGTTCAGTCTTTTGGAAATTTTTTTAGTACTGAACTTGTGTTGAGTGTGTTTTGATCTCGAGTTTTGTGGGATTTTTTTGGTTTTTTGTTGTTGTTGTTTTCTTTGGCCGAATACAAAATCACATCAGAATATTGAAAGCAGTGTGTTTTGAACGCAAGTGCTATCTTTCCTCTTCTTCCCTTGCTGGCAATAACCAGCTTAAAAAGGCATGTTAAATTCTATGAGGCTGTGTTCTTTTCTCTGTAGAATGTGAGTTGTAAAGTTTAGTAAGTCTGAATAAAAACATAAAACCTAAATCAGGGATCAGCTTTGACCTTAATATCCTCCTCACTCTATTAAGCTACATATACCACTTCATGTATAACACTTTGAATTCACATAGTTCCCTTTTCCTGGAGATCACACAGAACTTGAATTAATTACCCATCAGTAAGAACTGCAACTATTTAACATGCCTCTTAGCTTAATCTACATATTATTTCCTTGGCACATTAAGTGTTGTGGTGCTATTTTTGCCTTCATTTAGAACAGAACAGTAACCAGGGTCAGCTGGAGAGGGTCAACTCCATCAGCCTCACTTTGCTGCATTCTGGCAAGAGGACTTGGCTCTGAATGTGATTATAGCTCTTCAAGCAGCCAATGCACACAGAAAGGATATATACAAAAGTAGTTTCTCATTTCTTTCCTCTTTCATTTCTTTCCTTTCTTACTTTTTCTCCCTCCCATCTTTCCTTCCTTCCTTCCTTCCTTCCTTCCTTCCTTCCTTCCTTCCTTCCTTCCTTCCTTCCTTCCTTCCTTCCTTCCTTCCTTCCTTCCTTCCTTCCTTCCTTCCTTCCTTCCTTCCTTCCTTCCTTCCTTCCTTCCTTCCTTCCTTCCTTCCTTCCCTCCTTCCCTCCTTCCCTCCTTCCTTCCATCCCCCTGCAAAAATGCAAGAATGTGTCATATTTGTCACTGCAAGACATCCAGCAGCATACTCTCTGGAAGGTTCATATTAATATAATTTATATTTGTTAACTGTATATCTTACACGACTACTCATAAAACAGTCCTTTACAGTCTGTGTTGTCAGATATGGCTTTCCTGGGTCATCCTATGCTGATGGAGTTATGGTCAGACAGTGGTGAGAAAGAGAAGAGTTTTGGTCCAAAGTGGAGGGAAGCCCCTGCATTCTGGATTCAGCAGAAGGGAAGTGTGTTAGGAGAAGATGATCCATGTAATGGAATGAAAAGTCAGCAGCTAATAGTCAACTCAGCCTATCAGTCACCAGCTGTTGCTACAGGGTTATCAGTGTGTATGTTTCTGCTGAAGATGAGGAGATAGTAGCTTATTTCCAAGAGACCTTTAATTGGCTTTACTCAAGTAACACAGAGCACTGATAAGGTATCAACCCTTTCTAATCAGACACTAGTTCAGTTCTCCAAGATCCCAACTAGACCCATTTGGGTAATGGTCATATGTCTGTAGCTGGAAGCAGCTGCTGGAGAAGGCAGCAGCATTGTTTAAAAATAGGTCAGCAACCAGTTAAAAATCTGTCCTCCACCAAATAAAAAAATGTTTTCACATCAGAGGAATGAAAATATATTCCCAAAGGGGATGTGCTTTGTTTATGTACACAGCAATGCAGCAGCCTTTCTAATTATCACCTAGTCAGAGAGGATGTTTTCTGTTTTGCGTGTATGGCTGCATGTTACTCATTCCTGGCTGCCTTCTCACCCCTGTAATTTCAGCCCTCATCTGTAACGCTGGAATGCATGCCGAAAGAAGAAAGCCCATGAATAACAGATTTGTAAGAAAAAAGAAAGCAAGTCTCCTCCCCCTTGACATCTAGAGAAACACCCCCCCTCACATGGTTATGGGACACTTCAAAAAGATGAGTGTAGTAAAAAATTAAAAGCATGCTTTGGCTTTGTGTTCAGGGAACGTTAGCTCAAGTAGCAGCAAGTATCTTGCTTTTTCCACTTTTGGTTTCCACACAT
Organism: Apus apus; assembly: GCF_020740795.1. NCBI lineage: Eukaryota > Metazoa > Chordata > Aves > Apodiformes > Apodidae > Apus > Apus apus. The sequence goes on from NC_067284.1 coordinate 38,274,262, forward strand.
CAGAATTGTAGTCTATTCCCAAGCATATTCCAGGAGCACACACGCCAAGCAGATACTATTATTTTCAGCACAGATGCATCCCAACTCCTTTGTACAGTATCATCACCACAGACAGAAAGTGTCTCTTGCAGGCACTCTGTCAGCAGTAACTGAGTATTCTCACTAATTTCCTATATTTTTCTTTTATTTTTTTTTTCTTCTTTCAATCAAAACACTGCCAGAACACTAAGTATATTTCATCATTAGTGGAACAACACGTTTATGGGTGCCAAAATAGGTATATTTAACAAAAAACTGTAGTGTATGTTATTATAAACATAGTTCCTTCTTTATTTCACTGTAGATGTATGAAGAGATGTCGTCTCTTTGCCTATGTCTGAATTCAGCTTTTGCCAGACACCTTCAGAAAAGAAAAGCTGCCTTGTACACAGTGTGTTTTTAAATAAAGATGTCATGTTTAAAAGTACAAAGTCATTGAAATCTGAGATCATCTCTTCCTGGTTTTCATTAACATAAGCCGCACATACTTGCTCACCATGACATATTACAAAGTCCCTTCACTCAGAAACATCTCAGACTGAAATTCAGTGGTTAAAGCACACTGCAGCTCCTAGCCCATGTGTATACCTGATTTTTTTCAGCCAGGGAACCACCATGCTTGAGGGGGTGGGGGCAGGTCTTGGGGCTAGGCATCCCAAGTGCCTTTGTGCCTGCTAGAACTGAGAAAGTGGGATGGTGCACCAGTACAAATGTAGCCCCAGAATGGGAGCACCTCAGTCATTCAGGGAGCCTGTGGGACTACTTTTATTTTCAGAGGGAGAATTGGAGACACCTGGGAATAAAGGCTCAGACTCACAAAGAGGATCCTGAGCTACAAGAGGTTCCTGGATTTTACTAAACTCTCAGAGAAACCTCTTATCCAGGGGAGTGGTCTGAAAACTACACTACCTTAGCTTCTAACTCATTCCCATATCAGTGGCTTGCTTTTCTTCCTGCCTGTTTAGGAGATAACATTAGAGCCATAGGTCCAACCCATCCCCAGCCAGTCTGGAGCAGCTCATTCCTGAGCATTAGCTCGTCTTTTCCCCAGGCTTGTTTGCAACGTGTCAGTGATGTGATAAAAGTCAGCCGATGGCAATGTAAACAGACAAGTGCTGTCTTCATGCTGTCCCTCTGAAGTGCACTGTAGAAAAGCCTGGAAAATGGATGTGGATAGATTTTTAAGGACAAACTACCTTTTTGGTACTTTCTCTAGAGACCAGTAACAAGGTCGTTCATTCCTTCCACAACCACAAATTATCTGAGTGTCTCTTGTCTACAAAATGGGTCGTGGTGTAATTAGACACAAAGCATAGCTGAGTTATCCAACAGGGAGCCGTTGGCTGCGGTTTGCTGGGGCTGAGCTCTGTGCCCATCAGAGGAAGGAGCCACTTGGAGCCCCAGGAGACTGGGCTGCTTTGGGATGCTCAGACTCCTATCAGATGGTCTCCTTTAAATCTGCAGCCTTACTTTCAATTCATTCTTGAGAAACAGCAGGACTGACCAAAAAAAAAAAAAAAAAAAAAAAAAAAAAAAGAAGAGAGAGAGAAATAAAATAAAGCTTTCATTTCTAAGTGCATAGTTGTGAAAAAGCCATGCTCTGAACCAGAGTGAGGGAAAGCAGCTCAAGGCATATATTCTACCCTGGCCTGTACTTAATTATGTGTTTTGAATTGAAAACAAACATTTTTAAAATGGCTACTGAGACGCACTTCTCGAATGAATCCAAGATGGTGGCAGATGTTATGGCTTCTGTGATAAATGATTTCAAAGGCACTGAGGCCCATTGCCTTTTTAAAGTGACAGCATTTGGGTCCCTGCAGCCGCTTTCCAGCTCCCCGGCAGTTTCCTCACTCGACTGTTTTCGGGACGCCTTTCCAGCCCACGTTTCACAATATTGCCACATCATTCAAGCGGGATGAAACTGAGCCATTTCTGCGACCTTCGTGCAGAAGGATGGCCATTGTGATCTTAAAGAATGTGGCACCCACAAGCAGACACATGGCTTTGATATTCTTATTTTATTCAGAGGCCTCTAATTTAGAGAGCCATGTGTCACCAGGCACAACCAAATGCTCGCTTGCAGAGATCGCAGCCTCTTGCCTCTGCCCGCTCCTCTCTCCCACGCAGCAGTTAATGACTCAAGAAGTTACTTGAGAAGTTGCTCAGGGAAGTTCCCCCCTGCCATTTTGAAGAAATGTTGTTCACTGGCTGCCAGTTAGCCAAGAGGGTAAACTGAAAGAGACAACTGCCCCAGCACCAGCCTTTAGAAATACTGAGCTCTATAAAAAGTCCAGAAGCCTATAAATCATAACCAAGAGTAAATCGTCAGGTTTGCCTTAGAATAATGGCATTGTCGGTAGTGGTGCAGTGGGAAGAAACAGTACGTTCAAATACAACAAAAGAGTTTTGAAAAATAAATGTATCCTAAGCACTGACTTGGAACTGCCACATACAGTAGCTGCAAGAAATTACTTATGTCCCAGTATCGGACAGGAAAGAGGGGAAACAACTGTAGACCAGAATATAATGTACTGGGAAAAAATAATGTCACCTAGATCATATTTGTCCTCTTATGTTGAGTCTAACCAAAAACTGAGCATTGTGAAGTCCACCACTAAACCATGTCCCTAAGCACACATCTAAATGTCTTTTAAACACATCCAAGGCTGGTTACTGAACCACTTCCCCGAGCAGCTTGCTCCAGTGCCTGGCAGTCCCTTCAGTGAAGAAATCTTTCCTAATATTCAATGTAAACCTCTTCTGGCACAGCTTGAGCTCATTTCCTCTTATCCCATTTCTTGATACTTGGGAGAAGAGACCAACCCCCACCTCACTAAAACCTCTTTTCAGGTAGTTGTAGAGAGTGACAAGGTCTGCCCTGAGACTTCTTTTCTCCAGAATAAACCCTGGTTCCCTTGGAAGAGAGTTCCTTGTCTGCCTAGCCTGAGCAGTCTTGCTGACTGCAGAATGCTCTAGAAGGTGAACAATATAGGTCTGGATCCTTACTGGCTTGAGACATGGCTCTTGACAGCCTTCTAACCTCTGTGCTGTAAATCCTCATCAGACCAAGGTATCTTCCTGAACATCACTAGGAGACTAGGTACCTCACCTGGGTGCTGAAGGTGCACACTGACCCCTGTGGAGGTGGAGACATCTTCCCCTTCCCCAGTGCTTCCTGACAATTCAGGTAGCTGTGCCTTTCATCTTCAGGGATATAATCTCCTGGTGCATCACAAAGGCAGCTGCTAACCTCATTTCTATTCATTGGCTTCTCCTTGGATACCTATACAACAACGAATAACTCAGTTCTTATGGACTAGATTCACAAGGACTTGTTATGACTAGCTTTTAATTTCAATTGAATTTAAGAACCTGATTTAGGGACCACTATAAGGGGTGAGTTGACACCTCTTCACAAGTTCAGCTGAGATTCCTACTAAGTTTTAAGCACATCCTTTTGCTTAGCAGACGCAGTCCCACACTTTGGCTGGATACTTTCAGTCCTTCTTGTCTTTAGAATGTACCTGATGTGCAGAGTCCCAGTACACAGCCTGGATGCTGGGGACCCACCTCAGCAACAGGTGCTTACAGCAGTAAGCATTTCAGTGACGAAAGTCTCCTTGTGAACCCTGTCCCAATCACGTGAGTTGGCTATTTTCTTTCATACAATAATAATATTTGTACAATAGCAATGGTGCTCAGGTTAAAGCAATAATAGGTTGTTACCTACTGCAGTTTCTACAGGTGCTGTAACTGTGATGAGATTAACTGTCTGATTGACAATAGCACAATTGACTTGGAGACATCATCCAGATTACCTTTTGAAGGAACATATCAAATCTTGAGCTGCCTATCTGGCAGTTTAGGAGTCTGAGCTCCACCCTAATTTATTTTCCTTTGCTCTGTTTTTCATTCCAAGGTATGATCTGAAAAAAATCACCTAAGATAAGCAGTCTACAGGACTGAGGAACATCTTTCTTAGTGTGAAACTACGCTGTGCTTCACTAGACAATGTGTAAAAGGTAGGTATATTTGATTAAAAGTGAGATGGTGATTCAGACAGTACAGAGTATCTAGATAACAAAGCCTACAAATGATAATGCTAAACCTGAACCTGTGTGCCAGAGGAGTTATACCCAAGGGAGCCACAGGTTCTTAAAAACAGTAGCTTTTCCTGGGAGAATGGTATCAAGTTGCAAAATAAACTAGGTTTTCTTCTTCAGAGGATGAGACTCCATTCTCATCTGCTACAAAGAGACATCTCTGTAATTTGTGGTGCAACACGTACATGCAGTCTATGTGTGGGTTGTCCTCTCTGTCTCTGGATCACAAAGAAACATTGCCTCTTGGAACTTAACTAGAAAAAAACTGGCTGTGACAGAAAAAATACCTATGATATCCTGCAGTCAAGATGATAAAAGATAAATTAGCATAAAATTTTATTCTGTTACCTGTCTGAAACATTATTGTAGAAGTCAAATTCAGGAAGGACAGAAGGAAGATGAAATTACTTATATTAAATTATGGAGTTAATTATTAAACTACTAAACATGCTCTTGGTGGTCCTTTTGTACTGACAACACTTAGCTTCTCTACAGCTGGGAAGAATCACGAAACATGGTGCACCGCACCCAGCTAGTTCTGCTTGACCTCCCACTTGACTTCACTACACCTCGCCTGTGATGGAGACCATGACCTGCTCTCAGGTTTCCCACTTGTGAGTGTTGAAGTGTTAGTCCTACAATCCAGTTTGTAAGTGGACTGTAAGATGGGTGCATGAGGCACAGGCAAATTCCTGCTGCAAGAGGTAAGTCTCCAGCAGTCACAGGCATGCGAATCAAATGGTGCTGGCTGGGGTCAAGTCTCCAGATAAGCAGAAGGCAAGTTCCAGGAGTGTCCTGCTCCCTTCTCCTGGGAACAGACCTGTGGCTCATTTCACAGAATCACAGAATCTTAGGGGTTGGAATGGACCTCAAAAGATCATCCAGTCCAACCCCCCTGCCAGAGCAGGATCACCTAGACCACATCACACAGGAACGCGTCCAGGCGTTGAATGTCTCCAGCAAAGGAGACTCCACAACCTCTCTGAGCAGCCTGTTCCAGAGCTCTGTCACTCTCACAGTAAAGAAGTTTTTTCTCATATTTACATGGAACCTCCTATGCTCCAGCTTGCACCCCTTGCCCCTTGTCCTATCACTGGACGTCACTGAAAAAAGCCTGGCTCTGTCCTCCTGACACTCGCTCTTAACATATTTCTAAACATTGATGAGGTTGCCCCTCAGTCTCCTCTCTTTCAAGCTAAAGAGACCCAGCTCCCTCAGCCTTTCCTCATAAGGGAGATGTTCCACTCCCTTCATCATCTTTGTGGCTCTGTGCTGGACTCTTTCAAGCAGTTCCCTGTCCTTCCTGAACTGAGGGGCCCAGAACTGGACACAATATTCCAGATGCAACCTCACCAAGGCAGAATAGAGGGGAAGGAGAACCTCTCTTGACCGACTAACCACACCCTTCCTAATACACCCCAGGATGCCATTGGCCTTCTTGGCCACAAGGGCACATTGCTGGCTCATGGTCATCCTCCTGTCCAGCAGGACCCCCAGGTCCCTTTCTCCTACACTGCTCTCCAGCAGGTCACCCCCCCAACCTGTACTGGTCCATGGGGTTGTTCTTCCCCAAATGCAAGACTCTACACTTGCCCTTGTTGAACTTCATCAGGTTTCTTGCCACCCAACTCTCCAGCCTGTCTAGGTCTCGCTGAATGGCAGCACAGCTTTCTGGTGTGTCAGCCACACCTCCCAGTTTAGTGTCATCAGCAAACTTGCTGAGGGCACACTCTGTTCCCTCATCCAGGTTGTTGATGAAAATACTGAACAGTACTGGTCCCAGTACTGACCCCTGAGGGACTCCACTAGTCACAGACCTCCAACTAGATACTGTCCCATTGACCACAACTCACTGACTTCTTCCTTTCAACCACTTCACAGTCCATCTCACTACCTGGTCATCAAGACCACACTGTAGCTTATCTACAAGGATGCTGTGGGAGACAGTGTCAAACGCTTTACTGAAATCAATATAAGCCACATCTACCGCCCTACCATCATCTATCCACCTAGTTACTTCCTCATAGAAGGCTATAAGGTTGGTCAAACATGACTTCTACTTGGCAAAATCATGTTGACTGCTCTTAATGACCCCTCATCCTTGATATGCCTAGAGAAAGTGCCAAAACCAAGTTGTTCCATCATCTTTCCAGGGATGGAGGTGAGGCTGCCTGGTCTACAGTTACCTCCTTCTTGCCCTTTTTGTAGACTGGAATGACATTTGCTACCCTCCAGTCCTCAGGCACCTCTTCTGTTGCCCACGACTTACCAAAGATGATGGAGTGGCCTAGCAATGACCTCCGCCAGCTCCCTCAGCACCTGCGGGTGCATTCCATCCGGACCCATAGATTTATGGATGTCCAGGTTGCTTAACTGATCCCTAACCCAGTCCTCATCTACCAAAGCAAACTCCTCCTTTAACCTGACTTCTTCTGGGGTTATAGGGATCTGGGGCTCCTGGGGAGAGCCTGCAGTAGTAAAGACAGAGGCAAAGGGTGTGCCTGGTGGATATTTTGTGCCATCCCGCTGTTGCTGTGTGTTGCTGTGGAGGGGAGCAAACTGTGCAAAGCAGGACAGACACCAGCTGCTTGCCTTGCAGAGACTTTGCATGAAAACACTAAAACGCAAAATAATCCTGACAGCAGAGGACAGAAATAATACCTTTTTAAGTTTAACACATTTTCAAACTGTCAGAAATAGTTCACCTTTTAAAAGGAGGAGCTCAATTCTACAACACAGCCAAGGTCCTATAGCCAGTGCTGTGCAGAAAGCCAGCGTAATCCAGGTGGTTCTACCAACCCCAAAAATTTACAAGGCATTGCTTTGTTTGTTCAACACACCTTGTCAATTTACCACTATAAAGAAGTTTCCCTTATTTTGATTGCTGTGAAACACCAAGTCTCTTGGCCTTTTCATCTTCCCTTGGGGGAAAACCTCATTTGTAGCAGTTAGCCTCCAGCCCAGGGCTGCAGCACGGGACAGTCCCCGCACAGGAGAGGGACCAATGCTGAACCCCAGGCAGAGCTGCCTTCCTTCCCGTTCCCGCTTGTGCGGCTGCAGGTGGCACATAATGGCTGTGATGATGAGAAAGGAAAAGCTGTTTCTGCAAGTAAGCTGCCAGGAAAAATAACAAAGAAACAGAGAGAAACCACCCCAGAAAGAGGAAGACAGATCTAGGATTTGTAGGTGGGGAATTTCCCTCTGCAGCATTATTTCAAGGAAAGGTTAATCCGGAAAATATGGAGGGATTTTTTTAAAGCCATTGGCTACATTTGTATCACTAAACTAAACAGTGCTAAAATCCATTCTCTGGCCCCAAAGATGGAGGCCCAGTCTGGCCAAACCCCTAACTACTGAACTCTCTTAACTCCAAAGGAGAGTGACTATGGGTAGGCTGCCTATCAGGAACAGGCCACGTGTGAGCCATGACCAGGAATGCCTTAGGAAAATTGTTAACTAGCATGGCTGAACTGTGCCAGGGGCCTTTCAAAAGGTGAAAAATATTCATGACTTAGTCCACACTCCCAGATCTCAGCATGTTTTATTAGTGTAGATACAATAATGGGTGCCAGTGTATTTTGCACTCCCATTAAAAGCCATCCTCTAGAGTGTTTGATGGTGGGTTGTAAGGATAGAAGTTGACTTGTGAAAAGTATAATGCAAAGATTTTGGGGTCAATAGAAACGGCAAAACCTTTCTACGTGATCTAATATTCTGTCTCAGAGTGGGCAAGGACCACAGTCTTCAGGGGAAACCGCACAAGCTTGTTAATTAATAGGTGCCTCGTGATCCAACACAGTCCCCTTGGTGCACAAGTGTCTGCCACTTTATGCTGTAAATCTGAACCAGTTAATTTGCAAATCAGTTTTTGAAAGAGTAGTTCAGACCATCTCTTCTCTCAAGGAGATAATAACAAACAAAGTTTCTGTTATATTTATCACCCCACTGTATCTGTAGCATTATTTGTCCATTCACTCTCACTGGTGGGGTCACTTGCATAGTCCTATGATTGTCTTTGATTTTATGTAGTGCCATCAATCTGTTGCTTTTTTTTTTTTTTCTTTCACTTGTATGAGACAATAGAACAACAAGCAAAGACTTGTCAAGAAGCTATGCTAGTGTGAAATCTAAGACCATCTACTGGTTATCACTTTTACTTGAATTAAAGTCATATTTGTCCTGAGTTAGAGAGGTGACTTTAGATTACATCCAGTTGCGTTGGTTTTGTTGTTGAATTGTAGGCACCACAGGAAAAAAAACCACAATTGTACCCACCAGCAGCCTATTTAAAATGGTCTTTGGAGACAGTGACTCTTCCAAGCTAATGGCGCTTCACACCTGGAAGCAGGGTGGGAAATGCTTTGCCTGTAGGAGTGCCTGTGTTACCATTTGACAATGCCAGACAAAAGGTGCCTGAAGGACTTTTGTCTTTGCTACAGACACACATCAGAAAACATTTAAAACTCTACATTCCAGTGATTAGCCACACTGATGATTGTGGCAATTACTTGTGATTTTCACAAGTGAAAGTGGGATGTAAGTCTGCTGTGCTTTACAGGTTGAGTTGATCACAACATAATGGACTGATCCAAAGGTTTTAGACAACCAGGCTGAGAAGGAACGCATTTTGTTCTCACCCACCTCTTCTCATTGAACACTGGCTTTCCAAGTCACCTCCTTTTACCCTGAGTGCAGTTCTTTCTACACTATTGTGAGAAATACTAAACAACTACCTTGTTTAAAGTTAGAGTTAGTTTAGTTAAGCCAAACTTGATGTAAATGACTTGGACAACAGATGGATTTGCAGGACAGTGAACAAATACAGTTTTCCTTGCGTGCAGATCTGGAATCCTGTTTCCAGAGCACTTTCAGGGAAGTGCAATAACATCACAAACTTTAATGCCACTTTATTCCAGTGCAGCAGAAAACCTTCTGGCCACGATGACCCTTTTTTTTTTTTTTTTTTCCCAATCTGGAGGGTGCACGCTCCTTCCTTAAAAGAGTATAACAACACCCGAGGTCAGTTCTGTTATTTTGGGTAGAGTTCCTTCTTTCAAGCAGCCTTCTGTGTAACACATGAGAACAACTTCCAGCCCCTTATCAGAGCACCAGCCAAGGAGTGTCTAGCCCACTATCTGCACCTTCTGAAAGAAACAATGAGAACTCCAAATCAGACAGCAAGGCAAGCGCTGGTACGCCCTCCCTGGAGAATGGCAACAGGGCTGGGAAGGAGGGGCAGTCTTTGCCCTCTTGGGAACATAATAGCCCCGGGTAGGCCACTGCAAACAGGAAGGGTGTGGACAGGATCTAAGTGCAGCTGCTGCTCTGCTAACAGCATCTGTTCCCACCAGCTTTGATCTGCAGGCATGCAGCATTCTGTGCCACGAGATAAACACGCTCTTGGAGTGGGGTTTGTTTGGCTTACACATATCTCCCTAATGAGCTCTGTGCCCAGGCAGCCATACACTCCAAACCCAGGAGCAACAAGACCAAGCTTTTCTCAGAGGATTGCTGCAGGTTCTTGCAACCTTTTCACAAGCCTGGGAAAGATGACATCATGCACAGATTGCTCGCCAGCCCCAGATTTCTCACAAACCAGCATAATCTCTGCCCTGACTATCACTCATGCAGAACTGGCTGGACTCCTCCTTCTCCTGCTTGCCCCTGCGGTTGAGTCCCTTGGAGCAGGGCACCCAATTTAACATAATTAATTCTTGAGAAGAAAATTATTCTAGTTGGCTTCTTGGCATGGCTCAAGCATTTTGTACACCTTAGCTGGAGCCCTTAGGTTTGGAAACAAACAGGGGATTCCAAGTTCCCAATTAACAGAGGCCAGAAAAACTACCTTGCTGGGAATAGACTTGGATTTATGCCGGTGGGCCCAGCCCAACTCCCGCTGAAGCCAACGGGAGGCTGTTCAGAAAATTCATGGGGTGTTTCTGAGCCCTGTGGCAAATGCGGAGGGAAACCGAGTAATTGTCATGGTCTGGGCTGATTTAGAAGCCTCCAAGGTGTCTCTTCTTCCTAGTAGTCCAAAGGCTTACACAAGGGAGAAGGGAGGACAGCTAAAGGTAGCTGCTTCATTTCCATTTTCAGAGATTAAGCATAGCACTGCACAGGGAGGTGACTGCATTTGCACAGGACATTTTAGAAATGTTGGAGTTCTCCCACATATTCTACTTCACCAGGAGTGATCTTGAGGCAATGGCAAACTACTTGCAGATATTTTGCTAGAAGAAACAGCCAGGAAAAAAGTAGGCAAGTCCATGTCGATTGACAGATCATACCTAGCTCAGCTGCAATGTTATCTGTAGCCAAAGAATTATGGGTCCTGCCTGTCCTCTTTAGGAGCTCACCTCAGCCTACGTACTCTCTGGTGGGTCCCTATGGAGAGCAACCGGGTGCAGAAATCCCTCTGAAATTGTCTTCTTCCTCTAGTCAACAACCGGTGATCTACATGGTGTGAAGATACTGTATGTGGGCTGGTTGAACAGAGAACCTGTTGTGAAAATGCTGGGAGCTGAGAGGCAAACACTGGTAAATAGGGATCTTTATACTGAGAATAATTGCCAAACTCAGCTGTGTACAGAAGGCTTTGCTGAAAACTTGGTTGAATCAAGAAGAAAGACTTCTCAGATATGAAAAACGAGTCAGGTGGACACTGAGGGCCATGACTGTGTTGCCTTTTGCAAATAATTTGTATCTCTGGGATTTTTAATGAGACTTTCAGTAAGGCTAACAAACCAACAAAACTTGACTCCAATTTGCAGCTGCCTAAACCCATTTGGCCAAATCCACTCCACGAATTACGTGGTGGCTGCCTGTTTGTAAGCTACAACAGGCCAAGTCCTTCAGTTACTACCTTTGATCAACTTCATGACAGTTTGCCAAAGTTAAAAATGAATTAGGACCTTAGGATATGGCTCAATATAATTCACACTCTGCCATTATTTGGTGGGGTGTGGCTACTGAAAACTAAATAAATCACTCTCTGTTCACGTTCATGAGCTTTCTTTCCAGAGAAAAGCTTCAGGCAAATAATTATTTCTGTCTGCATCAAGGATTATGTTGCTTTTTCTGTTTGTTTGTTTGTTTGTTTGACTGTACGCTTCAAACTTCCTTCAAGTCTTCTCATTTGTTTTGTGATCTGTACTACTGCTGTGGCTTATTAGCTTTTGCATCTTCATTGACTGTCATTAGGGCTATTTCAAAGTTGGGCTTTAGTCACATTCACTGAAGTCAGGGAAAAGAGACTTTATATTGTCCTTATGAAATAAATTTAGCATAAATGACATAGGACTATCAGGATCCAAATCACTGTGTTTATCAACTTCTTGCCACCACCAAATGTAGCCACCCTGCTGTGGGCAGCTGTGGTGGGCTTCTAAACCTGGGGCACAGAGAACACCCAGAGGTCACACACAAAAGCTCCACAGCCCATTTCTCTTCAGATTCAAAGAGGTTTGGATCCAGCCCTGCAGGCACTTATTTCAGAAATACAAGATTGTGGGAAAGGGAAAAAAAAACAAACACATTGAAATAACTTTTTGTTTTGTTTTGTCATTTTTTAAAGTTCCTTTCATCTCTGACCAGCCTAGTGCATTTTCAAAAGATTATTCCTACAATATGTGGACTGAAATAAAGATCAATAACTTTACAATATCCATATTTCTCTGATTTACAGCCACAAAGTTTAGAAGAACCCAAGCATGTTAGATAAGCATTTAGGGGGAAAATGGTATATATTGTATATGTTATTTAAAAGTTTATAGCAAAAATCTCAGCAAAAACACTGACTGAAGTAATTGCAGCTTTATAAAATCTCAGGGTTTTTAAAGAGCAGTTGGAGTTCATGCATTATGATCACATCAGAAGGCTAATTCCTGAACCTACCTAGTGGTGGAAAGTGGCTGGCTTTTCTGCACCAAAGAGGGGAGAGCTAAGATAAGCTGCTGCTTATCAGCTAAACATACTGCACCATGTGCAGTGGCCGACTTGCTCCTTCTTCTCTGTTGTGTGAAGTCACAGGAGCCCCTGTCCTTCAAGGCCCTTGTGTCCTACCTCTATCTTCCATCAGTACTGGGATCATCCCTTACCTCCTGTTTAGCCCTCTGCCCCTTGTCATTTCCCCAGGATCCAGCCAGGGGGTTGTTTATATTGCTAAGATTTACATGATAGCAGGGGAAGACCGGGACAAGGGATCTTCCTGGGAAATGTCAGAGGTACAAGATGATCCCCCATCAGGCACTACAGCTGGAAGAGGACAGGGAGAAGTGTTCAGTTCCAGCTTTGAAAACTGTTTTTTTTTTTTCCAGCATCTTGGAAGATGGAAACAATGTATTTGGGGAAGGCTAATTAGACCCAGGATGTTTTAGACTTTAGCAGGAGTAAAAATAAGCTTCTGCACACATTTAACCCAGTGCATGGAGACACTCAAATCTTAGAAAAATATTCATTTATTTCATCTTTACAGAGGCATGCCATTTATTTGACTTCTTTTGACTTATTAAGTATTTGTGGAAACTTCATTTTATGCAGGAAATAGCTATAATCACCAGCAAATGTGACTTTAATAACTAGGATACTGGGAGCCATTTTTGGTTGGCACTAAACCTCACACACAGTAAAACCTTGTGATAAAATAGTCTATTTTCTTATCTGGAGTTGAAAGTCAGGACAAATCTAACAGATTAAGAAAATCTTCAAGCAAGATACCTTATATCCTCTCTAAAATTAAATTCTGGCTGGAGATTCATTTTCTGCTGCTAGATGCAATCAAAATGCAAATACTGACAGCAAAAAATTAAATCCATAGAGTATTTCAGTTTAGAAAACAATACAGTCACCATCATATCTGACAGGCAAAAGAATGTAAAACAACTTGAAAAACAAATTTGGGAATCAAATGCAAGCAGTTTATTGACCATTAATTTTCATTTTGTAACTGAAATACCGGTGCCACAGTTTTGACATTTTTGATCTTCCAGCCTGAGGAGGGTTCATGTGAAAATATATATGCATGTACAGGTTAGGGTAGCCACTGACCCTACTTCCATTGAAATAAATCGAGAGATTCCCATCATTGGGGTATTAAACTTTAAATAGGATAATGGAAATGTTATGGGAAGGACTCACGCACTTTGCAAATAGCAGCCTTGGTGGATTTGTTTCTCATCCATCCCCACCGCCTGCAGGACATGTAACCTCAGGCTCCCTGTCCAGACAGTCAGACACACAGTAAAAAGTAATGCTGGTCCTGGGAAATGTAAGGGGGGAAAAGGACACATCCATAAACAGGGACAAACATCTTTCTCTAAGCAAAGCTGTCAGATCCATTGAAGCAGAGACCTGCTCAATCTTTTCCTCTGGGGCGACATTTTCCTGTCTGGGAACGTCTGTGGCATTGCCTGTCTGTTCCTGAGCGACCATAACTGAGAGGTTTAGATAAGGCAAGAAATTGCACTCAACAGTCTTCTGATCCTGGGCTCCAAGACAAAATAAGAAGGCTGTACTTTTGCTACCACTCTTTCAGAGAAAAAAGCCAAACATAAAACAAAATCAAAAACAAAACCAAAACCAACAAAAACGAAGCACGTATCAGCTGAACAAAGGTTATATTGTCTGTTGGGAAACACTGATCCTTAGCAATTGTGCTCATTTGTATTTGTGTAACAGAGTGCTTTTAGGTGGTCTAGCTCAAGAATTAGTATGGGGGTGGCAGTTACAAGCATCAGCTATGTAGCTGACTCTAGAATAAATTAGATGAGGCAAAGAAAAAAGAGGTTTTACTACCCATGTTAACATTAAGTTGTAAATACCTCAGAAGTATTAGAATACTGGGTGGAACACAGTGACTGCAGATAGCAGACATTATTGACAATATCTGCTGTAGCTATGAATTCAGTGGTTTGCTTTTAAACAGGGAAAGAAAATGTTATTCCAATCATCTATCAATATGCCAAGTGATATTCATCAAATATTTACATATGTAATGATATTAATCATTAAATCATTATAAATATCCCCTGTGCTTGAGTATCTGTCTTCTAATGTGCCTCAGATGTATGTAGGAGTCACAGGTGCCTTTTATATGCAGCAAAATGGTTACAGCTTCCTGCGTACCAAATGACTGAGTATGAGGAGCTGAAGGGAGCAGATTGAATTCACTGCATCTTTTAGAGTTTAGAATGATGCCAGATCGCTTGGTCCAAACCACGTTTGACATGCAGAAACACTGCATGGGTCAAATTCAATTATTATTTATTATTTGCACTGGGAAGGGGCCCAGAAACCTTAATCACATATGGTGTCTGTTTTTCAAATACCCTGTAAAATAGTTGTAATGAGAAAACAGACCTAAAAGGACAGGACACTGGGTTTGTTGGGGTTTTTTTAGAATATGCAGCAGCTGTTGATAAAAGCACACAGCATGAAGATGTTGATATACAGAATGATGGGCCGTGCCTTTAGCTGGTATATACTGGCACAGCTCCAGGGACAACACATTATTTGCCATGCCTTCAACTGGTATATGCTGGCACAGCTCCAGTGACTTCACAGAGTGATACTAATTTACACGAAACTTATCTGGCTTTATGTCTATAATTATTGCCAGAAACAATACGTAGTTATAAAAGAGAAATATTGTTTGAAATCTTGAATGAGAGGCAGACAAGATGCTTTCTGTCTCCCAGGAGAACATGCATGCTGGTTTTTCCCTTTTCATCATTCAGGAAAACTGCCAAATAAGGGCTCAGGCCAGCACAGGCTGAAGTCAGTAGAAAGTTTCCTTATAATACCCTGGGATTTTTTGCTCTTGGATCCGACATGGCTTCAGTAGTGGAATGTGTTTGGCTTGGTGTAGGTTCAGATCAACATGGTACTTTTGAGAGATATGTAAAATAACAATTGGAACATCTATCAGAGGCAGTTAACTTTTGCTCTTTGGATGAGATCACACTGGACATCCAATCAAAATCCAGGTCTGAGCCCTACTTGTCCTTCTTAAACTGTTTAAACCCTAACTTTAATGTGAGGTGCTCCTGGAGGAGGTTGTCTCACCTCTAAGGTGTGGTGTTAATGGAAGGAAAGCCATGGGAGACATGAGGGGTGTTTCGAAAGCCACAAGAGCCTAGAGGGACAAGGACCCTGGTTCAGGCTGTGAGTTAGGACTTCCCTTCCTTCACAGAGCTTCTTTTTAGGAGCAAGAGGATGACCACCAGCACACAGAGGGAGGGTTTCAAAAGAGGATTTTCAGCCTAGAGCTCTCAGCAGTATGTTGTGTAGTCTTACCCATGCTGCAAGTACTGGATTTGTTGGCATGAAGAATCAGTGTCATATGCAAGTAGATTTACATGTGCTCAGGTGGGGAGCTAGGACCAACACCAATGGACAGGTATGACATGTTTCTGGCTATGCTTTAACAGCCAGCACTAGCTAGTATTCCCAGAGGGTTTTCTGGCTTCATGCCCAGGTGAGCTGTTGTAAGATGGAGCTTGACAAATTTATGGAAGAGGTTGTATGACACAGTGCCAAGAACACCACTGGGACAAACTTTCCTTAGGATATCTTTTCCTGTCCTGTGTTCCTGGCTATTACTCTGGCCCTGTACCAAGTGTCAGGGATGAGTATAGCTGCATTCAGGTAATATCCCACCAGAATGAGAAAGACTACCTTAGCTATCTGGAGATGCCAAAACGCATTATTTGAATGCTAATTTTGACTGGTTGAATGAGCTAGTTTGTGGCACTTGGATCAACAAGAACATTGAACACTGACTCAAAATACTTGCTATTTGGTAAAATACAAAGGATATGATTGCACTGCTAATAAAAGCTGACTTTACACTTATTCACTGGAAGAAAGGGTGAAACTTAATCTTTTAATTGCATACAGCTTCACTGGAGGTTTAAATTTCCTCTGAATCATGAACTGTTTAGTCAAGATGAGCAATGCATATAGCTGACCACTACTAAATGGCCAAATTTCCAAATGAATCTAACATCACTATTGTGGCTTCTTGTCAATCAACAGAGGGTTGTGCTCAGATATTCTGCCCTTTGCCAAAGACCAGTGCAGTTCAGCTTTCTGACTTGTTCATTGAGTCTACAGTCTGAAATCATCATCACCATGGAAGTGGGCAAAGCAGTTTGATTTTTAAAAAAGTGCATTCAGGTTGACCAAAATCTTTGATGAATTACTATTTATTCTGTCAGCTTGTTTCAGCATGAATCCTCCCAATCCAGTTCCACAAAGTCCATCTGATTTGTTCAGTTAGCTTCAATCTGGACTCATGTTTCAGGATGATTAAACTGTCTTTTAAAAATTTATAAAGATCTCAATTTCCAGTAAAAATATTGTACTCAATCCAAAACAATGCATTGAAAACAGTTGCTTGCTGGAAATTGATTTATAAAACCATTTTAAGCTGATTTTTTCAGAATTATCTATACTAAAAAAAAAGAAAAAAAAGTGTTCACAGCTCTTTTTATACAGTTTTAGTTGAGCTATGAATTAAAGAAATGAAAAATAGAAGTTAACTTGAAAAATCCTGTTTCCTAGTATGATTTTACAATTACTATCAAAGCTAGCTTCTTGTGAATGTTTCGCTCTTGCAGCTATTCTGCAAGACTCAGACTCTTTGGATAATTTTACTGAGATGTTTTTAGTTTTTTGTCTTGTTGTAGGTCTACAAAATACTTGTTACTATCACTACCTTTTCTGAAGCATGTGCTGCTTGAATATCCCAATCTTGTACTGTGCTGATGAATAAAGTGCTTTTGAAATGACAGAAGTCAAACTAAAAGGTAAATGTAGTAATTTTAGTTTAACTTTTAATTAAAATTTAACAAGATTAACAAGGACAAATGCAAGGTCCTGCACCTGGGACAGAAGAACCAAAAAGCCTAGTACAAGCTAGGACCTGTGTAGGTCGGGAACAGCCTGGCTGAAAGGGACGCGAGGATCCCGGTGGATAACAAGCTGGAGAAGAGTCAGCAGTGCATTGCTGCCACAAAGGCAAATTGGGTCCTGGGCTGCATCCACAGGGGCTTTACCAGCAGAGATGGAGACATGAACACCCCACTCCACTCAGCACTGCTCAGGCCGCACTTGGGAGTACTGTTCTGATGCCCAAAATTCAAGGACGTAGACAGGCTGGAGAGGATCCAAAGGAGGGCCATTAAGAGGATCAGAGGGCTGGAGAACCTGCTGTATGAGGAAAGAGGGAAGGAGTTAGGTGTTTTCTCCCTGGATCAGAGAAGGTTCAGGGGACACCTCATCACAGTATTCCAAGACTTAAAGGGAGGCTACAAATAGGATGAAGGCTCTCTCTGCACAAGGGACCACATGGAAAAGACAAGGAGCAGTGAGTACAAGTTGCAGTGGCAGAGCTTTCATCTCAGAACGAGAAAGAAATTTTACAGTGAGAACAATCAGTCACTGGAACAACCTGCCCAGGGACATACTAGAGTCCTCATCACTGGAGGTTTTCAAGATGTGACTGGACAGGGTGCAAGAAAATGTCATCTGGGCTCCCTTTACCACAAAAGGTTGGATTGAGATGATATTTTTAGGTCCGTTCCAACCTGGGCTGTTCTATAAGACTATTATTTTTCCTCAGATTCAACTATGTCTAGGTGAACAGGGACAGATAACTATTGTTACATCTTCTAGTTTCTAAATACACCTTCAAGTATAAGAATGAATTGTATTTGCTTAAACTTACTTTTTGTATACAATGGAATTTTAAGGTGTCATAAGTAGATAGAATAAATGACTACAAATATATTTATATATGTGGCTACTGATGTTCTGTAGGCTTTTTACCAATATACCTGGCTTCTGGCTTCTGTCCAAGATTTCAGTCATTTTGATAGTAGTTACTCTTGTGTGAAATGTAACACTCATATATTCTGCTTTACAGATATGACACACCAGTGTCAGTCTTTGGATGTCTGGGTGTATTGTGCATGTTGCTGGGGCTGTGAAATCTTAGAAATGGCAGAAAAATCACTGTACAGTTTTCCTGTTTAAAAAAATACTTTGTTTGGTTTCCACAGCTTTAGGTCAACTTTTCCAGAGTCTTCTGCTTAGTAAGAGTCTTTCAAATAAAGGCTGCTGCGAGACTTGCTGTACTACCTGATCCTCTGTCTACCTTGAGAGTGTTTTTCTAGCTCTGGCAACAAAGCAGGCAGGCTCTGATGCTGGTGCTCCTGGCATTCCTGAATACATTCTCCAGTGCTGCAGGAGTTTCTTAGTTTTCAGGTGTAATGGGAAAGACCAGAATACATTCATTTTAAATTGTGACCACCAACCTGAGTGGAATGACATGAACATCTGAGAGCAAACTTGGTCCCTTATGTCTGGAGAAGTTTCTAGATTTCCAGTAGATATTTGGGAGCATTATTTCAGAAAAAAAATATTGAATAGAATGCTTATAATTACCACTTTTTTTTTTTTCTATTGTTCAGGTGGTTATTCATTAACTGACCCTCCTCTTTCTAACTGATGTTTTGAAAGCACACCATGCAGAACAATCAAGATTCTTCCTGCTGTTTTAAAATATCTGGGAAACAGATGCCAAAGGGATTTTTAAGCTAATTAAGGATTCAGTTGGGTTGAAAAAAATCCAGATGGTAACATGAGGCAAATTATGTTAAGCTGAAGTCATCCCTAGTGTTTCCCCCTCTGAAGAAGACAGTAAACTTTAACACAAGTACTTTTACTTTGGTAGATTAAGTGGCTGCTTTTCCTTAAAGCACATGAGTTGGATCTCCCAAAAATACCTAAAAAAGATAATTGCATTGCTAGTTACATAGCTACTCTACTAACAGAAATAAATGTGATGTACTGGCTCTAGTTATTCCTAGGGAGAGCATGCATGAGTTTGGGAGAAGAACCCTAATCACAGCTGTGGAGCTGAATGATGAAAGTCAAGGGTTGCCTGTGGCTTCCTCAGCCTTGGGGTCTCCTGGGAGTCTGTGCATAACAGTAGCCCCCATGCTAAGCTTCATGGGAAGCTGAAGAGTGAGCCTCATCCATAGATGTCACACGATCAAGTTACCTGCATTCATAAAAATAAGCGTGGGTACAATTAACTTCTCAGCTATCCTTCATTACAAGCCAAACAATTCCACATTGCAGGTCGCTTTCCCTCCTTCCCACACTGGTTTTGTGTCACTCTAGCTTTCAGAAACTACACATTACTAACATTACAGACACGGAGATTGGCATCTTAAATTACAAAGCAACTCACTGAGTTTGGGGTTTCCTATTTTACCCAGACATGTTGCTAGGTTCCTGCTGGCCCCCTTTCCTAAATTTCAATGCACAGCACCTCTCTTTTTATAAACTTGTCTTCTCATAGTTTAGGGCTTTTTGTTTTCTCTTCTATTCTTTAATTCCATGACTAAAAGGGTGGTATATACTTGCTTTTATTTCACCAAAACAAAAAGAATTAACCCTCTGAGACATAAATTGCAGATTATTTATAGAGAATTTTTGTGGGATTCACCCAGATTTAATTAAGTTTCCAAGGAAAAAGTTTCCGAGGAAAAGATCTCCCTGCTCCCTACCCTCCCGCTTTGTCACATTCCCTTATATTATTCTTGGTTTATTTATTATTTATCTTCTTGTATAGGGTACAAATTAAGGCTGTAAGAGAAAACTCATGAGCTTGATTAACTTTAAGCACGTCCTTTGTACAAAATTTATGTCAGTAAAATTAGGCATTTGCACTTACATTACAGGGAGGAAGCTATAAATTATAGCCTTCCAATTAAGTGATTCATGTAGGAACAGAAAAGCAAAGGGATAGTGAATGATAAAAAGCTGACCTGTTTTGGCAGCAACATGTAAGAGAACAGACTTGGCTTCACACATATATCCTGACTTCACATCATATAACTGAGGCCTTAAAAAAGCAGGAAAGCTTGAAGAAAAAGTTGTGGAACTTGAAGTAACTTAAGAAATGGAAAAAAAACCCAACAACAAACCAACAAACGAAGAAAGAAAATAAACCCAAACAACAACAACAAAACAAAAACCCAAACCCAACCACAAACAAAAGGCAGTCCCAAAACCTAAAAACAGACCAGAACCAGGCCACCCTCCAAAATGTCCCACGCTCTGGAAAGTCAACATCTTTGTTGTATAACATATTTTTAAGTCTCGTATGATGACAGAGTCCAGAGCCCTGGCATGTTCCTCAATAAAAATGGGTTCTTTTCAAACTTGAAAGCATATCACAGAAGTCTAAAGTTCTTTTACATTTAATATTGCATTAGCTGAGACAAGGATATTTGTATCAGCGACTCCGTAACAGAGTGTTCCCAGCTTGCTGGAAGTGTTTGACTGACCAATAGTGACAAGTGGTCTGAAAAGAGGAAATATTCAAAACAAGAAACACTTGCTAAACCATTCCTTAAAGCCAGATTTTAATTGACTTGGGAGGAACTGCATTGATATGGCTACAGCAAGAATCTTGCTCACTTTCACCAGAAAGCTGTGGAAACTCGCCATGAGAAAAGTCACTTCTTCTCAGACTTCAGAAGATACTGACTCCCATCTTGTGTGCTATTTAACACTGAGGGTCTGAATACTCAATTGAGAATTTAGAGGAAAAGCAGAAAAGCATCCCAGACACAGTTCTCAAATAATATATTCCCAGCCTAGATATCATACAATTACAGGCAAAAGAAGCCACCCTAAACCATGGATATTTACTATAAGGATTGAAATGTAATTTTTAAAAAATGCCAAACCTCGGAGTGTTAACATTTTCTGAGTTTGGTGGTGGTGTGCACAGCGTTCGAGACACTTGCAGACCTCCGGTCACCTTTCTGCCTGATAATCAGCCCAGGTAGGAATGTGACAGCCTGACAGTCCCAGCACTTGGGCAATGTTTCTAGCTCTCCAGATTGCTCCTGCTGCAGCACTTGAGCTCTTCAGTCTCTTAGCATATTCAAGCTCCCAAAGCACAAAGCAAGAGATAATAAGCCTCACTTTATCTGTTCAGTATTTGCAGCTCTTTCAGGCATCAAACACAGTCCTGTCCTACTTGTTCATATTTTTTCATGTAGGAATGTCTTGTTCTTCTGTCTTTGCAGCTTTCTATATCAACCATTGCAGTCCAGATATAGGAAGATATGTGAAAGATTTCAACAATTCATATGACACTCAAAGAACAGAATACAACGTCTTGCATTACATGATAAAAAATATTCTAACTAGCTTGACAGCTAAAATGTAGCAAAATAGTTATATACATTGAACCACCACTGCTGATCTCATTAAATTTTAGCTGTCGAGCTTATTCATATGGTTTGATCAGATGGTGAGACAGCCATTGTTCTGAGTCTTTTGATCATCAGTCAAGTTGTCTCTAATCAGGGGCTGCAACAAACAGCCACAATGTTTATAGAGCTGCAGTTTTAAGAGACATAATCACTCAGATAGATCCTTTATTATATCTCTGCAATAACACTTAAAATCTGTTTAAGGAAGCCTTTGGTCCAGGATAACCATGCAGACATATAAGGCAAAAAGTAAGCTGTTATACATTAAATCAGTTCACTTTCTGTTGGAGGTTCATTTGCTTCATTCAATGGCCTAGGTTTCCTTATAACAATCCCAGATTTCATGTCAGTACGGTCTAGGAAAAGATCTCTATATACTTTCCTCTTTTGGTGCAGCCTAATTAGATCTATCATGCTGTTTTCTTCTAAAAATAGAGCAGTTTCCAAGCTCAAAATTATCATTCAGTGATATTATTATTGCCTCATATATAAACTGCTGGCAATTGCTTATGTTTTAGGAAGGATTTTGAACTCCTGAGAAAAAAGTGGTGCTAAGGAGATGAAAAAACAAAACAGGAAACAATGCAAATAGCTCAGTAATCTGGACAGTCAACTCTACCTTGATAACAAGCAAAGTAAGTGACTAAAGGTTTATTATCTAAACTTCTGAGTAATTCTTTAAATAATAAATCGCAGTTATAGAATTATTACTATGAGCATTATTATATCATAAAAGTCTAACGTATCTCAGGACCACCGGTAGCTTCTTCATAAGACATCAGAAGAGGACTGACTACCATACCTAAAGCCAGTTTAAAACCTCAGAAGATGCAATGCTGTTGCATGTATGCTAAAAATCCACATACTTTCTTCTTGTATGCTTTCTCCAGGGAGTTATGATGTGAAGAAATTCAACTGTCTAAAGCAAATCAAACAGGAATAAAGCAACTCAGAGAAAGGACTAATATTTTAAATTAAAAAAAAAAAAAAAAAAAAAAAAAAAAAAAAAAAAAGTATGCCTACAATTCTGTATGGGAGAATCAGGAGCTGGACCCTTCTGCCAGTGGAGGATGAAGGGGAAAACAGGGTAGAAGGCAGGGAAGGAAGGGCTACAAGATGAGCTCAGTCAGAGATGCTGTTAGAAACCAGGGAGGGCTTTGCTTCTGTGGTGTCTACAGAGCAATTATTGGCCTGTGTGCTAAATTTGACAGCCTGTACCATAATGTCACACAAAGGTCAAGAAAAATGAAAATGCTTTTGGACAATCTTAATATTTCCGTAGTGCACTTTTTGTGTGCTGACCTCAGCTCACACTTATGCTCTGTAAACATCCTATGGGCATAAAATTACTCAGAATAGGCACTGTTAGCTTGTAGCACTGTTGCTAAACTACATGTTTCAGATCTCAGAGCAAATCTAAGATCTCATTTCATGCAAACTTAATCAACAGAATTTACAATTGCTCTTGTGTTAGGAGAATGAAGAACTGAATTTCTGTGAGCTGGAAGATGGCTTCTGTAATCCTTATTGCCTTGAAAGGCTGTATTGTTATTTTCATCACTTGACTCATTACTCTTTTCATCATTTAATTCAATTATAAACTCTCTTGCTGATGCCGCTTGCTTGGATATTTTCCCATCCTTTTTTGTGTGAACTCCTGTTCACCTACTGCTTTTTCAATTTTCTAATCTGCCTTGCCATTAACATCACTGCTGGAAGTTAGCAGCTGACACACAAATCCATTTGATATAAGGTCTAGGTCTATTTTTTGATCTGGTACACATTTAACAAAAAACAAACAAAGAAAAAACAACAAAAAAAGGCTTGACAAAATCGTACCATTTCCTCTCCTTTAAGCGAGTGCAAGAAGAATGAATACTTGTCTGTTCTCCCATCATGCGTAGGAGGTGACCTGGGCTGCATTTGCATAGAGTGGATGGGCTTTTGGAGGTATGCTGTAAAACAGTCATAGCTCTCCACAACAGAAGACTTTTCTCCTCTTTCAGAAAATCAGAATAATTTTTGCAGAGTAAATTTTTGCATGAACACATTTTCAAGAAGAGAAAAATATTGTAAATGGAAGTGCTTTTTCCATCACAGAATCAACTTCCTAACTTCCAAGTCAAGCAGGTCTAAAGTTTGACCTATGTTTATTGCATTGTGTTGCTGGAGGGCAACTCTATGCTGTGTTTCTAATATGTGTATCTCAGAAATAATTGCAGAGAGGTGTGCATGGATACATAAAAAGAACTTTATGTACTTACAACTGTTAGATACCACCCATATGCATCACTGCTATTTGTACTGGTAGAAAGTTTCTTCCCTTAAAACTTCAGTTAAAGTCAGATGTTTTCATTATTTACTGTAATCGCCTGGGCTGTACTTCTGTATCATTCCTCTTTCGTGCTCTAGTTTTCTGTTTACCTGCTGAGAACAGCAGCTTTTATACCATTAAGGTTATATATAAGAGAAACCTTTTGCAATTGAGCTGATTACTGTGATCAAGGCCAATCTGTTAATACTGGATGTCAGAGAATATTAAATGAGGGTGTTTGTAAATCAAGCAAGTGAATGCCACTTCTTTTATAGGCACTTTACGTCCATTTAAATATCTTAATTGGCTGCATATCCTTCTTGTGAATTCTTTGAATGAAAAAGTAACAGGTATTTTCCTTGTAATATATAATTACTTTTCTAGTCAAGTGTAGCATCAGACCTTAAAAGCATTCATTATAAGATATTCAGTCTTTTTTCCAGCACAGTCCCCTTACTATCATTACTTCATTTAATATATAGTACTGTATTGCCAAGGTGGCATTTCCCATAATACCACATTCATCACTACAGAATGCATGGAGATCATTATTTAATTAACAAACTAGTTAATATTTTTTCTACCTGTATAGTACAAGTTGTACTGCTGTTGCATGCATGCACAGGCCTCATACTGCTAGGAGCTGTATGGCCACGTAACAAAAAATCTGTACTCCAGCGCTCCTAGTCTGGTGAAAGGAGTTTAGTCTCTATTAAAGATAAGATACAATAATCAAAAGGTACAGCTTGCAGAAGGAATATAAAGGAAGCCAGCACATTTCACACTGTAATCCGTAGCCTCAGCCTACAATATGCTCTGCAGAGTGCTAATGCACAAAGCATGGGAGAAAAACACCATGGGTACTTTTTTCCTGGTCTATTGTGGTGGACATTTTGTTGGTTATGTGGTCTGAATGGCTCTGATGTCACTACACATCTACGTTCGGAATTTCTTACACCACTCAAGCCGAGTGACTGCTAGAAAAGACATCAGTCATTGGAGATTTTCCAGCAGTGGGTTTCAATCCATCCTCCTTTCCATGTATGCACCCGTTCAGCCAGATTTTCGGAGGTCATCACCTCTGGCAGATCTCTTTTACAGATGTAAGTAAAAATCCTAGCTTTGTAAGAAAAGCCACACAAATGAAAAAAATGTCTTAATTCCCTTGGATTAGGAAGGAAATAGAAACTTGCATCTGGTCACTCCACTCAGGACCAACCCCCCGCTCCCCTTTTGCCTCTCTGGCTGTATGGATTGCATAGATTGTACCACTTACCCCTTCTCCCAACCTTTCCCTAGCCCAGGCAGCAGGTTTTGGCAAAGGGGCATGTCTGCGTCCCTGTGGGAGCTGACCAACCTCCAAAGAGGAGAGTGAGGAGTGGTGCTTGTGCATGGACTCTCCTCTCCACCTTCTGATTCCTAAGGTTTGCAAGCAGACTCTTAACGCTTCCAACATTTGCTTCAGGCATTTAAGATGGGGCTGATATTTTGGTTTAATGTAACGGCCAGACTTCCAGTTTGGTATGACTGACCAAAAAACTGACAGGTTGAGTAACTGGGTACCACCAACCTCTCTCATCTGTGTGGAAAAGAAGAATGTTTAGAAAAATCCAGTGACAGACTGCTGTATAAGTTCAGATGTCATAACAGGCTGAAAAAGCAAGTGTATTCTGTTTCAGGGCTCCCTAAGAAGCTTTTTACACATAAAAAATGAATTAATGAAAAATTAACTGGTTTTACTCATAGAAACATAGTTGTGTAAAATACTGCTCTCACTGTAGAGATCACTAGATCAACATTATATCACCATCTCTATAAGCTTCTTACATCCCCAGGGCAAGATTTGACTCCAGTTCCATTCATCCTGATCTCTCCTGTATTAAGCTACTGAAAAATGGATCCCCCCCCCACCCCGTACTATTTGTCTTCAAAATCTCCTCCACTGCCACAGGTGTACTGTGTCAAATAAATGGCAGAGTGGAGGGGGAAGAGGGGGGAGTACCTTTCTCAGCTGTGTTTAGAATCCAGCCAGTTATTAATGTTACAAAAGGGAATTCTTCAGTCTGATCTCTGAGTGCCCCAAAAACCAATTGTCTCGCCTAAGTTGCAGAACTGGCCCAGAAGTGGCTTGTCATAGTGCAGGGGAGAGAACAGGATCTTTTCTTCACACAGACTACCTCAAAATGCAGTGAGAAAGTCAGACTTATTGAGTTGGATCATTGTCTCTGGCTGTGATCAGTAGAAGGTGTGTAGGGAAAGTGCAAGAGCAAAACAAGCATGCAGTGGTACATGCTCCCAATGTTCTTCAATGACCTGTTGCTCTCAAAGCAGAAGTGGCATTTTTGCATTTAATAACCCTTGACAGAATTTTTTTCAAAAATTTTGCCCAATAATTTTTGAACCTATATACACTTTGGTCACCTGTGACATCCTGTGGCAAGGAAGTCCATGGCTCGACTACATAGAATGTGAAACAATACTTCCTTTTGTTTGTTTTGCAAACTCTGCCTTCCCTTGATACCTTCTAGGTCCTGCATTGGAATAGCCTCTCAACAGACATCCCCACCTCCATGTCCTCCATAACCTCTGTCACAAGGCCTTCACTCACCCTTTTTTCCCATATAAAAGTGTTCCCAGGCCTATCTGGGTCACTCATTGAAGCCACTCTGCACCACTGAGCATCTATGCTCCTCCCTCTGTGTCTGTTGAGGTCCTGCTGTACCTTTTCTGAGATAAAAAAAGACCAGAACACAGAAGAAGGCCTCAGTAGAACAGTACTGAACACTGAGACAATGATTTCTAACATTGATTTATTACAACAGGAAGATTTTATTGCTGACTGGCAACAGTATCACAGAGCCTATCCTATTATGTGTAGGCATTGGGGAGGGGGTGGAGCTTGTATTTATCTGTGGTGAATTTCACCTGCCCGTTACTATGACAAGGTCTTCCTGCAGTTTCACATTGTATTTAGCACCAATTTGAAGCAAATAATGTGCTGCATCCTACGCAGAGAAAGATCCTACTGCAGAAATGTTCCCAAGCTGCTGTAGTGGAAATGTAATTTTGCACGTGTCTTCTTAAAGAGAATGTCATTTTGCTCTGTATGATTAAATCATCTCTTGTCCTACAGATTCTCTGGCAAGCTGCCTTTTCTTAAAGTCTTTGAAAAAGGATTTATTACTCATGTTCATGTCTTTTGCAAGTGGTTTCTCAAACTTCTCCTTTTGGGGCCTGGGGGGAGGTATTCTTCCTTTTAACCTTTCAGATATTATGATCTTTGCTGATTTTTTCCTGAATTGAACACAACCTCAGCACATTGAGGGATGCCTTCTTCAATCTGTTACCCTCCTACTAGCTTTATTCTGGTACTTTCATGGTCTATTTAAAGATGTGGTAAGTATTTGCTCCCTGATACACTACCTTTAAATTCTCTGCATGACACCCGTAAATACTTAATTTCCTCTTTCAGGATTTAAAGTTTATTTTTTTATGTAATGTTACACATTTCAAAACACATTTTTACACAGTTTGCCACAATGGTGTAGATATTGAGTGGTTTTATTGGTCCTGCTGGATTATTGGATCTGAGCCTATTTTGGTCCCAGTTGTAGAGTGCCTGCTCCACAGCAGCATTTATGGGTCAGGTCCAGCATTGCACAGGGCAAAGTAAAGAGCTGATCATTCTATCTTAGGTGCCCCGAGTACTCAGTCCAGGATGAAGTCAATAAGAATGAGTAAACACTTAGCTATGACACTAAGCCCCAGCACAGCATCAGCCAATGAACCCAGGGGTGTTTCCTGTCTCCTCACTCAGCCCTGTTTACTGTTCTTGTGTTCTCATCTCTACCAGCTCCTCACAAGCACTACTGCATTCCAGTGGATCACTGAGGCGTATATAGGTGTCCTATAGGTGACAAAGGAAGTACATGCCCATTAAGCATTGCCAAAAGTAGTGCAAGTGACAAGAGGACAGAAATATTTTTAACCTGCTTAGAAAAGACAATGAAATTTCAAGGCTTGAAGCAGGCACTTTGATGAATTTAGACAAAAAAAGCTAGTCCTGGAACTAACACTGAAGAAGTTCAAATACATATGAGAGTCTTTCATGTTTTAAACTATCTAATCTGTAGGCAGCTTTGGATATATCACCCAGGAGATTGTTTCCATGTCTTTGCACTGCCAAGAGATGCAGGCATAAAACTGTTCATTAAGGCTGGCTTATTACCGTTCCACAGGGTCTGATACTCTGTAAGAAAACTAATAATTTATGCAGAATCCTGGCTAGCTAAGGAAGGTGAAGATGGTGGAATGGAATGAAAGAGTATTTTAAGAAATGGTACAACAAAGAAGAGGGATAAACATAAATAAGTCTCTTGTCTTTCAAATCTTGAAACATTCATGCCCTTGTTCAGTATGAAAAAGATGCCCAAGACAAGCAGGGTATTGTACTGAAAAATATTGGCTGCCTGATGTCTTTGGAAAAAAATATGCCATGTTCACAAATACCTCCCCTGACCTGTTTATTAGAAAGGACAATAAATGACCAAGCAGTGAATATTCAGGGCCTGGGAGATTTTATCAGGCATAATGTTTCTGAAAAAAATTATATGATACTGTTGGCTGTGGGAAGAACTACAAGTTCAGATCTTTCTCAAGTCAGCTGATTCTGTTTCTTTTCTAATTCCATGTACAGTTGCTATTTAACATTTTGCCAATCTTCTGGGAAAGTCTGTCAAACAAAGGTTTTGAACGTGACTTGCACAGATTGCTGACTGCCTTTCACAGCCTGGACATTTTATGAAGTCCTTCACGGATGACTGTGTTTTGTTTTATTTTTTAATGTATTCCATAAAAGAAGAATTCTGAACCAAGCCACTGTGATTGCACCTAATCAACTTTCAAACAAAACACAGAAAAGAATTCATTATATCACTATAGCAAATTCCAGCTATTTAAGGATAGTGTCATTATGAATACAGCTTATTGAACCCAAAATGCCTGAATTTATTTATAGATCTTATGTACAAATGAAAGCAGCAAAACAGCCGATATGCTTGCTGTGATGCTGACTTTCCTGGAAGATAGCTGCAGCAGGGACAAGTCACCAAGGGTTAGAGTTTGTGCTTGTGTTTACCTGTATCAGCTGCTGTTGAAGTCTGCAGGAAATCCCTCATTTGCCTCGCAGAAAACACAATTATGCCAATGCTGAGCTCTCCTGAAAAAGGGAAAAAACTGCAGCTACTGTCATTCTGGTGTTTCAGCAGCACTAGGAAGCGGCATTTAAAAATGTTAAACATTGTCTTGGAACTATAGAAACCTTTTAGAAACCATTATCAAGAGTTCAGGGAGGTTGGTATTGTACCCAGAAGTACGAAGAAACAACCCCTCAGTAATGTGTGTTCCCTGTGTTGTTATGCTTGAAGGTACTCCTCTGAAAACCACATTAGATTAACAAAATATTTTATTAACTAAAGTTCTTTTTATCTGCCTGGGAAGAGCGGCAGATTTATTAAGTTACAAAGAGAGCTTTTTTTAGAATATATTTAATCTCATGGAGTAAAGATGATCCAGTTAGTGGTTTCAAATATTTTATACCACTGTGGTAATTTCTGGTGCCAGAATTCCTCTAACATCCGTACTATTTCTCAAAAAGGAATGACACAGACACTATGTATGCTACCAAAGATGCAAGGCTTACACATCAAGGTACTGTTGCTCCACTGCACAGCTGCAACTCAAGAAGAGCCCCGCAGGATACAGTGGAGTTACTCCAGCAGAGAAGAGCTAGGTCAAAAATTAGGCCTTGTATCACCACTAAAGAAGCATTGCTTTTTTTTCTAAATGTGTAACTCATTAACCCCTTGAAAACAAGTAATACTCCACTAATTCCATCTCTTCCATAATCAGGGAGTTAGACATTTCCTGGCCCTGATCTAAGTCATGTATCATGTTAATCTATTGAAAGAACTGCACTGATTGACTTATGACAACTCTTATTATCATTATTACACACAGACTCTGCTAGTCACTGTCCCAAAGAGCTTGCTAAAAGGGCTTTCTTCCTTGTCCCCTGGCTTCCAAGGGACATGGATTGAAGCCAAGTGGAGTTGCAAGTTGTTTTCACTTGAGGGTTATATCCTAGCATGGAATCTATTTCAAGCTGAGCTGACTAGGAATTTGGCTCACTTGTACTTTGGCTCACGGTGGTGTTACCCCTCAGGTTCATGATGACAAGTGAACAGGAAATTTCACCTCTGTGTCATCAGAATGTTTCAGATTGCTCCAGGTGCAGCATGCAGTCAACTTTTTCTGTAGAAACCCTGAGACGTGATACACAATGAAATCACTGTCTCCTGCTCTCCTAACAGCACACTTGAATTGGCTGTGGTGAAACCTCCCCAGGGAGACAACGGAAGCCCTATCACTTCAGTCATTTAGAGCTGGATAGTAGGAAATGCTTATGAATGTACTGTGGGGAGCAATTCTTCTTGGCAGGGGCCACGTTAAGTGATGTAAGAGAGGGTTCTGAAGCTCTTATTTCTATGCCTTTGAGGATATAGTGTTGCTATTTGGCATTTTTAAGTAGAGACCTGAGCCTCAGAAGGAATAATACAGAAAAGGAGATAATAAAGTAACTGATTTCCCTGTATGCTTTCCCTGTATGCTTTCCCTGTATTCAAAGAGTCTAGAGGCAAACACTGACAAGAGTTGTGAGGAAGTGAGAAGCAAATGGTTATTGCTGTCTCTTTAGGTCTTCTTTTCCTATTATCTCTGTAATTTCTGTCACACCACTGGGCACAGATGTTTTCCTTGAATAACACTGGGAAGTCTCAAATCCATGTCCAAGTTTTTTATGTGCTCTGACATCTACAAGAAACTGGCAAATAATCGTAGTTTTGTAGATTCCAAATGGGAATAGTGCAATTAAAAAAACCTGGAAACAAAATATTTATTACTAATCAGATAGTGGTCAATGATAGATACACAAGTGCTGTAATCATGTCCCTGCTAGTGCTTGCTAATCTTCTATCAGTCTTTTTTCAGCCTTTTTTGCTCTTAAGCAAGTTTTTCATTAAGGAGATGGAGCTCTGCCAGGTTCAGCTTTCATTCATACAACTGTAAATCACGGCTGAAACCTGTGGTATTATTCCAGCTCTCTCCACGTACAACTAAAATGAGCTTTTAGGCAGTTGCTTTAGGGCTCAATACATCTTAATACACTTTGGAAAACATTTGAAAAGTAAAAGAACAATTCTGAGGTGTCTTTCTTCCTTCCCTCCCTCTCTTCCTCTTTCTTCCTTTCTTTCTTCCTTCCTTTCCTTCCTTCCTTTCTCTCTTTCTCTCTCTCTCTCTTTTGCTTGTTTGCTTGCTTTCCTGCTTTCTTTCTCTGTTTCTCCATCTCTCCCTCCCTGTCTCCCTCCCCCTTTCTTTGCTTGCCTGCTGCCTCAGGCCCATGTCATCTTCCCTGACTTTCTGAAAAAAAAAGATAAATATTAGAATGTATTCATAGTAAGCTAATGAGGTAGTTTGGAAGATCTCCAAGCATTCCTGCAATGTGGTGGTAAAAATCTGAAGTACTCACAGTTCAGAGCTCCTACAATGGCATATCTGCTCCTTCTGCCTTCTGTTCTCTCACCTGCAAGTCTGTTCACATGCTAAAATCCTCTCATGTCAAAAATCACATATAGAGTTAAGCTTCATAAAAGGATGAAATGTGAGACTCTAGTAAAAGCAGCATACTTGTGTAACAGCATTTGCACTAGGAATTTCTTGTTCCCTTAGGTGAAGTTAATGTATTTTCTTTTGTATCCCGTCTTTAGGGAAAAATTATTTAATTGTTACCTTTTTGGTTGACTCAGAGTCTGAAATTAGTGCCATTCAAGTATCCTGACTATCATTCTAAAATGTCCCAGGGTTTCTATACCTGAGCAACCTTTCAACAAGGTTGTGTCATACTGAAACCAGAAGTCAGGAGTGTGGTCAGTGGACTGCTAGGCCATTCAATGAGTTATGAAGACAGATGTCTTTTGGAAATATCTAAGCTGCTAAGTAGAAAAGATATTGTAGATGACACAACCCCTGACTGAAACTTGTTTCCAATCCTAATTAGGTCACAAGTCACTCATTCCAAATTTCCAGTGCAATGTGTTAGAAACCCACCAAGTAATTACTATGGATGGCAATATCTGCTCAGCAGCTGCTGAAGATGGCAGTAACTGGACTAAGAACAATTATGTTCTCTGGCAGCTCAGCTGGGTTTACAAAGGTGAAATACCTACAGCATGCGCAGGTGCTCAGTTTTCAGCCCAGCACAAAGTTGCACAGTTTGTTAGGCGCCACGCTAATGAAGTGCCCCACAGTATTTTTTGCCTAAGAAATCCTTCATTCCTCTTCCTTTTCCACTCTCTTCATACCAACCTAGTACAACCTAGCTGCACTACACACCTCAAAGTAATTGCTATGAATTTTGCTTGCAATAAGGCAGCAAAACCTTGGCAGTGTCAGACCCTTGGAAAGCCAGGATAGAAGATGCTGCTGAAGAGTAAGGTAGAAAACACAGAGCTGCAGTTTCTGCTGAGGCAATGTAGGCTGTTTCTGCCTTCACTTCTACAATCTCTTGAAGCTGTACCTATCTTGCTCCTCCTGGCTTCTTCCTGCAGCTCTGTTTCAGCTCTAATCATGGGTGAAATAACCAGGCTCCTGCCTGCCACAAGCCTTCATGGTTGGGGCAGCAGACATCAATTTTGCCTATGCTGCAGGTGAGTTTTAAACTGGTTCTTGTTAGCTAGTCCCAATCTTCAAGTCTTGCCTCAAGAAGTATGATCTATTCCAGTTCTCTCTGCATCTTCTTCAGCATATTATTTGCATTGTCTTTTCACAGGCATAATGCTGCTTGAGATAGATCACAAAATGAGTATATGCATTCCTTTAGGACTAATTATTTAAAGTTGGCCTCCAAAATTTTGTTGTTGCATGTAATCTGGGGTCAAAGGACATAGCCCCCTGTAGCATTTAGGAGATGCTAGATAAAGAGAAGTTTAAAAAGTGCTATGATGATTGCGGTAATTGCTGACACATTCCTGTGGTATACTTGATCATTGCAACTGCTCACTTAAAACAATATTTCCTTTATTGAAAGGAAGTTGGTAATCAAGTTGTTATGCTTCTCTGCTTTGCATTTTCAGTTTAAATATTCAGCTGGCGTGCACTGTATGGTTGTTGGTTACCAGAGCATGTTGATTCAAATTTTCATTATCCAACTGCAAGCTCAGTTTGTTGAATGCTGTTTAACCACTTGATTGCTGAAGATTTTCTTGTATGGGCCTTTTGGATTTTAGTAATGAATTTGAAAATGCTGTAATCTCTAACCGCTCTGTGATTAAAATGGCCGTGACACAGATTTTAATTCAGTCAAGTCTATCCCCAAACCACAGTGACCAAAATGAACTAGTTGTAGAAACCATGCAAGGAAATACATGATGAAAAGTACAAATCTAGCTCTGAAGTGCGTAAGACTAAGTGGAGTACTGCCAAAATAACCCATTTTACTGGCTGGGGATGAGTTAAACCTGTATTATTGATGAGTTTCAAGTGCTTGTGGCTGAATTGTAAAGTGATATAGGCAGTAGTAGCTCTACACAAATCCTCTAAGTAGATAACCTAAGTAATTCTCATTACTGTTTTTGTCACTGTCACTCAGCGTCACTCTGCTAGCCCAGCCATTCCCACTCAATGCTGTGAAATGCCATCATCTCACCACTGCCCTCACTGTCACCCTCACTGCCCAGCAGCATATGAGCCCAGTCCTAGTCCCAGATTCTTCTCTCTGAGCTACTTTCCCTGCTCAGACTGCCCTTGCCTATACCACCCTTCCTCAACTTTTCTCGTAACCTTGGAAGGCAACACAATGCATCCAGAGGGATTTATGTGATAGAAATGAAATGAAGAGGATTCTGCACCTAGCAAAAGAAATAAAATGAAGAGCAAATATTGAGTATGGACGTCAGCATGTTGGGATTCATCTCATCTCTCTTCAAGTTAGTTGTTTTATCCACATTTGCCATCTCTGCTCCTTCAAAAGGAGTGATAACAGCACCTCTGGAAAGTAGTTCAGTAAACCTATCTGAAACACCTGCTTTAGGATGGAGTTGCCTGTGTCTCTTGATTGAAAATAGAAGTTGCCTAGACAATTAACTTAGGCAAGGTGATAACCTTTTACATCTTGAGTTAGGGCAACTGAATCCTGCATTGAAAGAGACCTTGTAATCACTCTTAGCCAGCTTGTGGGACAGGAGAGGGTTGTATTTCCAAGCTGGAATTAAAAAAACTATTTATTTACTATGTGGTTATTATTCATCAACACACACTGAAAAGTTAGGAAGTTGCCCTGAATTAAATCTGACTGGGTGAGTTAAATCTATGACATCTCAGTAACTGCCAATGTCTTATTAATTATGGAAATGGAAAATGAATACCACAAAACACTGCCAGAAAATCCCCAAATAATTAATGCAGATGTAAGTTGCCTGGGCATGTCTGTCAAAACTTGGAATCCTGTATACGTGATTTAAAAAACAATTAAAATATTGCAAAACTACTAAGGTAAATAAATTCTCCATTAAAACAGAAGCATGCTCATAAAAGTCATGTAGTCCATGGACTAGAACATTTGTCAGCAGTGGCTCACTGTGATCCCTGGCCTTTGGGAATGAAATGCACATCCCTGCTATGCAACACCGAGTTCACACTATACCCAGATTTTTTTGTGAGGTCTAAGGTCTTTGAGTTGCTTGAGAACAATTTGTAAAGTCCCAGTCTGAGATCTGATGGGATACAATTCTGCCATCACATAATAGTTAGCAAAGTCTGGACTGATGACGTCACATCCTTCTCTAGTCAATTGCAAAAAAAATTCACACAGTAGCTTTAACCTCAAAATGGCACAAAACAACTGGGGAACCTCTTCTACAATGGATATGAGGGTACCTATTTAGGTATAGGTGAATAAAATTTTTGTTAGCCTAATGTCAGGCAAGATGAACACAACACTCCCCTTTTCAGGATAGTGGAACATAAATTTTGCAAAGCAAGTATCTGATCAGGCAGCTGAAGGTTGTAATGCAGGAATACCACCTCTGACTCTTTATTTCGAGTTTTAGGACATGACATTACTTCTTAGAAGCTTAACTAAAAGATTAAAAATTTCAGCTAGTATTTGCAGATGTTACTGCATTCACCCAATTCCATAAACATACACCTCTGCTTGCTTTGCCTTTTGTTGTTTGAGATCTTTTTTTGGATCAATTGTTCTTAGAAATTCTTCACACTGTTGAGCACTAGACTGCACTGGCAGCTCGGGAGGAATGACAGTGAAAGATCTACAGCATAGATTTCTTGAAACTCCAGTTTTCTTTTAGAGACTGTTAAAAGACTATTGGATTGGTTTTCAAGCCAGGCTTCAAAAGAGTAACCCAGTAACAGACCTGGTTCATATTTAAGTTTTAAATAGAGTAATTACTGCAGAGTGTGAATGTCTCAAGTTCAGCCTCCAACTATTCTTTGGGCTTGAAAAGCATAACACCAACAAATGGCCTCACAATTTAATGTAAGCAAATCCTTTTATTGGCATAAATTTTTCTGTACTCACCATAAGGGAAAGAAAAAAGGAAGTACGGGGTTACTTCTCCCTCCTCTATGTCTCATATATTGTTTATTCTGCAATGCATTATTTGTTTTAGCTTGGCATTTCTTTTTAAAATGTCTTTACTAGACTAGAATGCTAGAATTTTAAGCCTCACAGGGAAACTTTAGTAAGTTATGAATAACCAGGAAGTGGGATTTCAATGTAATTCAGGAATGAGAACCAAGCAATGAGAAGAATATTCAACCTTTTCATGGAAGGATTGTGTATTCTTTTCAAAGTCATATATCAAAAAGCCACATACAATGGAAACATTCTCTCTCCCTAGAACATAAGAGGGAACTGCCACTTATGTGTTCTGAAATGATCCCTTTTCATTACAACTTCAGAATTTTTCTCTCTTGGGATCGCTGACTTCAAACCATGAAGAAAGGGAGAAACGACATCATACTATTTCCATTAAAAGCAGCCATGCGTAACCTATATTTTTTCCTTTCCTCTCTTTTTTCCCATTTCACAATAATATTTGCATTCCAAAAAACTTACTCTCTTTTTTTGATGCACTGAGGTTAAGCAAATGAGGTTGCTGCCGACAGTGTTGTTCATACCACTTGCATCCGCCTTGTTTTAAGCCAGCAGCAGAGAAACCGCTTTGTCTGTGTGAAATTCATTAGAAAACAAAACATTCCATCCTTCTTCATTTGGCCTGATCCTTCTTGTTTACCTTAATTAAGTTACAAGAAAACTATCTTACACAATAGGAGCTCAAAATTCTTTCAGTCTTGTAAAAGCAAAAGCTAGAGTTGAATTTTTTTAATGATCCCATATACAGTATATTCAGAAAACTCTTGTATAGGAACAGTTAGAAAAGACATAAGAATGAATGATTCAGAGACAGTAAAAGAAATCTGGAGAAAAGGGAATAAGTATCATAAGGCAGAAGTTTCACCTGACTTCTAATATAGTGAAGGAAAATAAAAGGAAAAAAGAACAATCAGTATTACACAAGAAATGTAAAAAGAAAGAGCAACATAGTCCCAGAGAATAATTTTTCCAGGTTCAATGAGACTGAAGCAAGAAGCTAACTTTGGATGCTTCAACATTAGAAAGAAAAGATTACTGTAGGGAGAGTTTAGAAAAGAGAGATAAAAAATGAACGTGAAACAAATTAAACTAATAAATGAAAGAGAAAACAGTACTCATCATTCATCAAAAAAATTCATCTTCTCCGGAAGTGAAGACTGTAAATCTTGCTATGGATTTGAAATTAAAAGGCACTCTACAGACATTCACTATTACTATCAATATAATAAAAATGGCAAGTATGGTTGAACAGGATATATAATCTCTTGTCTCATATTGTCTGCTAGGATAACAATACAGTATAGCAGCATTAATTTTGTAGCAACTTTTCTGGAATTTAGGAACATAACTTTGGATATTAAAAGTACTTCTGTTTCTTCCTGATGCTTCCAAAGACTAAGGCATGAACATACTTCTTCTTTTGTCATAAATTCATTCTCACATCCATATTGGTTTTCAAAATGTTTTCAAAAATGTTTGCTGAATAGCCATGTGCAGCAATCTGGATGTCTGGAATGTTCCAAGTGATGTTACATTCTTCTTTTGTTTTATGAAAGTTATGTTCTGTATTATTCCCAGCCTTTAAGTGGTTTATGATCTTTTCCCACTGCAAGTCATCTGCAAATTGATTAATATGCTTTCTTCCTATCGTTCCTGAAACTATTGCACATAGAAAACCCCAGAAGGCACCTTCTCTCAATTAGCACAGGAGTTTTTTTGAAGGCATTTATCTACATTCCCATACTACAGATTATGACATCAAACAATTGAGATTAGGATCAGAGTCTGAACAAGCAGGAAGGACATATGTTCTTAGGGGAAAAGATCTCACACAGAGAAATATTTTCAGTAAATGGCAGTTTATAAAAGCTCAGCAAAAGCCTGGGCTTTAAATTGGCTTATTTTAAATGCTCTTCATTCCTCTGCCACTTTGAAAGCAACATTTGGTCCTTATGAAAATGGAACACTGAGGACATGAGACACAATCGGTCCTCAGAAAACTACGGAGGAAGCACCTCTTACTCATGTGGAAGATTTTGCCAGATCCCTAAGCACAGTGTTACCAGCTTTCACCATGTTTTCTTGAGGAACTACGGTGATTTGATCTCCATGCAGATCTCAGATAATATGAAAATTACCTTTCTGGTGGGTCACCTCCTTCCTTTCAGAGAAAGAAAAACCCAGGCATGGGCAGAGGGCCAGAAGATGCAGCCCAGAAAGCCAACCATGTCCTGGGCTGCATTAAAAGAAGCATGTCCAGCAGGTCAAGGGAAGTGATTATCCCACTTTACTCTGCTCTTGTGAGACCCTACCTGCAATACTGTGTCCAGTTCTGGAGCCCCCAACATAGGAAGGACATGGAGCTCCAGAGAGAATCCAGAGGAGAGCCACAAAGAGGATCTGAGGGCTAGAGCACCTCTGCTATGAAGACAGGCTGAGAGAGTTGGGGTTGTTCAGCCTGGAGAAGAGAAAGTTCTGGGGAGACCTCATAGGGCCCTTCCAGTACCTGAAGGGGCCTACAGGAAAGCTGGGAAGGGACTTTTTACAAGGGCTTCTAGTGAGAGGACAAGGGGTAATGTATTACAACTGGAAGAGGGGAGATTCAGGTTAGATATTAGGAGGAAATTCTCTAGTGTGAGGGTGGTGAGACACTGGAACAGGTTGCCCAGGGAAGTCATGGAAGCTCTGTCCCTAGAAGTGTTCAAGGCCAGGCTGGATGGGGCTCTGAGCAGCCTGGCCTAGTGGGAGGTGTCCCTGCCCATGAAGAAGGATTGGATCTAGATGATCTTCAAGGTGCCTTCCAACCCAAACCATTCTATGATTCTATGAAGATGACAGAAATCTTTTCCTGAGAGAAGGCAATTCTGGCCATCCTGCTTCTGCTTATTCAAATTATCTTTTCTCCTTGCACAAGGAAGGATGGTAGGAGGAGACACATTTGGAGGTGCCACCTAGCCACAGGCTTCTCCTCACCAGGACTGGAGAGGAAGCAGGGAGGTGAAATAAAGGCTGGATTCCCCCAAACTCCTGCTGTGTGGTGATTTTTTACCCTTTTGATGTCTGCAAAAGCACAGGAGTGCCAACTTGATGGCGACATAAAAGCATAGTGGATGTATACTCTTCACTATGAGGGTGGTGCTACACTAGAACAGGTTGGCCCAGGGTGGTTGTGGATGCCCTCCCCATGGAAGTGTTCAAGGACAGGCTGGATGGGACTTTGAGCAACATGGTCTAGTGGGAAGTATCCCTCCCCATGACAGAGGATTTGGAACTAGGTGATCTTTAAAGCCACTTCCAACCAAAACCATTCCATGATTCTATGTAGATAATAGGGTAGAGTGTTTTGATATTGAAGAGCAGCACAAGTTGGTTAGAGAGTTATCGCAGTTTAATGCCAGGCTGGCAATTAAACAAGTTACAGATGTTCTCTATCAACCCC
Source organism: Apus apus (assembly GCF_020740795.1). Lineage (NCBI taxonomy): Eukaryota > Metazoa > Chordata > Aves > Apodiformes > Apodidae > Apus > Apus apus. The sequence continues at coordinate 38,313,185 of NC_067284.1, forward strand.
TCTCCCTTCCCAGAAAAGGAAGAAAGAGAAAGACAGAGAGAGACTTAAGGTTGGAAACTAAACTACACAGCTTTAATGAAACAGTAACGACAAGAAGGAAAATAATGAAATATATAAACATATATACAAATATATACAAAATCACTGTCATGTCCCACCCCTCACCCCCACCAGTTACCCTCATGTCACCACTGATGCTGCAGGGCAGACCCTGTAAAAGTCCCAGACTGGGCTCCTGGAGTCAGTGTCAGATGGGAGCTTTGTGCAGGAACACAGGGATTCAGGAATGCACAGTTTGGGATAAAAGGCAGACACACAGACAGAGTCCTCTCAGGACACCAGTCATGGATGAAGAGAGCTTGACCTTTGTGATCTCTCAGAGTTATATAGAGTATGATGTGTAAGGGATGGAATACTTCATTTGGTCAATTTTGGTCACCTGTCTGGTCTGCCCCTTCCCATAGAAGAGTGGCAGGTGTGATCCCTTTACTCCCTTCTGTTTCCAGAGCATAAGTTTTTTAGTAGAACCAAGCAGTGGCCTTGTTCTGTACACCATTCTCCATCAGTAACTGTAAACATTGGGTGTTTTCTGTCCTAGAAGCAGGTATGACTGAACAACATGTTGTTAATTTCCGCAAGTGCAGTTAATTAAAAGAGAAGTAACCCAAAAAGCAAAATTACTAGAAGGAAAATCAGGACAAGGGTGTCCTCAACATTTGGATACTAAAAATGTCTTTCTAGTTATTTAACAGATACCTTGATATTTTGGGGCCATTTGCCTCTTGTTATCTGCTTAAATCAGGCACAAACTTAATGAAATGCAAGTGTGATTATATTAGAAATTTGGGGGCATATTCTGAGAATTAGACATATAAAGCCAACTTTTTTATTAATCAGGAATTCTAAAATGAAACCCTTTGGTGTCCCAAAGCTAGTATCTCCTAGGTGTTTTCCTCAGTCCTGCACCTTTGCCGAATCAAAAGAAAAATAGCTTTGCGTGCTGTCAGATACATTTGAGTATTTGTTATTTCCATGGTCTATAACAAAATCTGCATGACAACAGAAGGAACAAAGAAATTTAACTCACTCACATTATTAGGAAAGAGCTTCTTGTCTAGTCCCACTATACTAAATGTAAATGTCATTGTTTAAAATCACAGCTAGCCCTGACTGAACTTGTACAGCAGTGGAACCTGCCAAGAAAGTGCAGTGAAAAGCGTCCTTTAACCTTGTCTTGTCACTTGGAGGAACTGCAATTTTCTACATAAAATGTAAGCTAGCATGTATTTTTTAGTGTTTTTTGTTTTTGTTTTTTTTTTAAATTACAGCGTTTGCACTGTCTGCATCAAATGACATTATTTTATTAGTTCACCTGACATTCTTGCATGAACTCTAAGTACATTGTGATCTTCCTTATAAGCTAAACACAGTAGTTATTTGAATGTTTTTCAATCAACATGATACTTAAAAAATGGTGAGAGGAAAATGCTTGTCTCCTAAAATGATACCAGTGATCTGTATGATTAACCACTGAATTATCTTTCTGTTGGAATTCAAAGGAAAAAAATGATCTGATTCAAGTGGGGTTTTTTTTCATACTTACAGAAGAAAGCTATCTTAAGACAAGGAAAATACTTTAATTCTGTGGTCTGATCCTATATTGTCTGAAGATCTGAAAATATAATTCTAACATTTTCCCTGAAAGGGATTCATTCATACAGAAAACCAAAAAGAAGGGAAGTGGGAAGATTGTTGAGCAATGCTTACTTTTTGTGAACCTACAGGTTCAGGCTAAGATTGGTTTATTGGGTCAGATGTTACTTCATCATATGAGTAAACGTCTTTAAGAAATTAGAAACATCCCAGTGGCTTAGTATGAGCATTCCATTTATGTTTGAATGAATTAAACAATGTGTTTTCTTGAGAGGCAAGAGGAAACTTTCCTCCCCTACTTTTCTGATGTCTAATTTTAAAGCTTTGCAACAACATATGGCTGATGTGCTTAGAACTGCCGGAGCAATATAGCCAAGAATAAGAATTTAGCACTACAATTTTGTGAACATTAGGAGATATACAAGCCCATTGTTAAGAAGTATTGATTGACCCAGAAATCAATTTCTTGGATATACACATCTACTAGTTAAAAAGAATATTATTTAATCAATCACAGCAGCTTTTATTATGCCAGGGGTTAGAAGCTGGGACTGCAATTATTGAAAAGAAGACAGAAGGCAAGGTGCGAAAGAGGGAGTTAAGATAGCATATAGAAAAATTAAGAGGTTTAACCTCTGTATAGAGGTTTACTACCACCTGGAAGAACAGAAATACCATGTTGTTAAGATAATGTAGGAAGTAGGAAACGTAAATGGCATTTTTGAGGGCAGCCAGGAACTAAGCATATTGATATCTAAGAAGCTTGAGAGTGCAAAAATAAAAGGAAGATGGAATAAAGAGCTAATTCCCATTCTTCTACAAGGTAAGAGGCCAGTAGCAGTAAGGGAAAGACATAGGTATAGTATTTCTTGAGGTCACCTTGGTACACCTGATTTTTTTTTTTAATCCTGGGACTTGCAGAAACTACAGAAAATTATTGAAAAAGACCTAATTTTTTTGTAGCCTCCTTTACAAAACAGAAATCTTTATTCAAAGGCTGAGCACATTCTTCTGCCTCTTCATCTGGGAAAATTCACAGAAAGCTCTAGAAAAGTTTTCCACTTTTCTTACATTAGCTTGTAGGTATTTCATGGGAGTTGACCCATGTGGAAGAAAAAGGTACAATTTGGGATAGGATAACTGAATTACACTTAGGCCATGGGCTGAACACAGAGTGAGCCAAAAGTGAATTAAAAGAATTAGCACTTGAATTCTGTGGGCAGAAGGATAGTAAGCAAGTAAAGACAAGAGAGATTAAGTCTCTTAGCAAATAATGTGGTCTGCCTGCAGTTTTCTGGGCACTTTAAAATCTAGTGAGTATGGCTTCAGGAGACCATTAAAATAAGAATTACACTAGCTGACACAGAATAATTACAGCATGTTTAATACAGGAACGGATCCTGGTAACGTTTCAGAGAAAGCAGGAGAAAGTGGTAGAAATTCAGGTAAGAAAAACCCATATTTTTTACAAAGGATAATAAAAAATTTCTAGTTTCAGAAGTTAAGTTCAGACTTGAATCACAGGTAGCTGAAACTACATCACAGTGATGGAACCTTTTAGGGACAAAATAGCTTCATTCAGAAAAAAAATAGTACATAAGTACATAGAGAAACTGGAAGTCCTGGCAGAAAAGGAAAGTATGGATGTACCAGAGATACTTTTCTGATCAGAGAGGGATCTGCAGCTGTTGTCCATGGGTACTTATAGTGAATTAGTTTCCCGAGTGTGTAGTGAGCACATTTCATTCTTGGTTCCACTTATACCTCCCTAGCAGCTTTTTCATTCCTAGTAAAAGTTTGATATCTTTTCCCTGTCTTTCCTTTTAGGGAGTGTGTTTTTAGGGATTGTGGTTTTTGGACCCATCAAAAGACATTGTGTTATTCTTCTTCCTGTTTCATTCTATGTCAGTCTTGTCATTTTATGATATGCAGCTCATCCTTTAATAGTTCCCTTCAACATCTTGACAGTATTTTCTGATTGTTGCAACACCCTGGTTTTGAAATCTGTTCATATAGTGATCCTACAGACTTGTCTCTCCTTTTGTACTCATGTTTACCACATCCAAATGCTATTTTCAGCTCTTTTGACATTATTTCCACCAGACCACATGGGAGAACAATAAATACGCTTCATAAATTCCCTTACTTAAGCATCAAAGAACCTATACCAGCCCTACTGGCACTGCGAGCCATAATATATCTTCTGCAGATTGATACACAGCTGCAGGGGCAAGGTCTTTATCATAATTCTTTAAAACTGCAGCTTAAAACTTAAAAAAGATTAATTAACATTTTAATACAAACACAAGAACATTGTTTACTCATGAAAATGCACTGAAGTCATCCAGAACAGCGTACTCCAAACAGAAGTATACCACATAAAACACGCCACACTCTGTGGCTACAACTCTCTCTCTTTCTTGTATACAGATGTTGGTGTGGACAGTTTGGGGAGCATCTCAGGTTGCACTCTGATGATGTCCAAGAAATACTACTGACAGTCTCTGCTCTGTCTCTCTCCTTTTGCATTGAGCTCAGCCCTCTGCTCCACCGTAGGGAGTTTACAGTATAAATTACAGGGGCACCAGAAACTTCTGGAGGGATGCTTAGAGAGGACTCACAGAGAATCTGGGCTTTTTGCAGAAGCATTTATGAACATAAATCCTGGCTCTAAGTGACTTCAATGGATGCTACAGCGATATATGAATCTGGAAGGTGGTGGGGAGAAGGCCATGTGGAGTGATTCAACTGCACACTACACCAGGTGATGCTAGTGGCTCCCCCATCCTCACAGGACCTGTTAATCTGCCCCTGGAGTTAGGTCGCAGTACCTGTGTTCTGTCCTTATGTACATAAAAACGTGGGCATCACAATGCCTAGATTTTCTACCCAAGAGAAAAATTCAGACTCTCTGCACTGTACATACACAACATTAGCCTAGGGTACAGGACGTTTACAAGCAGCACCTTGGCTTTACCCCTCGCTGGCACCCAAAGCAGGGAGCAGACTAAAGTTAACATGCTAACCCTACCTATGGCTACAACTAGAATGCACTGTAGGGAGGGCATGCTTTGTGTCTCGGAACTGCCATTGTGTCAAATATATTCCCTGGAGCAGGAACCAGCAGCTATTCGAGTTCCTCACTTGCTCTTTTTTCCCAGCCTTCTGAATTTGCCACCAATAGGAGGGGCAGAGAGAGCCCATCTCACACTAAACTATACTCTTGTCAGTTGGCAGAACCTCATAGGAGGTGAGGATTTGAAAAGAAAAAGCCAAATTCAAATCATTCACAGTCTAGCTGCGTAATCTAATTGCTAACTTACTATTTAAGGGGATTGATACAAACAAAACCAAACTCAACCGAACACAGCTCAAAGCCCAGTGGTGATGGTGCTGCTTTTTCTAGGTAGCCTGTTCATAGTAGAGTTTTGAGACTGCTCCAAGGACACTTGTTGATTGAACATCTCAAAGGACCTAGGTGAAAGAAAGACACATCTTTGGACCTTAGTCAGGTTTAGATTCCGATTGGAACTTGGCTGTACCACTTCATTATTGGTGAGATACTGTTGTTCACTCCTCATGGTAGATATTTCAGGTGTCTACACAATTGTAGGATATAAAGGTTCTTTAAGTTTAGGTGCCACCTGGATTAGATTGGAACTGCATAAGGACTTTTAGAATTTTATCTTTCCATCTAGTCAATTGGTTTTCTTCCAAGTTCTTTTTAATTCTACTGGATTTGTCTGCTTTAGGTTTTTTCACTGAATGAGGAAGAACTGGGCTATGTCTTGCAAAGTTCATCCCTTGTCCATCATTTTTCTACCAGGCAATCAAAAGGTTTCATGTGTCTGTGCCTTTCTTATGAACAGTTTTCTGCATTTTTTTTAATGCAGAGAAATTTCACTGTTAATTGACAGAGATGTGCATAAATATGAGTTTGTTATGTGAAAACATGTGCTTTAACATGAGCCAAAGAAGGACAAGAGAGAAGAAGAAAGTGTCATAAGGGATAGTGCTAAGGAATTAGATTTTTTTCTTTTTTTTTTTTTTTTTTTGGGGGGGGGGCGGAACATGAGGGGGTGAAAAGTGAGCTGTGGAAACCTGTGTTGTTCATGAAGAGAGCACAACATTGTTCAGGCATGATCCTGCTCTTTCCCATTAAAGACAGTACTGACATCTGATCCAATCTGGAAAAAAAATCCTGATGAAAAACGAGATTTCAGTGAATAGATTTCCATTTAACCCTAGTGACAGCAAGACAATGAGGAGATATAAGCAACTTCCTTAGACCTAATTCAGTAAAGATTTAAGAAAATAGAAAGGCCCTCAGAAGGCTGATAGAATCCAGTGGCAGGGCATAGCAGGCTTCCAGCACTTCTGCAGGAGATGTGTTCTTACCTAAAAATAGCAGACTCTTGTTAGAATTGTAGCTTTTCCCCTCAGCTTTAGACTGATACTATTTATTAGTTTAGACGCCACTGATTCCAAAAGGCCAGGCAGTTCCTATGCAATTAGAAGAAAAATATGCTTTTGACTCCCAGGAAAGTTTCCCTCCCAGCTCCCAGTTTCCCGCTCAGGCTCTTTATGAGGCAAGTGGTGAAACTGGCTTTTGTGAAGAAGAACCACACATGCAATCCAGACATCTTTGGACAAGGCACCATCATTCACGTCTCTCGCATGTTGACAAACGCTTTGGCTGTGTTGCTAGGGCAATGGCACTGGAGCAGCAAGGACATGCCTATTAAATACCACCCCTGAGGGCAATGGGGATGGAGGGCAATGGGACCAGACGGTTCCACTCATTCCTGGTAGTTGGCCATGGCTCTGCACAGGGCAGACTGGTAGCTGCTTTCCAGCCAGCCAGCTCAAAAGGTTTATGCTTTGCTTTCCTTTAATTGCCGCTTTTCGAGAAACATATCAAAGGCCATTTTCTTTTTCTAAGCAACACATTTTGTTCACTCACAACATTTCCAGGAAATGCAGGCTGCAGCAGCAGCAGTGTGAGGGATGGCTGAGGTGTTGGGGCACAGATGTGTGAGGAGAAGGAGCAAGAGGCAGATGGTCACTGGGGTTTGCAGCAGCATAGGGCTGCAGCCCTCACCTTGGCCTTTGCCAGGAGCTTTCCGTGTGGCACACCTCTCCATAAATCCCCTGGGTATTTGGAGAACTACATGTGTTTGCAGTGAGGATGCTGGAGCTGTCGTGGGAACCAGAGCTGGAGAGCACACTGATGCCAGGAAAGCAAGCACTTGGAGGCTTTCCTTATCTTTTTCTGGTTTTCACATAAAGGTTAAAAAACCCAACAACAACCAACCAAACAAACAAAATAAACATTAAAAAGCAGCAAGGCATACTTCGTTTGATTTATTTTTTTTTAATTTTTCGGGGTGGGGGTGGGGAGAGGAGTGCTTTAATAGGGGGGCAGAGGGTTTCCGCAGAACATGAGTTTCTCATCTTGCCTGTGTGTGTGGATCTAGTTTCCTGTCCTTGATCCCAGATTATTTTCTCCCATCAGGAGACAGCTGGTTTGGCAGAGCCGAGCACTGGGCGGCTCCGCAGGCAGCGCTGGGGGCAGGGGGGGCTGCCATGGCTGGGGCCTGAGCTGTGCTTGAGGCTGCCTGCGGGTGACCGGTGGCAGCGAGAGGTCCTGTGAAAGCCGGCGGGGCAGCCTCCCCTGGCTGCCCTCCAACCAGGGCCGTTCACAGGCTTGTTCTCAGCCTCGCCTCTTCCACAGGGCCCAACTGGGAACACAAAATGAATTGCTTTTTTATCAGCCTCAAAGAGGTCCTTTGACGGGCAGGCTTACTCCTGCCATTGCTGTTTGATCCCCCTCCTCCCCTGCCAGCCTGACCCTGGCGCCCCTGCCCTCACCCCAGCCTGGTGGCAGGTGACATTGCCTCAGCTTGTAGGCACCCTGAGGGGGTCTGTGCCCCAGCACGGGGTGTGGCTGGGCCACAGCACCTCCACCAGGATCTGTGTCTGGGGCTGAGGACTGCATCCCACACACACAGCTTCTGCAGATGTCGGCAGCTTCCAGAAGCAGGAGAATCATGGAATCATGGAATCATCAAGGTTGGAAAAGACCTTCAAGATCAACAAGTCCAACCATCCACCGTATGAGCCCTAACCACTAAACCACAGGAGGTGGCTGCTTGCAGGGTGTTTAGATTGTGCTTTCCTGGCTGGGCTTTTCTCTTTCCCCACACAACTGCCCTCAGAGCAAATTTTGGAAAGAGCCTCCAGAAGACACAACAGTTGATCTCCCTAAGGCAGTCCTGGTTGCTGGCACCCTGTTTGGGAGGCCCCAGAGCAGACATCCATGAGGCAGGCGTCCCCCCGGCAGGGTGGCATGGGCAAGCCCTCACAGCAGTAGTGCTAAGAGGCTGTTTGACATCCTGTGGTGTCTGGGTTTTGTGGTCAGGCTTCGGAGACCGTATATCTAGTCTTCTGTGCATCTCAGGAAAGGAGCAGGAATTGACTAAAGGAAAATAAATAAGGATTTTTAAAGACATGTTTATTTATGGACAGGCTTTCATGCATGCATCTTACACCACTCCACATAAAATATAATTAAAACAAGCATCATGCTGAATATGATTCAGAAAATAAAAATGTCTTTAAATACAATTTAACTGCCAGCAGCATTACATACTTCATTCCTCTGGGGAAGGAGTAACTGAGACATGAAGTTATGTGACTACAGAAGCCACAAGATGTGGGTATTTTTAGGGGAAGTACAACTGGGGAAGTTAACTGACCTGTGACAAAGGTTTAATACAAGAAACACTCCCGAAGCCACCCAGGCCCTGAGGGCAGTCAAGCAGCCTCAGATGGCAGTCGGGGCCATTGCAGGGGTGACCATGGAGAAGGAGGTCAAGACTCACCAACTCTGCTCCTGAGGCTGGTAGTGGGCACTGCACAGAGACATAACTTTACCCAAATAGACCTTCAAACGCTTCTCTTGTTGGGGCTGTCTGAAGGCTAGTTAACATCAGTAAAACAGTGTGAGGTACTGAATGCCTGCTATGATTTTCTACCATTTCTGCCCTTTAAAGTCTCAATTCCCATTCAGGTCTGCAGCCAGGGAGGCATGTAAAGACGCCCTGCAGAATCCTGCAGTGTCATGCAACTGAAGCCATAAAAGGTGCATGCCACATCTTTACCGTACCTGCTACCAGACTTTGACAGTAGAAGTCTGATTATGGCCCCAAAAAATCAGAGGTGTTTTTTCTGCATTTGTCACTTAGATGAGCTAGCATGCTTGGTCATAGCCTTCACTGAGCAATCCAGGATGGACAAGTAAAGCCTGAAATAACCTTAGGCTGTAGTTGTTTTCTTTTTCTTTGCCCCTCATCGTCATTTTTGCCAAGTCCTTTTTTGATGGTAAATACCAGTCTGGTATCGTGTTGTACAGCTGAAGAGAGCATGGACTCACCTAATGTTTTTTACCTATGGACATTTTTACTACTTGTGTGATTTTTCAGAGTTTTTCCAGCATTCTTTCCGTTAGACATACCAGGACAAGGGTGTTTCTCATGGGATTTCAAAGGAGACTTTATTTTAAATACCTCTGGAAAATAATATGTCAGTCTAATACTGTCTGTGATTTTCCCACAGACATAAGGAACTTTCAGCTTCTCTTCCCTTTTTATTTCATATTTTCTGTTTATTAACTGAACATTTTTTAGGTGAAGAGCTTCAAGTTAATTTTCACAGAACTGTTAGTCTAAACCTGAAGCAAGGATATGCAAATATTGTGAGCTATCAATGAAGCAGGAGTTTTATGAGCTAATGAATTAATACTGTAGGTTTAATTTTTTTCTTCTTTATTCCAAGTCATCTCAACTTATGTAGCACAATAGGTACCTGTCCCTGTTTTTTAACATCCCCATTGTGTTTGCAAAAGAAAATGCAGTCTTGCTATAGCTCTTGTTGCCATTGAGGGAAATAAAAAACCAAAAGCACAGAAATGGAGTCCGGATTAATCTTGTCTAGCTGTAGAATCTATAGGGTGGAAGTTACCCTTAAGAAAATCGATTTTAGATTACAGATTTATGAAATCAAAGCCCTAAAGTGGTAGATTTATACATACAATTGAAAATTCTTGAAAATCAAGCATTCTTACTGATTTTCAGAAATGCTAGATATTTTGTCTGCATAATTGTGATTATACTGCTGTAACTCATGTCTTTCATAAAATGAAAATTGCTTGTAGAAGAATGATCTATGTTCTTATTATTTCATTTTAAATGTTTTTCGAAAGGTTGGATTCAAGTCCTTTTTTTTTTCTTATACTGAGTATTTAAATTTATTTCTAAATTTGTGTATATCACAGATGGGTCTTTGATGGATATCCTTTCTATTTAGCATGCATCTAAGTGGACAGAGAAATGATACAGACATCAGAAAATGAAGCCAACTTAAAGCTGTGTACTAGTGCATTATGCAAATATAGGTGCTTTAAATGCAAGAGTTTTATCTTGAGCTTTATCTTCCCACTACACCCTGAGAGAACAGGTAAGGAAACGAAGTCAGCATGTGAGCAAGGTTTTCTCTATGGAATTGATGGGAACTTTGGACCAATTTTACAAGGGATATGTCTGAGCCAGCATTTACCCCACCTGCATAGGGTCTAGCTGTGCCACATATTCCAGATTATACACAATCCAGTGGGTTTCTTCATGAAGGAATAGAAAGGGACTAGGTCAATGCATCCGACCTAGGCACTGCATATGTTAAACTCAGTTTTTGCTAATACAGGCGAACCCACAAAGCTCATTAAAAATAAATAGACTTGTGTGGTCATATATTTCTGTACATACATATGTACCAGAAGTCAAGGCACTGGTGTTAGCTGCTTAATGTACATGAGTAGGTTTGAAGGAGGAAAAGGGAGAAGCTCCGCAATAGAGCTGAAGGTGAAAGGTGGTGTGATGATGCAGAAAAGTATTCAGATTGTTGTACAGAACAGAAGTTGCCTTTCAACTGATTACATTTGAGGAATTTCCCAGAAATGTTTAATTTTTCATCCATTTGTCCAGCAGTTTGGTGGTCTGAACAGGGAAGACAAAAGAATAGAATGGCATTTGCAAACAGAAAAGCAATGTTGACCATCCCTCATAATCCTTGCAGGTATGACTTTCACTGTGGACACCTAACTCTCCATCACATGTTAAGATGAACTTGATCTCCAGAACAGATCCTTGTGACCAGTATAAACGCTATAGGTGTAAAATCTTAAACTTCTGTATAAATGGTCTCTGATATCACCAAACTGCTCATTTTCAGGTACCTAAATGCAGATTTGTGAAAATTATGTATTGTCTCTCAAGGCTAAACAATATATTCTGTGCTCCTTACAGATCACCACATATCACAGCTCTGCCCAAATGCACATCTGTGTTTTCCCATGCACCAAGAGGAAATGGAGCGTCTCATTGCCCTACAGCTGCAACTCCCCCCACAGTGAATAGGTGATGACAGACAGGACATTTGGTTTGGAATTCACATGATTTCTGAAATCCCATAGGCTTGCTGGTGAGCATGGTACTATTTTTTTTCTCATCATTTTACACCCAAATCTTCCCTCTGCCAATTTATCTTAGAACACATAAAGACAATTATCCTGTGGGTATATATACATTAGTATTATTTGAAAAAAAGCTCAGATATTTCTTGCTTTTTGGTTTTTTTGCTCCTGCCTCCCATTATAGCCCAGCCCAGCCCACCCTGGGGAAAGACTCTCATGCTGAGGGTGTGCATTGTGTGGGTACTGGCAAGTGCCCAGGGGTTACTCTAGGAGGGAGGCAGCAGCTGAGTCAGAAACACTGTGGTAGCGCTGGGCTGGGAGCAGCCAGCAAGGAAACAGCAGAGAGACAGTTCTTCTGCTTCTGGTTGGTAATGAGCTTTCTGGTGGCAGCGCTGTTCTCGTCAGGAGTATTTGTTTTCACAGGCTGCCCTTTGTTGACTTTAGGTTTGTTTTCCTTGCCAGGCAATACAAATATTCTCAGGCGTTAAGCTTTCCTTGCCTCTACAGCCTTCTTTTCATCTGGGACCATGTAGGAGCTAAATTTAAGCTTGATTGATAGCATTTAATCCAGAGAGGGTCAGGGTGCTGTTTTCCTGTTAAACGTTCTCTGGTTTTCTTCTTCTGTTTAGAATCATGTCTCTAAAGTACTATAGTCATTTCTGCTTCCCAGTGAAATCTCTTCTGCTTTCCTTGCTGCTGTGGGGTAGTGCTTTTAATTCTGTGGACCCTTATGATGCTTTGTCTTATCCTAGATGGAAATGAACAACAGCTATGGGCCTTTAAACCAGATAATGATATGACTTACAAATTCTCTCCATTATAACAGAGAGCAGGCCCCAAATTCTGCTGTTGTGAACCACTAAGCATGGAAACACAAAAGCAGTCCTGATTGTCTTCTCCCTGTCCTGGCAGTCTTTGAAAAACATCTTCCTTGAACAACCACATGTTCAGCATAACCATATGAATTCTGTTTTATAGCTCTGAAGACAGCAATCTTACTGTCAGTCTCAGTGCTGGATGGAAGTAAAAATTTTCTCTCTACCAGACGTCTGTGCAGTCTCATACACATAATTTGCAAATACTTGGAGCATGACGCCCCTTACTGATGTCAGCTAACTGTAGACGCAGGCTTTTAGTGACTTTACTTAGTTGCCTTATACTGTCATTACCTCCATGGTAAAATTCCTACATTCTTAGCAAGATGGAGGGGGTTAGGTGTAGGGAAAGAAAGGCAGGACGCCTTGATTTCAGGCTTAACATATTTATACTTTTCCTGGAAAGTATATGCTCCTTTACTGAGGAGTTACAGTCTTCTGTTTCCAAAAATAATTCCTCCAGCACTGATGAAATATGCACACATTCACAGGCACAAAAGTGAATGAAAGGAAAAAACTGAACCACCGTGTGAATCTGGAATTCTTTTTAATGGTTTAAAAAGCCCTTTTCATTTGTTTGCCTCTGTAGTCACGTCATGTTCTTCATGATGCACCTGCAGTGTTCTTTAAAGCACATTGACAGTCATCTGTCTATACATGTGCCAACTAAGGCTAACTAAACTAATCAGTGCTTTTCCATGGTATAGTCCACCATTAGATTTTATGAGTTGCTGACAAATCTATCCTAAAAAATGCATGTTCTGACTCTGACACTAATCTCAAGTAGCTGGTGTTTTCTCTTCAAACAGTAGTGGAAAATAAATAAATAAATAAACAAATATACATATTTTTGAGTATAAATTATTTTTAAAATATATCATAGCAGAGAGCCAACATACAGTCTAGAACCTCACCGGTTTGGTCACATCATTATGCATTTTCAAGTTGCTGCTGCAAGAGGTGAAGTATATATTTTCCTACAGAGCTATGCAGGTATATATACACTCACTCAAACACTCTACCTCATGCAGAGGGAGAACACATTTAAATAGGTAAGTACACCTATTGAACTATGCTGTTAGAATCCTTAATGCTTAGCTGCTGGGAAACCAACAGCATTAGACTAGCTTATGTGTTAAAAATTACACTGGATGAAACAGTATTTGTCAATTGGAAGTGGAAAGTTTGGAAACAGAAAATTATTCTCCTGAGAAATACAAAAACAATGTAAAAGAACCCAACAAAACAAAACAAACTCAAAAGATCTAACAATAAAACATGAGGAAAACAGATAGGAACAACTGGGGGCTAGTGCAACAGCCTGTGACCCTGTAAACTGTTGGAAAATGGAAGAAAGATCAACCAGTTTTTCAGAGGAGAATCACTAGAAAAATTCTGAGCAGATCTCTTCGTCCTACATATACAATATGAGCACTTCACTTTACCTAATTTAGTTGTCTAAAAATTAGGTGGTGGTGCTTTCATCTCACTGTATCAGCATGGGATGCAGGAGTGGCCACAGGAATGTCTGTACTAGTTGAGAGCAAATGTGCCCCATACCTTATCTTTTTTCTCCAACTGAATCCATGAATGGATCATTAGGGCTAAACAAGGGCAGGACAAGAATGTCTGATTATTCCCTCTTTAAGTCCCCTGCCGTGTCCAAATTTTGGGATCAGGAGAACTTCTGGGAACCTGAAGCTCTTTGTTTATTTAGTAACCTTCAATACTTCTTTCCTCCGACCACTTGTCCAGCCTTTCTTTGAGGCCATGTATACTCTTTCCTTGGACAAGAACAGCTATAGATCTGTGTCACAGAAAAAGCCATCTCTTTTTGTTTGATCCAAACTCTGATCTTACTGCCTTTGTGTAATTTTTCCTAGTTAATATACTGGCAGAGAAAGGAAAAAAGTTAATTCCTAGGTATCTTTGGGCCACTCATGATTTTGGAGACATATATCATATGTCACACAAGTTTCCAGCCTTTTCCAGCCTGAAGACTCTTACCACTACTCAGTTGTTCCTCATGTAAAAGAAGTTCCATGCCTTTACTCATCTTTATTGCTCTATTCCTGTTTTCATATATAATTTTAAAAAGAATGGAACCAGCACATCAAACACCAACATGTCATTTAACTTTTCTGAGTTACCATCACTTAACCTTATGGGCTCTCTAGAGGGCATTTTGCTGCTTCCTGATACTCTAAAGGAATTTAGTCCTGGTTTTGATTCCTTCCACATTTGATTCTTGTTCTCTTTTGCTTACTTATAGTTTTATGTTCTATATGCTAGAACATATATTACTGTACTTGTAATATACATTCTTTTCCTGGATGCAACTCATCTTTGTGAAGAGTATCTTGTGTCTAATGAAGAGCCTATTTTGCCATTTAGTCACATCAGCTTCCCTTTAACCTTTTTCAGGGCTTGCCTAACAGATAGCAAGTTAGGAATCCATAGTAAGAGGTCAGCACTGAGTCCTGTAGTTTTTTTGTTGTGTTTTGTTTGTTTTTAATAACATAGTTCCCATTTGGAAGCAGAACACAACTTTTTTTACTTTTTGACCTATGTTGTCCTAAATACATCAAAGCTAAGTGTTTTGGAGCCATGATACATAGAGAAGGCTGGCAGCCCCAAGGAGATTTCTTGCCCCTATCTTAAAATCAGACCTGAAACTGTCTGTCTTTGTCTTGTCGGTGACTACGGGACCATCTCAGTGACTAACTTAGGTATTAGGCTGGATGACTCATTGTTACCAAGCTACAGTTAGATTCATTTCAGTGTCAAATGCTGTTTTCTCAGTCAGCTTGGAAAAGCAGCAGTGTCAGGTAAGAAACACATCACCATCTGTAGAAGCATGTGAAATAAAGGCTCTGATGATGGGAGTGGTCACTGGAGATTAGCTGCAGAAATAATTTGACAACAGCTGTTTTTTTATCAGCATCAGTTGACACGATTATACTTAACTCTATTGATGTTAGATATGTATCAGCTGACATGATTTGCCCAAAGCATTAAGCATTTTTCTCCATTTTCCCTTTAAGCTCCTGCAGCTTTTCTTTCACCTTCATGAATCGGTAAGTAGTGAGGAAGTGTGTTAGGGATGTTTTTTATTCTCACTTTCCGTTAGCTTACCTAGCTGATCTGAGTTCATGCTTGATCCCAGGACGACTATTGTCAGTAAAGAGATATGTGGAGATGGATAACAGGAGGTACCAAAGGAGATGCCATGGCTTTGGCACAGGTTTGCTCATAGATTAGGCTAAGCCAGTCATGAAACCTCACCCTTCATTTATAAACATTAATTACCTTTTAATGTTACCATTGTAATTAATGCTCTATTCCCACTTCTTTGTTTATGCCTCTTCCCAGGGGAATAATTTATATTGTCATTATCTGTCTTTGTAGAGAAAAGGCTAGGAACTGCATTTTAAGAATGCATAAAAGCTTAGTCCCTTCATACCCTATTTTAATTTAGTTGGTGCAAAATGACTCACAATAATGTTACCTTAAATCTTAAGAAGTGTAGGATGTCTGTGGCAAAAGCAAAATTTTCTGACCCACTAGTCTAAAACCCAGTGTTCCCTTTGTGCATATTTCATGAGTGCAGAAAGAAGCCCGAGTCTAGTATTGAAACTCAGTTTTACTCCATCTTTGCTATCTTACATATAAATGTGTATGTCTGGTAAAAAAGTGATTGTGTAATGTCTCTAACATGGGCTTTTGCCCAAGTTCAGAATTGTGGAAGAATAATTCTCTCCCTCCCTTATCACTAATGGCAATGACTAAACTGCTAACTGGTTTCAATGCTGTAGAGCTAAACCCCCAATTGCTGCAAGTCTTCAACACAACAATCCTGAACAACAGATAAAATATCCTCTACACAATCCTGTTGATTTATTGCTAAAGTTATTTAATTAATGGTGTTTGAGATTTATTCATTCACACATGAGGTAAAACCATTTATCTGTGTGCTCAGGACACAACCCAACATCAATTTCTGTAAAGGGGGAGCATCCTGTGGATTTTAGTATGTTGCTTTTGAAACAGACGTCTCTGGTATTTCTGGGGTGCTTTCCTACGGGAGGATGCTCTGCTCAGAGTATTAAACTCTTCCATCTCCTTCATACCTCTCTCTCTTTTTCATATTCATGGCATCAAAACATCCAATACCAAACTACAGCTATGGGCACTACACAGATGCCAAGGCAGTATGTCAAGCACTTCTGGTGTTTGCATTGAGAATGAAAAAAAAAATAAAAAATACCAGCCTCTTCAGAGCTGTCATACCTCTCTAGCCTAGAACTGATCAACCAATTTGACCTGTAAAAGCATGGCCATAGGTAAGATAACTTGTGTAACAACTGTGATGATCGAAATGGTCTTCTGGGAGGTCTCAAAAAGTCCAAAAGTCATAAGTTAGGTCTTGGATCTCTCAGTTTCATCCTGGGTAGTAAAGGAGCAGAATAGGACACAATAAAAAACAACCCAGGAACTTCTGAGTGTCTTTCAATCCACAGCAGTTGCCCAAGGGCAGTCTTGTCTATTATGTGCTTTTCTCGTAGGCTGTTTCTGGTAAACAGTTTGCCTTAAAAATGTCTGTCGCTATTATCCCTGCACTTACAGGGAATGCTATTATTTTGAATGCATGAAATGCCCCACTGAGACAGCCATATAATCAGTACAAGACTGCTTGATGATGTTCTGAAAAATATTCCTTGAGGATCTTTCTGTACAGTTATTTCTTGAGCTTGCTCCCTGTGGTAGAGTACAATTGCCTGAATTTTTCCAATAGAGAAACCTCTAGTAAAAAGGCCCCCAGTAAAAGTAGCCTGGTGAGCTGCAGAAGGGCAACAACCTTTGTATGGGCTTTTATTTTGCATGGAGCTGCTTAGTTACTCTGAAAGATGACTGGAAATTTCTAACTCTTTGACTCAGGAACTTTCTGAAAATTAAATTCCAAGCTGCATGCAATTCCCTCCTTAACTGCCAGATAGATTGTATTTCTCTTTACTGAGTCATATGGACTGCTGGAGAGAACCTGAAAAAGATCCAAAGTACTGCAAATTCAGGCAACATGTTTATGGTGGTGGTGTATAGGACACTATAAGAATATAAAGAAGTAACACAACATTCACTGACTTTGTGCAAGCATTACAGGTCTATCTCTGTCACTCTAGCATCTTGTCTCATCTGGAGATTCCAGTACAGTTCCATTCCTGAACCACATCTGAAGATTAGTTGTAAACTATAAATGTAACCATTATATAATATGAAGTTAGAGCCCATCTTGAGAAGAGTCCACTAATATCCTTACATTCAACAGCAAGACAAAGGAGGACCTCAGAATTCCCACCTATGTTTTGTTTTTATGTGTTGTAGATGAGCAGTGTTACTGCAAAGAAGGAAGACCTCTGGAGTGTAACTTCATTTGTTGTTACAAAATGTAACAACAACAAGTGTAAGTGTTGTTACAAATGTAGGAGGTTATTGTCTCCTCTTCCTGTGGTGAGACCTCAGTAATCCAACCCTCCCCCGGGAAATGAAGGGACCTTAAGGCCCTGGGACACTATCCCATGTGAAGCATATGGTAAGAAGAATACAAGGAAGAAGAAGCTGAGGTGATGGAAATTTGACTTATGAGAAGGCTCAGGGGAAGTGAGTTTGTTTAGTTCAGAGTATAAAAAAATGAGGGAGGACATGATGGCAGTTTTCTAACAAGTAAAAAGTTATAAAGAAGATGAATTTTTTATTCACTATGTCCACTAGTCTTAGGACAAGAAACAATCAGATTAATTTTAAGTAAACGGCATTTAAGTTACACATGAGGAAAAAGCAATTCTTATTAAAGGAATACTGGAACAGTGGCATGGACAGCCTGTGGAGGGTTGAGGGTTTCCACCACCGGACATTTTTGAAAGAAGGTAAGATAAACCTCCTGTTCAGATTGTCTTGGTAGATGTCATCCTACCTCTGAACATAGGGAGGTCATAGATAATTCCTTGTGATACTTTCTAGCTCTATATTTCTACAATTCTAGACATGAAAGGTCTCTAGCAGCACCCTGCTCTTTCCAAAGCTGCTAACAGCCTTCCCACCTCTCTGGAAAACCCATGGCATCTGCAGTGCTGGATCATAGATCCTTTTTCATTTTGGCTACCCCACAGTACCTTGCAATGCCTGCTGCATGCAGAGAGACAGTATGCTAGTAGGTACCAGAGATAACTTCATTTCACCCTGGAAGCCTCTGGTATTATCTTCTCTTCAGCCACCTACTAAAGGCTACATACTAAAAATCCACACCTATGTAATAAAATGCATGAAGATGGAAGATCAAACCAGCCATCCAGAACCTTATAGTTTTAATATACGAGTGCCATGGCTGGGCACAAGGAGAGGAAAAAAAAAACAAGTCTATTCTTCCTGCTGTTCATCTTGGAAACTTTCTTAGCAATTACATTCAGCATCTGCTACTGTCAGGGCCTTGACCATATTTGTCCAACTAGGACAGAGATTTCCCTGCTGTTTTTCCCAGTCTTCTACCTAAAATGAAAACATACATTTTACAGCTTCCATTTTATACTGTTTTTTCCAATCCTTTGTCTTCTTACCAAAAATGTGTCCTCTATAAAGGAGGAAACTTACATATCTCTACTCACTGTCAGCTAAAAGCAACTAAACAGGGAGCCAAGGAAACTGGATATTAAGTTCTGAGGGCTGATAATGAAGAGGATTCTTTAGAACTGTGCTTTTTTCTTGCTAGGTCTTCCATTCTCCTAGTAGCCTCCCAAATCAGACCTGTTCTTTACTTACCAAAATCCGAAAACTTATAATGCTGCTTAAAAAGCTAAAAGCAATTGCAGAAAATAAATTATCACTAGTGCAGCTCACTCAATATCCTTCACCTGTCTTCCATGCTTAGAGATCCCTGTTGAGTTGCCTGATCAGAGGAGTTCTAATATTCTTTGTGAATATGAAAGATTCCAACTTTCTTACTCAAAGTTAAACATTTTCCCCTTTCTGTCACTGTGTTTGAGACCCACCTGTCCATGGTAGGTCTGTGATGCCACAAAAGGCTCTGCAGACCCACACCAGGCCTGTAACGGAGCATGCATGAATGCCCTGTGAGAAGGAATGCAGGGAGGCCACCAAGCTCTGCTTCCTCAGTTCTTACCATCCCACTGGGGAGAATAAAACTCTTAAATAAACTCTATAAAGTTGTCTTTACTCTTCTAATTACAATTGCATTGTTGGGCAATCAAGTACGTGATTTCTAACAGCCCCAGCAACCAGCCATTGCCCCAGTCTCTTCCAATTTGGCTCGGAGCAAGCTGTTGGTTGAGCAACTTCTCATGTGACCATGATGTACACAGGCAGTTTAATGAAATATCTGGTTCTCCTCTAAAATGTAAACTCCATTGCTATTCTTCAAAGATGGTATCCCAACACATTCTGTAACTCTTTGCCACAGCATGCCGTATTTGAGTCTTTTCATAATTTCAAAATCCTTATTGTGTTCCCATCTCACCATAGCTAAAATAATTGCTCCCAGTAACTATACATCATGTTTTCCTTGGTTTTCCTTCTTTCTTTTGACCTGCTGGACATGCTGCTGTACATGAAAATGGGCACATCCAGCTGAAAAATGGCCTGTAATCCATCTTTTCATGCTTAGCATTTGAGATTCCTGTATACTTCCTCTGTGGAAGTTTCTTCCCATATTATTCTTTGTTTTCTTGAACAATAACCTGTCAGTCTTCTCCACTTTAACACAGTTTAGGACTCTTTGCAACATCTTTGTTCTCTGTCCCCTGTTCTCTCAGCAGCATTCACAGTCTATAGTGTCAGCAAAGGTCCTTTCCTCTGAGTTTGACAGATTTTCTCACTCAAAATGGGACCTTGATCAAGGGTTGCAGTTTGCTCAGAGAGTTGTCAACTTCAACGATAGAAATTATCTTTATGCAGTTAATGATAATAATTATTATCTATTTTTACATGTATTCCATATTTGTCCATTTCAATATTCTTTATATTTAAGGCATTAGGGCCTTGACACATTACTTTGCTTTTTTACAGAACATCCAGCACAGACAATGCTCAGTAGAACCACAGGTTGAACAGACCTGTATTGTCTGGATCGCTCATAGAAATGCTCTAGGGACTCATCGGTGGACTCCTTGTTGTGTTGTTATTGAAAAGTGCAATTCTACACCCATGTCTGTCACAGTCTGTTGTAAAATTTGTCAGAAGTGAAGGTATGTGAACTAAAGATACAGTCACTTTGTCATCCTGGCCATTGGATCCAGAGAAAATAACATTACAGCAGGCACTGAATTATTTGTGTTTCCATTCGTGCTAGAGAGACTTTTTAGAATTTCAACAAATGAGTCACAGCAGCCACATGCAGGTGGGATATGAGTCCATGTCCCTGTGTAGTGGCAGTTGTATTTATGAAACATCATCCTGAGAGAACACTTCTGCTGAAATGTCCACAAGCCTGAGCCTGCACAAGAGCTGTTTGTGGGACTTCATATGTAACCCAACAGAAGGTCTTTTCCTCAGCTGATCTTTACTTTCTCTGATGCTTGCTCACAACAGGATCACACACTCTTGGTTTCTCACTTTTTATTCTCTTTTTAGTACAGGGATTTGGATGAAAACACAAAATTTGTTTCAGATTCCAAAAAACACTTGCTCCTGAGCATGGGTGACCCTGGTAATCTCTTGAGAGGAGCATCCAAACTGGAATAGATCCTTTACAGTGCTGATGGCTCCCCTGACAAGCAGACTATTTTGTCCATATGTTTCTGGTATATAATGATGCTGGTGGAGATCACTGCTCACTTTCTAGAGATGTGTATGGTGTTTCCAATGAAGATCAGATCATCAGAATCACTTCCTGCTTACCAGCAGCTCTCTCCAGTCACCACTTTGTTGTGGGCAACAAAGTTTACACTGTTTGCTCTAAACCAGCCTTTCTCTTCAGCGCAGTCCTGGTTCCTACTCACCATAGGGTAAAAACACTTGCCTATTACAACAAAAATGCTCATAACCTAGGTTGGTAAATCAGTGAGTTGAGCTGTCTTTGGGAAGCCATTTCTAACTCCAGCTGCAAGGAAGCACCAACAGGTTACACAGATGCTTAGGAGAACAGAGCTCTCTCTGTGTTTCCCATGGGAGGCTGAGTCCATCTCATCATAAAAGTGAGGGGAAAGTGAGAACTTTTATTTCTTTTTCCTTCTAGTTTAAATATCCTCCAAGTGAGAGACTGGCTTCCTCAGGGGTGAGGGTGTACAGTCTGCTCTGGTGGTTGTCAGCGATGAAAATCATGGAAATTCTTTGGATTTTCATGCATCAGCCAAGCCCAAACCCTCGAAGAGTGGAGCTGTCGTGTGCATGACTGGCTGATGAGCTGCATTGTCTCAGACAAAATTGACTTACTAGTATCCAGAGACGTGGCTGTGGGTAAGCCTGATGCAACAAGACTAGACCACAGGTCCTGAACTGGCAAGAGAAGTGCAATGGCAGTCAAAGTTAGGAGACTAAAGGGGAAGTGTCTCATCCCCTCCACCAAGGGATGAGGTCACTGCACATGGCAAAAGGAGCACTGCTGCTGCCACCACCATAGACACAGTTACAGTGGTCTGTTTCAGGCATCTGTGGATCAGAAGATGAAAGAGAAGACAAAGCTGTGAGTGGATTGTCCAAACAAAACGAATTTGCTGTTTCATTCTATTCTGTTCTAAGTTGAATACAAACTTACTAAAATTGTAGCTGAAATTCAAAACACAAGGCATCTGAGTCTGCTTTTCATCAAGTATTTCCTCCATGTCTTTTAGAGACACAAACTGGTGAAACTTGGAGGGATCTCATCTTAGCACTGAAAGATACAAAAATAATTTAAAAACCTAGACTTCAACTTTCATTCTGAGTATTTAATCATATTAAAATCTGAATGATAACTTATTTATTGTGTTCTGTTCTGAATTCCTAACCCAGATAAAAATTGCAGTAACTGGTTTCAGAAAGGCCTGAGTAAGGCATTGAGAACTGGAACCATTGTTTTTATATGGTAAATTCACAAACTGATGGGAATGTTTTTGAACAAAACCAATGGGAACATTAAGTGTTGCCTTCTGGGAATATTAAACATGGAGATCAATAGTTGATCTCCAAGAACACAGCTTTGTGTCAGGTTCTATTTTCTCTATTTCTACACATAGATATTGCATGTGTATGCTGGGCTATGGGTGGAGCAATTTACTCTCACACTCACTCATTTAAAATTGTATTTAGGGGCTTAAATCAGGACCAGTTTTATATTTCCATCATATTTTTTTTATTTTATTTTAAAATTCAGGTTTTTCAGTGGTATGGGTACCTGGGGTGTGGAAGGACTGGGAGCATGTAGTGCATTTTTAGTTTCTTCCTGGAGCAGAGATGACAACTGGGATTCCTGTGCCTAAGGAGTGTCTAATGTGGGAATGCTCGTGGGCAAAGTGCCGTGCCACAGGCTACAGCATGAGACACTGAAAAACGAAGGAAGAAAACTATGTGAAGATCTGCAAGTTACTTAAAGGAATGAAAAATTTTCCTGTCTTACACAAAATACTTATGAAAACAAGCCTTAAACAAGAGAATTTTTAGAGTATTCTCAGTAGCTTCACATAGCACATTTCTTAAGCCTTTTGGAAATAGGGAAGATTTACTTAAAGGTGCCTGTAGGGGGAGATGGTTGCCCAGGAGATTGGCAGTAAACATTTCATCTCTAGGTCACCAGCCGAAGGCAGCCCTGCTCACTAGTGGCCAAAAGCCTACTTTATTATTACCATTAGGAAAGGAGATGAATCATCTGAGAGTCTGTGGAGACATGAAAATGTCTAGTTCATAACATATAAATTATTTTATTATAATCCTTTTGGGGGCTTTAGAAGTACACACAAACACAAACATCTTTCTGAATGTTTATACAAACACTAGTCAAGAAAATCTTAGTAATTTTAATTTAAAAAATAAACTCATCAACTAACTTAAAGGCTCCCTTCCCTTCCTCTCCTCCCCCCTTCTCTCTTTTTCACTTCTTTCTTTTGTAAAAACATTCAACTCACTTTTGAAGTCCCTTAAAGAAGACACAAAACTTTGTAAGAAGTCCTTATCATCTGTTTTCTTTTAAAGTATAGCAGACCATTGGAATTTGGAAGAAAAATAAATTGTATTTGGGTCCATTTTTCCTCTAGAAAAACAATAATAAACAAGGCACTAAACAACATGTTTTGCAGCAGCCACTGTCTGAAGTGTATTGTAGCAAGGCATGATATGTTAAAACACAACTTGATCAGATTTGGTTCAGGGTGATGTGCTTCTTTAATCCACTGGAAAAAAGAACAAAGCTTAAATTATTTTATTTAATAACAAACAGACAATAATATCAATAGTACTTCCCGTTAAACTTATGGCAACCATTAATATGTGCAGTGCACATACCCGAGAAAAAGAGACATTTTCCCCATTTGGTTGGTTTCATCTTTTGAAGCATGTCTCCACCAAAAAGCAGATTTCAATTTCCTTCAGGGACCACAAAATACCCAGCTCTTTTCCCCTCCCTCACTGTGGTTAGAAGTTTATTTTTCAGTTGTGGTAAATGCTTTGCACCATATTTATCTGCATGTTGTTTGTTTTAGGAGTGAAGCACAGAACATACTATTTTCAACATAGACTTCTACCAGGGGAAAGACTAACAAGCAAAAGACTGTACAGAAATGGGCTAATCAAATTGTTATGGGTAACCATACTGGTTGAATCAGAAAGTCTGTGAGAGTGTCTCGACTATAGCTGAGGAGCTGCAAGAAATATGTGACTGAAGCAACCACACAAGCCCAAGTGGAGCTGGGTTGCCCTTGGTTTTGCATGTAACCCCAGGCAAGTCGCTCTACTTTCCACTCTATATACATAAGGGACAATTCCTATATAGTTTCTGCCCTTGCTTCTTTCAGTGGCCTTACAGCTTGTGAGAACTGACATGTGCACTGGGTTCTCGCAGTCTTTCATATTGCTGCAATGGCAAATTGACATTGACAGCTGCTGAAAGCATAAAGTCACATGGAAAGCAAGCAAGCCATCCTAGGAGAGCTCCTAGTTTCTGTAATCTGTCTGCTTGATGACTCTACTGCCAGCAATTTCAGTAACTCCCACAAACTACTATGTGATTTGCAGGTATGTGAGTCTGAATAGGATTTGTCCTTCTTTTGGAACAGGTTTCTCATGGAAGTAGTGGATGCCCCATCCCTGGGAGTATTCAGGGCCAGGTTGAATGGTGCACTGAGCAACTTGATCTAGTGGGAGGCATCCTTGCCCACGCAAGGGGTTTGGAACTACATTATCTTCAAGGTCCCTTTTCAACTCACACTGTTCTATGATGATTCTACAATGATGGTGATGTAGGACATCAGAGAGGTGGTAGTAGGAATGATCATTGTGTAACAACATGACAAGGTTTGTCATCTTCTTCTATTTACTCTGAGGCAAAGACAGAAAATAATAGTTAAACAAATATTAAAATACTGGGTAAATATATTTGTGAGTGTGAATGTATGCACACACACATTTTTCATATTACAAATCCAAAAGCTGACTATACTTTTCTTCCTGAAGAATAGCTGCATGAATAGAGAATAAATATTGTAAGGTATCTCTAAGTAAAGATTTAGTAATTTGAGAAAAAACATTTCATTTCATTGTGTAGTCAACATCTGCTTATTTCAAACACTCTATAAAAAGTTGAACAGGATGACCTAGAAAATTTTGTCTTAAAGCAGGAAAGAAGCAGGTGTAATTCTGATACTTTCAGGTAAAACTCATGAGGAAAAATGTGTGTGTGTTTTTTGCATGTAGAAAATACATTTTGTTTTTTTCTTGATTTGTCAGGTTTGCTTTATATATTTTTGCTTTGAACTTGTTCCTTGAGAGCTTTTATTTGTTATGAACTACTGCAAATTTTGCAGCTGCAGTGATTCTGATCCCAGTTTCATTACAGTAATGTTCCTCCATCTTCTGATACTATCATGTTGAAATCAGAATAAAATCAGTGTTTCTCTCAGTCTTGTGGAAGCATTCATCTCACAGATCATTACTCTTTCTGAAGCAACTGCTAGAGGCATTCCAAATGCTTTTTCTGAAAAAAACATTTTTGTTTCTATTTCCGTAAATCCTTCCCCAACTTCTCGTTGAAGTAATTTTTCACCCCTACCTTTTTTTTTGCACTTGCTTAGTTATATTACCTCTGCAACAAACAATGCAATAGATTCTTTGCTTTCTGTAGTTGCCCATGTATTGACCTCGTACAGAGCTGTACTAAAAATGAACATAATTTTATAATTAAAAGGAAAATAAGGCAGCAGATATGTCTCACCAGTCTGCTGAGGTTTCCAACAGCGACAAGGAAATACTGTGTGAAACAACGCATAACAAAGCAGGGCATAAGACATGCAGTACAGAGGTATCTAAATCTTGGAAAAGTGTGATATTTGTTTCACCAAGAAGTGTAGCAGGACAGAATAATAATCAAGTAATGTCAGATAAATAAGTGGCCCACTGTATTTTGAACATCATTCATATAAATCATGGCATATCTCTGACTTTAGAGGGAAGTTAAGGTTTGAGTATGCAACACATGCATCCAGAAGTTACAATAATATGGCTGAGGAAATGCTCTCTATTACTTGTTCTGTAATAAACTGATATCATAACATTTTAGGACTTTTGGAAAATTGCCTTTTTTACCTTGATTGTTGGGTTTTTTTGTTTGTTTTGATGATGCTGAGGCAACATTGCTGTGTATATTGGATAATGTTCATGTGTACTGTAATTTCATAGAATCATGTAATCATAGAATTGTTTGGGTTGGAAGGGACTTTTAAGATCATCTAGATCCAGCCCCCTGCATGGGCAGGGACACCTTCCACTAGATCAGGTTTCCCAGAGCCCCAACCTGGCCTTGAACTCTTCCAGGGATGAGGCCTCCGCAACTTCCCTGGGCTACCTGTTCCAGTGTCTCACAATCCTCATAGTGAAGAATTTCTTCCTAATGTCTAACCTAAATCCAGACTCTTTCAGCTTAAAACCATTACCCGTTGTCCTACCAACACACTCCCTAATGAGGAGTTTCTCCCCATCTCCCTGTAGGGCCCATTTAAGTACTGGAAGACTGCCATAACAGACTTCCATTGAAAGGTGAGTTTATCCCATTGAAAATGGTGTTTGTTTGGTCATAGCTGGTAAAGCTTTGCCTTTCACTATTTTTTGGAACATAGAATATTTTGGAAGAAAATATTCCATTTAATTAAATAGAAAAAGCGGACAAAGACTGAACAGCAAATAAAATATATAAATGAAAATGGGTGGGAACCTAAATGGACATGGACTGACAGGGCTGTTTTATAACATTTTTTAAAAAGTAATTTTTAATTAATCTACAATCTAGCTATTTTGCCTGCATTGTTTTTGGTTCATTGGGGGTTTGGGGGGTTTTTTTTGCATGTACATGCATGTATATATTGGTATTTTGTGTTAGCTTGCAAAGAAATGTCAGATTTAAAACTGAAATAATGGAATTTCAGAGGCTCTGCTAACTCTAACAAAAGCCATATTCCACAAAGGACTTTCATCTAAATCCCTGTTTAAGCAGCATTGAGAAGTACTAAGGGTTGCAACACATGACTTGAAGCAGAGATGAAATAAACAGATTTTTTGGGGAAGTGAGGTATTAAAAATGAATCAAACCAAGAAGCTGTTACAGTCTTTGTAAAATAATTTTTCAGGACAATTCCCACTGATACAAATTAAATCCTTGACTGAGCATAGACTGAATTAATATTAAGAAATACCTATAGTTAAGCCAGAAGTTGGTGGGGGGTTTTTGGGTTTTTTTGTTTGGTTTGGTTTAGTTCGGTGGGGTTTTTTTTTGGTTTGGTTTGGGTTTTGGGTTTTGCGGGTTATTTTGTTGTTTTGCTTGGGTTTTTTTGTTTTGTTGTTGTTTTTGTTGTTGTCTTTTTTTTTTTTTTTTTTTTTTTTAATTTCCAGCCTATAAAATACTCTGGTTTAGGGCTATTTCGAAGTTTTTAAAACCTGTGTTCAAAAGTAAGGTTTATTTACTTTTCTTCTTAAAACCTAGTTTCATGTCATATGGAGTCTAGGAGAAGTTTTCATGCTAAAATGTGACACATGATCATTAATGCTAAAACCTAACCTCTTTTTTTCTTTCACTTTGGTTCATGTGAACCTGTATTTCTGTATCTTTTAGGCACCA
Organism: Apus apus; assembly: GCF_020740795.1. NCBI lineage: Eukaryota > Metazoa > Chordata > Aves > Apodiformes > Apodidae > Apus > Apus apus. The sequence continues at coordinate 38,340,546 of NC_067284.1, forward strand.
TTTTCCAATAAGTTCACTGTTGACATGAAGCTTAGCTGACTTGTACAGAACAGTGAATCCTGCATGATTGCAGTTTACTGAGTTTCCCCCAAGTTTCTCTAGCTGCTGATCGCAGGGTACTCACCAGCACACAGCAACCGTGTTGCAGAGCTCACCTGAGGTGTGGGCTGATTTCCAGCTGCCTGCTCAGGCTCTGGCGTGAGGTTGGCATGGAAGCCTTGGCAGGAGGACTGCACTTCCCTTCAGGAGTTTGGTGGTAGGAGGCAGCAGAGCCATTGTTGACATGCCCAGCGCCCAGCGCCCAGGGCAGAGGGTTCTACTACAAGCAGCTGCACATGCCAGGCACGACCTGTGCTAAGCTGTAGCTCTGCACCAAATAGCAACATGGTTTCCAAGTTGTAGAGATTTCTGGTTAATTGGAGGTTTTATTTACACACACAATTTGTTACAAGAACAGACTGGACATAACTTGGGCTTTGCTGTTCACGAAAATGGTACGTGACTACCAGCAGGGAACCTGTCAGCTTCTACCCACTCTGCATTAAGCAAAGAAGCTGAACTATGCTAATTACTATGGATGTTGACAGGTAATGAAAGCAAGAAGCCTACGACCTAGCTAGCCCAGAGACCTGCAGCTTTAGCTGCAAATGCCTGCAAGTAAGAAGAGCTCCAACAGGAATGATGTGGACATTTGAGTGGTCAGCTATTTTTGCAGCATAGTCGCTACTGTGCATATGTATGAAATGTGTACAGTTATCTATGTTAATTAGCAAATGCATGATACTATGCATGTATATGTACTAAGTATGTTGCTTATATAGAGAGACTGTCTAGTCACTTCTAGATCCTGGCTGCAGGGTGCCACACCCATTGCTTGTTGTTTGGCCAGTATTCTGCTGCCTGTCTCACGGCCTGAATAAGGGAAACTTGAGTAATGAGTCTGATATCAAGTCAAATTTGTAGCAAGGGGGGATCTCATGTCTCCAGTTAGTGGAAGTGGTAGCCCTGGGAGAAAAACTCGTTTCCATCTCCTAGGAATCCATGCCAATGCCTGCTCTGTGAGACTAGCATTGTCTCAAGCACTGATTCTAATCAGAGACCAACGCAGAGTCTCCCTTGTTCAAGCCCAGCTCCATTTATCCAGCAGCTCTCTTGAAAGAACTGAGTGCCAAAGCATATGCTGTTAGCATGACGTCTTTGCCTACACAAAGACATGTGTAGGGTGCACTTTTGGGACAAACCTTTTGCCTAAAGGATCCCAGATATCTCTTGTGGATATTGAGAGTCTCCTGCCATGACAATAATGGTCTCTGTAAGTCACAGCTACTTAGCTCTTTTTGATCTTTGTTCTTTGCTTCACGACTCACCCTGCAATGAGAAAACTGAATGCCATGGGCTTCCCAACAGCACCAGGAATGATTTAAATTGAGACCTCTGATCTAGTAGTGTGTATTATATTGTTATGAGTTTCAGTACCCTCCATTCTGTTTCTCAGACTTAATGGTCCCAGGAAAAACTTAGACCTTTTCAACAACTTTGAAAGCAGATAATTTGCTAAAGTCAATATAAGGTGTTCCAGATTGAAGCCTGCTGAGGGTACAGGGAGCTTTCTCTTGCCTGTCTGGGACATAGCAGCTAATAAGTAGCACTAGGAAGAAGTTTGAAGGCCCATGTGGTGGTGATTGTCCTGTACAATTAATTGTCATTTCTACTTCTGGAGACCCAGTGTAAATGTGATGTCAAGAGGGCAGTATTCTACTTCCCCCTTGTATAATGAGAACAACCTAACATATATAGCAGCAGCATCCCATGCAGTATCTCTGCAGAAATTGAGAGAAAATTAGGTTGTTCAACTTCAGTTACTTATTGGACTTTGGCCAAGATAACAAAGCTAATCTCATTCTTGCCAAATCTATGTCACAGGGTATTCATGTGGTCAGCACCTTGGCAGCTTCATTATACACAGCCCCTGTTTAGATAACTCTTTTCATACAAATACTGTAGGAGGACCTGGCTTTTGCATACAAAGTAATTGTGAACCGGAATGTACTTACTGCATGAGTGCAGCAAAATATTTCTGGAAAACTGCTTTCCTCCTCCGTGCTAATCAGTTTCAATCACATGGGATAGCCAGGGTGTAGTGCAGATGGAAACAATCAGGGCTCAAGAAAATATTCCGTTTCCAAGATGAGATTTTTTTTTTCCTCAAAGCTTATAGTTTGATTACTCTTTTTGATCTTCGACAGTATCTTGCAATGCAAGATTATCCTCTTCTCCTAAGAACATCTTGACTACAGGTTTGAGAGTATGGGTTTAAATTCAATAGGACTGTTGACTTCTTTAGAGAGAAAACTCGTGTCTTGCGCAAGGTAACTCTTCTTAAGACTCCCACTACAATCAGCAGAATGACAGATGCTCCTCCAACCAATGATTCACAGCTCCCACTTCAGGCTCCTGGTCTGAATTTGGCAACAACACCAAAATCAGATGCACAAGGTGAGACCAAATGAATCCTTTGTTTTTTTTCTGGTGACAAATGGGCAAGCTTGCAGGATATTTGCTAAGCTATCTCTTTATTTTCAGAGAAAACAGTTAACATCCAGAAAAATGGTTTAGACATGTATAAATAAGGCAGGAAATAAATGTTTCTACCTGCCACTTTATGCCTGATTGACCCTTGCCTTGTGGCAAGAAAAAAATACTGAGAAGTCACCACAAACCTCCTTTACTATTCCTTGTACCAAAAGTTTGCCCTCATCCTAACCCACATGCAAGGAATTCCAGCAGAAGACATTTTGGGGGCAAGCTGAGGGAGCGAGACAAAATGCCTAAAGGAATTTCATGCACTGCTGATTTTATAGAGGATCATTCCAAAAGGGATGCATTTGGAATACCGGTTCTCTACCAAGTTGATATATATCAGGCCTCAAAAAATTTCACATCGTTAACATTGGCTCAAGCATATATTTCCCTATTATCCTTAATATAAGTCAATAAAATGAAAAAGTACCAAAAAGGAAGGCATGACAGATGTGAGTCACCTCTATTAACTTGAAAAAGTCATGTACATGTGTCAAAACAGCATATTAAAATGGATTAGCCATTCATACAAATAAGAACAACATGTGCATTTGTTTCAGCTAGGATAAAAATCACAAAGGCAATCAATTCTCATACAGCATATGTGAAAGAAAACTTGGCAAAAAGGACAGCTTACCCCAAGAGTTCAGATACATGTTTCAAGTAAATATATTATTTTTTGAGCTTTCAGGTTACTAATCTGCTCCAGCAGACCATGAGAAACCACAACTTTAAGGCAGAAATAATTTTACACTCCCAATTTATTCTCTAAAGTCATTATTTTCTGTTTCATTTGAATTTTTTCCATGTGGCTTTAAATTCTATTCATATAGCCATGCTAAAATGATATTAAACTGCAGAGTAAACATATTGTAATAAATGCAGTTTTCTGGATAATAAATATGTATTTGGGCATTTTTCCATTAGTCTTTTTAATGATAATTTTACCATCTACAAAACTTCCACTTAGCATGCATGCAGCACATTTCCAGCAGTTAGACTCCCACTGTCAACCATGCATGACGAGCATGTCAATAGATGGGCCATATTTACTCAAAAGGTTTTGGACCAAAGAAGGTTACAGCTTAGACAAGCATAAGTGTTTTGCTATTATCACATCATGTTCCCAGTAATTTGCTCCTTTCATTGGGATTTTGTAAACAGCTCCCAGGCATGATTCAGAGGTGATAAGAAATGTCACTTTGCTCATTGGTTCTCACATCCAGCAGAAATTTGTCATTGTCTAAGAGCATGGAGCCTTGTCACATACAGCCCAAAAGGGTAGAAGAGCACTACATCCCTTGGTAAAGATGTGATTCCTTAGCTCCAAAATCACTTCCACCTGACAGAGCAGGGTCACAGCTAGACAGACACTCACAGATATGCTTTCTGAAAAGTACTCTGATGAAAGCAGGGTAGATAAAATCATAGTAGCCGATTCTCCCTCATTTCCTCTGACAGCTCAGCATATCCACATATTGCCTATTCTTAATTTAGACCCCAGTGTTCTGTTTATTTCAATAGCAATGTCAAACTTACAGGACTACATTGCTGCTTTGGAAAACAATTTAAAAGCCTGAGATACTCTTTTGGTCACACTTTGGGTAAGTGCCCTTGCAGTTGCAAACACATGGCCACAGTCACTTTCAAGCATGAAAGTTTCCCTTCTGAATGAGGAGCACTTATGCTTTGTGCAAAATGCAGCATTTGCATCAACTCACAGCCCTGACAGCAGGAGCTAGTGGAGACAGGCTGCACAGCAAGGCAAGGTAGGAACCTCAGGGTTCTCTAGTGGATTTTGTTAAGTGTTGGCTCTATTCAGTCCTGGATAAATTGGGGGGATGTGATACAAACACAGCTCCAGGTATCAGACTGTGGCCATACGTAGAGATTGCTGCCTGTTGCTGTTGAGCCAAATTAGCCTTGCTGCTGGTATCAGTGGCAAAGGATCCTCAGGCACCTGGCTGATAATCTATTTTAAATAATTGAATTGTTTTCAAACACTGTCTCTTCTCAAACATAGTTAAGTCAGTCACTTTTATATTTCCCCTTAAATGCCAGATATCAAGTGAATTAAAACCAATCTCAGCCATCCCTAAGTTTTTTTTTGCATTCCTGTAATTCAAGAGTGGAACGAGTTTTCTGTTACAGTTAATTGGAGAATAAAAATCAGTATCCAGCTGAGTTTTAGGGTCATTTTTTTTCTTTTTTTTTTTTTTTTCTTTTTTTTTTTTTTTCCCATGGAATCAATTCTCCCACAGAAAATACACATTTGTGCTGGAAATGCCAACTCAGATGAAACCAGAAGGCTGTGATCAGGGATGTCAAGAGCACCAGAGATTAACATTGCATTAAATCCTTGCGGTTGAAAAGAAGCCACAACAGTCAAGCCCCTTCTCCCTGGACACCCACTATGCTTCATTGCCCTCTGGTTTCTCCCTTCTTTCTCCTGTTTCACGAGGCCAGTGCATAAGTGTGTGTGCACACACGTGTGGGAGAGTGCTGAGCTGTGCTCTCATTACACTCCGTTTCCTCCGGTAGTGCCTGCCTTGCTCCCTGCTGCTCACGCTGCCCTGCCTGCCAGCAGCATCTATGCACACTCAGTGAATTATGCTGAGCAGCCTCAGAAGCCAAAGGAGGAGGTGACAATTGGTGGACATCTTTCTCTGCCTGACAGGATACGTAGAAACAGTCCAGCTGGACAGACTACTTTCTGTGCTGAGAGGACCAGCAGATCATTTTGGCAATTTACTGGCTTGAAAGCTCAGCATTTTAATGCCTCGCTGACTAGAAAGCTATTGAGCACAAAATCCTGAGAACATGAGAACCAGCCTTGGAAAATGGTGTTTGTTCCTCCCCCTATTTTTCCATCTTCATTTCAGCAGGCAGAGAGTATAGTCAGTGTTGAAAGGAGAGGTATAATAATACTGGTAATTTATAAGCTGGCAGTGGGATGCAGTTTATAAAGTAAAGCAAGAGGCATTCAGGTTTCTGAAAATCCCTGTAAGGAGTACAATTGTAGCTGAAGTTGTTTTGCCTTCCTCCTGTCTGCTGAGAAAGCTCAGCTAGTAATAAACAGTGATGGAAACTGAAGTGGGCTTTCATTCTAGATGGTCCCTTCAGCTCAGGTAGAGGAACAAGGGCCAGGAAAAGTAAAAAAGCAAATACTGCTACTGCGCCTGCCATAGTTACAGGTCTCTGGTCTCTCACCATCAGGTAATGCTGCATCTTTCAAGATCTGGAAATTATTTTAAATCTTAAAAGAGCTTGTGACGGCCCCCTTGCCAGTGTGGGAGCAGACTGCTTGTTCATGTACTTGCCAGCGAGTTTCTTGCCAAAGGCACTTGTCTTGCTCAAAAGGCCATTTAGCTCTCAGGGGAATAATCTTCTTGGCCTGGATCTTCCCTGGTGGTACTCTGTACTGAGCCTCTGAGGCCTTGTCTTGTCCTGGAAAAAAAAAAAAAAAGGCTTGTTCACTCAGGTCTCCCAGCTTTAGCTGGAGCATTTCTAGGGAGCTCACCTGCATGCTGGCCATAGGGTCTCCACAGTCTCACAACCAACACTATCAGTAATGGTGCTTATGCAAAAGGTCCTTAATTGCTTATTGCCAAAAGGTCCTCAGCACTAGCCCCTACCTTGTCCCCCAAAGTAGCAGAGATGCTACAAAGTCCCTCCTGGACAGCTGCAAGGCACCTGCACTCACAAACTTTTGAGCACCTCTACTTGATTTGAAGAGATATCAGAGACTCTCCACTCAAACAGCCTTAGCAGGGGAATTGTTTTATAAAGCAGTTGTTCTCCCCAAACCTTGGAGAGTAGTCTTTTTCCATTACAGTCCCTGTAAATGCAGTGACCTAGATATGATGATGCTTGCACAATGGGTGCACATGCAGCCCTTCTGTATCTTCTCGTTTGTGAAAAAGGAACCACATTTTGAATCAGCGTGTCTCGGTACAGGCCTTTTGGGTCAATCAAAGGATATGTGATGTACAAATCATATTTCCTTTGACAGAAAAGTCCAGGTGCCTTTAGGAGAGCCAGGAGAACTTATTTTTAATTTATGCATTTGACCAAACACCAAATATAAGCCAGACACTGTAAAGCAGTTCCAAGCAAACATTTGACTTGTGTTTATTCAAGTGCTTGAGCTGGGACAAACTCAGCATTGCTCAGATCTTACTGGAGTCTTCCAAGAATGGGATGGTGCAGATGTGGGCTCCTCTTTGCCTGATCTGTGAGTGAGCTGTAAGCACAGGGTTCTCCACATGTCTTTGGTGACTATTGTCTAGGACAAAAAGCATACTTCTGTTTATCTCTTACCAGGTAAAACATCACATTTCCCTGGTGTTATGATGCTATGACTGATCGTCATGTTTGTCATAGAAATGCTTATATCTATCTTGTAAAGGAAAAACATCACCTTGGTTTTTTTATGTAGGCAGGGTTTCATGTCTGCAATATGCAGATTCACTAAGAAAAGGAAAATCCTAAAACAATCTCATGCCAGAAAGTAAACAACAGAGAGACAAAGACATGTTGAATACAAGAAAGATCAGTGCTAGAAAATAAACTGGTTTTTGAGTTAATCATGATCCATATAGTAAAATAAATGCTACATTTCTTTATATCTGACAAGCTAAAGGACCTTTTTTTTGTATGAAAGATTCAATTTTCTCTTTCATCATTCTTCTTTCAAAGGGAGCCACACTACAAAATAAAAGATGCACATAAGCAAAAGGTTAGATATAAATACAGATGAGGTACAACAGATATGGGACACATTATCTTCTAAACGTAAAAATGAAACAACTACAAAAACCCCAATTCATTTTATATTACCTTCCAATGCATGGAAGTTCTAGATCTCTGAATGCAACAGACTGTTCCTACATATCTATGAACTTATTCAAGATAACTTGAATGTAGTCATGCTGTGTACTTGCTTCTAATTTGTAAATCTAAGTAACTTGGCTTAAGGACATTTTAAAATGCACTTTAAAGTGTGTCTCCGTAGTGTTAAATTGGAAATAGAAGGTAATACTTTTCCAAGACAAGTAAACTTTCTAAACCAAGCCAAGTTTTACTGCTGCAAGAACTACTTATTTACCATCCTACATAAAGAACACAAGGAAATTAAATGTAATAAGAATTCCTGGTGGTTTTGTCTATTCTTACAAGGTCATTTGGGTATATAGATATGATCCAATCTGTTTAATCTAGCCTGGGTACAAAGTACACGACATGCAATTCAAACAGCAGGTATGTGCAACTATCCTGGAGAACCTCTGCAACCATCCCATAGAGGGTCCTTCTGTTTCTTACTGCTATTGCCAGTGATTTCATTAAATATCCCCCACCACAAGCACATATTCACACACATACTTCACACCTTCCAGACACACAACCATAGCCACACAGATACATATGGGTGTAGCCTCGGATAATTTACAGCCTGCTATTCATACTAACTCCTAACCCACTATGCCTGCAGAAGTCATTATTACATATGGAAGACTCAAACAGACTGAGCAAGAAGTGATTTATTAGTTCCATATTTAAATTTAATCATCATAATCTAGGAAAGAAATAATGTCATTCTTTGCAGCAGGGTTCCATTTGATTTCCCTGACAATAATTTTAGGTTTACAACACACCTGCCTCCAGAGAAACTCCTTCCATAGCTTTTGAAAGCACAAAAAAAGAAGAAAGAAAAAAAAAAAAAGGCATTTTGAACTCCAGCATAATTTCTGCTGTCACAGATTACTCAGCAACTGCAATTATTTATTGCTGGGCACAGTATTCCTGCACTGCCCATGGATCCTGCAAACAACTGTTTTTTCTTTCAGGCATCAGTGGTTCTGCTGACATCAACTGAAGTCAGATGAAGTTAAATTTATGGATAAAAAGTGGTCAGGATACTGATTGGGCTTTTTCTGAAATTTAGTGCAACAGTTACAAAGATAGGTCAGCTGCTGAATATTTCAGAAAGCCTCAGAAATAAATTCTGCAGAGGTTTTTGCAAGTCTGGTTAGTTTTGAAGACAATGTGAACTTGGATGCTTAGTATCTCTGAGCAAATGAAGGCAAGTCATCTCAATGAAATCTCTCCAAGTGACTGTAGCTTTCAAAAACATCGAAGCAAAGGTGGGTTGGAGCACCAAGATCGTAACTGGTGAGACAGACCATGATGTCATCCTCAGTCTATAGGGTTGGGCCTGGTTGAGTAGCCCACATCACATGGCACAGGATCATGTCCCCCCCACCCCACAATAAGAGAAGGACAGGTAGGGAAGGGAAAAACCTTGTAGCTTGTCTCTAATAAATCTCCTCTTGCTTCAGACGCCTCTGTCATATTTTGATCACAGCTTCCACCTTCCTCTGCCATGTTCTGTATGTTGCAGCAGCCTAGCTCAAAGTGACCTGTCGGTATGAAAATGTTTCCCAGCCCTAACCTGGTGGAAAGGCAGGAAAAGCATTACTAGCCAGCCACTCCGACAGTGATTTTGTGTCCAAGTTGTCCTCCTGCTGAGGCAGGGGCAGGACCTGTCTGTGGGCAGCTGTCACCCAGCTGCTCCACAAGCCTCTTTCTGCTTTAGTCCATATCCTTAATTGAACCCACAAGGCTCTGGAAGTCCCCAGGATGGCTTTCAGCAGTGCCTACACAGCTCAGGTGGGTTCAGTATTGCCCATCTTCAACTCTGTTTGATCTGAGCATCCTCCTGCCCCAATTACTGGACCGTGACCCCAGCTTCTCGAGGCTTTTCATGACAGTGTCTTACAACAGATGGAAGCAGGTGAAGGAAGTTCAAACACTGAAGGAAAAAAAAAAAGAAGGAAAAGCCTTCTTTTCTGTCTGTTTCAGTAAAATTTGTAACTGCCAAATGCATCTTCTCTTTCCTGAAGTGATAATCCTGACCCCCCTTCCTGTGTGACCCGGCTGTAGCCCTGGGAGGAAGTGATTTATTTCAAACCCTGTTATTGTTTTAATGTGTCTGAGCCTTTAGGCTGGCATTTGAGCCTGCCTGACACACGTTTTTCACCTGCCTGCTGGCTCCTCTGCCTCCAGCCTCCCAGAAAGCGGAGCCGGGGAGCTGCAGCCGCAGCGGGAGCCCCGCACAAAGGGCTGACATGGGAGCACAAGCAAAACTTATTTGTTTGACACCATTTCCCCAGCGCCCGTGCTGCCAGCCAGCCAGCCAGCCAGCCTCCCACCAGGCCCCGCGGGGCACCCAGCAGCCCCGACACGGCGGGCGTGCAGCTGGGGGGATGCCAGCGCTCTGCATCTCCTACCTGTTGCCTTAGAAACAAACAAAGGGACACAGGCTTTTTTTTATTTCCTCCTTTCTTTTGCTTTCCCCTCACCCCCGCCTCTTTTCCCCTCCAACCCTCGCCTTCTTTTTGCTCCTCTGGTGATGCGCTGTTTGCCAAGGCTCAAAGTGGGAGGGCAAAGAGAGGAGAGAAAAGATGGAGAGAGGAGTGAGAATATAAAAGGCCAGGAAGCATATTTTGAGAGTAAATATGAAAGCAAGAAGCATCGAGACAGCTACCGGGCTCGTCCCTGACTGCTGCCCTTACGTGGCATGTGGCAGGAGGCCACGGCTGCCACCGAGAGTGGTTGTATGAACCAGCTGTGACATCTGGCTTACACTGAGGGATCTGAACGCTGCAACTGGACACTGTTTGTTTTCTCTTACTTGAGCCCGAATCAAAGTTTTAATTAAAGAAAGCTCAGAGATGCTTTCAGCAACAATGCCCATGGGGCAGCATGCAGAGGGTGTTTTTGTGGGGATATGAGCTGGTCATGGTCCAAACTGTTCCTTATTCTTTTCTGGGTTGAGGAAAGCGCTGGAGAGGCTAAAGCAACAGAGATGGATTACACTCAGAAGGACCCTATAGCTGCCTTTGCTTATGTGGTAGCCCAGACCCTGAGGAATAACCGCTGCCCCCAAGGATCCCATTGCCTCCTGCGTGCCTCCTCTTTTTGCCAGCAGCTATTCCTAAGGCTGATCAGCATCCCTGTCCTTCTTCTTGCAAAAATCACCTAATCCTTCCTGTGGTTCCTCCTTTGTTTAAAGACAGCCATAAGGCTCTACTATCACCATTCCCAATGAGAAGCACCACAGCAATGCTCTCTCTCCCACCTTTGGCAGCAGTTCTTTTGCTGCTTAGCTCCTACTGTAAGCTATTCAGTCTCAAGCTTTTGTATTAGGCAATACTTTTTTTTCCCCCAGATAACTGTTTTGCAGACTTTTGTAATTCTCTAGGATGATTCCTGAAATAGAACAGCCATACCTCAACTTCTGAGTAGCTAGTACCACCACAGTAAAATATTTCAAGCACATCTGATCTCCAGAAACCCCTTGACTTGGTTCCCAATCCTGTTAAAATTGGAGCAGCAGTTCATCTCTCCAGGGCTACACTCATTTGGAAAAACACCCAGCGCACATCCTATGCATTTGATGCAAAGCACACCCCATCCAGCTGCAGCTTAGCCAATAGCCAATTCAACTCAGAGTCAATATGTCACAGTCAATCTGTAGCAAAAACCAAAAAACAGAAACCCAAAGTAGAGAGGTAGGTTTGTGGGATCCCCTTCTGCAAAGAATGGTATTAAAGGACATTGGTTTGTTGGATACGGCTGAGAATGCTAGATTGGCTGCTGGTGATGTCACAGCCACCCATGTGCCCTATAAATCTATTTTTGTTTTTATGTGTAAATGATGTCATGCCCACAAGCTTCCCCAGTCAGGGTTCATTATTTAATTTCTCAGGTGGCTGAAGTCACAGGCTTTGTGGCGTCTACGGCCACCCACAATGTGCTCTCACTGCCCAGAAATGAACTTCCTCTTAGGCCTTGTTTTGTAACTGGCATCTGCAGAATTAAAAGCCCACTGAACACTGCATGTCATGGGAACACTTGGGAAATTATTTTTGGAATGATAAAACTATTTTGATCCCAAAATAACGTGTGCGCTTAAACTAAGGCCTTCTCTGATAGAAAGAAGACAATTAGAACCAAGTTTTGATATGTAGCCATGATATGAAAAACTCTAGTTTTCGTGAGAAAACATCTACATGGAAAATAACACTCATCAAGCAAGATAAAATTCTTACTTTACCTAATCTAATATTCTATCTTCAACAGAATTTTATCCCAATTTTTCTTTACTAAATGGGAGTGCATCTTTACTAATGTCACCAGGCTGCTCAGTTGCTCCTGGGGGAGATTCTCATCAGTGGAGTCATGAGGATGTATCTGTCTCCTTTGTCTTAGCTATTGATGACAAACATGTTTCATGCTTTCTTTTAATCCTACTGAACACGCATCCTCACTGTTGTTTGTTTTACTAAAACATTTATAAATCCAAGCGTTAATCATCTATGAAAATGTTTCCTGAACAGAGAGGCTTTCCTGCACTGGTCCAGCTGGCCTTAAGAAATTAGCCTTTGCCATAATACTGCCTAGTGTCATGGTACCAAAACCAGTGGTTTTCTGGTAAGATCTGTGATCCTTCACTTTTTGGCAGACTGAAATATTGTGCCTTATTAGTAAATAAAATAAATTCAATGGAGCAGTGCAGAGGTCAAATTATTATTGTATAAACACTGATTTGCATTCCTTAAATTGTGTAAATCCTTAAAGCCTGAAAGGATAATCTTCACAAATTACAGTTACTTTCAGGAACCTGGAATCAAACATCTCAAGTAATATCAGCTTTTAGAAGGGCCTGGTCCAAAGCTCAGTGAAATCTAGGAGAATCAACTGCATCCCAAACATTTAGATTCCTTGCTGTCAGAGTTAGGATTCTGTCTGAGGAAACACAGCACAATAGACAAAAGGAGATAAAAACACATATTTATATAGGAAAGCAAAAATACTTGCAAATATATTATATGTTTGCAGGCAAGTCCATTCTTCTACAGTAGTAAAGTCATACAAGATACTTCAGACAGTGGTTATTTCATTTGTGTCTCACACTGAATGAACACAGTGAGGCATCATTTTCTTGCAGCAGAAAATCTGGTAAAGAGAATTTTTAATCTACAAGGTTATGAATGACTAAAGCATATTATTTATCTTCTGAAAGAACTTCAACCAAAAAAAAGCACTGTTAGAAAACTGAATGTTCATGCTGCAGACAATACAAGTGGCTCCTGCCCTTTCTCACAGTGAAAATGCTCAAAGGATGTTTTTGGAAAGGATGTTTCCAGCAAAGAGTATCAAAGCAGCATTTTACTTTATTTCAATTTAATATAAACCAGAAATTAAACAGTGACAAAGAAAAAAAAAATCATAAGGAAATTTTTGTCCTCAGCAGCACCTTTTTACTCAGGGAGAATTTTTACTATAGAAGAAGAGGCAAGGACAAAGCTCCATTGCGCAAATAGAGCTAGTAAAAAGATTCATTCTGAGATTCTTTCTGTACTTTTACTCAGTCTTTTCTACACCAGATGCATATTGACGAGGGTTTCATCACTGTAAACCCCTCATTTCCCATCTGATTTCGATGTCCTTATCTTAGGTCTTCCAGTCCCCTGGTTTCACCCCCTTATATTTTTTAATCAGCCTTATTTCTGGAGGGGCAATATGTGAACAGCATGCTGCAGGACACAGCAAGCTCATCTCTTAATCCCAGCCTTCCCAGTGGCCTGAACATGACCTCCTGCTTTGTTTGTTCTCCTCCACCCACCCAGCACTTTTGCCTAGCTAGAGCATGGCACCAAACACAGACTGTGTATCAACAAGCACCACCTTCATGACCAGAACCCACAGGACCCACCGAGCTCAATGCTCAGCCTTTGCAGAGCAGCACACCACCCTCCCTGAGCCTCCCCAGAAAGGCACAGATGTTACAGGGCAGGTCCTAGGGATCTGAGTTATGTACTAAACAAAAACAAATTTGACAGTGCTAACTTCCAAAGATTCTGAAGTGATACCATTTCCATGGAGGGCACCAAGAAGGCTTTTGAGCTGGGACGTGAGCTTTGCAGGAGGGTAGGCTTTTAGCAAGGTTCTCCCTTTGTCCAGCTCACCAGCTTCAATGGCAACACCGGCAAGCCGGAAAAGTCACCTCATTTCACAGACCTACAGCTGACATCCATCCACATTGTGATGACAGCCAGGCTCAAACCCTCCTGTGCACACACACAAGGTCTGCTGCTTCCCAAGTCTTGAGATGTCCTCCTGGGCCCCTGAAGGTTGCGTAGCAGAGGGCAAAAAATAAACAGCCAAGCACCGCAGGCTGCTGCCGGGCACCCTGCATTCCCATGAGAAACTTGCAAAGTCGGATAAACTGCGTCACAGTCGCCTGCAAACCGGAGGCCTGGATGGTTTAAAAATACAGCCTGCTGCAGATTTCCCAGGCCATATATAGTTCACACATCTCACGGTAGCAGGAAGGAGCTGCAAAGACATACAGAGACACCAAGAAGGAAGAAAGTAACGGGGGACACAACTGCCAGTGTGCAACAAAAACAGGTTAAAAATAGCCTGGGCCACAACAGCTCCCTCCTAGCAGACTGCAGCTTCTCCCTGCCTTCACTGACCCTCTTTCAGCTGCCTCTTTTCTGCCAGGAGGAATGGGCAGGGAGGAACCTTTTGGTTCCTGAGGCAGAAGGAGAGAAAATGACAGCCATGCATGTTTTGACACAGGTTGTTCTGGCTGAGGCTTGCACAGACACCTGGCTGCTGCTGCGGGACCCCCCTCTCTGAGGGGTGGGATGAGGGCATTTGGGAGAGCACAGCCTTGAGTGGGCTCGCTCAGCACCCCACCAGTGGCAGATGTAACCCCAAGGGATGTGCCACCATGCTGCTCAGAGATGTGCCACCATGCTGCCTGGAGGCAAAAGCAGCTGGCAATTTGGTAAGGGCTTTAAAACAAGTCTCATCTTCTTCCCCACATGCTGTGCATGTTGAATCCTGACCTGGAGGCAAATCCAAGCAGTCCAACCCTACTCTGATAAAATAGAGGAAAAGGAAAAACTGCTTGTTTTGCCCATTGCCTCTCATCTCCTGCAGGCCAGCACCCCCAGAGCCATCGCAAAAGGAAGGCAGCCACATGCCAGAGTTGTCTCTTTGCAAGGATCTTCTTCATCAACATCTCCTAGACTAGCCCCTTGCAGGGAAAGTGAGAATATGAAAGTGTGTGCCATCGGGGCAGGGTGTGTGTCCCTGGACTCCTGAAATCAATTCTCTGTTTGGAATGTCCAGCAGCTAGATGAGCACCACCAGACCCATGACTTGGGTGGAAAGAAAGAGGAACTTGTATGTCTACAAATCCCGTGCAATTCATTGCAGGGCCAGTTTTAATTTGTTTGTTAGAGCGCTGAGATTTTTTTTCTTTTATTCTTGGTCACTTGCATCCTGCAGGCCTGGGTACCCTGGCAGCAAACAACTTCTATCAACTCTTAGATGCTGACACGAGGCACCGAGAGGAGTCCAAGCCAAAAGCCCAGATTCCAAACATCCCTGAACTTTGGAGAAGTTCAAATCAGAGCACACATCTTTAGTGAGAAGAGGACAGCTGTAACATGATCCCAGCCCTGGGCAATAGAGGTAACACTCCAGTGTGGTCTGAAGGTGACTTCCAGAACATGTGGTGTGGAGCAGAGAAGAGGAGAGGGGAAAGTATGAGAGCATTTTTCATTTGCTAAAACAAAACAAAAGAACAAACAAACAGCTCTTTAGAAGCTCTCTAGAAGTTGCTGAGTGCATGCTGTCTGTGGGAGGATGAGGAAGGTTGCTGACAGAATAAAGGGGCTTAAGAGAGGTGCATGAACTCTGAACGGAACAAGAAGTGATACCAAGGAGGCCTGTAGGCTGTCAGAGAGGTGTCAGAAGCCAGGAAAGAGCAGAAAGACCAAGAAAGCCAGCATTCAGGTGGAAGTCCATCAGCATATCTGCAAGGTACTGAAACTGACAGCTGCAGTCCGGTTCACACATGTCCCTGCTGTACTCTCTGCCTGCCTTTCACATGGACCAAAATCCTCCTAATGCCTCAGCTCCAGTTCTGTTTGCAGGGGAAGGATAACTTCAGCTAGAGGGGCATCGCTGGGCCCCAGCTGTGCTGTGTGTGGAGCAGTGAGCAGCATCACCCCTCTGTGTGCTGCCAGGAGCACCCATCACAGCATTTCCAGCTAGAGGGGCTTTTTCCTCTGGAGCAGAAGCAGCTATAAGTGGCTTTTCCAGCTCTCAGTCAGTTCACATCTCACTTTGTCACTTAGACTTGCAAGAATTAAGGCCAGGCACTAGCAATGTCAGGCTGTGCAAGCAAAGATGTCTTTTTCACCCCACATCAGACCATGGGCTCTTTGACTCCCATTCCCAGAAAGGCTCCTTAAATGGCCTGCAGGAAGGCAGCAAACAGCCTAACTGGGTTTGCTGAGTGTGTTTGGACATATCAGTCTCTGTGTTCCCCAGAAGCAAGCCTTACCTCAAACTCACAGGACACCAGGTTGCAGGACTGGGGAACCACCCCTGTTGGATTGCAAAGGATTAAGATTTAAAGTGAGAGCTGTGCCCAGTTTAAGGTGACAGCATTTCAGGCCATGCTTGCAGGAAGGTGGGATGACAACCCCAAGTGTGACCATGCATATGGTGTGCATACAAGGGTGACCCTGTGGGCACCATGTCTCTCTTATGGGCCAGGGGAATGAACTCCTGGGGATACCTAACCTCCCTTCTGCCATCTGCCAGAGACTCGTTAGATGGTTTTCATGCCATCCCACAACACCAGCCACAGGGAGTAAAAGATAGCTTCCTGGCTCTCACTTCCTCAGTTAATAAATACCACCACTAATTAACTGAGAGTAACATGGAGCTACTCCTGGCCATAGGTGGATCTCACTGAGGTCATACTGCTTGTGGGTAATGTAATTTATTACCCTGTGAGGCACTTTGGGATACAGTGCAAGAAGACCAGTCGGAAAGTGCCAAAGCAATAAGCCAAGTCAGGATTTTCCCTGGTAAGGTAATATGTTCCATACTTGCTGGGCTTCTGAGAAATAAAGCATCAAAGTTGTGCTGGCTCCAGTGCAATGCTGTAAAGATTTCCAAGTACATCAGTGGAAACAGAGGACTACTGTGCTCAAGAGGTGGGTCCCTCTTCAGAGCACAAGAAGTGCAAGGCATTTATTTTTTTGCTTACAGCAACGCTGAAGACAAAACCCCCGCTCTGTGGAAGGGCACTTGTCTGCCAAAAAGAAGCTTGGGGCAGGCAGGCAGCTCTCCCTGCACAGCAGCGGGGTCACGCTGTCCAGCCCACACTAGGATGGGAGCTGTACTCTAGGTGAACTCTACCAAATTAGCTGTACATGATGCTGCATTCCCTCCTTTCTCAGAGGATCAAAGTGGCTGGATCCAGTCCCAGCTTTCTGTAGATAAGCAGGTCACAGGACTAGTTTGCACCTCTTTGCTGCTTGTAATACACCGTGTTACAGATTCCTCTGGATTTCCTTGTTTGTGCTCATATACACTGGATACTAGTGGTCACATTTTTTCCCTTTAGTCCTCTGAGCTAGTCTAGTGACCTGAGATACTTCTACAGACTCTTAACACCAGCCCAGAGTCCCTGGAAGTGTTATATCTGATTATAAACTACCGCTGTTCTTGCCCAATGTTTTTTATTCTCTTGTTTTATATAAAAAGCTCATTCTGACCTTTGAAAGGCTCCTCTCCCCAGCACAGCAGCACAAGGGCAGGTGCAGCAGCTCAGCAGCCTCTCTTGGATTAAATGATGGAAAGACAAGGCTACCTGGTTTGGTAAGCAACGAGGCATCCCTAATGCCTAAGCAAAATGCGTGTGAAGAATAGGGGGAAGGGGGGAGATAGTAATAATTGGAAAACCATTTCACTTGTATAAAAGTGCTAATTAGTTGTTTATCTGCAGGCACACCACAGGCTTCACAAAGGCACACACAAGTTACAGCAATTAATTACTAGCTGGGTCTGAGAGACTGTCTCCGTAATTAAAATTTGTGATCAAGCAGCAGCAATGGGTGATTCAAAAGCAAACAGCAGAACACGTATATACTTTTCTTAAAAAGATCACAGGGTTGTGTGTCATAGGACTGGGTGAGAAATCGACTGTAATTTTAACCACTGCTGTAGCTTAAGAAACAGGTACATTTCTAATAGGTAAGTGATAGCTTTAGAGTGAGTCATTTTTTCAGCTGTGCTGTTTATCTGTCAGTAGAAGCATAAACATGTCGAAGTTATGCAAGAATTTATGTTAAATCAAACAAATCCATCCAAAAGTTTTGGATGAAGAAACAGAGATAGACATGAGGAAAAAAAAAAAGTTTTTTGAAATATTTCTTTAATTTTTGAATCATCAATTGTGATATACTGTTCCTATTTTAATTAAAAAATAAAAATAAATCCTTGAGTTCAAAGTACTCTGTTGATTTGAAGAGAAATAGTTTTCCAGCTCTCACACCCAACCACAGGAGGCACATGCTCCCAATGTCACTCTTCCCCGGAACACAAAAGTTTTTAAAGGACCAAATGAGAGACAAAAAAGAGAGGCATTTTATCAGCAAAGAAAAAAAACTCAACAGTATCTTGGATAAAGCATTTAAGTGCTTTATTTAATTTGTGAAATATACATTGAGTATACTAATAGATTAGTACTGAATTAAATGTGCCCAGCCCCAGTAGGACTGGAAGCATCCTGAAGATTTTGGCTCAGGAACCTTCTTTAAAATGTTTTTTTTAGAAGTATCTGATAGCTTGAGAAGTGAAGATCATTCCCAAAATGAAAGTGATCTTCATAGGCTTTTTTTGCCAAGGCTATGAATATGATTTTCAGTTAGTGTATTTTAAAAGTTATGTTTGTCTTTCCTTGTTGTGAAGCGTTCCATTCACAAATATATTTATTATTACAAATTGCTCACAACCTCTTTTCTAGAATATTTTTGGCCATTAAATTGTTTAAGACAAGCTGTGAATATTATCCAGCCTATATTTGGGGCTGTGACTGGCATTTTCTGTGCTTTGCTGGGTGGCTGAAAAACACCAGCAAACAAGGTTTTGGAGATGCTGCTTCCAACCGTTCTTTGAAACTCCCATTTCCAAACTTTGCAAGTCAAGAAAGATCAACTTTCTTCAGGACTACTGCAGCCAAGAAGCCAACAGAAAGGTTCACTGAGAAGTTTCTGTGCAGAAAACAGAAAAAAAAAAAGAGCAGAAAAGAAGTTCCAACCAAGGCCAAAAAACTGTTTGGTACAGTACAGCCTGTTTCTCACAGCTGCATTCAGAGGTAAAGAAAGTCTAAGGATTCCCTGAGTCTGAGGATTCTCTGAACAGGAATATGCTTCCAGCAAGGAGAAACAGAGCACCCTGCAAGCCCCTTCACAGCAATGAAATACGGGTTCGTAGGGCAGATGCTTACTGCAGAAGGTCTTCCCTTTTCATATGTGGCACATCACAAATCCAAAGCAAAAAGTTGCAAGAAATAGAGCTGTAACTTTATATCTAAGCCTGTAATTCAATTATAAACTGAGTATTTTGGGCCTTGACCACAACAGAAGAAGTGTCTGATTAATCTGTGTAAAAAGAGAGTTCATATTTCAAAAATCAAAAGTTAAAATCCAAGACCAGCCTTTAATTACTGCTCAATAGCTAGCAAAAAAAACCCACAAAAAAACCCAAATTCAATTATCTGAAATATTATTGCTTGATAATACTTTAGTTTGGACACTAAAACATTCCTGATGGCTGAATAGTAAAGGGTGAGACCAATATTTTTTCCTCTGCCAATAAACGAGGTTTTGCAGTTTTTCCTGACAGAAGCATTTTTCATTTTGGAATAGTATCTACCTAAAACACTTATCTTACAACACAGCTATGAGGATCTAAGTTATGAAGCAGCAGAAAATTGGGGGGGAAAAAAAAAAAAAAAAAAAGATGGGGAAAAAACCAAAAACCCCCAAAAATAAAAACAGAAGAAAAAGAAATTGAAAGTAAATTGAAGAAAAAAGAAAACTGAAATTGAAAAAAACCCAAACAAGTCACAGATCGTAGAAACTAAGCTTTGTGAGAAAGTAAGGATTTACCTTTCACCTTTCTACAAATGCTTATTATTTCTTTCCCTTTTATACCAGAATGTGCACAAGAGAAAAGCCAAATAACAGCAATTAATAAATCACACCCCAATGCAAAACAAAACACAATCAAAATTGCTTGTAAAATGAGGAATTTTGTGGAGGATTTGCAGTTGCCCCTTAGAATAACTAATAAAAATAAAATTCTTACCACTAGTACAGTCACAATCCATACCAGGGAAGGTACAAAACTTGAAGCTGTGAAGTGAGGTGGAGGTAAAAGTCATTACTAAATTAGCATAGCCAAACTTCAGTTAGCCAAATAGAGACTCCTTTCTCTACCAGTTAGTTTAGACAGCCAGTCCTCTCCAGCTTGACAGCCATCTGCACCTCTGTAAGTTATCATATTTGGTTTGATTGAAACCTTCACATAGAAAAAAAAAAATAAATCTAGAACTTTGAGACAGTGGGACTCTTACTGACAAGCTTTGTAAAAATCAAACCTATTTTAAACAACATTTTAAACAGCAGCTAGACAAAGAAACAAATATACAGACATTTTATTATTTTATTATTTTATTGGTAGGTTTTATTGTGAATTCTGAATTGCACAGAAACTTGTTTGTTTTATCCAAAACAATCACAAATCTCAACCCAACAATTTTACACTGTGACTCTTTTGTAGCGTTATTTGGCATCACCCTCCAAATAGCCAAAAAAGAAATGAGTATTTTTCATGTTTAATCATCATTCAAGCATTGCTGTCATCTTCCTAATGTCACCACACCGACCTGTCAGTGCCCTGCAATGGAACACTTTTGCACAGCAGTTTATCAGGGTGCCTCGCACTGGGATATTGCAACTACCAACGGTCTTGAAATACTTTCTTGAGTCTTTGTATGCATGCTGTGCCACTTTCACACTTGGAGAGCTATCTGACAGGGATCTTGCTCCTATGCTTGTGAAAACATTTAGTAATTTTACTCTTAGCAAAACACTAAAAAGCAGAATATGTGTTCTCACAGGCAGAAACACAGCTGCATCTCTGAAGGCATATGGTGACATCTGCCAATGCACTTGGCCAAAAAACCTGTGAGAGATACACACTTCACCAAAAAAAAAGCATGTCTTCTGTTTAGGTATGTCCACACAACCTATACATTGACTCTAACTTTGCTTTTAAATTCTAAAGTATATGCAAGACCAGAAGTCCAAATGAAGGGGGTTTTGGGTGGTAGGAAAAAAAAATAAAAGCTCTTGTAAGTGTCTGCACTTTTGTCCTGCACTTAAAGAGCCTTAGTTTAAAAGGTCATAGAGTCACAGTCATCAGGGTTGGAAGGGATCTCTGAAGATCATCTAGTCCAAGACCTCTGCTAGAACAGGATCACCTATAGCAGATCACAGAGGCTCGTGTCAGGTAAGTTAAAATTAGCATTTTTCTGCAAAGCAGAAGTGCAGATTTGTACTACTGTATTTGATTTCCTATATGAAAAGTACAGGATTTGAAAAGCAGTGATACCTCAGAAGGTAATCCTGAAACATCCCTGGGAATTTCAAAGGTACATCACTGCAGGTGTTAGCTTTAAAAGATTTTGAGGATTTATGATGCACTTGCAAAGAAACATTAAAATTGTGGGTGTAAAGAAGCACTTAATTAAATCCTTGCACCAATTTTTACATATAATTAAAGAATGTGAAGTCAGCAAAGTAAGAAGTAGAAGTGTTAACCTCTTTTTAGCTCTCATTCTAGCATGTCCCTTTTTTTCTTTCCACTTTAACAGCAGCATATGAGAAGTTCCTCTCTTTTTAAAGGTGGTGAAAAAGGGATGATAGTTGTCACTGAGGATGCTTGGAGATGTTGTGGAGTCTCCATCCTTGAAGACAGTAAGAATTTTCCCTTGACTGACTTTTTATTTGGTAAAGAACAGGCAAAACAAAGGGGGATAGCTCACTGCTCTAAATGTTGCATTCCATTGATGGTTCATCATGGCATACATGATGATTTTACATGTAACATGTGACAAAACTACCATTGCCCACCACTATTTACCACTGTGTTTTTTACAAAAAAACAAAACAAAACAACAAAAAAACAACAACTACACAACACAAAGTGTAAACTCACTTTTAGAAAGTCTCTTTCTGAACCATCAGTGAGACCTTCTTTCCAGTCTGAGTTCTTTTGGCCAGATGATCTATGCCACACAAGATCACAGATCACAGCATTTGTTTTTCAGGCCATGCTAATTTTTATGCTGTGTCAGTAAATCTCACCCACTGTTGGCTCTCCTAGCCCGATTTCATTCTTTGTACTGCTGGATGGCCTAAAACAGAAAGAAGTGGTTGGACTATGAATGCATAGTCATTTTTCATAAATTTGCTATGGACTGTATATGCTCCATTCCTCCATTTCTTCCTTACCCAACTCCTAACCTGGATGAACTCTGCAACAGCCCTGAAATGGCTCCTCCCAGGTTGCATGCAGCTGCAACCCCTTGCCTTCACATCAGTGGCTGAGCAAGAGTGCAGCCATTCCCAGCCGTTAAACTGTGCCTAAAAGAATAAGATTTGCTGATGCAAATTCAAGGTTTAACAAAAGCTACTTCTGGCTTAAGAAATGTTGGGTAGTTGTAAACAAAATATTATCTTGCCCTAACTCTTGGAGGCTGTAATATTTTTCCTAGCTCCCCCTCCATAGTGCCCCATAGTTTGTATCTGCAGTTGGCAAAAGCTTATCTCCCTTAGTTTGACTGTGGAAGAGTTTTGCTTATCTATTGTGTTCATTATTATGTGATTAGACATTAGCCACCACAGGCTGTAACTATGATGTGAAATGAGGAATGTGTGAAGATTTACTGCTTGCTGTCTAGATACAGCTTGGAAACATAACTCTACAGGAATAAACTTGCATTTTGGTTTAAAAAGTATAGCGTACATGTTGCTTCAGAATATTGAAGAAAATCAACATAGCAGGAAATCCCCGTGTTGACATGCTCAGGTTGGTGCCACAGTTCTGACCTAATCGGGAAAGGAAATGAGTTACAAGTCAGAACTACAAGCCAAGGTCAGCAGCCTCCCTGAAGCAGCAGTCAGGGATGTTAGAGGCTTGGGCTCGACTCTCATGGTGGCATTTGGTCACATTTATAGCACCTTCCCAGCCTCCCAGCTTATTAGAAACAACACAGCCAGAGATTAAATTAAGAAGAAAAAGGTTACAGTGGAAATCAAGAAAAGCTTGTTTCGTCCTTCTTTCTAAACTTCTGAGGACAAGAGTGCTTTATTCTCTCACGGGCTTCCACAGCTCCTCCAACACTGTTCTTCCTGACAGAAAGATCATGCACTGTCATTTGCCTTTGTAGATCTCTCACACTTTGCCTTCTAGAACTGTTCCATGATAGAAAACGCTGTCACTTTCTGATTACTGCCACCGACCACCATGGAGGGCTTGAGGGCAAAAGACAAAAGACAGATACTGGAGGTGGGCAGTATTTCACACATGGCTGATTTAGGGAAAGTGGGACTGATAAGAACTAGCAGCCTTGGACATGCCTCCAGGTGCTGGGGTGTGGGTACTCCCTCCAGCCACTTACACACTTCATCCTCACCACAGGGTGCTTTGCCCCATTGCCCCATCCAGATGGCTGGGGAACAGGGTCCCCAGGGAGTATTGCTGCTCCCTTTGACAAGCAATCGCTGTTCCCAGTGGGAATGCCTGTGCCCACTGAGGGCAGGGCAGGGTGCCAGAGCCTCACTGAAATGGTACAGAGACAGTTCCCCCAAACTGAGGTGGCTGAGGGAGGAAGCTAGGCTTGTATGGCTTCCCCTGTGGACCATGTCCTTCACAGGGTGGTTCAGAGGTAGAGACTAATTTAAGGAGTGGTATCAGGGAATATGAAACCCCTCACATTTTCAGCTGTCAAAGCTCATTAGGATTTCACCTACATGTCTCCTCCAGCAATGGCATCCCAGCAGCATCATGCATCAAGACACACTAGCAGCCCCAAATGCTGCTGAGGTCAGACTACCCCCTGGGCCACCTAGACCCCTCACAGTACGTCAAAGGACTCTGTCCAGAACTTACTAATGAGAATTCTTTAGAGTCCGCCCAGCTGAAAAGTACAGTGGCATTAAATTGTATATGGAATGTTTTGATTTTTTTTTAAACAAAGCCCCCAAGCCTGACAGGCAAGGGCAGGGATGGGATTAGGCAAACATCCCATCCAGACGGTTCCTCTTTCTGTCTGTTAGCTTGTAAGTGCTTTCTTTTCTGGAACTATACAGTACTAACTGAGCCGGAAACAGCTATTTAAAAAGTGATTATAGTGTGACATTTTTGTTTGACCTAACATCAAGCCATGTGCAGCTTAAATGTCAGCAAAGCTATTTACTATCGGGACAGACAGGCCCTAGCATGCTTAAATCTACCCAGCATCTTAAAACTGCTCGCTGTCTCCACTTGGTGCACATGAATGACACTGAAGCCAAGATGAAAAGTATAGTGCTCCGTAAGCTGTGATGATTGACTAATATGCTGGGTGGCACAATGCAGTCAGTGAGAGGCTCACAAGGAGGGGGGCAAAATAATGGATAATTCAAGTCCATCTCAGGTTAGAAAGCAGAGGCCTGTGCAAAACGTTCCCTTGGATTGGCAAGAGTATGCCAATAGCTGGTGGGTTTGATCCAGGGATGCCTGAGGAGCTCAAATATATGGATAAAAATAGCAAGTAGAATTTTAATGTATTTCATTAGCTCGGGAGCTGCATGGGTGACATGGGAGGAGGGAAGCACAGCCCTGGCTGTGGCTACAGGTCCTGCCATCAGCAGCCTCCTCCCAGGAGAGCCCAGTGGCCTCAGGGCTGTAGCTCCCCGGAGCTGGCAGAGCACAAATCAGGTTGCCCCGCTGTGGCTGCCAGGCAGGGTGACAGAGGGGAAGGGAGGTTTCAGAGCCATGTCACCAGAGGCAAAATAATAGCTGAGCAGTGGGGGAGCGTGACGCTAATGCAGCTTATTACGTGCACATCTCCCTGTGTGAGAACTGCCAGGAATGAAGTGGATTCAGATCCTGCAGGGATGCACGAGCACGAACAGCTATGAAGTGATACACAAAGATATATGGTATCATGAGCTCTCCCTGGAAGACAATGAACTGGTTTACAACGGATGCAGATAAGTACGTTTATAGGTCCTTAATGGGACCAGAGGCATACATTTGGACGGCGTTCCAGACTGACCTTCTTCTCAGAGCCTAAAATAACAAACAAGCCAGTGTGCCTTTATTTTGAGAAAACACTGCTCACAGTAATAAGGGTGGGTGGGGGCACTCAAAAGGAAGCAGAGCTGTGATAAAACTTCCATTTTGTTTCCTTGCAAGTCAGAAAAAAATTTACATTATAATTCAGAGTGCCTTTCAGGGTTTATTTTTCTTTACATTGTTACATGCCCGATCACATCTGATTCTGAAAGCTAAGCAGGGTCTGACTTGGCTGGCATTTGGGAGACTGCTGAAAATCTAGTTGACAGAGCAGGATCTGGGTGCTCCTTCTATGAAGGCACAGAGCCTCAAAGCATGTTTTGAGGGGAATGACAAGAATATTCACAGCTTTTCCATATTTTAAAATATTGCTTTACTCCATATATAGCAACTGAAATAACACCAAGACCAACATTAACATATTTAATCTTAAATGAGTATTCTTTTAAATAATAAAAAGAAAAGGGACTGCTTCTGAATGCCAGTTAATACTTTACAAAAAGCATAGGAAAACCCTTTGAGGAAACTGATCATCAGGTCATTAGAGATAGGAAATAAATTCTTTGATTTCTGTCTGCTTGCTCTTTACTTTAACAACTGTTGACAGTGACAAGGGACTGTAAAAATCTTTTCAAAACTCATTTAAGTACAATAAGTGAAAACAATATAAACTTTTTAACTGAAAAGATATGAGAGGTATCCAGAGGATTATTTTTTTTAATGTGAGGTTTACTGTCCTTGGTGTTTTCAGTGACAAAGAGCTTAATTTTGTCATATAGAGGTTCCTTCCTTCTTGCTTTACCTTAGAAAATTCCAGAAGATCAAGGCTGACCTGTTATGATTTTGCTTGGAGGCTCCCAAGCAAGTGTTAAAACTTTAACAGAAGTTTCCTTCATTAAAAATGTTCATTAGTCATTCAAGTTAAAACAAGTATCATGGAAAAAAGTAACAAATGTTACTAGAACTCCCTTCCTCTCTTGCTTTCTTATCAAATGTCATCAGTGGGTACTGCTCTGATCCTGAGTGGGGCTTGCAGTCCAGGGTGAGCTTTGTTTTTTTTGTTGCCTCCTATCCCCCAGAAAAGTTAAAGAGGCAAAACTGACCGTGAATATGTTACAAACGAAACAAACATCAAATAGATCTTTGAGGATCTTTCTTCCAAATTTAAACAAGAAATAAATATGGCAAAGGAAGGCAAGCTTCACATGCTGTAAGCCTCTCCCAGGTAGTGCCTGAGTTGCCCTCCTTTTGCAGCCCTTCTTTGTTATATCAAAATGTGAGGGATTTCTAAATCCTGATTTGGATGCATCCCCCAGCAGAAGAGAGAAACCGACAATTACTGAACCAGGACAAGTTGTTTTCAGTTTAACAGGTTTTTTCTAAGCCAGGCTTGTGGTTTCATTTAAAGTTTGAATGCTTCCATTCTCTGAGAAGCCCAGTGGCTTTTCAATAGCAGAAGATCAAATGATGTTAATCAGGCAGTGTGACCTAATCCTCTAATTCAGCTGCCTTTTTACATTAGAGAAGTTCTTCTCATGTAAGATTGATTTGCTCTTAAATTGACTTCTTTTTTGGGGGGTTGGGGTTTGTTTTTTGTTATTGGCTCTTTTTTGTGGTGTTCTGTTTTTTATTGGTGCTTTTTTTTGTTAAATATACTATTTGGAAGTTCTACTCCTAGCTCCACAGACCTGGTACACAAGTAAGGGAAAACCAATTTCTCTTCCTTTTGTAGGTTTAGATATACTAATCCTAAGAGTTCTGATAGAAAATCTTGTGTTAATCACAGAAAGCCCAAAATTTTAGGCAACTGCAAAGAGAAGAACATTTTTCTTTCTGGTAATGATCCCACAGGTTACCTACACTGAATGAGGCTACTCTCATCAGCTATTGCCAACTATTAGGAAGGCTACTGTTAAGTGTACTTTGTCCTCACCCTGCATTGATATTTGCACATTTTCACCAAAGACTGAAACAATCTCCTTTTTGTTCCCTCACTTTTTCTGGTGTTGTGGCTCTGGTGCACTGCCTCATGTGATGGGGCTGTGGCACCACCTCTGGGAAAGGGCAGCTGGAGCAGCACTTCTCCACAGTGTTCCCACTTCCCTCCATGCTGTGCACCTGTGGGTGGATCACAGACACGCAGGATCACAGGAGAGAAAACACCCTGCCCGGCTGCTCCATGAACAACTGGTGGCTTATGAGATGCCCTCTGAGATGGCCTCATCCTGGCATGAGGAAGGGAGCAGCTGGGTGACTCCCAAAACAGTCTGTTGGACTTGGCCATTTTTTTCTGACACTAACACCAGAAGAGCTGTTGAGCTCCACAAGTACCAACAGATAGACCATCAGCTCTGGTTGTATCTACTGGCCTTCGCAGCAGCATCCCCTGACAAAGGCCACCGGAGGTGGGTCTAGCCAATTTATATACTATCTGCATTTCACTGTATTAAACAGTTCCAATGCACACACTTGGAGCTGAAACTCTGCAAAGCCTGGAGACAGCCATTGTTACTACTGGCAGCACACAGGGGCCTGCATTCCTGCACAAACCCAGATGCCACACCCTCCTGAAACACTAGGCTCTGGTCAAAAGAGCGTTAACAGCCAGCACAAATTAAATGTCATTTACTTAGCCCTAGTCTGGACTTGGCCAGGATTTACAGATAATAACGAGCCCACAGTTAACACTATCAATGTTAACCTACTTCTGATGACTGCACTGGCTTGAGCTGCAGAATGACTCTCAGCAGAAGAGGCCCAGCCCTTTGCACAGGTATCAGTGTGTGGTGCATCTCCCTCCTCCTTTGACAGCCTGCACAGGGCAGCACGGGGCTCCCTGGGCACAAGGACAGACAGGTACCTGCAACGTGTGGGCAGAGGGGAGAGAGCCACATGGGCACACATGTACCTGTCACTCCAGTGCTTTGCTCTTTTCTGTACCATTACTGAGGATTCTTGCAACAGAATTTTCAGTGGCTACTTCTACACTGTTGCTGAGATTGCTTTAGGTAAATATACAACGCAGTTTGGAGTGCTAAAAATGACCATTTACAGTGTCTCTTCAAGGAGGACCTCAGAAATGTTGTTCCTGCCTGTTTGGTCTGTGATACCCAATTATTTTGGTATATCCAGTAGACTACACAACTTTCTTCTTTTTTTCTTCTTCTTTTTTTTTTTTTTTTCCCCTCTCCTCTCAGACTGCAACACATGAATACAATCTCTTAATTACTTTTCCTGAAGATACTCTACAAACACAAGGTTTGCAGTGTCCATATTGGTAGGACACTTAAGAATTTTCAAAGTCCCATGTGTTATTATTGCTGTTACATCACCAGCTGCTAAAGATCCTCCTTATGAGTAATTCATGGGTCTGTCCCCAGTCATTTGGCCCTTGTGGAGATGATTTTCATATCACTGCGCCAAGCGTGTAGAACACCCCCTGTTCCCCAGCGCTATTTTCTTAAAGAAACTAAAGTATAACTTCACCTTCGCATTGGGTGGCAGCAAATGCGGTCGAAGCAGAAATCTGTGGGCAGAGAGCGCCATCTCCAGCTACCAAAAAATAATTACTTAGCTGTCACAAACCCACTACTTCAGCATGTCTCCTTTGGAATTGCCATCTGTCCTGGCAAAAGATGGGGGGGGGAGGTATTTGAGTCTGATGAAAGCTCGAGACAAGCTTTAACACTATCTTAACGGCCTGTAGGGAGACTTTGCAAATCCTTGCTAACATTTCTGAATGAAATAAAAAAAGATGCTTAAACCTGCAAGGAGCTGGGCTTCCCAAATTTGTTTCTGTTTTCAGGCTACTTAGTCAAGAATAAAATCAGATCAGATTTTAACAGAGCTAAAATATGTAGTATATTTTAGTCCTCCAGTCAACAGAGAGTCTATACAACATATGATACATTTGCTAAGTACTTGGAAAAGGCATAAACTGTACCTCTAGTACTGTTCCAGAAAGACTGGATAGAATACTATTATAAATAAGGAATTATTTTTGCATACACATTGCAAATTGCATGCAGAACAATTTCATTAATACAAATATTACAAAAATAATACATAAATACTACAAAAATACATTAAATTACATAATTCAAATATTACAAAATATTACCGATAACACAAAAAATACATAAATATAAAAAGACATAAATATAAAATAATTATGCCTGTTATGTACAAGTATATCTTATGTACATTTTATCCCACATAAATGGTACATATGTCAATGTACACTTTTAAAGAAGTTCTGTGCTGAAAATGATAACCCAAGACATTATTTATAGCGGATGCCTGATAAATTGTTGTCGACCAAGATGCTAAATTATATCGTTGCCACCCTGTTACCCAGCAGCTTTCTGTTCTTCCTAACACCATGGGAAACCTCAGGTCTCCAGAGCATTCACGGCTCCAAAGAGTTCAAACGGAGCAGAGATATGAAGTGCATGATAAAGTCATAGAATCATAGAATGGTAGAATCATAGAATGGTTTGGGCTGGAAGGGGCCTTAAAGATCATCTAGATCCAACCCCCCTGCATGGGCAGGGACACCTCCCACTAGATAAGGTTACTCAGAGCCCCATTCAGTCTGGCCTTGAACACTTCCAGGGATGGGGCATCCAGAACCTCCCTGGGCAACCTGTTCCACTCTCACACTAAAGAATTTCTTCCTAATGTCTAACCCACATCTCCCCTCTTCCTTGTCCTCTTGCTACAAGCCCTTGTAAAAAGTCCCTCCCCAGCTTTCCTGTAGCCCCTTCAGGTACTGGAAGGCTGCTATAAGGTCTCCCTGGAGCCTTCTCTTGTACAGGCTGAACAACCCCAACTCTCTCACCCTGTCTTCATAGGAGAGCTGCTCCAGCCCTTGGATCATCTCCGTGACCCTCCTCTGGCCTCATCCCAGGAGCTCCATGTCCTTATTTTAAATGTGGGTATGCTGCTTTTAATAGTGTTCTCTAAACTAACTGAATACCCATGGCTGGGGGCTGTGACCCCAGCCTCATTAATGTCATAGTAGAGTTTGTTCTAGAAACATAGCTTAAGAACAACAGTGGCAAAAAGTTGTTACACAATAAAACTGAAAATCATGCCTCCTCATGTGTGCTGTACAAGACTTGTCCATATTAAGGAATTGTTAAAGGATCTGCAAAAGCAAATAGATTCTAGGACATAAAGGGATATGAATACTAAACATGTACATCAAATAGAAACATTCAGGAAGAGTTAAAAGACAAAGCATCTGTTGTTACCTGCTAGCTTTAAAAATAGCATTCCCAAATCAGATACAGCATCTTACTTAAAATGCAAATTATTAAATTACTCGGTTATTTTTATGATCGTATGAGTTCAGAAGGTATTTGACAAGCGTTCAGAAAACCAAAGTTCATTTTTCAGCCACAGAAGCTGCAAGATACAGAAAGCTGATTGAGCTCTGTTAGAAAGAGACCTGCAAAGGACAAGAAGGCAATCAAGAACAGCTGGCATGGATTTATGAAGGACAAATAAGACTTGGCCAGCCTGATTGCATTCTATGAGGAAACAGCTGGCTACAAAGACAATGAGGGAGCAGTGGACACAACAGATCTGGCTTCAGTACGGCTTTTGATATAATTTCCCACAGCACTTTTGCTCACAAACTGTGGAAATATGGCATGAACAAGCTGGCTGTTAGATGCACGGGAAACTGCCTAGGCTAATGGGCTTAGTGGGTGGCAATTGGTGGCTTGCAATCTGCTCGAAGGCCCATAATAAGTTGGGTGCTCTAGAGGTTGACACTAGGGCCCATACCACTTATTGTCTTAAATCAAAAACCTGGAGGATGGGACAGGATGCACCCTCACCATCTTTTAATGTAAGTTAAGTTAGGGGGGGTGGTTGACACACTAAATAGTAGAGCTTGAGTTCTGAGGGACTTTGTGAAGCCTAGGGACTGGGCTGACAGAAGCCTTGACATACTCAACATGGAAAAACACAAACAAGGAGAAAAGCTCAGCCCTGCACCTGAGGCAGAATAAGCCTCTCCAGTGGTACCGGCTGGCTGGGAAGAAACAGGTTGGCTTCTGCTGAAAAGGACTGGGGATTATGTGAAAGTCAAGCTTAATATGAGCAAACAGTGTATTCTCATCCTAAAGAGGGCAAATCACACAGTAGCCTCCATCAGGAGTATGACCAATAGAGTAAGGAAAGTTACTGCCCCCCTGTGTGGCATTGGTAAGGTCCTGCCTGGACACAGGGACCACTCCAGCACTTCCCTAGATTAAGAAAAGGCATCTCCAGTGGAGGCCACCAAGATGCTCAGTCTAAATCTCACCACCCCAAGGGAGTGGTTGAGGGAGCCTGGGCCTCTCCTCTCTTCCCTGTTTAAAAACATAAGGGGCCATACAACAGCAACCTACAACTACCTGAACAACGACATACAAACATGACAGGGCTAAACTATCCTTAATAGTGGCAGGCAAAACAACAGGAAACCACAGACAGAAGAGGCTCAGGAGGTCCAAAGAGGACATCATGAAACAAATAATTTACTTGGAAGGTAGTTAACCTGGACAAACTATGCCATTTTTATTTTGGATGGTTTAAAGAGCCGTCATGACAAAACGGCAACAGGCATGACTTACTTTCAGCAGGGAGGCTGGGCTGGGCAACACCAAGAGGTCTTTTCCCACCAATCAGTTTGTGATTATGCAGAAATGTAAAGCTGATGACTTTTCTGGTCTATGATTCTTGTTTATTGTATTGTGGGAAGATAGCCTTAAAATAGCCACCAAAATGTTGTCAGGGCTTTATTAATTCACACTTGTGTTTAAGCATACACATGTGCAAAACTAAGAATGCTCTGCCATCTGTTAACATAGATGGTCTTTTCTGTAAACAGAGTATTTCGTTGCCACATTGAAACTGTTATCTGCTATTTCAGTTGGCAATGTAAAAATAGCAAAGAAATGCAATGGGTATTGAAAAGCCACCAGTTGTGAAGTTATTCGTAGAATCATAGAATGGTTTGGGTTGGAAGGGACCCTAAAGATCATTTAGTTCCAACCTTCACTAGACCAGGTTGCTCAAAAAGCCCCATCAAAGCTGGCCTTGAACACTTCCAGGGAACCTGTTCCAGTGTCCCACCACCCTCATGGTAAATAATTTTTTTCCTAATATCAAATCTAAATGTACCCTTTCTCAGTTTGAAACTTACCCCTTATCCTATTGCTTACATGCCCTTGTAAAAAGTCCCTCCCCAGCCTTCCAGCGTGTTATTTACTCAGCTTGCAGAAGTGATGAGAAGTGCCTGTCACCACACTCTAGGAGTCCCTAAAATAATTTAAAACTCTTGAGTGCAACCACTCTGATAACTACCCTCTCTTCTCTAAATAACGACATGAGTTCGCACTATTTACCTTTGTTATTAAAAAAAAAAATAAAATGCTACAGGTCACTGATACGATCAGTTCTGACTGAAGTATGAGTCCTTCCTTCCTTCCTTCCTTCCTTCCTTCCTTCCTTCCTTCCTTCCTTCCTTCCTTCCTTCCTTCCTTCCTTCCTTCCTTCCTTCCTTCCTTCCTTCCTTCCTTCCTTCCTTCCTTCCTTCCTTCCTTCCTTCCTTCCTTCCTTCCTTCCTTCCTTCCTTCCTTCCTTCCTTCCTTCCTTCCCTCCTCCCCCTGCACCCCAGAAGAGCACCCACCTCCCCTCACACAGCAGCGACCCGTGAGCAGCCCGGCTTCCCTTCCTGCTTTCCTCGTTGCAGTCTCAGTCTGAGTCATTATTACCGCCCCGCCGGCCGCGCCCTTCCTTCCCTTCCCTTCCCCCGGCACCGCCCAGCGCCGCCGCCCGGCCTGGGCCGGGGAGGAGGGGCGGGCGGAGGCGGCCGATGGCGGCGGGGCCGAGCGCCGGGCTGCTGCCCTTCCTGAGGCTGCTGGGGCAGCTCAAGGTGAGGGGGGGGAAGGGCCTCCTCGGCGGGGCGGCGGGCCCGCTCCGGGCCCCGGGCCCGCGGCCTTTCCCGGCGGCTCTCCCGCGGGTTTCCCCGGCGAGCACCAGTCTGGGAGTTAGGCCGTGTTGTTGGCGCCCGGCCCGCTCCGCGGCCGGCGGAGAGCGGGGGTCTGGGCAGCGGGGCGGCCGGCGAAGAGCCGGGGCCTCCCGGGTGTGCGTGGCGGCCGCCGCGGGGGCTGCGGCGGGGAAGCGTGGCCGCCGGCCGGGGGAGGGCAGCGGGGCCCGGCGCTTGGGGCGCGGCGCCGTGAGGCTGAGGAGGCACCTGCGGCTGGCGGAGCGCGTTCCCGGCCCGGCAGCGGCGTCCCGGCACAGCCGCTGCGGAGCCCGGCCTGCGGGGCACGCGTTTCCCGGGAACGCCGGCGCTGCTGGAGCGTGGAGGTCGCGGTGGGACAAAATTTCTGCTGAGGTCTCTGAAGCGAGGCCTCCAAAGCTCGAGGTTCTGACGCTGACGTTGCTGGGACGCTCTCCTCATGCAGAGGGTGCCGCGGACGGGCTGGGTGTACAGGAACGTGGCGCATCCGGAGAGCGTATCCGATCACATGTACAGGATGGCAATGATGGCCTTGGTGACCGAAGACAAAAGCCTTAACAAGGACAGGTGAGGCTGCCTCTTGTTATCGCGACCCTAGCTTAGTGTTGTGGGAGAGCGCCGACCAAAATGGTAAAAATGTCACCCCGAGGGAGGGAAGTTAAAATAGACTGAAGGAGTTTGAATTCCCTTCCCCTCTTCCCTCCATCCTTTGGACAGGGTGCTGAAAGGGGCTAAAAACTTTTATTGCTAAACTTCGAGTGCTGAGGCAAGTCTGCATTGCAGGGGCTCTGAGCTAGTCTTCTCTCAAGCCATAAGTAAGGAAGCTGAAGCCACTCAGTTAAAATACAGTTTGAAGCAGCAGACAGCAAAGACAAAGCCATAGACTGGGAGGGTTTTGGCAGATTAGCACTCAATGGCAGTGAGGAGCCTCAGAAATCACCTAGCATAGCAGAGAAAAGATCACGTTGAATGATTGTCAAGTGTAGTGTGGGATCATGCTTTCTTTGTCCCTTCAGGAGCTGATGTGAAGGCTTTTTTAGGTATTCTGCTGCAGAATGGCATAGCTCCAGAGCTATGAGTGTCATTATATACTGAATCTGGCATGGCTCCAATCAGATTACTTTCAACCTGTTGCAGGAATAATGGGAAGTGTGTAATGTTGTTAGTTATCACATCTAAAAAAGCCACTACATTACTGGCTAAGTACATTACTTTTGAATGCTGTGCTCTGGTACAAAGTGTATTTAAAACTAAGTCTACATTTACAAGCAGCAGTGGCTAGAAATAGGGAATTAAAATAATGTCTAGGTGGAAACTACTTCCCTTAGTAAAGGAGTAAAAAATGTTATGTAAAGTTTTAAAAGAAACCAAACAACTTGTAAAATATACGAAGGGGATACATAATGCAGTCTCTTAGCGTTATGAATAGCAAGACATAACTTAAAATGTTGAAAAACTAATGGTTATTTCTTCTTGTCAGATGCATACGATTAGCTTTGGTACATGACATGGCTGAATGCATTGTTGGAGATATTGCTCCTGCAGATAATATCTCAAAAGAGGAGAAACACAGGAGGGAAGAGGTATGGACTTAAGGTGTGAAGCCACATTTATAAAGAGTTCTGCATGTTTTTAATCATAGCATCATAGAATGGTTAGTGTTTAAAGGGATCTTAAGAGATCATGTAGATCCAACCCCACTGCATGGGCCGGGACACCTCCCACTAGATCAAGGTGCTCAGGGCCCCATCCAGCCTGCCCTTGAACACTTCCAGGGTTGGGGCATCCAGAACTTCCCTGGGTATCCTGTTCCTGTGTCTCACCACCCTCACTAAATAATTTCTTCCTAATGTCTAACCTAAATGTCTCCTCTTCCAGTTTGAATACATTACCCTCAAACTCTTGCTACAATGTTCTGGTGGGAGTGAAGGGACCCTCTAAGCAACATAATACCATCATTGGCATTAAAGAAGTATGCTACAACCAACCAAAGTTTTCATCTCACTTTGATTTTCGTACAGATACAATGCTACAGAAGTAGTTGGGCATTTATTCCTCAACAGGCTGGATTTTTGGTAGCCTGAATTAGTCATGTGGATGAGCCTTACCCAGAAGTGGGGAGCAGGGAGTAAGTGCACTGGGAAGGGTGGATAGCAATGTGTGGTGCCAGATCGTGTGGTTATGATAGACACTTAATTTAATCCATTTGAACAGGACTCCAGACTCAGGTGTCTTTTTTTTGTCTTGAGTCTTCAGGTGCAGCATGCCTAGAGTTATTTTAATTTTGGCCTTGTACCTACACAAACTGTTGGTTTGTCGTTTTTGGATCGTTGCATTATTTGAAGAAAATGTAAGCCACTCCTTCAGCCACAACCAGAGGGCAACTTGATGCCTCAGAAACTCTTTAGAGACTACAATTAGCTCTTCAGAGATTATTTATCCCCCACCACTTCTATGCTTACCTGCTTAAAACTTGACAGGAGGGATGGGGGAAACGCGACACTACTACTAACTCTAGGAGTAAGCTCTTTGCTAAGAAAGTGGAACATCCTTAAAGTAGTATCTTTACTGACTAGAATTCTGCTGGTTTTTTTTCCCAATGTATTTCCAGGTGTGTTCTTACACTAAACAAATAAATAATTACAACTCTTTGCTGGAAATCTCCAAAGGTTGTTTTGTCAGGGAGGATCAGGCTTCAACTTTGTTCAGAGAGAATACTCATTTGTATTTAGGCAATGAAAAAGGCTATTGAGGCTATGTATGTTTCAGAAGTTTTTTTAAGTATTTGTAGATCCTTCTGCTCCTGTTTCACTCAGTGAGGACTTTGCTTTTGACTTTGTGGGAAGGAGGGGTCAAGCATTAAATATTTAGACTGATGCTGAAATACTTTGTTGTAAAAATACACCAAGAGTAACCGTTTCCTGAGGTGGTTTGAGCTGAACTATCAATATGTTGCTTCCGTTGCAGAGTTCTCCTTTTTTTTCCCGTTGCTTTGCAGCTGATATTGAGCTGGTTCTGAAGTTTGCTGCTTGTGCAGTGAATTTAATCAGCTAGTCTCACCAAGGCCAAGGCAACAGGAAATTTACCTGCTTTAAAAAAAAAAACAAACAAAAAAACCCACAAAAAAACCCCAAACAAACAAAAAGAAACAAAAAACCCAACAAACAAACAGTTCTTTTTTTTCTTTGGGGTTGTTTGGGTTTGATTTGGGGTTTTTTTTGCTGGGTAAGTCACTTTGGCCTGCTAACCATGAAATCTGCTGAGCTGGAGCTGTAAGGAGGTGGGAAGAAATGAGACCTTGCTGCTTCAGTGTTGGGGAGCAGCAGATTCAGTTCAGTCATGTTGTGGAACTATGCCCTGTGTTTGAAGTGGAGGAACAATCATGGCCCAAAACCTTTGTCTTGCCTATGATGTTGATTATTTCAGACGCAGCCCTTGGTGTTACGAGGAAAATGGTAGAAATAGCACAGAAATTAGTCTGATCAGCTGGGAGAGCACAGAGCATGCAGAACAATTTCTGCTTGCTGGTTACACCATTAGTTTGATACTGCATTAAACCTTGTCCCAAGATTTTTGTGGTTGAACAAATGGTATCTCAGTCTGGGAGCACTGTGTTCTATTGCTGCAGGGTATTAAGTGGGGTTTTTTCCTCTGTTTGTCAAAATTTGACATTTTTAAGGCTTATGTTTTGTTGCCTGCCTGACAGTCAGTAGCTGTTCTCAGCCTTGCTAGTGGAAATGTGCTAGCTGAGTACTCGTTTGGGAGGGGGCAGGTTTTTGTCAACACTGGGAGTTAGACTTTTGAAGCTGCTTTTATGAGCTGCACCTATAAGGTGTTCAGATGTTGCCTCCACTAGTTAAATCTGGAAGGCAGAGCTGGTAACTGATGGCAGTTTCCTGGCATTTGACTTGCCTGTTTTGTTCTGGGCTTCTTTTTGGACTCTTGAAGATATCAGATGAACTTTCAGGTTGTTTTTCTTGTGTTTTAGACTAGTTCTCTAACAATTCACTTAGCAACTCCCATAAAAGAGTCTTTGAGTGGTCCTTTTGTTTCTCTGGCAGGTTTATGTAGAGGTGCGCTTTCGAATAATATACTGTGTAGTGTACATTCCTACAAACTTGGTAACAAGTAATTAATTCTTTAAAAAAAGTGATGATAAAAATGTGCTTGCTCAAAAAATGGATAAATGGAAATGGCTTCTTTTTTTTCAGGCAGCTATGCAACAACTGACCCAGCTTCTATCTGAGGACCTTAGAAAAGAAATCTATGAACTCTGGGAAGTAAGCTTGCATTCGTTTAATACTTTTCTAAAATTTAGGGTGACCCATTGTCCTTTTCTTGTTTACCAATGAAACTGTGCCATCTCTTAGTTTGATTTCAAGCAGGGTAGATTCATTTGCTTGGGAGATAAAGCTAATGGTGTGAGTCAAGGTCACTTCAGAATAATTTTCAAACGGAAACGCCAAACTTTGGCAAAATAACCAGCTTCTGTCCATGGCCTCACCTGTCCCAGGGCTTTGTTTGTACAACTGAAGGAAGAGTTTGTCCTCTATATACAGTCCTCTTGGATATAAATCTTGTTTTTTTAATGTGTCATCTCTTGTTCACATGTGGCTGTTTGCAGCTCATGACCTTTTAATACAGGAAAAAATAATGGGAGCTGAAGATGATATGGAATATTTTCTGCTTTTTATGCAAGTGAAAATTTATGTGGCTTCCATTTATTTATTATACAGCCCATTAGGCTAAAATATTTAGTAGTAACTTCTGGTTTAAACTTAAATGTAGTGTACTGACACAGAACAGTGCCTTTCTACAAACAACACATTGCTTACTGGTCTTGGGTATCTTAAATGTTTGTACTGGAAAGCATCTTCTGTATTTAAAGGTGATTTTTTGACGTGAATTCATGCTGTTAAATCAATGTCATCTTTTACACTTTCAAACTAGGGATGATAAGATTATTTCCAAACAGTTAAATTTTATAATTACTTTATCTTCTGGCCACAGTGTGCATGAGGACCAGTGCAGCTACAATCTCTTCTTCATGTGTAGTTGAAAACAAAGCATTATATGTTTCTTGGACTCTGTGACCTGAAACTGTATTTTATGCTGATACTTTCCCATTTCCACATGTATGGTAAGGGGGTAAACCAGCATAACCAGATCTGGGAAATAGTGTGTGTGCATTTGTTTAGTGAGCAGTGGTTCATTCTCCTTTGGGAAGCAGGTATAATTGAGGAAGAAGTTTTTGATAGATTAGTCCTGTAAGACTTTTTTTTCACATACAGTGTTTCTTCTTTGCCTTAGTCTTTTATGTTTTTATAAGTGCTGGTTTAGTATGCATTCAGTTCTTCAGCATGTTAAGCTTTTTATCATTCTCATTAACCATAATTTAATATTCACACACTTTTGATCACTTGCTCTTTGTTTCTACCTTCAGGGTAATTTGTTGGCATTCAGTCTCCAATGCAGCAGTATGAGTGTAACCCACATGGCAGCGAGTATAACCTAAAAATCTAATATTCACATGCAGTCCCTCTAGTCTTATTTTAAGTGGAACAACTAGGTGCTTCTTCAAAAGAAGGAAATAAAAGAGGCAGAAAGTAAGAAAGAAGCATTTGGACGCTTGGTATGATGCTCTGCTCTCAGCTAGCCGGAGGCATTTCCCTCAGATTTCTTTTTGTGAGTGAAGAAAGTTAAGGCCCAGAGCCAACAGGACAGAATCTGTTGCCTCTCCTGTCCTGCACTGCTCTGCCCTCATCCCTGCCCCTCAGTCCCTTTCAGCCTTACAAGGACTATTGCTTTGGATGGTATTGATGCCTCCGATATATTTTCACTTTATAATGTAATCCAGGTTTGAAAAAACGTGAAAGTAAATGAGCCAGCACACTTCAGCTCTGTCCTGCTTTTTTTGTTTTCAAGAGAAAAAGCACAGGAGTAAGTTTTAAAAGCCAGGCTGTGATGTTTGAGAGACGAGTTACTATTTTTCTAAAGTGTACTGTTAACTTTGCACTCTTAAACACCTGCAGGGAGGAGACAGTTTATTTCTGCACTGTGCACAGCTGTACATAGAATAGCTGATGCTTCTTGAGGTTAATGTGAGCTGAGGTATGAGTAAGATCTGGTGGGTTGTATGGCACAAAGAGGCTGGTAACAGATTGATTGCTGGAGGTGGGACAAACCTTTACAAGCAAAGGGCCATA
The DNA here is from genome assembly GCF_020740795.1 of Apus apus. NCBI lineage: Eukaryota > Metazoa > Chordata > Aves > Apodiformes > Apodidae > Apus > Apus apus. Next base: position 38,379,645 of record NC_067284.1, read on the forward strand.
GTTCTCCTGAAGTTCTTTATAATACTGCTAAGAGTTTGTTCTTTTTGGTGACTAAAAAGAACTGTAGAAATAAATTGATTTAAGAAAATAAGAAGCACTATTTAAACAATTTAAAGATGAGGCAAAGCTTAGATTGAAAGGAAGGTAAAAATGTTGAAATTAAATTGATTGCTGAAATAATCATCAAAATGTAATTGAAAATTCAAAGCATCGTCTAAATCCAAATAGAATAGTATATGAATCGATCTTGCCTACCAAAATCTGGATTTCTAACTTCCAAAGGTAAAGCAACAAGCATAAAAACAAACAAGCTTCTAATAGTATGTCAGGCAAGGAAGTGATCGTGACACTTCTCCAAGCATCACTCTGCTAGAATTACAACCCAGGATCTTGCCACTATGGTCACACACACAGTTGCCTTCTTAAGATGCAGAAGGAGATGCCATGTTCTTTGGTCAGTAGGAAAAACCTCTTCCTGTACTTGTGCTGCTTTTATCTGCAGAACTGCTGTGTGTCACAGATCGTGTGGATCTGAGAACACAGATGGGCCCAGTGTGTCCTTAAGCCTCTGCTCTGATAATTGGCAGTGGTGATGATGAATGGGGTCAGACCTGCTCAGGCTGTCAATGTATTGGTTACCTGCACAAAAAGAAGCCTTTTTCTGGGGTTACTTTTGGAAGTCAGGAAAATATGAGCTGATGAGACATGAAATGCAGTGCAGTAGACTTGGAAAACACAAAATGGCAAATCTGTCTGCAACCATCACTGGAAGCAAACAACAGCAAAATTGTTCATTTGACTAGAAATGTGAATGGCTTGTGATACATACTGATGATGACTGGAGAGAGGGAAAAGATAGCAGAGGGATTAAAGGACTTGAAGTCTGAAGGGGAGGAAACCCCTTAACTACTCCTCTGCCTATCTCCTAGGAAAGACATGAAGACATAAGTAGCTCAGACAGATTAGACCAGAGAGATGGAGGAGAAGTGACAGGAGAAATGTAAAGAACAATTCCTTCTAAAAACAGCAGGTGGTGACGAAGAGTGCAAAATAGGTCTTAAAAATAGGTGATTTTAATGCATAGGCACACGCTGTGGTAATTCATTGCCTTAACCAGGCCTGAAATGATACTTAGATATAAAATATTGTTAAATGTAACCTAAATTGTATATCTTATAGGGTTGTCTCCGTATCACCCTTGATTCAACCAAAGCACTTGCTATGTTTTTAAAAGTATACAAAAGAATTGTGTTCTTAAGTTCCATTGCATTTAATAGAAATTTAGCACATAGTTCCTTCAAGGGTTTTGCTGAATAGCAGTCTTTAAAAAGAGAGTGAAAAATAAAACTATCATGAATATTTATGGACTGGCTTGTACTGATGAAGAAAATTCTAGATATATAAAAAGATTCCAATACTCTGTTTAAAAACAACATTTATTTTTTTTCTTACAACTGCAAATCTATTCAGGAATATGAAAACCAGTCTACTTCAGAAGCCAAGTTTGTAAAACAGTTGGATCAGTGTGAGATGATCCTGCAAGCATATGAATATGAAGAGTTGGAAAACACACCTGGCAGACTGCAAGATTTTTACAATTCAACTGCTGGTATGACATTTGGGCTTACTTTTTCTTTCATAAATGAAATGAAATATATAATGCTTTTTTTTTTTTTTTTTTCCCACCCTAACAGGCATTCAGAGTAAGTGAGAACTAGTTATTTTCCTAATTGCTGAAGTACCCTAAATATTTTGGGAGAAACTTTCTGCAGTGTGAAAACACCTTACATTTATCTATATGTATTGAACTTGAATCTTACTCATGCAAAGTTCTTTTTACTGGACTTTTCACCTAGAGACAGGCCCCACATTTATTACACTTGCATGTGTTTAAGATCTCCATATACCATCAGAGGGCTGTAAAAGAGATCTCAGTCTTAACTGGTGCTCAGTCAGCAGCTTCTTTCTGCTTTGTTAGTGTTAGCCAGTGAAGTAAAATTTGTTATCCTTATGTGAGCTCTGCTCATGTGACCTGCCCAAGGTACATGTGAGAACCAGCTCAGTGAAATGTTCTAGGTGCAATTGTATTACTTTTTTATTCTGTCCAATTTCTTTCATCCTTTCCAAATCCTTTCCAAAATAAACTGATGGTGGAGAGAAAAAATAGGTAGAATAACAGTCTTTATTATTTTAGCAAAGGGAGTTGAACACCAAAAGATAACTGTGATCCCAAGTCATCCTATCCTGGGAAAAATACAAAACAAAACTATGGACAGACAAACTCAGGGAGAAGATGAACAATCACCAGACATAGTTCCTGACAGGTCCCATTTATACTTTGTTGACTCCTCAGGGAAATAATAATCTCTCTGAGAAGCACAGTAATTTGTTTAGGGAAGAAGGGAAAAAAAGAAAAACATGAGCATAGCTGGAATACTTGATATTGTAATTGACATCTTTGCCCTCCTACTAGAATTCAGTAACTTAAACTAAGCTGGTGTCTTGAGTAGAGCCTACAGCATGTACCCGCTGTGCACCTGTAACTGGGGTGGTTTCCTGTAGCAGGGTACATAGCATGGGAGTGTCCAGGTCAGGGTGCATCCTTGTTTTTTCAGCTCTTCAGTGTTTGAATAGAGCATGAAATATTTTTGTAAGTTTAGGGGGAAAAATAGCTGGAACTACTCTTAGTTATTCCATAGTTGGAATAAAATGGGAGTACTCTCTTGCTTACTAGGCTGGCATTTATTTTGAGCCTAAAGCCACATGGCTGCTAACCTTTCACTGCCAGCCTTTCACACATTGCAGAGTGAGAGCCTTTTAAATTAACGTTCCCTTTCTTTTCCTTTGCAGGAAAGTTTGTTCACCCAGAAATACTCCAGCTTGTATCTTTGATTAACACAGAAAGGAATAAAAAAATAGCTGCTACATCTCATCCACACTCCTAAGGTGTTTGTAAATGTTGTAGCTGTAATAAATCCCTTGTTTTACATTCTGTGCATTATTTTTCCTTCTGTAATGCTGCTGTTTTTTCCAGCATTTTTTTTCCTGTGCATTCACTCTTGAGAATCCCTGGACAACTTAGAAAGGAGCAGGTGGAATAGTGACCTCCCAGATCAGAGGTTATGTCAAGGACGAAATATTTAGAATGGGGGGACGAGGAGTTTTGGGGTTTTTTTTTAATCAGCCTCTGATTGATGCATTCTCAGTTATAAATAAATTCTCCGCTAGGGAAATTCAGGTAAGTTTCAACATTTGCTGATTGCAACCTAATCTTATGTAATGCACTGACTGGGCATCTTGTTCTGTGACTTTTAAGTAAGGATTTAAGTACCTTCTGTGTCAACTGGGTTAATATCTTCTCACTGTGCTACCAAAAAGCAAGACCAACGAGCACATTTCTCTAGAAGCTCTTGACAGAGCCAGACTTAAGATTTCTGTGGAGTGCATAAGCCTTAAGAACTGATAGTGGATAGAACTGGTAATCTCTCGTAATTCCATTTTCTCAATATGTTCATTGTTGCATATGATTTTTCCACTGTTCATGTGTTGCATCAGAGAATGGTGCTGATGTTTCCATAAGGCCAGTATTCCTGACTCCCCCTCACCTTGGACTGGCAGTTTTACAGACAAGTAGTTAATAACTACAGACTAGCTGATGTTGGGGGTGAACTTCTGGAGCTTGTGCAGTCTAATGCAAAAGTCCATGTGAAGCTGGCCAACCCTTGTTCATGTTGTTACATGCTGGCACTGATTCTGCTCTAAATGGCAGTTTTCATTGGAAGCAATAATGCTAATGCAAAAGTACAATATGGTTGTCAAGTAAAGCTGTAATGGTGGTAAATGCCTTAATAAGGCCAGTGTCTGCATGATTAACTGTTGTGTTATGTGTGCAGCTGGAGATTAGAGCAGTGTCACAATTACCAGATAATGAAGTTTGCACCTGAAGAAATTGGATGGTAAGAGACCTGGAGCTGGCTTCTCTGTCTTCAGCCTCATGTCAGATCAGGCAGCGTAAAACCAAATTCAGTTGTCATTGCCTTTAAGGGCAGGTGCTTTAGCTGAGCACACCCCTTTGGGCACCATGTCTCCAGGAAATGTGTCCTCTACACACACTTCAGGGGCCTGACAGGAGCTGGTGCTTTGTCCTGCAGCTGGTGCCTTTGGCAGAGGCACAGAGCTGTGTGCAGAGCTGCTGGCAGCTCCTGCCTCAGCCACCAGCACAGTGCACAAAATATGTAGTGTGTTGCTCCCACTGGGACCAACGTGGGATTGCTCCTCTGTTCACACAAGGCAGCAGTTGTGCATGATGAAGACCCTGGAAGAGCACGCTGCACTTCAGTGAGCAGCAGAAAACTAATCAGTGGTTATTGGCAGCCAATTGTCATACTGCAGGGGTGAGGCGGTGGGGCCTGCTGAGCTTTCTTCAGCATTTTATCCCACTGAGATGCACACAGATCATAGTCTCCATTAGTTTGCATTGAATGCCAAGGCTGAAAGAGCTACAGATGCATTGGAGGACAGAACTGAGAACATTCCTGACAAACAAGAAGACAAGCTTAACAGGCTGTTTGATAGAAACACAGCAGGAACAGTCAATTCCTCCAACATAGCAGGAGGCTTTGCTGGCTGGTTCTACACCCTTCTGCAGGGGACTCGGGGGATGCAGCGCTGAACCCCAGTGATCAGTGCAATGGTGCCAGAAAGGTAAATATCCTGAGAAACACAGACATGGTTTAAGCATGTGTTGTGTGGGTTTGGTTTTGTTTAAAGAAATCTTACAGGTACTTTATGTAAAATTACAACCCCATCTTCTCACTGCTGGTGCTATTGTTTGTCAGTTTTGGGCACTGCCTTTTAATAGAAACAGGAGTTGGTTGGAAAGAGACAGGAGAAGAGTGTGTGTTATCAGAAAGCATGCACCACATATTGGCAGGTTAGCAAACAGCCTGGGGAGGCCTCAGGCTTCCAAAGTGAATGTTCACATGTAGGAAAAGGGTGCTGTGCCCTGGGCCTGCGGCTTGTGCAAGGAAATAATCTGTCTTTCTTCTGATCTCCCTATCAGCACTGAGTGTATACATAATGGCAGCTGCTGTAATGGCAATAACATGTCAGGATTTCTATATGGAAGAGGTTTGGCCATCCTGCCTCCACTAACAGTCATAGCTACACAAATGCTCTAAATTATGCTCTTAATGAATGCAGCTTAAAGTGTTTTACTGCTTTCCCAGAAGCACTTTTCTGTGTATATGTATATACATACATTAGAAATAAAATAAGGTCTAAATCAGTGGCCTGTAGGAGGTGACAGTGCTTGGATCCAGTATTTTAACCTTGATTTGGCTGCTGTTCCCACTCAAAAGGTTGTCAATAGTTGTAGACCTAGAAGATGGGGTTTTGCCATGCAATTCACTTCTGCTGAACTTGGTTTAATAATTTTTGTCCTTTGAACTTCAGCAATTTCAGAACTTGAACCACAGGTTTCCATGGGGAATTTCAGGCCCAGAAGGAAATGAAGAGATTTTTTAAATTGTAGGGAATGGCAGATTTTGTTCTTGTGACTTACCTTGATGCCTGCAGAGACATAGAAGGGCTTAGAGATGCACAGTAATACTGGTAAATACACAGAATTTTTTTTTTAAAAAAAAGTCACAAAGTGTAAAAGAGTAAGAGAGAAATTTATTTTTAATAAGAACTAAGTTGACTATTAATAGCTTCCTTATTTAAATCACATTTATGCACAAAACCATGTAAAATAAGCTAGCAAAGTCTCACAAGAAAACTGTACTAAAAAACCCCTAATTGGAATTGCTTCCATGCTAAAAATCACACTCAAGCATTAGATATAAATGTCCAAAATTATGTCCTGTAGACCATTACGAAAGGACTTCCAGCGTCTTAAAAACTGTAACAAAAGCCACACAGGAAAGAAATCACTTAAAGCCAATTTCCTCACAAGATTTTAAGCAGTCTGTAATGTCAAATGCACTAACACTGATTTGAAATGCTCAAATAATGCATCCATTTTGAAAGCAGCCAAACTCTTTTCCATCTTGTTTATACTTTATTGATAAAGTTGTGTTCATCTCGGTCTGGTGAACTGAGTAATGCACCATGCAGACTGACAGGTGCTCACTAGACAACAAGATAGTGTCACAAGTGTGCTGCTCTTTTCTTGGAAAAAAAGCTTTCAAAAGATGCAAGAAAACATGCTGAAGCAAAGCTGAAAGATGACTGGCTGTTGGTGGCTAAGCAGATAAAATGTGGTTGGTGGGATTATAGCCTGGAGCGATGCACGAGACCATTTGACACCAGAAGGGAAGTACCTACTACTCATCATTGTAAGAGACCAGGGTTTATGTGAGCAGCTTGAAAATGCAGACTGAAGGAATGGGCTCTCCAACCTACAGCACTTCTTTAGCCAGTTCTTGAGTTGGTATTTTTTCTCTTAAGGCTGTATCTTGACTGAGGCTCATAAATACAGCTTCCCTTATTTTTGAGGGGAAGATAAAAGAGGCAAAATGACTAGAGGTTCCCTCCACTCCACTTCTCTCTGTAATTAACTTATACTGTCAAGTCTTACCAAACCACAGAGAGTAAGCAATGGAACATATATTTAAACTGAAGCTTTTCCAGCTACGATGATCATCTTAAATCATCAGCTGTGATCAGTTCAGTTTCTATATGAATAACTGGATGTGTCTTCCTGTCCTCTGTAACTCTGCTGACTAATGGGTGGAGGGCAATGCCAGACTGTACCAGTAAAGGAGAAAAAGCTTTTTGTGACAATAAGTGATTTAATTCCATTAAGAAGTAGATTATGTACAGATTACTCCTCAGCAAAGGGCACCTGGTATGGCTGGTAGACAGCTGGTATACAGGCTATTGCTGGCAGGAAAAGCCTTTGCACAGCACTGCATCCATCTGTCTGATGTGGCAATGAGAGGGAAACCAAGAGATAGAAAACAGTAAGCTAAAAGAAAGAAGAAGCAGAGACAGGGAGATTATTGGAAGGAAGTTATGTGGAAATGAAAACTATTTGGGTCACTTAACATAAAGTTTAGAGCATTACAAGTCAATGATTTGTGTGGTTTCTGTGGGGTACAAATTACCTGATGGCGCATCCAAAATAAACACTTCTTCATCACAAGGCAAGGGAGGCAATTTTCCAAAGCTGACAAAACCTTGTTGCACAAGTTGGGTGGTGACGGGGTTCTAAAAATCACCGGCTGGGCAAGTCTCTGAAGAGAGGCATGTGCAGCTCAGGAGGGCCTGTGGTCTAACACTGAAGCTCTTCTTCACTCTCGGGGAGCCGGGTGCCAGCAAGAGAGCTCTGCGCGCTGGCGTGGGCTGTAGAGCTGAGAACTTCTTCAAAACTGCCCCCTGCGTGGCTTGTCCCACCAACCTTGGTCTGAAACAAGGCAAACAAAGAGAACAGCAGGTTCCTCTGCTCACACTGTAGCATGATCCATCTGTATTCCACCCCATGGCCATGAGAGAGCTCAGGCAAAGCATGTGCAGGGTCAGGTTTTTCTTTGAATAAAAACAGTCAAATATAACAACTCCTTTTCTCCCCCAATTTCTAACGTTCTAGGCTGCAATCGTAAAACCTGCCAGTGGCATTTAGTCCCTAAGTAGGTCCCAAGCAGGATCCCAGATCCTACTAGTAAACTTACTGTGGTTCTTTCAAGCCTGAGAATAGGGCAAAACTTTTTACTCCATCCTACAACTGCAGCAGGACTTCAAGCCAAGCTGCCATTTTTCCAGCCTGTCAGCCACTGAATGCATAGGAAGATTATTTTAATTAAATGAACTTTGTGTCCTAAGTTTCCAAAGGGTTAATCCTATGTAATCCTTTGTTTCATCAGCCAGCACAGGAGCTTGCCTTGCTTGGAAGTTCAATAAAATAAGGCAGCAGTAGGCTTGATACTTGCTCCAACAGTCTGAGTTATGGTTACTAAAAAAATCTGTGTCCAGTCTAGTGGTCTGTGCTGACTCTTAGCAACTATTGGTCCATCACTGATTCTTGCAAACAACAATACAAACCCATATGTTGTTAAATGTTGGTAGGCCCAGGACTTGCAGTGAAAAGGCAGCCATTGTCTAGTAAAGCTACTACTAAGTTTTTATGGCAAAACTCATTAATTTTATTTGCCAATAAAACTTTTCAAAAGAACATTGAATCAGACTGATCAGAATGATTGTAAAAGTAGACTACTCCTGCACTTTTCCAGATTACTCAGGTAAGGTGCATGTGAGTTTGGACATCTCATAATCAGAAACATTAATGCAGTTTAATTTTCTGTTTGCTTTACTGCCTGCTCTTCCATTGGAAAACAAGAATGATGTGAGTCATTTTACTGAATGCCTCTGGCCAATACCCCAGTGTTTACAGCAAACATTTATCAGTGTTTTGGTTTTCAGAAAGTTGAAGAGAGTCAGGCACCCAGGTGCTGTTGATTTCTAGGGCAAGATGAACTAACACTCTCTCCTAAGAAAGCTGCAAGTCGAAACTCAAGAGCAAATAATATCTAATTTGAAATTTTACTTCCAAATGTATTAAATCTGAACATCAGTTTTGGCCAACTGTGGAAAACTGTAGGAACACTGAAGATCTGTAACCAATATGGGCAAGGGAGGAGGAGACAGGGGAAGATGATAATGCTACCACTGTTCTTTTGTGAGAAACCTCTCTGGGAAGTTCCTCACTTTTCTAGATCACATCAGGATCCTAGAACTAAAGGAGCAGTCTACGATCATCCCCTCAGTCCAGTCTACCTAAGCTTGCAAGCCTTGGAACAGAGGCAGGGAAAAGGAAGAACAGTGCTGAGACATTCCCAGTTGTCCCCAGCCTATGTTGGTGCACACTAGATCCATGACTCTATAGCTTCCTTTCTCTATTTGCATAAAGAAATGAAAGAAAAAAATACAGAGACAAGGTATTTCAGAAAATGTCTGTGGGCTTGCTAATAAAGCTGGGCAGTGAAGGTTTCATGGGACCTGGAAGATGACTTTAGACTCAAGATTTTTGATTTGTCCTGCTTAACTGATCCCTTAAAAGTTGACCTAAGAGCACCCTGAACATATGATAGGCTAAGAGTGGGTGTGACAAATAGTCTCTCCCAGAACATCACCTTTGCTTAATCAGCAAAATAAGATCAGGCTCCTCAAGCAGATCAGTGTAAGAAGAAATGGTCTTCAGAGCTATACAGCTTGAATTGACTTTTCCTCTTTCTCAGTGACACACCGAGGGACAGGAAATGGACACCTCTTCCCTGATGCAGAAAGGAAATCACTCATATTTGTCCTTTATCCCTCAAAGCAAGGCAAAAGGCTTTAAGCTGTCCCTCACACAGGCTGGCCTAAGCATAGGAGGAATGGATTTGTGGAGTCTGGAGTAGTCACAGAGCAAACTTGAGAACTAGAAGCCTTCAGAGTATGTTTAGTGACTAAATGGGTACCAAAAGTGCTGCACTTCTCCAGTGTGGTTCCTTCTAATTTGTGAGTGGTGAAAAAAGCAAAAAAAATATATAAATTTCAGACCTCAGGTGTGCCAATGAGCTGCACTCTTAATGGGTAGAAGGAGCATAAAGAGATAAGCAAGTGATATGCTTGACTGTAGCAGACAGGAATTCAGACCTTCCAAGCTGATGCACCCCACTGCATGAATGATTTCTCCTACAGTGAGGCTGAGTAGACAAAGCATTTTATCTTTATTTTATTGTTATTATTTTAGCAATTTAAAATTTTATCTGCTGTACAATTTCACAGTGGCACAGGAAAGACAGACCTTCCCACTGCACCTGCTGCTTCAGTTCTAGCTGTAATTTGCATTTTCTTTGACAAGGAATGTCCTTCTGCCCCAAGGGGAAGGCCATTTGCTTGTCTTTTTAATGCCTTCCAAGTTGCCATGCCCTTTGACATTAACCAAGTATTTTCAGTTCCCCCTAAAATCAGGGATGGTGCATTTGGCTCTTGTCCACTGACAGACTGTACGTGGACTGTGTTGGAATAGTTCTATTGCAGCAAAGGAAAATGCCAATTTATGAGCCCACTTGACTTTATCTGATGAAAAAGAACCAGTTTCCCCCTCCAGTGTGCCTTACCATGCAGCAAAGATTTGCTTTCTGCAAATGTGCCACATTCTGTCCTGCTATATAAGAGCCTTAGCAAGTGCTGTAAGTGATAACGAGAAACTTTGCCATCAGATCTTCCTGTCCCACAGCAAATACGTCAATGTAGATATGAAATTTTAAATCCAGACAAAACAAAAATCTGAGAGGAAACACATCTGCATTACAGAAAGACGAGTTCAGTGATAGGAGCCCCACAGGTAGTGTGAACCACACCTGAGTGACACGACAGCTCCCACCAGCTGAGTAAAGGGCACATCTCTTGAACTGAAACAAATGCAGTTCAGGGCTGGAAATTCACTCTGCAAGGCTTATGTCTGTGTCTGTTTGGCAGGGCACATCCCAGAACCCATGAGGCCCCATTGCTTTCAAAAGCTGACCTTGCATCTGCACATGGCTCTGCCTTGCACAGCATCATCAAGCGTGGTCACACCTTATGAGAGGTCTCTGCTTGCCATTTTAGTATGGCTGTTTTTTTTGACATTCCTGAGACAATTTGCTGACTTTGGCAGACAAGAGAAGTAACTTTTTAGCAACAGGGCAGACATAGTCTGCAAATTGCCTTCATTTTCCATTAGTGCTCTTGCAGTTCTGTGAAATTCTTGGTGGAACAGCAAATTCAGTCAGTTCCTCTACAAATAATAGGGACAACTAAGCTGTCACACTTGAACATGCACAGCCATTGTCACTCTGCCTCTAACCCTTACCTTAAGGCTTGTGACAGTGGTCTCAACCTTCTCCTCAAACGATTTGAAAGTTGGAGAATTCCTAGGAGAAAAAGGAAGTTAAGGAAGTCAGTTGCAAATGTCATGGGGTAACTCCACAATTTAATCAGTTTTTACCAGGCAACAATGCCAGGACAGAATGAAGAATGATTGATAGCACAGGGCTGTAGATCAGTAGGATATGAAAAGTCACTTGTGCTCTGTCAGTAGAATCCAATTATGGTAATTGCATAAGTATTTTTAAGCTACAATTTTGCAAAAGCAGAACCTGCCTAGTAATTGACATGAAACAGTGACTGGCCTGCCTACCCTCTGATACATTTGTTATGTTTTCAGAAGAGCAACCAGAGAATGCTGGCACTAGTGCTGCATTTCTATGGCTTTATTCATTTGTGTTGTTGCTGTAATTAAATTAACTTTTTTTTCAGCAAGTTCATAATCCACATAATTAAAAATATGTCAGCTTAATGTCCTGAGGGTAGGATGAAGGAGATTAGACCTATGTAGGGAGGTGGTCCCAAATGCCTTTGAAGAATCCTGACCCCTCACTCCATGATTTTGTGACTGCAGGTGTATCCTGGTGCTTTCGAAGACTTTAGTGACACTTTTCCAAGGGTGCCACTCTGACAAAGCTAAGCTTTTTTTTTGCCTTTCACTCACTGTAGAATAGAACAAAACACTGTCCTGGGGAAAATTGTGAGCTGAACATATCTTAAAAGAATTTCAATAAAAGGCGACAGCTGTGATTTTCCTTCTTAAAGCAAATAACATATTTGGTTTGCTGGCTTGCCTGACAACCTCTCTCTTTCTCTAAAACTTGAAACATAGCTTCTCTTTCATTTTAAATGCATTAATTTTTTTTTTACATTTCTTCCTGCAAGCAGAACTAATGTCTGCCATGTAATATTATGAATAGTATCAATATAATGCATTTGCTGTTTTAAAGTGAGAGTATGGATCCCCCCAGAAATTTGTAATCAAGTTGCCCCTCAGTTGCTTAGATGGTAAAGGGGACCTTCCTCTGCTTCTCTGCTCCTTGCTTGACAACTGAGAGCTCAACTATAGCATAGTTTGTGCTTCATTATTAGTGAAGACTGCAGCTCAGAAACTGTTGTCCAGCAGGTTTCCTCTTGTACTTTCTTTGCCATAAGAAACAAAGAGGTGACATGATCTACCTAAGCCCACTACAGTATAATGAAGCAGCTACTTAATTCAGGGTTTTTTCCCACCTTTTTTTTGGAGTAGAGGCAGAAAGTGATTATAGAAACTATTATGATGGAAAGCACAGGGTACCTCCTATCAACATGGTCAGCAGCATGTACTAAAAACATGACATCCATTTGCTTCTACATGAAATAAAAAGTAACTGTGATCTTTAACCATAACAGAGGGTACCATCAGAGTGGAACACTGAGAGAGAACCACTTAATCCTGGCAGGTTTCCATGCCTCTCTGCCATCTACAGGGACCGGCAACCACATGCTGGATGAGCCTGCACTTCATTTCACAAAGCAATGAAGCCAGTGGCTGCTAAAACAGTTCATCTTCTTTGCACATTCTGGGAACTTACCAGGAGGATGATGATGGCCTCTATTTTTGCAAATACATTTACACTATATCATCAGGCTAAGTTAAACTGACCCTAATTTAAGGAAAGGGCAAACAGAAGCTGATTGGAAAAATAATGCAGGTTTCTGCTAAATAGGTGACAAACTTTTAATAGGGCAAGTAGGGTCAAAACAAGAGACAAACTGAGTTTTATGACATATAGTTCACCCATAGGTCACAGTGGTGAATGCTTGCCTTAAATATCCACCTGCTGAAGTCTAATGAATTAGCAAGAAAGCCAGGGAGGGACATTTTCATAGAATCATAGAATGGTTTGGGTTGGAAGGGACCTTAAAGATCTAGATCCAACCCCCCTGCACTGTCAGGGATGCCTCCCACTAGATCAGGTTGCTCAGGGCCCCATCCAACCTGGCCTTGAATACTTCTCTCACTGTGAGCGGGTGGTGAGACAGTGGAACAGGTTGCCCAGGGAAGCTGGTGGATGCCCCCTCCATGGAAGTGTTCAAGGGCAGGATGGATGGGGCTTTGAAAAACCTGGTCTAATGAGAGGTGTCCCTGCCCATGGTAGGGGGTTTTTGCAACTAGATGATCTCTAAGGTCCTTTCCAACCCAAACCATTCTATCATTCTATTATGCAGTTAGGAGATTTGTTTTCCCCACATGCTTGGCAGGAAGTGGAGATATTAATGTATTTAGAGGTTGAGGGGTAAAAAGCAAGCTGAATCCTAATTTTACTGAGAACAGACAGAGCTTTACTTGAACAGACATGAATATTTGGCTGCAATCAAGTAAAGCATGATTATAGCCATTAAAATATGAAAGCACTCATATAAAATCCCTCCATAGGAGCATGAGCCAAAGCCTGCTGGAATGGAAAGCTTCTCTGATGCTAATGGGCTTTGGATGATGTTCTGTAGACAGCAAAATAACTGAATTTCAGATTCAGTAATAAAACCTGATAACAATCAACTACCCAAATACATCTCAGAACTGCTTCATTTACTCAGAGGCTTGTACAAGAGATTAAACAGTTAATACAATTAAAAGGGAAAAAAATCCCCAAACAACACAGATGGCCTATCCTGCAGCCCTTATCTACATGAATAACCTTAATTGATTGAACTGGGACTATTCATACAACTAAAAACTGCAGGATCAGGATCAAAGTATGCAAATCCCCCCTCAGTACACTGTTGAACATCACCATAGCAAACAGAATAGGGATAGCATATTACCTCATGGCAGGCATGCTTATGGAATGACGAATAGAGTAGCTGTGGGATGAAAGAAAAAGATAAGGAAAAAAAGCTGTAAAATCCAGTTTGCAACATGATTATAACATATAATTCTTTTTTTATTAATTTCAAGTGTTGCTACTCTTCCTCTCCTGATGGCAAGTTTGTTAAACTCACCTGCGAATTCCATCTCACTTTCAGCACTGAAGATCTTACCACCACATTCTCATGTCAACCAATCAGCAATTGAAAAGGACTCAAAAGAATGATGCAAAACAGGTGCTGGGAATATTCATTTAAATGATGCAGGCTCCTGCTATCTACAGAGACATGCAATGTGAGGCAGAGGAACAGAGAGCTACCTCCATGCTCCACAGCAGCAGAGGATAAGCTCTGAGCTGGGTGAATACAGTACACCTCAGGTTTGTGAACATAAGCAGAGCTGGTTCAAGGCAGCAGGTAAGTAGGCAATTGCCTGCCTTTGTTGCATGTACCAGATATGCTGTCCAAATAGCCCGTGCTGGGCCTCAGTTTCTATAGGCTCCTGCACAAGAGGCTACTGCCTTCAACCAGACAAGCAGGTCTCTGTTGCTGTCTCCATCTCTCTAGGATGTTTCACCTCACACCTCAACATTACCAAGTGTCCACAGCTCTCCTCACCACACCTCCCTCCTCAGGCTTCCCAGCAGCAAGATTATTGGAAGGTTGGCAAGAGGAAGATGGAGCCTTGGCATCCCTCAAACATCCCCAGGTTGTCTTGCACACCTTTAACCCTGCAAGTGGCTGCCCTCTCTAATGTACATATAAACAGCACGTGTTTGTTCTAAACTGTACAAATTCAGAGCAGCACTCTGTTAATATACACACAAAAGATATTTTTTTTCCAGCCAGCATAAAGATTCAGAAATGGGGGTGGGGGAGGGGGTGAGGAAGAGCTATTTGGCAAGCAGGTGGGACAGAGTGATTTTATACAAACTGTTGTGCATATTTTAAGGCTTCTGCTAAGCTCAGATAGACAAGAACTGAAAGCAGACAATGCAAATGTTTCATGTTCAATTTTTCACATCATTTTTAAGACTCATGAAAGATTAGCCCAAACATTTCACAAATGTGGCACATCTTTAACAACCCTAGTTAAATTAAACAAGCATGCTTACCATCTTAGTCTTGTAACATATGACAAATAGGCCAAAATAAGAATTTGGAAGTATTTCAGCATAGGCTGGTCCTCTTCTAAGAACAAAACATTTCAAATACAAAGGTCTAAGTAAGAAGATTACATTGTGCCAAATAAAATTTGCACAGCTTAAAGATAGTATGTGACAGACAATCTGAATACTAAGTGCTCATTTCACCGAGTTCATCTTTTAGTTTCTTTCAAGAGGTAAGGATGCAAGTTTTAAGAAAAAATTCAAGCTCTGAATATAAAGAATGCTTTTAATCAAGTTAAGAACTTGGCCTACTATTGGAAATTTCCCCAGGACCCAAAACTCTTTAAGAGTCAGCATGTACATTTAATGACTAACAGACTTTTTCTTTATTGAAGGGGAAGTAATTAAATTATTTATACAATGTTCATAAAACTCGGCAGAGTGAATATAATTTTTACAGAATGTTTGCTGTATATGTTCCAAACTGACAGAAGAAGATGTTTGAAAAAATGGGATTATATATAATTGTTGCTCAAGAGCAACATCTTTTGAATGAGTTCATGATTTGATTTTGAGAATAATCTACTCAGGAGCAAGGCAAACACTTAGTCAAGTCCTCTCCTTATGATACTCACCATGCTGTAAAAACATTTAAGTAACACATGATTTTTATCATATATAATGATGCTCAAAGGAAAGAGGTTATTGCATTACATTCCATAAAACAGATCTTGTCAAATACAGAGGTGGTATTAAAAGATAGTAATGTATCTTACCCAATTGAATGAGATCTGTGGTGGATGCATGAGGGAAGAAAAGCAAGAGTTAAAAGTATTATGAAAATGTAAAAAAAAGATACACCTCAAACTGCCCGAGGACAAAAATAAAGTCATTTGCATTCAAATCTCCATACTGGAATTCACACTAGAATGAGGATCAGTTGAGATTCCTTCAAAGTAAAAATTTTCACACACTTCTTCACTACAACAGTCAACAAAGAATGGAAGTTTTGTCTCCTGAACTTTTGTGTTCTCCTCATTAGATCAGATTCAACTGATGCAAACCGGTTTCCCTCCCAAAATCCTGCCTTATCCTCATTAAAGAGAAAGTACTGACAATATGGAATAGTACATGTACATCAGCAGCAATTGTCTTTTTCTTTCCCTCTGGATCTCTTCATCATCTCTCAGCTGATACGGATATGGCAAAAATAAGGCACTTTGAATTACCAAGATGACATTTTCTAAAATACTTCTTCCTTGTTGAAAGCAATACTTGAAGCACTTGGACTCCATTTTCCAGCTCACAAGCAACTTAATTAAGGCAGCAGAAGTGAGAGAGGCACACTGATATACAATGTTCAAAGGGTGTCATTAAGGTTCCAAAGTCAAGAAATTATGAAGCAGGCAGTCTCTCCTTCATCTGTGAGAGCCTGATGTAGTCTTTAATTACAGACCACTTCAAGGGAACACCTATCTCATGCAGTGAGCCACAAAGGTAGCACACACATTAATGAAACATCTCTTCAATACTTATTTTTCATATCCTTTTTCCATGTGTGGTGTGATGCATTATTTACTGCAAAATATGCATACCTTGCTCTGAAGAAAAGCATTGATTTCTTCAGGATTATTTACGGGGTTATGAAAAAAACAACAACAAAAAAAACAAATGAAGGGGTGTCAGTAGAATGAGAGAAAACTGCTTCACCCATCAGCAAAATAAACACTCATGAAATTACATTCTGAAGCAAGACAATATTACTGTTTCCTTTATGGGGGATTTAGGAGACACACAGTTTTAGGAATGGTAGTTTTGGGTATGAGAGCTACAATATTTCAAGGAATTAATCTCCCAATGAGTTTGACAACAGTTTTAAGTGCCCAGAACATCCCTAGATCACAGAAGTCCTGGAAATGCACAGCAATTGGCAATGCAAAAGCTCCACCACAACAAAAAACCCTAAAAGGCACAGCAATAAAAGCACAGCAATAAAAGCACAGCAAGAATCAACTCCCACAGCGCTAAAGTAGATTAATTATACCTGAACTGTATCCAACAGATATTGGCCTAATCTGCTTCCAAAAACCTCCAATGAGAGAGATTTCACAGCCTTCAGAAATAACCTGTGCCCTTGTTCAGCTTTATAGCTCAACACCTGTTTTTCCTGATCTCTCACAATTAACTTATCACATCCTTCCTCTCCTTTCGTTATTCAGCCACAATTGTCTAACCTAAAAGCCAACTTGTTCAAACACTCTCACTGGCTGTATTTTCTGAAGCTGATTTTTGACTTTTTAAAATTTTCTCCCCATTCCTTCTAGTTCATCTGCACAGTCTTCCAAGGGTGGTGCCCTGGCCTGAATGCACGTGCTAGGCACTTATCTGCAAAGCTGGCTGGTCAGTGCTCCCCATCTCTGCTTTTAATTTTTTTCCACCTGTTAATAAAGTGCCTTACACTTTTCTACACTGAATTTTATTTTATCCTTTTAAATAATTTTGAATTCTAATCCTGCTGTCTAAAGTGCCTGCATTCCTTCCCACTGCAGTCATCTGGGGATTTTAAGCGTACACATGATGCCATCTAAACCTGTAATGAAAATGTTCAAGAGTAACAGACTCAGGATAGATGCCTGCAAAATCCTGCATTATGGTGAGTTACTGACACCTGTTCTTTGAATATAATTTTCAGCTCCCTCTGTCTTCTTCCTGCTTAAGCTGTAACACCTAAACTATATTTCTCTAGTTCACTTACAGGAGTGAAAACAGTATGGACAGCCTTATCAGAGTCAAGCTCTATCATATCTCCTGCCTCCCCTCCATCTTCCATAAGAGGCACTATCGGTTCAAGATTAATTGTTCTTAACAAAGCCTTCTACATTTTTGCCATCATGCTATCTTCTAGACACTTAGAAAACAACAGGTTAATGCATTCCCCCAATATCTGCTTTGTACTTCCAAGAACTTCCCTTGCCCCCTTCCAGGGCGATGAACTTTGCCTTATTCCACCCCTCTGGTACCCTATTGTCCCTTCTGTGCCAATTCCCATCATCTCTAATGGGCACATTTAGCCACCTCAATCATGCCCCCAAGCTCTGCCCCCTGCAGCAGTCTGTCTCTTCCCACATGTGTCTTCCAACTCCTGGCAGGAATGAGGTATTATATTACCTTTACTCATCTTTAGAGCTGGCTTATCCCAGGCACTGAATTTGAAAGGGGTCTGTGCAATCATGTAATTAAAGAGAATGCACAAGACAGTTGAATAAAGGATGTATAAGCAGTATAACTGCTGACATCCTAATTTGCATGCATGTCTTTGTTATCTTAATCTTTAAATGCATTTACTCATGTAGTTGTAATGTATGTGTTAGTGTGCATATACTAATATAGTGTGTGTAGCTTCCTGATTTCATTTTTTTGTAAAGCAACAAAAAAAATCAGGAAGTCTCTCACTTGGTATTACAGTTTATTTCTAAAAGGCCATCAGCAGGGCTGAAACTCTCAGATCCACACAGACAGCTGTGGATCTGTCCAGCAGAACTGCATGAAATGATCCAAAACCAGTATGCAAAGGAGCAATGGAAAAATACCCTCAACTTCATATCCTGTCTGTGCTCTACATGTCAAGAGCCATGCTGAAATGTCACTGTAACCTCTGCTTCCGAGAGATCTGAGCCCATGCTACTGCCCCATGAGTGACCTAGGATTTCCCTCTATCCCTTCGCCTTGCTTCTCCATGTCAGAAAATGAGAGAAAGGAAGTAATACCTTATCATATATATCAGAAGGCCCAAGTCATGCCATGCTTTATGTAATTATAGGATACTGGCTGTACCACTTGCTTCTTCATCATCAAATGTCAAGAAAACTATCCTAACTGAGAACTTAACACAGTAAGTGACCACAAAAAAATGACAGCGCTGGTAGTTCATATTTTCCTGAAAAATTCTCAACCAGATTAAAGGTAATAATTTTTATCAAAGAAAGTCTCTAGGAACAAGCTTCTTGATTAATCAAAAGGCTTACGGACTTAAGTCTTTGCTTTACACCCTTGGCTAAGGGGCTAATGGGATAAATACCACCCATCTGCTAGGCAGAAGCATGATCACAGTGGTGGGTTGGTACTGACAGGTAGGACAAAGGAATTTGGTAGCAGTCATTAATTATGGGAAATATTAAAGGATTTATTACAGGAAAGACATTTCTGCCTTTGCACAAGCAATGTGACCTGAGAAGTACGGAATTGTTAGAGTCATCCCTCCCTCTGTGATCAAGAGCCAGTGTTCAAGGTATTTGCACACCAACTCTGTGGTCACTGCTGTAGGATCCAAAGGATGGAAGCAGCTACAGGACCTGTTCACTGAGCACTGGGCTTGTCTTGGTGGAGAAAGTGTTAAAAAGTGTTAAAAAATGAAAATAGAGGATGTATATGTGCCACACTCAGCACGCACATCTCATCACGCGTTTCTCAAAAATGTTCAACTACGAATGCAGGGAAGGCAATAAGAATAAAGTTTGGAAAAGGGCTTGCAAAAGCAACTCATGCATCTGGAACCTCAGCCTGGAAAAGAGGGAACTGAAGGGAAGTAGGATAAAACATGAGTGATGTGAAGGACAGCAGAAGGACTACACTCACTGTTTCTCCTAATAGAAGAGCCAGAGGGTATCAAAGGAAAGACCAGGTGGACACACAATAGGTAAAGGATGAACAAAGAAACAAATTTATTTACCACATAACTATCTGTTCATCTGGGGAGAGGTGAGCTGTTAGAAGTTCATACAAGTTAAAAGAAACAAAAACAAACAAACACTTCAGAGACTTAGAAGTGAAAGCTCAAACCTCTGCTTTAGAAAGTTTTCAGCTCTCAAGATTGCTGAGTGATAAAAAACATACTAGAAAAATGTGACTGCATACCTCCTTATTCTTACATCATTTTTTAGACATCTAAGACATATACTACCTATGGATGTTTAACTTTATCGAGTCAAACAGTTCTTAGTTTATGTCCATATCCTGGTTGCAAGTCACTCACCATATTTGCATTTTAAACTGCAATGTGGAAAATGTCATTGTAAATTAGAAGAAGATTTTTCTTGCTTAGTTTTACCTAGAAAAAACTATAGTACTTCTGTAGAGGGTTTATCAAGCTGGATGTAAAAGGTAGGTATGAGGGTGTGACTCTAAAAATTTTTTAAGATTCAGTGTAAAAATTTTAAAAGTAAAAAAAAAGCTGCCAAGAACTGAAATGGCTTCAGCCATTTACAGAAAAAAAACCCAAAACACAACAGCAAACAACCAAACACCAAAACCCAAACCAACCAACCAAAAAACCCAACCATATATATTTGATAGACTGTAAAATGGATTCAACACAGTTTTTAAAATATGGTTACCTCACGGTAAAAAATTAACAAAAAAAGTGAGTACATGCCAGTATCTCTAATAAATGGCATCCTAATTCTGCAGCTCAAAAAATATAGAGTTACTCATGTCCATTTATTTAATCACAAAATCAAATCCCTAAAATGTCTGAGAAGTTCTGTAATCCTGTTGAAAACCGAAGTGCTGGTCTGCAGCATACAATTTCTTCATTTATGCTGTCATTCTGAAAAACTTTAAGATCAGCATTTTTAAAGATACATCAACATATAAAGTCTGACATTTAAGTTGTACTTAAGTGCAGTTCTTCTGACCTCATCTCCTGTTATTTTCAAGTATCTTTCTTTTATAAACACAACTGCAGAACAAAACTTTTGCATTTGTCCATCTTTAAAAAGCTGATAAAACAGCCTGAAAAGTTCATTTTGAGTTATCTTTCCACAAGCAGCTCCAATGCAGGCTTGTTTTCTTCAGATTATGTTGGTCTCCAGGTTCCATATATGAAAAAAATTGGGTTAATAAAGATTTTTTTTTTGTTTCATTTTACTTGTACCTTTCCTTGAGATTGCAAAGTTATTCCAAAAGGTACTGAAACTGTATCTTTTAAAAACAAAAACCAAAAGGATTCAAATGGGAACTACATCTCCATTCATTGTTACCCTTCTTTATGACTGAAACCACAAATGTAGTAGATTGACTGCAAAATACTTGAATCCTTAAAACACTAATGCAAAAGGAAAAGTAGAGCTAACAGATGACATATACTTTTTGTCCTGAAAATAAGACCAGAGAAGCAACAGATCCCCATACCTCATATCTCCAAACTTCTTGCTGATTGCAGTTCCTACATTGCTGATAGCTGCTGTTGCTTTTTGTCCTGCTTGGCTCAGGGTCTCATGTGTTTTCTTGTAACTGGAAACAAGAAATAGAACATAAATATTCATAAGTATTTAAAAAAGAGAGGCTACAATCCCCTGCAATTGATTCTTTTTTCCTTTATTTCCACATCTTAAAGTTCCATCCACTGAGAGGTTAAGAAACCTATTAACTGTAATGCAACAAATTACCAAGATGCCCACATCTGCACAGCTGCCCAAGTGCAGTTTTATCCTGCTGTGAGCAAAAGGCCTCCAGAGCATTTCTTCATTGTCCCTCTCCCTCTGGCAGATAACATCACCTGAGTGGACAGTGCAAGCTGCTTAAAAGTAGACTGCAGTGATTTGGTGAATACCTGTTTGATGCAATTTCTGTACACGTACCTCAAATAAGCATTCTCACAGCAGACATAGACTTTTTAGCACAGAAAAGAATCAGGACATGTACAACTTTGTACATATTAGGTACATTGAAAACATACACTTCAAAATGATATTTCAAATTAGACAAAATTGATCAAATTTGTTTCCAAATGCTGAAATATTTTTAATTATTATTATTTATTTAAAGGAAGAGGGTTTTGGGAGAGACAGAGAAAGAAAGATGAAAATATCTAGACATGAAATCCATGCTATAGCACTGCATCCTTTCAGAAGATGCTCATGTCACACATTGCGTGTACATTCAAATACAGAAGCATCTGAATTTACTGAACCAGAAAATATGGTCTGACCCACACAGAGTCTTCAGAACAGTTAAACTGCATTCTCAGAGTGATCAATAAGCTTTTCTGCACAGATGCTTTTTTGCTGAGTAAACTAACTCTAAGCATGTCAGAGGCTTCCTTCCCAGTAAATTATCTGATACTCCCACTGACACAAACAAGTCCAGAATTAGAAATGTTGACCTAGTAACAAAGGACAGCAGATTATAACCACACTTGTATCCTGTGGTGCATGTTGGCAGACAAGATCTGAAGAAATTATTGTGAAAAAGTCAGAAATACTATTCCACTGGTTCTAATCCTCCTCTGAATAAATTATTTTAAGCTTGCAAATGTGTACCAAAATACACTGAGGATGAATAAAAAAAATCCCACTGCTTAATTCCTGGAACAGAGTATTTTCTTTGTACTTTCAGGTATATGAAAGCAATGTAATTTTATGGAGGCAGGAGGGGAAGTAAAGTAAGATTAACATTTGCAATATGGCACATCACATTTTATGTCAGGTGCTTCTAAGCTTTAGCAGTAACTACTGCTTGAAGTCCTCTCTTGAAGATTGTGTTTTACAAAGCACACATCAGAAGGCAAATGCCAAGTAATGATCTATTATTTCAGACAACATTCTATCAACAAACCATCTTCCCCAACACAAATATTCTGGTTTTATGTTTCTAAGCCTCAGAACAGCTTACAGACTAGTGACCTAAGAAGTGCCAAGTGAAATGGCTCCTTCTAGGAAGGTGCTAGTCTATGTTTTCACTGAGTAGAAAGGCAATTTGAAGGGAAAAACTTAAACCAGGTAATAAATCTCTAGAAAATTAGATTTAGATAAGCTGAGACAATCACATGCACAACGCTGAATGACAAGAGCTAAAACATTGCAACAGTGACAGAAGGAGATGAAATTATAATGAGAAAGGTAAGAGCACTGATTATGCCTGGTTTGTTTCCTCTGGCAGCATACAAAGGCCACCAAAAAGATTGTTTCCACTGTCTCTTTTCTCCTCAGCCCTGCTGTCTGATCCTGGACATAGCAAGACTGCAATGCTGTTATTTTAATGAGGCGTCATTCTCTAGCTTAGCTAGTTTAACAGCTCTGTCATTCTCTTGCTGTCAGTGGACACACTCTCATATAAATTAGAGAGACATTAGTGATGCTTCCATCAAACTGTGAGCATGCAGCTTTTTGCTAAGTGCTGCCTATGAAAAAAAAATATTCTAATGCCTGTGGGTTTATACATATATGGACATTTCTTAAAATGTCTACATTATTGCATACACGTCTTTAGACATTTTCCTAACCGAGAAGTTTCCTAAACTATTCAGCACAAGTGGAATTTTGTTGATGACAAAATGGAAGTCCAAGACTTGCCTTCCAGGCCTAAAAGCTCCTTGGTAGCAGAACCTATTAACACACAGGATGACTACACACAGTAAAATGCTTTGCAGATATCCTTCTGAACTGATTTTTTTAAGAAGACACATTGGGGTCAATTTTATTCAGGCATATTTAGCTTTATCAAAAAACATGTCCATGTCTTAGCTTTCTGCTTCAGGTTCTTCACACTGTGTAAACTGTTTAGAGAATAGTTCCACTTTGAGAAACATTAGAGTCCCCTGTGTATTTCTGAACATTACGTTGGTCAGAACACACTTTCTGGGAACTGGCTGAAACGACACTGATTTTGTCATTCCAACTAATATTGTGTTTTTTCTGTAAATCCCATAAAACCCTACATCCTCCCCAGTATTTCCACTAACAAGGAAGACATGGAGACTGCATTTATGTTCCTAATGCTTTTGACATTACATAACAGCTTAAATCCAGCTAAGGCTGTTACACAACTGGTCTTTTTTTCAGTACTAACTTCAGCAAAAATGACCTTTGACATGAACCCACCCCCTCTCTGTCTCCTTCCCTCCCTCCAGCAATGCTGAAGAAGAGCTTTAAGGGAAAAAAATATATATAATTGAAGGTAAAAATGCAGTGCAATGTGCAATACCTGTCAGCAGAGACCAGAAACATTAACTTGCATATTAGTAGATCTCATTCATAATTAGGTTTAAAATGAAGGGTGCCCCCATCCCTGCCTCTCCACCATTATGCCTTCTTCATCAACAAATTATTCTTTTACAGAGCACATTGCCTGACTGTAGTTAGTTATGCTTTGTACTGATCTACTGCACAGTATTGTGGTTCAGGTATTTTAATCATCATAGTTATTTTGTATTTACAGCAGTCATTTGATCCCTTGCCAAACACTCTGGTAACAATGATCTCTGCAACGTACTCTGGGAATCTTCTCAGTTGTACATAGCATTAAACATTTGGGCCAGCAGTTTTCATATCCTCATGTAACTCACATCCATTCGCAGTTTTGTTTTAATTCACTGAACAGCTTGCAGAACTTTCACCTAAGAGTAGAAATAAAGTTAGCTATTCCACTTAAGACCTACTAGCATTAATTCCTTGGAAGAAGTGCTGTATGCATGGCTTAAGCCCTCCTAACACCAGCAACTGCTCCAACACGCTAAGTCATCTTCACTGCCTGTTCACTCTCACCCTTGGAGCCACCATTGCTGGCAATCGTTACGCAAGTACTGACCACCCAGCTTGTCAGGGTGGGTGACAGCATCTCAACAGGCAGTCAGCCTAAAACAAGGTCAGGAACACTGCACCTTAAGACAGAAATGCTCCACCAGAAACCAACTCAGAGAACTGAGGACACAGATACTCAAGGTATTCCACTTTCCACCCAATCCATGGCATACATTTTTACACAAATACATCACTAGGCTCTATACCTTTCTTACACTAATACAACGTCACCATAACCTTCCACGAGTTTATCAGCATTATGGTAGACACCCAGTAGCATTTGTCAAAGTAGAACCAGGCTGCTTGATTTAAGCAGTTAAAGCAGGAATGCCTTCTTTGGTTCTGTGGCATCTAAAACCACTCCATAACATAGAAGAATCGCTGGTAGTAGCTAACACAGATCATATTCCATGTTTACTTATCATTTTTCACATAGTAAATATTTTTAATGTATTTCACAGACAAGAAGGACTAAACAAACATGGTACGTAAATTGCTGTCACAATTGTAAACTTGTAAACAAAACTCCTGTGTCATTTTGAACATTACATTTTATATCACATTACTGTAAGAAATGAATGAAAGAAGATACTGTTTCATAAAACACAATAGGCAAAGGAAATAGTGTTTCATATAGAGTATAGCCAGGCAGCAGACATACAGAGAGATCAGAGAACTAGACACTTAAATGACCAAGGATAAGACAGGATAATCATACTGCATGCTATTTGATCTCATCTCAATTCAGCACAGAAGTGCACTTCCATGAAGAGTTAAATCTAACCTTCCTTC
This sequence comes from Apus apus, assembly GCF_020740795.1. Classification (NCBI taxonomy): domain Eukaryota; kingdom Metazoa; phylum Chordata; class Aves; order Apodiformes; family Apodidae; genus Apus; species Apus apus. The sequence continues at coordinate 38,404,825 of NC_067284.1, forward strand.
ACAGGTGCAATACATGGGATGCTGACAGAAGTAGGCTACAAATATAATATTAATATTTTGCATGGCAAGCTGCATATTTGACCTACTACAGTAAATTATGAAGAATTTTAATTTGGCTTGAAAAATGAGTACATCTGCTAATTAGTGCATCTTCATTCAGCATTGTGCCTCTGTGTTGATGCTTGCTGACAAATCGATCCATTTGAGAAACCCTCTTCTGTGTTAAAGCTTACATAAGATTCAACATAGTGCAAACAATTGACAACAAAACCATACACAGTAGAGCAGAGCCTGGCAGCACAACCCATGCCCTATGGAGCTTGCTTCTTTTTAGTTTTCAAACCATTAGTCAGCTTAAGAATGACATTTCTGGAATCAGTGTAAAGCATCTGGATCTCTGAGAAACTCTGAGCTAGAAAATATTTTTCTGTCGATTTGCTGTGAAAAACAAGGCTCAGCATTAAGTAAATTATGTTAATGCTCAAATTAAGTAAGTGCATATTAGAATGGCAGATAATATGTACACGAAACATTCTCTAAGAGTATTCATATTGTTATTTTGCCCACCAGTGAACTCTAAGGTGTTGTGGGGTCAGGTTTTTTTTAGTGCTCAGGTGAAACTCATTCCAACTTGAAAAATAAGACAGATGACATTTTTAGACATTCTTCCCTTTGCCAAGTACATTAAGAATTAATTGAAACTGTGCTGGCACTTGGATGGGTACATATGCCTAAATCAGCCAAAGGAAGTACGCCTCAGGTAGTTCCTCTGCCACAGAGAGAGGAAGGACAGAGCTGAGGGAACCAAACCTCTGCAGGTTGCAGGAGACCTGCGTGCAGCCAGCAATCCATGTGCAGCACACTGAAGATGGCTGTTCAGTAGACTGGAGAGAGACACGTGTCAGGAAAGTTGCCAGATGAAAGTGACAAATATTCTGTGCTGCCCTGCATTGTAATATTCAAAACCTTGGGAAAAACTGGGGATACAGTTTTGTAAAAGGCACTGCTTGTGCAGTGTAGCACAAGCTAAAAATAGGGGAAAAACAACCAGTTGTGGTACAGGTAATCTCCAAGTAGAAAAGCCACAATATCTTGGTTAAAGCTTAGATGAGCTTATGACATTCCAGGCTGAAACTTCACAGTTCATCACACCGTAAGCTAATGCCAATAATACTGTGGGCTCTGTACTGTACACTAGATAAACAAAATTACACATATTAAACATATCCTAGTCTCCCTTTTCCTTTCTTCCCCCTTCCTTCCTCTCTTTTCTTCCCCTTCCTCATTTTCCTTCCTCTCCCTCCTTATCCTTCTTTAATTTTTCCTTCCCTTTCTTTCCTTTTCCTCCCTCCATTTCCTTTCCTTTTCCCCTGACACCTTCCTGGATATTTTTAATCCTGGTAATTTCAGAGACTGCAATTCACATTCAGGCCTCCCTTTCTTACAGTTAGATACACATACAGATACCTATATTATATGTGCATTTATTTTCTGGTGGACAATCATAATTACAGTGGATTTTTCCCTGAAAAATTAACACTATATTTACTGATTTGGAACAGATCACCTGGTGGTGCTGGGGAATTTGCATTATCTGAAGCTTCTGGCATAAAGAAGTGGGCATATATATTTTAGGAAAGGGACAATGAGAGGGAGAATAGACTAAGTTAACTACTCAAAGTCCTTTCTCCAGCCCTATTTTCCAATACACCACCCTTCCAAGTTCAAGGCCAGAGATACACATGGAAAAGTGGCAAAAAACTGCCTTTGAAGAAGGCGTGCACGTTCTTGGTCTGACTCAATGGACACAGAGTCAGTGGAAGCAAGAGGCTCCCTTCACTTCCACATAGCACAGGCTCACAGGCAGGTCATGTGCTTGCTAAAGCACACGTGCCTATTTCTTCACTCACACAATGGCTACATTTACTTGCAAATTTACAGAAGAAAATGTCAAAAGGTAATTGCACACATTTCAATGAACAGAAACACCCATATTTCTTTTAATACCACTCATAAGAAGCAGGAGCATGGGAACATGATATACTGAATTCCTAGAAGTCACAGTAGGACTGTGGTTGTCCACAAAGGATATCTGACTTCCTGAGTAAAATTCTGAACCTCTGGAACACATTACTACATATTTAAAGTTATATTAATGAAGACTGCAGGTACAGTGGATTGTAAGTCTAGAACACATGCAGTGCAACTATTACTTTCTATTGTATCATCATCTGGTACAAATTTGAACTACAAAACATTAAGTTCCCACTATTTGTGGAAATCCATAAAATTGCCCTAAGGTTCCCTATCGGCAGAACTAAGCTTGCTCACATAGTTTTCAACTGGTAGTGAACAAAGAGATCTTTATTCTACCTCTGAAGGAAAAGGCGAAGTCCATGTTGAATGCTCTTGTCCCAAATCTCAGGTAAGTATTACATGTAAGAGTACAGCAATATTGAAACAGTACTAAAAAGGCTTCAAAGGACAGCCACCACCTGAGAAAGCCCCAGGCACTTTCTAGGAGGCAGGCTCTTTGGAGCTAGCACTGACAGTTCTCTTGATTCTAGCCACTAATTCATGAGATTTTCCATTTTTAAAACAAGTGACAATTTTTGTCTCTGAGATAAAAAGATGAAAAGTCATTTTGAAAACACAGCTTTGTGAGATTCCTATCCCAGATGGCACTCCCATATGGGTCCACTTTCCCCTCACATCAAGCCTTCCCAATCCCCTGCGTGGAATCAGTAAGCATACGGACTTTAAGACATTTCACTTCATTTCACCACTACAGCCCTTGAGGAAATAATGGGTTATCTTTAAGGTTTTAGCTATTCTAATAATTTATTTGCCATGGCAGAACTGCTGCTTACGAGTGGTCTGAATGTCTGGAGTATTATTTTTGGAGGGTATTAGTAGCAAAACAAACAATTTTCATCTCCCTAGAAGCTATTTCTGTAGTTATATTACTGTTCCATCCACAGTTTGAGAGGTTATCCATTTAAAACAGGGGAGGCTTATGCCTTTTAACAGTTGCTAGCATTTCAAGAAAGAATGACAACAGAGCTTCTGGGAACTATTAGGTTGGAGTGAGGTTATTAGTGGGCAATTTTACAGATAAAACTGCTCCTTAGAAACTCAGTTGTACTGAAGTATCTCCTGAGATAACACTGTAACACTCTATTAATTTTTCCCAGAGACAGACAGAAGAACACCAGCTTCAAACCTGTGGGACAGACAAAGCTGAGCATGGTTACAACATATATGCTTAGCAAAGGGCAAGGTATCTTGTGGATCTGTGCTCTCAGTGCCTCACATGAGGGATTGTTAAGGAGGATAAATTAACCCTGGCAACCTCCTCCATATGTAGTGCAATGCAATTCTGTAACTGCATTGAAGAACAGTATTATTTGGGAACTTGACTGTTGGAAAAAAATGGGGCAACAGGAGACTCATGAAGTTCAACAAAGGGAAATGCAGAGTCCTACAGCTGGGGATTAATAACAAGCTGGAAAGCAGCCTTGCAGAAAAAGACCTGGGGTCTTGGTAGACAACAAATGGAACGAGTGAGCAATGTACCCTCATAGCAAAGGTGGCTAACAGCATTCTGGGCTGCATTAGGACAAGTGATTACAGGTCAAGGAAGGTGACTCTCCCCTCCTACTTGTTAAGACCACACCTGGAGTGCTGGGTCCTTGTTCTGTGCTCCCTAATACATGGCAGAAATGGACATACTGGACCTTGTCCAGTGAAGGGCTATGAAGATGTCTAGGGCATTGAAATATCTCTCATATGAGGAAAGGCTGAGAAAGCTGAGTCAAAAAAGGAAAGCTGGACTAGTCAGCACGGAGAAGAGAAGGCTCATGGGGGAATCTCATCAATGTGTATAAATAGCCTGAGGGAAGGGAGTGGAAATGATGGAGGCAGACTCTTTTTAGTGGTATCTAGTGAAAGTGCAAGAGGCAATAGGCACAAACTGAACGCAAGAAATATTTAAACAGGGGAAGAACTAGGACTAAGGGTAATTCAACACTGGAACAGGTTGCCCAGAGAGCCTGCAGAATCTCCAACCTTGGAGACATTCAAAACCTGACTGTACACAGTCCTAAGCACGCTGCTCCAGCTGACCCTGCTCTGAGAGGGGGAATTGAACTAGCCAGTCTCCTGGTACTGCTGCAAACCTCAGCTATTCTGTGATTATGTATAAAACTAGGTCAATCTTTATAGAAGCTATTTCCTTACCTTAATGCACTGTGCAGTGAAGATCAGAAGTACAGAAGGCTAGAGAGAACTGTGGAAACTTTATTGAAGCAAACAGATTTATTTATCAAACAGCTTTAACTGAGCAAACATAATGCATTCAGGTTACATAAAACATTCCCTTTGTAGCAAATGTTAATTTGAAAAGTTCAATTATGGCCTTTGTAAATATCCCTGTAAAGATGTTTTTAATGATTCCTTAAGCTAAAATAAATAACCTCAAAATCTGCCAACATTACCCTGCTTCTAGCATCTAAATAAGAATGAACTATCTGTGTTTAAAATATAAATGAAACCCCCTGCATTGCTAGAATATAACTGAATATCCACCCACCTCTATTCACTGGAAATCTGATCTTTAAAAAGGTGTGTGTGGGAAGTCATTCCAGTTGAATGCCTTGCCACATGAAAGCAAAATAAGCTTGAGGTAACAAATTTATACTAAAAATCAGTGCACTGAAAACAGCAGAGGAAATGAAAAAGGAACCTGAAAAACGCATTACGATTCTGGTCATCATAATAAGTGAATGATTTCCAGGTGTATCTCATACAAGGCTGAAAAATGCAAACAATAGTATAGGTTTTCTTAAGGAAAAAAAAAAAGTTGATTTTAAAAAGCTACTTTAATACAAAAAAAAAAAAGGTGCACATTATTGTTGCAAATGTAATGTCTTGCTAGAAGTAGTTATAATTCCTTTTGCACACCTTAAAAGCATGAATTAATGACAAGGAAACAGACTTTCTACAGAACTGTATGTTGAGTCTGATGTAATCTTCAATCTATGGAGGACACCCGCTCACTGACCTCCAGCTCTAGCTTTCCTCAGTATGACAACAATCACTTTTTTTTTTCCTTTTTAATGATAACAATCCTTTAATGACTATTTTTGACATGTACATGTCAAGTGTGCTCAGGCTAATTCCTAAGCTCCCTGTGGACAACCATTTAAAATGTAAATGCTTAAAACCAGTCAGAATCTCAAGTTTACATTTAGTCATTCCAGGTGGCACCCACCCTGTGAGTTAGGTCATGAGCTTTAACTAGTTGACTTAACTAGTTGTTCAGACACACTTTACAGAGCTGTTTCTGAGTGAAATTCACTCCTCTGCCTCTAAGTCCACTTCAACCCTAAGACTGAATCCCTAAATGAAGAGCTTAAAAATATTATTAATAATAAGAGGACAAGAATTTGGTGATTCATTTTTCTCTGTGGCTTTCAAAAGTTCCCCATTAAAAAAAAAAAAAAGTGGTTTTATTTGCCAAAAAAAGCACAGCAGCTATAAAATCCAGTAAGACTGAATGAAAGCAAAAATTGCCTCCTTAAAAACAGATTTTTAAAATTTAAAATTACGAATTGTGGATTTAGAAGGCTAAAGTACAGGCATGTAAATATTCTGAACTTCCATTTTTTTAAAACAGGCTTTTCACTGCTACTAAACCAGTGAATCTTGGTGAGTAATGCTATCCCATTGCTATTTTGGTGCAGGAACAATGAATCACCTCTATTACTTAACGCATCCATTCTGAAGAATGCCAGATTACCATGATTTTTACTGGCATCAGTGTACTGTCATGAGTGTTGGCCAGAATTATAAATCAGTTGGACCAGGGCCATTAGGATTTTCAAGGACACAAATGGACCCCTGCTGCTTAGTTCCACATAACTACTTGTGGATGCTCACCACCTAATGGCTTGTTGTTTTTGAAACTCATCTTAAATGAAAAGTAGCAGCTACCATATTTATAAAGTCACCTAAGTCTCTCTATCCTTGTGGAAACTGTAAACACTGGGAAGGGAAAATTGAAAGCTGCCTTAGAATTTTCTACTGAATTTCAAGTAAAAACGGTTTTGTTTCAAAATTTTGCTGTTGTTTCCTCCAGTTCAGGTGTCTTGGGTCCCTCCTCTCTTTAAAAGCTCAGTGTCTCTAGACTACCCTCTCATAGCACATGGCAGACATCGTCAATGAGCCAGCACGGGTGCCCCTGTTAATAACATGTCGTAAGAAATAGGACCTACCTGAGAAACTGTCCAAAAGTTAGAAACAGGAGACATACAAACTACATTTCCTATCAAGCAGTTTACAGCTTCTCACTAAACCAGAAGGAACTATTATTTTAATGTAAAAATGTACATCTTCACATGTTTTTTCCAAGTCTCAGTCAGGACCTTGAGTGCACCAAGAGGCAATGCAAACTCTTCCCCCTGCTCCCATGGGTTTGGCTGCCTGGTCTCAAAGTCAGCTCTGACACTGCACAACTGTGTAAGTAAGCTTGAAGACTCTGGTGACAGTGCTGTGTCTGAAAGAGTAAGGAGAAGCCTTTTGAGGCTCCTCCTCCCTTCTCCTGGGAGCTACCCTCAACCTTAAGACTGCGTTTAAGCCCTTAGAACTTGCCTGTGATAGGTTACTGGTGCCTGTATCTGGCCTGGTACCTCACTGATCTTGACCCACAGATTTGACTTCCTGGCTTGACCTGGGACCTGGATCATCACTACACTCACCTGGAGATCTGAACTCGTGGCTTGACCCTCTTTACTGTCACTGGACCTGCTCTGCTCTCTTTGTTCAAGTCCTGTGGGACTGCTCCCTTGTGGGTGATGCCACTGCCCTCCCTACCTTGCTGTTGATTCCCAGCTCAGCTCTGTTGTGGAGCACTCTTGCTTCTCCCTAAGAATGTCAAATTCAGTTGTCAATTGGAAAAACAAAGAAATAAAAATCAAGTAACTTTTCAGAGAGCACTTGATGAAAGGTACATAGTTCCTTCTACCAGTGCTGCTATTAATCCAGCCCAAAAGTTTTCGAGGCAAATAGTACTTTCCTATGTGTAACTATAAAGATGAGTATGAAAAAGACCAGCCTCTCAGCAGTTATCATGGCATTCCTAGAGCTCTGGAATTCAGTGTTATTCACCGTCTCTCTCAGTGATGGTCCATCAGAGATACAGAGCAAAAAGTGTTTGAAGGTTACAACTAACACTGCCTATACTGGGTCTGAAAATTTTTGGTGGCAAATTCAGAACAGGCCTTATCACTATGTCCATATGTATGTTTTCATCTCCTTTATGTCAACAAAAAGGCTTGCATCAGCAGCTCTTGGCAACAAGCTGTAGCCCAAGTAACCCCCCTCCTCTGCTTCTTCACCCAAAAGCTGGTGCATTTTTAGAAGGGGCACCCTCCTGGAAGGCAGCAACTGACTTAAGACTACAGAATTCCACAGTATAATTGGTCTGGGTGATAGACAGACAGATAGACAGACAGATAGACAGAAAATAATTTCAACCATTTCAACAACAGCAGTAGAGTAACAGTTCTTCACATTTTTCATTACCTTGGAACTTAAAGCTGCTTACACACTACACAAGGTGAGTTTCACTGAACTCTTGTGAACTAGTTATCCATTGTGCACAATGTTAAACCAAGGCTGGGAGAGGTGCCGGGACTAGCCTAAGAACACACTGCTAGAAAATAACAAAAAACTCAACAGATGTAGGGCTTATGATAGCCTCAAAGATGGTACAGTTACTCAAACAATTTTTTTGTTTATTTCTTTTGGACAACAAAAAGCAGTAATTAAACAGCCACACATCAACTGTTCCTACCAGTATTCTTTATAATTCAGATGATAATACTTTTTTTTTTTTAATGTTCTGGTATTTTTTATTATTATTATTTTACATTGTGTCTCTTGGAAGTTGAAAAATATAATACCTTAAGAATAAAAAAAGTACTTTCTCTCCTCCGTAAGGACTCCGTAGCAGTGTGTTATGAGATAGGTAGACAACCTAACCTCCTCAGTGCCAGGACAGCTGTGATTTTATAAGAGTGAAGTGCGACATGGTTCCTGCTGTGGAAGGTTTTTTTCATGTCTCCTTGCTCTAGGAAGCTTGATATATTTGTCCCTGCCATCTACTTCACTTGACAGGTATTCAATTGCTAAATTTCATGCCAGGGCTCATCAAGACAGTCCCCCCAACATGCTACACAACATATAAGAAGGAATTTGTGCAAGGTCTGTACTCACGCAGATGTTGTCTGCATATCATGCCAGCTTTTGCTAAAGTTCTGCTTCAGTTCATTCATCAGACTTATACCAAGCTTTTGTTTAATTTCAATCAGGTGCTTTTCTTTGGCTGCTAGCACTTGCCGCAAAGTTGAAATTTCATCTTCTAGCTGAGAGACAGAAAGAGGGAGGAGAAAGGAGTTAGCCTGTTCCCAGAGAACAAAGCAGACATAATATATGAAGAGATCTAATGACTCTCACATAAACTTGCATTTTTCACAGGTGACCAGAGAGAGAAGACAGAAGTGCTTATGGACATCAAAAGACATGTCCAGAACAGAGCTGACACCACATTAATGTCTCAAACTGTGTCATCCATGTGCACCATCATACACACATACCAGATACAAGATAATTCTCCAGTAAGGGTGTGACTGTTGAGCAACTTGGTCAAGATCTTTCTTAGAGCATTAGAAGTCTCAAACATCAGCTTTCCATTCACTTGTAAAATGGGAATGGGCAGAACAAGAGAAGACTACTTCAGGGAGGTATCTCCCTGAATTCATAGGGGTTTAACTTCATATTTGCAGCTTTTTAATCTTCTACTCATGAAAAACACAGATGCAGCAGATTAAAAAAAAAATAATCCCATTATAACATATGACTTGAGAGTATCATAGTTACATCCTTGTCACATGAGTTTTAGCTTTATTTTTAGGCCCTACATATTTCAAAACAGTAGAACAAAAATATATAGCAATGGACTGTTAACATGAGTGAACAGGTCCTACCCAAGCATAGAATCACTCAGAAGACACAGCAGATTAGTCTTTTCAGAGCTTCCAGTCATTAACCCAACTCTGTGAATTCAAGTTGTGAAGAAGATGTCATTCAGCCCAGAGGAACATAATTCACCTGCAGTTGACATTATTTGAAACATTTAAACCAAGCCAGTGTTTTAGAAAGGCAAGGATAGAAGACTTGGCAGAGAGGAGGGGCTGATAAATTAGCCTGCCCCTGGCTTAAGATCCTGCCCCTTGGGCAGCATTCCTGCCAGCATAGGTTTGCACTCTTCATCCGGAAGCTTCCCAAGCCAATTACACAGGCAGCACTCAGAGGGACTGAAGCTAACAAGGGCAAGTGACACCAGAGCAGCTGCCTTTCACTTCAGGTTTAGAAGTTCCCTTACCAACTGTGCTCCTTCCTCCATATGTTAATGGCATAACATATGGTAGCGTATCTGATTACCATATGTTAAGTTCCCTGGAAGCGCAGTCTCCCTGTGATTTAACTCCATAGGCTGCAGGGAATGAGGCAAAGCAGCAGCTGAATCAGTTGCTGACCTCCAGGGCTGTATTTAGGATGTCAATACCAGCATTATTTTTATTTTACACACTCACACATTATGCTTCCCTGTAAAACTGGCTGAAAACTTATTTTTCTTGGAAAAGTCTCACCCTTGAATCTCACAGCTATCAGTTTCTCTTTTGTCACTACTTGCTATCAAATTATTCAAGCAGCTCAGGAATTAAGCAGAAAGACTATGAACACAAAGCAAAATCATGACCTCAGTGAATCAGATCCCAGTATTGACCAATGCCAGTAATGCCAACACTTCACTGGTAGAAAACATAAGCATCCAAAATGGCTTTATTCTTTCCCATATCCTTTGTGCTCCATTATATACCTAACCAGCAAATGAAATGCTGTCAAGAGGCAGCACAACTTTCTTTTCTGAGAGGGTAATTGGCTAAATGCTTACAGAAAGAAGAAAGCAGAAATGTCAGCATTCCCCCTGCAGCAGTTCAGACATCCCTTGAGTTTGTTTCCCATCCACAGCAAACCCCTTAGTGCACAAGTCTGCTGGAATAACACTGCTAAAGAGATTAACTTAAAACAAAACCAGTATGCTTACATGCACTTTAACATTAATGCTTTCCATATGGGCTAGCACTAGGCTGATCATTAGGTACCTGAATATGTAAAAATTGTAGGGCTTCTATTCAAATGACTTTTGATCTGTTCCACTGAATAGAGACCTAAAGCTGTAAAGCCCTCAGCAAGCATTAGCCATGTGCTCAATGGTGTAAGCACCAATAGCACTTTTTACTGTATTAAAAATAACAACTTCTTTTTCTTTAGAAATCAGAATCTGGTTTTGATTTGACAAAATCCTCCGCAGGTTCCATAACTTTAAAATAATGGCAGATACAAAGCCTCCCTCAAGTGCTCAAGTATCAGTGATTCAAGACTGTGAAAGGCAGAAAGGACTAGGAACTTGTAGTGTTATCTTGGAAAGCATTCAACCAAGTTACATACCTAACTCCCATGGAAGTCAGGCATCACCTGGTTAAGCATTTTTTTAAAAACCCACTGTTATAAATGCAGACTCCATTATGAAACTGGGGCTTAAATCAACCGAACCAAGCTTCTAGTCCTCACATTTTCCTTGTATGTGTAACAGAGTAAGAGGAATAGAGATGCATCACATAGGGACAAAGTTCCCTTCTCCCTTTTTGTGGGCTTAGGAATCAGAGCTAATAGATGCTTTTTCTTTATTCTCTTATTGTGTGGGATATGCAAAAGCAAGGGGAGTAGCTTAGCACCCAAGATATTATGATCCCCTTGATTAGTTGACGCGAGTAACATGTAAAGCATGCAGAGGCAAGATTGAAGAAAAAAAATCCACAACTACAGAGAGAGCTCTCTGAAATCTGGGACTAACAATATGGAAGTAGGACAGAAGACCAACACACAAACACAAAATTATTTTCCCTTGTTTTGCCTTTTTAAATTATTGTTTTAGGGCAAATGTCATGTTTTAGGTTATTGAACATCTTTTTAAGGTGGTGGCATGCCTGAAAAAAAACACTGTGATAGTTCTCCAACATGTAGTCTTTCCCATTTTTTTTCAGCAGGTATTCACAAAGCAGCTGATAAGAAAACCAAAACCAAACCAAAACAAACCCCTAACAACAAACAAACAGAACCCACCACAAAGTAATTATTCAGTAAAATGGAGTATTTTGGATAAACTACTACTAATAAAAAAATCCGTCAGCTGGTATTATCTATATTCTGAGATACACATAGCACTGTGTAAAATGTAGAAGTAGAAAGATTCAGCTGTTGGTTGGAATAATACTAATGAATGGGTCGAATGGTGAGTTGAATAGTAAATTGAGTATTTATTATGCTTGTTTCACAGATCAAGGCAATAATTTTGAAAAGGCAGTGCCACCAAAGCTCTCACATCATGGAACCATGGCTCAGAAATAACCTAGATCCTCAGGGAAGGCTCAAACACTTCACTTCACCAGGTATCATCACGGCAGCCAGCCTGCAGCATGCATTTTCCCACCTGTGCTAGAACTGAACATTAACTCTCTGCATAGCTATATCACGTGGAGAAAATCTGAAAAAATATGTGACAGACAAAAAAATAGAATAAGGAAGGACCTGCTATATCAGCTACTATGAAGGGGTACTTGATAAAAGAAAGAAGTTTGCTTTGTGAGGAAGAAAATTATATTTCCCTTAATTTCATTTGCTTTCAAAAAAGAACCTACAAGGCTGCATCTTCTCTATACAGTTCTTTCACATAATCCTTTTTATGTCAGAAGACCCAAAGAAAGTTAGAGTAAACATAGAGAAAAACTGTCTTGCAATGAAGAAAATCCGTGGAACCCTTACATTTTTCTTAGCTATTGTATTTAGTGAAGTAGTGACTGTTATTGAATTGTTACCTCTTTTCAAAATTGCTGAGTATTATAACATCCATCCTAAAATGCATACAATATTTGTATGGAAATGCAAGCATCCATGGCAGCCTCTTAAAGAAAGTAGTTTTAACTGTGAACAGAATAACATAGCATAAAAAAAACAACAGGCACTTCACCTCTGCACCAAATCATATGGCTCAAATTTTCCATCTCCAGCCTATATACCTGTTGATTTATAAGTCTTATCTTGGATGAACGGCACCCAGAGACATCAGGGACACTCATAAATAAAATTAGCCGTAAGTCTGCAGAAAAAAAGTATTTGCATCTTTCCTCAAACTGGGAATAAACATGCAATAGTACACATAGCTGAACTTAGAACCTCTGCATCAGCTAGAAAGCTTGTAAATAAGATAGCTACTTTAGTGAAGGTATGGGAAGGAAAAGACAGCAAGGAGTAAATGACTATTTGATGAGCATAGTGGAAGGAGAACTGACAGCAATGAGCAACCTCAAAACCTCAGCCCCCATGATGACTCAGGAGTCATTGTACCATGCTCCTCACACTGAGGGTGGAAGGGAAAAAAAAAATACCTGTTCTGCTAAGAAACCTCTGGCCTTATGTAAAGTTTTCGGGGTACAATTTTCTGCTAGTATTCCAAAGTGTCAAACTGACCTCTGTTAATTCAAATGACTGTTCGAAGTTTCTGCAAGAGTTACTTATTTTTCTTGCACTGTAGAAATTCTGAGGCTCAATCAGGGTCAGAGCCCTGCCTTGTTAGCTAGACAACAAATAGAAGAACAGAGTTAGCCCTCACTCTTAAAATCTTCCAGTACAAAAAGACTACTAGCAGGGGAACAGGAAAAGAGTATACAAGAACCTTGCCAGGAGAACTGATAGTTCCCCTCCTAATGGGAAGAGGAAGAAGACAGATGATATATACAACAGATATACAACATGGATATGGAATGTAATTTTTCTGTTTAAATACATGCACAATGGGTGCTCACAACACAACAGCACCCGTTAATATCAACTATTAAGCGGTTACCAGCACTAAGGAAGATTGGAACCTTTTAGAACAATTAGAAGAAAGGTGGTTGCTCCTACAAGTTCTAACAGATATTACCTAACACTTTAGGACATGGAATAAAAACAAAGCCACCACCGGTGGAGCAGAGGGGGCTTGAAAGCAAAGACAATAGCTTTTCAAAGGGAAACATTAGTCAATTCCCACAGAGGTTTCTTTCTGAAGGAGTCGAGGTCTTACACTATTTTTACAGTCTTTTCTAAGAATCATAAGCCTCATTTAAGTTTAGACTTTGTTCCTTCTAAATTCAAGTTTTCCAAACCTTTCTTAGCATAATTATCAGTTTTATTTTGTTTTTAAGCAAAAACTGTATGCCAGTGAACTGCTGCGAGCAATTCAGAAAATAATTTCTAGGTCAGCCAAGACCATAAAATTTGAAAGGCAATCTTTCATCTGTGTGTTGGTACATAAATTAAAGCATTTCTACCATGAGCCACTGAGAACTCTCTGCTCCCACAGGAATCAGCAAGCAGGAAGGATGCTCAGAAATTCTTGAAATTAATTCTCCTGAGAGAGGCATATAATTTTCAGACGGTTGCAGGAAGCTTTTTCTTCCTTGTTTCATCTGTCTTATAAGTCTCTTTCACCAGAAAAGAAAAGAGAGTCACAGAATGGCTGAAGTGGGAAGGAACCTCTGCAGATCATATGGTCCAACCCTCCTGCCCAAGCAGGACCATGTAGAACCCTGGATTGTGCCCATACAGCTTTTGAATATCTCCAAGGATAAAGACTCCACAACCTCTCTGGGAAACCTGCACCAGTGCTCAGTCATACTCACAGTAAATACATGTTTCCTGATGTTCAGTGGGTTATTTTTTTCTTGCTATGTGAAGTTTCCAACCTACTGTCTTAAAAATTCATTATTTCAATTAAGAAAAAAAACAACTTCTCCTAACCTCGCCCTCTTCATACAGCTGTGATTTCTGTTATTTGTCTCATGTTTCAAATAAGTAAACCCTAACTTTTTCCTATTCTCTCATTTTCCATTTTGGAATTTAACTTCTTTTTCTACAGTAATTAAAACTGAATCCACCCTCCCACTGTAGACTAAATCTAGACAATTTCTAACCTTTGTAATAAAAAGACCACATAGTTCATACCTTTTTGCCCCCATTTCCTTGTTATTGTTGTGGGGTTTTTTTAACCTCTTCATGGTGTCATGACATCTCCTTAAGTTCTTTAATTAATCAAACAACAAATGCAAACCAAAAGAATAGCCCTCTCCAAACACAACAGTGCCAAAGGTAACAAAAATGTTGTGAAATTACTGTGCTCATAATCACTCACTTGTGTAACCATTATCATCATCTTTTCCTCCAAGCACCGAACTAAGAATCTGTTCCACCAGTTGTCACAACCACTGTAACAACACCATAAATCTAATAAGAACACCTTCCATTCTTTATAAAGGAAGATTTATAAATAAAGACACGTCTTTACTAAAATGGGAAGGTATATTTAACTTTCTCTCTAGAATCACCAAGTAGAAGATATTTAATCTTCAAATAAGGCTCCACATTCTTGTAGCCTAGAATAATTTTACTAAAAAGGAAGTGCATAACTTTATGATGTGTACTTCATCCTACAATTATCTTCCAGTTTAAGGAAGTAAAACCAGTAACACCCACAGAAATTCAAATTCATTACCTTGGCTAGCTCAATCTTTAACTCTTCTTTTTCTTCTTCAGAAATCATATTGGTGAAATCAACATCAGTGACCACATCTTCATCTGCTTCATGCAAAGACTGGGTTTCCAATAGGCCTTAAAATAAAGAGTTAAAAGGTCAAGACAACAATTATCAATTGTTTCAGCTATGATACTGACCTCTCCTAAAATCTAAAAATGACATAACATTCACACACCAGAAAAAAAAAAAAAAAAGAAAAAAAAAAAAGAAAGAAAAACAAAAGCACCTTTTCCTGCTAAAGGTCATTTGGATTCTGCTTCTCTTTGCTTCTGAAAAGCTATTGGAAGTATCAGATGGTAATGTCTGCACAAAGCAATTTAATATGTGAAAGCACCACTTAACCCCAGAACACAATGACCTTGGACACCACTAATCCCTGATAAGGCAGCTCCTTGCTTCTAACAGTTGCAGAAGAAGAAAACAAAAACAAAACAACAACAACAAAAAAAGGGGTGGGGTGGGGATTTTCTAAAAATAAAAATGATAGCTTTTTCTTCAAAATAAGAAAACTGATTAATGTGGATCCCTAACGTGAATAGTGGCAATAGTACACTGAGCAGTTTAGGAGGTACATTACTGAGCCAAGGTTGCTTTAAAAGTACCTCTGACTGCAGCAATTCAAGAACATTACAGGTGTACACAGTTTGCAGAAGCAAATGCCATACCTACTGGCATTTAGAAAATTCAGAGAGAAGCATACCTTGATCGCTCCATCTAAACTTGTGAAAGGTGAACAATTGTACTGAGCCTCCAGCTAGTTTCTTCTTCAGCACATGCAAGGCCAGGATCAGTATGTATGATAACCAAGATAAGCACAGACGTAAATGTTCTCGAGACCTGGGCCTGCCTGACAGAATATATGGAGCAGAAACAAAATATATCCTATCTCCTGATCATTCAGTAAATACAAGAATGATTTATGGGGCTCCAGCCATCAATAGCCTTTCCTTCTTCATTTTCCACAAAGAAAACAACTCAAAACATGAGGTAACAGCAAACATTCTCACTCCTTTGGAACTTGTTTTAAAGTTCTCGATCTGTTTCTGTTGTGGAAGAAAATTCTCCTCCAGGCTACATCTGGGACTGCAGGTTTCCTTGTTATTTAATTTATTTATCAGGGTAATCAGCGAACTCAGCTGACTCCTGAAATATACACACTGCTTAATGCAGAAGAGAACAATTTCTTTTCCAGGTCCAGAGTCACCTGTATACTCTATTATAGAGAGATTAGAATTTAACTTTTTTAAATTTTGGCAGTAGGATATAGAGGTTACAAGAAGAAAGTCTGGAGTACTCAACAACTTGAAAATGAGTACTTTATATTTTCATACAGAAAGCAAAACTCCTTCCAGCTTTCTGTCATTTCTTTCACCTAGAGTCCCCCAGTGTACCTGGATATCCTCCAATTGTATAGAACAGAACTTACTTGATTCATACCATCAGCTTCACTGCAGAGCACAATGTGGTGAACTCAGCTTTGTTAATTACAACCTCCTCTGAGTGGGAAGATAAAGAACAGCAACACAGGGGCTGAACCCCTGCCTGGCACCATATGCAAGAATAGAGCACCACCCTTAAGCACAAAACCTTTTAAAAAACATGAAAGCATATATAAGTGATTGATACCTTAGCTATTACCCAAAAAGCAACTTGCCAGGAAAACCTAGATAGCAAAAGTCACAACAAAAGAAAAGCACATTTATTCAGTAGGATTACTCCTAAATCACCTTTATTAACACCCCTCCATCTCTAAACACAATTGTCTGGTATTTGTTTGAGGATTAATAGTGTTGCTATGGGAATCAGGCTAAACTTATTCCCCATGGTCTTGAAAACAGTCTCTTTTTTTCATGGATGGAAGCAGCAGTACAAGGGCAGCTCTTGCAAACACCAGGAAGAATCTCAAGGGAAACAGGGTTAAGGCTAAAGACTCTGAAGGAAAGCCTTGGGGTAGACAAAAGATTAGGTGATCTTGGAGCAATTGATACTTGAACTAAAAAGAAGGCAGGTATGTGCTCAAGGGGCAGCATTAGTTTGGGACTGGATAGGTAAAAGAGGCCAGAATTGCTCAACAATGGCTGGATAAAGATGGAAGCCATCAGAGACCAAAAATCACCAAAGATGACAATGGTTAAGTTCAAACTTCAAGGCTGATCTGAAATCATAATCCATTTCAATATAGTACATGCATGTCAATCTTCTGCATGATCCCTTGTAACCTCATGCACTGCCAGCCCCAATTATCTCCTGCTTCTAATCTAAGTCCTCTAAAATCTAGTCTGATCCTTCAGTCTCCACTTTCTTGCTCAAGCCACTACCAGAGTCCTCCCTAATCGTCGGTGTCCCTTCTCAAAGGCTTCACTTCAGTCACCTCACAGTTCTAGCCTGAACATCTCTCCCCTATACTGTGGATTGCAATCTTCTTTCAGTCAGCCTCAGTTTTGAAACTTCTTCACCTCAACAATACCACAAGCAAGATACTCTCTCACACTCTTCTCTTGCTGTTTCCCTCACTCTGTCTTTCCTTCATGATCCTTGTGTTTTTCCAGCCACACCAGCTCTCAGTTCTGGACTGCACCTTTTGTTGCCGTTCCACTCTGTTGAAGGCAGCTTCACTGGTATCCTCCTACCACTTATGACTGACCACTTCAGTCCTGGCCAGGTCTATCAGCATAGGTTGGATGCTTCATTTCTAGTGCTAGGTCATTTGAACTTCTCCGTCTTTTTTCCCCACATGAGCAACAGAAATTCATTTCTTGAATCTCACATTAAAAGGTCTCTTCACCAGTGTCTGGGGCTACCCTCACAGATGGTTTCTCCGGTTTGGGGAAGTGTCCTAGAACTGTCTTAGTCTTCAGTTTAGGAAAGAGGAGGAATAAAAAAACTGAACACATTAGGAAGGAAGCAGGTTTTCTGAGGCAGAACAGTTCTCAACTCTTTCCATCTATTGAGAATGTAAACATAAAACTCTGTCCCTGTGATTTATATCCTAGAGAATTTGGCATCTAAAGTTTCAAGCAACTACACAGCACAGTATGCAAGCAAAGTTCCCAAGACTTGGGTCTTCTGAGACTTTTTTTTTTTTTTTTTTTTAACTTACATGCCTGTTCCTATTTCCCCACTAAAAAACACTGAATCCTGTATTAGATTTCAGAGTTAGAGGTCTCTTAAAAGAATAATGAAAACAGTCAGTAGGTGATTTCACAGAGAGACACTAGATAAGCTCATCCTTATATGAGGTACCAGAGAAAACAAACAGGGAATAAAGGTCATTTAAAACATCTGAAAACAAAAGAAAAAAAAAAAGTTTAAGTTTGTAATTCTGAGCACAGCATCCATTCCACTAAAACAAACCTTCTCTGAGGCTCCTACACCACCTTACCCAGAAGGAGTTTGGCTCAGCCTCAGGAAGAACAACAGTAATTGCTTGATTCAGGGAAGTCAGCCAACCACAAGATACAAAACCTTTGGAGAAAACTTTTCTTACACATTAGATAACTTTTTAGGTTTTTTAGTCTCCAAGGAGAATAGGAACCTGCGGCAAAATTCCCCCCACATATAAGTAAGAATTGGTAATGATTACAGTAGCAAAATAGCTCCTACTGTTAGTGTTGCTAACCCCAAAATATTCTTCCGCCTTCTACTTTGTGCAGGAAGCACAGCCTTCCCCCAACCTTCCCTATAGAGTCCTTTCAACTGTGCAGCAAAGGAAGTACATCTTTCAGACATTGGTTATAGGTGCATCAAGTATGAAAGTGTAATAGAATACAAGAGCTCAGTGGGATTGCTGAAATGTTCTGAAATAACCATGAGTAGAATCATAGAATAGCTAAGGTTGGAAGGAATCTCAACAGCCACCAGGTTCCAACCTCCCTGCCATGAGCATGGACACCTCACACTAGACCAGGCTGCGTAAGGTCTCATCTAACCTGGCCATGAATACCTCCAGAGCGGGGGCATCCACAACCTCCCTGGGCAACCTATTCCAGTGCCTTACTACCCTCATGGTGAAGAATTTCTTTCTAATATCTAACCTAATATCTACCCTCTTTCAGTTTAAAACCATTATGCCTTGTCCCTGGAGCCTTCTCTTCTCCAGGCTGAATAGCCCTAACTCTCTCAGCCTGTCTTTGTAGCAGAGGTGCTCTAGTCCTTTGATCATCTTCATGGCCCTTCTCTGGACCCTTTCCAACAGCTCCATGTCTTTCCTGTGCTGAAGGCTTCAGAGCTGTAGGCAGTATTCCAGGTGAGGTCACTCACCAGAGCAGAGTAGAGGGGCAGAATCACCTCCCTGGCCCTGCTGGCCACACTTTTGATGCAACCCAGGATGTGGTTCACCCTTCGGGCTGGGAGCACAGTGTCAGCTCATGTCAAGTTTCTCGGCTACGGCCACCCCAAGGTCCCTCTCTTCAGGGTTGCTCTCTATCTATTCTTCCCCCAGCCTGTGTTTGTGCCTGGGATTGTACCTACCCAGGTGCAGGATTTTGCACTTGTTGAACTTCATGAGGTTAGCATTGGTCCACCTCTCCAGCCTGTCAAGGTCCCTCTGGATGGCCCTCCTTCCCTCTAGGGTGTCAACCACACCACACAGCTTGGTATTGTCAGCAAACTTGCTGAGGATACACTCAATCCCACTGTCCATGTCATCAACAAAGATGCTGAACATCAGCATCGGGCTGGGAAGGGGGAGTTGAGTGAGTGGCCATGGGGCTGTTTCTTTGTTGTCGTGTTGGGCCCAAACCACCACATCTAATGGTGAGCCAGCCAGGAGAGAGACAAGGAACCACAACACAAAGTAGGATCCTTTTTTGTGTGGTTAATCTAGCTAAACATTTTGTTTAAAGCAATCTAATATTTCATGAAAACACACACAAGGATGAGTTGATTCAGCTAAATGCTTAGAGCCAAGTCCTAGAATCTAAGTATTTTTATACACTATATAGAAGAGTGTCAGATTTATGCACCTGAAAGCCAAAATATTAAGATAACGCTGCATTTTCATACTTCACCATGTACATTCAATTCCAACAATTATGTACTTCACCCAGGAAAAAAACCAACAAATTGGCACTTCAGCAATGTAGGCACTCATCTGTGTGCCTGTACAGACAATCAGTTTATACCTACAGTTCCTGCAGCTGAGCACGTAACACAGCTCTTTCTAGTTTCACCTTTCTTCCTTTGAGAGTAGAAGGAATTTAACTGGTTTCCAATTCACCTGAAATTAAATATATCTATATAGTATATTCTTATACAGATAACTATATATATAACCATAATGTATCTATAGTTTTATAAATAATCCGTAACTTCTCACAGGGACTAAAACACAGAATGACCTTTTGGTCAAACATCCAAGGCGAATCTTTCCTGCAGCATTTGAATACAAGAACTTTTACAGTGCACTTCGATTTCCACTTACTGATGTCTATGCAAAACTACTATTTTTCTTTAAATTTAGGCTAAAATAATATATTCAAATTATCATTAGCTGCTTATTAAAATGAGCTTGAGGGGAAGTTGCAAATCTGGCCAGGTAACACTTGAAGGCTCTTGTTTTCCCAATAGCTTACTGAAAGCATGAGGAAGTTGTAAAATTAATTTTAATCATTCTTTCTCCTTATTGCTTACTAACTCTCAGTTAAGTTCCTTCTGACAAAATATAGGGAGCATAAAAATTTCAAAGCAAAACATTTCCCAATGGCTAAATTAGTTTTCCATATGAAGTAAAAAAATTATGCCTGTTGAGAATCATTACTGCCAAATTACCAACGGGTTTTACGTGCAGAGAACTGCAACAGTTTTACCTTCATGCTTACAAAAGACACCAAAAGAACCTACTCTGTCAGGATTCCTCCCCCTGACTTAACCCCTGTTTAACAGACTTGACTGCACTGAGACTCACAGTAATTCTAGAATTGCAAGATACCTGACACTTCTCAGAGGAATATATAATGATGCTTTAATCCTGCTAAATGAAGGTCAAATTCTGCATAGTCAATGGCATTACTGAAGCAGCAACAGTAAGCAGAGTCCTTACAATTAGGACATAATTATATTTGAACTGGTCAAATATAATATAGGTCAGCACCCACCAGCTCAAACTCAGGCTACCATTGCATCCATACAGACTTGTTTGCTGGTTAGCCATGCCAAGTTACACAGCTTATCAGTTCAAGCATGCTGATAACATAACATACTGCTCTGCATCACATGCATACCAGTTGCTCAGAGCTTGTGGGTATCTCTTCACTGTGCTGCACTGCAAAGGCAATAGAACATTTAATGCAGTTACTGGTCTTTCTCTCTAGATAGTCATCTCACACACTTCCAGTACACTTTAAGGAATGTAATATAAGCCCACCTATAAGTACTGCTCTCATATGCTCTCAAAATCCAGGCCAGCCATTTTCTTCTTCTGTCCTGCTACCTGAAAACCTGAAAACACCTAAAGATGAATAGGTTTTAGTTATGAGCCATGGAAGGTGCGGTCACTTTGGGAAGAGAGTTGAACAAGCAGCTGTGATGTTTTCAAGATTAAAACAAAATCTTGATGGATATTTGGCAGCAGAGAGAGAGGGAAAGCAGAGAGAGAGGGAAAGCAGAGAGAGAGGGAAAGCAGAGAGAGAGGGAAAGCAGAGAGAGAGGGAAAGCAGAGAGAGAGGGAAAGCAGAGAGAGAGGGAAAGCAGAGAGAGAGGGAAAGCAGAGAGAGAGGGAAAGCAGAGAGAGAGGGAAAGCAGAGAGAGAGGGAAAGCAGAGAGAGAGGGAAAGCAGAGAGAGAGGGAAAGGAAGGAGGGTCAGTCTGAGGTTTCCAATGCTCCTTTTCCTGGCTAGCATGTATGTGCTTCATGGAGGACTCACATTCAAGCTGCTTTCCCTGCTCGCCTTCCCCACTCCTCACAGAAACACTGCAGATCATACCTTGTTTCCAGCTGTGGTCAAAACTGGAAAAACTGGAATTGTGATGGCTATTAAAATTGTTCAGATTTTCTGTGATTTCAGAATTATACCAATATCCAGCTGAGGAAGCAGGAATTAACTTTCCACCCATTTAGAATAACAATTGAGTTGCTGGGTGGGTGAATAGCTTCTGCTCTGTAGAACAGCCTATGCTTTGTAGATAGATGTTGCAAGGTTCCCAGAATGAATTAGGAACTTCATCCAACAGAATACCAGTTTTCACAAGAACCCATTGCATTGGTGACATCCTGCATCTCTTATGTTCTTTACTAAAAGCACAATATTTTAGGCACCAACCTCCACGTATTCCTCTAAAGTAGATGTTTTCAAAGTTTCATTCAAACAGGCCACCAACAGAGAGGACACGAGGATTGAGGCCACACACCACCACTTAAAAACATCTATTTTCTTCTCCTCCTCTATCTTGTTCAGATTAAGCCAATCCTGGTTCTCTTGACTTTAATTTCAGTTGCTGTGCCTGGTGCCCAGCAATTCTCTTCCACAGAAAAATCACACAAGAGGCATCATTGGAGCAGAAGCCATCTTAGAACCTATGTCATTATCTTCTCATCCCTCAGACCACATGGTCAGCTGAGAAGTCCTCATTGCCTGTTCCCTTCTCTCCACTTTTTCCAGTTGCAATTGAGCTCAATCAAGATGTAGCTCTGGGGTGTCCTATCACAAGACCTTGTATAGATAGTCGTACAAGCCCTCTCCCACCTCCCTCATTATCTCTTCCAGACAGCCACACTTTTTATGGCCCAAGACTGCTGGGGACAATGATTGGAAGATCTCGTTCTCATACAACCTCCTATTTTTACAACAAATTACACTAAGAATATAATCATGTGTAACACATTTATCCTCCACAAACAGGCAGACTAATGATGGTTTGGACATCTGCTACTTCAAAACTAAAAAAAAAAAAAAGGTCCTCATAAGTAGTATAGGAAAGTATATAGTAGGTATAAATCAGTGCAAAGAGCTGTTTGGCTTTTACTTTAAAGAAAGTTTTAGTACTTACTGTCACATATAATTAGACAAAGTATGCAGAGAATATGAGAAGTATGGGATTATCAGTAATTCGGAACTGCCAATCATACAGAAGGATCCAACTCAAAACAACTGAGTGAACAAGCCTTTGAACTAGGATATTTATACAGAACAAGTAGGGGGTGGATAGCTGGGGGAACACATTTAATGTGATCTTCTGAAAGATTCATACGACAAGATAATGCAACAGTGCAAGGAGTTAAAGTATGCTAAAACCCTTCATGAGCATTTTTGAGTTTTCTCCCAAAGTTCATGGTAGTTGTGGCTGAGAGCAATAATCGAAGTTCTACAGTCTGCTGTTAAATATAATTTAATGCAAGAAATTGTTTCAGTATTTATATGCACCTGTGAGCATGTTTCCTACTAGAATTATAGATATGAGAATTAAATAAGCCTTAGAAAGTATAGAATATGTAACTATTCCACAACATTTAAATTATCCAAAGAATATAATGATAAAATCCAAAACATAATTTTGAACTCATTCAGGTATCTGAAGATGTTTTAATGGATGCTCTTTTTTTAATATATTTTCTTCGTATCCATCACAGGCTCATGTTCTGGTCTATTACATATCAGGCAGATTTGTGTAGGTTGACCTTGTTAAAAATGAAAACAAAAAAATCCCCAAACACACTATTGACAGTGATGTCTGTTGAATTAACAAAACTGTCAACAAAATTACAGCAAGAACACCAAATTTTTGCTCGTGTACCTTCTCTGACATTCATTTTAGGGGAACATATAAACAATCCTTTATTTTAACAAAATGGTTAAAAATTTAAGCCCTTTTACTGCTGTATTTTTTGTTTCTCAACCAGTTAAAAATAGCATCCCTACCTTATTATCTAATATTAATATAAAATAGTGAGAAGACATCATCTAATTGTATAACCCTTAGAGTAAACAAAATGACATTTTAAGCTTCTTTCACCACATTGTTATATTGTAGTTAACAGCATAGCAGAACAGTATTGTTTCTTATTTAAAATTGAAGAACTCCTGTTTACAAATTTAAATTGCAATTAAGTCTTCAAAGGGATGAGATGGTAACTAGAATAAAGGAACCGTCCAGACATTGCATTAGGGTCTTTGATCTTCTTTATAATGTAGTCTTAATGCCAGATATAGAGATTAAGGAGGAAAAAAATGGGACTACAAGCATGCACAGTAAATAACTAAATTGATCAGAAAAACTATTAAAAATTGCAAGAATTTCCAGTACCATTTTTTCCACTCTTAAGTTATTATAAGAGGATCTAAATAGGAAAATAGACTTTCATTTAAACCACCTAGAAAACAAACTACTTGAAGGAAGATCCTCCCTTCTGTGTTTGGTTCTAACTGTGGACAATTCTGAACTGCTTGAACCTAGCGATTGTCATACAGCCTGCCTTTCTGCTGGAGGACTTAGAAAAGAAGGTTGATTTTGAAGCTATGAATAGAAAATAAACCCAGAGCCTGGGTTCATCTTGGTGCAGAGTGAAGAACTCAAGACACACAGGTCACGTAGATCCAAAATGCAAATATTAAACTGTAGATTCTACTTCCTGTGACCACAGAGGCTCAGTTTTCCTTTCTCTCCAAGTATGCTCCTTGGAAGAAAGATACAAGTGGGCAAGTGTCTTCATTTCCTCTTTCCACTAGGCTTTGGGTTGGAAGTGGTGTCAAAGACAGGAAGAACAGCTTTTGGGTGTTGAAGAGCTCTAGGATGCAGCCTACCATCTCAGTGTCTCCAGTCATCCTGGAGCAGCTCATACATACAGACCTTACTAAAGCTTCCCAGTCTATCTCTTAACCCCTGCAAAACTAGGAATTAATAATAAATCTATCCATAGCTATGAGATAGATTGGCAGGTTTCCAAACAAAGGAACACTTTTATCAGAACCTACTGAATAAGCAGCCAGTTGTAATGTGCTAATTCATTTTATGTTATTAGAATAAAGAAAATAAATTAATCATACATCGAGGATCTCGCAATGTTATTTTTCCCCCAGAAGCCATTGACACAGCTGCTAATCTATGTCAGTGAAGAGAGACAACCTACACACAAATAGCTGGCAGAAAACAGACTCCACAGTTTGACCGCTGCACCCACAACTCACACACACTGGTAAAGAGTGTGACAATTATCTGAAAGACAGAAGTACAGCACACAAAAGTAAGAATAGCAATCATGGTAAAAAATACATATTGCTTGCTAAAAGTAGGTACCAAGCTTCAACCTGAGAACCGATCTTCCAAACAAAACTATTCCCTTCAATGTCCAGAAACGCAAGGCAAGATCTATATTTTACCCAATAGCTAGCTCTCTTTGTATAAAATAATAATAACCCTGCCTGCCTGGGGAAGACAAGGGCAACATTGCTTTCTAAGTTGTAGCTATGGAAATACAAAGCAATTGTTGTGAAATGTAACAATTTAAAGACAGCAGATGCTGCTTCTGTATTATGTCAATACTGAAAGTAATGACAGTATTGTACCACTTACTATGCATTCTATTGATCATTCTACACAATCTTCTGTGAGGTCAAGGGTAAGAAAAAGATGCCACAACTGGAAGGGTTATCATCTCTTCTTTCTTTAGGCAGAAAAGAAAAAAAAACAAATGAAGTCATGATGGAATAATAGGGCAAGAGAAAGTGGGTGACACTGAGTCACAAAAAAGACTTGTTCTCTACAGATAAGGTACTCTAGAAATTGTAACAGACTGCATAAGACAAATGAAGGAAAAAAGCATGATTAATAGACTAGAGAAAAAGTGATGCAGAGGAAGATAAGAGCTATGACATGGAAATGCTGACAGTCAGAGGTGGAAGTTGTCAGTCACATTTCTTAAACCCACCCTTTCACACTAAAAATACAAGAGAGTGCGTTTTTCTAATCTCAGAATAGAAAGGCACCTTGGGTCCCATCCTTAGCTGGTAGAAGTGACTGCAACCTCATCAACTTTATGGTTAAGCTCACACATCTGCTTCAGTGAATCAAAATCTCAGAAACTTTAATAATCTTGTCCTAAGAACAGATCAGTTAATTGTACTTTTCCAAAGCCAGGTACAAAAGAATATCACTAGATAGCAATCTAACTGCAGTATAACTAAACTCACAAGCTTCTTCAATTAACTTACAGCAAAGTATCTGTGCTGCAAGAAGTGATAAAATTCTATTTTTTAGTTAAGAAATAAATTCTTCAAGTAGCTATGATTTCTGTCCTTTACATCACAAAACACATAACTAACAAGATCTTTCTAAGTCTAATTTAAAAGTGAGCAAAATCTTGGTGCAGCCAGCAGGCTTCTTGCTTTGCCCATACCCCCATCCTCCTATCTCACCATGTGATGTGGATGTGTCACTTTGGATCCTGTAAACTTACTAGGAAAAATACACTGGAAACAATTATAACAGATTATTTATTTTCTTCAGGCTCAAATTTGTTATTCCCATTGCTTTAATACAGACTAAATGTCTCCAAATTGTTACATATACTAAAATACACATTTAGGAATGCCGAGAGAGAAGGGACAAATTATTCTCCCCTATATCTGCTCAATCTCTCACCTTGGGACAGTAAAAATTACAGTTTTTCAGGATCAGGACTCTCTTTTTGTATCGTGTTTTGCACAAAACATCCATGATCTGTGACTAAGTTTTGTAGGCAGCATAATTATAAATTAACACCAAGAAAGCACTTGCTAAGTTGGAATAAAGACAGAGTTCCTGTCCCCAGAGTCTTTCTTAAGTGTTAGACTATGTAGGAGCTCATGGCCACCAAGAAGCAGTGAATCAACATGCTCATCAGAACAGGCATGCCTTGTGCCCTTCCTCCCCTCCATTTTTAAGCACCACCTGCTTCAGTTTGCAATACGCCTTAACCCCATCATAATTCAGACTAGCCACTTTGCACCAGTACATTTTTGTCTTCTTAAGGGGGGGTTATTTGCCAGTGTAGACTTCCTCTAGTCTTCCTTATCTTGGATGCATCTACCTGCAACACAATCACATTTCCATTTAGAACCAATAAAAATAAAGCTCATTTATACAAACATTATTTGAAAACAATCCATTTTACCAGAGACAAAAGCCACATATTCCCTTGTATGGCCTCTTAGGTTAAGATAACACAAGCATTTATTTATTAAAATAAATACTCCAAATATATTGAAAAGCAGCTCTAATTTGTGCCACCTTGCTTCTTGCAAATGCACTGCCTTATAGCTGGGCAGTCACTGCTATGGTGGATTGCTCTGATACATCTGGAATTTGGAGTCAGGGTAACACCAGTTTTCTGGACCCAGGCCTCATGAAATACATCACAATCAGAATACCATCATCTAGCCAGACCTGTCAACACAGTTTGTTTTTTACCAGCACCCTGAACTGTGAAATGAGGTATTTATTATTCTGCTCTTAATGCTAAGCTCCACATCAAGGTTTTCAGAGTTTTGGCATCATTGATTTTGTGGCTTTGCCCACTCCATGTTGTGTAGCATGCCAGTACAAGGAAATCTATTTGCTTAGTGAGGCTGTGGGTGGAGACATCTGGGGTTTAGGGCCCTAGAGAAGTTCCCACAGAAACAGGTTTCTTGGCCTTTTCTTCTGTTGGGTAGGGTTTGAAGACAGCAGGCATGACTCTGCAGGTGGCCCAAGTTACACAGACGACCACACTGCAGGAGGAAGGCTGTCAGACAGGGAGACAGAGACTGGCACTTCCAGCCACAGCATACAGTCCCAGTCTTTGAGGTTCCTGATTTATCCTCAAATACCATCCAAAATGGCAACCCTCACAGGCAGAGTGTGATTTTTTTCCCTCCTTGAACATGAACAGGGAAGATAAGTGCTAAAACAAAGAGGGTCAGCTCCTCTGACAGCTGCTCTGGACAGAAGTGATGTGTCCAGAGAAGGAACAGGTTAAGAGAAGGAAGGGGGTATCTAAGCACATGACATGAGTTGCTACCCCCTCAAGGTTGCATTTGATCACACTCAATGACAAGAACAACATCCAAACCTGTACCCTACAGTCTGCCATCACACCTATTCTAACTTTAATACTTTAGGAAGGTCGAGAGAAGACACAAGACAATCCTTGTCTTCTCTTTGCTCTTCTACTACCTTACGTATTAAAACTTTTTTGAAGATGTTGCAGGATGGACATAGCACAATGTACTTTTCCAAACTAAACCACTAAACCAATGCTTGCATCTCTGCTAGTAACTTCAATTCATGTCTTCATCCCTAGTAAGTTAAATAAAGTTTAAATCTTATTGTTAAAATCTTATTCTTTCTTACCTTTCCCCTGGTTTTGATCAGTATGTGCACCATGCAACTGTGACCAGAATACAACTCCTCCCCTTTCAGGACATGTTTATGCTTCTTATTTCTGTGCAGAGCTGGACACAACTGAGCAGCCTTTTAATTCTGGATCTAGATCTCAATCTAGTTTCTGCCTTTGAACCTCTCTTAACTGGGTAATGACAAACTATTGTCATTACATACTCTTCTGAATTCCTTGTGCTTAATACCAATCTGTGCTTCTCTACTTTTTGAAGCAGTTTAAAGCCAAAAGAGGAGACTTTATTTTTTTCCTTTACCTGTAGCATTTTGCTTCCAGTTTCCTGACAATATCTTTTATTTAACTCTGCAAAGATCTTATTTAAATCTTCAAAACTACATTGTGATTCAGTTTACAGGAATGAC
Source organism: Apus apus (assembly GCF_020740795.1). Classification (NCBI taxonomy): domain Eukaryota; kingdom Metazoa; phylum Chordata; class Aves; order Apodiformes; family Apodidae; genus Apus; species Apus apus. Next base: position 38,433,292 of record NC_067284.1, read on the forward strand.
ATTATTCAGCTGTCTTTTTTTTTTTTAAAATCAGTTTAAAATTGCTCCTTCTTTACCATCATCTCTTCTTTGCTATCAAAGCTTCTACACCATCTGACCCACAACACAACTGAAGGATTTATCCTTGCAAGACCTCGTGGCTTCATTGGCTCCTCAGTATTCTCATATGCACATAACAGTGCACAGCACTGGTTACATAGTTTAATTACATAGCAAACATAATTCTCCCTGATTATGACTTTGATTCCTTCCTCCCACAATAATAAGTTAATAGCTGCCATCTGCCTATTAAAATACTTTGAGCAGAAGATAATCTTCTGTTCCTGGCATAATTGGCCTTGTAACTTTGTAATGTACCTACATTTTACTTGTCTCTAAGGAAAATCTGGTTGTGTTTAAATACAACTATCTCTGATCACTTCTTAATAAAAATTTAGCATGTACAAACCCAGCGGAGAAAGAATATAAAGCATCTGAGGCCTCCAGAATATATTCTAACTAAACACATTTGCTCCAAATACTTCTCTAAAAATCTGCCTTCATCTCCTAGAATGACCCATTTGAGATCTACTCAATGGAGTTAAGAACATTTTAATTAAAGTGCAAAACATAGAAAGAGGAATCAGATAATCACCTAAATGTCTGAGCCAACATCAGCCTGACAATTTATTACTAAATCCACCTAAAGCACAGTGAAAAAAATATTCCAAGGGAGCTGTGCAAAAATATTTTAAAGCTTTTTAAGATGGTTACGAGCAACCTTTTAGTAACCACAAACTTGTGCCATGTCAGTTCCATCCAGGTGGCAAGGCAATTTCCTGGTAAGGAAACTGGTGGAAAGACACCTGAACCAACAGATGAACGCAGAAAAACCCAGCTCTTTAGTGAAGAGGCAAACATGGGAAGCATCAGCACTCTTCAGCCACTATCTATAAACACTTACATAATATAAATCATACAGCCTTTTAAATCTGTACCATACATAGTTTTTAATCAAGCTTTCCCTACTTTACTAACAATTTATAAATTAGTAACTTTAATTATTAGGCACTTATTAAATACACCTTTAAAGTGTGTACAGAAACTAAAGAGAGATAACTTATGTATTTGGATGGCAAAAAAAGGAATACGGTTTCACAAGTTAAAGCAAAACCCAGACAGAAATTAGGCAGCACAAGTTGAAACAAAAAAAACAAACCAAAATAAAACCAACAAAACACAAAAACCCAGGAATAATGGTTTTCAAGAGAAAAAAATACTTTAGGCAGGATCTGCTCCTTTGGAGTGTGGAAAAGCAAATAACTTCACCAACCAGCCAATAAAAGTAGCCCTTTCAGCAAGAAAGCACATGAAAATAAACTGCACTACTGATACAAATATATTTTGCACACTTTTCACTGGGAAAACTAACACCATATCTGTAGACACTTTATACTTTCATGAATAACAAAAATTTTTCAGACTAATTTTGTGTCTCTCTTTGTCAAAAGTACCACTAGAGCTCTAATTCCTATGTTATAATAAATGCTGAATATTACATTTGCACTATGAGGAATCTGGTGCTGTTAAAAGTATTTTAAATTCTATTACATGATAAAGACGTTAAAGGCTATTTTTGTGTTTAGGACTGCAAAGCTGAAAAGTGACTGCTTTCCATTACACATTTTAAGTACTTTCATTAGTTTGAAATGCTTTACTGACTAGGTTCTTGGTGGACAGCAAGGGTAAAAGCACGCTAAGGTAAATTAGCGGTGTCAGAGGGACAACTTTACAAAAAAGAAGCCCCAGGAGACCAACAAAAAACCCAGAAGCAAGCTTTTTGCTTTTTTTTTTTTTTTTTTTCTGACAGCCCTCCCTGCTTCAGAAGGAACTGATCAATGTATAGCGTCACCTTCTGTTTTCTTGAAGTGACACAAAGCATTAGACCTTCTGATCTTTATACCCACTTCTCCTTCAGTGACTAGAAATGCAAAGAGGTAAAAATGGCCTAAGAACTGAATCCTTGACTACATGATCTCCAAGCACCTGCTGGACAGCAGTGTAATAATAGAAGCTATTGTATCTGGCCACAGGATACACACACCTAATTGTTACATTTTCTAATTTTGGTAAACCTGTCTTCCTGAGTTTTACTGCTGTGTTGCTCTTATGTGGTTGTTGTAAAAGTCCTGGCTTTCATCTGTGAAAATGACATGTCTTTCAGCAACCAGCCTTACATAAGGAAACTTCATGACAGCCTGTGTGAAAGGAATACCAAGACTCCTAATATTTTATGTGACTGTTTGCAGTGGGAACTTTGACTGCTTGGGGATCCCATAGTGGATCCTTCACCTTACCGTGCCATTAAAACCATGCCACTAATACAAATACAATACCTTTTTACTGTAATAAGTGGAAAATAATAAAAAAGTTCAGGAAATCTTGCACAGAAGTAATTACAGAGAACAGTCTTTTAGAAACCCTTTTTATTATCCAGAGAGTTTAAGTTCTACAAACACAGAAAAAGTAAAATGTGCCAAGGAGGAAAGGGAAAATGGAAGACCTAGTGTAAGACTTTTATTGTCATGGTAAGATGGTACTTGAGGCAGCATCACTTCATGCATGTCATGTTCTTGCATTTCTTTACACTTTCAGATAAGAATATTTACAGAAAGATCCTCACTGCTGACATTCTACTTCTTTTTACAAAGCAGAGAAGGAATGAAAGACAGCAGAAGAGAAAGGGGATTTAGCACTAAAGTGCAATGCAAACACTTACTAAATGTCTGTATCTTTTACAGTTATCCACCTGCAACAGTTACCCACACCACAGATGCAGAAGTGTAATTATGATAGCCTAGTTAGCAGCTGTAATATGATTTTGATCCACAGATCTCAAATATATCTACCTCTCGTTTTGGAGAAGGTCAGGGTGACATCTAGTATTAGAATCCAGATTTGTTGGTCCTCTCTCACCATTTCTCATACACAAGTTTAGAGAATGCAGCAGCCAAAATGCATGGTTTAGGGAGCAGCAATATGACTACAGTAGACTACATCTCTAATATTTGGCATTGCAACTGTGCATTTCTATGAGAGACAAAAAAAAACAGAGAAAACTAGCCTGCTCAGAGCCCATACTTAACCCAAGAGGTATTTTCTCATTAGTAAGAAGGATCTAATTTTACCCTTAAAACACCTACTGAAACAAGGGCTGACTACAGTTTTTCTAAACTCAAATTCCATGATTATGCTAAAAGAAGCTACTAAACATTATCTACTTTTCGAAATATGGCCACACAGAACATATTTCAACCTCTCTGCAATCTTCTATCAAGCTTGTGCCATATCCTTGACCTTCAAGAAGCACAAGGCCCAAGCTAAGCACCCCAAAAGCTCCATGCATTTCTGTACTGTACAAGTTAGTGAGGCACATCAGAGCAGCATCAGCTGACTCATTTTTTCACTAGTACACCTGAGAACACTGACAAGAGAGCAAACTCAGACTATACTTGTGCTGCCCCGCAGTGGGACTCACACCAGCAATCCTGGGAAAATCAGATGATCCAGAAGAAAAATAAAGCAAGAATTTAAAAAAATGTTTTAGGGCTTGCTGTGTTTGTTAGTGTGTGTTCTGCATTTTATATCTTCACAGAATCAGTTACAATGGCTCATAAGTCTGGCTCTAGATTTAACAGAGGTATCTCTTTTATATTTCTTTTCCAAAATCTACTATATTCTATTCTCAGTTCTCATGCATAGCATGAAATGATTCAGATTACCTCAGCCTCAGCAAACTGAATTTCATCCTGTGACATATGTCATAAAGCTGAAAGCAGTACAAGTTCAGAAGGGCAAACCAGAAGCACTGCATTTGATTTCAGACGTTTATTTGCTTAAAATCTGATCTACCTGATAACTCATTCCATGCATACATTTTTCCTCCTTTTAGTATACAAAGGATGAAAGAGCAATTATCTCAAGCTTTGGGCCCTCTTGCTAAATATTTAAGAATCTTATAACAAACTACAACCCTTCCATTTTCACTTGACCTCATCTTCATGTGATCTTACTAACATGGCAGCTGAGACTTCCATCATGCAGTCAAATATGCAGATTATTGGTGGCTGGTTCAGTTACCCCAACGTCCTCCTAACCCTTTGCCAAGTCCTTGCTTCTGCTTTCCATAGCAGGGCCATGGTGAGCTCTGGAGGGCAGTAAAGAGACAGCACAGCCGCCTGGGTAATGAGAGCAAATCCTGAAGCCTCAGAAGCATGTTAGGGGCCAGGCACTTTTCTTGCAAGCATAGGTAGGGAATGTAAAAGCAGTTATTGCAATGGAAGAAATTAGCACTGCTACTGGGCAAGAAAACTAAGGTTCCCCTTGCCTCATCCTTCCTATTTTCTCACATGTATGGACACTGACCAACCTGTGTGCTGAGGGACTTTCCCAGCCAGAGGGATTTTCTTCTCATAGAACTGTTACACTAAATCAGCCCCAAACCGCTAGTTTTACTCTGCCCTCAGGGGAAAGGTGAACACAGAACACACAAAACAAAACAGTAAGTGCTCCTTGGTAAAGCCACTGACCCCAAAAACGAGGCCAGGGAAGGTGCTGCCCTGTCCAGCAAGGCTGCGCTTTGGTGAAATGGCCACAGAAGTACACCCCCATGTGTTCCTTATCATCACGTTCCCACAGTGAAACTGACTCTCCATCCAGATTCCTCTCTGCATAAGTAACCACATGAGCAATTAGCAAGGGGAAAGAGGAAGAGAGAATGCTGACCAAGCTGCCAGTGTTCTCTTTTAGCAAGTCTTGTACACCACATCACAGGTAACACCAGACCTCCTCTCCACTGCCTCCCACCATGGGAGACCTCAAACCACCTGCCTGTGGTGAAATGACAGGTGCCACTGCCAAAAGGAGAGGGCCACTGGGCTAACGCTTCAACTTCTAATAATTTTCTTCTGGTCATAAGCTCCAGTCAAATGGCACTTGCCCAAGTTTCTCTGCAACCTCACGTGTCAGATGCAACTGGCCTGAAGATCACAGCTGCACAGGGCAGAGCAAAGCAGTGCGGTGCTGCAGGCCTACGAGACACAGGCCTCAAGGAGGAGTCAGAGTCTGACATTGGAACTAACCACAGCTCACCACAAAACCTTACAGGTGTGTGCATAGCCACAGCAAGCTAATATGGCTACAATGCAGAACTAGCAGAGGATGCAGAACATCTATAAGAACTGCTAGGAAAGAGAAATGCCTCAAAAACCCTTTCAGAGGCTAGAAGTGCAAGAAGCTGGCAAGTTATCAGTGCAAGGAGTAGAACAGTAACTTCATTTCAGTCCATGAAATCTCTTTACTGCTTTAAGATCAAGATCAGAGCATGTAACTTTCAGTCTTTTGGGGCATGGGCAGACTTTATGCTGTGCCTTGAAACACACAGAAATTCTTGATGTTAGCTGTGACCCCTCTGCAGTACCTTGGTACAGTTACATGATATGATACTTTTTTTGGTCAACAGTTGCATTAAGATTTACCAAGTTGATTCACGCTGCTATGTAAAAATGCTGACAAAAATATTTTTTCACTTTGAAGGATTCTACATTTTATACTTGCATGTGTGTAGTTTTTTAAGATGAAATTGATCCATTCAGGCATAACCTCCCTTCAGGACAATATAAAATAGCACAATAACCACAATTACATAGAAAATTCCTTTTGAAGAAAATCTTTAAAGTGTTAACCATGAGAAATTTGCCAGTGCTTTCAAATTTATAACTTTTACTTTGCCTTTTCAATTGGAATGCAATGCCCCAGCAGAGCACACTGGAACAGACCATTCAGGATTCATTTTTCCGTGGGCAGCTAAAGGTTCCTTAGAGGCAATTCATAAACTCATTAAAATGTATACACATTTTTCCTGCTGCTTAAGCAGATACTTGAAGTGGTGGGCTGTTTTGTTTTTTTATTTCAAAGCAAACTGCTACAGTACTGTTAGTAATCTCCCATAACAATGTTCTGCAAATTGCATAGTGGGGTTGAAAAATTCAGATTTCTGGCAAGTGTTTAGATATACTGAACTGAAATCAACTGCATTAGACACATGCAGGTTAAATTCTTTTTGCCAGCAAGGCTCCATAAGCATAGTAGCATGTGCTGAAGTAAGTCTAGAAAGAAAGAGGGGAATTTTGGAACAAAGGTTTACCAGCATGCAAATACCTACCACAAAATACCTAGCTTATTGCTAAGTGTATCAAAGAAGGATAGTTTTTAAATAATGGGAGACTGTTCTGAGAAGCTGTAGACACAAAAACATGCAGGTGAGAAACAGAAGCAAAAAGTAACTTTATAGATTTTATCTCTAATTAGACAAAATTAAGCAATGCAGAATGCTTTGATATTGTCTCACCAGCCAATAGTTATTAATCCAGAAGAAAAAAATATTTAGGACCCGTGGCAGTAACAGAGTTGCTGATGAAAACATACATTAGCAAAACACACTTATTGGCTTGAATCTTTAACATGTACTAAATTAACTCATCGTACTCGTCTGGGAAGGAAAAAATTCACATGCACATAAACCACTACCTGGCTAATTAGAATCAGATACCATTTGCAGTTCTACAGAACAAGAAATTATCAAATTATCAAATCCCATATGAAGTTTCTATTTAAATAACAGGAGCTCCCACTATAGTATTTGTACAGATATATTTGGAAAATTAGTTTAAGTAATAGTCTTCTAACGAACTTCTAAAGATCCTGGGAACTGAGCCACAGCTCTGTTTTACTTTGCCAATCCGCTTCAGTCATGTATCCCCTTCAGGATAGCCCACAGCCTGTCTGGCAAAAGCACACTGTTTCTCCTTCATGAGTATCATGAACTCAAGCTGCCCACTGCATTCCCTTACATACAACTGTATTTGCCATCAAGATTTGTCCCCTTTACGTGTATTTGTTTAATAATAGTTTTCAGCTATTCTGGAAGGCTATTTTGTCAGTTCCTTTCCATGAGGATGTGTCTCCTCCTTATTTCATCTCCCTGTTTCATAGATGACATAAAATGGTTTCTAAATACTCTGCTGTCACAGAAATATTTGTACGACCTGCTGAGTACTGTTGACTCGCAGACATGTGTGGTGAAGACACAAGGTTCTTCAGAAAATATAAGCAATAACATCAAGGTGAGCAAGATCTGTACATGCTAAATACCCAAACGTCACCTAAATCTTGTACCGAAAGTTTCTTCTATTCTTTGGGGCCAATTAACTTTACCCAAAGAGATACATGAATAGCTCATTTAATCATAACTGTTGCAATAAAAAAAAAAGTTAACTTCAAACTAACGAAAACCGTGTTTGCAAAACTACACAAATGCTTCGGTACATCCAATTTTAAGCCGATCTCGGCGGAGAGCTCTGCAGGACGTCCCGACCGAGCCGTACTGGTTGGTCCCTGCTACTGGAGCCGCCCCTCCGGTACCCGCTGCCTTCCCGGAGCAGGGCTGCGGCTCGGGAAGGGGCTGGCACGGTCCTGCCGCGCCCCCCGGGGGAAGGGGCTGAGTCGGACCGGTTAGCGACCTGGGGCGCTCTGCCTCTGCCGGGCAGGCAGGACATCCCCCCACAAAACTACTCCAAGCAACCCACCAGAACCCCGAACCTTCACCGAGATTAATTTAACGCGAAGGTGTAACCCAGCTACTTGATCGCGAAACGCTTAAAGCCGGCAGAAGGGAAGGACGGAGGTCTCCACCCCAACCTTGCAGTGAAATAAGAAAAGCCGAAGGGAGCCCAGTGGGGATGGGCGCAGGGCGAGGACAGGGCACAGCCGGGCAGGGCTGCCCCGGCCCGGGACACGCCGCGCTCCCCGGCGGAGCCCGAGCCCATGGGGTGCCGGGCAGCCCCTCACGGGCACCCAAACCGCGCTCCTCCGGCCGGCGAGGCGGGCGGTACCCCGGGCCGCCGTACCCCGGGCTCTCCCCGCCGCGGGGAACAGCCCCTCTCGGGCTCGGCGCTTACCCGGGGCGGGGAGGGCGGAGCGGCAGCCCCCGGCGGCAGAAGCGACGGGACCCTGAGCCGTAGGGCTCCGTCGCGGCGAGACTCACCCTGTGCCTGCGGCTCCATGGCGGCGGGGCTCTGCCGTCCGCCGCCCCGCGCAGCCCCGCGGCTCTGCAGGCGCTGAGATGCCGGCGCCGGGCTGGGCTGGGCCGGGCTGTGCGGGGCCGGGCCGGGCTGGGCTCATCTGCCGCCGCGGCTGCCCGCCCCCGCGGGCTGCGGGCGGGGCGGGCGGCGCCCCCTGCCGGCCAGGCGCAGGTAGGGGCGGTGCCGCTCACCTGCGGCCTCCCTGGCCGCAGGCGGGGGTGAGCGGGACCCCTGGGGCAATGAGCCCGGGGTGGGGAGATGACCGCGAGGAAGAGTCCTTCGGGGGGCAGGGAGCTGCTGCTTGCTCCCCCTTGGGGAGACGGGCCTCTCCATGCGGCCTCCTGGGGACGGGCTGAGCCTTGCGTGCCTGGAAACTCCGCTGGGTAAGGTCGCATCTGCTGTGGTTGCAAATAAGGGCACCGTGCCTGCCAGGGAGGTGTGAGGCAGGGGAATTCTGCTCAGTGCCCTTCCCCAGCCCGCTGACTGACTGTGCGGTCTCCTGCTTCTTTCAATAGGAAATTCCAAGATACTGGTGCAGAGGCAAGAGTACAGGCAAAACTTCCAGCTCAAGGGTCAAAAGTAGCAAAGGCAGGAGGTGCTATCTCCCCACAGAGACCTCAGTGTCCCAGGGGCAAACCATGTGTTGGGGACCCTCTCCTGCAGTCCAGTGGTGCCTCTGCCCCACTCACCTGGACCAACACCTCAGCTCCAAATCTGTCCCTGGCCGGGTTCCTCAGCCACATGGTTATTCTTCACCATCTCCCCTGCGCCTGCCTCAGGCCATGGAAGTCCTCCGCCAAGGGAAGGCACCCAGGGTTTGTCCCCAGGGAGTGGGTCTAGGACAACTCTCCACTGCCAATGCTCCACAAGACATTTCATTGCTGGGACAACTCTCCACCAGGTAAGTTGCTGCCAGGACATCTCTATGCCAGGACAACGCTACAGCAGGACAGCCCTCACCAAGGACAACTCTCCACAGATTGGCAGATGCGGTCCCTGTGGAGGGCTGTCCCAGTGTAGAGGTGTCCCAATGGTAAGTTGTCACATGGAGAGCTGGGAGTGGAGAGTTGTCCCTTCCCAGCAGGGAGCCCCTGGGAGCCCCAGGGTGCTGGCAGAAGCAGGCAAACAAGTGTACGTGGGCAGTGGTGTGAAGATAAGTCAGGTGCCTGAACCGAACTATTCTTTTCTATTAACATCCTGTATCCTATTCACTAGAAGCCGGGGTGACAATATGTAATTCATAGTGCAGTACAGTTTTACTCTAAGTTTTGCTCATGCCAATGTAACTTCCACACTTCATTATCTGTCCATGCTGACTTCACCTGCAGAAGGGTCCAGATGACTCATTTTAGCAGTGCTGCATTTACCATGGCTGATTATCTGTGTATTTGTTGATCACACAGCATATCTAATTTGTGTCTATGATACTACTGAATGCTTTCCAGGACACACTGAGGACACGTAGCTTCCCAACGCCTGTAATATTAAAGCAAGAGAGTGAAGACAGATGAAGGAAGTATGGGACAATTGTTTGTGAGTTGAAGAAAAACAAATCCAAAATAAAATGATTATGCAGTGAGATTAAAGATAAAAGAACATTTACAGGTGGAAAAAAGTTATTTTCTTTAAAGTATTGTAGAACATAGCAAAGTGTTTAATTATCCATCAACTTTGCTTTTCTAACAAATTAGAAAATTAATGCCAAGGCAGCTTTAATTTGTATATATCTAAAGAAGTTTTGTTTTAATATGTGCATGCTGATGGTTTTGAGTATTAATTACTGTAAAACATGAATTATCATCATTTTTTCTAGGCAAGCCTCTCTTCACTGTGATTTGACATCTCCTTAGGCTGGAATTTATCACTTACAAAAGCAGAACGGAGGTTGTCAGAAGAATGAATGCCTGTACTCATATTATTTCAAATAAAGAGACATCCTACCATGACAAGATCTGAGCTCAGAAAAGGTAGCAACTTCTACGTGAAAAAGCCCCAAATCCAAGCCCAGCCACAAATGCATGAAACAGCTGAGAAATTTCTCTCAATGTGTGAAACTACCAGTATAATCGGAAAATTACTTTTCTGCAAATATAGGCAGAAGTTTTTAAAACAGCCTAGAGCAGTTTCTGTGAAGCATAATGAACACTGAGCACCCAATTTACTTACCAGGCTACAACAATATTAACAACCATGTTTATGTAGAAGCATAATTTACAATTCTTACAGAGGCATATGCTGTTCAAATCACTGAACAACAGAAAACTTTGCCAGATTCTTAGATGCTGTGTTTGCTTTATTCTTTACATTTACATGTATTACTTACTTTTCCACACCAGAAATGTACTCTTCTGTAAAGAAAATCCAAACAGTGTTTTACCTAACAAGTACTGGCAAACAACAAAACTAGTTCTACATTTAAGAGATCCATAAGTATCTTCAGGGAAACAAACCTGTTGTAATGTGTTCATCTCATGGCATGTTACACAGGAAAAATAAAAACAGTAATTTATGAGGTAATGCTCTTCAGTAACATAGAGGCAATCAGCATTTTAAAGGTAAATACTATTAGAAAATTAATATCCTATTGAAATTATGTAAATCAGTTGTAAAATAACAGATTGATTTTCTGCCTACAGAACAGCAGGACCCATTTTTGTATTGTTCTACATGCATCACTTGATTTGTTGAGATTTCTCACTGAATTTGCCTTGTGAGAGATTTTGATCCACTTTTCTGTCTGAAGACATTGACATAATTCAGGCTTCGTTTTCTGTCTCGGAAGGTCTCAATCAAATTGTAGCAGCTTAGTTGTTGCCTCAGAAAGGTCACAGTCTCTTCCACCATGCTGAAATTAAAGACAGCTGGGTTTTGTTTGTTTTTTTAAGGGGTAAGAAGGAATAAAACAAAAGCCAAATTATTCAAGTTTTGAAACGTGTTACTGTATGCTTCAGGTTACACCATTTTCACAGTGCAACAGTTAAAAAGCACCAATGAATTTATTATGTTTATGGTATTACACTGATGGGTTTTTGTTCTCCAACACAAAAATGACAGCATTCAATCTAGTGCCAGACTTCAGAGGATCTCTCTGTGCTTGTTGAGAGTCACTACATGCAGATGAAGACAGGACTCTGCATGATGTTGAGTTTCCTAAATTCTTAACTACATTTCCATAAAAAATAATGAGGAAAAACTGTCCTGAATAATTCACGTAAGTGCAAATCGTGAAATGCCAGTGGAAATTGTTGGTTCTTCACGCTGAATTGAGGGAACTGGGGTTGTTTAGGGAACCGGGGTTGTTTAGTTTGGAGAAGAGAAGGCTGAGGAGAGACCTCCTTGCCCTCTACAACCACCTGAAAGGAGGTTATAGGGAGGTAGGTGTTGGCCTCTTTTCCCAAGTAAATAATGACAGAACCAGAGGAAATGGCCTGAAGTTGTGGCAGGGGAGGTTCAGATCAGGTATTAGGAAGAATTTCTGTACTGAAAGAGTGGTCAGGCACTGGAACAGCCTGTCCAGGGAGGTGGTGGAGTCACCATCCTTGGATCTATTCAAGAAACATGTAGATGTATCACTTCAGGGCATGTGCTAGTGGTCGAGGTTGTGGGGCGTTTTGTGGGTTTTTTTGATGGAGTGTATGTGGTTCTCTTTGCTTGTTTGGTTTGGGTTTTTTTTGTACTGGTGGTTGGACTCTGTGATTTCAGAAGTCCTTACCAACCATGATGATTCTGTAGTACTGAAAAAATAAATGCTTGTTTAGTAGAATAAACTGCAGCATACACATACATGCATTTTGTAAGAAAAACAGCAGGCACAATACTCTAATTGTTACAGAAGAACCCCAAAAGAAATATCACTAATCAGGATGTGCCTAAGTTATTAATGTAATCTTAAATTGTTAAGTATAGATGCCTTAAACACACTTTAGTTACTCTATCAATAAAAAAAAAAATAAATTGAAGATAAAATTCAGAACTAGAAGAGAGTAAGTAACTTAGCCAATGAAAACCAGTTATCATTTATCCCATACTTTCAATTTCTTGCAATATTTGCTTGTTGCGAATGTTTAAAGGCACTAAAATAAATTGTCTTTAAAAACACGTCAAATTAAAAGAAAAATAGCATTACTTAATCTAGTAATAGAAATATTTGGTTCTGCAGCTGCTACCTACTCAGTTATCATAAAATTCTGTTTGCAACTCTTGGTATATCCTTAGGCTGTGCCATTGTTTATACGTTTTTATTTCCAATGGAGTTCTAGTTTTCTACATAGCTGATAAATCTTCAAAAGATGAGATATTAATTAGGTATTACTGGTACTTCGAATAGGTGAGTACAGGTCCTCTCTTTATGTTCAATAATGGCAGGTAAAAATATAAAGCCAAACCATTTTCCATTTTGGGGAGCAAAAATGGAGAAGAGGAAATACATCTAGAATGCCTGTTTTGAAAGAGGAGTTGATTTTGTTAATGGGAAAACGCAGCTCAGGGAAACCAAGTAACTTCACCATGGTTAAATTGAAAGGCTGCACGAAGCAGGCTCTTAATACTAATCACTGATCAAATTTTTATGTTCGTTTCAGGGATGGGTTGGTGTCACAGGCAAAACAGTCTCAACTCAGTGACTTTCAGTTAATCGAATGTATTGCCAATTAACATTAAATTTTAACTTCTGATTCGAGTATTGAGGAAAAAAAAAAAAAACCCTCTCATGAGGATAACTAGACAAACATTTAAGGAAACATATTTCCTCCCCTTTCCCCAGACTCATCTGACACCACACATTACACTCCTTGGTGAAGCAGTGAGTGGTGCAGGAGGTTGGGATCAAAGCACAATCGTTTCTTCCTGCGACTCAGAATCACAGAATGACAGAATCATCAGAGTTGGAAAAGACCTCTAAGATCACTAAGTCCAACTGTTCACCCAGGAGAAAAAAACAAACAAACAAACAAAAACCCAATGAAAAGGTCTAAGGACTAAAAAACAACGTGTTTTCTGACAGGCTGTGAGGATGCATGGTATGTACTAGGTACAAGCAAAATCATATGGAATGCATTCTAAATATACTTATTTTACTTTTATGTGAGTTGTAGAACCTGAAACTGGATATCATGCCAGGCCTGCTGCAGAAGACAGCAATTCTAACCAATAAAAAGACCTGAAGAAGTTGCTTTTTAGAGATATAATCTGATTTTGAAATCTTACATTTATTTTTTTTTTTCAGCAGATTTTACTGATTGTTCTAATAGTTCTAAAACTACTTTCCAAATTATCTTAATGTTCTGAGGAGAAAATATTTGAATTGTTTCTTTTTTTCCCCACCATGAAATGTTTTTTCACCAGCTGTATCTAACAGAATGTAAGAATGAAGGCACAAACCTTTTGTGTTTTTTGAAATTATGGCTCAATGCTTACCATTGCACAGGACATGCTCTGTGATAGAATCATGCACAGAAAATTGTTATTTTTATTAATATGAATTAAAAATGACTGCCTGATTCTTCCACAGCTCGGTTTTCCTTCAAACATCCTGACTTTTTAATAACAGGGATCTGTGGAAAAGAATTTCATATCAGCTATCTGGCATTGATCATTGAGTTCCTAATCTCAGGAGAAATTTAGCAGCTGTTCCCAACTGTAAATGCTGCATAGAGAACCTGGATCGACATCTTTATTTGATGCCAACTGACATCTCTATTATAACTAATAAAGTTCTGATTTGCCAGTGTGGTAGTCTTTGATAAGTATGTGACAGTCAGTGACAATATTAGGACACTGTATTATGGTAACTCACAGAGAGCATTTAGAATTTTATCAGGAAGTGAAATGGCAAGTGGGAAGTTTATCATACTATATTGCTGAAATGCCAAAGAGCAACACCAGCAGCTTGGCAGACTTTTGGGAAGAAAACCTAGGATTTATGAAAGCTGTAATTTGTTGCCAGCAGGTACCAAAGTGCCTAAAATTCCTTAGAAAACAGAAGCTCAGGAAACTTCTAGGGCTGTGAAAAATTGTATTAAAAATGTTTGTATTGATATGAATGGAGAGCAAATATGAATGTATGAGAGCAAAAACCATCAGGAGAAGGGCTACTAAATCATTGTGTGTTGCTGACAGCTATAGGTGACAGATCTGAAATTGAGAAAATTACTAAATCCTGGGGACTCACAGAGGTTGGACAAGATAGAGAGACAAATCGCAGTAATTTCCTGAAGGGTGTGATAAGACACCTCCCAAATCAGCATGCTCCTAAGAAGAATCCTGGAAGTGTGAGGAAGGGCTCTAAACCTGATGCCCATCATCCTCCACATCGCTGGAAGCAATCCTGGGCAGGCTGCCTGGACATGGTGCCTTAGTGCCTGAATGCCTGGCAAACTGCCTACACACATCCTGGTATTTGTGGATAATCACAGTGTGATGGACTGAAATCAGTCTATTTTAAACTAATCTTTCCTTCCTATGAAGTGTTGCCATGTCACTGCAGCAGCATTGAGACTTCATTTCCTACAGGGAAATTCTGTTGTCATGATGCATTTAGGACTTTCTGAAAGATATGTATACTGCAATAAGCAATGCAACATTCATTCATATAATTATAACTTGTGAGATTAAATACTCCATTTGTCAAAATAAGGGGTCATGTCTCATGTCAAAGTACAAAAGAAACCCAGCATTTGTAGGTGTGGGTTCATGCCATCCTGACACAGAGCTCTAGAGTGGTTCAGATGTACTGCAGCTGCAGGAGCTCAGAGTTGAATCCCTCATGGTAGCTTTCAGCACCAGATGGTACATGACTAATCTGAGATGTCTAAATGTAGAAAGATAATTAAAATGCCTAGACATGTAGAACAATTTTGGATATCTTAGAAGACCCAAGATATCCACATGAGCATGTATGACACAGGATCTGTGGGAGATGTGTAAAGTGGCATCTTGGGACAGGCAGGGTACCTTAGGATATCTAAAATACTACTAGACATTTAAGCACATTATTTATTGTGTACAGACAGCATTCAGTTACCTACAGACAAACACCCAGCATCTCTTGGGAGTTCCTGGTGGGCCTGAAATGTCTCAATAGAGCAGAGAGATGCACCACAGCCCTGATGTCAGGTCAGCACTACTCTAGAGCAGCAAATCCAGGCCAGGTGAGACTCATTGAGACACCTGAAGTCACAGGGCAGAGTCTGTTTCCAGACAACTGAATCCTGCTCTATGCAGCCAGATGTGAGCTAAACATATGTAGATGAGTCACTGTTAGGATGTACTTAACACTATGTTGTGTTTGGAGAAATGTTGCATATTCACTAAGTCTGCCTGAAATGTGCATCCACCTCTGCTACAATTACCTCCTTTCTTTTAAAGGACATTTTTGACACTTTGTGTAAGCTTTAAGGGTCCTTGTTTGAAACTCAAGTTGCCACTAGGCTTTTCTTCAGACCAGCAATTAACCTTTTAGCAGCTTCAAAAAGTGGAAGTATCCTGAGGAGCTTCTCATCTCCACAAGAGCATAGGAAGTGGTGGCATAGACATGTCTACTGACATATTGCTACTACAAACACCAGAAATTAAGCACTAGACAATTGAGTTGATGCATGCAGACAGAATCTTTGTAAAAAGACATTGACCTGAAGATGAGAAAACACAACAGCACCCCAGCCTACACCCTGTAATAGGTAGCTGTAAATTCCTCCACAACCATTGGCAGGGGCAGGTCCCCCCATCAACCACTTCTGTGAAACTTAAAAGTGTATTTTCTGATTCACAGGCCCCTCAGCTTGTTCTTCTGGTTCATGTGGTCTGGTTTTGGAATCCTTTTGGACCTCCTCTCTGTTGTTTCTGTGCACATGCTCTTTGTTGACATTTTGTCCAGGTTTTCCATTTTTACAGACATTTCTGCCTGTGTCCCACTGCACCACACAAAGCCCAGAGGCTGCCCCAGTGGAACTGCAAGCATCAGGTATTTATACCCACTGACAAGATCCCTCCTGAGCCTCCACACTGAACAATCCCAGCCTTCTCAACCTTTCCTCAAACAACCATCCCTCCAACATCTTTACGGCCCATTGCTGGGCTTCCTCCACTATGTCCATGTTTTCCCAGAACTGGACCCAGCACTCCAGGTGTGGCCTCACTGGCGTTGCTTAGAGGGGAAGGACCACCTGCCTTGACCTCCTGGCAGTGCTCAACGTCATGCAGTCCAGTGCACCATCAGTAACTGGCCTACAGCTAGGCTTTGTGCTTCTGGTCTTTGAGCCCAGCAGTTCAGCCAGTTTTCAGTCTACCTCTCTGTCCATTTATATAGTTATGTGCCAGTCCTGCTGTACCATAAACTTTCGGTTTTGAAAACACTGCAAAATGATGCTTCATTAAGAAAGGCAACTTGGTGAAACTATATATGATGATATATGAACCTTAGTTATGATGATTAAAATTTTAATGGGTCAAAACCAATCTCTGATACAGGTAAAATAATAATGACAGATCCAATGCAATCTAATATTAACTCTACATAACTGATGCAGTTACTAGTGTCTTCTTAGAATGTTTTCTTTATATTCAAAAGGTAAGATGCTATCCTAAAAGCAAGGATACCATTTATTTTTCATATGTAGCTAAGAAGTGGATATCTTGCCTGGAGCAGTTAGGACTCTGTTGGATTAGAAAGCATTCATCTACATATGTATGCACTGGAAAACTGGTACACAAGCTATTGCTGAGAAGTATTTACATTCATCCTCTTAAATAAGTTCTTTCTTTGAAGTGATTTTGATACTGATGGAAGGCCTACCACATTTAATTATTGCTGTATAGCTGGATGTAATGCCCCTTACTGGGGCTTAAACCTTCCATCTCCAGGTTGAAGTGGAAGTACATTCTGCCACCTGACTGGGAGTGACCTAACCAAGCTGACAACATTTCTGCCTATTTACTACCCAGATCACCAAAACAAAAATGTAACTCCTTAACAAATTATTGTAACCTGAAGGAAGAAAATTATTATATGAAAACTCTGGTATATGTCTTCCCTATGCATTCATTTAGCTTCATGGTGCAAAGATATGAATCACACTTCACTGGAAGATTATATTTTGTAAGATGTTTCCAACTCATTCAAAACACTTGAGATTGTTTCTTCTAAAAAATAGAAAAAAAAAAAAGATTTCCTTACAAAGGGTTCACAGTTGAAAGGACGCCTCTGGAGAAACAATTATAGAATCAGCAAACATCAGAATAATATTTCATTATTGCTTCATCTTTAAAAAACCCAAACAAAAATCTCAATGTATTGTAAAACCTAAGTTATCAAAGCACATCTTCATCAAGTTTGCCTGTATATTGATTTGCTAAATACAAAAGCAAATTGGAAGGCCTCTCCCTGTTTGATGTTTTCAAGCCTGACCCAAAAGAACGCACCACTGAGGAGAAAAATAGTATTTTTTTCATTTGTGCCTTTCTGCTGAAAAGTCCAGAGAGTGTGATAATATTCAATGAATAAGGATGAGCTGTCAGCAATCCATCACGGTAAGCAAAGTGCATTCAGAGAACTGGGTCCCCACTTAGAGTGACTTCAATCTCCCTACGAACACAACTGATGCCTGAAAATAGAATCAAAATCCTCAAAATCCCAACTACCATAAACCAAATCACCTGATACCCCACATGATCTGCTCTTGTGCTATCACTATTTTTGGAAAGAG
Source organism: Apus apus (assembly GCF_020740795.1). Classification (NCBI taxonomy): domain Eukaryota; kingdom Metazoa; phylum Chordata; class Aves; order Apodiformes; family Apodidae; genus Apus; species Apus apus. The sequence continues at coordinate 38,451,113 of NC_067284.1, forward strand.
CTCCCCTTCCATGTCAGGCATAACCATTCACAGTTCCAGAACCCCTCTTCTCTTTTTAGAAAGTGGCTGCTCTATGGCTGTTTGTTGTTCTGCACGCTGCTTTAACTTGATAATAGTACACCTACAAGGATCCAAATTAACATCAATATGAGTCTTCAAATTTTTCTTTGCTGGCAGCTTACCTGTAAAACATGGTACTTTTGAGTTTTTCATAAGGCAGCGTCCACTTGTTAAGCCAAGGCTTTATCCCTGTGATAAAGCGACATCCCTGCATGCTCCTTTGGTGTTGCAAATTCTAAATGCAGGGATAGTCGAGATGAGGATCAGACTGAAAGATGTGTGATCTATAAAGCAGATTCCCCTCAAAGGCCTGAAATGAAACACTCCATAACTCAGAAGATGCCTACAAAAGCTTTCAGAGGCAGGCATGAGAAGCAGTTTGCGTTTCAGCGCAGTTTGCCTGTGTGCCAGCTCAGAAGGAAACAAACCAGCTCTTCACAGAGCCCCAGACAGAAAACTGAGCTGAGGGCAAAGTGCATCAGCTGGGATTCAGTGCTGCGTTATTGCAGGGATACATGGCCCCTGTTTCGGAGCTGGATTGGCATTTAGGTGGAGCTGGGACACCTGCCTGCAGAGCTCTCTGCTGCCGTTCCCCAGATTGTCTTCCCTGCAGACAAAAAAGCTTGCAACAAACCCTCCTCTTCTCCTTAAGTGCTGCCTTTGGGAAGATGACAGCAGACTGCTGCTATCAGTCACCCTCTGAGATGAGTGGCTGTGGTCTATGCAGGGGAATTACACAAAATAATTGCTGGAGGCTTTATAAAACTCAGTGAATCACCCGTGCCGCTGTCCCCAGTGTTCTTTTGAAGGTGTCTGTCTTCCTGCTGTGATAGTTTAACAGAAGCATTGTTAAGTATTTTGGTCTTGATTAGTCATTAAGGAGTGCCAACTGATTAAGTACTACATATTTTTCTGCAATTGTATTTGCGTTTCTAGCATGTAACCCTGGGACAAACTGAAAGAGGATTTTTTGTGTACTTAAGCCTACTGCTGGAATCGTAGGACCTTCTCTATCTCAGCATATTCAAACAAACAGTAGAGAATTAAGTCTTCATCTTTTTATAAAACATTGTGCTCATGTGACTGAACATTAAATAACTTAAACTGTAACTGTAATAATTTTCTTTTCTGATAAGTTGAATTCTCTGTCTCCTGTATCCACAGCAAAACGGAGAAATGTTTTCTGCATCACATATTTCTCCTCAGATAATCTTGAGGAGTCGACCCAAACAAATGCTTTGAGTTATTAACTGATAGCAGGAAAGATACCTTTGACTGTAACATAAGGATTTTCTGTTCACTGTTACTCAGGCTGGTTTGCTGCCTGTTTAATTCCTGCCTGATACAAATTATCTCAATTTCCTTCTCAGAGATGAACTCAACTGCCTGTTTCTTTTATCCCTTCACTTGTGTGATCTCATTTTCTAAAGTCTGCCTCTCATTAGAATATTTTTTAAGTAACAAAAGGGTTATTTTAATGGGAGAAAAGTTTGTTGCTTGAGGTTTTTTTGTAGAACAAAAAGATCTTCTTTATCCTTATTTGATAAGCACACAGTGACAAAATAACAAACATTTATATAACAACCAACCAGGATAATTATAGATAATTTTACCCCACAGGTAGGTCAATTATTTCTTTAATCAAGCTAGGAATATATTAAGTGTTATCTGTGCTAAGGCTGGTACTAATTAAAATGATGCATGATTACTGCATAATTTAAAATCTCTTTAGATCACAGAATTGAGTTTGGTCTAGCAAAGGACTTTGTTGTTGTTATTCTTTTAGACCCAAATTAATTGTGCTGCTTTAAATTCTGTATTTAGTTTCTACTCATCTTGCCTGCCTACAGTTGTCACTTTGGCAGACTGCCTTTACCTGTGGCTGGCCCCATTCAAGCCTAGCAAGGAAAAGTTAAGCAAGTCTAGTAGCAGTGCAGGTTAGTGGTTTTGTTACCATTTTATAGAAAAAAAAATAATAAAAAAAATTAAGGCATCACAAAGAAAGGTGAATAACAAAGAAGTCTATACCAGCTTTTATCCTAAAATGAACAGTATTTCCATGTTGATTGCCTGCAAATAAACTCAATATCTGTACTTGAGACTGAAAAATGCCAATATTGATTAGTGATAAAACAATGACTGGTTCACGTTAGATTTGCTGTTAGATTTAAATCACGTTAGATTTAAATCCGGGAATTCTCCTGAGTAAAACTCAGAAACTTTTTTCAAATAACCTCTGTAAAATGTATTTAAAGATTTTTTAGGCTTCTTTTATACAACTATACAATAGACCCTTTACTTTCGACACTGCTCTGGATAAGCAGTACACCGTTCTACCACTTGATGGTGCCAAATGGTTTACACACATACCAAAGCTGAAACAGCTTCAAAACCAGGTCACTTACTGAAATGCAGTTTAAGTTGTAGCTTGAATAGTATTTCATTTTCATAGGAAACATACAATTATCATTTGACATCGTGTATATTTGAAGATAAGGCATTAATGTGAACTTGCTGTAACTTCAGCACTGAAAAAGTTTTAAGCATTTGTATCTGCCAGTGATTCATCTGGCCTCCCCTTGTCAGATGGTGCACCCACTTGGTGTTTACACCTTGTAGGTAAGGACAGCTCAGCACCTATAGGTTTCCAATACACCCCTTTTGCACAGACACATCCCTTTCAGTGTGAGTGCCTACCCCACACTCACCTTCTTTCCAAAATCAGCATCCTGTCCTCACCATTCTCAAGACGTTCATTTATAGCTGAGTCCTGGATAAAATTAGCTTTTCTGAGCACACAGAGTCAGCAGTGGAATGAGGCTGACTCTTGGCCCTTGGCTTAGCATCCCCATGAGCAGAGTTAGGTGAGAGCAAGCACAAGATTTTTCAGGGGGCTCTTAGTGTAGGTTAGCGTGGTGCAATCAGCAGGATTGATTTGATATGGGACAATGAGCAGTACCAGGGCCTAGGGGCAATTCAGCATTAGAAGAGGAACAGTCTTGGTTATTAGAAAGGATATGGGTGGGGGATCCATGCTTGGTCCTTAGGACTTGGCTGTGGTGAAAGACACCATGGATGGGGTGAGAGAAGGAGCTGGCATGTACTTGTGTCAAGGAGGCTGGAGACAAAACTTAGAGGCAGGCTGACATTTTTCTATAGTGCAGCTGCTCTTTGGAGAAGTTACAGGAAGGAGATGGCTCAGGTGCTGCTAATCCTAACCTTTTGCACATGCTTTTTAGGTCTCAGAGAAAATGTCTCCACTGGCTTGCTCTGGTTTGGGGTGGACATTAACCTGCTGTCCTTTGCAAACTCACTGGAATACTCATTGCAAATGCCCTAGGGGCTGATATGTGAGTTGCAGTAAGTATCCTGAGCAGGACTTCTTTTCAGCCCACAGTTTGTAGGTTATAAGCTTAACAAAGTCTGTAAATATCTTCTGAGATTATGGAATAATTCCCCACAGATGTGGTGAATCTAACTGCATGAAATGTTTTCATTGTTCTGTTTGTTCCAGCATGCATAGGGCTCTTGTGCCTCAGAAACACCACAGGGTCCATATTCTGCCAGTGGAATCGGTTCCTTTTCCCTGGAACATCTGTTCAGCCTCCAACGAGCTCCTGAGGCATCGCTGGTGCTTGGTGTTTCTAGCAAAGGGAGGAGACCTGCACACTCCTGATTCCTGCAAAAGATGTATAGCAACAGCATGCACAGAATGAGCATTTTGTCAGCCCTCAATACAGTCAGCCAGGATGACATACAGGATGCATGGGAACTTCAGAGCTGGAGATGCAAAAGAGATTGCAGCCTGACACTTTCTCAGGCCATGTCATCACCCTTCTGCCACAGCACCAAGGGAACAATCACCTTTTGCACAGCAGCACATGTGCCCTCCTTGGATGTACTTCATCTTTAGAGACAGGGAGAAATCTGTGCAAAAAGATCAATTTGTGAAAGTTATACTGAGTGCAAGTGCAGAAGGAAAATAATGCAAGGAGGGAACACCTTGTGTCCTGAGAACACCTGGAAGATGTTAGGATGCTGTCTAGCTGCAAGAGTTACACTGAGGTGCAGGCCAAGGTGTACAGTGTGCACCATTCTGTGCACATGGGAAATCATCTACCAAACCTGTGAAAGATGCCTTGTGACTTACTGAGATTTGGAAAAGGGATTTAACTAATTTCTGACATCTGTGCTAAACTAGAAGTGCCTCTGCTATGGTAGAAATGTCTCAGCCATGTGCTTGCAATCATATTTATTCCTGGTGGTCAGGGTGGGATGTTGGTATCAGAAGCAATGCTCAAAAAAGCCAAGAACATAAACAACTCTTGGAGTATTTGCAAAACACACTGGCACAATAATCTCACTACTGCTACACAGAGAGTCTATCTGCTATTTTTCTATTTTTAAACTGCTTCCCATAAGTCTAATTATATAGTCTTAAACAGTCTGTTCTCTGCCACTGCCCCAACCCAAGAACTGGAAGATACAAGCTATCACAATTAGAATCAAAGTGCAAAATGACACAGCTGCCTCCCCGACTTCAACATGCATACAAAGCACTTTTCAAGGCAGGTTTTTCCTGGAAAACAGTTCTTGCTTCCAACTGTTCAGTTAGCTCTAGTTTTTCATTTGCTGTGCTGAAAACACCAGGTAGCAATGAAAAGCTGAGTTTCTGAGGCTGTGCTACTCGGCCTTTTGTTTGAAAGAACGTTGCTGTCTGTTGTGGGGAAGATCTGAGCCATTACTGCTTCCCTACCCAACTGTCCTTTTTAGCACCTACCTGCTTAGCTAGGACAGGATCGATGGTTCAGGATAGCACTTCAGTGAGTTCTACTGTGCAAACTTCCCTTCTCAGCTAATAAACAGAGCTGTCCTAATCTTAGGTCACCTGTGGTGGGAAGGATTTGTTAGCATCACTGCATGTACAGTTCAATACAGCATTGTTGTCAGTGCTGCTGCTTAAACATGAGTGAGAATTAACGTGATTCTGTATAAACTTAGTACAATCAGCTTAAGAGGACTAAAAAAAAGTTAAATAATTAACAAGACTCAGATTATATACATCCACAGATAATATGTACATAGCAATGTATACTTTAATATATTAGCAAACACTACAACATGCAATAATATATTATTATGATATATATTATAATACATAATATATATATATATGTAAACTACAGGGGAAAAATAATCTGCATATAAGAAATACACTACTTTTTTATTTTGCTGTTTACATAACCATCAAAGCAAACCAAATGGCTCAGAGTAAGATTTTGTGTGTGTGTGTGTGCATATATATCTATCTCCACAAAGTCAAGAAGCAGGCTGGAAGTTTTTCCAATGAATTAACTTCCTGCTGTGGGTGGAGAAAATTACAAGCAGGGAATTTTCCTTTTGGAAAAAAAATCTGCACTTTAGTTCTAAGGCTGCATAGGAAATCAAAGGATAGGTGAAAGGGGAACATTTTTAATAATTTAAGAAAATTCTACTTCTTCAAGGTGAGTAGCAATGTGACTTGGTTTTGGAACCACTTGAACACATCTGGTTATGCCTCATTACAACTTACACATGGAGCAGCTTTTGTTTGTTACACACCGTATCAAACCACGTCAATGGATGTGTGAAAATTGTCAAGTCACAGTATCTATGCTGTGGCTCTCTGGCTTAGAAACATCTTCAGAGGCCAGAAGTTAAGCGGGCAAGAAGCTTCAGTCTGTGGTAGACTAGGTCACGTCTGCAGACGCTCACAGCCCCTGTGCTGAGCCAGTGAGACACTGAGGACTGTGCGTGACACAGTATGTTGTCTCTGATAAAAATCTCTGTGGGGTCAACAGAATCATGTGGTGGGTAAATGCATCTTCCAGGTGCAGCTATAAACACAAAAGGGAGGTGATTCTATCTTCAACTAACTTTGAACTCATGCACAACAAAATGCAAAGTATGCATCCGGCTAAAATCTGTTTTGAAAACATAGATATAGCCCGTTCTTTTGCAAAAATCTTTCAAAGACATATGCTTTTACCCCTCATTTTCAAGCATTTCCTTCCTCTTTAAAATATGAGCTTTGGCAGCATTCTTCCAACAGATAAGGCTGATACTAGGGTCTTCTTGAGTACATGGCACCTTTTCAAAAATACCTTGCATCCATCAAATCCACTGAGGTCAGCCATGTAGTGACCCCTATCCCATTACAAGGCATTACTGAACAGTACTCCAGTGATTATGTCTACTCCAATTTAGTTTTCTATTCATGAGCAAAGAGCACAATACTGTTATTCAATGAAATGGCTGCATTTTTCTCCTTTTTATTACACACAAAATGTCTCATAAAAATGCCTTAATTTGATTTATAATAATGAATATGCTTGATGTGCTGTCCTTCTACTGGGTCATTTTTAACTTTCATTAACTCCTGCACAAATTCATTAAATGCCTGGTTACAAAAGAGCGTGTCATACAGTATTACTTAAACATGATGTAAACCAGTCACACACAATAAATCCAATGTCACATCCCTTAACCCACTCAATCATTTCCTTTTTCTGACACGGTGGGCTGTCAATAAAATAAGCAGGCATGAACATGAGAGATTTAGCAAAATGAAGTACTTTGTCTCCTAAGACTTCACATCTTTGCCAAGATAACCACACAAAGTAAAAAAGCTTTTTCCACATATAGTTTTATGGGGCTTTTGAAAAGTGAACTCTTTACCTTACTGATTTTAGCCTCCATCTAGGTAAGGAGAGGGACTTTCTTGGACTGCGTTGTCCCTCCTGATCTAAAACTTTGTGGATACTTGTCTACTAGGCCAAAACAACATGTAAGGTTAGAGTCAACCAGTAATTTCACAGTCACCTTTTAAGAAAGGAACACATAGGTGAGCCCTTTCTTCTAGACTGGTGTTGCAAAAGAGCAAAGGCAGGGATTTTTCCAAGATAAAGTAACTTTACTCCAGGACAGAATGGCCATCAGAAGCAGTACTTGAAACCATTTTAACAGGTTCCTAGAATTTGCCAGAATCCTTTTAAAACAGCTTATTTCTATTTTTAAAATGCACAAAACAACACAACTCTGAAATTTTTAAGGTGAGAGCATTTACAGAATAAACCTAATTAACAGAGTTATTTACAGTTAATAAATACAAATGACTGAGAAAAAATTATCTGCAAATTTTCAAATTTTTGTGCCTAATTTCAGAAATTTACTATGGCTGAAGATCCATCGCTTTTTTTAGCCTGCAGAACAGTGATGACTGAAAGTTAAGTTTGTTAAGTAATTTCTCACTTGTTACAAAAATGTCACATCTTTTAAAACTTAGAGCTAAATAAAATCTATTTTTATTTAATAAAAAATGGAAAGGAATATCACTGATTTTTATTAGCAGGGTTTTTTTATATCCTTTTCTAGCAGTTGTTTGCCTGGTGACACTACAGCATCACAAAGTAATTAGAAAATTCTAGTTCTAGGAAATTTTTGCTGGAGATTCTTGATATATTCAGACTGCATGCCTGAAGAAATATTCTCCACAACCAGGAAAGATCAGGTCAAAACTATCAGTACCTTTAAATTTATATTCCCATTTCCAGAACTTAGCCTGTGTTTGTCTATGTACCTTGTCTCATCTTTAGAAATTTTCATGCCCCCTGCTAGTAGCAGTATCCAACATACAGCTGGAGCACTTTCAAAATGATCTACTTACCAGTGCTGTGCTTCAATACTAATGTTCAATGAAATTTCACACTGAAGTTATGTGCATTTCACATGCACACGTGAAAATCTACACTTTATCCTGGGATTCTAAAGAAACAAGGCTTATAGCACCACATGGTGTGGTGGTCTAGAGTAACACTTAAAGATGTCAAATTTAGATTTTCCCCTGAAAAACAGTACCTGGGCAAGAGCAACTAAAGTAGGAATGTACCAGTCAGGACAAAGAGCTGCCACTACATGGTACAAGGCCAGCCAGCCTGCCAGCTCCTGAAAAACCCTCTGGCAAACTGGCAGCTCTAGCAAATGATCAATTGGCACCTATGTACTTCAGAAAAAGGTAGAGCATGTGCACTTACCTCATGCTTACTTACCTCTCAAGTAGATGGGGAAAGCGGCAGCTCGGAACAGGTTGCCACAACCAATGCCTTTACTGCAGCTCATATTCAGCCACCTTTTTCAGAGCTGTCTTCATCTGCTGGGCTGGCAGCTGAATGAATAGCTTTGGCAGAGACACCTGCTCCTTGCTTATTCCCTGATAAGGCTGACAAGCACTCCCCGCATAGGTTGGTTCTTATGAAGTACAATTCTGACAATCAAGTGTAGTCCTTGAAAGCTCATTTTTGGGAGAGGAAAAGTCTGCCTTTCTCTAGCTTGTCTCCTCTTACTGCTGCAGGACAGTTAACACTACTATGCTCATTTCTCAGGTTTAAAGCTGCAAAATAGCTAATTTGAGATTATAATTAATTAATAAATTATAGTTAAATGGAGGCTATATGCTTCCTGTCATCTAAGCAACCTATTTTTTAAAAATAACTTAAGAGAAGTGGTGACATAAAGTGCTTGTTCTAAAGGAATTTGAGAAAAAGACAATAGCAGACACTGAAGGTCCAAGACATTGAAGGTGTTGTTGGAAAGCTCTGCTGGATTAATGTTTGACTTGGCAAAAGTTTACCAGTAGCCAGTTTATTATTAGCTTGGACTTGTCCACCACCTCATACATGTCAGAATAAATTAAGATGAAACCATGTTTTTGAAAGTATTTTTAATAATAATAACCACATGGTCAAGCTAAAAGTTAAAATATACATTTGAAAAAAAAATAATAATTAAAATCAAGGTTTGGGGAGGGCTGCAAGAAGCCTGGAGCTTGCGTGCACAGAGGTGGGATGGAGGGAGGGTGCTGCCACACCACACTGCTCACAGACACTTTGTCCTCCCCACAATGCCCAGTCCCAGCCCAGCATTTTCTGCTCTGCAAAGTGTTTTGGTGTGATGAAACAAAGACTTACACCTGCCACTACTTCTATTTGTCAAGATATGAGTTAAAATAAGAGACTGCATCATACTTTTTAAGCAGGAAAGGGCAGGCACAGGATGGCTGAAGACCAACACCTCAATGATGTACAGACCCCAGGAGAGAAGCTATTAGCCCAGTCAGCTCCTTTATGCACCAATGCCACCATGTGACATGGGCCACTGGTGAGGATGAGCCTTGGCCCAGGACCAGGTCTTATTCTCCATGTCAGGGAGATACACACTGCTGTTCAGCTCATGATGGACCAAGCTCCCTATAGGATCAGGAACACCTGAGGCAGCTGCCCAGCCCCATCGAGCTGAGGGACAGTTTAATGGCACACCCCACCCAGCCTGGCAGTGGTGGACCCCTGGTCTCCCTTCTCCAGTGCAGTGTCCACTAGCAGGACTCAGCTGTGTGCCACCCTCTACAACCACCACCAGAACTGGCCATATTTCCACTCCTGCAGGTGAAGGCCACAGTGCCTTGGATGTCACAAGTGGACACTGAAATGATTCTTTATTCATTAAACAGCATAGTGTTGTTGTGGTTGTCTCTCAGGAAGCAGCATATCACGGGTATCATCACTAAAACCCACCCTCAGAGAGGCGGCAGGCTCATTGCCACCTCTCACTGACCAACGGATTGATACTGACTCTGTAAAAAAAAAAAAACAAACCACCCCAAACCCTCCCCAAAACCAAACCCAAGGCAAAAAATCCCAAACCAAACAAAAAAACCCACACCTGAAACAAGCATGCAGGTAACTCTTTGGATGCACGGTAAAAATAATACAAATAAAAATTAGAAAATGAGAGTACAAGTGGAGTTATCACCAGGGGAATCTCTGACAAAGTCCTATTTAACCATACAATAATACTTTTCAAGCTCAACTGGCTTTATGATTTTATTTTGATTTACTGCACTTTTCATAGAATCCTTCTGTTTGGAAAAGACCTTTACGGTTGTAATGTCCAACCATTAACACACACACAGTCCACCACTAAACCATGTTCTTAAGCACCACATCTACATGTGTTAAATACCTCCAGGGATGGTGATTTTACCACTTCTCTGGGAAGCCTGTTCCAGTGCCTGGAAGTTCCTTCAGAGAAGAAATCTTCTCTAATATCCAATCTAAACCTCCTCTGGCACAACTTGAGGCCATGTCCTTTTGTTCTATCACTTGTTTCTTGAGAGAACAGACCAACCCCCACCTTGCGACAATCTCATTTCAGGTAATTGTAGAGAGCAATAAGGTCTCCCCTCAATCTCCTTTTCTCCAGACTAAATAACTCATCTCCTGTGAGATTTGGGAGACTATCCAGTATATTTTAGCATGAAAGAGAACAAATTAGAAACCATCATTTACAGAATGAAATGGGATGGATGAGACAGAAGGCAGAACAAAATGAGCAATGGGCACGTAAAACTGCAGCAGTGTCATTGACAGTTGGAATTGATGGTCTTGAAGGTCTTTTCCAATCTTGAAGATTCTATGATTCTATGAACTGTTTCTAGAGAGAAGAGATATTATTTATGTTCAAGCTGGTCAAGGAGGCAAAGTCTGGGCCAGCATAGAAGATGGACTTGGATACATTTATCACTCTTACAGGGCCGTGAAAACAAAGCTTAACTTCAGATCACTTCAGTATTGCAATAGAGGAAGTGTTAAGGAAAAGGAAAAGCACAGCCTGGGAAAGGCTGAGGTGACCATGGGTGCATCCAAAAGACGGTAAGCGGGCAAGCCAGGTGGAAACTACATTGGAGAACATTGCTCAGATCAGGTGGAACAAAATTACACGATAGTGAGAATAGTGCATGACAAAGTGGACATAGCATAGCATAGCTTCTCAACTGTGCAAATTCGTATCTCACCCATCAGCACCTCCACCTGAGAAGTGGGGTAGTATTTTCTATAGCCAAGTAGGATGGGAGAGGCCTTCTCCCCACCATCCCAAATGGATCACTGCCGTGGTCTACTACGATATTCTTCTTACCTAGCCACAACCTTCAATACAAGAAGAGGATGACCTACAAATACTGGGACACAACAATGCCTTCAAGGAGCCCAATATCCCATCTCTGACAATAAGCAAAACCAGATGTGTGGAGGACACAAGATACAGCAAACAAATACTCCCATCTACTACTGTAGAGGCCTCCAACTATTTTCATCAGTAGGACTTCCTAAGCCAGACAGGGTTATCTAAACACATGGTGCCTTTCCACAAACTTATCTCCTGTAAATTGCTCCAGTTTCCACTTTCACACTCTGCATCTACAATATCCTTATACAGGAGATTCTATTAGTCTTTTGCTGTTTGCATGAAGATCTTTTATTTATTTATTTTTGCTACAGCTCCTGCTGATCTGATGTAATGCTCCATGGTTTACCATCTCTTCAGATAAAGGAATCCTTGGTCACTGTTTTGTCTTTCTGCATCACTCCAGTATAGAAGAGGCCTTTGTTACAAATGTGATATCCATTTTATATCAGTTACATCATTCCCAGAGCTGAAGAGTTTTCCTCTATTTTGTTGTCTACTGTCTGAAAACCATTCAGTTGATCACTGTTCCTAGCTCCCATCTTTACTGATCTGGATAACTCTTCATCATCAGCATCATTTGTTACTCCATTGCTTTACCTTTTCCTCATTTGCAAATACATCAGATTTCTGCAGACTTCAACCAGCACCCTCCCTTCAATGCAAAAGTTTTTTACTGCAGCTGTTCTGCATCTTCTGACTTATGTCCACATTGCCCATATGAGATTCTCTTTCTTAGCCTGTGTCTTCTTAGGTTCATCTGAGGCTATTGCAAGGCATTCTAACAAAGGTTTCTAGAAATTCAAATAGACTATATAAACATGAAACTTGCTGACCTGCCAAATAAACTTGTTGGCTGGTAAGGCAAGACTCTTTCATAAAAGCCATGTCAACTTTTCAAAAGCATGACAGCTTTAGCCATGTGGCTGCTAATTCTAGTTCTGTTCCTATTAGCCAGTATTTCACATATCCCACATTTCAATATACTGGTACCACATTTTGCTGCTGAAGCCAAACTACTAACCAAACCAAATATAAGTATTAATTCAATATATTTTTTTAATGTCAACATATTTTAATTAGTGGTTAAATGTAATTTCCTATATGCAGACACAAATGCTTGGAATATTTAGGAAAACTACCTCTCATTTTTTCCTTCAATCACTATTTCAAGTACCTGCAAAAGCACACATCAATCATCTGAAGGGAAGCATCTAAAAATTTTAATTACATATCTCTAATCTCCATGGAGCACATTTGTCCAATTTACTTAAGAGAAATACCATGTTTATAATCAAAGTCTGCCTTTGTTGAACAATTTGAGATGACAAGTGAGAAGTGAGCATTTAACTTCAGCTTCAGCTCTAGGGATATCAATTTCTTTGGCTTCCTCATCATCCTTCCACTGCTGCAGACTGCATGCTAGAATTCCTGCAGATAAGGAACCTCTGGTATGATGCCCTTGACATTTGGTTGAAAATCCTGACTGTTTTGGAGGGGGATGGGGAGAGGGTTGAAAGGCTTGTACTTTGCCAGAGGAACTAGCAAGGGCCTCAAGATTTTTGCTCTGTATTTCACTGCAGTTAATTGTTTTGCAGGTTTATTTCCTACAGAAACAGGTGAGTGTGCTACCTTGTCTGCCTGTGTATGAACATGCAAGTGCAGTTTCATAATTAGGCATAGTGATTAAAAACATCCAATGCATCAGATAAAACTTTGTATCAATATTGTCACTTCACAAAGTGTGGAACCTGAAAACAGTTCCTTTCCAGAGAAACAGGCACCTGATTCAATTAATGGATTAGAGACTTCAAGTTTACACCTACAGACCGCTTTTGCTAACAACTGCCTTAGAAAGAGAGGGAGCTTTAAGTAGCAGTCCTACAAGGGAGTGGGAAAATTTGATTACAGTGTATTTTCTCCATATTTTGTTATGTTACTTTAAGCTAACACTTCAACATTTCATGAGAAGATAAAATTGTGTTGCATATTAAGATGCTTTTAAAAAGGCACTAGCCTAGAGATGACACTACATGGCTAAGAGTATTTTACATTAAAATATCTATCATAGTAAACTGGCTTTTTACCTCTGGGTTCATTTCCAGTATTGAACCAGTAAAAGACTGAAGTGACTGTCCTGCTGTCCTGCAGTGTTTGTGAACACAAAGATTCTGAAGTTTAAATCATTTAGTGAGATTTTTTTTTTAGGATTATATAATAATTAAAAAAAATATTAAAAGAGTCCTTGGAGCTGGTAAACTATCATTCATGTATACAACTGTTTAAAGAAAAAGAGTTAAACATTCAGACAAGTTGGATTTTTCTCTTCAAAACTTTATTAGGTAGACATTACTTGATGACATTGTAAAACCCCTTGTGTGCAAGTGAACAAACTCTACAACGTACATCTTCCCACAATTCATTAAATCTACTCCCCACCCCCTCTCTCATATTTCTGAATGTTGATTCTAAGACAGGTGTAGTGCATCCAAATGCTACTTGACATTCTTCCATTTCATCACAGGGAAGCACTTTTTCAGTCTGTTGGCAACAGGGGCTTGGGATATCAGTGTAAGCAAAAGGAATGCCTTTAAAGGAAACGAAGTACCGTAAGTTTTGCCTTACGAACTTCACTCTCAATCCGGACACCAGATTCATCACGGAGTCTTTTAAATTAAACTGCCTACCATGATTGTGATTGTATTTAGCGAAGTGAAGCATTAAAGAGACGTATCTACTACTGAATACTAGTGAGGTAACATTTTGAAAACAAAAATGTTAAAAAATTCACTTAACTTTCAAAAGGTCCTGTCCAGCAGGACAAACATTGGCAGAACACCTTCCCTTGTATCCATGCATGTTCATGTGCATATACAACCTGTGTCTACTATAGCTTTTTTAAGAACAGGATTTTAGTAGTACATTCATCAGGACAAGTTAAAAAATCAGACATTACTATGGTAGATTCAACAGAAGACTTCAGTGAACTGTCTCCAGACCTCCCAAATGAAAAGGCACTCTGAGAGGGCAGCCAGAAATAATCCTTACAAAACAGACACAAACTACAGCAGCCATAAAAGTAGCACGCTCAACAGTGACTACTGTTATACATTTAAGATGCCAACTTGAAGATGGATTATTTGGAAAATACTGTCCAAGACTACTGAACATTTTTTTCAAGTTATTACAGCATGAAGACCATTGTTTCAATACTATGCAACAAAAATACAATTATCAGCTAAATGTAAGAGAAAGATAATACAAAAACCTTATCAGCATTTTGGTTGTAAGAAAGACATTTCATTTATGGAATTAACTTTTGAAAATAAACAGTAACTTGTAAGATTGAAGAAATATTTTGGTATGTGGTGCCTCCTATGCAATGGGTTGTAGAATGACTTTGTTAATGCCTAAAAACTGGAGATAATACTGAAATGGAAGATATTAAGGTATCTGTTAAGAGTGATAATTCACTTATAATTTTATTGCAGTATGGCTCTAAATCAAATTCCCATCTCCAAAACCTTCAGCTATGCAAGGTGAATCCCAATTAAACATGTGTGTGCACTAATGAATGAAGAAATAATACTGTGACAGATATTACCGATAAGGAATTCTGGGGGGAAAGCCTCTCTACAGTTCTGAAAAACTCCGGAATTTCAGAAGGAGATGTTCCAAGAGGTGCTCTTCTCATTTTAATTTCTCCCTCTTTTTCTCCCCTCCTTCCTTCAAAAATTCTTAGTGTAGGAAATTGAACACAGTAAAACCATTTAATGATCATGAACAGACCTTCTAAGCACTATTTTTCATCTTACTCCTCTCCATTATTAACTCAATTTCCTTGTGATAATGACTTTTTAATAACTAATATTTTTTAAAGATCATTTCTAACATAAGTTCATATAATTCAAGATAGTTTCAGTAAAGCAGCTTATTCTTGGCACTTGGACTTACCAGAGATGGACAAAAGTGGGGGCAATGTTAGTAAGAAAAAAGAGGTCCCTTAGAAAATCTAGATCGTAGAAGTTCCACTGTCTTCCGGGAAAGGAAGTAATGTCAGAAGAAATAAACTCTACAGTATCTATTTACAAGCTATCTGAAGATGGTAAAATGAAGTCTACTTTTTTCAGAATACACCTTCCACCATATAATGAAGGGCTGGGCAGAGATCTCAGAGCTGTTCCTCCAAGCTTTTTTGATGGTTTAGATACCCACATCAGAAGAATTACCAACTTACTTGAACAAGATATGTTAGCTCAAGTTGGATACCACTGCAATGCTGTTAAATGGCTCTTAAGTCCCAACCTAATGACACTGCACCTCCGTGTGCCATGCTCTTCAGAGCTTCCATCTTTATCAGTTAGTGCAAACAGGGCCACTTTGAACTGTGGACTTTAAAGGTACACACACCACAGGTTGTGGTGTAACCTAACTTCAGGTGAATTCTCTTCTCCAAAAAGTTGCACGTCTTTAAGCAGTTGAAAATTCCTAGCTGGTTATGCTGGAATACCAAACTAATTTTGACAATACATATAAGATGCACTTCTGCATTAGTCTGAAGGGAGATGACAGTGGAATGGGAGAGACTGTGAACAGCAAGATAAAACAATGAGACATGAGATCAAGATAATTAGAATTAAAACAGGCATGACAGATTACATCTATAAAAAGATAACTACTTCACTGACAACATTTTTCAGATTTCTGAGCAAACCAGTATTTGTTACTTTGGCTTAACATGTCTGCCTGCAGGGGTCCACCAAACAGAAATTACTATATTGCTTCATGGAGGGGAAAAAAAACACAAAACCTTTCTTGTTTCAAGCAATAAGGCACTTACACATTTAAATTTCCTCACTATAGAAAACACTGAATACTGGAATTAAAATGTTGCCTACCTCCAGTTTTTACAACTTCTTAGTCCTCAAATAAATATTTTACAGAAAGTTATAATCATTGAGGCATCTCATATTTGGATACAGCCCAAATACGGAGTTAGAAATCACTTTCTTAACAAATCTGCAGTATTTTGGCCAGCACTCTAGAAGCCTGTAAACTAAAAGGGATGTGATCTATCATCTCACTACCCTCATTCCTGCCATTCAAGTTAAGCCTATTTTAAAGGGAATTCTTCACCTTTAAATATATAAAAATAAAAGAGACTCGGACAGGGGAAGACTTAGCCTTGCATTGTCTCGAAATTAAGAAGTTCTTCAGCTTGGACAATCTTCTAAGAAAGAGAGACCACATTTTCTCAGCACCTATTAGTCTCATCTCTATCACAGTCAAAAGAATTAAGAAATACTTAAAAAAAATTCTGACTCAGATGGTCAGTTATGTAAGAAACAAGACTGTGGTGTTTACATTTTAAGAAATGCAAGACAAATATCCCTGAAGAGAAACAGATTTCCACATTTTGCTTTTAAGTAATCTAAATACAACAAATTATCTTTTGCTGGTATAGCTCAGCAAAGCATTACTGGTAAAACTTAGATCACATTTTCTAGGTCCAATTTAATCTTCAGTCATTTTCAAAAGTCAACTTAAAATTATGAAGTTTGGAAGGGAAGAGAGCACTGGATATGAAGTGTGTAACAAATGGAAATACAGTAAACATTTTATTATGATACAGTAAACACAGTGAAATGTAAATCTACCCCCGTCCTTGCAATTTCTGGACACAAAGCAGCAGACTGTAAATTGATATGAAAAGCTCTTAGAGTGCATTTTTAATGCAAAAATACAGTCTGTGATTAAAGACTGAAACCATCTGCTCACCCAGAGCTTGCATAAGGCATGAAAATGCTTATTGACTGCATCGGCACTTTTATAGGACACGTTTAAAATATCTGAACAGCTTGTTTGGATTCTGTAAGTAGATCTTCCTTCTAAAAATGAGGTAAATGCAGCATTGTATCAGTAACAGCATACTCAGTGACAGTAGGTTAAAATTTCAACAATACTGTCCTCAGTATTTTCAACAAGTTTTCAACAAGATGAACACTGAATGGGGTTAGCAGGCAACTGTGTTTAAGCAGGTATGTGCAAAATCCATGTTCATGCTAAAAATGTTTTCTATTTTTACACAATAAATTTCTCTCTTCTGGCTTTGAGCCATCCAAAAACTTCAGATTAAATTTTTAAATTTTGATTAGCCAAATAAGTTCCAACAAAGTTTTCTTTTGCACAACACATTTTTTATTTAACTAATTGCTATTATAATTACTTTTTTTTTTTTCCTTCTTTTAACATGTATTTAGAAACAAACAGCTGGAATTATGCTTAGAAATTTATGTATTTTTTTACTAGGGAGTAAGTCATTAAAGCTTATTATATATTTTTACCTTTGAAATCAGAGCATGCACTCTAGTATCAGTTTCCATTTTCCTACCTTATGGTATTTCACTGTCAGGCTAAAAGGAGCATCAGTGATTAACTACCTAATATGAGCACTCCATTCCTTAGTGGGAATGTATAGATCCTGAGCTCTTATGCACATAATGATATGGAAGAATCAGCCAGGAAGCTACAGTCCCTGTGTAAATGTAACAAGCTGCATTTGTTAGTTTTATTAAGAAGAAACTTTGGGTTACAGCTTAAGCAGTACTTACGTAAAAAGACTGCTAGTCTTGCAGCTGACCAATGCTGGTTTTTCATGTAACAGTAGCAAGATAAGCCACCAAATGTAACACCAACATAACTTTTTAAGTGTATGCCCTCTTTTTCAGTTTTATGTGTTAGGTCTGAAAAAACAGAACAGCTGCAATTCCAATTCTTGCACTGTGCTAATATCAGTTATAAACTAAAGCAAGCAGAAGGTGAAGATATGTTATTTAACGCTGTTTGTGGATGCTGTATCTAACTTTATTGTTGACTCAAAGCATTCAGGTCTCTTTATATTAAAAGCTTGTATTCCTTCCCCTGACAATTTGCTTTAATAGGAATGCCCTTTGGAAATTCTTCCCTACTCCCTGCCCTCTCCTGCACTTATTAAACAGTACTAGTACCACTCTGCAAGTTAGAGGACCAGTTGCATAGTATTTGCACTTCAGAAGTGAACCAGATTTTCAAGTTGCTACACAGTGGCTGTCAACATGCCTCCAGACATTTTTATCAAAGTATTTGGGGCTAAATTCTGTGCTAACATAAAAATGGGTACGACTTCCCTGGTTCAATGGGGCTATGATTCATGTAAGGAATGGAGATGACCCACTGCAACTATAAGGCTTCAAAATTAAAAGAAACAAAGATGTCATCTCATAGTTTCTTTGGGTAGGATTCTTTCCATCAGCAAAATGAGAGATATAATAAAGATTATAAAAGTAACAGTAATCCATGGTTCTTATCCACAACTTGGACCTACACAGTTAACATACAAAAATTACAAACAATGCAAAGTTTGCTCAAGAAACAAAACACTACAAATACTTGATGTCTGCGTGGCAAACTGAACAAAACAGTTTCTCCGATCTACCTGACAAGAGAAACCATACAAATACTGGAGAATTCGTATCCTCTGACAGCAATTCTGCCCTCCCTACAGAATATTTCATATCCATGCAGTTACGAGCTATGGCAGTTTTTGGAAGAGCAGAAAGCCCCTTGGCTAAAAAGAAAAACTGACAGTGATCCAAAACGCTTTCTAGTTAAATTGGCAGTAGTCCCTGCAAATTATTACTTTAATAAAGCAAAATCTGATGTTGATCAAACTTAAAAAAAAAATATAAAATAACCTCCTAAATACCAGGAAGAGTTATGAAGTCAGTATCATTATCAAAACCAAATAAAATTCCCCCTTTCTTACATATTTGCACTGCCCGAAAGGAAGATAAGTTGATCACTCAAAGGGTACTGTATTTTAGTGACATTTGAAAGATATGAATATACTGTTTATTGTAGACATGGTGAAAACTGTCAAGACTTTTTTGTACAGAATTAAAACTGATGGGTCAACTACAGCACAAGGCTACTCAGAATTGCACTCCTGCCTCTTACTTTTTACTCCTGCTCATTATTTTCCAGTCGCAAGCTCCTGCATAAGCTCTACAAATATACCTAACTATGCTTTGAGAGACTGCAGCAGTCAGACTCATCCTGCCACTGACATAGTTAAGCAGCCCTGAAACTTGATCCAATTAATTAAATTCAACTAGTTACTTTCTGTGAAAAAAGTGAAGCAAGGGAAAGCAGCCCCCTTCAGACTAGCATGTCCAGCCAGCCCTCCATTCCCAGCAGGATGGGACACACACAGCCCCAACTGCACATCTGCAAGGAGGCCTGAACAAATGCATTTCCAGGCAAGCTAGGAATAGAAGGCTAGTGTAGAAAGGATTTAAGAATTTCCTAGTCTGAACACATATCAGTGAGCAACATCTACTCACAAAGATAAATAACCCTAAATAGTAAATGTAGTGAAAGAAATCCCGACGATCAGCATACAGTAGCATGAAATCTGCCTTAGCAGGTTAATTCAGCTGCCTGATAAAGTTTTCTGCTAATAAAGATGGAGCAGAACAGCCTGATGGTTTCTTTAGAGTACAGCTACTAAACCCCAAAACATTTACATAATAAAAATATTCTTGAATTTACTTACAACAAATTTCATTCTATTACTTTCAAACTGATAAATTAATGGTTGTAAAGTAAATAACAGGACTTTGATGTATGTAAGATTTCCTGTGATATGAGAAGAGCTGTTTAAAAGCTAATGATTTATTGAATGAAGTTCTGCACTAAACTACTTCTAATAATTAACTTGGCTTTGTTACATAACATTTATGAAAAATTTTATTTATGTACTATTCAAGTGGAAGTATTTTTATTTGGATGGAAAAAGACTTCCATATCCCTACTCTGCCTGGCTCTTGACATTTTTTCCTCTTCTACAGAAAAAGTATTATTATCACTTTTTTTTTTTCTACAGAGAAAGCAAGATTAGACTCTCTCATCTTCACAACATCTAAGATGCCTCATTTCTCTGTGTAGAAAATGAACCATTTCCCTTTGATTTAATCTGTTCGATAAAATCAAAATGGCCTAGATAAAATGGTAATGTAGGAGTTGAGATGCACATTTCTTTCCTCCACCCACAATGACACGCTTTCTGAATATAAGTAAGTGCAGGTACATTATCCTTCCTTCTATGCTCTTTATTCTAGCATCTTAATTTCTGATCTTAATAAACTCCCATTAGAAACAGAAAATGGCAAACAGAGCAGAGTGAAAACAGCTGCAAAGAGTGTAATTATATCTCCCATATTTATAAAGAACCAGGAAAAGAAAGGAAATTAATCCACTGTATAATTAATTACAGATAATCTCAAGTACTAAAATATTCTCAAGTGGAATAGTTTGACACCATATTACGGACTGCATTGCAAACCCATATCTATCTATACATAATGCTCTCTGAGGTCTGAAGGTTTTTCTAAATAATATAAAAATATCTTCATTATTTGACATTTAAAAGAAAGGAATAAAAATCCCTGAGTAATCCAAAGACAACTGATATGTACAGCCTCAGAAAACACACTCAAAAACAAGACTGCTTTTAAGGCAGCTTCCAACCTCAGAACACAAATAGAAAACTGATGTGTCATAGAAGAAGAAATCTGATTAACAGGTGGATTGGCATTGACAATAGGCTTTGAACTTTACTTCTAAATGCCATTGCTTTCCCAGTTCATTTGCAAATCTTGGAAAGGTACTGTTTTTACAGTACAGTTAGCCAACAGGTTTAACATGTCTGTAAATTCAAATGGAAATATTAAGTACTTGTTGACAAGTATGATGTGCTTGTCCACACTTTTTCAACAAGAAAACAAAACCTCTTGAAAATAAAACCAGAAGCTGTCAGAAAATAAGCCTACTAGCCAACTATGATAAGCTGACATTTGTGTTTTCAGATAAACAAAATTAATCAGTTTCTTCCACTGAGGCTTTGAAGTCAAAGTATCTTGTAACAGTTATTATGTTGGTAGGGTAGAACCCTATTTAATTAAAAATAACAGCTAGATTCAGATTTAACAACAATTTTCAAAGAAAGTGGTACAAAGTACATCCTCTCAAACAGCATGCTAGTTGCGGGCCTAAATTTTGACATCTATAGACTCTTTAGAATACTGCCCATCTCCCTGCTTCCCCTCTCCTCCCATATACACACACGTCTCTTTAAACACACACACTGAAAAAAGTACCTTCACAGTACAAATCCAATCTTCTTTAAGATCAGCCTGTATTTTTGAAGTATAAAGTCAGTAATTCTCTTAGTCAGTTCCTTTCTTTATTGTTTCAGAGTCCTGCTTACACAAATTTATTCTTTAAGTTATATTGTATGATAAATTTGGATTATAACTGAAAGAATTCTCAGTAGCCGTTTTTCAACAGCGAATTACATTGCTCTTGTGGTGATGTGCTGAGAAAGAGGTCTGGTAGCAAACAGTGGTGCCCTGAAGCTGGGGAAAAAACAGCACGGATCGCTGTTCTCTTCAGATCTGTAACACTCCAGGAAGATAAACACTGGAAGCAGAGAAGAAGAATGAAATTGTCTCCTAAATTAGAATTCATGACCCCTCCCCCTTACCCAAAATTCACAGATTTTCCTCATGAGACATCAGTGGATGCTATGAGACTTAGCTAGCCTACTTAAAACAAAGGAACAAACAAAATGTGCTATCTAGGTTGTAAAATGTCATCAAGTCAATCTTCACAAAACTAGTGTGTAGGTTGTGTATTGCATGCCAAGTCAGAACAGATGAACAGGTTTCCAGCTTCCCTGCAAACACACTTCAGGGATATCCTGGGACAGAACAGGCCACTGACACTTCCTGTTATCTAAACACTTCAATTTTTTTCTGTATTAGGAGAGGTTCAAAATGCTGTATTCTTCTAACAGATCTCTCACCCTCCAATCAATATTACTATCATAAATTAAATACCAAAGTGAAACCAGTCACTATATTTTAAGTATCACAGAACTTCAATACTAAGGACATTTCCCTCTGAGGCACTGCAGTTTGGCGGTGGCAATCTACACTCTTGCCCGTTAGCAGGAGGACTCAGAAGATAACCAGCTGTCTTGCTCTGGCATGCAACGGGGTTTCAGTATGCTGAACAGAATGCTGGCTGTGTGATGGTAGTTATTTACAGAAGTAGTTTTTAATACCAAAAGTAGTATGCTCAGTATACAGTAAGAGTCCCAATACTCCTAAACATTTCCCCCTTAAAGGCCGACACTGAAGCTAAACGGAGCACACGTTAGCAGTTAAATGCTTTCTTCACAGGCCAAATCGGTAGTAAAGTTGTGGCTACAATACAGACTTTGATTGTCTAGTTCAGAAACTTAGACTCAAAAACCCCTCCAAAGTAATAATTAAAAAAAAAAATCAAAACCCAAAACATTTAAAAAGCAGCAGCCGGGGGGGTGGGGAGGGGTGGACGCATCTTGTTCAGAGTGCACCAGAGCAAAGAGGCTTTCTGGTCTGCAGTAGTGTTTTCAGCTGAGGGCAGATGGCAGGAGATCCCCCATTCTTCTTCCAGGGCGGTGGCTTTGATGCTGTTACCAGCACTGTATTGCTCTGTTGCACAAAGCATGTATAAGCCCTTGCAGGACCAGCTCAGTTCAGGTGAGTAAGGTCCATCCTTACCAGGGCATACCTGTCCGTGACCTTTTCCTCTGCTTTTTACAAAGGCAATAGATAGGAAACACAAATAAACCTGCCAAAAAAAGAAAAAACCCACATAATTAAATGCAATCATCTGTGCATGCATTTTGTTCTTTCAGTGTGCAGAGAGTACTCAGATGCAGCTCTTCATGTCTCAAGAGGGTTTAGACACGGCATTTGGACAAGCAGAAAAAATACTAGCCTGCAATATTCTCAAGTAACAAGTTAAACTATACTTTCTATTTACAACAAATTCCTGCTAACATTACTCCCATCTCTGACAAATTAATTCCTGAACCGTGCTGTTTTGTGTAAGATACAAACTTAAAACTTTTACAAGCACTTTGGCAATCCTTAGGTCTAAATCCAAGGCTGATTTAACTGAACTAGCTTTCAACCAGTTTCATATGCAAGAGGCAGCACACTGCAGCTTTAATTTTAAAAAATATTTATTTTTACAAACATCCTCATCTATTGTGAAGCAATACCAAATGTTTATCCTTGCCTGGGCAGAGAATTATTTATTCTTAAAAGTCTTTTGAGAGAAAGGAAGCTGTAAAAGGGCAAATAAATAAATAAATCAGACTTATTCAAGTGAAAAATAGTTCAACATAAGATGCACTCTTTCAAACCCAAATAGAAGCACCTTCCCCTTTTTCTCTTGACATCAGTTTACTGAAATGGTGAAAGATTTCCTTTTCAGACACAACAGTAACAACATACAACAAAAGACTACTACAGTCACCAGGGTCCTTGCTTTGCTTGCTAGCCTTGTAAATGGTGTAAAATGGTTTTCAGCTATGAATCTGAGATTATGTTAACATACATTGGCAGTAAATATTGCTGTACTTACCTCAAAACCAAAACTTTCCTATACATAACTGCTCATACTGCTTTTCTTGATCCAGCCATACCTAGGATGGGACTTCAGTGGCATACTGGGTATCACTGCTATTACTGAAAAACCTTCTTAATTTTTAATATTAGCAAAAGTGGGTTTTTTTCCAGCATAGATTATACCAGATTGCTGAGAAAAATATGTTTTACTGGCATTAAAGACTTTGTCACTTCTATTTTTTACATAAGAATGCCAATAAAAAGTATAAATATTATTTACATATTTTTACAAATAAAATTATATATATCAGTTAATCCAACTCAGAATATTGGTACAGGAAAAAAGATACATATTCTTAGCCTGAAATTTGTAACAATATTCCTTATTTGGCCAGATGTAGTCTAGGAAAGCTGTAACGGTATTTTGGTTATATGCTGATTGGTTATGTACAATCTTATTAATATTAGTATCTGGTATACTTTGGCTTCATTATATCAAGACAAAGGTACCACATCCCAACATGCCTCAGGGCTGGTTATACACTGCAAATTTTCAACAGAGTAAGTAGTTTGGTGAAGATTTGTGAATCAGTGGGATCCCCGACTGACATATTATGCCAACATAAATAGGGGATATGCACTTACATGAACAAAATTACACATGTATTGTGAGGGCTTATTTCTTTTCTGTGGGAGAATTCAGTCATGCCAGGCAACAAGCAGATTTGCTAGAATTACAACATCCACGTTAAGATCCATGTTAAGAGAATTTTGATCCTGCATCAAGTGAGTTCACAATGCTGGTTTTTATGATGAAACCCAATTTGGCAGCCTATGCACAGAATTAGATTTTGAGATTGACTCATTCCCAATTTGCTGCTTTTGTGTTTTTGTTGCATCTTCAAGCTGGAAGGCTCTTGAGATTATGGCTAGTGCACAAAAATCTTGCTCAGCATACAGCCAACATCTTAGGAGGGGGACTCACTGGGGTGTTTAAGAGAGGGTCCAAGTCAGCCAGACGCTGCACTATGTTTACTCTGGTCTTTTTCCTAGTTTAACTATGTTACACAAAGATTTTGGTTCAGAAAAGCCCTAAGAACCAAACAGTCATGAAAAAAGAATTAAACTAATGGGCATAACATGCAAGTAAGTGAAAAAATAGTCCAAATACAATATTATTATTTTTGTTAGAAAAAAAATAATGTATTTTATCCTAAACCAGTATCTATTAAATTCGTACTTTGTGTCCATTCTCTTCGAGATGAAAATACTGAGATGTCATATGAAAGTCACTGCAAAATCAGACTCTTACCTATTACAACAGCTATGGCTCCCAGTGCCAATCCCAGAACCAGTATTAGGGGTGTAATGAGTAGTTTTCCAGCTGAAATGCAAAATTCATTAAACAATTCAAAGTAGGCATTTTATTTTTTCATTTCCAACCATCCATAAACATTTAAATATCAGACTTTCAAAGCTCTTTTTTAATACCTTACCAGGATTCCTAAATGTAAATTCATTCTACAAATCCAGCTAGGAGCTATCACCACTCAGTCAGCTCCCTGCACACATTTCTCTTTGCCCTCTTCACCCACCACCACTCTCTGAGCACAACTAATTTTGTACATTAACAGTTAGCTTGCATTTACTTCTGTTTCCATTCTGAAATACCTCAAGCATCAACAGCAGGAATGTGATAGCTATGAAACTACTATCATTTGGCTTCTCTGGAATCCTACTGTACGACAACCACCCTGGAAAGATGCCAAGCAAACCAGCATCTTGGAGAGTTTAGATTAGCTCAGGGTGATGAGACCATCAACTCTAAATACACTTCTGCTCACTTTAAAAGGTTATGGTGACATCCTTGTGTACAGTTGTGATTTAGGTCCAAATCAAACCACAGCCAAGTCTATTTTTGATCAACATTTAATAGGCTATGTTTCTGCTCTTACATGATTGAGGCAGTGAGATTGTGCAGCACACCAGCTAAAGTAGAAGACACTGAGAACAAATAAAAATTTGCGCATATTCTTTAACGTTGAGGTGCACAGAAGAAAGGCAGGGCTCCTTCTGAAACACTGAAGTCAAAACTGAACTTTGAATCCAAGTTATCTTTCATGCCTTGCATACTTTCAACTCAATGGCAGAATCTCCCTCGCTGTGTTCAGTGAGCATCTGGATCAAATATGTCACTTGTCCCAGATGTTTGAAAATGCATCAGGGCAGGCATTTTACTGATGCCCCAGCAGCTTGATCAGGGATTTGAAATCTAGCAATTCTCTGAAGTTAAGTGTGTGCTTGAAAGTTTACCTCTAAAAGGGAGGAAAAGTTAGTTTGTTACCTCCCTCCCTCCCTGCCCTTCCCTCTCAAGTCACTTGTATCACATTTCAGTAAATGGATTACTTCATTCAATAATGATGTAAGCCTCTCCATAACCTGAGCCACTAATTTGGGCAGTCTGAGGAAAAATGAGATATTTTGGAAATATTTACAGTGGTTAAATGAATTGGACCTTTTCATGCTCTGTTTTGAAAGCTTTTAAATTTCATAGGAGTTTTGTGGGTAGGAAACATTAGTTCCTAGAAGAATAAAATTGGCAAATATTATTCCTATTAGTCGAGTTGCTAGGCATCCTAATGGTAGACATTCTTGGGACTTCACTGCACTGCATTATATATAGAGATTGTAAAATAAATTATTCAAGTGTAGACATAGAAGGAATGTAGAGTGATGGAAAACCTCAAGAAAATTCCACAAAAATCAGCGATTAAAAGCATTTTAAAACATTACCAGACCCTTTAGCAACTTCAAAGTAAAGCTTATAAAAGATCATGTTAAGGTATGAACTCTCTCTACTTAATAATTCTAATTCCATGGTTATGATGATTGGTACCAAAATTATTAAACACTCGAATCACTGAACTGGTGACTAAGTACACAGAAACAGCATCTGCAGAAAGAGTTAAGCTAGTGTTTCACTGAAGTATTTTCTTTCCAGACACAAAGAACAGTTCCTAAGCTAATTCAGTTTAAGAACATGTTTAGTTACATACGACAAACTAACTCAAAGCTGAACTAAAGCATGAGTGTCCTTATCTTTCTGCCTGTGAATATGAAGTTATGAGTATTGTGTTGTTCCAAGATCTTATAGGATAAAATGACCTTTCATCATCATGGGACAGGATCCTCCTTTGGTTACCCGTGCATTCTTTCTAAAGGTTAAACTTTAAAACCAAAACAAAATATCTTTTCTTCTCATATATGTACCACATTTAACTGCTTTCTCATTACCTCTGTAAATTAAATTAAGGAACAAGTTAACAGAAGGTGAACAAGACTTGCATGAGTTACCATCCAGTAAGAGTACAAGAAATAGCAATCACTGCAAAGTAGTGGATATGTACCTTTTACTCCAATAATTTTTAACAGCATGGTACAAAACAATCATAAAGTGCTTCATTTTACGTACCTGAATTGACCATAACTTTATATACAATTCAACACATACTGTTTGTCATAGTGTGAATGAATATGAGGCTCTTAATCATAAAGGGAATTATGACACACCAAGTGTTGGGCTCCCCAGTTCAAGAGGGACAGGAATATAATATCAGAGTCCAACAGAGGGCTACAAGGATAAATTAAGGGACTGAACATCTGTCTTATAAGGAAAGGCTGAGAGACCTGGGGCTGCTTAGTCTGGAGAAGACTAAGAGAGGATTTTACTAATGCTTACAAATACCTGAAGGGTGGGTGTCAAGAAGAGTGGGGACCAGTCTTTTTTCAGTGGTGCCCCATCATAGAACAAGGGACAACAGCCACAAACTAGAACACAGGAAGTTCCAACTCAACATGAGGAAAAACTTCTTTGCTGTTAGGGTGACAGAGCACTGGAACAGGCTGCCCAGAGAGGTTGTGGAGCCTGCTTCTCTGGCGACTTTAAAGACCCGTCTTGATGCATTTCTGTTTGCTCTGCCCTAGGTACTCCTGCTCTGGCAGAGGGGCTGGCCTCGATCTCCAAAGTCCCTTCCAATCCCTAACATTCTAAGATTCTATGATTTCTGATCCCATTTTTTTTTCTTCTTCATGTGATTTCTATTTTCTTTACAAAACCATTGGTTTATGAAGAAAAGTATAATTTACACTTATGTTATAAATTATCTTCCGTTATATTTTATTACAGAACAGTTTGTCATTGTAGGCACAAACATTTGCTTCTCAACAGAAGCAATGATAGTATGCCAGCCTGCCACACACCCCACCTAGCCAGATTTGGTAGAAACAAGCCAAAGAATGTTCACAGAGGAGGCTACAAAGACACCACAATTGGTTAAACAAGTATTTCATCTCCCTGGCAAGAGAATAAAATAAAGAGACACAGAAGAAAGCCTCTCTGTACCTCACCAGCCTCTCACTGACAGCCAAGATAATGTCCTCTTAATTTCCATTACTTAGCTAAGTAGCAGAATCATTTTATTACAGGAAATCCAACCTTTATTTCTTGCTACTTGCTACTAATATTTAGAGGCTATGCTTCTAATGGCCTATTTCTCTGCTACCATCCCCTCTTTCAAACATCTTCAGCTGACTCTCAAAACAGAGCCAAAATCCAGACTTGTACAGTAACACCTACTGATGATAATGCTCCACTCTTGCCTGATAAAAGAGTGAACATTTTTACATTTACAGTTCTAACTCATCTGACACGTCTTAGCCTAGGTGTGATCTCTAACTGGAATTCAACATTTCTGGATTTTCAACTTGATCTTAAATGACGAAGACTAGGAAACTTCAGTTCAAAACAAAATAAAAAATATCAAAGATCATGACAAAGAAGAATCTGATGGAGGGTCTATATGAGAAAGATATGAGGTAAGCAAACTACTCTTATTTACTCAATTTCATGATAAAATCACAAACACAACAGAAGGATGAAAGTACTTTCTCCACACAATGCAGAGTGAAATCCTATAGCCCCATCAGAGATTTTATGGAAGCCAAAACTATAAATAATGTAAGAACTGTCTAAACTGGTGAAAGTTACCAAAAGCTCTTCTGAAACCTTAAGCGCTTTGAAACCTCCCTTGAATTTTAAGCTGAAGGTATTTAAGCTTAAATATCTGTTCTAGTGCCAGCACTGTCTTTAATCTAGACTATTTTTATAATTTATCTCTACAAAATGTATCAGTAATCACACACCCAGTAGTTTTGCATTTTTATTCACTTTCCTGTTTATTTCTGTACCTTTAATTCACCTGTCTCAAAGTTTGTTGTAATACCTTGCAAGTTCCTGAGGTCAAACTAATGGGCCTGGATGACTTCAGTCATTTGTCACCAGGTTTGTGAGTCTGCCGCAAATTTGCAGACCAGTTAAAAATTCTTATGACCAGGCCTATGAGTTTGTGTGCCAATTCTTGTTTTAATCTAAAATGGAAAATCACCTAGTTTTCTTACTAAAACACATTTGGCTCAGGAGTACTGCTTTCACTGAAGGTCTGCTGACTCCTATTTCCAAACATTCAGTCTCTCACCTTTACCTTTACATACAGCCTCTACAATTGATAAGCTCAAAGCATTTCCTCAGCCTAGGTGAATCCCAAGTCATCTCCAATTCCTATGCCTAATTCAAAGTACAAAAGGTCCTATTTTTCTTAATAGGTTTCCAGTTCTCAAAACCTTATACAAACATTTCCTATAATGTTATAGATAGATTTACATGTTGTAAACTCACTGTCAGGACTTAAGTAATGCATGTGTACAATGCCACACAGGCATCTATTTTATCCATTTTTCTTATATTTCTATATATCGAGACAGGTTCAAATGCAAGCGAGTGCCTTTTTTAATGAGAAAAAAAAAAGTCCAGCTTTTGGCATTATATCCCTGCGAGAGAAATCGATGTATATAATTGTACATTGGTTTAAGCTGGATTTTATCTGAACCAAAGCCAAAATTTAAAAGATAAATGTCCTTCTATTTAAATGGACATGCTTGAGTGGCTGGGTTTTTCAAAATAAGGTCAGGTTCGAACTCAATCAGTGCTTTATTTAAAGGAATCCTTGACACAAAGTTTATTAAGAAAGGTTCCTGCTCTGATCCATTTCTCCTATACGCTTTTAGAGTAGCAATCACAGCTAGCAGTATGCATATTGACAGTATTTTTCCACTTTGCTTAACTAAAAAAGGTTAGGAAACAGAAGCTATCAGAAGAGGAGACAATACTTACTAATTCACAGGCCATCAAAAAGTAACTCCAAATGCTAGATATGAAAATATATTTAGTAAAACCACCTTTTTATATACCTAAGCAACAAGCTGCCCATTCAATACTTCAAACCAGTAGCTTTTATTCAACTGCTATTGATACCCCCCCTACATTGTGCAGCTCTCCACATGTAACGTTTATCCACTCACCACAAACAGAGCCTCGCACTAATCTCCTTAAATGTGGTCTCTCGGGGAGGTAGCGGTATTTGCATCCAAAGATACTGAGGTTTGATGTGTGATCTCCAAAGAACCGGAGCTGGCGGTATCTCTCCCCACAACGGTAACAGAAATTAGTGTTACACTGTGAACAGGTCATGTGGTCACACCCTTCTGTTCTCTGGATGTGGATCTGTGTGAGCAGAAGCAAAAAAAACCAAAGATTATTTTCCCCCCTTCCCTGAGAACAGGAAAGTGGGTGCTACCCTGTGCAATCCACACACCAGATGAAAAGACACCACAACCAATGCCCTGCTTAACTCAGGGGGGTTAACGCCTTTAATTAATTGCATTAATACATACTGTGGCTGTCCTAAGACAGTTATGGTTTGCTCAGGCATGTTTTCAAGCATGAAATGAGAGTTTTAGTGGTTTCTAGATCTCTACTTAAGAAATCTTTCCTATGTAACTCTGCTTTTTTGTATAAACACTCTTTGTATTAGATGACAATCTAAGCAAATCTTGCCCTTACTGAAAACTTGTTTTTATTATTTGGACACATGATCACCAAACTTTATTAAAAAAAAAAAACCTCAACAGCACAATAAATATAGTAATGAACTCTGTTTGACCCCTCCACAGATGGGTTTCCCTCTTATGCCACCTGTGGCTCCACTCCCATTACCATCACGAAGGGATACAGCATTTTGTAATACATGTCAGAAAGGCTCTGCTGTTACAGTGAATGATTTGAAAAGTATGTGGGGCTTTTTTTGGTGCTTTTTTTTTGGTTGTTTTTTTGTTTTGTGGGGTTTTTTGTGGTTTTAATTTTTTGTTTGTTTAAAAAAAGGTTCTACAAATTATATAGAATAATTACACCAAGTTTTCATAATGCCCACGGTGTGGCATCAAAAGCTGGGAGCCTAGGTTCTACATCCATCTTTCTGCTGTTCACCTGCATGAAATAATTCTACTCTTGTATCTCCATGTACTCACCTGCAAAACTGGTATGTTCACCTACATTGTACAAATTTCGTAAGGCTTCAGTTTTAGTTTATAGTTCCTATACAACCCTGTTTGTAACAGGGTTGTAAACACACTTTTCCTAGCTCACAGAACTGCTGAAGACCTCCCCCTATACTCCCACCCACAGACCATGCTCCACAATGAAACAGCAGATAAAGTTACCTAATAATTGAGGTTGGAAGTGATCCTTGGAGGTCATCTATTTTAACCCCTAGCTCCAAGCTGGGCTAACTTCAAAGCCAGATCAGATTGCTCTAGGCCTTGTCCTACTAGACTTAAAAAATTTCCTAGTATGGTTATGTCACAGACTCTTAGACAACCTGTCCCACGCTTCACCACTCTTCCTCCTTGGGAATATTTTCTCATTACATCCAATTGGATTTTTACTTGTTGAAACGTAAAATGAACAAAAATGTCCTGAAATTCTTATCCATAACTACATATATTTATTTTGCAGGGAGGTACAGGTTAAGACAAGACATCAGCACCCTGTGGCCCTGCAAGAACCAGAGATCTTGGAAGCTCAGGGAACACTGAAGCCTCCCACCCCCAAGACACTTGTGACTCCTGGGGTATCCAACATACTTGAGAAGGTCAACTGTGCTTGCACTGATACTGATCATGGTTCACCTGGGATCTCAGAAATCTCGTTCACCTAAACTGGCACTGCCTACACCTAATGAACAATACTTCTGGTAAAAGATTCCAGGGCAGATGATGTAGTTGAAAAGTAGCTCCAAGTACACCTGCCAACATCTTTGTGCAAACGACAACACTCACAGAATTTTTATTTCTATTCTTCCAAGTGCTTCTTTTAAGCATAAGAGGGAAACGCATTCACAAAAAAAGAGGGCTGGGTTATAAAATATTATTCTTTATCAGGCAAGTAGGGCACTTGCATTGATCCCCTAGAAGGGATGCAAACAAACTGACCAAGCAGCTATGCCCCTCCACCCCAAGAAAGCCTGCTGTTCGGTTCATCTGCCACTCCTTCACCTGAATCACAGAAGCCTCGTTTTCCAGAAGCACCTGAAAAAATACAATTGCTGATGAGCTTCATAAACTACGTGTCTTTAAAACTTTAATGTTTAAGCATTTACTGCATGCTAAGTGGAAAGGAAAAAATTCTACCCAATATTATACCAACTTAAGCATAACTTTTAAGTTACGCACTATTTTCTTCTAAGAGATGTTGTCAGTTTGACTTTTGATTATATTTTCCAGGTTTTATATAAAAATATTTTGAGCCCACTTATGAAACCATAGATTATTTAGTTTAATTCCTAAGTAATTAACTTCAACTGAAACTATGGAATTTTAATTCTGAAATGTGGGATTTGTACACAGGGCCTTAGTGTATTTTTATAAATTAATTTTAAAATTGAATTCTAATTAGTTGTTCATGGACTGAAATTCAGACAAGCACATAGAACTTTGTAATTTAGAGGTACCTTTCCTCATGTTGATTCACTGACATATCTCCATGTTAAAATTTTAAATGAGGGAATAAGATCTTATGAGAATAATAGAACTGTGTTGTTTTGTTTTGGTTTTTTTTCTGTTTAAATCAAGACTGTTGAACTATCCTCTATGTTCTCCAACTTACCAACCCAATCAATTAGCTTACCATCAATCCTAATGGAAAAATCTTTACAAGCCTGGAGCCTATAAATACTGTAGATGTAAAATACTAATACCAGAACTACTTCACCTTTTAAAAAAATCATTTTCTTTGGTAGGAAGAACTTCAAGAAATTGCTGACAATAGCAGCTTTATACATTCTACCCCAAACACCTTTCAGAAACACCCACCTCTGGGACACTGTCTGCCATCCTTCTACACTTTCCTAGAAGCATCCTAACTCCAGTTAGCCAGGAGTAACTGCAGTCACTCCTAAATCTACTTGGTTTTGCTCTAAATCCTCCAGACTGTCCTCTTAAAAGCATAAAGTTGATACATGATTTATTTTTTTATGGACACATATTTCAATTATATACAGTTCAGCTTTGCTTCTTCAAAAAGCAAAATATTAAAAAGAGTTCAGTGAATACTTATCTGCACATGTATAACTGTCTTAAAAAGTCGCAAATTTGGAAAAAATTGGTTGTACTTGCTGTATTTTTTGTTGCAAAAAACTTCCTCATTTTTAGTGAGAAGAGACTCCACTAAAAAAAAAAAAACAACAAAACCACCCAAATCTTAGATGTGGGGTTTGGTCTCCCATTATACGCACAGACTGACAATGCCAGATGAACTTTGTATGAATTAGTCAGGCTGCTTCCAAGCCTAAGACATGACATCTCACCAGATCAACTTCAGCACTGGTTTGCATGGACATGCCTTCCTTCCCTCAGGATAATCCACTGACAGATGAATTACAAACCTATACGTTGAGAAAGCAATCACTAATGGGTCAGATATCACACACACAAGTGTTCCTGCTCAGTTGGCAATACGGCAGAATGCAGCAGGCAGCTGGGAGAATGCAGGGGGCTAGGAATGCAGGCTGCTATAGTTAGCTGGAACCGTGTGGGGTTCAGAGGTGCCTTGTGACTGCAGGCTCCCCAGCAGAACGGTATGGGTGGAGGAAGCAAGGTGAAAGCATGACGACTGCAAGGCCAGTTTGTACCTCCCAGCATTCAGTCAGTGTTACTGGCTCCATCCTGCACCCAGAGCCTGCTCAAACCCAAAGACGTACGCTCACCTTACAGGGAAAAGTGCAGTCATTCAGAAACCCAATAATGGCTTGCAGAACAAGAGGGGTGAAAATTACACACTAACAGCAAAGCAGACAGAGCTCAGAGTCTTAAGGAAACAACTGAAGTGGCACAGTGACTATTTCAGACCCTCATTTTACACCCTCTGCACCTTACGTGCCCTCTCATAGAAATATTCCAGGGAAATCGCTTCCAAGAGATCTGAGGATGACAGTGGCATTTTCTTCTCTACTCCTTTTGAAGAAAACCTGATGCCCAGCTTTATCCCTTCATAAACAAGCAAGGACTCTCCTCCTTCCAGAAGAGGAGAAAAAATTTGCAGAGTACCTTCAAAAACTATGCCCTAGGTTATTTGATAACGCTTATATTAATCACAACAGTGAATCCAGAGATAAGAAGTACATACTCCTCAATTTGCACTGACATCTTTAGTTAATTACTTATATTTCTGCTGCTGTTCAAAACTTTCTAATCTAGAGCTGCTGTTCTCTGTTCGCTCAGTGTTGTTTTTGAAACACCGTAACATAACACCAACATGACATACCTCCTTGATTTGCTATACTGTAAAAACACTTGTGGAAAAAAGGCGTTTTGCTGCAAGCATGTCATTGCAAGAAATTGTAGAAAATAAAACCCTAAACCTGTAGTCAGGAAAGACAAGTAAGGCCACAGATCTTATGAAAAAGCATCAAATAGTATGTAGTAAATTTGCACTCACTAACCAGCTCCCTCTAGAACTAGACCAGCACTTTTTGGACAAGTCTTGTTGGAAAAAAATGGTCTCTGCTGAGTTTCTCAAAACAGTGTACAATGAATTTGAAAAAGGCTCTATTAAGAAGAAAAAATAGGTAAAAATTAAGATATAGGTAATAAAAGTAGCATTTTGTAATATTTTTGTACTGAAATACAGTCCCAAAATGCATCTACAATTCTGAATTCTGACAGTATATAGCATTTTTATTTGCTTATTTAAGATAATCTTGAGAGACTGGGTAAATATAAGGTATTTCTACTAGGTGCACTAAAGCTGTGTACACCTACAGAAAAAAGGAATAAAGCTTATTTAAGAGGTCCCACTAGTATTCACATTACAAAGGATTATGTTTTTTCAAAGCACTTGCCAAAACCAATGAAAAACTTGTGAATACTTGCCTAATGATCTGCCTATACACACACACACACACCATCAGAGTGCTCTCATTTTCTCACCTGCATGCCCAGACAAGATAATAAAAATGCATTCTACTTTTCAGTGGGTACAGCTACCTAATGAAAGAGTCGGTGTGTAAATATGTCTGTGTGTATATATATAAAATTATGTCTAGAAGATACCTGTAAAGTTTGGTCACAGTTTACATTGTAATCAGTATCACACTTTGGAAGTTAACAATAACCTCGTAAGTTATTGCAGTGAAGAAATTCTACCTTTACTGAAGTTTCTACCTTTAATTTCCATTACCTACAGTTTAAGGATAAAGATTAAAACTTGTTCTCAAATCTGTTTGTCAGTTTTGGCTGCTGCAAATTTTTAACCAAAATGTGAAAAAGGTTTTTTAAATAGAATCTATGCATATATCAAAATAAAGTATGTTGTCACCTGAAACACTGTCTATGTGGATCTAGGATAAAGCATGTTACCAACTCTGTTTTCTCTCTCACTATTTTATTTGGAAATATGACAGTCATCTGATTTGATGTTATTTTATATAGGGGGTTTGGGAGGATAGCTGGAGAGAGGAGCAGAGAAAGCATTAGTTCCAATCCCCCTGTCCCCAGATTGTTTACTGTTGGTATGTTTATCTCCATGTGCCCAGACATACTACTGCTGTGATGAAGAACCTTGCAAAATATGTGTTTTTTTAGAACTACTCAATAACAGATTAAGAAAAAAGAATAGTACCAATAACTGCTGGTTAAGTGGTTCTTTTGATTACTTGCTGGTTATAGATTTGATTTAAAAACAACGTGTTGGTATAAACATTTTGGAGGTTGTAGGCAAGAAAAACTTTCTTCACCTCTGCAGAAAAACATCAGGAGTGAGGGAGTGACACAGTCTATGAAAAGGTTGAACTCCCTTCTTCAATACTCACTTGTATCAACACATACCAGAAAAGACTCGTTAACAGATTCTGTTTCTGTGTTACTTTCAAAACTTCCCATACTGCCTCTGACCAGGGAGATTTTATTTTCATTATAAAAAGAAACCTAAAGTATTTTTGGGATTAATATCCAAACTCATGCAACTTCAGGCCTCAAAATTAGTAACTTTAACTGTGTACGTTTTAAGAATTAAGCCTTTTCTTTCAAAGAAGGTGAAAACAGTTGCACATGTGGCATTTTAAATTTAAAGCTTATTAAGGATAAACATGTTAGGGTTAGCAGTTTTAGTTCCTTTCTCTTTCCAGCTAGCAGCCTTCTTCCCCCTGCTATTTCACATTCAAGCTTTTTTGCTTGGTGCATTTTCTTCTCTTTTTTTGGACAACTTATTTCAATAGTTACATCATTCACGTTGTCATAAAACTTGAGTCCAGACACAAGTCAAAGAATTAAAATCAAAACAGGTACTTCTTCCCACTCCAAAATGAACAAAGTTTCTAAACAGGTTTTACTTTAAGACTTCCCAGAAAGTAAAGACTCTTTATAACTGGTGCAAAACTATCAACTCTTACCAAATGGCAAGCTGTTAGAATGCTGTTCAATGTCACGTGTACACAGGAGGAAGGGGAAACTCCTCCAATTTCAAGCTATGGCATCATAGACATTTTTTTCCCCAAGACCAACTTAAGATAGTTAATGGATAAACATTCTCTTACTTGCACTGGGTAATCATAGAATCACAGAGTGCCAGGTTAGAAGGGACCTCGAGGATCATCTGGTCCAACCTTTCTAGGTACTACTACAGTTTATATGAGATGCCTCAGCATCCTGTCAAGCTGAGACTTAAAACTGTCAAATGTGGGGGGAATCTACCACTTCCCTTGGGAGACTGTTTCCATGTTTGACTGTCCTAGTGGTGAAAAATTCTCCTCTCATGTCTAATCAGAATCTCCCCAGAAGCAACTTCTGCCCATTGCCCCTTGTCTTTACCATGTGACACCTTGTAAATAGGGAGTCTCTATCTTCTTGGTAGCCACCCTATAAGTACTGGAACATTGTAATAAGGTCTCCCCTAAGCCTTCTTTTCTCAAGGCTGAACAAACCCACTATGGTCAGCCTCTCCTCGTATGGCAGGTTCTCCAGGCTTCTGATCATTCCTGTGGCTCTTCTCTGGACCCTCTCCAGCCTGTCGGCATCCTTTTTGTAAAGCGGGTAAGGCTCAAAGTATGATAAAAGTATACTTCAGACATTTAGAAGTAAATCTTTCCATTCAATATTTATATCCTGCTAAGGGTTCCAGTTTCCTTACTTCATCCTGTCCATGAAGTGGACAGGTTCAGGTTAGGTACTCCCTTTCAAAAAAAAAAAAAAGAGTCTCCCATCACCATGGTGTTCTCATGGTTTTGACTTACTACTCTGACAGCAGCTGGAGACAAGTGCTGTGAAAAAAATAGTGAACAAACATAATGACCACCTTCATTAAGGACAGCTGGGGCAGGGGTGTGCCAGGGCTGTTACATCCTATTTGATTAGGGGGAAATACTTCCTGTCCTTGAACAGACTAATTATGGTTTTAGGGCAGGGGACTGCATTTTGTTCTGTTGAAAATTAACTCGCTCATGAGAAAGGCTTGTGAAGAACTGACATTTAATCCTAAAACTACTCTGGTTTTGCAAATCTTGGAAGTCTCCCTTAGTTAACTTCTTGATAGACTTCTTTCTGCCTTACTCAGAAGAAACTCAGTTCACCCAAGCACTCTGGAAAACTTGATAAAGGGCATCATATTTCTCTAAAGCTATACATTTCTTTAAAACTTTGAAGATTTATTTTAGGAAAAAATTGTCCTGTAATACAAATTCATTATAAGCATAGATTAAAAATTGCTCTTAGGAGTTCCCTAATTTTTCTTTCATGTGCAGAGAGTCTGCAGAATCAGTACAGGAACCTGACTTGTTTTTCTCAATGTGTTATTGGCAAAAATCTGCACAGCAAGCATTAATTCCATTTTCAACACCAAGCTGAAGCTACAAATGTTTACTTTAAATACATATTTAAATGGTTTGACGCCACTATCTGCAAGCCAAGGGAGAGCAGCTCACCTTGCATTTTGGACACTTCTGGGCATTCCTCTGCCCATGTTCGATTTCGTTGGCCCAATGACGCAACAGCTTGTCTCCCTTCTTGTACTCTTTGCAGTTAACACCTTCATGCCAGGGAGAGTGGCACTTGAAACACCAGACAAATTGGCAAGAGGGACACTGGATCTGTACAAATAAGAAAATACCACATGTTTGCAAGCAGGGTGCCAACCTAACTAGAAAGCCCATTTTAAACCCACTGCTTTTAATTTGAGAGTAAATGCCCAGCAAAGATCTAACATCTTTTGAAAAGTATGCTTTAAAAAACACAAGTAATGGAAGCTAATTTGTTCTTTTTCTTTTGTAAAAAAAAAGAAAATACAGAACTTACTGCTAAAGACCAAATCAAATTAAGCTTGGTTAAACCAGAGGAACTGCTTCCCAAATTCACCACGTGGTGCAAATGCCAAAAAGCAAAATCTAGAAAGCTCCAATACCTGCCTGAGATCAGCTAAAATCAGCAGCCAGTTTTCAGCGTGGTAGATCTCAGTCCTATAGTTACAAACTTCACTGTCTGGCTATCACCAGGGAGTACCTGGTCTTCTGAAGGGGCTCAACAGAGCCCAGAAAGGGTTATGAAGCATCTATTAGAAATGGTCTAATTAGAAGAGGCCAAAAGAGTTTCAACTAAGGGCCACAACTACCACCTGGAACTCAGGCACCTCCTTTTGCTCTTGCTTGCATACAGGTGAGTTGAGGCTGTGCTAAACAGCCTGCTTGCCATTGACTACATCTAACAGCAAAAAAAACCTCAAGTCAAGCTCCTCAAATTGAGGAACGATCTGTTCTTCCCATTTCCTAGGTTTTAAATCATTGCATCAAACAGGTACCCTTGTCATCATGTCTTCCTCCAGAGCCTGGCTAGTTTTGCTGTGTATGTAAAGTAACAAATAGGCACATTGCAGGTGCTTATCTGATGAAAGACAGGCCTCCCACCCAGATCATCACTAAGAGAGGCAAGAACTAGAAGCCACATTTAGACACAAGCAAATCTAGGCTCCTACAACATCTTCACTTATGCAGTGCTTGGCAGCAAAACATCTCAGCTTAAAAGATGGGAAGGCACAACCCTCAACCAACTGCCAAGTTCTGTCCACCAGCTCCAGTTGCAACCCATGCCTGGCACTGCACCAGGAGAGGAATGGGACTGGGGAATTCAACCAGCCAAAAAAAGGCTCTTTGCTTCTATCAGTGTCCAGACCTGTCTCACCACTGTACCTTGCATGTGTCTGTGCTGGCTATGCATGACGTGGGGGTGCTGTTCAGGAACTATATCCTATGGTGTAGCTGCATGTGAAGCCCCCAAAACATAGTTCCAAAGTCCTCACTCCCACCAGCTGCTGTGCTCACTGCTCAGAGAGGCTGACTGGTGGAGTGCTGCCCTGGCTCCAGTTAAGAGTCCAAAGCAGGCCTTCTGATCTCTCGTAAGTATTTTGCTGGGGGGCAGCCAAAATTACTATTTACATGTGCAATTCCTATGTCCGTCACTACCAGCATGCTAATACAAAGCTGATCTGATCTCTGATGCATGACCAGGAAATGAAGCCTTCTGCTAACCTTAATGCTATTCCCCACATTCTATACACAGAGACAGCATTTAGGAGTCTGCCTTCGATGTTTCACATTAAAAACCTAATCGACACAATGGCTCAAGCTGAGCATTTCTATGACCCTAGCTGACCCATTTTTTAGTAGTCTTTAACTTCACTTGTAGAGAACAAATGGGTTTTACACCACAGCAGTGTGTTAACAGTCAGCTTCATTTGTATAAAGCTATGTACCCCTCTGTCTGTACAGCACTGTTTAACAAGTATTTTACCTTTCACAGTGGACTATATGATGTGTTGCTTAATACATCACCTCAGCTTACCTCTTCATATCAATCCACATCTACAGATCAGCAAGTGTAAGAATGGGAGTTAATGGTCAAGAGAACTAATATTTTTTCACTACCCATAAGCCAGCATTTTGCCTTTCGGGATCCTTTCCCTGGGGATAAGGTCAAAGTACAAAGAAGGGAAGCAACATCAAGAAGCTGGCAAATTTTCTTCTTATTACAACACATTAACAGTTCAGTCAGTTACCATCTACTAGTCATTATCCTTGTAAAAAAAATAATATTGTACACGCATTTAAGTGTTATACCTTCCTTGCTTCATATCAAGCAGACTTGAAGACAGTGCAATACTGTATCCCTGTGCAAACATGACTTATTGTTTTCTATAGCTACAAAGTGACATTTTTCTAAAGGCATGCAGTGAGATACCTCACAGAGAAGAAAACTGCATTTATCACATGCTTTCAGTTGATGAGTTACAGGAGACACAGGTAAGCAGCAAAATAATCAGGAAAGAACAACAAATCAGACTTCTAGGGAAACATCACATAAAAGCTGCAATGTGTGGATTACAAACATTATTACTTTTTGCATAAAAACACGGTAATGCCTAAGGCCAAGAGAAAAGTATAAAACAAACGCAATACAAAATACAATTGGTGCCCTTTCTCTAATTTG
Organism: Apus apus; assembly: GCF_020740795.1. Classification (NCBI taxonomy): domain Eukaryota; kingdom Metazoa; phylum Chordata; class Aves; order Apodiformes; family Apodidae; genus Apus; species Apus apus. Next base: position 38,491,651 of record NC_067284.1, read on the forward strand.
TTGGTAAGGCTGGCTCAGATACTAAACCAAATGAAACACTACCCTGCATCTCTGCTTCCCAGATGAATTCTCCTAATAAAAACAACTTAAAAGGAAAAATTCCCACTCTGAAGAATGTAAAGAAAAGCATATTTATTGCTACTAAACAAATTAACAAAAGAGCACTGATCTGTTTCCGCTATCTCTTAGAAACCAATATGCACAAGACAGATTAGATTACTAGTAAGTATCCTGCCCGGTATCTTCGTAACTTTTTTAATCTTCTCTGTGATGGACCTTCATACCCAGGGCACAGAAATGCTATCTATATATAATGTAAAGCAGTAAAATGTGTGTATCGTGGTCTAGAAAAGCAGACAAGCTGTATCTGAAAAAGCCCCAAATGTTAATTAAGTAGGTTTTTTAAGTATGTTTTTCTTCACACAAACATTTTTTTCCCATTTATTTTGTGACTTTCAGTCAATCAGAATGGAGAAGATGGATATATACACAAACTTCTATCCCATCTGGAGGTCAGCCTCCCTTGAAATAGAAAAGATTACACAACCTCTCATACTAACCCTTTGGTTCTCAGCTTTCTGAAACACTGACCTTGGAGGCTAACATTTTCCATTTTCCTAGATAGCCTCCATACTGCAAACTACTCTAATTTTCCTCACCTACCAGGAAAAGACCCTTCAAAATTGGTAGGCAACAGCAACAAAAATCACTGCCCAATGTGAGATGATGGTAGCAAAACTGACTGCACATTAAAAATATTGAGAGCCTGAAGCTGCAAGAAGCTTAGCTGGATTTTCCGCTGCTTACTGGAATGCCAGCTATATAATAGGATGGCCGAATTAATTGTGCAACTAACTGATTACATGAATTACAATCTCTGGCTACAGCTACACAATCACTTTATTCCAAAGTAAATATGGGCTCCTGCCAAAACAGCTGCCTCCTCCTTGTCACCAACCCACCCACTCTCTTGTACCAGCTGAAAATAAGCCACAACGAAAAAAACAAATCTTGTACCCCACTGGAGCTGATCTTTGATCCAGCTCCCAGTGAGACAGCAAAACATCAACACAAGCAAAAGCATGCTGACAGGAATGAAAAGCTGAGAGCAGAGAGAGCACGTTTGCAGCAGTTCAGACTCAAAACAGATTAGGTGATACGCAGAAGATATCTGCTACTCAAGGTTAAAATCTGATCCTAAAACGGGGGAACTGATTGGTACAAACTACAAAAAAATCCACTCTATCATAGCATCTTTGCAAGTACAGATTCCTACTAGTTCTAGAGTACTGAGTTTCAGAAGCTCTTGAGTAGTTAAAATACACAATCATTATAAAACAACTGCATTGAAAAAAAACATTTATGTTTCCAAATCCAAGCAGTCAAGACCTTATTTTATGCAATTTATATCTCTTGACAAGTGGACAAGAAAACCATGTTATGAACCTCACAGGTCAACAAGGCAAAAAACACAGTCCAAGAACCAAGACTGCTTCTTAATGACAGGTGGCAAGACAAAGAATTAACATTAACATTTCCTTTGCACTTTAGCATACCAGCTTTGACCATAGGTTTATTAGGATATTGTCTACAACCAAGTAATTTGCTCCCAATTTAGGTCATAAGAGGGGAGCAAGAGTACTTCCTTACTTAAAGCTGGATCTATTTGTGATACGAATATTTGATACAGAAAATTAAATAGTCCCACTGCTGTACTGTGCTGTCCCAAGTGTCACTAATGGGAGAAGAAAGGTTTGCAGAACAAGTTTCCCTTTCCTTCCTTTCCTTCTCTCTCAGCATGCATGTACCAGCTAACTTCTTAGGCTTAGCACAAGATTTTCAACTCAAAACCAAAAAACAGGAGCAAACTGAACTGCTGATTTAGATCAGTTTAGCTGACATAAAACAGATATAGTAAGGAAAATTAATCAAATTACTTTGCTACCTCTTCAAATTTAGATATGAAGTTTATTTATAATTTTAAATAGTGTATCAAATTTCAGGAATTCCATTAACATTTCAAAAGTATCTGTTCAAATATATTCTTTGATTTTGCAGTGCTTTCCTGTTGCAGTGTATAGGCGAGCCAAGGTACTGGCACTGAGCCCTCGTAAGCAGTGATCCTACTAGTAGGCTTGTGCGTAGACTTTCCTCATGCATAACTCAGTTCTTCTGAAGGCAGCACTTCCAGTGCTGGTGCAGAATTCCTCTGATGCAATTGCTGTTTATATTGCTTGCATGGGAACATGTGAGTCTCCACTCAGGTATCTCCTATGCTATATGAAGGAGAAAATGAGTCTGTACCTCCAAAGGACCTATAAGTCAAGGCACAGACAAGTTGCCATACAAACATTCATATGAGAATCTAACAAACCTGAGATATTGGTACACATGTAGCTGTGGATGTAATTACTCACATATACACTATCTTATGTATAGTCTTCTTTTTAAATCTTACCCTTGAAGCAGAACTCTTTACTGTGTTAAAATAAGTCACTAAAACTGTCCCTATGACAGAAAACAACAAAGGTACATGGAGAAGCTTGAAGCTGTGGACTATGCCAGTCCATGCTATTTGCTAGCATTTCCTTAATCATCTGACATGCATCAACTAGACATTCTTCCAGGCAACACCTAGTCACAGTTTAAAGGACATTTTCTGTTCCTAGGAGGAAATCTGAGCTCTGCATACCAGACCAGGGAATTGCTTCTGGCTTGCACCATTTGCACCACACAGCACTTCCATGGTTATGATTTGGAGGGATTTGGCGTGAACATTTTAACCATAGCATTTTAACTCATAAAAGGGCACTGGTGGGCAGAACAACCCATTTACTGCCTCAAGGAACATTCTCAAGAGTTGGCATCCTATGATACAACAGCTGCACCACCTGTGACCCACATCAGTGGGCAATAACAGCCTCTGGTACCTTAAGAGAGGCTCCTGCAGAACCACTACATCATCTAATTTATCCTGGACTGCACATCCTGTCTACATCTGAGGGAATGCTAAATGAATGGGTGAAGAAGGGCTGTGGGCAGAAGGAATTTTACCTGCAGTTTTGAATTTCTCTAGCTCTGTGCAAGATGTCAAATCTGAAAACATTGAGTCTAACAGACATTGTGGCATGTAAGTCATGCAGTGGACATATATACATAAAAAGCTCATAACTGAAGAGTTAGATTTACCAAGATTTCAACTCAACTGAATACTGAATCTTCTACCTTTTAATTTCCATACCAGGCTGGATCTTATGCTGTGTAATTAGGGCTATCTAAACAGTCATCTAAACTCCTACTGAGGAAAACTGGTTTGTCCAGGAAAGGCCAGCTCAATCATGAAATTAACCACAACAAATCTAATAACCGGATAGAAAAATAACAACAGAGCATGATGCTGCAGACTGAACCTTTATGTTCTGGAACTGTGATGGACCTTCAGGAGCAAAAAGCTTCTTTAATCTGTCAGCTCTTGCTTTTAATTTTTGTTTGAAATCACAGTATAAGAAAGTCTTCTACTAAAAGGAAAAAAAAAAACACTTTTACAGCATTCCTGTTTCTCAAGTTTCCTGTATTGTGACTGATAAGACAACAGTAATGTCTAATCTTTGGTAAGGGACTGAAGAAATCACAACCAAGAAGCAGAACAGACAAAGGGCTGTTCTAAGGAAGGAGTAAGCCAACAGCTAAATACTGTAAATGCGCAGAATTCTTTGTTGAGAGCTTCCGAGAAAACTTACCTTTGCTGGAGTTGTGTGTCTAAAACTATAATTTGTAGTGACAATTTCCCCTCCCCAGTCTTTTCTGATTGTGACCGTATTATTTGCATGTCAGAAAGAAAGCACTCTTTAAATTGTGTCAGGACAAAATTACGCTGCCTGCCAAAGAAATAAGGACTTAAGTTCAATTGTTTGAACTATTAGAAATCAATTAGGTAGTTGATAAAAGATGTACTACAGATTCATATTCCTAATCACAGCTTGCACACAGCTCCAGTGATGACAGAATGCTCATTTAATGCCTACCAAATGCTGTCCTACTTTTGTGGTGCTGTCTAAACCCAGGGCCCTGGCAAGTATGCTCACTTTGTATTTGTTCTCCAATTTGGCAGGGGTCGGAATGTGGCCTCTCCTCCGGAAGGTTGTAAAGTGCTTGCACTGAGGGCATGGCTTGGTGCTGGAGTCAATGCGGCTGAGTTCCAGGAAATATTTATACTTGATGATGTCGTCGTGGGGCAGGTTATAGAGGACAGTTGTTTCATCCAGGTGTTCACTGCACTCTGTGATCGGGCATTTTATATCCACTTGTCCCAGCTGCACCTGCATATGAAAAAACCCAGAAGAGCTGTATGACCTTTTGTTTGGAACAGGTAAGCAAGCATTTACAAATTTTCTGAGGAAATTAAATTTCAAGTACTGTAACAATTCACAGACTATCCAGTTCATCATCTTAAAATTATTTTGACTTAGTCCAAGCACACTGCACCTTTTCCAAAGAGTATTCTCAATTTCAAACAGAAAGCCTAATTAGCTGTATGACAACTGCAATTATTAAATGTATAATCTCAGTGTATGTACAATGTCTATGTACTCCATTAAACCAAAACATGAGTCCTAACTAGCAGCTCCCATCCAGCATTCCATGCTTTGTGTGTAACGCTCAGCAGTCCAGTATCACAGCTCATACTGGCTGTGAGAAAGCAGGCAGTGGAAAACATTTGTATACTGTTTCAGTGCAAAATGTGCTGGGGATCACCGCACAAGAGAAATTAAAGTCAATTTAGGGTCATAGAATCTAGCAGCTCTGACTCAGAGCTAGCCTCGAGCTGGTTCCTGCTCAGCAAGACTAGTGCCTCTGCAGTCTGCTTCCAAGAAGCTCCTTACATGCCACACTGCATATGCAGAAAGCACTACCTGAGCTTGGGACTGACCAAGCTAATACATTTTCCCAGAACTTGAGGTTCAGAAACAACCCCCCAAAAATAAAAGATCCTTTTAAAAAACAAAAATAACTAAAAAGACAACCAAAACAAAAACATGCACAGAAGCAAGATCAAATTTAATAGGGCTCAAACTTTTTGATCTAATGAGCCCTGAAGGTCCCAAGCTGATCCATATGCTCAGATATTCACAACGTGTTTCCAGAGCTCCTGGATCTGACAACAGCACTGGACCCAGGTCTGCACCCTTCACGCCTGGCAGGCTTTCATAGCTCAGACTCTGTGCCAAAAAAGCAGATCCTACTTGGCCTGGGAGCAGCAGAGTTGCATTGCCTTGGCCCTGAGCCTAAGTTAATAAACCCTGCTGAATCCTGAGAGTCTGCACAGACCCAGCTTGAGCATGTTTGTGTCTGCCTCAAGTAATCTTGAATGAGTGTTGACTGCACAAGTGGAAATGACCACCAGCCTAATTCCTTCCTTAGTATCTCCCTGCAGAGGAAAATGGGGTGTAATAGTGTAACCAGCACGACTTTTTAGGAATTACTGCTTCAATGTTGGCAAGTTTGATTTCCCTAGACCGTTTTTTTCTTTAAAATGCTCAATCTTGCTCAATCTGCCAAACAATACGCTAAATACGTCTGGAACACCTCAGATTTGGATACAGACCTTGCTGCTGCCCAGTGGTATCAGAAAACATATCAGAAACCCCATTAATGCAGTATTTAAACTAAGAAGGAAGGGAAAAAAATGAACCAACACAACCCTGTCAGTGCTGCCTCAGTGACGGAGCCATATGGGCTCTAACTGAATGACAAATAATTTAGTCAGGCACCAGAGGATTAAAAGAGTCATAACAAAATGGTATCAAACCAAAGGCTCATACTGATTAAAAAAAAAATCCCTATTGCACTACCTTTATTATCTCAGCTATGTAGCTAAACTCAAACAGAACAAAGAGGTTAGGTACACATTAGAGGGAAAAGCAGAGTGAGGATGGCAGCAGCCTGTCCCACACCAGAGCAGGGCAGAGAAGATCTCAGCAAGCAATCACTGCTGCAGTGCCATGCACAGCCTCAGCTCAAGGTGCAGGTAGATCTGCCTGTGATACAGAGAAGAGGCAGTTTCCCAGCAATACATCCTTCTTAAGAGGGAACTTACCCAAATTCCATTTCCACCTCTAAAAGGCGAACAGAGCTCTACCACATGCAAACAAGGCTAGGCTGAACAGCCTGGATTTTACATGGACCAGTGTAAGTACAGGAGGAGTATGTACTCTAATTAGGGGGAAAAAAAAAAGCACCAAACCCCAGAAGCTACATGCTGGTAAATGTCCACATTTTATACTTGTAGGACACTAATTCACCCGTAGCAGCATGTGAAAATTGAACTAGAGCACGTGACATTACTAGAGTTGCTCTTCTCAGAAGAATCACCCAGTACATCATGGAGCTGTGCTTAAAAAGCAGATGGTGATCAATCCAACACTAGAGCACTCAAACATACTAAAGAAGGAAAACAATTCGTTACAGAAATATAAAATGCTATTGCACTACTGCAAGGATTACTATCAGCTTCTGTTTAAAGTGTAGGTACAACATTTTTAAAACAAATAGCCAAATTAATCCCATCTATTGGCTATCTCAGGGCTGTTTTTTTTAAGCACTAGGGGAAAGAATAAAAGAGGCAAGCCCTTTTGCTAAGAATAAACTAAGCTACAATGAAGTTAGACTTCACAGTGAGAAGAGACATTGTATCTGGCATCTATGCTAGTATTTAAGAAGCAATGCTTATATTAAATGCTAGTTAGAACAAATGTGCATTAATAAAATGAAGGAATACAAAGCTGAAAACTTCCTAGATTTCATGCCCCCACAGAATATTATTAATATATGTAGGAGTCAAATGTGGTTTCACTGTTTATTTAGAAAATATGTTTTACACCCACTTTTAGTAAATAATTTTTATCCTCTGTAATAGTTTCAGCCTTCCAAGCTTGGCAAGGATTGATCCTTTTCCTGTGTTTTGAATGGGACTGAAGTGAACAGAGCTGGTTTGCTTATTAGCAGTAACTTCAATGGGGCCTTGTCTTACCAAAACAGTCCATCTTTGTTTGTGCACTAGCATCAGCAATTGATGTAAGCACAGCTTTAGAGGTAGCCTGTCAGGCTACCTACTTCTACAGACCCAGAAGGTGCTATGCAATGGGAAAGAAAAAATCTCAACAACATGGGTAAAAATAACTTGGTTTATTATTTTCCTTCATTTTTTTTTTAAAGCAATTTTGAAGATTCTTATCCTTTATTATCAGCCATCACAACGTCAAACTCCTGAGCTTTAAGAAGTCTTTGAATTTCAAAATACCACTGTGTATTAAGAGCTCTTGGTATACACAACAGCATGGTGTATTTTCACAGCATGAGGAACGACTCAAGATATGTCAAACAACAGCTGAGCCTCAGTACACTGTTAAATGTCAGGCAGCATACAGTTCTTGCACCCAGCTGTGTTTCACACTTCTCTAACTCATCTCAGGAGAGGCTAGCTCTGCTTACAATTCATAAGGAGAAAGAGGGTATCATGACTCTCATTCTACAGAAAGGTAACATTTAAACTATCAGTAGGGCAATACATACCTTCCCCATAATTCCTGATATTTTATTTGAAAATATTTGGGGGGGCAGGTGGGTAGACGGGACCCAGACTCTACTCTGATACACTTAATGCCCCAAAATGGAGTGAGATACCAGCAAGAGAAAACAGAAATAGATGGCATGGTTCTTTAAATAAAAAAAAATTATTTCCACCCCCCCCCCCAAGATTTCTTTTAAAGGAAACCTTTGTTAGCTACACAGAAAGCAAAGTTCAAACTACACTGGAAGCACTGTGTATACCTGTCATTTAGCCTGATCCAAGCTGGATGTAACACAGCATGTCCATGCTGTACTTGGGCAGCTGTATTACAGCTATATCCCTTAAAGAAGGGACCATTCTACTTTAAAATAGACACAAATGAACATTTTCTAACTGAAAATTTAGTATTAGTTCATATTCTAAGTAATCCAGTAAATTGTTCTTACTTCTCACCTATTAATTCTAAAAGCAAAGCGAACAGTACCATGTCTAATCTGCACGTCTGCAGATAAATCCAATTGCTACCTGTGAAATCTGAGTTTGTTTTCCTAAAATAAAATAAAATGTGGCAAATACTTAAAGGCCTCACCAGGATTCCAAACTCCACAGTGGTTGGTGCTACCCAAATCCAAGTAGACACAATTCAAAAAGTGGAAGGTGAAGAGAGCAAACTTTTAGTAAGCATTTTGCACCTGCCTTTAAGGTCATGGTTCCATGATTGTTTCTGTGGTTTAAGTACTAATATCAGCAGCCCCAATCCCCTACCTCTGATTTGTGTCAATGATATCCTGGCATTCTCCATTCAACTCCTTTTACCAAAACCAAATCCTGTGAAACATTCTCTTTTTTCAGTCCATCTATCCTTCTTACTATCAAATGGTACAAATCCTCAGTGCTGCAATACAAGCAAGAACAAACAGCTAGAACTAACAATAACTAGATGTGGTGGTTCCTGCTCCATGTGACGTTCAGAAAGAGAGTTGCTTGGGCCCAAACACTGCAAGCATGAGCTGACACCAACTCTTTGTTAATGAGATTTGCAAAGCCACTGTCCATTGAATTTGAAAAGTCCTGGCAGTCTGACAAAGTTCCCACTGACTGGAAAAGAGGAAAAATAACCCCCATTTTCTAAAAGGGAAAAAAGGAAGACCTGCAGAACTACAGACCAGTCAGTCTCACCTCTGCTCCCAGCAAGATGATGGAGCAGATCCTCCGGAAGGCTCTGCTCAGGCACACGGAAAACAGAGGTGATTGGTGACAACCAACATTGCTTCACCAAGGGCAAATCATGCTTGACTAATTTGATGGCCTTCTACAATGTGGTGACAGCATTGGTGGACAAACGAAGAGCAATCAACATCATCTACCTGGACCTGTGCAAAGTGTTTGACACTTTGTCCTGCATTACATCCTGGTATCAAAACTGGAACAGTGTGGATTCAATAGATGGGACACTCCTTGGATAAGGAACTGGCTGTATGGTTGCACTCCAAGAGTTGTGATCAACGGCTCAACATCCAGATGGAGACCTGTGACAAGTGGTGTTCCTCAAGGGTCAGTACTCGGACCAGTGTTGTTCAGTATCTTTGTTGGCAACACGAACACTGGCACTAAGTCCACTCTCAGCGAGTTTGCTGACAACACTGTGTGGTGAGGCCGACACCCTGGAGGGAAGGGATGCCATCCAGAGTGACTTTGACAAGCTTGAGAAGTGGGTTTGTGCAAACTACATGAACTTCAACAAGGCCAAGTGCAAGGTTCCGCACTTGGGTCAGGGCAATCCCCAAACACTAATACAGGCTGGGTGAAAAAGGGATTAAAAACAATCTGTAGGAGAAGGACTTCGGGCTGATGGTGGATGAGAGGCTCAACATGAGACTGCAATGTGCACTTGCAGCCCAGAAAGCCAACCACGTCCTCGGCTACATCAAAAGCATAGCCAGCAGATCAAGGGAGGCAATTCTCCCCCTTTATTTAGGTCTCGTGAGACCCCACCTGGAGTAGCGTGTCCAATTCTAGAGGCCCCAACACAAGAAGAACAAGGAGCTCCTGGAGAGAGCCCAGAGGAGGGCCACAAAGATGATGAGAGGGGTGGAGCACCTCCCCGAAAAAGACAGGCTGAGAAAGTTGGGGTTGTTCAGCCCGGAGAAAGGAAGGCTCTTGGAAGACCACGTAGTAGCCTTCCAATATGTGAAGGAAGCCTACAGAAAAGCTGGGGAGGGACTGTTTACAAAGGCTTGTAGTGAGAGGACAATGGGTTAAAACTGGAAGAGGGGAGATTTAGGTTAGACATTAGGAGGAAATTTTTCACTATGAGGGTGGTGAGACACTGGAACAGGTTGCCCAGGGAAGCTGTGAAAGTCCCATCCCTGGAAGTGTTCAAGGGCAGGTTAGATGGGGCTCTGAGCAACCTGATGTAGTGGGAGGTGTCTGTGCCCATGCAGGGGAGTTAGATCTAGACAATCTTTAAAGTTTCTTCCAATCCAATCCTTTCTAGGATTCTATGAACTGCCACATTGTCAAGACTAAAAAAGGCACCAACAGAAGCCAAGTCTCAGGGCCTTCGATGAACACGTTAGGCACAAAGTCATTAAAACTGGAATAGGCCTCCAAGATCATCAAGTCCAACCATTGACCCAACACCACCATACCAAGTAAACCACATTCTAAAGTGCCATGTCTACACATTTTTTTAACACCTCCAGTGATGGTGACTCCACCACTTTCCTGGGCAGCCTGTTTCAATGCTTGATCCACTCTTTCAGTAAATAAGTTGTTCCTAATATCCAATCTAACCCTCCCCTGGTGCAACTTGAGGCCATCTCCTCTCGTCCTATCACTGGTTACTTGGGAGAAGAGGTTAACACCTGCCTCCCTACCACCTCCTTTCAAGTAGTTGTAGAGAGCAAGAAGGTCTCCCCTCAGCCTCCTCTTCTCCAGGCTGAACCACTCCAGTTCCCTTGGACTCTTTATAAAATTTGTGCTCTAGACCCTTCAGCAGCTTTGTTGCCCTTCTCTAAACACAGTCCAGCACCTCAATGGCCTCCTTACAGCGAGGGGCCCAAAACTGAACACAGTATTTGAGGTGATCATCCGCAAATCATCCTTCAGGATGGAAGGACACTCAAAAGCAAAGAGCCGGGAGGGAATCAGTGTACAAAACTATAATTCAGCCAGGACATCAAAAGTTTGACTTTTCTGTTCCAAAAGCGTGTCTTCTGAATGTTTTACAATGCATATTTGAATGCAGCAATAATTTAAATTCTCAAACCCCATCTAGTTTTCACAACCTCAGCCACAGTTGGGATTCCAGGTTCATCCATAACACTCTGAGAACAGCTTTAGGGAGTGCACTTACTCAAACCCACAATCTCCAGAGCACTGCAGGATGGTGCAGCCATAAACCAGCATGGGCCACAGCTGGCACCACCCGCGTGGATGGAGACCAGAGCAGCTTTAGTCCCAGAAACCAACCAAAACCTTAACTAGCAAAACTGGCCTCAGTAGCCTGGAGCAAAACCCTAAACCATGGTATCCGTTTCCTTTTCAAACTCATTATTTTTCCTCCACAGTCACATACATAACTTGCCTAAATAACTGTGAGGATAAACTAGCAATATAATCTTCAGAATACATCCAACCTCAACCAAAATCTTTTTCTTAAAGGCCTCTTCATTTGCTTTGTCATTTGACAACATGCTGGTGTAAAAACTCTACTCTTTTTCCGTTCCTTCCCCAAGACCAGGCATTACCAGCTCACGTGGACTTGATGTCAATGGGAACATTCAGCTTTTATTTGTCCTGTATGCATAGATATAGCATTTATAGAAAATTACTTATAAAAAACAAATTAACACAAATTCTCCTTCAAAAGATGCAAACAAGTAATTATAAATCTGCATGAGCTCACCCTTCACTCTTTCCTCTCCTGTGACTTCCTCTGGCACCAAGTAAATAAAAAAGGAAAAGAAGACTTCACCTCAGTAATGCATTTAGAAAAACCACGCAGTATTAAATCATATTTCTGCCTGCTAATGCTCAAATCTAGTGTGTGTCACAAGCAAGTATGGAATTTACACACTTTCTGCTCTGTTTTTTGAGCACCCAGGGTGAGTTGAAACCCACAGCATAAGCAACAGTTAGTACCACAGCCAAACAAAATTGGGACTTGTACGTCCCTCCATCTGCCCGCTAAGCTGTGACACTCTGACAGAGAGGTATGCTGGAGTTAGACCAAGAGATTGGCAGAAATCTTTCACAACCTCTGGGAGCCTTGGAGAATGCGAGATAGAGCAATCTTTCATCTGTTATCCTGGGACACTTGTGGAGGCAGACAGAGGGGGAAATCTCAGCAGCAGAAGGTAACCCAGGAGGAAGCACGGCAGAAACTGCCAACCTTGGAGGAACCTGACTCAAACCCATAGGTTCATAGCATTCTTTAAAAGGAACAAGGAAATGCATAAGAGCTTTCTTATTTTGTCCAGGTGTGTGTATTTCCAATGCTAGCTAAGTATGGGTGTGGTATTTCTCTATTCCTTAGAAGACTTGATTCACTTTTTACTAAAAGACCCAAAGATGCTCATGAAAAAAGACCACCTTTGAGGACAGCAGACTAAGCCAGGGACCTGCTCTTTTTGGGGTGGGAAAGAGAGGCAAATATATCCAAGCCCTGAAAGCAAGTTGCTTCTGCCTAGGAGCAGGATCAGAAGACCACACTAAAACCAAGCAGGTGTGGGAAGGGACTACAGAAACAAAGCAAAAGCTAGGAGACCATCCACATACCACAATAAGCTCAAATAACCTGGCCATCTCCAGAGTGAGCCCTCCTCACAGGGGCTTAGTAGTATCAGGGAATCCAAGCAGTAAAGACTGTTGCAAGGTAATGATTTGCTGGGCTTTCAGCATCAGAATAAAAACATTACATCCAAATAGCACAGAATCAAAACAAACCAGCTCCCACAGCTGATACCTGTAAAATAACTAGGATGAAAAATCAATCAGTTAACTCTTTAATCAACAGGCTTAAATTCAGAGAGAAGCCTGTTCTCCTACAGTCAGCTTAAGACTGGCTGACAGTGTCATCTCTGTTTTAACTTGTTATTAGCCAAGCCTAAACCAGGTCTATTCTGCCTATCTGAGTGAACTGGTTAGGAACACAAACTGCAGAGCTCAGGCTGACACACTGGGACAGCACCCCTCACTTTGAGCATGCAGGGACCTGACCTCACAAAAACAGCAAAGTCATGAGGTATTTACTGTAATTAATTTAACAGGAAACAGATCAGAAGGAAAACAACACAAACCAAACAAAACCCACACACCCAAAACCTCTTCTCCCTTTCCAAGAAAGAAGATTCAACCAAAGTGTTCTCAGTTACTTGAGGAGCAGGTAATTTTTATCTATAGGCTGGTCTCCTACTGGAGCAATGCTTAAAAAGGAATGTAGCTATTTCTTATGCACAAGAAAGTCCAGAACACAAACTCTGACATCCACTGGGTTGAGACTGGATTAACCCAGATTCAGATCAATTCCAATGGAATAATACTGTCAACTATAAACAATCATTAGTAACACAACCAAATCCTACCCCATGCATTTCTTCAACACAGACAAAAAGTTAGCACCCATAACAGCATTACAGGACAGTGGTCTCAGTCTTCATTGAGAATCATCTCTTGAGTCTTCAGGTGAAGCCAAGTAAAATACATTAACAACAGTGACAATTTATCCTGTAACTATTTCTGCTGAAAACAAGAGATCTCATTCTTCTGCTATTTAGGAGTCAGTGTCCCAGCCAGACACAAAAGCTGGAAAAGGCTCCTAAATTCACAGTTGCCAACCAGTGTTCCCTTTACAAATAAAATACAGCCCAAACCACAATATATTTGCACAAACTAATCTGTATTACTGAGCCTTTAATACAAGATTAGGCCATCAGATGGCTGCTGTTGTGTTTTACTGATGTACTTAAAGACACTTTTCAGTGTGCTTAATATTTTCCCGACCAGAAGTGGCATTTAGCATAAAACACAACTCTCACAGTCAAGGGAAGGAGGTAGGAGAGGTATGGTCCCAACCATCTCACTAGTCCATCCCAGAAGATGGCTACAAAACCTAACAGAGAGTTGCCATGGATGTAAGTCATTGACTTAAAAACAACAAGCAAAAAAAATTTTAACACACATCTCTCAACTATTCTCTTGACCATCCTGATCACCTGCATTCCCTGGTCCTTAGAAAAAAAGGACAACATTTTATAGCCATTTGTAAACTGCCCTGCTTGCTTTAAGATAACTACCTACAACTATTTAGTTTCCATGTCTTTGCTAGATCTGAGGTTGTAGTTGTTTTCTTGTGCATGCATTAATTGTCAATGTTTTGATTCCTGAGTATCAGACATGAAACCAAGTTGAACCCTCTGTACTTGATAAACCTCATATAGGAACAGCAGTTGCATAGGTGCAAGTAAAAGCAGAAGAAAGCCTGAAAAGTACTTTAACTGGCAGATGATGGTCATACCACGTTTCTAAGATTAAAATATCATAATTTGGCTTCTTCTACAAACAAGGTAACTTAAAGAAATCTGTTTATTCACTGAAATTGTTACAAAATAGCTAAAATTAAAATTTGAAATTTTTTTTTGGCACTGCCTTCCTGAAAAGAGACTTACGTCAGCATACCAGTACCTATCCACAATACACAAAGCTGCATTTGGTGAAAAGTCACTCTATGAGAGCCATGACAAAGTGAAAAAGTTGGTAACTTTTACATAGCTTAAGTGGTAAGAGGACTAGTGTGCATGCTGACACACTTTTAGGGATAAATACTTTCTGGGAAAGGCTAATGTAGAATGGATTTCCAAGTTTCTCCCCATATACCATGATCTGGACAAGCCCCAGATACTGTGCTAAAGCTCCAACTTCACATTACTTTGTGAAGTTAATTTTCATAATGCCTTTTAAGTTTAAATCACCTTTTAATACACATTTAATGCAATGATGGATACAGTCACAATAGGAAGCGAATATACAAAGTCAAGATGTGCAAACAGCACTGCCTTCTCCAAATTAACAGATTGAGGGAAAATCTTAAAACTATGGCTCTCACCAGTACTTGGAGAAGCAAAAGCAAAGAAAAAGTGCAACACCGGTAAAAGCAAAGTACAAATCAAACAGTTAAACTGTTACCTAAGATACCTCAGCAGAACACTATGGCACAAAAGAAAAATCCTCTTAATTAAGTTGAAAGAACAATTCAGCCCCAGCACTGATCCTAATCCAGTAGAAAGCTGCAGTGATCTCTAAACTGCGTATTAACAGCCAAACTATCAGAAATCATTCTTCCGCTGATCAAATTCTGGCTGTAATTTGGGTGCTGTTACCGATATCAGCTCAGTCTGGGACTCTGCGAAAACTTGGTCCCAACCCAACTGAGGCTGGAACGCAGCCTTCACCTGCACCATCAGAGAGTGTTTATTGATTGCTGCAGCCTTTGTTTGTCACAAGCAACTAGAACTTTTACAGTATCACAAAATCATTAGAAACAGCAAAACAAGAGAAGCAGACAACAGGTTTTACACAGGAAAAACAAGCCATAACTGTATTCAGAATACATTCTGCTTACCACTTTTTCACAAAGCAAAGCAAACATGAAGCAACCTCATTTAAATTCCTAAAGACAGCTCTATCAGCTGATTAGGCTGTTAAAATACTAATTTTCACATCAGGCTTGGTACAATAAAAGAAATAACAATTTCCCATTCTTTCAAAATACCTTTTACAAAAAATGAAAGCAAAAACCCCTAAATACTAATGCTTATTCATCTGTTTATACATGAAAATATATTATGATTATAGAATCACTAGGGTGGGAAGAGAACTTAAAAATAATCTAGATCCAAACCCCCTCCTTGGGCAGAGACACCTCCCACTAGACCAGGTTGCTCAAAGCCCCATCCAACCTGGCCTTGAACACTTCCAAGGAGGGGTAATCCACCAGCTTCCTTGTGCAACCTGTTCCAGTGTCTTACCACCCTCAAAGTGAAGAATTTCCTCCTAATATCTAATCTAAAACTCCTTTATTCAAGTTTTGTTCCATTAGTATGAATGGATTAAATTACTTAATAATTACTATTAATTATTAAATTTAATCCATTGCTATGCCAAGCCTATCCTGTATCGCTGGGAGTTTACCCCAACATTTCCAGTTACATGATGAAACACTTGCATAGGTTTGGGGTGCAGGTCCAGCAAGACCTCTCACATATCAACTGGTCCACGTACCCCTCCCCAGGTCTCAGACCCCTTTAGTCATTTCATCAGGTCACAGTCAGACAAGACTGCTGGTATCTCAGTGTGCACCCTGCCTAATGGCAGAAAAATCATAGAAGTCAATCTAGCTTCCCCTTCTCCATGTCTTGTGTTAGAGAGCCTTCCAAGGCTGCAAGGAGAGAAGCTTCAGCTGGTTAACACAGGAGACTGAAGTGGTTTTAAATAAGTTTTCCAATTGATTCAGTGGCCGAATTAATTCTCCCAGTTCACAACCATAGAGAAAAATGGGAAAAACACACAGCCAAGACTTGCTGAAGGCAGCTGGCCACCATCTTAGCTGTCATGTCAATCTACACCTTCAGATCATGTACCAGGTACTTCTCTTTTTAACTTTTTTTTACCTCTAGGAAGCTACAAGCCTGAAATATGCTCAGAAGCTCCTCTCAGTAAAAACACTTAAACGACAACTGTAATAGCAGGGTTGGAGAGCTGCACCTGACCCCTTCTCCACACAAGACTACACATCAGTGTTTTCCACACACATCCTAAAACTACTGTTCTTTAGAAAGCAGCATGTATTTTGGCATAGCTAGGTGATTATAACCTTTATGAGCACTAATGTATATTTTCGCATTCTGTACAAGTACTTAAAATGCTCAATGGTATTCTTCGAAATCCTTCACTGAACTTCAGGTCTGAATCAGGCATCTGCCCTGACACTCACCCTGGGGCCCTTCAGTTTCACACTTTCTGCTGCCTTGTTGGCACTATTTCTCCTCCCCTCCCAACTGTCTCTGTGGACAATATTATAGTCAGTGAAGTTCAAGCAAAGGGGGTAATTATGAAATAACTAGGCTTTCTAAGACAAAGAAATGCATTACTTGTAACAAAACAACTATGTTAATAGGTATCATCAGAAACTTCTGAACAAGAAGCAGGGAGGAACTCTAACAACTGTCACACATGCTACAAAACACTGCGAAGCAGCTAACCAGAATAAACAATGATTATAAGATATTCTACAAACAGGACACCTCATTATTCTGACATACTCTGCAAAGAATTTTTACTAAACACATTTTATCGTTCTGTTCCAGGAGTTAAGAAATCACCTCCAGAGACTCCAACTTAAAAACAGTTAAGGTGCAGGAAAAAAAAAGGCTACAGTTGGTGAAAAACACTGTAATTTCTGTAGATAATGCCTATTTGCTAAAAAAAAAAAAATTACTTCTAACTCGTGTAAGCCCACCTCCCCCCAGTAAAAAATTATCAAGGTTATTAATTATGAGGGTTTGTAAAGTGATTAACAGGTTGTTAGATACCTTGAAACATTAATTCAGCCAGCATTAAACTTTTGCAGGTTGCCACACAGAATACTTGAAGAAGCAGCTTTTTTCCTACCAGTAGGTATCACAATTTTTGAACCACCACCAGTAAGATCTGCAACTTGGGAACGAGCAGGTAGACTGGTGAAGTGAGGTGAAGGAGGTATCAAGTCAACTAAATCCATCTCCACTTCTGAAACCACAGACTCCAGTAGCAGTTGAATTCAATACTAGGTAAGGAAATTGTATTTTCATTAATTATTTCCAAAGACTGTATATAGTCCTCAGTGGGAGAGAAGTCCTGAAGCAGCACAGGAGGAGAAAGGAGTTGTTACAGAGAAAGCACGAGAGGGCTTATATACAAAGACACTCCTCTCTCCAACTCCAGATTTTTCAAGACCAAAAGGAAAGGATCAAAGAGACAAGAAAATATATAGAATGTTTGTTAGCAAGGAGATTAAAACCTTTAAAGAGTTACTGCTTTAGAATTTCATTGATATTTTCATTGAAATGGAAGCACATCAAATGATGTCATACACCACTGACATGTCTATCCAAATATGACCTCTCTTAAAATCCTAGTTTTGTTTCAGATTTTAATGGGATAAGAACTATTTTTTTTAATTTTCTTTTTTTTTTTTTAGTAAAATAACCCAACAATTCTTCTTCCAGAGCAAATACTTGTACTTAATAGTTGCTAATTGCAATCACCCTCTAAGCAATCATTGATGATCACTTGCAACCAATACAAACTTCTATAGAGGCCTTGCTAGCTGCAGTGATTTACATTGGAGAGGGGAAAGCTGTCACAGCTGCTCTAGATTGTTTGGAGAAAGACAAAAAGAATGGAAAACTCAGGGAAAAGAAAGAAGAGGCATCCACTTCAGCCTTTCCTAGGAAGTTCCTCCCTTTCCTACAAGTCACATCACCTCTCCTGCAGTTTTTCCCTGGAATATAATGTCCTCTTGCCCGATGTACAAGGAAAAAAAAAAAGTCTAGTCTTCAAAATTTTCTGAATCCACCAAAATTTCCCTCACTCCAATAACAAAGATACAGAGGCTGGCTACCCTCTGAACTGCTCCTTCTGCCTTGTACCTTCATCCAGGGAAGGCTCAGCATTGTAAAGTCTCCTTTTTATCTGTACTGAATAGCAGGAGCTGCTGCAGTAAACTGCTGTTACTGCTGCCCAGGAAACTGTTGCCTCAAAGCGCATAGACTTTCTGTGCAAAAGAAAGGCAGTAATATTTCTGAGGTTTTGGGAGCACATTCGTACACCAAGATATGTGGTGCGTTTGTTACGCACTTTTCACTCAACTGCTGTGTGCACTGAGGGAAATAGGTGGCATTCTGCTGCAGAACTAAGTTTTGAATTGTACTGAGATTCCTCTAAAAGAACCAAAATGTTGCAGGAGCACAAACATGGTTGTGTTAACATCCTAGTAAATTCAGCAATTTTGCAATTTCTGTCCACATGTGCCTGCTTTTGATTTACCACCACCACTCCAATATGCTACAGGTTTTTGAACTCAAAGTGGCATAAAAACTGAGATTTTCTGGCAGCAGCAGCAGGACAGAAAATAGTTTGACAGTCCACAATAAAGGGTTTTCCCTGATGGTTAACAGTACTTCCAGTACTTGTTAAAACAAGTCTCAGTACTCTCCTTGGTGGCAAGAGATCAGGCCCTGTGACTTTCTCACCTACTTATTCCCAACTGGATAGGGGAGGGACAGCAGAAAAATCCTTCCAGAGCTAAGTTCCTGGCACTCCTCCCTGCTCAGCATCACCAGTTGATGTTCTCCTGTGTCTCTGCAACTCCATTGCTTCCTACAAACACACAAGCTTACTAAACTTTTAGTACCAAATTAATGATACTAACATGAAGACAGCATCATTGAAATTCAGCAGTTAACTGAATGAAAGACACTCTTTCACTTGCCTCCCCCCCATACTCTTATGTATTCCCTACGTAAACTGAAGGTGATACAGTTGAAAGAGCTGAAAGAGCATATAAAACACTAATTTTTTTGGGTCAAGCTTCATATGGGAACAGCATGATTCACCTGAACAAGGGAAAAGAAACATCTTTTATCAAAGGCAAAATTAATCCTTTGTTGTATCCTGCTGCATAGGGTATCCTAACTATAAAGCCATTTTTAGTAACAGTCTCTGCAGACTACTTTCAACCTGTACTGGAAAGCACATTTAGTACAAATATTTTAATGAAAGTATGCTAAGAATTACAGAAGACTGACACGGAGTTTAAGTGGAATAGAAAAAGTGCATGAGTCTTCAAATGTACCAGTTCTTTTCCCAAATCATCAGTTGTATCTCATGCTTTCACATACAATGGTGTAAGTTTTGCACAATGAACCCCTTATACATAAGGAAGTCTGACAAAATTATATACATCAGGAAAAAAGTAAACTTTAGTAGAATTGGAAAGAAAACAAAGAAAACTTACACCAGTGCTAGTTTCCATACAGTATGCACATTTTGTGTGCTCAGTCTCCCAAGTACAAATGGTTATGCTTAATTTTAAGAACAAATTACAGTCCATTTGATTTCTCATTTGCAAAACTGTAATCAGTAAGAACGAACAGGTTAGCAAGTCTTTCACCTCATGGGAAGAATGATAAAATTGAGATCATAAAAGCAATTTGCAATGGGCATCCTCAGCTATTTCTGCACACCAAACCTCTAAAGAGAGTGATTTACTTCTCATTATAGCATATGAACACCTTGCAACTAAGAATGTCTTTTTTCCTAATGTCACCTTGATTTACCTCAAAGCATAGCTCCTAGTGACTGCATGCCAAAGGTGAGTTCACAAAATGAGTCACTGCAAGAAGTGGTCATTTGTGAGGAGTCTGGAAAAGGGAACTTGGCCAGAAATCACATTGGAAGGCTCTAATACTGCCAGGAAAAACACATAAGGCAGTTCTCCTACCTTAACTATTACATTGTTTTCTCTCATCTCACAGCTTCTAGACTCATGAAAGTTGTAATAATAGGCAGTCATTTTATGCTGGTCAGCCGCTAGAGAGACATTTGCCAGAAAAGATATCACCCTAGGCAGAGCAAATGCAGCCTCAGCTGCCCCAGCCAGCTGACACCCTGCCTCTCCCCTGCTTCTCACACCTCTCCTGGTCTCTGTGCCAGGTCTCCCCAGTCCAAATTGTTCTTAATCATCAACAAGCCAGTCCTGGTTAGCCTTCATCCTCCACATCAGAAGCATTACTGGATTGTTATTGGCATGGAGACTGTCCCATTCAATGAGATTCCCCTACCATCTCCACCCTGCCGTTCTTACTGCCTTTCAGTTCGCCCATCCCTTCTGGACAGCAGGAAAGGAACATATCCACACACCAAAAAAGTACCATGCTGCTCCAGGAGCCACCACAGGATATTACAGGGGTCTAAAACAGCCAGGATGGACAAAAAAGTGTATCTTGCTCAAGTCCCACAAGACTTGGACAGCTTGATGCTGCCAGAATTATTAGTGAGTTAAGTCATCCAATGAAAACTCTGCATGTTTATCTGCGTATTTTCACCATGTATCATTTGATTACCTGCATATAGCATTTGAAAACGTAAGAGACATCCTGCAATGCTGAGTGCCGCTCTCAGTCACCGACCTTTCATGAAATAACCTAAATGTGATACTTGATTTTTTTTATATATTTTTTTTCAATATACTGGCAGGAACAACAAAAGGGGGTTTCTCTGAAGTTCACTGAAGTATCAAAACTAAT
This sequence comes from Apus apus, assembly GCF_020740795.1. Taxonomy (NCBI): domain Eukaryota; kingdom Metazoa; phylum Chordata; class Aves; order Apodiformes; family Apodidae; genus Apus; species Apus apus. The sequence continues at coordinate 38,512,570 of NC_067284.1, forward strand.
ACTAGGATTTTCCCCACAGACTCAAGTGGGATGGAATATTGCCATTTGCAAGAACACATGAAAAATCTAGAAATCTGGGCTAGAATTACTCGACTGAAACAGCAGACAACAAACTGCAACTGTGATACACAGAAGATATCTTTACTCAAGAAAAAAACCCACCCAATTCACAAAGCATTTCAATTAGTTTCCTCCTTAGCTGTGACAACAGATAAACATTTTATGTTGAAAAATGGCTGATTCATGTCTTACATTGGACTAGACAAACTGCATGCATGCAGTATTAACTACTGTGCAATGGAAGTTATTTTAAGAGACTTGGAAAGTAAAAACCATTGAGCCACAAATTTGAATGCAGTACAGCAAAGAAAGCCTGGCCAGCCAGCAGGAACTGCTCAAGAGATCTAACCAGAAAAGGGAGATAGGGGCAAGAAAAAAACATTGAGGGAAAAGACCATGAGAAGAGGACTACTTTGCTTAACCACCACTAGGATGGGAACATCACAATTCTACCAGTATTCCAGGAGTATTACAACTTCCTGAGGTGTGTAAAATCAGAAGCAAACTAATATCAAGAGTCCAAACATAAAATTCCAAAAGGAAACATAAAAGATGAAAGGAAGCTGTGCGAAGTATATCTATTTCCTCTTTCATTGAATGATCTGTAATTTAACTTCAGTGTGAAAGCTTAGTTATCAACACAGATGTTTGCGCTGTTACAGTAGTCAAGTGTCATTCATTACAGTATTTACAGACTCAAGGACATTTCAGCAATTAGGTATTGCTTCCCCGAATTCAGAGTTTTCAAGCAAAACAGCATTTTTAGAGTTTTACAAGTTTGCAACTAGTTTCACATGAAACTATGCCAAAACGCACTTTTTCCCCCGAAGTTGAGGCAAAACTGATTTTTAAGGCAGTATAAACTGTAGTACAAGGAGGCACAATTCCAATGTTTGAATCAGTTAGTAACTGTGGTTACTAAGAGTGATTGGCTTCCCAAATTCTGTATTTTTCCAGTTTAAAAAAAAAAAAAGCTGGGAGCAATTTCTTGTTTGCTTGAGCTTGCAGCATGTAGGATTAGCACAATTAACGTATGTTGCACAAACCAAGACACAGTATATGCAGGTAACTTCTCAATATCCTAAATCCCCCAAAAAAACATTTCTAAGATATGAGTAAGTGGTCAAAGCAATACTATGCTAAATCAATTTCCTGCCACCATATGATGTGTTTCTAAATTGAGTAGTGACAGCTGCTCTTTTTAAAATAAAGCCCATTTTCTTTCTGGTCTCATTAGTGCAGCCCTACCTGCCCTGCCATATTAGTCACTTCCTGCACAAGCACTTGAACACCTACATGGAATCAAAACACCTCTTATTACATCCAACACAGTATACAGGTTTGACTGAAACATTAAAGCTGCAATTGAGCAAACCTGTCCCCTACGCCATCACATGTAAGGATGCCACCTGCAAAATGCTCTGGACAGGAACTCTATTGCTTCATTGAGAGACTAACTTCTTTTCCCAGTGCCCTCCCAACCCCAACCAAGTTATGTTCAAAGAGAAAGAGGACACAAAAAAAAAAAAAAGAAGGAAAAGTACACAAAGTCTTAATCTCCTGATTACCTCTTTTCCTCATTTCTAGAGCTTGAGAGACAAGTAAGAAAAGGGAGAACAAAATCAGTAATTTTTCTGCCACTTGAGGGGGGGGCTGTCTTCAAAAAACTTACAATGGTCAATGCAACAGTAAGATAATCTTCTGACACAGGCTTTTACGATTTTATACCTCTGATTTTCACAACTGCTCTACTTTACCACCACAAATATCTCCATAATAGAAGCACAAGGCTATCAAGTTCGAGTGTGCTGAAATCAGAATTGAGTAACAGAGTCACATAGGCTAGTACAGAAAAGAGATATATCCCAACTTCTCCAAGCCACACCTAACAATGCTTCCCATGACCCTGCAGTAAGCAGGGAATTAAAAAAAGAAAGCTGCAATTTCACTCCTGTGAACACAGTTCAGACTCCCTCCAGAGGTGTACAGACATAGCAAGGAATGGTGAAGAGCTTCTTAAGCCAGCCTCTAGCTGACATGTCATGAAAATTCAGTTTTGCCTTAAAGTCTTAGTTTAACATGACAAGAGTGATGCCACTACTGCAAAGCGTGCCCAGCTCTCAAAAACTGCTACATGGATCATACTTGCTTGAATCATCTGGACAGATAAAAGGACATAACATCTACAAAGATCCTCCTCCTGCAAGGACATATTTCTCTCCTGGTCAATTATACATTGTCAGGAAAAAAAAACAACAAAACCAACCCAAGACAAACACTCCAACAATGCAACAGAGGTAAGAGTCCACAGTTGAAATAACAATCCCTTCCCCCAAAGTCACACAGCATACAACAGATTTTAGATTTCTTTCAGGACAAAACTTTCACTTTCGTGGTACTGATGAATAATCCATAATGGGACCAAGATAGTATTAAGTCATATAAACATCTACCTTTTCAAAACACAACTGCAAAGACTGTAAGCAAACGGATCACTATGGAAAGGAAACACCATTTTAAAAAGTTCCTGACAGTGGAAAGGAAGTTCATGCAGGAAAGGGAAAAGAAAACCAAGAAGGCCAGCAAAAGTTGGAAGCTGGTGAGAACAGAGGTCACTCTCCAGGTTCTTCATGCACTCCTTAGATAAGGATATACTTTTTGAAGAAGCAAAACTTCCTGCCATAAATAAAGGTTTTATAACCCACTTGAAATATGTACCAGGCAGCCATTTACTTTGTTTCTTATTTCTCGTGTAGTAGTGCATTTTTCAAGTGTCTCAACAGACCATTACACAAGATACACTATTATTTGATATATTCCAGAGATAGCTCTCATCTGTTTTTCCACTATGGCTTATATATATGAAGTACACCATTAAAAATAATTACTTTACATGTTTCAGAAATACTTTAATGCTTCAATGCTTGTTCGTGCAGCATATATCAGTCCTCATGCTTGTATCAAGTTTGTTCAAATCCAGAAGTAGGCTTGTCATGATCAGATTAGTGCCCCATAACCATTTCAGAGCCAAGAATTAGATCAATTAGTGCTTCCATGAAATCATCTTCCCAGACTTAACTGGTAAACTCAGAGATGCTACATGACACTAAAACCTTGCAAAAGTTCATGCCAATTTAGTCTGGTATAAACCTAACTTAACAAGAATTGAATAGAAATACTCCTTATTGCTACACACAGTCTTCAAAGGAGCAAACACACAGGACGTTAAAGACATAAGACATGTCTGGCTACCCCATCTCTACCTCTGTGCAAGATTTCTTGATTTTCCTCGTGGATCTAGCTTCTGCATATAGCAGCTACGAAGAGCACAAGAGCTTCAACTAGTTCATTTAGGCAGCTGGCAGGTATGTTTTGTGATGAATACAGAAACTCAACACTTACTGCATCTCAGCAGCAGAGCCCTCCCTATGTACACCAGGTCAGGCACAGAGCCAGCGGGGATTTCACCAGAATCCCCTTGCAATCACCTCGAGACACCAGAAGACTCCCTGGCAGTGAACATAAGTACTTTAAGGATGCTAAAATCCTTTGCAAAACTTGTCAGATATTGCTATCAAAAAGTGGAAGAAAAAAACCCCTAACTTGGAGTGAGACATCAGGAAATAAATCCAAAGTGATGATGATGCAGCCTGTCAAGAAAAGCAGCTAAATACTAAAGAGAAGCTCAAGGAGCTCAACAACAACCATCTACCTTCCAGTAATTTACAGCACATTTGCCCACGTGGTAACCGTAGTTTCACAAAAAGAAAAACAACAACAAAACTAAACAAAAACCTCCCCACCTAAACCATCCTGTTTCAGAGACTGCTTTCCTATGTTACATAGTTTTTCTTTGGTACCTTACCATCTGTTCTGTTGTTTTCAAGTACAATCAATCTGTGGAAACTAAACCAAACAATCACTGGTCTTAGCTAATTGTTCTTTCTCTCATAAGTTTCTTTATGCAACAGCCTACATGAATTCCCTTGGAGAGCAATTTCACAAAGGCATCTGCTACAGCCTAGATCAGCTCAGGTAATGGCAATACAGTCTCTCCACCCCCAGCAGAGGGAGGAGACCACCTGGAAATTGCTCTGATTCAGTCAGACCAGTCTAACCAAAAACAGTCACAAAAATACAGTTTTGCAATGTATGTGAAAGCCATTTCTCCTCATAACAGTGCAAGACACTGGACTTCAGATTCCTTATAGACCAAAAAATACCAGACATGAAGCATGGTTTGAAGTGCACTGCTTGCAGCTATACACTGAGCATTAGAAAAGCTTTTGATGGTTTAATAAAAAAAAGTAACACCAGATAATAAAACTCTTCTACCATTTTCTCACTGGACTCAAGCTTCTCCACAACAGAGCATGCACTGAGAAGTGCAGGCTGCCTTCGCATTCAGCTGGGCCAAATTCAGCACATAATGGTGTCACATAGCTAAGCCTTTTTGACAGCAAAGGCGCCAGCTTTGAGAACTGCTCAGATGCTGCACCCTTCTTCCCAAGTTCAGGGACTGGAAAGGCTCTCCCAGGTCATTCCTTTCTATCCCAAGTATACAGGCTCATGCTGATTTTTAGTCTAACTTAATCCATTGCAATTTTTATTGTTTCTGTTTTCTAAAGAAGTGCCTACACAACTTACCCCTTCTTGCATTTAGAGAGCAGACATTTCTCCTCCCAGTACTTCCTGGTTCCCACCATTTTTCATAAGCCCTGGTGTCGAAGGTTCCAAATAAAGCCTCACCACATCCAATGGCCTCATTGCTTTCCTCTCTACTACATCTTCAAATTGCATTCAGCTGTGGTTCCATCATTACTGGTTGCTCACATCATCTATCATCATTAACCCAGATTTGCTGCCTTCTAATAACATTCCAATGGTCAGGTGGGCTTCCACTTGAAAAATGAAAGTCATCATGAAACATCTTCGTTGCTCCTTCCTTTTACCATAAGTACCCATAAAACAGAATTCTCCTAGATTGAAAACTTCAATACAGAAGCTAAATGGTATAAGCTAGTATCAGAAAACTCACCATCTGCTGCCAGCTCATTATTGATATAAGGAGAGTGGATCCTCTCTCCTTGTTTCCTCCCCCAAAACAAACATCTCAATGCTTCTCACTAAGAAACACGCTTCTAGTTTGTAAAAGCTGTAGTTACAGCCCATTCAGGCCAATGTACATACCAAAAGTGTGGGTTACATACAGCTTAAAAAAGTAATCAATTTTAATTGTAAAAATAGTACACCTACTGAAACATAAAAAGTCAGAGTGGAAAAGAATATACTGGAATAGTAATGAATTGATTTTGCTTGTCTTCTTCAAAACAAGTCTATTTTTTTGTACTTGTACCAAGAGACTGTGTGACCAAGCTCAAACCTTCACCAGAAAAGATCTCAAGATGATGCATACCCATTGTTCATGTCAGTGCCGTGCTTTTTTCTGTTGTGCATTTTTTAGTAACATCAGATTTTAAAACATTCTTCTGTCTTTGCTGGAAAAAAACCAAACAAACAGAAAAACAAACAACAAATCACCCATCTCCCAAAATACCCCCCCCCCCCGCAACCCATACAATAAAAACCAAAAAACCTCTTATCATTTTGAGCTCTGCATCTTTTTATTTGTTATTCAAATGGGTAAAGAGCAGCAAGAACTTCTTTTGAGAGCTCTGTTGTGCAGAAAAAAAATTCTCTAAAGAAAATAATGATCATACTTGGCACTGCTTGGCTGCAGCAAACTAAAGCTGTTGAAACAATCAAGATCAAAAAAGAGGCTACTCATCTACAAGAATATTCACTTGAAACGTTTCACTTACGAAAATGCCCTAGGAATAATCTGTCCTATATTATAAAACACTTGGTGCTCTAAAATTCCAGTTAGTTGAGAGTTTCTTATTTAATAATGCTACAGGCAGCACAGGCAGGACTCTGTGTTGTGCCAGCCTGGACTGGAAACCTCAGTTCAGCTGTGAGCAGCTCAGAGAAATGTTCTGGATGCATCCTGCAACCATACCTGTCCAAGAGCTGAGGGTGCAGCCACACCTTCGGGCACTGGACAATCCAAGACTTCCATCCGGATTGTGAAAGAGGAAATGACAATGCAGCAACAGGAACAAATTGCACGTTTAATTTCATCAAGCTCCAATGAAAAACTACGTGTTGTCATCTTGAACATGTTCCGTCCCCTTCCCTCGTGCTGCCTTTTCAACTTTTTCATTCTGATGGGCTGTCACAGTTGCCACAACAACTGGCCCTGCTTAAGAATGGACACTTTATTCAGTACTGCCTTGTGGTGGAATAAACTTTTGCATGCTGTGCATAAGACAATTAGGAACTGGATAATAAAAAACAGAAGTTAAAAAAATGGTTGTAAAAGGTCACTTTTAAACTAGACAACTTTTCTTTTGCTAGTGGATCAGATGATGGTAGAGAATGGTAAAGAACAAGCTGCAGGTTGGGGTGAGCAGCACCACTAATTAAAATGACTGTAGATCTTCAGCTTTAGACAAGGTCTGCTTTTCTTGATATAGAAAGAAAGAGAGTCAGATCCAGAACTCATTTTAGATCCTTAATTTACCAGGAGTGATGGCTCGGCCTTGTCTCACTACAAACAATATTAAAAAAAAACCACCACCACAAATCAAGCCTTCATATGAAATACTGCACTGAAGCAAAAGCATTCAGCAACGTCAGTAAGCAAAAGTCACAACTCACTGCAAGGAAGATTTACATCTTAGAGACTGGGAAGATGCTAGTAATTTAAAATAAAGTTACAACTCCAAATAATTCAGAAGTTTGAAAAGTACTCTGAGTGTTGCTGAGAAATACAACACAGGCAAGGCTGAACCTACTTTCCATTATACACAAGTGAAAATTTCTGAGGCTGCTTAATTCCCACTGCCTCACATAAGGAAAATGGGGAACATAGATATTAGCATACTTTGAAACACCCAGATTTTAGCCATGTATTTCACACTTCAGCCACTTTGAGGTCTAGATGGCTGTGTGTATGTCAATATCCATAAATGTCGAACAGCAACATTTCAACAGAACTCGGTGTTTTACAACTGATTTTATGCCTTAATCTGAGTAGGATTAGTTCACCATAATAAAACATACTATCAACAGTATAATCCTGCCTGGAGCCCTAACATTTGCATTTTGTAGTTGGTATAGAACACCTGGCATCTAAACACTATGCGGCGCCTCTGCTTTTGTGTAGATCCATACATTTAAAAAAAGAATTGAAGTTGCACATTCTTTCCCCTTTTGAAACTGCACACTAATGCCATAAAGTTATCTAAGCAGAGTTTCCAACCTATTGCACAACTGAGCTGCACATGCACTTGAAAAAGCACTGAGCAGTTTGCATACTTGCTTCTGTGAGGCCTCTAGAGGAGTACTTCTACGCAAACAAATTATACCTGGTACTGCAGAGGTGCGCTGGAATGGAAAAAGCACAAGGTGTCCTCTCCCCAAAGTGCACTCACACAGCAAGCAACATTAAAATAGCTGAAAGCATTAGGAAGCCCTCCCCACCATTTCTTTTTCCCCCATACAGCAGCAATATCACTGACAACAGCAAAGCACTTCTTCATGTCGGCTGAGGAAAGCAGCACTTCTCACATCACCTCAGTAATTGTGTGACAGATGGCATGCTGCACCTCCCTATCCTGCCCCTCTCTGCTACCCGTAGGGTAGAAAAGTCTTCCAGCAGTGCAGTAAAGCACTAAACCACTATTTTCCTGGAAGTTCTGTATTTCAGGCTGTGTACAAAATCTAGTACATTTTTCCTTTCTAATGTTATATTTATTTCCTGTCTGTACCCATGCAACAGCAAACCAGAAATATAGTTCCATTTCACTTTCTGGCCACCATCTACCAGAACAACCAGCCAGTATTCAGACACAGGTTTAAACAGAGGGCAAAGATCCATCTTATATATGGATAGGCCATCAGTCTTCATGATACCTTTCTGTTTTACAACAGCTTACCCTGGGTAAGCTCACCTTCTGGGGCAAAGCGATTCTTAAAACATCACCAAGCCCGTCCCATTCTGGTAATAGTCTTCACGCTCTTCCTTCCTCGTATTGTGTGAGCAACCCCATAGAGTCACATCACAGCTGAAACAGTTTGGATGGGACTTCCCTTTCCTACAAGCTAAAGGGACAGAGTCATTCAGATCCTCCTCCTACATCCCTGAGTTGATAGACCACCGTTCCTACAAGATCAGGGAGTCAAACCAATTAAGCTAGAGAGGTACATGCCTTTGTGGCCATTCAGATCATGTCAGTGGTACAAAATAATATAGAATGGCATCAGTATGATAAGGCTTGAGAAAATTAACTTTGTCCCTTCTATTTTCCACTACAATATCCAATATAGTTTGTACTGTACTTAATAAAAATATAACTGAGGAAAAAATCCACAGAAAGGGAGAGCTACTTTTATTATTATTTCAATCTGATACTCCCTTATAAAAAAGGCATTTGCAGTTTTATAAGTGCACTACAGTCTACTAGCAAGCTCATAAGGAAAAGGAAGTGGGATAGCTAAAGACATTTCTTTTCTCATGAAACTGATCTAGGAAGTGCACAGCCTTTCTCACAATTAAGTAAATAAACAGGGGCAACTGTATGTTCCAACAAGCTTGTTAGTAAAAATATACACCAAACTTCAACTGAAGCAGTGAAGTAGCTATTAAGGTAAATGTAGATGCTAAGACATTTCAGTTTCAATTTCAAATCTGGCTTATATACATCTGACTTTCTGCATTGATATCCATACAGTTTTCTTCTCTACAAGTACCAAATTGTTTTTTAATCCTATTTTTTTCTTATTTCACTTACATTAGGAAACTACTCTTGCAAGGCTTATCTACCTATACAATAAATGCATGTGCGCCATAGCAGAAAAACATACATTTAAGAACTGGCTAATCAACAGCAATGCTGTTACTTTTATGCTCAAGTTAATTTCCAAATAAAGCTAATTTGCCTTACCAAAATTTTTCAAGTACTTGAAAATGGACTCAAAAGTCAAAATATCATCTTCATCACCAGAAAAACTTGTCACTTTTTCTATACTAGAAAAAGTCATAGGTACTTGGCTAATTCTATAGAAGAGCTTTGATGGCTTTTAAAAAAAATATAATATATAAACAAAGTATTAAAAAGAGCAAGAGAAATATAAGTGCAAGCAGCTCAAGCATACTGAAAGATAAACCAGCATAAGATGGTTGGTAATGACCTTCTTCACCAGCTCAAATTATTTTACATATTTTACAACTCAAACATTTTGACCATGTACTTACATCCTGGCCACGTGAGACAAATACTTGCCTCGAACCTGGCTATTTTAGACAGTGTGGCGGGCTTACCCTGGCTGGATGCCAGGTGCCCACCAAAGCCTCTCTATCACTCCCCTCCTCAGTTGGATACGGGAAAGCAAAAATACAATGGAAGGCTCATTGGCTGAGATAAGGACAAGGAGCGATCATTCACCAATTACAGTCATGGGCAAAACCAACTTGACCTGGGGAAACTAAATTTATTACCTATCAAATCAGTGTAGGTACTGAAAAGTAAAACCAAAATCTTAAAACACCTTCCTCTTGCCTGTCCCTTCCTCCCAGGCCCAACTTCACTCTCAGTTTTCTCTAGCTCCTCCCCTCCAGCAGCACAGGGGGATGGGGAACTGGGGTTGTGGTCAGTTCATGGCACATTGTCTCTCCTGCTCCTTCCTCCTCCTCTGGAGGACTTCTCTTCCCCTGCTCCAGCAAAGGGCCCCTCCCACAGGAGGCAGCCTTCCATGAACTTCTCCAATGTGAAACCTTCCCATGGGCTACAGTTCTTCACGAACTGCTCTAGCGTGGGTTCCCCACAGGATCAAAAGTCCTGCTAGAAAACCTACTTCAGCATGAGCTTCCCTCTCCACAGGTCCTGCCAGGAGCCTGCTACAGCATGGGCCTCCCACAGGGTCACAGCCTCCTTCAGGCATTCACCTGCTCCGACACTGAGTCGTCCCCAAGCTGCAGGTGGTTATCTGCTCCACCTTTGACACCTCCATAGGCTGCAGGGGAACAGCCTGCCTCACCATGACCTTCACCACAGGCTGCAGGGGAATCTCTGCTCTAGCACCTGAAGCACTTCCTCCCCCCCTCCTTCTTCACTGACCTTGGTGTCTGCAGAGTTATTTCTCCCACATATTCTCACTCGTTCTCTCCAGCTGCAGTTGCCTATGTATTTTTCTTCTTAAATATGCTACTTTAAGCTACTTAAGTATGCTTAAATAGGCACTACCACTGTCACTGATGGGCCCAGCCTTGGCCAGCTGCAGGTCCAACTTGGAGCTGGTTGGCATTGGCTCTGTTTGACATAGAGGAAGCTTCCAGGAGCTTCTCACAAAAGCCAACTCTGTAGACCCCCTGCTACCAAAACCTTTCTATACAAACCCAATGCAGACAACATATTTGTACAAGAGGAAGAAAGGAATGAAGGGCTAAGCAGTCTCAGAGCAGTTAAAAAACAGATGCTCTAGCAGGAAACGGGGCAGAGGTGAGCTAAAGGCCTCCCCAGCCCTCATATAACTCCTTAATTTCTCTTTGTTTCAGCAATTAAATAAAATCCAAGAGTTCAGATTTCAAATAATTTCACTTCAAAATCCCTGGACTAAATCCATACCTGTGCCTGGTAGCTCCTGGGAACAGCTGGTGGGAGCAGCGGGAGGAAAGGCACACAGAAGACAATCTCCTGATGGTGCTCAGCCTGTCTATGGTCCCCAATGCCGACACCACTGATAGACTGGTGAGGTGCAACACACTGGCTATGGGAGGCAGCTGACAAGCAGGGCTTCTGCTTCACGTAAATTCTCAGTTTCAAGATTAGGTTTCAACCCAAACTAAACCAAAACCAGTTCTTTATCTCCCACTACAATTTCACATTTATAGAGAATCTTTACCCTTCAAAATCCGTTTCACTGTTGGCACCAAAAAATTTATTGCACTGCTGCAGGACTCACCATTTTTCCTCACCCCTTGTTACCAACATCAACAATTCCATAACACGATTTATCTTCATCCTAGGAATTCAGGCTTTCCCCCCTGGAGCAAACCATTTCCTGCAACTGTGAAAGGTGACACCTTGTTTTCTATTCCCAGCATCTCTGATCCTACAGATCAAAGTTTTAATGGAGATCTTAGCTGTAAGAAGAACAAATTGTTTGGATTCATCAACAAGCATTCAAGAGGGACTGCAAACCAGCTATATGCCTAGTCAACTTTAAAGATTAATGCATATAATCTTAAAGATACTTGGGTGTCATCCTGAACTGTGACAATAACACTTGAGCAGCAGCATTTTGGCACTGGATGCAACACGTCAGGAGAATAGGACAGACTTTCAGAAGCTGTTTGCTGAAAATACAAGTGAAAAAGCTTACACTGCTCCTGTAGCTTACACACTGCTCATAGTTGATGGACCAGATCCATCTGCCTCTTTCTCCTCCTCCTACTCAGGAACACAGCTACAATACAGTGGCTAAAGCGGCTGGTGTGGTTTAGAAAGTCTGCAATGCAGTAGACAATATATTCTCTTCTCCTGGTAGCCAGTCTGCAGCCATCCTAGCAACTTGCTAGCTAGTGTTAGAGCATGTTTTTGGATTAATAATCCCTGCAAACACAGAGCTTCTCCCACACTGCCAGTGGCCGTTCTCAGCTCTGGTTTGACTCAGGGCACAAGCAGCTCATTAACCATCAGATGATTCGGCACTTGGTGCCTACATTTCTGCTGGCTGGTTTTCATCAGCAACCAGACTACTGCTTTGAAGGTGTATCATTTACATGATATAATCAAGGCACCTGAAGAGGCATACAGGTGTCAAGTCCCTCTAGCTTCAAGCCAGAACTAGTTTTAAGCAATACAGCCTGCTCCTGGATTTTCCTCTTCACTATGTGGCCTTACAACCACATTCCCTACCAAAAAAATCCTGACTGTAACAGTCTGCTGCTTTTTTCCCCAGGTCTTTCAGAAAGGGATCATGCACCAGAGAGGGGTCTTAAAACGATCTCTGATCATGGAGAAAGGAATACTGGTAACAGGTCCCACGCAGAGGGAACACGATCTCTATAGTTCATACTGTAGAGGGGAGAGCAAGAATTTAGTCCCACACAAACCATCGACACACAAAACACTGTTGGATGCAGCCCCTCCCAGCCCCCAACAATCCCTGTCAATTTACTCATGGCCATTTATCTCATTAGAATTCCTATAATTAAAGCACCAAGAATTCGGTATGTGGTTTAACTTAACTCACCCTAAATAATCCTGTAATGTAAGAACGACTGCTCCAAAAAAATGACAAGATTTACAAAATAAATCATCACTAATGAGCACAGGATCAAAACTGGATTATCAAGTTTGCTATTTTGCATGTAGAAAAGCAGACAAGTCAAATCACCAAGGTTTCTATAAAACTTTTACAGCCACTTTATAGGAATAGTGAAACAAGTAGAGATAAAGTTATATACAGCTTCAAATATTTATTGGAGAACATATTGTACTTTACAGATGTTAGGAAACAGCAAATGTTATTTTGATCTAGTCAATACTTGCTAAAATATGAAGAGTAAGATTGTTGTTCTGAATAGATCTTGACAGGTCTACAGATTAAGGAGATGAGAAAACATATATAAACTTTAGCTTCTTTACCAGTCAGGGATAAGTTAAATATAAAAAACCTAGTTAAACTTTACATCTTCTCCCTCTCTGGGAGAATCAAAATTCTTCCCATACCTATTTGTTTATTTTTAAAGAAAATTTCTGAACTAACCCACCTCCATCTCTCCCCCAGACACACAATCAAACAAAAAGCAAAGCCAGGCACAAATACCCTCTCTGACTCAGTTGTACAAGCAGCTGGGGGAGGTTAGGAAGTGAATCACCCACTTCGCAAACCTATATGTGCCCACAGCTTCTGGAATAACCTAGGTTTGATACCATGTTGAATAGAGAGGAAGCTGAGAAGTGAGTGGGACATGAATGCAGTATTACATCTGCGAGATTGAGGTGCTTACTTTTTTCCCCCAACTCTTTTCCCCACTTTGTATGCTGGATGCAGAGTGCAGAAGCCCACAGCTACCAGCTGAAGGAGAAACTGTTCTTCCACCCTTTTGACCCTGACCTCACTCAGCACATACCTAAGGGCCCATGAAGATAGCCTCTGTGAGCACCATGGTCCTGGAAGAGCACTGACATTTCAAACATTCACACTCTTCAGCCTCATCTGTTTTACATTAATGATTAAGCGTAACAACTAAGAACAGCTTTGGGCTGCATCAATTCCTGGAGATGGGGCTTGTTGGGACCTGACTCAGGCTCTGTGGAACTCACACCAGCTCCTGAGGTGCAAAAGCTACAACCTCTTTCATTCTAACCCATCACCAGTATCTACTCCTCCCTCAGTTTCTCTGGGTTCAAAAGAATGAAGTTATAAGCTTTTTTCATGAGTAGTAGATAAACTGGTTGTAGGCAGATCCTGAAAAGCCCTGAGGGGTCTAAGTATTAGGCTGGGAGAAAGAATGGCTAAATTGAGACAGAGGTAAAGTTACACAATTTACCAAAAGTCAGGCTCCAGATCAGCCTGGGCACTCCAAGCTTGTCTGCTAAACTTCACCAGCCATTAAATATTTGAAAGGGATTATGCAGCAAGGTGCTGGTGATAAGAGAAACTGGATTTGACCTTTAAGGGCCTTCCAACATGACATTCCTAAATCAATTACCCTCATTTTCCAGCATGTTGGAAACACTACAAGTGAACAATGCAGTGTTTTCATCTGGATAATTTTTTCAACAATGCCTTCAGTTGATTTTCTGATCTCTAAAGGGCTCCAAGGCAAGAGTTTTGCTGCTGTTATACCTTTGCATAATAGAGGGCAGAATGCATTAACAGAGTTTTTACTTTGCTACCCCATTAAGCATAATTTCAGAAATCATTATGAAATCATCATCAGGAATCCAACCTTCCTTCCTTCAACTTCAGAGAAAGCACAGACATTAAAGGCAACATTAATTATTCGAAGTGTTATATTTCTACCAACTTACTCCACATTTTCAGCATAATACACTACTCCTCCAGACACTCAGAGACACTGCCCTTCTACTCATCCTTCCCAGAAAATCCTCCAACATAACTGATATGGAGCAGCCTTTTCTCTCTCCTCAGGATAAGTCACAAGGTCCTTCCACAGCACAAAGGAAAGATACATCACTTCTTGTTCTTCTCAAAAAGCAAAGATAGGGGAAGAACACATTGGATTGTTATTTGAGCATATTTTGTTTCCTTCTTCCCTGAACAAATTTATCATGCAATTAAAATTCTGTCTGGTCATAACAGCATTGTAACCACGTGCCCACAGAAGTGCTCTGTGAAGCTCCTGCCTCAAGATTAGCATCCCTGCTGTAGACAACCCCTCCTCTTCATCTGTATCGCTGCCCCATCTTTTATGTACTCAACTAAGTGCCCATATGACTATCTGCCAAGCAAACTTTTTAACAGTTGCTTGGATAAGCTTTGTGGAGTGGTCGGTAATAGTAGCGGCTTCCTTGAAGCAGGAATCCTTGCTTATGCACCCAACAGCTGGCCAGCACTAAACCCATTTCACAGGCCAGTGAGCTGTTTCAGCCACCAAGCTGCTCGATCATCCTCAGAGTCCAGCCCAAGCCAGGCAGAAGAGTTCTTTGGTATGGCCTTAGCTACCAGATCACATAACTTGTTAGATCACTGTAAACTGCAGGTACCTACAGAATATGGAGAAAAACACCCTGACACGTATTTTCCAGCTTCAGAGCACAACAATATTCTGACATATGACCTCAGTGACAAATACAAAGCTGGCACTAACATGTACTGACAATATACTCTAGAACTTACTGAGTTTTCCAGTCCACCACTTGACTACAAACCGAACTGTTCTGGCCTATTATGCACAAAGTCTTGAAATGGCTTATAAAGTATTCCTGAGTTCCAGTGTTACAGAAGACACACAAAACACAACTCCACACAGTTCCCACGGTAAGCCCTTCCGTTATCTACATGTGGTGGTGGTGATCCATAAAAACACTACCAATTTTACTATCAGCCAGAACAAACACTACCAGTGCCAGTAAATGCTACCAATGCCTGGAAAGAAGCACATGCTTCACGTCAGCCAGCACGTACAATTTTCAAGCAGTGAGATGTTCTCTGGTCGGAAGAGCCTGACAACTGTTTATAGTACAAGGGAATAGCTGGAGGCGTCCATCCCATCCCTACACATACACACCCCAGTGGGAGCACAGACTCCCCCACCACAGCTCCCAGCCCAAACAGGTGTAAAAATTCATTCTTAAAGTTTCTGTTGAATGGAAACACAAAGGTGGTAAGCAAAGGGTTTACTTGGGTTTGTCTTTCCCACGCACCCATACTTCTACCATTGCTCTCTGGGTTTAGGGCATGTCTACACCGGCGGCAGAAACAAAACACAAGTGTTTTGTGATGCTAAACTAGCTACTAAAAACACTTCGTGAAGACACAGCTTTGCTTTGAAGCCATTGACTTCGGTTTGAAACAGTAGTTCTGACTGACATAACAGTGATTAAGATGTAAGCACCCTACCTATCAGCTGTCTGTCAAGGATGGAGAAGTGGTGGGTCTTGTTTTGGCTTTTGTTCGTTGTTTGTTCCACCCACAAAAATAATTAAAAAAAAAAGCGCTTGTTCACTATCGTAACTGATTCTTCACCAACAGTCACACTGACAGTGTGCTCTTTTTATCCTACAAAACTGGCATAATCCCAGGGCCGATGTACCCTCGGAGGAAGAGGCCAAGCGGACGCACCACGGGCCGCCGCACACCCGCACGCAGGTACAAGGGGCGGTACAAGGGGCTGAGGGTGCGCGGCCCAAACCCCCAGCCCCTGGCTCCAGGAGCCACCTCGGAAGCAGCTGCGAACGCTCCCAAACTCTGTTCCTTTGATTCTTTGCACTCCTCTTTAGAGGAAACTGGTGCCAGCCATATTACATTAACAGTTTGAGAATTCAAAGTGAAAATCCTTTAGAAGATGAGAAAAACCTGAAAGCGTAAGTGACCAACCCGACAGGCTGCCTAACAACGCGCAAAACACTCCGGGAACAAACGGTAATTAAATGAGCAGCTCACACGGAGGCGGCTGCCAAACGCGTTCCGCACGGGATGGGAAAGGTTTCCTACGCCACCCTCCACCCAAGGCGAGCCCAGCTCGCCCGGCGCACAAGCCGCGGAGCCGGGCCTGCGGCGATGCTCCCGCCGCCACCCGCGCTGCCGGTGCCCCACAGCCGGTGGCCGGGCGGGGGGCTGCCGCCGCCGCCGCGCCCTTCGACAGGTTTTCCCCCCTGCCCGCCTCCAGCACAACTTGGCAGCGCCCGCCGGGCCGTACCTGGGAGCTGAGGTACCGCTTGAGGCACTCCTCGCACACCGCCTTCTTGCAGCAGGACAGGGGCTTGATGGGCTTCTCCTCCAGGCACACGCGGCAGCTCAGCACCAGCAGCGGCCCGAACTCCCCCGCGATCAGCCCGGAG
This sequence comes from Apus apus, assembly GCF_020740795.1. Taxonomy (NCBI): domain Eukaryota; kingdom Metazoa; phylum Chordata; class Aves; order Apodiformes; family Apodidae; genus Apus; species Apus apus. The sequence continues at coordinate 38,529,228 of NC_067284.1, forward strand.
AAGGGCTCGGGGAGCAGGTACAAGTCCACCACCTCGATGCTGCCCCGCGCCGACAGAGGGTCGCCGCCCGCCGCCACCCCGCGCCGCGCCCCGGGCTGCCCCACGCCGGGGCCGCCGCCGCTCGGGCCGCCGCGGGGGGTGGCGGGGGCCGCCGCCGGCCGGTCGTTCTCCACGCAGTAGACGGTGCAGTACACGTGCCTCCGGGGGGCGCGGCGGCGGCCGTTGGCCCCCTCCGGCCCCGGCCCCTCCTCCGCCAGGGCCGCCGGCTCCTCAGCGGCCGGCGACTGCTCCGACCCTGCCGCCGTCGCCTCCTCCTCCTCCTCGGCCCCTCGCCGCTCGAGGCTGGCGGCGAGCGGCGGCGGCTCCCCGCTTCGCCCCGGCCCGGCCGCCCCGCCGCCAGGGGCTGACTCTCGCGGCGGCGGCGGCTCGTCCGGGCCGGGCTCCGGCGGGCCCCCGGCCGGGTTCGGCGGCACCGCGGCGGCCGCCGGCGGGGCGCTCAGCGAGCTCTGTTGCTCCCCCATCGCCGCCCGCCGCCGCTCCTTCCCATCCAGCCGCCTACCGGCCCCGGTCCCGCTTCTGCTTCCGGGTCCTGAGCCCCGCGCGCCGCGGCCCACCGCGCCGAGCCCTGCGCCGCCCGCCCGCGGGTGCCGGCCGCCGCTGCCCGGCCTCCTCCCTGCGGGGCTGCGGGGGAGGGAGGCAGGGAGGGGGGGAGGGAGCGGCGGCAGCAGCGGCGGGTGCCACTCAGGTCAGCGCCGCCCGCAGGGTCTCGCCCGGAGCCCGACCCCCATGCCGGGCAGGACGCGGGCTGCTGCCGCGGGGCAGCGCGCCCAGCCGCGCCTCGCAGCCGCCCCGACCCTCCCCGCCCGTCACCGCCCCCTGCCCGCGGCGGCGGCCGCCTCCCCCCGCCCCGCTCTGACGCGGGGCCCCTTGGCCTCGCCCCTCATTCAACCGTAAACACCGCGTGCCTGCCCGGCCGCCGCCGCCGCCGGGGCCCGGGGCTGCGCGTCTCCCCGCGGCCCGGGGCGGTGAGCCCTGCCGTGTGCCGGTACCCGGGGCCGGCCTGTCCCTCCTGCTGCCCCAGGCTCTCCTCCTTCTGCGGGAGGCAGCGTTCTGCCGCCGCTTCCCCCTGAGGTCGTGGCCTGCTTGAACGACGGGGAGAGAAGGGGGGGGGGGGGGGGGTATGTGTGTGTGTGTGTCAGCAAACACCCCCTGACATTTCGTAACCCCTTGATGCTTCCGAAAGGATGTCTCTGAACAAATTGAGAGCATCCAATTAAAAACCAGTTCCCAAAGAAAACAAATCGTGGAGAGCAGGAGCAGTGCTGCTGTAAGACCTCTGCACTCAAAACGGACAATAGACTGGCATTCACTAAAATAACGTGATTGAAAAACAGGCAGATCCACGTAGGGCGAAAATAGCACCCGGTCAGTCGGTCACTCACACAACCAAGGGGATCAGAGGAACACCTGTGCATCCTGCTCCGAGGGTTCGCCAGTACGTCAGTGCGTTTGCTTGGAGTCTGTCTCCAGACCTCGACATCATGAGTCGCCAGACAGGGCAGATATCACGGAGCTGATCCCGCAGCAAATGAGTAACTTAACTGGGACTGTGCAGTTTCCATCATGAACTTTATCTGCAATGTTAATCAGAAGTTAATCAGTTGCTGGGCTGAGAGTGTGCGGCACTGGGCTAGCTAGTCAGAGGAGGAGGTTTGCCATTGGAGACATGACAGTGGGGGGATACTAAGGGTGTCTGCATGCTGTCACCTCAGCCCTCCTGAGCTTATTAGCTCAGGCTCATGCAGGCCACACAGGATCTGCAGCAGCTCTGTACATTTGGCTCCACGCTTGAGCTCAGCAACCCTCCAGCCATCCCAGAGCACAGGGTATTGAGGACACTGGATGAGGCCAGCCCAGCTCTGGAGGGCCTGGCACCTTGCTGAAGTACCTGTATGCTCTGGAGAGGAGCTGAGCCTCCCAGAAAGCCACACGGGGAGCCTGTCCTGCCAAAGGCTGGGCATGGAGGCACCCCAGGCTCTTCTTTGTGGCAACTGGCAACATCTGCTGGCCTCAGGTCTCTCCTAATTGAAAATGCTGTATTTCTTCCAGAACCAAGCTCACCTGAAAGTAAGTGTGAATGAGTTTATGCAATGTTAGACTAGTTACCCCTGCAGGAAAATCATCTAGAGGAATTATTTATTTTAAACAATACATTTATTTAGCTTTTCTTACTTGAGCTGCTAGAGTTTATGCTCCCAAATCTTACTTTGAAAATGCAAAGTATAAAATTTCTAAAGAATGAATAAACATCAGAATTTCCTACAAGTCTGACATTCAAGAAGCTAGAGCTTAAAGAAAAAAAAACAACAACCTGGAAAGACAATGTCAGTGCAAGAGCAAGCAATATTGCTCAGCTATTAACTTAATTCAGAAATGTGTGTGCTAAAGCACAGCAAAGGAACAATGGTCCTGGGGAATTCAGGACGGCAATGCTAATCGCACTCAGCTGACGGGAAGCATTGAGCAAATACGAGTTACACAATTGCCCATGCCCTACCAGACTATGGACGGAGGAGGAGTGGTCTGTGCCTGACTGTGGGTCCTGCTGGACCTGACTGTGAACAGATGTGTCAGCCCCAGCTGTGTGCTGTGCCCCCCATCCTGCCTAACTTCTGGCTGGGATGGTGGGAGCAGCCCTGGCTGGTGAGGTTCTACCTGGCAGCCCCAGAGAGGGCCCTTCCACTCCTTGCTGCATGGCTCCTTGACATATGTATGCTTTGCAATAAGTCTTTGCCATATTCTGCATATATTCTCTCAGGCTTATTACAAAAGTATGAAACAACATAGTAATATACAGGAAGAAATACTGGGCTGGGGTAAATATAACATGACCTGCTAGTACATACTGGTTGCCTTTCTCCCCATGCCTTCACACAGATTTATATTCCTTAGGCACCCTAAGGAAGAAGAATTTTCAAAAAAAAGACCAACCAAGCCCCCACAAGCCACCCAAAATCTGACAAAATAGGATGCCATGTTGCATGGCACTTGCTTATTCCCCAAGAGAGCTGGTGGGAGAACAAGTGGCCAGCAAGAGATGCTGGTGCTGTTGCTCAGTGCACTGCCTGGGTGTGGGGACCAGGAGCCTGTACAGGGCTGGATGTGTGGTTCCCAAACACGCTGCTTCACTGCTGACTGACAGCCTACACAGTGTCTCTTGGGCTGGCTGTTGCCCAGGTTTTTGAGAAACTGTGAGTGAGATTTGCATTCAGTATGACTGTTGCTAAAACTGTCTTGTTTAAAAATGCGATTTTATATCCACAAATTTTACACTTTCTGTAGAGCATGTCTAGATTTTAAATAACACATCACGGAAGACATTAAAAAGATAGCAGCACTACTAGATTTGTGTAAGATAACAGATTGAAATAAATTGCTCTACAGAGGCAAACCTTTTTTTCTCACCAGACTGCTTGGTTTACACAAACTTCATAATGTGTGAGCACAGTTGTGTGGGACTGAATCTAGCTCCTTGAAAGGTTGCTTTTTTTCCTTGTGATATACCGCCAAGTCAAACTCCACAGAGGTTCACACATTTGAGCTCTGCAAATGAAGTATGAGGAAGCAGCTGGCAGGGCATTCATTATCTGTGAGGGATCTCCAGTTTTGGAAAGCTCTATCCATTGTCATCCACCAGGGCCTAGATTTGCTTACCTCTGGGAAAGCAACAAAGTCTGTCATTTTTTTCTTCTTTGTTGAAACTATTGGAGGGTTTGGTTTGAATAGGTGTTATGTTTACGGGTGGTCCTTTTACTCATGCCTGATTTTTAAATTCCATGGCTAAGACTGAGGGCAGAACCTTGTATTTTCAAACAATAAATATATTTAATAGCCACAGTTCCTGTAATGCTTGAGTTTAGGGTTGTGGGGTTTTTTTAAAGTTGTGGTGGCTATTGTATCAATGAATTAAATTTTTCCCAATTTGTAAAATTTTACGAAGTATTGCTGGAGAAATTCCAACCTTCCTTATTTTCCCTCAGTTCCCACTTTCCCTTCCTCCCTTCCTTTCTTTGCTTTAATCAAAGAGCACAGAATTAAACAAAACTTCAGCAAAAAAAAAAGTACTAGGCTATGCAGGATATAGGCAAACTGCAGAATTCATTACAACGTATAATCATTGAAGCAGTTCTATAGTGAATTTAAAAACTGCTTGGTTACTTTTAGCAATACAGCAGGGCTAAAGCAGGCTGTCGTGTCTGTAACAGCTATGTATATATACCTATATATATCTCTGAGTGTGTGAATACGCATATATGAAAAGGAGAACTCAATTTCCTAAGGCTGTAGTTCTTGATACTTCATTAAAATTACTTTTACTAAAAATAATTACTATTTCTAGGATGAGTAATTAACATTCATTCTTCTGGGTTTATGCTGATGGCCTCTGAGGAAATTCAAAGATTTATTTTCCTATGTATAGCAGAAAGTAACTGGCAGCATTTTACTGGGTCATTCGGTGTAGATTTTTTATTTTTTTTCCTGCAGGGATTCTTTTTTACTGTGGTATTAAGTTTTTTTCCAAGTATTTAGAATTTTAATTTTCTACTGTGCCTACCACTGCAAATGTATTTAGAGTATTGTATGAAATATAACAATACAATTAAACACAATACAAATATTATAATAAGTATAAATATTAGCAAAATCTTTATATTTATTTAGAAAATACAATAAAAAATCAGGTTCTCATGTTTGCAGCTGTCCCCTCCATACTTGCAGTTCTCACTATTCTATACATTCCACATATAATAATTTGTCTTATTATCTCCAGAACCCATCCCATCTGTACCACTTACACCCTGAACGTGGTCCTCCTTTAAGAAGCTGTAAACAAGCTATGCTGGTTTGACAGTTTTCACCAGCAAATAACTATAACCTTCTGTGACAGAAGCTTGTAGCAATGGTATAGCAGTAATGCCAACAGTTTTCTGGGACCGCCCAGTGAGAAGAGAAGAGCACTTAAACCTTCTCCTATATCTGCAGTTCTGAGTTAGGTAGGATACATGGGCACAACTTGTTTGGTGGTTAATAAGATGTCATATAACTCCCCTAGAAAAAGTCTCCTAGCATCTGAATTATGCTTTGCAAAAGAAAGTATCCTGGATGGTGCTTGGTTTTAATAGTTACACAGTATGTTTCTGTGGCTAGAAGAAAAATATAGTTATCTCCGTGGGCTTCTGCTCATCTTGTAAGGTGAAAGAGTCGTATATATTCTACAGAAAGTTTAGGTTAGCAAAAGGCATGCACTAGAATAATTTCTTCAAAACATCCTAATTAAATCAGGAGGAATGACTGTGTGCCTAGTTTAATTGTTACAGTATTTATTTTAAAAACAGTCTGTGCCATTATTTTTGTCTAGCACTGTGGAAGCAACCTTCAAAAATATAACTATGTATCATGAAAGTATCTCCAGGAATTCCAATAAATGGCTTTTGCATATGTGTTCATTAGAAACCTTGACCATGTTTCGGTTCCTGATCTTGCTAAATCCAGTTTCCCATTGAGGGCTGGACTTACCAGCAGCTTAAGCTGAAACAACTTCATCCTCCTCACCCAAATCTTGTACTGTTCCTAGACTTTCTTACCACATTATCATCCCTCGTGTCACCCAGGTACATAGCTTGGGAATCACTTTAATCTTCAGCAAATGCAAAAAAACACTTGAGTGAAGCAAGGTACTTAAACATTAAACTTGTTGTAGAGCAGCAGTATCTAATTTTAAGTTTTGAGTTTAAAACTGTAAGATTCAGCTGGGACTCTTATGACCACAGATTGCTTCCCCAGTTGGATTTATTTGCTGTTAGTCCCAGAACCACACCTAAATCAAGTTACACTCGACGTAGCCTACAATCATAATTTTTTTCTTAACAGCAGACAACACCTGAATCATTTATCAGAATTAATCTGGAATTAAATGCCTCAGTGCACAGCCTGGGTGCAATGCATCATTTTGAGGAAGATGAAGTTTTTTGCCACCGCCAGCAGCAGCACAGGCATGAGACCATTCCAAACTACATCAGCATTTTTAGACTCTCCCAAATAAAGAACCCTTCATTACTGCATTATTATTATTAATATGCCTTTGAAGTTATTTTTATAGTAATAGCTAGCCACAAAATTACCTGACAACAGCACAGCAAGAGTAAGTTCTCCTGAAGGGCAAATATATTTTATAGCTATTATTGTTTTAATTAACTATGCAGAATGACACACAAATAGAATGGTTTAAAATTAAGACTTAGCAGCTACATTTTCTAAAATATTGTGAGTAATTCTCTGATGTGCAAATTGCTATCTTTTTCTTCTCAGCTTTAGGCCTGAGAAGCAGTTGTACATTTGTTAAAACAATTGTCTACCCTTATTACAGGGTTATCTCATTATGCTTTTATAATTTTGCACTGTTTTGTGTTTTGTTTTGTTTTGTTTTGTTTTGTTTTACAATGTTAATAATTTAAAAGGATTTCAGGAAATAATAAAATTAAGTAATTAACCTGATCAGTAGGGGTACATAGCTATTCAAATGAGCTATTTTTTAATTATGCTTCTTTGTTTCTTAAAAGCAAATTTCAGAATGATTTTGAAGGCTTCCTTTTGCTCGTCTCTGTAATTCAACAAAATCCACTGCTATCAGTGGAGGTTCCCATTACACACTTTGTGACTCTATTGAGACTTATCACTCCTGCAAGGAACTGCAGTAACAAACAGCTGCCTTCACCAGCCCAGCAGGGACAGGCAGCATGGTTGCACAGTGAGGGCACCAGAGTGGGGGCCCAGGGGCCCCCTTTCTAATCTCAGCTCTGCAACTGACCAGCCGTGTGACCTTGGATGAGATACTCCTGTATCTCTGTTTCCCCTTTTACTCTTTGCCTGTCTCAATTATTTAGACTGGAAGCTGTGTGTGACAAGGAGTGTTTGCAGCTGTGGCACCATGTGGCCCAGTGGATTCCCTGGTCTCAGCTGAGGACTCGAGGTATTGCCATGACACAGACAAAAATGCAGTCATTTCAAGATCCAGTATGTCACAGGAAATTCTTAGAATCATATAGAATCATAGAATGGTTTGGGTTGGAAGGGACCTTAAATATCACCTTGTTCCAACCCCCCTGCATAGGCAGAGGCATGTCTCACTAGACCATATTGCTCCAAGACCAATCCAGCTTGGCCTCTTTCAGGTAAGGGGCATCTAAAACCTCCCCGGGCAACCTGTTCTCGTGTCTCACCTCCCTCATAGTGAAGAATTTCTTCCTAATGTCCAACCTAAATCTCCCCTTTTCAAGTTTTAATCCGTTATCACTTGTCCTCTTGCTACAAGGACTTAATCTGCACTTATAAATAGTCTCTCCCCAGCTTTCCTGTAGGCCCCCCTTCGTGTACTGGAAGGCTGCTATGAGGTCTCCCTGGAGCCTTCTCTTCTCCAGGCTGGACAACCCCAACTCTCTCAGCCTGTCTTCATAAGAAAGCTGCTCCAGCCCTCAGATCATCTTCATGGCCCTCCTCTGGACTCTCCAGGAACTCCATGTCCTTCTTTTGCTGGGGGCTCCAGAACTGGACACAGTACTCCAGGTGGGGTGTCATGAGAGTATTAGCTAATGAATTAGCTAATTAATAGCACATTTTATAGCTAGAAGTAAAATTATGTATGTTCAGGTACCTCTCCCTATTTTTGCTTTGTTTGGTGAACACCATACTTATGAGAGTTTCTCTGCTGGGCTGAAATCATTACTGTGTGCTGTCAGGTTTTACAGGCATAACCTCACAGAAAGATCTTGACTTGTCCTTAGCCTCACACTGTCTTTGTGTAAGAAGGCAGGAATCTAAACTTTTTCCGTTGCTCAGATAATGTATCCAGATTTCCAGTGTGATTTTACCTGGTGAACCAAAGCAAGTATTTGTTGTTAGGGTATGTGTGACAGTTCTACTAAGGAAAGAAAAGCCTGAATAAAATTTAGTTCACTTGCAGGAAGAAAACACTGTTTTTCCCCTCCACAAACTTTTTTTTTCTACTGTCACAAGAAGTAATGTCTGCTCACACTCTAACATTCTACAAAGTAAGGTGGTGCTGGTTTAATACCATCACGGGTGAAAATAAAGGTTAATTTTATGGCTTTGACCTTAATTTGCAAATGCCCTGTTTTCCAGCCTGCAAGGCTAGCTTCACTGTAGATGTGCCATGCTCAGAAAACCTTCACAGCTGGATGGAAAAAGGAGGTTGAATTATGATTCTGCAAAATTAAAGTAGTGGTATATTGATTATTATATATGTTGTATTGATTATTCTATAGATAGTTTGACTATGGTGCACTGCAATGGGAATTTAGAAGCACTGGAAATGGGAACAGGCAGTAAATTTCCTTGACTAAAACCTAACAGCTTACTTGCTGTAATACACATCCAATATCTGATGCAACACATAAACAGTGTCAGGTGTCACCTCATTTCTGAAGGACTGCTAAGACACAGCAATTAACAGGGAATCAGTTAACGATTTCCTTGAAAGGCAGCTTTGCTATTTTTGCTGTACACCGTTCATTTGCATTGGCAGTTCTCTGCTCCCCCATAGTTAAGCTAAAGACTGCTTCTTAAAGACTTCATTGCATACCTTGAAAGAAGTGTTGGTAAATGGCGTGCATTTTGCCTTATATACAGCTGAAGACAGACAAACAGCCAATAAAGCCACACAGAACATCACATGTCTTTTTGCATGTAGTACTCAGCAACCTTGAAAAAACTGTTCCTGTCTTTTCTTCTGTTCTCTTGTCTGACATGTCTAGTTTTAAAACATATCAGAAAAAGTGCAGGCCAACTAGGGCACTCTACAGACTGCAACAGAAAGTGTTTTTTAAAGAAAAGTTCTGCTAGGAACTTGATAGATACAGGCAAGAAATCGTTTGCACTGTCCCTACAAAATTTTCCAGTGGCCATTTTAGAAGCAGGAGTAGTACATCTTGTCCTAATGATTAGTTGCTTGGTTTTGCAGATTAAGTCCTGGATGGAGTCATAAAATGAAAAGGAGATGCTGAAACAATCCCTGGAGTAATGAAAAGACATCAATAATCCTCTTATCCTAGGGAAGCATAACCGGGGAAAAAAAAAAGTAACATTTGAAGTTACTGTCTGCACAGAAAACAGAATCCCTAAGCTGCCAGAGGGGAATCTGGGCCTGTCTGCAATCCAAGGTCGTGGTGAAAGCCCTGCAGTTTGTTTTGTGGATCTGGTATGCTTATCAGCAACATAAAAAAAATTAAATATCTCAGAAAGCTATCACAGAAACCATCCCAAGGAGCCAGTCTTGTGCCTGTCTGCTGGGAAGACAACAGTTGTGATGGGTACTTCCTATGTGGATCTCCGTTCATGAGGAGAAGAATGAGACTAGCTCAGTTGATGAAGCTTCAGAGCACCATGGTAAAAAGCATTGGTATAACTTTAAACATCAGACAAACTTGAGTTAGACTCACGGAGAAAATTCTCACCATCATATTCTTCAGTGCCAAGTCAGAAGTTTCACTTTTACCAGAGCAGTAGCAGATTTTGCAGAAAATACTAAAGATAATTGCAATAAGGAGCGTTCTTCATATAATTAGATCAGGAGGTATCTGACTGCTTGACTTAGTGTGACTTCACCTGATAATCGGCGTGATTTGATCACAGAATCATAGAACAATTTGGGTTAGAAGGGACCTTAAAGATCATGTAGTTTCAAACCCCCTGCATGGGCAGGGACACCTCCCACTAGACCAGGTTGCTCAGAGCCCCCTCTAACCTGTGCTTGAACACTTCCAGGGATGGGGCTTCCATAGCCTCTCTGGGCAACCTGTTCCAATGTCTCACCATCCTCATACTAAAGAATTTCCTCTTAATGTCTAACCTAAATCTCCCCTCTTCCAGTTTAGAACCATTACCCCTCACCCTATCACTACACACCCTGTTAAGAAGTCCATCCCCAGCTTTCCTGTAGCCCCCTTTCAGGTACTGGAAGGGCACTATAAAGCCTTCTTGGAGCCTTTTCCAGGCTGAACAACCTCAACCGTATCAGTCTGTCTTTGCTCCATCCCTCTGATCATCTTTGTGGCACTCCAGGTGGAGTCTCGTGAGTGTGAAGTAGAGGGACAGAATCACCTCCTTGGACCTGCTGGCCCTACTTCTTTTGATGCAGCCCAGGACATGGTTGGCTTTCAGGGCTTCCAGTGCACGTTGGCGGCTCATGTTGAGCTTTTCATTGACCAGCACCCAGAGGTCCTTCTCCTCAAGGCTGTTCTCAATGCATTCTCTACCCAGTCTGTATTTTTGCTTGGGATTCCCCCAACTCAGGTGCGGGACCTTGCATTTAACCTTGTTGAACTTCACAAAGTTGGCATGGGCCCACCTCTCAAGCCTGTCAAGGTCCCTCTGGATGGCATCCCCTCTCTCCAGCACATCAACAACACCACACAGCTTGGCATCATCAGCAAACTTGCTGAGGGTGCACTCAATTCCACTGTCCATGTCGCTAACAAAGATGTTAAACAGCACAGGTCCAAGTACTGACCCCTGAGGAACACCACTCATCACTGTTCTCCATCTGGACATTGAACCGTTGATCACTACTCTCAGAGTGTGGCCATCCAACTAATTATTGGTAGGAAAGGATCATAAAGTGGGGCTGTTTCCACTAGAGTTCAATGGGGATTACTGCGCTTCCTGCCATTGCTCAATTTCATGAGCAGAGTGGAAACAAATACAGTGACTAACAGCTGGTAAGTAACTAACAATAAGGACAGGGCAGTTGTACAAAGAAGTCTGAGTGTGTTAGTTTTCTTGCAATAGAATATCTTAATGTACTTTAAAAAACCCTAGTATGTTTCAACATATATATCTAGTATGCAGGAATTTTGTAGTGCCTAATATCTTCAAAGAGGGTTGCTCTTCTAGAAGTTACCTTTTCATCAAACATGCATTAAGTGTGGTCTGTCCACATTACAAGGGTAGGAAATAAGACCTAAATCTGTAAGAAGAATCCTTTCTTGTGTTGGTTTTTATGAATCCATTTGTAACCAACAAAACTTCTGCATATTGACTAGACCTGATAAATGTAGTTTTTTGTATCACCTGCATGCTTAGGCATGGTGCTGCTGCAGGAGCCCGGGCTTTTTCTGTGTGACTGTGTTAAGCAGGAATTAGGGTCCCAGCTCCACCAGACCATGGAGATATGCAGAAGTGTCATCGGGAAGAATCACAGCAATTCCTGCAAACAGACTATTAAGGAAATCAATGTGCTTCTTCCAGGTTGACAGCTTTGCTTGCAGTGCAATTTTTTGCCAGGGGGCTATACTGGTGCAGTTCCTAGTGTGGATGTAAATATGTTATATGGAGCAGTCTTTTCTCTTTCTGTTTTAGAAAGCTTAAGCCTTTGAGCTGTCAAAACTGCACCCATGAGAATGGGGTTACAGCATGTAAAGGATTCCAGCACAGCTGTTGCCTTACTTTCATTTAGGCAAGGTTCATGCTTCTTACCCTGCTGAAAATAGATGCCTTGAACTTTCAGTTTAGAAAGTGAAAAGATGACCTAGGCACACAGTCATACCAATTTAACTCTCCTTGGTTGTTTGGTACAATGTGCAGTAATGCTGAAACTAGACTGTCTAATCTGAGCTATTAGTCAGCATTTAAATATATGAAACAGAGAGAACACAGCTCATAATATGCCAATAAATGTGTCATGATTTACAATACCTGTTTTACCGTGTTTCTGGGTTTTGAGGTATGCACAGAAACATTTTAAAACTTGGGCAGATTTTTTTTTACTTTCAAATTTATGGATACTAACAAAAATTCAGCTTGTAAGCTTGTTCTAAGTACGTTTTGAAATCTTCATACCTTGCTTACAGCATGAATTAGAAATTGAAAGTGAAGAATAGTAAAAGTTTTTTTTTTCCACGTATTTCTTATGATCAATATAAAAAGTGTGTGTGACAGAAAAGAACTACAGACCAATAGCACCTCTTCCCCTGTAATCTTTATCCCTTTCCTGACTAAGTGCTATCTGCTAATACAAATCCCCAAGATCCTGACCTCCCTTTTTTACTTTCCTTCCCTGCAAGCACGGTAGAGGAAATGATTCCTGTCACGTAGCCAAAGGGGGCATATTTACATGGCTCCACAAGATGTGATGAGGAAATCCTGTTGCAGAGAATTCAGAAGGGAAACAAGTATTTTGCCTGTTCTGCCCCTCTTTTCTGGAAGTCCTGTCTCCGCTCCTCTACAGGTTTGCTTCCTGAATCACCACTGCTGTGATACCAGTACAGATCTCTTTGTTTCACGATTTTCTTTCTCTATTTGTGAAAATGGAGGTTTCCAGGCCATTATTCTCCTTCCTGATATCTCTTCTTGCCTTTGTATTAAATGATTATGTTGTTGTCTGCTCTGGAGTTTTGCTTTTCAGATTTTACTTGTAGTACTCATATATATTTTTTTCTCTCTCCACTGATCATCTGTAAGCTCTGCACCAAAGTAAGGAATCATTGTAAGTGCTTTAATTTGTTTTCTTCTGAGCAGCAGGTGGGGTGAGGGTGGGGATGGGGGAAGCAGGGGGCATCAACTGCAGCCAGGGGTCTATTACAATTTCAAATCCCAAAGCATTCAAATAGCTTTTTGGCTGTAGACTAGAGGAAACTAAACATAGAAGGGTTTAACATTTTTTTAAAATGCATTTTGTTCATATGTAGTACTGTGGTCAATATTTTATAGATACAATATTTTATATATATTAAATATAGTATAATATTGTATATATAAATAATTTATATTATAAACAGTATATGAAAACTTAGCTTGAGTGCTTTCCTTCATATACCAAGTCACCATCTACACAGCTGATTTCTCTTGCCAACTGGCTCTGAGCTCTGTAATCAAAGTAATCAGTGAAACACATCAATTGACTAGAAAGGAAACCTTAAACAAACATAGAACCTTGTGTAAAATCAACATGGAACTTATGCAAAAAACCAATTTTATTAAATAGTCATTATAGTCAAAGCTGCAGAGCAGCTGTTAAGAAAGCACAAGGCATGTGACTGTCATTCTGCAGTTTCAAACCAGGAATACACTCCTTCAAGAGCTAACTGTTCCTTCAGCTGACAGTCAGGTCGCATGTATTTAGAGCTGGATCCAATCATAGACCACAAGATTAAATACAGAATCACGTTTCCATTGTAGCATTAGTTTTGATCCACAATGCTGTATGTTAATAGCCTATTTTAAAACATCTCTGCTTTCAGAGAACAATTTATCTAAACAGAAATACTTTGTTACTTATTCCAAACCTGTATCTGTATCTACATATATGTTTTGGTCTGTGTCTCCGGTTTGTACAGTCTTTCAGAATGACCTAGAAGGGGCACAGCAGGCCTCCAGTGGTTAAATGAAATTTATCAAGATCAAATGATGTTGCTGTGTTCTGCCTTTTGCCAGTCTCAGGATCTGGAGAGTCAGATCCTATTTCCTAGTCTGGCATCTCCAACATGGCAGTAATTTAGTAGAAGAAGATGTAATGGTCAAAGCCTTGTCATACCAGTCAAAGACAGAACACAGCAACATCATTTGATCTTGGTAAATTTCATTTAATTACTGTGTTCTCTTTAAGGTAAGAACTACTAGAAAGACAGATACTGTTGGGAAATAACCAAGTCTGAGTTCTGTGGTACAAAGGTGTACAACCATATAGAAACCTGTAGAATATGTTAATTTTTCAGGAGAAAAAGCATTTTGTCTACTTAAAACCAGTAAAAAATAGGAAGGGCCAAAAAACCTAATGGTCTCCCATTCTACAGTGCAGCTCTTTCACCCTTTGTTCTTCAGAGTGGAATGTAAAAAAAGGTAGAAGCAAGACTACATGGGGAAAGGCAAAAATGTAAAATGCATTAACATTCTGGAGGTTTTTCTTGTTTTATTGAAAAATCCTTAAATGATACATTTAAACTTCATGCTGCAAGTTTTTGTTTTGTTAACAGATCTCTGTACCTCTAAAGGTAAATGAAGCTTAGAGATGAAACAATTAAGACAGACAAGAGCTACAGTTCTAGTCCTGCCTTACAATTTTAAAAGAAAAAAAATCAAGGATAATTATGGACTGTCAAGTTGTTGAAGGTGATAAGATCAGGGTTTTTTTTCCCCTCACAGTTTACCTTCAACAAGTGTGTAGGGAACAGTGAACATCCTGGAAAGACATGACTTGAATAAGAAGATAACACTATGAAAAGTTTGACTAGCACTGCTTGTAAATATCTCGACTATTGGGTCTGTGATTTGGGGTGTTCTCCACAAGTCTCTGGGATGTGAGACCAGGGCTCTGTGGCTGCCCACCTCTGGGCATTGTCCATGTGGCCACCTGCCCCATGTGTGGCCCTCAGCTGTCTCTGCCCTGTTGGTTGTGGGATACAAGACCTACATGTAGTGGAATGAGGGCTGGCAGCATATGCTGCTGATGTTTTAAAGCTACATGGGTTTTCTTTTATAGATTTGCTCAGTTAAGCTATGAAAAGAAAAATGCAATTTCTACATGTTTGCTACTTTGTGAGACCATCAATTTTTAAAAGAGTTTTATAAAGCCTTGATCCAGGCAAGCAAACATAGTTATTAGATAATGTCTACCTAGTTAAAACAAAACAAAACAAAACAAAGAACAAAAAAACCCCACAAAACCAAGCAACAAATAAAACCTGCAAATAAAGTAATAAAAATGGGAAAGAATAAAAACCCCTAAGAGTTTTGTGTGTGCAAGGGGAAGATTTTGGTTCAATTGTGACTGACAGGAGGAGAGGGAACTGTGGATCTCTAACATGAATCACTGTCCCTTGATCACCATAAAGTTTAATTTTCAAGTAGTTTACCCTCAGACTACCAGAAAAAAAAAACAGGTTCTACTCTAGATAATAATGTTGATGAGACAGCTGTAGATTTAAGGGTCATAAAAAATTCTTATCCACAGAATTATGCTCTCACTCTTAATCATATTTAATGTTCATTGAAGCTAATGGGGTTTGAAAATATTCTTCAGTCCTTTTGCTTTCAGTGGAACTTCAACATTTTCTTCAACTGTGCATTTCCTTGAATGTTTTCCTTAACTAGGTACTTTCCCATCTTCCTGCTTTGCAGCATCAGCCTCTAGGTCATTTCCAGCCTCCCAGGTACTGGCAGCAAAGAGAGTCGGGATCTACATGGGGAGCAGCGTGAAGCTCTGCTGTCTCACTTTACTCTGTAATGGGAGAGGCACCATAGGGGATAGTGTGTATGCATATGGGAGAAGGTCAGTAGCCTCACTGGTACATCAGTTTCTGAATCACTGGTCATGAGGCACAAGCAGCAAGTACTGCACCTTGTTTATCCTGCTGCAGGTACAATTAAAGGTTTTTCCCCCTGCTTTTCTACACATTTGGACAGAAGGATGATAGTTTCCATTATTTTTCTGCTATAAGTGTGTTTTATGAAGAAGTATTACTTAGGATCTGATAGATGGTTTTCTGTTGTTTGTCCTCAGCATCCCCTTGGCTCTGGCATTTATTCTGCCTTGTAGGGAAACTTTTCATTTTGGACGTTAAGCTATATATCCTCAAAAGCACACGGAAGTGTAAAATCTAAACATTTCATTTTAGAAGGTTTTATGAAGGTTGTAATTATTATTATAATTTACTGTTTTATTTAAAGGAGAAGCTCTGTTCAGGGACAAAGCAAACAAACTATTCAGTCTAACCAGTCAAATGACATTCCAGGAGCATTAACATCACAGAGGGTCCCTAGTGAATGAAACTTCATTTCTGTTTACTTAGTGACAGAAAATGTGGAATGCTTTTGCCAAATTCTTTCAATGAGACTTAGTGGTAAGTAATCTGGGTTTTCTGTCTGTTTTTCCATTCCTTGTGAAATTAGGTAGTAGTACCTACATTCACGTATGGTGTGCTTCTAGCCACAGTATAAGAATACATGAGTGTATAGTGGAAATATCTGACTAAGTACTGAATATAAGGCCAAACCGGAGAGTCATGGGGTAGCCAAGGCAAAACATCGGTAAATGGATTTTATCTACTTCAATGTGGAACAATAAATAAATTATTTGTTTATTGCTACCTATTCAATAGGCAAGCTCACCTAAGTTTTTATTTACCAACCAGTTTGTCTTTTTTTTTTTTTTAAAAAAAATCACTACATCACTGGAAGAACATAGTTTAATTTTATTTTACTTTGCTGCTAGGTACAAATATCCTAAGTTGATGTCTTTCAATTTGGAACAGAAGAAACATAACACAATCTTTAATTGTTCTATTGCATAAATATTGGGAAGGACCATAGATATAGTTTATCTTAACTTACTAAAAGAGTCCAAGAGTTAATAGTTATGCCTTGTTTAAGTTTACAAAGTCATACTGGCATCAACCTGACACTAGGTGCATTGCCCAAAATAGTTTTGCTAAGCAGTGCTGCTTTTTTATTTAGAAACAAAATGTTTTCGTAATTCAAAGTTTTGTCAAGACTTGGCATGTAGCAGCTGTCAATAAATCTCAAATTGCTTAATGAGTGTAGTTAAATATTATTGTGCATGTCCCATGTCTATCCAAGCTCAGGCATCTTCGTCTGTCCTACTATCATTATACTGCATTCAATGTCCAGCTGGACTCACAGTGCTGTTGTGGCTACCAGATATTCCTGTCATCCTGGTTCATGAAAGTCCTGTTAACACAGAGAAACACTTGTCTGCACTGAGGTCAGACCATAACTGTGCCACATACAGAACTGGCTTTGCTTGGCCTCTGCTCGTGCCTTTCCTGTGCACTGGTAGAAGAACCTCAGGGTCTTAGAGAGTTTGCTCTTCATGGGTTTTCTTTAAGACCTGTCTGTACTTTCATGTGGTGAGTTTTGCAAACCCAGCCATTCCCCTGAAGCCCAAGGACTAGAGACCTGTGGCATCCCTCTCTTATATCTCAGGGGACCCCACCTGGTACCATTCTTAAAAGTATACCCAGGCCTGGACCAGCCAGAGCTGACCAGTGCCAGGGGCATGGCTGTGAACACCTTCCTTAGGTTTATATGCAGGGAAAGTGTGGGATGGCTTGGGCTCTGAGCCCAAGTCCTCTTCTCAGGGTAGCAAGTCAGGAGACAAGTGCTGCACGCTATTTCTGGCATGAGCTAAACCCTGTTGTTTTTCAGTTCCCAAAATAACTTTGTTCTTTTCTCCTACAGAGGCTGAGGTGAAGATGACTCCCAGTGCTGCAGAGAGCAGCCTCCCGGCAGGGTCCATGCCCCAGAGTGATACAGAAGTCACACCAGATGCTTTGGACAAATGCCTGTTTGCTGAGCAACTCTACTACAGCCTGAAGGGGGCCATTAAAAATAAAATAAAATAGAGCAGGCCTTAGGCATAGCATGTTTCTAGGTTTGACCCTCTGAAGAAACCTCCCTCCGTTACAGGGAAAGCCACACTCAGCTCCTCTCCAGCCCACGCAATCAGCCCACGTGAGATGTGGGGGAGCTTTGCCCAGGCATTGGCACCTCTCAAATGCCTCCAACAGCAATGCAGGGTCCCCTGGGGAAACCAGGACCTGTCACCCCTCCTGAGGAGTCTTCTGGGCCCACCCTATCTGCTCCTCTGGTCTAGCAGATGCTTTAAACCCTTCATTACTGGAGCATTTAGACGGATCTCATCCTTAAAGCTTCCCAGGGCAAGGTTTCAGTAATGTGTATGGTCCAAAACATGCTCCCCAACATATCCTATATTCTCCATATTTCTTCTATTTGTCCTTGCTCTCCAGAAAAAAAACTGATCACCTGAGAAGATGCCCTCGCTTCTATGAATGCCAGTGTAATGGTCATGCTCAGAAGAGGACTTTTCCATGACAAAGACCCATAGGAGGGTGGTGAGGATAAGTAGGACAGAGAATTTTATAGTAGGTGGCAGTGGAGTGGGGCAGAATGGTAGGTATAACACAGTATTTTGTATCCAGGTAAAAACCAGGAATGTTGCAGTTGTCTTTATATGAGTAGTCATGCATCTGGGCTGTAAGCAGCGCTGCTGTCTGTTTAAGTTGGACAGGTGGCTAGAACAAGCTCTGATGACTTTTGTTTTCTTTTGGACTGGTGGTGGGAGGGAAAGGAAAATAAGGAGCTGCCCAGGAACAAAATTATAGTCAGACACACACACTTGTGGGATGCCAGCCAGTGAGGTATGATGTTATTGTGGAGAGATTTTCCAGCTTCACTGAAACTGGCTGCCAGAGAGATTTTGTCAGCTGACGGTCACCACTAACGGAAAAGTGCTCAGGATGGGGAAAGGAGGGAAGATGCTGTACATGTGGGGCAAGGAGCTGGGGGGAGTTCAACAACCACACTGTCCAGGCAGGTGTCTGCAAGAATGGTGTGGGGAAGGCACCTGGTGACTGTGCCATATCCCATCCCTGGTTAGAAGAGCATGTTGGCTCAACTCTGGTGAGCAGGACATCTCTACACAGCTGTTCTGCATGTAACAGGGAAGTGACACCTCTTGTTGTCATGCAGAGCAAAGAGGCTCAGCAGCTCAGCGCATGTGGGAGCAACAGCAGTGCTGGGGTGCAGACCCAGGTGGCCAGACTGTACTACTTTGTGAATGCTTCAGTGGATTTGGGGTTCTGTCACTCTTTAAGCCTAGAGGGTGTGCAGACCAACTCAGGAGGGAGAGGACCAGGTACCCTCAAGGTTGTGCTTTTGTTTTTTTTTTTCCCCAACAGTCAAGCTAGAATGCTCTTTGTTTGACTCCAAGTGGCTAGATGCAGTCAGAAGCCTCAGAAGTTATCCTTGAAAACACTGGGACAGCCAGCCTAGGAGATCATATTAACCTTGTAATCTCACCTTGATCCTGTGCTTGCATACCTACCTGTATAATCTTTGCCATCTTTTTCTTTGACTGCCATACCTGTTCTGATTTAGCAACAGAAAAAACATCTAAAATACAGCAACTAGGTAGCTAATATATAAGAGAAAAGATAAAAATCTGCTTAAAGAATAGGAAATGGAATCGGAAGAAACAACCTTTGAAGACAAGAGGACTTTACCAGTATAGTCCATATCCATCCAGATTTGTACTGCTCAACATAGTCATAGACAACCATAGTTCAGTAAGTGCCAAAGAAAGACTGTGGATGACCCTGATTTGTCTAAGGTAGTAAGGCTAATTATGGGACGCAGGAAGTCTTCACAAGAGTAAGTGACCTGGCAGCAAAATGGCAGATGAAATTCAATGTATGTACATATAAAGTAAGGAGGTGGTTCTTTCCACTGTAAGACCTGGATCTAACTTCTCAACCAAAAGAGATTTTAAAAGGGGTGCTGGAACAATTCATAGGGGAGATACTAAATGCATAAAAGCTGTATCTAGCCCTGAAAGTCCCCAAGCTGGAAATAATTGATGGCTGGAAGAACATTAGGGGTATGCATTGCTCATTCTTGGCCTGTTCTTACTCTTCCCTGAGCAATCTTTTATGACTACTTTTGGAATAGCGCAATGGGCTAGATGGACTGTTACATAGCAAGCATTACACAAAATAAACCATGCACATGGGTAGCATAGTGCTGGCTGTTGCTTCCTGTCTTCCTGCCTTCCTTCTTTCCTCCTCTCCTTAATGCAAGAATTTTGTAAAAGTGCTGAAGGTTAAACAGACCTTTAAAATTTTCAGCAGCTGTTATTTGGAGTAGGGAGGAAAACAAACCTTGTGTGATCACTGGTGTGATCATGAATTTTCTATTTGGTGTTTCCAAATGGAAACTTAATTTCTTGTGGTGTTTCCTTAGCATCCATTGGATGCAGACATGGCAATAGGAGACAGGGTTACATTCACTGAAACACAAAAAGCGACTAAGGCAGAGACAAATAGCTCTGTGATAGTCGGATGATTCAGCATTTTACTTTATTTTATTTTATTTTATTTTATTTTATTTTATTTTATTTTATTTTATTTTATTTTATTTTATTTTACTTTATTTTATTTTATTTTATTTTATTTTATACAAATGGCAACATTATTGTAATTGTGATAGTGTGAAGATATAAATGCAGCAACTTTTGAAGAAAAAATAATACCTTCTGTTGGGCTGACTGATACAGCAGCAAAAACCATTGGGCAGTGCTGGAGCAAGGGCACTGTGGCCTTGGGCACACAAGCCTTCCTCTGGGCTTGGACAGACACCTCTGCCTGGGACACACAGGCATTTCTTTACTCTGAATCAGGAGCTCTTCCCTGAGTTGGGAAGAAGGGCTTCTATGCTAGAAAGCTTGCTTGTATTCTGCAACTCTAGCAGCTGCTCTAATACAGGAAATTATGCCTCACTTAACTTGCTTGTATCTGTTAGGGATCTCATAGATGAGGTGCCAGGAGATTGCATGCAAGAGATTTCAGCATTGTTTTTGGATGCTGCAAGACTATTTAAATTTTTCTGCAGACATCTGTGTACAGATTACACTAGGGCTTTACAACAGAGACTTCATAAAAATAAAGAAGGAACGTAAGATGAGATCCTGCTGATGAAAAATATTGATATATTCAGGAGCCACTCATAGATTATTAAGGCTTCCCTTGAGCCAGAGATCTGGCCAGCTTGGGCTCAGGGCAGCCAGCATGTGTCTTTTGGACCCCCTGGGGCTTAGAAGTCTGCAGGCTTCATCTGTGTTGCTGGCTGCCTTGGGATGTGGGGAGATGGTATAAAATGTGGGCAAGAAGCCACAGCTTATCCTGGCTTCAGTGGTCTAAAGTTTGCTCTTTCACACAATATTAGTGCAGCGAGGACAGTCCCACATTTGCTAAACCATTTTACAAACTGAGGAATTCAGGCAGGGAGGAATTAAGAGATATACTCACCCTGACATAGAAAGGCAAGTCACAGCTCACAACAGCTCCAGCATCCTCAGTTATGCCCAAGACAAAAATCTAATAAAAAATCTGTATCCTTGACTGTCATGCTGTGTGTTTGATTGTCTTAATCATACCATATGATCACTTGGCCTCATTGAAACTACAGCTTAACAGAGCTGTACTTGTAGTCACCATGCTGTCAGGAATGGCAGCTTTGGCTGCCTGCTTTTCTGTTTCTCACTGAATCTCTTTGATGTGGATCCTCCACATCTTGAGTGAGCTATCTAATAAGTCACCTGCTGTGTAAAAGCTGGGTACAGTTCCTCTTCCCACTTTATTTTTTAATGAAAATAACCATGGCTTCTGCTTTAGTCAAGCCTTCAGGGACATAATTTGTCTCATCTCATAATAGAGCGTGGGAGGAAAATAAGAGCTAAAATTTAACTAGGTTACAAAAAAAATATGTAGGGAATTTTTCACTTGAATTTAAGTGTAATTTAGCTCTGGCTGGGGGGCTTCATTTTATCTAAGACTGGTCACAGAAAAGGGAGGCATCTGGTCTAGTCCTGGCTTTCTCCCAGGCGATGGGGAAAGTACCTTGCATCAGGAAGGCAAGGAATTCCCTTTGCTCTAAGTCCCTGTTGGCACAGGAGGAGCCCACTTTTCTTCACCTCTGCAGTCTCTAAATCATTTCCTTGACTACCTCTCTATAGATAGGCTTTCACTAATGCTAAATATCTGTTATTCATTTGGTCTCACAATTATGCATTGTGAGTTATAAGAGTACATGCACACTGACAAATTTAACAGTGAAATACAAAAAACCCATGAATCATTACTGGTCTTTAGAAAAAAAAAGCAAAAAATCCCCAAGTATTCACTCTGAGGGAGAAAAAAAATGCAAAACACTTCCACTAATTGTTTGTTGGTAAAGCCCTTCAATCAAGACCACCAGCTTTTCATTATGACAGAAGATAAAGTGATAAAACCTGCAAGAATACAATTCCACAGGTTCAGTTTTCTATGGAAGAAGACATTTAAATTTCTGTCTTTTCTGATTTTAAAGACAAAATGTCTCTGATTCCAAACACATAATAAATATCAGCAAGACAGACTATGTAATACGTGGTTTAACTCTGATAGTGGCATCAGAGGCATCTGAAATGCTATTCCAAGCCTGCATTGATCTCCAAGTTGGGCAGTGCAGTAGACAGACTCAAAATGCCCAGTTTCAAGAAACAGTGTCTGAACAAGACAAACTACCCTGCATGTGGGAAACAAAGCATCAGTACATATATTACAGTTCTGGAGAGCAACCTGGATTATTCATAAAGGCATGAGAGGTATTCCAAGTAATTGTTGCTGGAAGCTTTCTGTAATGGTGCTGGAAGCTTTCTATTTTTAGCTATTTCATACTTGAGGGAGCATCTATAATGGATTCCTGTGTTTAAAACTGCTGAAGCCATCTTCTTGGTTCAGTTTTTAGAATATTTTTTAGAAAGATATTTTGTGGTGCAATGCTTGAGCCACTGTAATCGGATCGGGAATAATTTTACAAAAGTTACAAGGGGCGTGAACCATTATTGCCACACTATTTGCAAATTAAGTTTTTTAAAGTCTAAAGAGAATTAACCTGTACCAGACCTTGTGCACACAACAGAGCAAAAAGAACAGTCATATTAAGGTAAGAAAGTAATTTTTCTTTTTTGTCTCTAAACTCCATGTCTCTACTGAATGAGCATAAAATTATCCTGATTGCTCTCCAATTCCCGTTTTTCAAGCTGACCTATCTCAGCAGCTCCAGGAGCCTGTTTTCCGCTTGGCTACCCCTTCTGCACTCACCAACACTTATGTCACACCGATCTCATAGTCCTAGAAGCCATTAATGTCACGCAAAGCAGTCAATGATCTTAGTGAGATTTGTTTCTGCAGTTGTAGCAGACAGGTAAGATTAAGAGCATTAATTGATGTTAAAGTCCATATGTCTTGGATCCATATAACACAAAACTATTTAGAAACTTTTTTTTTTTTAATGGCTGACATTAAATTCGAGCTATTTTCTCATTATTTCTGTCACTCTTTAAGCCATCGAGACTCGTTCAGCTTTGTCAAGGCTCTTTTAGTGAAAATCAACCTGATCCTACAGCCCCCTCTCCTGTGCATTTGTCATCAGTGCAAGAAACTGAGCAATTTGGGCAGCTCTAGCATATTTCTTTCTTGCGTAGTTATGTAGGGACTTAAAAATTTGCTCATTATTCCAGGTGTGAAAAGTTCGTAGCTAGCCGTGAATTCACAGTCATTGCACCTCAGTGTGTTATGGGAGCGTGAAGTGAGCAGCTAAAAAGCAGGCAGAAGCAGCTGCATTATTTTCAAAAACTTATGAAGATACAGATCAGCACCTGCTGGGTTATTCAGAAATGCCTGAGCAGTCTAAGTATCTAATTTTCAAAGGGAGTTTATTAGAACCTGTTTATGCTTATTTGTCTGTCTACTAAATGCCAGCCTTCAGCCTGAGGCTTCTAAACACCTTTGAAAGTCTGCCAGAGAATTGCTGCAGATCTAGGCTCTGGTGGAGGCATTAAACTAGTTGAGAGCTGGATTTCATTCTTCAGTGTCACTCCAAGGTCAGTCAGAACTTGCCTGGCAGAATCATAGATTGAAATGGGGATTTAATAAAGCAACTATCATTCCTTGGGCAAAAGATGAAACTAATTTTATGGCTGGATTTTTTGTGCTGATGGCTCTCCCTCAAAAGCCGCCCCTGCTAGGGAAGCTGACCTGTCTGTCACACACAGCTCGGTGGTTACTGTCACTGCAGCTTCCTTCACCCCTACAGAGCAGCAGGCAACACAACAGTGGCAAACTCTTGGCTAGCCAATAAACAGCAGAGCCTTTTGTTCCCTGGCTGAAGCTTCTTTTATGTACCAAATTCATCCTGATGTACTGCATTACTTATTCTCCCTTTGTTTTCATGTGATGCTTCCATGCGTGACACACAAATGCACATATGAGAACCACTGCCATGAGCTGCCTCAGGTCTGGAGCTGATACAGTTAAATCCAGGTTTCACGCAGAAGGACCCATCTTGTTGACAGAAAGATGAAAACAGAGTGAGAAACAGAGTACCAACTGATGAGGTGATGTATGACTGGAAGAAGAAAGTGTCTCAGTTTAGAGTCTGGTGTATGTGCAAGCCAGGCCCTGCTTGTCCCATGATGGCTAACTAGAAGAGAAAGATGCTGGACACAGTGAGTGTCCAGCAGTGAGCCACTGGGTTTAAATGCCCTAGTGAGGATCACATAAACTCTGTGATGGACGGTGGTACAGAATCCAATTCCCAGCTCTAAAGATGACAGAACATGGGCAATGTTCAGTTCTCTTTCTCATGTGAACATCCTGTCCCTCCCTGCAACTGCCAACCTCATTCGCTACCCACTATTTCGGTTATGCAGCAGGTTTGTGAGGACACTACTACCCTTTGCCACACTGTCCCTCAGGGTTCTGTCCCTTATACTAAACTGTGTGGAAACAAAAAAGAACTGGGGAACAAATATGGAAATTAGAGGTGAAATAATGTCTTTTTTTTATTACATCCCACAAAACCCTGGCAGGACTGCAGAGAAACTACAGAGAAAATACAATAAAGTTGCCATAGCCCAAAATGAAACAAGACATTTCATTCTGAGGACATGGCGTATAACATCAGGTAAGTAAGGAAATTCAGGAAGAACTTCTTTACTGTGAGAGTGACAGAGCACTGGAACAGGCTGCCCGGAGAGGTTGTGGAGTCTCCTTCACTGGAGACATTCAAAACCCGCCTGGATGGGTTCCTGTGTGATGTGCTCTAGATGACCTTGCTCTGGCAGGGGGGTTGGACTAGATGATCTTTCGAGGTCCCTTTCAACCCCCAGGATTCTGTGATTCTGTGAAAAACCACAGGGAGATATAACATAACCATCACAGGTGGAATATTAAAATTTTTTGGCTAAAGACTCAACAGTCTTTGCTGTACTTGTGGGATTGTGTAGACATTATATTTTGACTGAGTTTGGAAGATTTTTTTCACACAAATTATCAACACCTGAGACCTCAGCATCGCTATAGTGTCTCAATGAAGAATTGTAAAGGCATTTCTAATGCAAACACGCACTTTGTCACCTGACTTCATTTTTCAAATACATAAAAAATTTTGTCTGGGTGGAGAATTTAAACATAAAGTTTCTTAAAGCTTTAAGGAGCCAAAATAAGCCCTCTCTGATAGGAAGATTTGGGTACATCTAGTTACACCAATGCTTCCAGTTCTACTTATCTGTCTTCACAAACCAACTAACTGTATCAAGAGAGCTGCCACGTACTCACCTACTGCCAAAGAGGATGCATTTTGGTCCTTTTGATAAAGTCTATTGGCAAGTCTTACTGCAAATTTTCTGTGGAGTAGCATATGTTGTAGACATATCTATTATTGTATAAAACAAGATTTTTTTTTCGACATCGTGTTACACATTTTGCAATTAAAACAATCTTGCCTTCCTGAATTATCCTTGTGCAAAATACTATGACTGTAGAGCACAATTGTTAAAAAAGAGTCAGCTCTGGAAAATGGTCTCTCTGGTGGGAAAAAAGGAAAACAGAAGCATTTATCCTCACCATTAGTGCTAGAAACAGTACTGCAGATAAAGACTTTCAGCATTTGTCCATGAGGAATTTGGGTTCTGACTGCATAACAGTTTAAAACAGAGGGGCCAGCTGCACTCCTGAATATCTCTTTTCCTTACAATTCAGGGTTTACAACCGTAAGTCTTCCTGTGCTGTCATGATTTTTCTTCTTGTTTTCTGTTGCCATTTGGCTGGAGCTGGGACATTACATGTGACTGCAAATAACAGACTTCCATGTTTTGAGTGAGGGAAGTCCTGACCTATGTTGACCCTGGGTGTAGGACACCCCAGCAATGACTCCACCATTAGTACGTGGGCATCTATATGAAGAGTTGCAAAGTGACATTTCAGTTTATGAAAGCACCAAGGTAGAGAAAAGCTTTGTTGAGACTATGAAAAAGTTGTGATTTACTGCCTGTTGTTGATAACTGGTTTATCACCACTGCTGTTGACCCATGCATGGCCCTAAGTGCCAACAAGGATAAACCATGGTCAGTGGTAAGACAGCTCGTTTGATGCTCACAGCCAGTACTGGCAGCCAGGAGGAAACCGCTGTGATGTGGGAGCCCCTGCCATGATGTCATCACATGACACCAAGGCTTCCTCACTTCTGCTGTTCCTGGGCACAGAAAAAGTGTCCTCCGATTCAGCTTAGCCAGGTAGATGGCAGGACAGACAGCCACGAGGCTGCTGGACTGGAGGTCCTCCCACTGTTCCCTCCCTGACTGCAGTCCTCTCCTGTACCACATACTCCAAGAATCCTGACTGAAGCTCAGAGATGTTTTGGTTAGTATTTGGAGTCAAAACTCTTTTTGGAGAATGTGATTTAAGTCAACAATTTTTAAGCAAAAACTAGACATGAACTCCTGAGTTTTCTGAAATGGAGTTTTTGATTTTCCATTTCATCCATCATCCTCTGGAAACTTCCAAGCCTGGTGCTCCTTCATATGCCTTCCTTGGTGAAGCTAATCTGATAGGTGATCTCCAGTGAGGTTGCAGAGGAAGTACACTTATTAGTCCCCTTTTACCTTAAAAATAAAATGAAAACGATGCACCTTCATTTATCTAGTATGAAAAGGATGCTCTGGGACACAAAAGAATTCCCTCCTCTGCCTGAAGCAACACAATCCCCCCTCTTCCCTCTTCAGAAATATCTACCCAAGGTTGTGGGGTGGTAGTGTGCCACTGAGAAAACCTAAATCCTTGCTGTCGAAGCTACTTTACTTCCCATGAAAAAACAAGGGCTTCACAGGAGTTAGAAGACAAAGAGAGCACTGTTTTAATTGAATAGTTGAGATAACCCAATGGTTTCCCTGCTTGGCTCCAAAGGCTGCTCACTGACTTCACACTGTGTAACATACAGGCATGAATGACACGACTAGAGAGCACTCAGAGGAGAGGTGGGAACCTGGGGATTCCTCTGTCAGCATCAATCCCTACAATATTTTTCTTGTTTTCCTTTCCTTCCTCTGTCAACATTTTCTCCTCATTTTCTAAGCTATGACTGAAGGAGAAAAGGGTAAGGCGCAAATTTCAGTTTTAGTAAGTGGGGGGGGGGACTGGAGATGTTAAACTGATTCTTTTAAAAATCACTCATTAGGAGAAAAATACTTGAAAATGTTTTAAAAAAACAACATTGTGTGTTTAAACTTTTCTGACCAATTGGACTAATAATTCATGTATATTAATAAAACAATAGCTCTATGCATTATACATTATGGTTATCATGGTATTCATTAGCAAAGAAGAAAGCACGTATCAGTTAAATGTAGTATTAGGAATATTTTGATGACTTTTCCATTTGCCACATAAGTACCACAGGGTTTTTGTGGAGGGCATAATTTTAGAACTCCATCCTCATCTTTACTGAGATTTGGGGGGCAGAGGAGGGGAACAGCAAATGTGTATTTTTGTCCTTCTTAGTTTTTATTTTCTATGATTCATTACTCTTCTTAGTGCTTCTGATGAGAGTCTACACGAGCTGTATATAGTATTATCTTTGCTTATTTATGGATGCATTAAGTATCTTTTAAAGTTCAGTGCATTCTCTTCCCTCCAAGCTACTCAAGCCCTTTTATTACTTTGTTCTTCTGAATCACTAACAATATTTTACCCTACTCTGATCATTATACAGAAGTAGCTATTATATTGCAACAGAGATACGAGGAAATGCTTTCTCTTATTTTCCCAGAATGAAAGCCTCATTAACCAGACTAACTCTGCCTTGGCAACTGCTCATTTTGACCCTGGTCTGGAAATACATAATGTTGTGTTTGGCACATCACTAAAACTTGGAGATGTTTTTGTTATGTATGATCACAGTGGGGTGTCTAACTCAATGGGACTCTCATACCTGCTGAGTTGCTAATGTGATTCAAAGACAGAAGCAGAGTTAAAAGCTCAGAAAATCAGTATCTGTTGTATTTTATCATTGCACACAATTAGATGGAGTGGGAATAAGCTAGCCATTAATAGATTAAGCTTTTCAATTAGAGGAAAGTGCCTGACTAAGTGAGTGAAAAGGTTCAGAAACAGCATGTTTTGGCAGGAAAACAATTTGACCAGTTTTAAAGAGTTTGATACCCCTTTGGCTGCTTGGGTTAGTGGGGGACTGGGAGAGCTCATCCATTGCTCTGTTACCACTCTGTGGATGCTTAGTGTGGCTATTACAGAGTTTCAGCTGCCTCTGTGCCCTTTCCTGGCTTCCTTTGCTTCTGCACTGATTTTCCATGTGGGTCTAGATATTGCAATGGTGAGGTTAAGCTGTTCTGATCTTTCTTGGTAACTCAGGATGTTGTCCTAGTTCAATGTCTATTAGTATCTTTCTCTCACAGGAGATTTACATTGATCTCAGATCATGCTCTGGAATACTTCTTCCTGTGCTCCTGAGAGATCTAACTTACTTGCCACACCCGAAACACTCCAGGAGCCATAACTTTCTTCTGAAAAGTATATATATTTTCGTACAAAGCATACTTATTTATTATACAAAATCACAGACCTTAAAGCAGTAAGGTCACTCACATTCACTCCTAGTTTACAACTTTCACTTCCTAAAGCTTTGAGTCCCTGAATGCTGCTTTACACAATGGCAAAATTTTCTCTTTTCTCTGGAATTTATCATTCAAAGTGTAGCCCAACCCTTGCATCTCTTCACTTAGATAAAGCCACCACTGCTTAGCAGTCTACAGCTTTCTGCTGTCAATGACTACCTCCAGCAACAGTAAACAAGTTCTGCAACACGATGGAGACAGAAGAGCTGTGAATTGAGTAGCTCCTAAAGTTGTTTTGCAACTGTACTCCAGAAATTCCTCAACCCTTATGCTTACCTTTTTTTTTTCCTGCCTTGTTAACAGGTAATTAAAACCTTTCAGAAGGGAAGCTGTAATAATTCAGAGAAGGTTGTTCATCCTTTGACCAAAACCAGGGCAACAGTTGCACTCAGTTGCACTGAGGTGTCGAAGAAAGAAATAGATGGAGGTGTCGAACAAGCAGCATTGTACTGAGTGGCTGGATGGTGTTCAGACATAAGTTCAG
This sequence comes from Apus apus, assembly GCF_020740795.1. Classification (NCBI taxonomy): domain Eukaryota; kingdom Metazoa; phylum Chordata; class Aves; order Apodiformes; family Apodidae; genus Apus; species Apus apus. Next base: position 38,558,327 of record NC_067284.1, read on the forward strand.
GTTCAGCTACAGATGAAGGCATCCAAATTCAAATGTCTACATTAGCTTGATGCTTATACTTCCATTATTCTAGGAGTTCAGGGTATCATTCAACAGAACAGGTGTCTCATCTGGGGCAACGAATCAACCAAAAAATTTACAGGTGGTATTTTCTGTTGCCTTGACTCAGTTGTCTGAGCACAGGAGCCTACTATCACTTAAGATGTCCTCAATGTTTTGGCAGATATGACACACCAGCTGCAGAAACCCAATCTGAATCTGATTCATACCTCTAATGTTTCTTTTCTGGCTATAAGAATATTTGGTGAGAAATGAAGCTCAGCAAGATGCTACAGTTCTCTCCTGTGTGGAGGGGGAAAAGCCTGCTGCCATGGATCGTGGGAGAGTACTGACCATTTGATTCCCTAGTAACATTGAGCATAAGGGAGAAATGCTACCAGGAATTGTGTGGATACTGAGCCTGCAGGAAGGCATGCAGTGAGCACAAGGACAGCTCCTGCCTCTTGCAGCTCCTGGGAAGCCTTCCAGGCTGGGAAGAGGAACAGGCATAAAGCCCAACCCCAGCAGAAGTGCTGTGGAGGCTCTGCAGCCAGTTCCCCCTACTGTGCTGTCTAGCTGAAGGTCATCTCATGCATACATTTTGCAACAAATGCCTTCAACTTTTACTCTTTCATCAATAGATGGCACTAGGCAGTTAGCAAGAACCATATCTTTTCAGGGCTTTTTTGATCAGTAAGTAGACTGTTTCAGTACTCAGTACTGTGTACATTGTGTGGTCTAAGACCATAGTTTCACAGATTCTAGCACTCTTTCATAGTTTTCTTAGTTATAAAGGACAAAAGGTGTAACAAGAAGCTAACAGTTCTGACAAAGAGCCTCAGTAGTGGTAGGCATGAAGATTCTTTAATTAAGGTTGTGAGCGTGATCTACAATGGTAGTTTTCTGTGTGACAACTCTCACCCTATCTTGATTTGCCTTAATTTTGTTTTCATCCACAATTTCAGTTCAAGTTCCTCAGCAATATTCAGAGCTGCAAGGAACACTTTGAGGCTATCAGGCTACGTTTCAGTTTATCAGTGTAACCTGGAAAATAACTCATAAAGGAGAGGGGGAAAAGAAAAGGTGAAAATGGAAGAACCCCATGAACTGTTGATCCCATTAATAATGTGACTCTATCACATGTGATCAGGAGGACGAGCAGACATGATACCACTAGCTTTCTGAGAAGAGATAGGTATTACAATCTCACCTGTAACTCTACAGCTTCTTCCATCCAGTTGAAGTAGTTAATCCCTCTGAAGCATATCTCATTCACTCTGTAACTGTGTGATTGTTGAAGAAAAGCAAGGGGAGAACTGATAAGGTGCTTTTAGCTCTTGTAAAAAACATTTATGGACAAAGGATTAAGATTTGATGGGATCAAGATAAAGTATATCAAAATGCCAGAAGAAGGTATAATAAGACCAGTGAGAGCAGGCCCTTCTGTTCGTGTCCGATACAGAAGGTACAAAGCGCTGTTTAGTGTGTTTAGCCTGGGTCTGTTAACAGATCCCGCTGCTGCCTCAGCAGACTGTTTGTGCAGCACTCTGTTACTGATCCAAAGAGATTTAATCAACGCAAGCTATTTTTATTTATGAAAAGGATTAAGGCAAATTTAATTTTGCTTTCCCCCCAAACCAGATTAATGCATCATACTAGGTATGGCTGCTGGTGTTAAGTTTTCCGGTGAGGTTGTCCCAGACATTTTGCTCTCTAGGGTAGCCTAGTCAGGATTGTTCATTGCGGATTCCAAATTGAAGGGTGGTATAGCCACTTCCTCAATTTATTTTCAAGCCCACCCAGCTGCCTGTCCAGAAATGTCTCTCACTCAAGCCCCACCTTTACAGGACTTGTCTAGAACTGTGGTATCTCCCCCTCTGGCCAGTTTATTTCAAACAATTTCAGAAGTTTTCACTTAAATACTGGCTGCAGAATTGCTTAAACTTTGTTTTCTGATGTAAGCGGGCTAAAGTAACTATGCACATGTCTCAGATGATTCTTCAGGCAGAGAGGAGCTGAGGGAGACAGATTAGCTGAAGTACCAGTAGATCACAATTATGTAGCCTTGATTCTGCTTGCAGCATAGGCAGAGTTTGCTTATGGATGTCTGCACAATGCCTTGAAAATTCAGAAATTATGCAGAGCCAAGGAGTATGACAGAGGTCTGTCTGGTCAGAGACCTGATTGACTGGCGTTACTTAATCTGAGCCACAACATAACTTCTTCCAACTGATTTATGTCAGAGCTTTGTAAAAATGGAGTTCTCCAAAGGCTGTTTCAAACTGGAGAATAATCTCATATAAAGTAGTTGAGCAGCCATTGCTCAGAAATGTGTTATGGGACAGAGTATTAGGAGATACTAATTTGAAAAAACCTGAACTTGGTGCAGGCTCTAAGAGTAATCCTAAAATAATGAACTCTTCTCCCAGTTAAATTACAATTTGCAAACACACGTGCCAGAGCAAATGTGGCATTGCACTGGGCACACAGCAGCCTAAGCTTGAACTTTTATCTGAACTCAGGTCCAAAATATCTTCTCTTTAGCCAGGAGAAAAGAGGTTACTAGCTGATTCAAGCTGGTTGTGGGGGTCACACTGAGTGTGAAGGTGGCTGTGGCTGTTCCCCACCAGTGCTGAGCTCCTGACCCCTTTGGCCACAGGCAGCTGCTGCCAGCACAGAGCTTATGAGAGCTGCTCCTCCTGAGGCTGGTGGTGAAGTGGCACTGAGCTAGTGTGTCCTGCATTCACCTGCACTTGCTGTGTAGATGGATAATTCAGAAAAGCCAAAGAAAGCCCCCATCCAAAGATGTTGAATAAATCTAGTATCAAACCACTGAACAAGTCTTGAAATGGTGGTCGGTCTTCTCCTGCTAAACAGATTTACAGATAAGCACTATTCCTTTTGCAAATCAAACTCCTTGACAGTGAGAAAAGCAATTACAGTGGGTCTTCTGGGAATTAAATGTATGTACTGCTGATGTTGCTTTTAAAATAGTTGTTTACAGGGTGTCAGATAGTAAGACTATGTATGATTCATAGCAAATAGCATAATAACAGAGCTTTAAACTCTCCTTGCAAGGTAATTCGCCTGCTAGCCTGGTTGGATGGAAGGAGAATATTCAGCTTTCTGCTGTAAATAGACTCCATGATTGGCGCTCCTAAAACAGTAAACAGGAAACACAGGAGAGCAACTTCTGATAACTTTTATATAAAGAGCTTTAATCAAGCAGTGTCTGTATTGTATTCTCCTTGCATTTATGTTCCATATTGACCATTCTCTTTATCCTATAAACCATTTTCTGCTACTATATCTGCCTTAGTTGGTTTGTTTTGTTTTAGCTTAGTGGTTTTTGTGGTTGTTTTAAGTTGGGTTTGGTTTGTTGGGTTTTTTTATGTGTATGGTTTGAATTCCATTTCCATGATCTTGATAGATACCTAGGATATTTTGAAATACGCATGTTTTATATACAACAAGTTAATTCATAGTTTATTGCACTTTCACTGCTCAGCAACGAATGGAGGATTCTGCTATATTTGCCATGGACTGTTGATATAGAACCTGATTAATCCTGCTTAAATTAAGCATATATGGCTGAACAGCTGCATTGAATCTTTTTTGTGTTCTTATAGAAGCTGCTCATGCACAGTGTAGCAGGTATTTCAGGCAGCTCAGACAGGAGAGGCGTATACTAATGTTTTGTGGGCCATTATTTCTTACTTATTGGAATGAAAGATGTCTTCTGCATGAGATGAACAAGGCATATACTACTTAGCTGCTTCCAAGAACACTTTCTCTCTTCAACTCAGATCAACAATGGTAAAGGTGGTGTAGGAAGATCCAGGAGAAGGTATCTGTGCTTTCTTCCTGGTCAGTGGCATCATCAAGGGACCAGTAAAGCAGAAGTGGAGAAACTGGTGTAGGTATTCTAAGCCTTCCTGTACATGAAATCTACTTTACATGTTATACCAGGAGCTAGGATAGAGACTGTGGATCTATATACTGTACCATGCTCAGGGTAAGTTTCTTCATTTTGCCAACTCTTTAAAAGACCTGTTTACTTAGCTGAATATTGGACAGAACCAAGAGAAGGAATGAATTGTACTCTTTCCCCTGCACCGTGCAAACACACACACAAACAGACACACACTTTCAATTTCTGCAGATAGTTTCAAAATCTTTTTTGTGTAGGTGCTGTTCATACTTTTCATCCTACATTGAACTACTTCATTCAGCCTTTTGAGAAGAAAATACCTCCATGAAACCAGAAAGTGTTTTAACTAAATTTGTCTTTTGAATTTCTACTGCAAATCAGAGCTGAGGCTTGTGCTTGTACCCATGAGAATTTTTCACCTCAAGACAGGGTTTTAGATCACCAAAGCACACACCACCATAACTAAATTAGAGTACTATGGGCTATGCTGGAACTCAGAGTAATGGTAGCATTTATCCAAAATGTAACCAGTGGAATGTTGTGTGTGTCATACTATATAACAGTTACAGTGTTCAGAAGTTTATTTGTCCCCTCTTTTCCCTAGTTAAAAATGAAAAAAAAACAAACCCAAAACTAATCAGAAAGACAGCTTTAAAATTGGTACATAAACCAGTAAGGAAAATATGTCATGGACTACTTTTTCTGCTATTGTTGTTCTAAATTTTAGAGTAATGAAAAGGATTTATTTTTCATTAAATTAATTTATTGCCATGTTTTTCTCCCTTTTCATCTCTCATCCCAATTATTCTTTTCTTTTATTAATACTCTTGTTAAGTACTTACAATCCAGATGTAATCTGTTGCCACAGCATTTGTACAGCTGAAAAGAAGACGTTACTGAATTGTCAGCATGTTTTCAACTTCATTAGAGATGACAACCTGGTAATCAGCTGTATTGACGATATTACAGGAAAATCTAAGCTATTTTCCTGTCATTAAGTCATCCTAACAGCAACCAGCACACTCCAGAGTTGAGTTCCTCAGCTCACATTTTCGTGTTTCCTGATAATTTGCTTTGAGAGAATTTGGAATTTGCTTCATACGGCTCTCTGGAACAAAGGTTGCTCCCAAGCAGTTGTTTGAACTGGTGGTAGAGTGTCAATGTAGCTGAGATAAGATTACTGAGGATGACTGGTTTTGAGATATAGTTTGAGCTGCTCTGCCACTGAATTTAAGAACGAAAAGCTCTCAGGGACAAAAAGCCCTGTTCAAAGAGAACTGACCTCACATAACGCTGGTTAAATTGCATCTTAATTTCACGATATTGTAGTCTTTTGCTAATGTCATGTGCACATGGGTAGATTATTTTGTTTTTTCTATAATTTCACCAACACAAAGCACAATGCTTCCTTACAGAAATGTTTTGAAACAGTTTATAGACTAAAATCAGAACAAATGAAAGGCAATGCAGTCACAGAGAATGAAGAAAAACTGGAGGATGACAATAACATAAAGTAACATCTACATATGTCATACGACACAGTTTATTTTTTTTTTTTCTTAAAAAAAGAAGCTATTAATGGCTAAACCTTTAGGATGAGGACAAAATTATTTTAGGCAGAGTTTGGTAGAATAAATTACTTTATGCCAAGTTTGGAGATGTCCATACAAAACTTAAGGGTTATGGTGGAAGAAAGTATAAAGATGCTGATGAGAGAAAAGTCTGCTCAGAGTTCATCAAGATAAGTGTTGGTGACAGAGCAGAACTGAACCATGGGAAAGGAGACCAATTCATTGTCAGATACAGGGAAGGTGATATTTTATATAGGAAAAGGAAAGGAAATAATCTGAAGGGGATGCAGAGAGACTTCTTGGAAAAATTTAAGAGATAGAGTCAAAGAGATATGCAAAATAAGTGGTTCTCAGGCATCAGATGAATTTAAATGAGGAAATATGTATAGAAGGAGCGAAGTGACAACAGCTGCAGGAGTCAGTTGAAGCATCGCTAAAAGAAAAAAGAGAGCAATTTCAGACAGAGGAGGACACACTGTATGTATGAACAGAGAAAGACAGGGAAAGAGCCAAAGATGACCTCCTGGGTCATAAAAATATTTTATGCAATACATATGATGGTGACCCAAATAGCCAGACAGTAGATATACAAATTAAAAAAAAAAAAAAAAAAAAAGGATGAAAGCAACATCAAGGTGTGGAAAGCAGTTGAAAGAAAGCATGTGGCAGAACACAATCATACGAAGTATGTAGTGTCTGCCAGATCACATCAGTCAAAGAAAATGCCCCAAACAGGGCTTCTGGCCAAACAGTTGATGTTCTGAGTCCAGATACATTTGCTGTTGGCTAGAGGCCTTGCATTTTTCTGATCAAACCTCCATAGATAAGAAGCATACAAATACAGTATATCAACAGCACTCATCTGACACACTGTGCATGTGTTGTGCAATGGCTCTGTGTGCATTGGTTGCCCAGATCTGCAGTACATGTGCAGAAGAATCAGACAGCATGTGCCCAGTGGTTTTAATGCACATTGGTTATGTTTGGCTTGTTCTAAGGAGACAAAGCTAACTTGCATGTGTACAGTGACTACTTACTTAGGATTTCAGGACATCTGTCAGCACAAACTCATCCTTTTCTGGAAGGTGAGGAGGAAACAGAAGAGGAAAACTGTGCCAGCATTGTCAGATAAGGACATTCACAAAATGTGTAAGAGCAAAACATTGTGTACTATTTAGACACAAAGAAAAATATGGTCTAGGTCTTTGCAGATCAGGGATGGAGGACTAAACAGCAGTGCAGCCACTTTCACTTTTGCTGCAATAGAGTATGAGGAAATGCACTTAGACCACGTGGTTACATTATCCGAACTGGTCTACTAGAATAGGCAGAACAACTTGGACTGTCAAGTCTAAGCCACAACTTCCATATAGTTTGTATCAGAAAGGCTGATAATGTCATGAAGGCATAATGGGGAAATGAAGGTTTAGATGTAAGGATGTGAACAAATCTTGAGGCCTGTGTAACAGCTATGACAGCAGAGCTACTCTTAAGAACATATGCCTTAGAGTCAGGAAGCATGAAATCAATTTTTTAGTCTATAGGATGCCTATGAACTTATCTTTGAGCAGAAAAGATCAAGGAAGTTTTTCATGGTGTGTTTAAAGGATACCTGATGCTTCCCAGATTCCAAGGATTAAGCCACTTCCCAATACAGTGTGACTAGCACACATGCCATAATGCCTGCCATTAGTGACGGGAGACAGCAGCATACAGCTGAGCGTAACTGGACATGGGGAAAACCAGTACTAGCTTGAGATAAATGAGCACAGGCCTTCTGTAGCTACCAAAATCAAAGATCAAAACTAAGGAGACTGTCTCTGCTGAGCCTGAGCTACCATGTAGCTCCCACTCTTCTCCCTTTTTTTGAGTAGACTATGTGATCACACAGGACATGACCCTTGGGCCAAGCATCTCACTTTTCTTTCTCTCTACAGGCCCTCTTCAGCAGTTACAGCCTGCATTTGGGCATTGTGTCAGAGTCCAAGTACACTCACTTGTATGTCTAGAAGATGGCACTTCCAGAATATGCCTTCTGGTATATTCATATAATATCTGCACAAGTCCAGAAAGGGTACAGTGAAATATTAGATGGAGTAGGAGTCCTTGCTGTTGACAGTCTAGTATATAGAGATGCTCAACAAAAACCTAATAGCACTGCTCATAAGATGGAGTGCCATCTAAAATTGAATCACAGCAAAATAAAAATTGGTGTTGTGTGAATTACTTTGATCAGACCTTGGGAAAAAATACATCTGGACCTGTTCAAACAAAGTGAGAACAATAAAACATTTTCAAATCTCTGACTTCCTGTTGGAAAAATTGGAATCCATAATAATCACGATGGTTTACCTAGCAGAGATTAATACAGCTCCCTGCTATGAAGACCAAAATAAAAAGCAAAAAGCACACCTTATTGGGAAAATTTGATGAGAACTTTGAGAACACAGGAGCTGTATAACTTTTAGACCACAATAAATGACAGCAATAAATGACAGCAACAAAGTCACTGGATGTGTTTCAGGGTATTTTCCTAGAAATTCAGGTCACAACACTGAAAAAGTGGATATGCTATAAACAGTGGATGAAGCACTATTTTGCAGGAGACACTTTGGGGGCATAAGGATTGTATGTAGAACTGTCACAGCAAAATTTTACTCAAATAGAGTTTACCACCATCACTGAATGTCAGTACATACTGTGTAGTATAGCTGAAAAAGATCACAAACCTTAGGGTGTATTCTTGACAAATCTTAAGTTTCTGCACCATCTATACTTTGCACATGATCATAAACCTACGAAGGCACGACTTCAAAGTGAAATACAAGCCCAGAAGAGAAATTCCTGTAGCAACATGTACTGGTGACTGCAAAAAAAAGGAAAGAAATTCTGAGGAAAAACAGAATCGATGTGATGAATCTTTTAAAAGGATAGGTCAAGATGGATTGCCCAAAAACAAGTTCTCCTGGTCTTTCAGGACTTCTGGAGCACAAAAAAACCAAAGTTAACCTGGAAAATGAAAGGAAAAAAAGCAGTGACTCTGGAGAAAACTCCTTACAAGCATCTGAAAAGATTTATGGATCTGACAATGATGTGATAGGAAGTCTGAGGATCAAACATATTTCACTGATCCCAAATGTGTGTGAAAGACAAGACACGGTCTGGACATGCTGACGATTTATGTCTTCTTCTTTCATGGCAATAAAATGTGTATAGCAACAACTGAAACATTTGAATAAGATGAACTGGAATAATGAATTAATAGATACTTCCATTATGGAAACTACTAGAGGCAGAAGCAGAGTCTCTTATACTAATAGATGATGTACACTAGAGAGCCCAGGAGCAATGGATAACTGATCTAGAGGACATCTTTAACCTAATGCTAGATTACTATTAAAAAAATATTTTTGAAGTAGCTTCAATAGAAAATTCATCTCTCATCTCTGGACTGGATGAAACAAAGGTGATGTTCACCAGCTAAAGCAGCAATAACGACCTCACTTCACACACAGAACCACAGGGCACAGCTGAAAAATTTCAAAGCACTGGCATTTCATTTACATGCAGGCACACACAGATGAGCAGAGGCAGAACCAGCTGCCACCACTGCCCACTGTCTCAGGGGCTGGCTGAAGTAATACACAAAAATCAGCAGGAAAATCCTGGTATTTTTCAAGGTGGTCAAGAGTGCTACTTCTTTGTTCATTAAACTGCTAAAATGCACCTTGGGAGTCAAACATTTCACCTTCATGGGCTCTAGCAAGGAGAAAGTGCAAAGCTGTAACCCCTGTGAAAACTGTATCTTTCCTTCCCAAAACTTCACATCAGGGTGAAATAAAACAGCTGAGTGAACAGGGGGGAAAATAGTAGAAATGCATTACTAGAAATGATAAAAATGCCAGTATACAAAATCACATCCTAAACTGGTTTATAAGGGCCAGAGCCACTCCAGTGAGATAACTGAACACCCCGGGCTGGGTGTAAGCCAGCCAAAAGAGTTCCTCCCTGGGTGAAATCACAGACTCTTAGAAGCTGCTTGTATCAGTATGGGCATGGTGGGTGGTGACCATACAAGCCCTGTGACATCTGGAAGGTGATTCCCAGCATGCCATCTGCCTCTAGGAGAAAAGAGGCAGCACAGCTCACAATTTACACATTCCATAGATGACCTAGTAGCAACACACATAAATGCACGGCACAGACATTGATGCATATGCGGGAGAAAACCCAAATTCGAGTCAGGGGGACTACATCAGCATTTGCTGAGGTTCCTCCACTTCATGGCTTAACCATATCAGTACCTAGCAGCCTAACCCTGGTTCAAATTTTGTGGTTCCTTTGAGCTTCATCTTCCCTGTGAAAACATGCATACAGAGCTGTTAACATGCAACATTTAACTTACACAACAAGCTTCCTAAATGCAATGTGCTATGCCTGGACTGTGTTACCCATAGAAGGGGTGAACTTCACTGCCACATTAACTGAAACGAAAGGTGTATCCACCTGCATCTGGTTAAGCAGTGAGGCAACTCATGGATTGGTTGTGTAAAACCTGGCTCTCTCCCGATCTGAAATACAGTCACCTGGTTCATCACCTACTCTAAATCACCTTTCTTCTTTAAAGGTCTTCCTCTACTATACACATCTCTTTTCTAACACTTGCTTTTTTTAGCTGTTTTTGACCTTCTGGTACCCTTCTTAAGAAAAAAGTGGAATAGTACCAGACACCTCTTCAGGGTGTAGAAGAATTCAGCCTATGCAGGATCTCAAGATGTAGCAGCTCACTCTGATAAGATCTTCTAAATCTCACAGACAGGATTTGAGGTGCTATTCCAAAGACCTTACTGCCTTAAAGCTTGAATTGTTTCTATTACCATTTGTGCATTCAAGGCAAATACTGAGCTGTGTTCTTATTTAAGTCTACAAGTAGTGATTGTGGCACAGCACATTTTAACAATTTTGTATGCTTAAACTTATGTAACAGAGAAGCATATAGACCCTGAATTTGTCAGAAGGGCAATGCTAGTCTCGCATGAAAAGCTCTCCACACTGGCTGCCAAGGATGCCTCGGTGCCCAGCAAGAAGTCGTATTTCCCTGAATCAGAATGTCTGAGGTGTGAAGGCACCTCTGGAGATGGGCCAGTCCAACCCCTGATTGAGCAGAGTCACCAACATCAGGTTTTCCACAGTTGTTTCTTACAGGGTTTCTGAAGTTTCTTTGCATGTTAAAGATTTACATTGTGACAGACAGCTCTCCAACACCACGAAACTTCTGAGCTAGTATCAAAATTTTTAATTAAGTACCAAAATTACAAGTGATGGGATGGAGGAAGGGGTGCATTTCCAATCAAGGAATGCTTTGCAAATAAGAAGATACAGCAGCAGATTTTTTACATCAGCTTAGGGTTTTATTTGGAAAGACAATACCCAAGAGAGGTGATCTGTCTAAGGAATTAGGCTCTAATTCTTATGAGTGTGAAACTGTCATGTCAGCTTTGCCAGCTGAGCAAGTCAGACAACACAGCCCAAGACTCAGCCAGCACATGAAGCAGTTTAAAGGTGTGCTGTCATTTCATTTCTTTGCACTCACTTGCAAAGCCAATAAATAATTCCCTCAATTTTCTCCGTCTTTTCCAGAGTAAGTATCTCCTCTTTAACATTATATTTTCTTCCGTTTCAGGAGCTGTTTCAGGCTGGCCTCATAAATATTAAACATTTTATTCTTCAGGTTGGGAAAGGCCCCTGAGAGATGCTGATTGGCTAGAAATATGCCTTGCTATCAGCCAAAGGCAGGGGGCAAGCAGCAGGAGTTGCAAAGAAGCCCCGAGACCAGAGTGTTGTACTGTCTCAAACACCTAACACTACTCCTGGCTGACGGTGTGACTCACTGGTGTGACTCAGACCTGCAAACACATCATGGATGTGTAAAGGAACACTCTGTCAGAGAGCAAATTGCTCAGTGACAGTTTCCTGGTGCCTCAGATTCCCCAGCTCTGCAATGAGGGTCTCTAAATCCCCATGTAATTACTTGCCACTGCCACAGATCTGCAGCACTGCTAGGGCTGGCATCTGCTGATGTCACGTTTATGGCAAAGTGTGACAGAATACAGTTGTATTGCAGTAATTCATGATGTTTCTGTTACTCTACTTTTTCAAGAGAGGCATAGTAAGTGGCCCATCCCTAAATAGTGAGGCTGTATCAGCATGTGCCAAGCCTGAGTTGCTGATAACAGAAGGTTTTTACATCTTTATTAATTTGAAAGACCTGTTACATTTATTTCAGGCTACTGTGATCCTAGATCACTACTGCCAGAAGCCAGTGTAGCAGGAAGGACAGTGAGACTGTCAGCTGTCACAGCCAATGGGATTTGGAAGAAGACCTTTCTACTGAGCCTGTCATTGAATGGGTTTATAATTTGTTCCTATGTAACACCACCGGTTTCTGTTCTTTTCAGTTCAGTTAAGACTGAAGCCTGGATAGAAGTTAGGGTCAAGTTAGGCAGTTCAAAATGAGAAAATAAGAGAGTTTGGACCCAGTCCAGACAGTTATTAAGTGAGCTGGTACCTGATATTAAGTGGTACCTGCTACTTGGAGAAGGAAAATATTATATAGACAGTAAAAAACTGGGAGGCTTCTGAAGTGATTTTTTTAGATTTTGATTATTCAAAGGTTGACAAGTCTCCTTTGAGACAGAGAAAAATTGTTTTGTTTTAAAAGCAGTATAAGTTCATGATCTTCAGTTTTAACTGCCCAAACCATAACATATCTCTTGTAAATGCTGATACCTTGAAATCATCATCTACAGGACAATGCTCTCAAGTACATGTGCCGTGCCCCCAGCTTTCTGTCCTGCTGCCAGCCTGTGAGTAATCCAGAGCTTGTCACAAATATTCTCTCTTTAACAGAAAGTATCAGCAGCAAACCCCCCAGGTGCCAGTGGCCTTTCTGCAGATTGCTGCACACAAAAGCCAGAACCTGATGGTTTCCATGGGATTATCTCATTAAGCTTTTACTGGATACACTGCATTTTTTACTGTCTTTTAATCTTTGTTACTCTTCCCCTTCTTCCCTAACCCTCTTGTCCTCTATGCAGGAAAGTGAATTGTATCAAACCTGGCCAGGGTAAGAGAGGTCCTGAGATCCATCTCTTGGCAGGGAGGTTCCACGGTTGTGTTCAGCTTGAGAAATCCTGTCTGTCAAACCCTTTACAAGTAGGCATTGCTGTGTATTTTGAAAAAAAAACCACAACATGATAAAAAAGAAATAATTTGCTGCACCTGTTATTTATGAATAATAACAAAAAGCTTTGAAGGAGAGTACTTAACCTACCCTCCTGCTGAGCATTAGACTGGGTTCTTGATTTCACTTATACCCCATTGTGCTCCTTGAGCAAGTGCATGAGCCTTCGGACAGGTGTGTTTGACATTCTCACTCCCATGAAGGTCCATTTACACTTCCAGAGAGGTATTAGAAGGTCTCAGACATGAAGATGGCTATTATTTCATGTGAAGCAGTCCTTTATGGTTCACACGGGTATCCTGTGTGCTCAGGCTTCCAGAAATGGCCCCTGGGGAAGACCTGGCTCTGCAGAAACACTAGCTGTACCTAGGTTTTTAAGCAGAAAGATTTCTCTCCGTTTGAATCCTACAAAGAGCATGGTATAACCAACTATACCAAAAATCCCAGGGAGGCTGGTGTAGCACTTTAATGCACACCCTGCTTTACTTCAGTTTTCTTTTCCACTTAGCTCCTCAGGTAAAGGAGCTTGAGTGGCAGATTCTCCTCTCTGTTGTCCAAATCTCCTTTATGCCCTAGATACTTAAAAAAATTTCCCAGCTATTGCACTGCTCCCCTGCTATGGATGTGCCTATCTGGAGATAACTGCTAGCTCGGATCAGGCCACCCCCACCAGTCTTAGGTATTTCATGGGCTGCGGCACAAATCCGCAGCTACTGTAAGCTTGCAGTAGATTTTAGAAAGCTGGGAAAGGAATTACAGTGGCTTGCTGCTGGCACATGCCTGTTACTGTGTTTGCTCACTTTCTTCAGGATCTTATGAGAATTACCAGCAAATTCAGATAACTGACTGGATCTTAGTTATAATTAGTAGCAGTTTCCCTTCTGATACATGGGAAGGGCTAACTGCATTTTTCTTAAGGCAGAGTTGTTATGCTATCCTCCAGAGAGGTACTTAGAAATATATATGTGTATATATATATATATATATATATTTTATAGCAAAAACCCTCTCCCACATGTTTAGGACAGATGGGAGAGAAAGGGATTCGGAAGTGATGGAGTTGGAGAGTAACAAAATATTCTACAAACTGTTGCAGTGTGGGGGTTGTTGCAGATCAGTTAATTTGGTTATTACTGACATGCATCTGTTATACCAGGAGCTCAAACAGAAGTCACCCGTAACAAAATAAAAACATCAACACAGATGTGGAGGAAGTTTCTATTTCTCTCCCCATACAAGCTGTGAAAAATCTCAGGGAAATCCGCAGAATATAATACATGTGTAGCCCTGACACTTGAGGGCTGAATCAAATAACTGCATTTATTTAGCCTGTCCACAGGGCCTAATAACAGACCACTGGTTTTCAAAGGCTCTTCTTTTCAATTTCAGAGGAATTTGAAAATTAAAATAAGCACTAGTGGGCCTTTCAAAAAGGCCTAAGAAGCAAAATACCCAAGAGGAGTATTTCCTTATGTCCTCATGGACATCACAGAAATAAGGTGCCTGAGGGGACAGCTTGGCCTTCTGAGTCCAATTCTTTACTCCTGCAACTGACCTCATAATATCTGAGCAGACTCAGCCTGAGGAACCCTTCCCCACATATATTTTCCCTGATTGAACTTTAAGTCCCAGAATGTCCTTCTAGGAGTCTTTCTGGTCTCTCTCTCCCAGTTAAGTCTTGGACAATACAGGAGAATAGTTAAATGCAGGAAGGGAATAATTCAGGGACAAAAACCAAATTATTAACTTAAATTTCACAAGCTTAGAGCCCTTAAGAGAGCAGGCTACAGCAAAAGAAGTAGGACTGGGAGATGATCTGGGGCAGTGACTGGTCAACCCAGTTAAATGGAATTTAACAACCTGAGTTAAACAGAACTTCTGGGCATACTTTGGATGGCTTCCAGGACTGAGGATGTTTATTTCAGTGTAAAGGGTGAGTAGGGCTGAGCTTGGGGATAGCTTTAGAGATTGATCCTGATAGTTAATATGGCAGTCCTCTGGTCTTTTACTTCCAGTTTTTACTACTAGTTTCTTTGATTTTTCTAAATGTAAAAAGTACTCACTGACACGGGGTATTATAAAATAACAAAAAAATAAAGCAAATAAGTACATTAATAAGCAGTAAAAAAAAAGCAATCAAGCACTACATAATTATGCACGGAGTCTTCACATCCATTAAAAAGTCTTGAATATATTTAAGTTCAAACAGTGATGTAGGTTTTTTCAAGTAAATTTTATTTTTCAGAAGTGTACGTGAGCTGCAGCTTTCCCAATGCAAAAGTTTTGAAGTGCTGTCTCTGCTTGCCAAAACTCCCTCCTTTAATCGAACTAACTCTTTAGCAAGTGCAAAGTCTCTGAGGAGATGAGGTGTGGCAGGGCTTTGTCACCTCCAGCATAAAAGCTGGAGCCAGACAAAAGTCTGACTGTTTCTGCTACAAGAAAGGTATGATCTGAGTTGAAACAGACTTAGTAAAAGATTCCTACAGATCCAAGCTAGGTTTTCCTGTTGGTGCCAGGAGGATGTGGCCTCTGTGATGGTGCATTGATGGCCTGGTTTGAGCCAGGATGAAGCCAAGTTTCTTTGTACTTTTTTTTTAATTTTTCTTCAGTGGGGTCTCTTTTAACTAGCAACAAGTTGTCCAGCTAGTGGACTAAGTACACTGGTATGTTTATGTTACAGCCAAGATATCAAGGACACTTTGCTCAGAATAGTAAAGGAGCAGAAAAGTTCTACCTGCAACCCTCCTGTAGGGAGGAGAGGACTAGATGAACAGCAAATTTGGCCAGAGATATTCCATATGTATAAATATGTAAGACTCAGTATAAAGTCACAAATCACAAAAGTCAAGCCCGTTCCTTGCTGCTTCTCCATCCCTTCTCTTCCGTTCATGGCTGGCATCTGGGGAGGACTCCACCTGTCCATCATCATTGGTTCCCAGGCCTGTACATTCCTGACCCTCACAACTCTCCCCTCAGCTCCTATCTGCTCTGCCTGGACTTTTTGGAACTGCTCACAGCTCAGGAAAGTGCCAAGTTGCTGGAGGTGTGGTGAGGCAATAGGGGTTTTCATATTCCTGAACATACTTGTATATAATTGTACATATTTTCTTTTATCATTAGTATTTAATTAAAGCTGTCTAGTTTAATTTTCAATCCAGAAAGTCTCTCTCTCCTAATTTTCTCTCTTTTCCTTACCTGGATAGGAGGGGAAGGGGATTGAGAGCATTGTTATCTGGTTTAATTGCAAATCCTGAGTCAAACTGTGATAGTCATCTCTGGGTACTCTGGTGATGAAGCCAGTGCAGGGTGCTGGTGTTTGAGGCTTTGAAAGGAGCAGAGAGCAGGGAAGGTTGTTATGCTTTCCACCTTTAGAAACAACTGCAGTATGCAATTTCAGAGACAGCAAAGTGGATTTCAACTTCTAGTCTTTCATCATACTTTAAAGGAGGATTTTAACAGAAAATGGGTAGGGGAGAAGCTAGTATTATTTTAGGTGTACATCTATCTGCTGGCAAGGGCAAAATCAGAACAGCTGTAGAAGACACTTCATTTTGAATCATCCTGATAAAGGTGGATCACTTTGCTCAGCAAACAAACACAAATGAAACTGAAGACTTGTTCCAGTCCTAAAAACTGAAATCTGAAGCCTTGGGTCATAAGGAGTTTCAGCAGCTACATTGTGCAGCAAATTGCTTATCTACTTCGTCTGCACAGTTTCTTAATCCTGCATTGGTTCCTCCTGTTGATTGTCATAATTAAGAATTTAAGATCATTTAAAAGCAACATGAAATATTTTACAGTTGTTATCTAAAGTTATGTGTAGTTATGCTCCTGAAGAGGAGCAGGAGTTGGACTTGATGAGCCTTATGGGTCCCTTCCAACTGTAAATATACTGTGAGTTCATGATCTTGTTGCCGTTCTGGCTGTCCCTGCTTGAAGGATTTCTCTGCTCAATGTGTGCCTAGAGCTGTTGCTGCTGAGGTGGCACAGCACCACCAGCACACTGGATGCTTCGTCACCAAGGGTGCAGAGACCCTGCTTAATTTTAATTGGCACTGACCAGCAGCTCAGTTTAATTACCCAACATGCCCATGAGAACTGTGACTGTTGAGGTGCAACAGTTTCAGGCCATGAGGCATGAGAAGGACAATCTCAAGGGAACAAGTCTGAAGAAGCAGTGCTATTTTCCCATGTATTTCCTTTCACAGAGTAGAATATGAGGCTATACATGTCAGTGACTGTCATGGTTAGGGTCTCACTTGGACAGAGTTTAGTCAGGAATTACATTTCAGGCTGTAAATTAATTTACAAGAGGCATTTTTTCACAGGAGACACTCCAGACTGAGTGATGCTTTCGGCAAAAGTACTGGATTTCCAGAAGCACTGGATATTATTAGCCTATCTTTTAAGGTTGTGTTTTAACCTTTGGTTTATGTGCAAACCAGAGCAGAGTAGAGAGCGGCAGCGCCACCGGCAGCGGTGAGAGCTGCGCCTTTAATTACTGAGGATTAGAGAAGGGGTCGGGCTTCCCGGGGACAGCGAAGCCAGAGCAGAGCGAGGAGACCCGAGTCTGAGCGGGAATCCAGCGAGGAGCAGGAAGGCTGAGGTGGCAGGGGCGGGGCTGAGAACGGCGGCAGGTTGAACAGCGGCCATCCCGGCAGCTCCCTCGGAGCGGAGAGCGGCAGCGGCCGGAGCAGGGAGCGGCGCGAGGGCGGGGAGCGCGAGGGCGCGCGGCAGCTTTCTCAAGCATGGTGACAACGCGCCCTAAAACCGTATTGAAAAAGGATGTGGGAACTCAGACGGAGGTTCTGAGCAGGCACGCAGCCGTGCAGGTCTCTGGCTGCAGCGAGTGCCTGAGCTTGGCACTGGTAGTAGAGGGAGCCAGTGGCACCGCGTGTGTGCGGTGTGAGCAAATCAATGATCTCCTCAGGCAGGTGGTTAGACTGACAGGGGAGGTTGAAAGACTAAGAACTATCAGAGAATGTGAGAGCGAAATAGATTGGTGGAGCCAAACCCTGAGGCAAGGGCAGAAGGAAGAGGTTCTTGAACAAGTGATGGATCCCCTCCCCTCCTGTCATCAGACAGAAGGAGAGAACTTTAGAGACGTGGAGGAATGGAGGGAGCTCTGTCCTTGGAGAGGCAAGAAAAAACCCTCCCAACTCCCTCCGCCCTCCGAGTTGCCCTTGAAGAACAGGTATGAGGCCTTGGAGCTTCAAGGACAGGAAAATGAGGCTGGAGTGACAGATTTGTCTAGTGAACCGCCTAGGTCTTGTCGCTCAGCTCCACGCCTTAGGACTTCTTCAACTAAGAAGGAAAGGAGGGTAATTGTGGTGGGAGACTCCCTTCTGAGGGGAACTGAAGGGCCCATCTGTTGAGCAGACCCATCCCACAGGGAGATCTGCTGCCTCCCTGGGGCTCGCATTAGAGATGTTAAAAGGAAACTCTTTAGTATGGTAAATCCATCTGATTACTACCCACTGCTGATTTTTCAGGTTGGTAGTGACGAAATTATTACAAGAAATGTAAGGGCAATGAAGAGAGACTTCAGGGCCTTGGGACGGCTAGTTAGGGGGTCTGGAGCACAAGTCATGTTTGCCTCCATACCTCCTGCAAGAATGGGTGGAGAGATAAACAGGAAGAGTTCACTGATGAATGAATGGCTACGAGACTGGTGCCAAAGGCAGGGTTTTGGTTTTTTTGATCATGGGCTGCTATATGAGACACCTGGCCTGATGGTGGCAGGTGAGATGCACCTATCACAGAGGGGGAAAAGGCTTTTGGGGCAGGACTTAGCAGGGCTCACTGAGAGAGCTTTAAACTAGATGTGAAGGGGGAAGGGGAGAAAACTGGGTCTGTTAGGGACAAGCTCAAGAGGAACATACCAGGGCCTGAAGGAAGGTGGTCTAAGGAGGATTTGGTCCCACCAGTGTGCTCTGCTTGCTTCCTGAAATGCCTGTACACCAATGCACGCAGCATGGGGAATAAACAGGAAGAGTTAGAGGTCTGTGTACGGGCTAAGGGTTATGATCTGGTAGCAATAACAGAGACATGGTGGGACAGCTCACACGACTGGAATGTGGCCATGGATGGCTATGTGCTTTTTAGGAAAGATTGGTCGGTGAAGTGAGGTGGTGGAGTTGCTCTTTATGTGAGAGAGCAGCTAGAATGTATCGAGTTTTGTGCAGGGGCTGATGAGGGGCAAGTTGAAAGTCTGTGGGTAAGAATTAAAGGGCAGGGTGGTATGGGTGATACAGTTGTGGGGGTCTACTACAGACCTCCTGATCAAGACGAGGAAGTTGATGAGGCTTTCTACAGGCAGCTGAAAGCAGCCTCACAATTACAGTCCTTGGTCCTCATAGGAGATTTTAACTACCCCGATATCTGCTGGAAAATTTATACAGCCAGCCTTTCACAGTCTAGGAGGTTCCTCCAGTGCATTGATGACAACTTCTTAATGCAAATGGTGGATAAGCTGACTAGAAGAGGAGTGCTGCTGGATCTTGTGCTCACCAACAAGGAGGGCCTTGTTGAAGCAGTGGTGGTCAATGGCAGCCTTGGCTGCAGTGACCACGAGATGGTGGAGTTCAGGATCCTGTGTGGGAGGAACAGAATACCCAGCAGGACCAGAACCCTGGACTTCCACAGAGCAAACTTTGGCCTCCTCAATCAATTGTTAAGGGAAGTCCCATGGGACAGAGTGCTAGAAGGTAAAGGGGCTCAAGATAGCTGGACAACATTCAAGGACCACTTCTTGCAAGCACAGGATCAGTGTGTCCCAATGGGTAGAAAATCTAGTAAGGGAGCTAGGAGACCAGCGTGGTTAAAAAAGGAACTACTGGGCAAACTCAAGTGGAAAAGGAAAATCTATAGATCATGGAAGGAGGGGCTGGTTACTTGGGAGGAATATAGGACTGTTGTCAGAGAATGTAGGGAGGCAACTAGGAAAGCTAAGGCCTCCTTGGAACTTAACCTTGCAAGTCGGGTTAAGGACAATAGAAAGGGCTTTTTCAAATACATAGCCGACAAAACTAACACTAGAGGCAACATAGGCCCACTGTTGAATGAGGTGGGTGCCCTGGTGACGGAGGATATAAAGAAGGCAGAGGTGCTGAATGCCTTCTTTGCCTCTGTCTTTACTCCTGCAGGCTTTCCCCATGAGCCCCAGTTTCATATAGACCCAGAAGAAGTCAAGATAAAGGAGGAGTTTGCCCAGGTAGATGAAGATTGGGTTAGGGATCAGTTGAGTAATCTGGACATCCATAAATCGATGGGTCTGGATGAAATGCATCCAAGGGTGCTGAGGGAGCTGGCGGAGGTCATTGCTAGGCCACTCTCCATCATCTTTGGTAAGTCATGGGTAACAGGAGAGGTGCCTGAGGACTGGAGGATAGCAAATGTCACTCCAGTCTACAAGAAGGGCAAGAAGGAGGACCCAGGTAACTATAGACCGGTCAGCCTCACCTCCATCCCTGGAAAGGTGATGGAACAACTTGTCCTTGGCACTATCTCTAGACATATCAAGGACATGGGGGTCATCAAGAGCAGTCAACATGGTTTTACCAAGGGTAAGTCATGTTTGACTAACCTCATAGCCTTCTATGAGGAAATTACTAGGTGGATAGATGATGGTAGAGCGGTAGATGTGGTCTATCTTGATTTCAGTAAAGCATTTGACACCATCTCCCACAGCATCCTTGTAGATAAGTTGATCAGGTATGGGTTTGATGATCAGGCAGTGAGGTGGATCAAGAACTGGTTGAAAGGAAGAAGTCAGAGAGTTGTAGTCAATGGGGCAGAATCTAGTTGGAGGCCTGTGACTAGTGGAGTCTCTCAGGGGTTGGTACTGGGACCAGTGTTGTTCAACATCTTCATCAACGACCTGGATGAGGGTACAGAATGTACCCTCAGCAAGTTTGCTGATGACACCAAGCTGGGAGGAGTGGCTGACACACCAGAAGGCTGTGCTGCCATTCAGAGAGACCTAGACAGGCTGGAGAGTTGGGCAGGGAAAAACCTGATGAAGTTCAACAAGGGCAAGTGTAGAGTTTTGCATTTGGGGAAGAAAAATGCCATGTACCAGTACAGGTTGGGGGCTGACCTGCTGGAGAGCAGTGTAGGAGAAAGGGACCTGGGGGTCCTGGTAGACAAGAGGATGACCATGAGCCAGCAGTGTGCCCTTGTAGCTAAGAAGGCCAATGGCATCCTGGGGTGCATTAGAAAGGGTGTGGTTAGTAGGTCAAGAGAGGTTCTCCTCCCCCTCTATTCTGCATTGGTGAGGCCGCATCTGGAGTATTGTGTCCAGTTCTGGGCCCCTCAGTTCAAGAAGGACAGGGAACTGCTTGAAAGAGTCCAGCACAGAGCCACAAAGATGATGAAGGGAGTGGAACATCTCCCTTATGAGGAAAGGCTGAGGGAGCTGGGTTTCTTTAGTTTGGAGAAAAGGAGACTGAGGGGTGACCTCATCAATGTTTACAAATACGTAAAGAGTGAGTGTCAAGAAGATGGAGTTAAGCTTTTTTCAGTGATGACCAGTGATAGGACAATGAGTAATGGATACAAATTGGAGCATAGGAGGTTTAAGGTGAATATTAGAAAAAAATTTTTTACTGTGAGAGTGACAGAGCTCTGGAACAGGCTGCCCAGAGAGGTTGTGGAGTCTTCTTCATTGGAGACATTCAAAACCCGCCTGGACACATTCCTGTGTGATGTACTCTAGGTGACCCTGCTCTGGCAGGGGGATTGGACTAGATGATTTTTCGAGGTCCCTTCCAGCCCCTAGGATTCTACGATTCTATGATTCTATGAAAAATTTCCCTGCCACTGAATTAGTTTGCTCAATGGAAAACTTACCAAATCTGAAGAGCTCTGTGCAGCTGAGCAAGAAGCTAGAAGGATGTGAAATGCACTGAGAATTGTAGGTTGCAACTACAATTTCACATTTATTTATAAAGGGAGAAGAGTTCATGTAGCAGATTCCCACTGTCATATTGGCCAAATAGCTATGCAAATGTCTTTTAATGCCTCCTTAATATTCATGTTTTGTGGAAGATCTCCCAGGGTGCTAATCCCCTGGAGTGATATTCATTGACATGAAATGAAATACACAGAAAAGTGGGAATGATAGAAAGATTTTACTGGCACAAATGGAGAAATGAGAAAGTTATGTAGGTCAGCACAAATGGGTATAGATAAAATTTTTATATCCCCATTTCACAAGTGCTGAGCATGAAAGGGGAAAACATCAGAAATTTTGTAGAGCATTTAAAAATTATTTGAGGTAATTGCTGTGGATTTTTGTTTTTCAACCAAAGCAAATATTCAAGCATCTTAATTGCAAAGAATAAGATCCTGAATTCTCACTGAAACAAACAGCAAAATTCCTACTGTCCTTAATATAGCTGGGATTTCATCCAGGTTGCCAACTGCAGGAGACTCAAAGAAGGGAAAAACAGTAACCAATACATTTTATAAACAAATGTTTTTCCTGAAAGCTCTTTTTTTTTTTTTTAAATACATAAAACTCTTATTTTCACTACAGAGGTTAATTCCAAGACTACCTCAGCACAAGGAACAATTTTTTTACATTCTCTTGAGATCCTAGGAATATTTCCAATGGGTAACAAAGGTAGCTTAAATGACAGGTGAATCACAGAATCAGAGAATGGCTGAGGCTGGATGGTGCCTCTGGTGATCCTTTAGTTCAAACCCTCTGCTCAAGCAGGGCTACCTACACCTGGTTGTCCATGACCATGTCCAGTCAGGGTTTGACTGTCTCCAAGGATGGAGAATCCACAGTGTTTCTGGGCAACCTATGCCAGTAATCTGTAACCCTAACAGGAAGAAAGTGCTTTCTGATGTTCAGATAGAACTTCCTGTGTTCCAGGGTGTGCCTGTTGCCTCAGGTCCTGTCACTGAGCACCACTGAAAAGTGTCTGGTTCCATCTGTCTGCTATAAATCAGACTTGGGGACAGAACTAAAAATTCTGTACCTAAGACTACAGCCCATTTGATTTTAGCTGGTGTAATTGTCAAACTTGACAAGAAGAAGGAAATAGTTTTTGATTGTTGATGCAAAATAATTTCAAAAAAATAAATCAAAGCTAGTAAAAAGAGTTCTAGCAACTATTTGCATGATTTGGAACAATCCCAAGAGAACAAAACTGATGGACAGAGAAAAATGGGAAGATAGAGGCAAATGGTGCTGGCCATATATTATACTGTTCTCTTAAATAATTGCCTGTGTGTTACTACCATCTACAGTGTGACCATGTGCTGCCTTGCTTGATCCCAGATCATCTTTGCAGACAAAAGGAGCAGCACAGTGTCATCATTCATGCAGTTCAGGCACTGTTAGCCCTTTCAGCCCCTTATTCATGCTGGCATGGTTTCCTCTGACATTTTATCCTTGATGGTCTCACTGTCATTACCTTTGCACCACAAACTTTGTGTTTGTATTCAGACTTGTACCATGATTTCACTCTGTTAACATATTCATGAGATAGGGTGGAATTTTCTAAATCCACAGGGGAAGGCTGTCATGCAGTGCAGACTGCCACGGCTCTTGTCACAAGGGACTGTGATCTTTTACTTTTCCTGAGAAGCTGTTCCTAGCCACCTAAAGTGGGATTAGATTTTGGCTGAAGATGCCTGAAAATCACACTTATGCTGCATACGTGTATGCAATGAACACATGAGAAATATTTTTTCTCTTTTTATTTTTATTTAGAGGTTCAGTGTTCTTGACAGTTTAAATTAAAAATATTTGTTCAAATGTGATTTGGCACTTTCAAAGCTTGGTTTCCTTTCTGTTTCAGTTCTTCAGCCTTCATAGACCTCTTTCATGCCCAACATCTGCCATTTTGTAATCTATGATTTGATCCAATTTGTCCATTTCTATGTATTGATTTAGAAGAGTATACTATGACAATATTAAAATGGAGAAGTTCTCTAGTCCTGTGGAGAACATAGTGAAACTGCTGACAGTCTTAAAACATGCTTGCATTTTTTTCCTGGATTTGAACTACAAAATATATGGCCAAACCAAAAATGCAACCATTATTTTATTTAGCATCAACAGTGTTCAAAATGTTTTCCATAGTGATTTTCTGTCTAAATTTTAAGCAGGGACTTATGCTAGACAAGACCTTACATTCCTGTCTTGTTAAGCAGACAGTGAAAGCAAAGATTAAATTGAAAACACAGCTTTGTATTAATGATAGATGACTAGTATTTCTCAGGAGCTGAGCGAAATAAACAAAAGTTCTCAGCTACTGGAAGCTTGGAGTGTATTTCTTTAAATCAGTAAATGTGGAGAATTTACATGCTTAACATGCCACATGTTGCCATCAAAATATTTGTCAGAAATTGATGAATGAAACAAGGAGAATAATGAAGAAAAATGGCAGTATGCATACCCTCCAGAGAACAAAATAAACAATGTAAGTGTTTGGTAAATAAATCCCTGCAGAACTCTTAGAAATGACTTACTGATTAATTGAATCAATCCATCAACCTTTTGTGATGGCATCAATTTGCAGTCCCTTCAATGTTGTTCTTCCATAGCTACTGCTTTAGATACCTTTAAAATGTCAGATATGATATAATACATCCCTATGGAACTATAATAAATTAGCTGGATACTCTAGTGAGATATAATTGGATTATTCTTTTCCTCAGCTCTCATATGTACATGCAAAAATTAATCATATCACCTTTTAACTGTACTCCAAGTTACCTTGTTTCCTGCCCTTCTCTTTTCTTAAAGTTATTTGGCACCCTCTTTTTGATTAATCAAAATTCAACAGCAGAGTGGGAGATCATATTTTTCTTTTCCTTTTTTTTTAAAAAAAAATTATTTGATTGAAATGCTCTCATTTACTTACTTTATTTAACATAGAAACTTTTTGCAGAGAGGAGTGTCTCATTTTCTGTCTTCACAGGTTGTGCCATGCTTGTGCATCCAGTAAGTATCAGAAATTCTAATTTTTGTGTACAGGTTGCCCATTCAAAAAATAAAAGTAGGGCTTTGAATCTTTTGAGAGAAGGAATAGGGAAAGCTAAGAAGAAAAGGGTTGTGTATGGTTTTGTATCTCCAACACAAAATATACTCAGGTAAGAGTTATGTATGTTTGACTGAAAGATATGAGGCAACATTTAGCACAAATGCACATAGATGCTTGAATAATGAGAATCTCATGTAAATGAATGCAATTGCACATACTTACATGTTCTCCTAGGAACAAAGAGTTCACATGCATGCACAGAAACCAGCCATTCAATGTTTGCAAGAGGAAGAAAAAAACCTGAGAGAAATTTGTACAGACTGAAATGTGAATCTGATTCATTCAACATGTTCACAAATACATTTTTTATGAATATTCTTCTAGTCCACCTGTGCCTTTTGTAGCTCTGGATATTTATGACTCTCTTTGTACTCA
Organism: Apus apus; assembly: GCF_020740795.1. Lineage (NCBI taxonomy): Eukaryota > Metazoa > Chordata > Aves > Apodiformes > Apodidae > Apus > Apus apus. The sequence continues at coordinate 38,583,548 of NC_067284.1, forward strand.
CTGAACTATACAGCTTTAGCAAATGTGATTGCACATCTGAAAATTATTCCTGCTAGGGCTTTCCTGTACCTCACAGCTTCTGTTAACACTGCCAACCTTTACCATTACATTCAGTCTCACTATGTCTGGGGGCTTTGGAGGGCATACATAACCTTTGTGCTTCTTCTTCTTCCAGTTTTGCACATATCCACAGTGACACCATCCTCCATTCCTATAATACTGTCCTTATGTGAGGGAAACAATGGGTGTGACAAAGAGCAGTACGTAATCTGGGGAGGGTATTTGGGTTTGTGTTTAGACAGAGGTAGAATGGGAGAGAAAGATGGTGACAGGAGAAATAAATTAAATTAATATGAAATAAGGGTAACTAGAACATGTGTGGCAGAACAATAGGCTGCCGAAGAGCACAAATTGAATATGAACAGACTTCTTCATGTTTAACTCCATATAACCTACTTCCCAGCAGAACAAAGGCAAAGCTAGGAAACTGCTTAGGTAGACAGATACCAGCAAAGAACTTAATCCACTGGTGAATGAAGAGGTCTGGCTTTTGTGCAGGAGATTAATTTTTAGTCAGAGATGACCACAAGCAATTTTTTTTAAATTTTTTTTTTAAATTTTCAGATTTTACAGTGCTCCTGTCTATCAAAAATAATAATCCCAAGGCATTTGGAAGGCCCAAGAGCTAAGTCTTTTGCTCATTCTGTGATTCTGTAATTCTGTGATTCTATGATCTTTGCAGAAAACTCGGTAGAATTGGGTTAATGGTTGGTAGAGTTAGGTTATGGTTGGACTCGATGATCTTAAAGGTCTTTTCCAACCAGAATGATTCTGTGATTCAGAATTCAGAAGACATTAGTAAAAGTCATTATCTGTCTCAGCTGGTTTCTGAGAGATAAAGCAAACACACATTTTAAAAGACCCTTCTCATGTACATATGGAGACGTGTAATGAATGCCTGTATGATGTTGTTTAAATCTCCATATTTGGTACAATGTTTTTCTTTCTACCTCACTCACAACTCCAAAGATCTTAACTCCAACTGGCTGCAATTGACCCTCTTGGTGAAGGTCTAAATAGAAGGACTTGTCAGGACATGAGACCAAACAGGGTTGATTTTTCCAGCCCGTGACTGGGGATGAAGCGTATTAATGACTGCAGGAAGGAAACATCTTTTACTGACTCATTCTGTGTTATGTCACTTCTATACGTGAATGAGTAATTGGAATCTAAAGGGCAGTTTCTTTTATGCGTGGTAATTACACTTAATATTGCACATAGTTTGTATGAGACTGCTTAGCATAACAACTGTCTACATCTTTCTCCAAGGAGGACTGGACACAGTGCTGTCTGCAGTGTTTCTATGCATCAGTTCTTCAATAAAACCTGGCTCACCTTTAGTGTCTGTTGCCAATCCACATGCACTAAAAAAACCTCTAGATTTAGATCAGCTAGAAAAGAAACTCAAAAAGTCTATCAATTTCATCTCAGCTATATTGAAGAGACTCATCAGTAGAAACAAAGCAAGCAATATAGACACATAGTCTATTCATGGGGCTTTCCACCTTTGTGAGAAAAATACTCATCCTCTGGGTAACTGCATTTAAAAAAAAACAGGGGGCTGGAAAGAAAAATATTCCAAACTGAAAAGATTTATGCTATGTGGAGTTTTGCTTTGCCTATTGTCGCTGTACTTAAATGGAGAATGAGAGTGCAAATGATCAAAACCTTCAGACACTGAGTTAATAGCCACTTCTGTCCAGAGACATGTAGGAATCAATATGTACTGCAGTACCCTTCGTCAAAATGCTGTCTGGCAGTTGAGTATTGCAACCAGTGCTTAAATTAAGGAAGTGGAGCACAAACCTTTCCTCCTTATCTGACTGAAAAGTATCACTTGAAATACAATTATGGCATAAAAATTCCTAATGCCAATAAATAATTAACTCTCCTTCTGAGGAACAGTCTTAGGAGAGCACGACCAAGTATCTCAAAATGTGTACTGTTGTGCTCTGCCTTTATTAAATGACCTCAGGCAAGCTGTCAATGTATGTGAGCTCTGTGAAGATGTTGCCTAAGATAGGATTTAATCTTTTCAGTGTAGGGACAATGGACAGCATATAAAAGAATATTAATGCAGTGGAAATATCCATGTTACATATTTCCCTCTTAAGAACAATTACTTTTGCAACACTCAACAGTGTTGGCAACTATAAATCCACCATAGGCTTAAAATTCCTGATGAGTAGGCAAAAACCCCCACCATTTTCTGAGTGATGAGTGTATTGCAGTCAGCCTTGTAAAAGAAACCTTTTAGTGTCAGTGATAATGAAAATACCTGCTACCTATAACAGAATAAAATGGTGTCACGACCTGGCAATTTCTATTCAGTGCTGTCACATCCATGCACTGCACAGATCGGGATTGTCATCATGTAAATGTAATAGGATTCTTTGTCCTGCATTGATACTCAGTTGGGAACCATAATTCTAAGTTTCCGATAAGTTGTGAATAGCAGCAGGGGGCCATGAATAGCTTGGAAACCTATATTTTTTCCTTTTATTTTTTTTTTTTAAATGCAAATTACACTAGTAAGTCAAAAAAATCACTTCTGTTAAAAATACATTCAGAATTAACAAATGCAAAAAAGAAAAGAAAAAAAAGACACATTTGGATTGTATCTCTTGCCTTCTGAATATTTAAGTTTATAACAAAAGCCCAGCCTAGAAAAATAACATTCTTTACTGGATTTTGAGGAGGATACAGCTGTACAAGTCAAAAATGTCACCCAGATATTCTCACATTGCTGTGCTCTAAACTGCTTCCAGAAGAGATCTGTCCACTAATAATTTAGTTTAATAGTCAACAGTCCTAATTTCTTTTTAATGGTGGTGCTCTAACTGCAACTTAAGCAGGGTTATGAATACCAGCTTCCTATAGGTAGGTACGTATATATATATATATATATGTATACTGTGTGTATGTGAGTGTATGTCTACTCTATATGTAATATATGAATATGCATGTATATTGTAATAATTAGTCATGTGCTTCCTATTTGCTAAGCACTTTACAAACATTAACAATCCAGACCTCACAAAAAGCCTGTGAGGCACGTATTATTACAATTTTAAAGGTGGGAAGACTAAGACACAGAGAAATTAAGGCCAATATATTCTAAATTAAAATTAGGCCTTAAAACTACATGTAGACACTTCATTAAATTGTCTAACTTCTAAAATTGCTAAGTACCAGTAGCTATCATTCTGTGGGAGACCACTGAAGGATATGGAATATTATCTTCTGAAAACTGGGTTACTGCTTAGATGCCTAAACTGGTTTCTTTTCACATTCAAAGACTATTTTATAGAAATATGATTTTGATTAACTGTATCACAGGGAAAGCTAAAATACCCTGTTACAACATTTCCATTCCAGTTGAACCTCTACATTGTGTTTAATATTATACAGCTGCTATATTTGACACTACATACAAGTAGAAACATTTGACATTTTTCAAGTTATGGGCAATTTCAAGCTGGCACTTGGAAGTTGCATGATTTTCCAGGGACTGAAAAGCAGCTCTACCCAGAATAAACACAGAATTTCAGGAACTCAAGTATGAAAAATTAAATTTGAGATCCAAATCAGTAATGTATGACTCTATGGGATAAGGCCTAGGGGACATGCCCAATTCATGCAGGAAGTCCCCTACCTAGCATCATCTGAGGCTGGAGCCCTTGGTCTTGAGCATCAGATGCTTCCTGGATTATGCAGCTCCTGTCAATAGTTGTTCCTGTGTATTTTATATACATAGACACACACACACACTTACATATATATATATATATTTGTAATTCTCACTGAATAAATGTACTTTTAGTTCCTGAACATGTCCTGTATCTTGTTTTCACTGGTGAATGCCTGTTCCTCTGTCATTGTCCAGAGTTGTTGCTTCTGACACTGTACATCCATGCAGACACAGCAAAGGGCACTGGTTTGTACAGGGATGGATGAGTGGTGTGAGCACAAGCCTTGGAAGCTTGGGAGCCGTGTGGGCACCAGGGTTTGGCCAGCCAGGGAAAGGGAGATGCTCAGGGTAGCTCCAGCCTTTCCTGGCACTGAAATTCCCTCTTGCCCTCAAAAGCTACCTGACCACCTCAGGCGTGGAAGATGTGTGCATTTGCCTATGCAAGGTCTGAGCAAAGAAACAATGACAATCCAAGTTCCTGAAAAGCCTGAGCAAATTATTGTTTTTTTCCTAATATAAGCCACCTAAGTGCTTGAAAATACAGATCAGATATAGAACAAAACGTGTTCCTAGGAGTTCAGAGTATTTCGTATACACATTGACCTACTAGCAAAATTCCCAAAGGCATCTTGGTGCCAACTACGTAACAGCACAGGGTTTTTTTTCAGCCACAATAATACAGGAAGATAAAATACACATTCTAACACACAACAGATCCCCCAAATATACCACAAAAAGGTCTTCAATATATCTCCAACTCAACTAGTCCCTCCCTGCCCTCCCCAGCTGAAACAAAAAAATAAAATATATGGATCCCTTATGGTGCAATTAGAAAAAAAAATGCTCACTTACAGAGAATTTTCAGTTGAAATTAGATATAAAAGAGTAAATGTAGCTAGTACATATTCAGTTGGCCTTTGTTGATAGAAATCTGCAGATGTCTCTGTAGTTAGTAAAAGACATTTAGAGATAGCTATAAAAGCACCTACAGTGCGATAAATAAAAGCAGCGGGATTAAGAAGCACTGTTTCTGCTGCTTATTTCCAGTAGGTTCAATTATTAGTCTGTTACCCCTTTCCCCTCCCAAAATGTTTTTTATTTTTCCTTTTTTTTTCTTTTTTTTTTTTTTTTTCCTTTTTTTAACCATTATAAACTGTTTCTTGACCACTGTGGAGCCTCAAGAGTAAAGCACTTCTCAGACAGCTGGCAGTTTTCTACTTGGTCGCTCTGGAGCCATGGAGCAACAGAGCCTTATTCCCTGACAATGAAAACAAAACCAAACCAAACAGGAGAAACCACTGACTTAGAAATCGTTCAGAATTAACAGCAGCATGTTGAGCCTAAAGGACGTTACTTCAGAAAGCTTGCACGGGGTTTCTCTGATGTGCAACGCAGTTGGGTTAAGGCAAGTATGAACTGTACAGCCTTCAGGGCAAACAACGCGCTGGCTATTGACTTCTGCTGCAAGGTCATCCTGGTATTTTTAGTGTTGCCTTGACTAAGGAGACTCGCTGCGGCCAGGAATGTGGAGGGGGCTCCGAAAGCACCGAAAGGGCTGGGTTCGTGTCTTAATCCAGATGGGCCGTTCTGGCGGTGTCCGGGGTAGGGAAGAGCCAGAAGATGGCACCAACGCCTCAGTTCTAGCTCTCCGGTGCCGGGAGGCAGGAGGTCCAAGGTGGCGGTCCGGGGCATTTCCCTTAGTGCCTGTTAGAAAGAGGGCTGAAGATGTCCGTTGTTTTTTGTCTCACTGTTCAATCAGCTTTTATACTTTTTTTTTTTTAGCACAAAAACTGGATTATTTTTTTTCTCTTTGAAGAACCAGGAGGCCATCCTGAAATTTGATATCATGTTTATTTGACAGGTCCTCCAGCCCACATTGCGTAGTCCCCATGTTTACTTTGACCTAGGGGAAAGAAAAAGAATGATACTTATAATCTACTACCTATCTGATCACTGCCCTGCTGTTCTGGTGCCCTTTTGCAAGCAAGTGAAAGCCACCAACAAGTAACAGTTCAGCTACACCTGGGATGAAGATGACAGAAAGAAAAAGTGTTTGCTCAGATGTTTGCTTAGCTCTCTCTGGAACACAGTTAGAGAATTCAGCACAGGTTTCCTCACCATTCTAGTGAGGAGTGATATTTACTTATAGCATTAACTGTATATCCATGGGTCAACTGGAAGATGACCTGATCTATAATAATCCATCAGAAATGTAACTACCTTTTTAAAAGCAAGAAGTGATTCAGTATGAAGACAGAAGGGCTGAGTCCCAGGTGATGTCAGCCCTGGAAAGCAACCCAGGGCTCACTTGCAAAGTACAGTGCATGAGCAAGTGGCACAGCCCTGTACACCTGAACAGTGTTGTCCCCAACCCGTGTTTTGTAACTCCAGTTAGTTAACTTTCAGTATAAAACATACAAGATGTTGTTGGTTGCTATACAAGGCTTAGCTGGCAGTTTGTTCAAATGAAATATTGCCCATAAGGTCTCTAAGGGCAACATTTTATGCAGATTTGTGCTGCATGAACCTACTAAGTGTCATGGGGGTTATATATATATATATATATATTTGTGTGTGTGTATGTGCATGTCTTGCTTATGTTTCATTTACACTTCATTTATTCTTCAAGTGAAGAGTAAAGTAAGCATCTGTGTGTCCAGTTATCTAGACAAATACATACAGTCTTAGGCTAGGAGACCATGAACAGCCTAATGCACATGTAAATACAGTAGATGAAGATGGAACTAAGTACTAAGGAAAATACATTAATACTTCCTACACTCCCTCAGTCATTGACTCAAAATGCCCCTAACATTTGGTGAAAGGGAGGATCCCATAAGCTAGAAACTATTGTACATGTCCTCTAGTGAAAAGCAGTGCCCACAAACAGTCCTGTGTAGCAATATATACATAAGTGGCTGTGTACATATACATATATATGTACATATATACATACATATATATATATATATATACAGACACGCATATATACACACATATACAGAAAGGGGTCTGTGTGCATGTTTCTATGCATACATATATTAATTGTGTATCTATATATCTATGTAATGTAAAGAGTTTTAGACTTCACAGAATACAAAGGAAAGCAAGCTTCACTTTGGGGCTGAACTGCTTTTGTGCAATTTCTCCAGTGCATTAGGCATCAGCATCAGACATGCATGCTTTTTCTTTGTTTCACTTTTTTTTTTTTTTTTTAAGCAAACAAGTATATTGTGAAAAAATAAAAATCTCTTCCCCCTCCTTCCTTCCTCCTGTTTTTAGAATAGTGACCATGCAGTGCAGACTTGTTCCACAACTATAACTGTGTTTTTTCATGTGCAGCAGAATCAATGCCATGGAGCGTTTAGTCACCTTCCCTGGTCACCTCCCAAGAGCAGAATTTTCTCTTGACAATTAATTTCCACCATCTTATTGTGTTCTTGTCCCATTGTCTGGAAATGATCACTGGCATCTCCTGCACAGAATGCCAGGAAGCTGCTTTTTAGGACATCAGCTGTGGCCACGCTGCAAGGAGGTATATGAGCACCAGTTGTGTCCCATTCTGTTTAAAAAGCATACTCATTTTCAAGGGACTGTCTAGGCTTCTTAGCTTGTACAGCATAAAGAACACTGTTGGCACTTAAATAAGAAAAAAGCCATTTATAAAAGGTAGATAGATAAATGTCGTTGTAAGAATTCTCCCCCCAAACACCAGTGTTTTATTTAAAACGTTACTTTAAATTGATTAAATTTTCTCCTTAAAATAAGGTGATTAAATTAAATGTGAAGTTGAGAGATTATAAAGAGAGTGTGGTTGGAATTCAAAGCATAATATATAGAGAAAACACAATGAGCCCGAATCAAATAATTCTACATTACATAAGTAAACAGTAGCCAGAGATAGTCACCTCAATTCACTATCTATAGATAACACTTCCTTTTCATAAATCAAGATTTTTTATTCCAAAAGTATCCTGTGCATTTATGGTAGTCTTGAACAACTGACAAAATTCCACACAAATGTACTCTGTGTGTCTAAAATTAGCCCAAATGTTGTTATGTATGTTCTTCAAATGTAGAGCTTGACTGAAAACATGAATAAAAAGTAGTAAATCTTCAGTTGAAAAAGTCCTGAGACAACAAAAATGTAAACATGCAGAGCCTGAGTAAATCAGTATAATTATTTAATTGCATGTGTAAGTTTGTGTAGGTTCAGTATAACTTCCAAATTAATAAAATTAAGTGCTAGGTTTAGCACACAGGAGGAAACTGGTTGCAAAACAGTGTGTCTTAACAGTTAGCAATTACTAAACCCAGCATTCCTTCAGGATAATAATTAAACTGAGCATATATAACACAGCTAAAATTGATTTAAATCACTCGGATGTAAATCTGTCTGGCTTGATTTAAACTAAAAGATTGTGTTGATTGAGTTCTGTCATCTTAATCCATTGAATCATGTCAGCAAGGATTATCTGGATGATGACAGAGAGCTACCACAGAACTCTGTAAGTCTTTAAGATTTGTACTATTTTTTTGTAGAAGAGTTGATCTGGTAAATAAACTGGGGGTTCTCTGTGCTTATTACTGAAATACATGTATTTTTTCAGAACTTGCATTACCATTAGAAACTGATACTGTTTTGGTAAGCTCTTCAAAGATGAGGCCATATGTTCTTCACTTTTGTAAAATGCCTAGCACACTTACATATGTACTGGCACACAACAGACAACAAAAAGCGGTGCTATTGTGTCTTTGGAAATACTTAGTAACCAGATGATTTAAAGGCAATTACCTCTTATTTCTCTCATGAACCCAGGACAACTAGCTATTTTTATATTTTCTTGATCTTCCGCAGAAATTAAACAGGATGATTATTAATATATCCTCCACTGCCTATGGATTCAAAGACATTTTGTGCAGATAATAACATTGTGGAAGTGGTCAAATGAATACAGCTACATGGATACATGTGGGTGTAGTTCTATTCTGGATGGATACGATTATACCTTGGACAGTGGTGAGAGTAGGGCAATGGACTCCATAAAGCAGAAGGTCTATTTTGTCCTGCTCTGCACTGTACTGTTCTGTTCTAATCTATGCTGTCCCATGTCATCTTGTGCCATCCTCTCCTCTCCTCTCCTCTCCTCTCCTCTCCTCTCCTCTCCTCTCCTCTCCTCTCCTCTCCTCTCCTCTCCTCTCCTCTCCTCTCCTCTCCTCAGATGCCAAACATTGTGAAGCGCAGGTGACATTGACTAGAGAGTAATGTAAAGTCCTGTGTTTTTTTTCCCCCCCCCGCTGAAATACTATGGAGGCTAACACTGATGTTCTTTGGTGAACAAGATCCTGAGGGAACCAAACCTTTCCTCTCAACAAATAAAGCTTTAAAGCACCGAGTATGGCCTGCTGTTATCTAATCTTATGTGGGGTGAGAAGACAGGCCATTCTCCACATTAATATATCAGTGTGTTTTGATTTTCAGTACTTAATATTGCTGTAAATAGTGTTACAAGGAGATCAAGCTCTGTCTTGATTAATTTGAGATTCAGATTTGTCACTGTTACCTAATGGTCTGCCTACACTTACAGAATGACTGTGGTGTGAATACATATGCATGTGCTCCTGGTGCACTTCAGCTGTAAATAACGGAGAGGTATTACTAAATGCTATAAAAGCCTCTAAAGGACAGAGTGTAGCAATTCTAAAGAACCTTGTCAGATACTAAATAGTCAGAGGGAAACACAAAGTGTCTTTGTGACTGAGAATGTGGAAATACTTTAGTGGGCTGATTGGGCAAAATGTCAGCTGACACACTGATTTCTGTCTCTCAGTCAAGACAGCAAAATCCCCTACACTCCAGTGAGAATGCAGCATTTAAATAAGGCAGAACACAGTTTATATGGATTAATCATATATCTCTCTGTCTCAGCTACAAGCTTTGAAATATTGCCTCCTTTTCCACAGGTCTAGCTTTCCTTCCAGTCAGTATGAAGATGCTCAGTAAATGCAATCTGCTGTTCCAGAAGAAACACTGAGAACATAAAGAGAATGGGATAATATCTCAGCTAGAGGGCTCCATATGTTGATGACAAGGTATGGTGTACTGAGAAAGAAATAGGATTAGAATTGTTCTAAGTACTTATGAGCCACACATAATAGTAGAAAGGAAATCACATTTTCTAAATGCATAGCACTATGCCAAAAGTGCAGGTGAAAAATCTTTACTTGAGCACAGACAGATGGGAAGCTGAAGTTAAGATGGCATTGGAGATATGCACTATTGTAATTTGAGATTATTGAAAAGCTCCTAGCAAAGCTCCCAAAGGGCCCAATCCTAAGCACTACCGCAGAATTGATTGCACCACTAATAAAGGAGTAAATGCCAATTCCTGCAAAAATCCACTAATCCATTAGAAGACTTACTTCCACTAATCAGAAGACATAAAATTACATTCAAGGGAGAACAGAAGTTTATGTTGGGATGGGTATTGTTTGCCTGTATTCGGTTCTTTCCCTCAAAAGAAATGCTTAGAAGAGAAACAAAGGAAAAAAGTAAATGTTGCCACTTTGTGAGGTGTTCTCTGCTGTAGTTTTACTGTGTAGGCCAGTGATGGGAAATAAAAAACATATCTGAAGGCTGCAGAGTGAGGTAAGATTTATCTGGGCAGTAAGGACTGTTCAGAATTGCAGTTGGCATCTGTACAAGAAATATTTGGAGATCATTATTCCGGAACTATGTCCATGGTTGGGTGTTAGGTCTATTTGTGAATGTACTCCAGTTGTGTGTATATGGTGAGGTTCAGCTACCTATTTAATCCCTAAATATATCAAGCTGCACTTCTAGGCAGTGGACGGAGCTGTCACTCCCACAAGTTAGGTAGAATGCTGTCATCTATTCCAACCAGTTTTCAAAGCTGTATGTTGTTACCCTTGGGGTTGTTTGTTTTGTTTTGTTTTGTTTTTTCTCAATATGGAGACTGGAAATGAGGTGCAGAAGTGCCTTAGTGAACAGATGTGCTGGTAAGACAAATGCTAAATACATCTACTAAATTAGCAAGTTGCTGATCTTTTGATAAAATGTAATAAAACCCACATTTTTGCAGCCAAGTTTTGTCAGATTTGACTATTTTGTTATTAAACTGTATTATCATTGCCTTTGAGTGGAAACTGCTTGAATGAAAATGGGGGAAAATCAGGTGAGAGATGGATGTTATTTAAACAACTGTGACACATGTATCCTGCATAAGAAATCATTATAATTCAACAGAAGAGTAATGTTGGTGCTTAAGTGGAGCATGAATTCAGTCTCTCAAAAAAGACTTCTGCCTATTTTGAATTTTTAAGTCACGTCATCTTTCAGCTTAATGATCCTTCAATATCAGCCTGCCATTCTGCAGAGTATCTCAGAAGTTAAGTACTTACATATACATGGGCTGTAGTTGTAAATGAGATGTCTTCTGTGGACCTTGATAGCCATAAGAGTCAAATCCACCTATGAAATCAACTGAAAGAGGAAAATTGCTTTCATTAGCAACAGCTTTTCGGTGGTGATAGGCATTATCATTCAAGAATCACCCAGCACACAAATTATTTTTGATGGACCACCTAATAATCTGTTAAAATTAGACTAGCTAATTGTGGAGATGCTGAAAAAGGGTAAAACAAAACAAAAAAAAAACCAAACAAAAAAAAAAAGAAAAAAGAAGAGAACAGATAAATCCCTTCTAAAATTTGAAAATCAAATTTATTTTAAAATTGCAGAAAGAAAATGAAGGATTTATAACTGCCACCTCTCTATCAGAAATAGCCACACATCCCTCTTTTTAAAGTAGACCACATCACCGAAGTACAAAGCAACATGCTATTCAGATAGTACAAATGCTGAAAACCATTTATTGGCATGAATGCATTGCTCCTGACTGTGATTACTGTGGCTGGCTTGCTGTCATACTGTGGTTCAGTGATGTAGAGGAGAGAGCACATTGATCCAACTCTGACTGGGAGACAGAAGTTTCTCTGACTCCTTTCTTTGACATTTGGGTTGAAATGCAGGAACACAGGGTTGGAACAATTTATCTGAGCTTCAGAGATGATGCTTCACAGACCTAAGGAAACCAGTTTTTCTCTCAAGGCGCTGGAGGTCTGCAGGAATGTTGTAGGGTGCGAGTTATTTATTAATGTGCACCAGACAGTTCACGATGGGCTTCTCATGTTTATTTTAAACAATTTCCAGGATAATTCAGTCTCATCTGAGCCTGAGACCCCTGCTTCTGTGCTATAACACTTTCTTTACACAGTTAAAAGGACACTCTTTTCTTCCTTTGTACCAAGAGACCAAACTGTTGGCATTTGAGGGTTACTTGCGGGCAGCTCTCATCCCTGAAATATTGTCTCTTACATAGTAGATGTCAATTTGACTTTATTTTGATAGAAAAGGGCCAAAGAGTTCACTTACAGAAGTGCATTTTTAAAAGGTCTGGGCACTGCTATTGACAGACTGGCTCTACGTACATTAAAAGAAAACAAACAAACAAACAAAAACAAAAAGAAAAGAAAAGAAAAGAAAAGAAAAGAAAAGAAAAGAAAAGAAAAGAAAAGAAGTGAAGGTTCTTTGATGGAGGATGGTTTCTTGTGGATCTAAAATCCAGTAACATTCACATAAAAATCACAAAACATAAATTTATAAACCTTGGTTTGAGACCATTTAAACTGGTAGGAGCCAGTGAAACTTGCACTTGTGAGGTTATTTTATACTACAGTACCCTTCCGTGTGTGCCAAATTTATCAATGCAATCCAGCTCATTCCAGATATGTCATAAAATCAAATTCTTGTACCTTTTGCCTTTTGCCTTGCAAGTACCACCATTTACTCTGAAAATAAGAAGCTAGGAAAATACTAGGTTGGAAAGGTAAAGAGTGTCTCCATTGTAACACAGACATGTTGAACCTGTCAGCCACCTTCTTTCCTGGCAAGAATAGCCCTTGCAGCAATAATTTAGCTGATTCTCTGCTCTGTGGCAGCATTACATATGCTCCTAGCCCAGAATGATGCTTTACTAAATTAATCCTGGACACCTCTAATGAAGGAGGTTCTATAGACTCTCTGTGTTGCCTTTCTCTCCATCAAACTTCCTAATGTCTAATTTAAATGTAATTTCCTGCAAATTAATTACTTTTCTACATTTTGGCCTTTTCTCCCTACGGATATGAAGACAAATGAACCTTTTTTTTTTCTTTCATAACTACTTTTAAGCATTTTCAGAAAGTATTTTCATGCTATCCATCTTTTCCAGATCTAAGCGTAGGTTATTTTGTTGTTTTTCTTACAGTGTTGTGCACAAATCAGGACTAGCTAGAACAACAGCCATGTAGACCTGTACGTTACTTGGAGTAACACTATGGGGTTTTTTTCCTTCTTCCTTTTTTCAATAGCATCATAAAAACACTTAATAACCAGATCTTTATTTTTATGTTTTGACACTAACTGTAGTCTAGACAAGTAGTCCATATTTTGTCTGGAGATGATTGATTCTTCCCCACAGGAATTCTTTTGCAAATGTCTGTTTTAAATCTGATCTTCTTGATTTCAAACCACTTCTCAAGATCATTTTGACTTCTAACCCTGTATTCACAAGTGCTGATACCCCTCCCAATCTGGTTTCATCTGAAATTTTTGCAAATGTTCTCTCGTCTATCATCTCCTCTAGCTGTTAACAAAAATAATGAGAATAATTTTTTTGCCTAACTGTGGTCCCAGTGGGACCCCATCTGAAATGTCATTCCAGCTGATGGATAACTTAATGTCAAATAGAGATTTAAACAATTTTGCACACAATCTATGATGACTGCATCTGGATAGTTTTTTCCCTGGCCTGCTTACAAATCTTTCATAGGGTCAAAAATCTCACTAAAATCAAGAAAAATGCAATTTGTTGCTTCCTGCTTATTCACTGTCTATAACCACCTGAATAACTTTAGTAAAATGTGATTGTGTCTTTGGAAGCATACTGCTCATAGGCACAGAATGAAGAATTCACTATAGGAATATTGTTGAGTAAAGTGCTAGGCTGGAAGGAAATAAAAATCTTATTCAAATACAAAGATTGCAGCAAAAAAGAATGGACATATCTTAGCTATGGTTTGTTGTTCTTTTGCACAGTTTTCTGGTTTTGTTGTGGTTTTTTGTTTGTTTGGTTTGGTTTTTTGTGTGTTTGTTGTCTTTTTTGTTGTTGTTGTTGTTGTTTTTTTTCCATTCTTGACCTCTGACAACACAAGTCAGGATATATCTGTGTGGAACTGAGTGAATGTCTCACTGGTGTCAACCTATGTCACTTTATGGATGTTGCTCATATGCATTGGTCTGGCTTTGCATTTCTTGTGTACTTCCCAAGACCCCTAAACCAATCTGTAAGCTATTATGAGAAGGCTGCAGGCCTAGATACTCTTGTTTTGTAGTCATGGGGCAAAAGGTCTTAAAAGTGATTTTTAGGGTTGCTCTTAGCAAACTAAACCAACATACTGAGGAAAATATTTGAGTTAAATGAGTTTGTGTGGGCATGAGAGAGATACATGCTGAGTATCTCTGCACATTTGTATTTGCCCTGTTGCAGAGAATAAACACAGAGTGTCAAAAAGCCAGAGTGTCAAGTGACAAACAAGGCAAGCTTGTAGAGACATTTCTGTGTTCAAGTTCCCAAAGGATGATAGGGCAGAGAGTAGTATTGTAGCCTTGTTGCAGGCATACAATGGCTTGTTACACACATCAACAAACTTTGCAAGACAGGTAAAGGTACGTAATAGAAAGTGAACTCCAATACAAAAGGATTTCAGAGATTTCTTTTCAGCAAGTTTTCTTGATGGTGGCAGTTTCTCAGCACTGCAAAGCCTGCTATGTCCAGACTGTGCTAAAAGCTCCCCGTGGACTCTGAGCTAGTTTCTTATAGCATGCAAAAGGCTGCCCTTTCTGCAGGCATTTTATCCTGGCAGTGCCTGAAAGGTCACTAAAAGTGTTGTGCAACTGATACATTCCTGGCAACAGTTACATGAGATGAATAAAACAAGGCTCATTAGCTGAATTGCCACAAAGGCTTCCATCCTTAACCTCATCCATCAAACACATTTTTGACCATTCTATTTTACATTCATCTTGCATGTAATTTTTATCAGAAGTGGCTCTTTTGTCACTTCTTGCTTTAGTAAAAACACACATGCATATGCAAACACAGAATCCCTTTCCTTTGAAATGCTGGGTGCTGAGATGATTATTTTCCTGGCTGGACTTGAATAGGATAATAACAGTAATATTTATTTGTAAAATGTGTCACAAGAAATTCAGCCAGTGTGTTTTCTTCCTTTGTGGGTGTTAAGGGGCTTGTCAGGCATATGGCTGTGGTTACAATTGTAACACAAACAGGACATACAGCTCAAAATAGGGACATATTTTCTATTACTAAGTACCCAGAGGAATGTGAAATTTCATTCTTTGCTCACAGTCCCCACTGTCTCCATTATATATCAGGACAGGATGAGATGCATAAATGGGTTTATAATTTTCATTTCTGGATGCTTGTGGTGTATAGAGGGACCATTAAACTGGGATGCACAAAAAAGATTCCATTAGCATGGATGTACATATGGGAGAAGTGACTCTAGAAAACTAGCAGTGAGAAACAATGAAAATTATTAAATAAACAGAGGGACACAGAGAAAGGAAAGAGTATCTACCTGGAGAAAGCAAAAGGAAAGCTATTGAATAGAAACCAGAAGACTAGATACTATTCTCGTTATAGAAATTTTCCTCTGTAAGAAATAAATACAGAAGCATAACAATTCAGGTCCACAGCTAATATATAGCCTTATAGCTTCAGTGACTTCACTGAAGCATTAATATCTTAGGTTCTGACCCAAAGAGTAATTTTGCCCTTTAAAACTTCTGCTTGTCCCAGTGACAGACTCTTTATCTTGTTTTCTTTATTTTTTCTGCATTTCCCTCCCAATACAAATACATGCAAGTTCCTTTCCTAAAAAAATCAACCCCACCCTTACCCTATTCTCTCTCTTTCCTATTCTCTCTCTTTCATGACAGCTTCAGACACTTCCAAACACTTTCCTCCATTTCTGTGGAATATTTTTCCCCATCTTGTATTCTGTCCCTTGCACACAGCTGGAAAAGCAGTAAGATAATCTCTTCCTATCCAAACTTGTAGACTAGTAAACCGGTGCACACAGTCCTCTCCATCCTCATCCAGCCACCTTTCACAGAGCTGCTGCTCTTTTCTTCCTGAAATCTTTGCCTTCCTGGCCTTTGCCCTCTCCTCTGCAGATGCTCACCTTCCACCTCTCATAACTTCTTTCCTCTCTTGGTGGTTCTACTTCCAGCACACTGCTGGAGTCCCATGAGCAGTAGCCTCTGTCTTTCACTTTTCTCCACCTCCCGTGAATGGGATAGTTGTGCTGCAAAAGGGAATTCTGCTGTTGTTGGCTCTCTGAGGTGTCACAGGGTACCTGGCTTGTGCTCACTCTGCTCCTTTGATGGGAACTGAAATCTCAGCTTCCGTCTGTGATATTTACCCATGGATAATTAAACATTAATTCCAGTTCAGCACAACTAAAACCAGAACTTTTAGCTGCTCCTCCCTTACCTTCTCTGCTACCTCTCATAGGGAATTATGGCACTTACATCCTCAGGTCTGCCTGTCACTTGAAGATATAATTTAGATGACAACTATGGTTTGGGCTGTGCACGATTTAATTTACAAAGATTATTTTTGCATATTGAAGAGGAATACTATTCTGTCTGTTGACACAGCTATAGCATTTAGCTAGGGCTCTCAATGTCAAACACCACAGTTGTTCCTTTTTTTTTTTTTAACTCACCAAGTGTGTAGTTGAGACAAAAGCTGTAAGACTTAATCTTTTTGGCAAGGTTACTCCTCTCTGCATCCTGCTCCTGATTTGATCTTCATATTACATCAAGTAGAAGCTAAATATTTTTATATTTAAAATATTTTGTAGAGATTCCACATCAGTCTCTCCTCCTTCCAGTTCTGAAAGCTTAAACTGGCACCCATTCTGCCAGCTTGATCTTGCAAAATAGATATATACTTGCAAAATTTCCAAGCACTTTCTCTCTTTCTCAGAATGTCTTCACAAACAATTCTGTAATGATTTTCCCTAGAACTCTTCTTTGCTCCATTAGCAAAATTTAGGTTGCCAATGCCCTTACATTCCTGTCTACCACAGTGAATAATATGTGTTCATAGTTTCTTTGGGCTCACTTCCTGCCTGTACCCACCAGTTACCTTTTGTCTGATACATAGAGCGCAAACTTCAAGAAACAGGGTTGGGCTCATGTTAGTACAGTGTTTGGCATCATGGTAGTCCTTAAATATATTAATGAACCTAAAACACTAAAATAATATTCAAAATATACAATTACCCATGAAAAAATGTTATAATTTTAAAAGGGCTAATGTCCAGGAAAGCTCATGTGCGTGTGCACAGGGATGTTTCTTGCACGTGCGTGTCATGACTGAACGTATTTCCCACATGGCATAGCAGAGAAAGAAAATGTGGTGCACATGTGCTACATTTGACTTCTGAGATCTTAAACTCATGTATGTTGTCTCTGAAGGCCAAAGACTTGACGTCCTGGCTTGAGGCCTCGGGGGTGCAGGGATGAAATTCACTACCACAGCAAGGCACTCTACTGCACACGTAGATAGGAGAGAGGAGAGATGGCAAACACACTACAGCTAATAACATCACTGGATGGACTGAAGTGGTGGGGCTGAAGTAAGTATGTGAGGCAAGAGTGAGCTGTGCACAAATGCTTGTAACTCAAAACTGAACACAATCAGAAAAAAATGTAGGGGAGTAAAATTAAACTTGCTTTTAATAACTTTGGAAATGATATATGGGAAAAAATATAAAAGAACATATGGGGACACGCTTGCTCCTGCATCTTTGCCAATATCCTGCTACCTGCCTTGCTGTTTGGTGAAGACAATTCCAAACACTTAAGTGCTGCTGCATGTTTATGCTGTGATCATGGCCGGGTAGTTGCCCCATAACATAGCACACAGGAGGAGGTTTGCTTGAATACAGCCTCAATAAAATTTGTTTACAACGATAATCAAATGTTATTGGTCTTTGTGCAGAATGCACAGTGATGTAGGTTTGCAAAATGGGATAGAGCCAAGCCCTGGCAAAGCAGGGGAAGGAGGAGATCTGCCAATTGGTGAGCCTGTGCCCTTCCTGCCAGCACAAGGGGTTCAGAAACAGCAGAAGGACTTGGGCACTTGGTTTGGTTCTTGTGGTGCAATGAGCTACGCTTCTGTCAAACAGCCAGTAGGTGCCTGTGAGTGCTCTTAGCTCACTCATTTGTAAGGTGAAACTAAAACCTCAGATTTTAAAACCGTAACCTCATGGCATTTCTGAGCCCTGCTATGTCCACAGGAGGAGCAAAGGGAAACTTCTACCCAAATTTCAGTGGACATTCTCAGCTCAGATTCTCAGCCACTGCCACTATTTTCATGCTGTTTACTCTTATTAAAATAAAAATTAGACTGTATGGGTTTTTTTCTTCACAGGAGCTTTTCCTCCAGGTTTTTCTCCTCTTGTCATGTTTCTTGTCGGATAAGGGCTTGCAGCATCTTATTCTGTTTCTGTTGCTGCTGATCACCTGCCTAATTCTTTGATCAGTTGTCCTGAGATAAGACGTAGGATTGGGGAGGTATATAAGTTTGTGAAATCTGATAAGCACCACCTGGTGACACCACTTCTACAGAGGTACTGACAAGGTTCTTGGCCTGATGCTCCCTATTATTAGGGCTGAGCAGGAATGCAGATATTGCATTAAAGATGAGTCCAGCTCATGGTCATACCCAGCAGAAAACACCAGGATGATCCTGAGGGTCCAGAAATTAGAGAAGCTAAAATGAATCTCAGACTCCCAGCTGGAGAAGGGGTCTGGCCAGAGTCAGAGTCTCAGAGCATGGGGCAAGGGAAACTATGCTCTGGAACAAAGCCTCGGCAAGGCAAGGCTGCCCAGCAACAGGAACTGTGTCAAGGATCCAGCATCCAGAGTCATGGCTAAGTAGAAAGGTGTCAGGGTGAAATCAGCCAGGAGTAACCAAACAAGGGCTTAGAGACATGAGCAAGGCTTTGACATCTGCAGGCAGAAAAAGGAACCAGGGATGGGGTAGGTAAGAACGAGAGCCAGGAGCCAGGAGGAAATGGCTGGAGCATACCTGCAGCAATGAGAAATACTGGTCTGATATGGTCAGTGTTGCCTTTTATATCTGATAAATGCAGCAAGCCACCTCCCAATCTTATAGACCTGGAAATAGGGTTGCAGTCAGGTAGGCTGGCACTTGAGCCATGCAAGGCTTTTCCAAGCTTGTAGTGGGGCTTGTCCAGTGCTCAGTAAACAGTCTGTAAAAGACCTCCACTCAGCTATGGGAATATTAATAGTCTGAAGAATGCATTATTTTTCTAAACTTAACAGACCTGGGCACTGATGGATAATAGACATTTGCTTTCAAATTTTCATACTTGAGTATTTAGCAAAAAAAAATATAGCTCTGATATAGTTTTTGACTGACAAATCATCCTAAGAATTACAGAAAATGTGGAGTAGACTGAGTTATCACAGAAGTTATCAAATAAATTGTTAGGAAAAATTATTCTTAGCCAGATCATTGCTAGGGGCAAGCAATAAAGAGAGGAAAAAGAAAAAAGGAGGAAAAAGAAAATGCCTGGAGGCAGTGGCTTTCAAGTGTGACCACCACACTAATAAATTAGAATAAGAGTCATTAGTAGGTGCAACAAAGTGGAGAATTAAGGCCCAAATCTATGAAAGTTAACAATCCAATGCTAATTAAAACCTATCTAGATATTTAAAAGGAAAAGTAATAAGGAAAATTTTAACAGTAGGCATGCTGATAGAAATAATTTAGTACAAAGCTATGACCCAGGCATGTAGGAACCAGAGAGGAGCTCACATTGACTGACTCAGCAAGGAAGACACTAAGAAGCTGTGGGCAGGTGTCCTTTTCAGGGCCACTGGAAATGGTTAATAAGGCAAGTCCACCTGGAGCAGTACATCACTGCTCCCCTCTGACATGTTGCTGCCCTTCAGTCCAGAAGGAGCTAGGCTGGCCAGGACCCACTCTGTCACACCCACTTGTTTTGGCTGAACACTGAGGAGGCAGCCAGCCACTCTCAGAGGCTGGAAAACTGGGGAAGGCGACAGGCAGCCCCTCACAGCCACTTTGGGCTGCTCCTTTGCCTGTCCTCGGTGGGACCAAGCTGTCTCCTCCATCAAGGCCAAGCTGCCCTTTCCCCCATCCACCAGGGTGAAGGAGATGCTCTCTGGGCACAGATTTGGAGGACCTGCTCCCAGAGCCTGCTGTCCACATTAAGCATGGAGTAGCAATGACTGACTCACATCAAAATGAAGTCTTTCACCGGCATCAAAACAAAACATGACAGTCTGCCTGAAACCATTTTCAATGAAATTTTCATCTTGTGGAGCATCCCAGATTATGCTAATTTTTCCTGATTTCAAATATGAGTTTTGTTTATTTTTAAGTGCCAAAACATCTCCATGGTCAGAAGACCACTTCCTATTCAGCTGCAGCAACAACCTGAGCATCTCTTCAAATAATCTGTGGCTTTTGTCAGAACTGTCACTAGTTACTGCCTCATTTCTGCTACCAGTTTAACACAAACATGTGGGACGTTGTTTCATGATCTGGACTTGTTTGTGTTTCTCTCTTCAAACAATTAATTAATGACAAGACTAGTAATATTTTCAAAATGTTTTGGTATGAAATGTATCTTTCTTCATAAAAGATATGTTAACACTTCATTCCCTTTTCACATGTGCAGATCTTTTCCAATTCTTCTGCAACTTGTCTTTCTTGAAAAGATAAATCACAGGTAGTGAATAGTTAAAAAAAATGATGCAGTGTAAGTATATCCCCCTGGCTGTTAGGAGGCATTGATTTTATTAAGCAGTATCCTGTTGTGATGAGCTGCTGGAATGGAAACGTTACTTCCTTCAAGCTTTACATCTTTTTATTTAGACATTTTTTAGACTTGAGGTTGACAATCCCCACAAGAGGCAGTGATGGATGCAAGGGGAGTGGCAGCAAAGACAGTGAGGGAGAAGAGAAATTATCATAGATGGAGCCAGCGCCACCACCATTTTCCCCATGTGATTTTATTTATATATTTGCCTCATACCACAGCCCTGTCTCCTATGGATTCCTTGAACATCAACTTCATTAGTTACAAAGGCAGCAATCCATAACCAATTTTCTTTTCATGTCAAGCATGTTCATGTATAAACCCAGCCCTTTTGTTGGAAACATTTGCAATTAATCCCACAAACAAAGAACATGCAAATCCTACAGTCTACCCTAAGCAACTCACCTGACTCAAGGCCCTGACCACCATTCATTATACACTAAAATGAATTGAAATTCCCATTTTGAGTCTAACCTAATTTTGTAGTGATAATAGGCATGGATTCCCCAAAGGGTTATGTGCATCTAGATAGTAACATCCTAATTTCCTTTCCTGGTAAATGTTTTAAATAAGATTTTAGCACCAAAGGAAATTAACCTTTAAATTAATTGTAATTATAAAATGCCATCACTGATTTTGTCTTCAGACTAATTACTTGCTATTATTTAAACAAACTGCACCTCCTCTGGGCTTTAAGTTTGTTGCTCTCTCTGCAGTGCAGTGCCAAATGATCAAAGACCAGGCTGTGTAACTTCTGCCAAGCCCTGTGACACCTTGGACTGCTCAGGTCCATTTGCATCTCAAATGCAGCTGGTTTCAGTTGTCTTGTCTTCCTGCCATAGGCTTTCCCCCACCACCCCCCCAAACTCCCCTGGTGCTACAGCCTCACACTCGGCAGCACAAACATTTTCAGTCTGTGGTTTCTAACCAGTGAGCACACCTTGTGGGATGCAAAGTGCCTGTGCTCTGCACCAGTGAGAATGAGATGTTCAGCATCAGCCTTCTGCTCTGTGAAAGGTCCCCTCCAAGACAGTACATGACTGGAAATAATGACACAGGAACCAGATATTGGTACATGCAAAAGGTTGATGCTGTACAGGCATCTCAGGGAATTTCCTAAAGGCTCCTGGTGGCACCGTGGCTCTCCAAGACAGCACTCTTTAGGGTGACAAGCATGGAATTTCAAAGGCTTCTCCTTCTCCATGCTTGCATCATCATCCTGACAGCTGAAGACATCCCACTTCCTTCCCTTTGCTTTACTTAGTAATGTAGCAGTCATCACACTAAATGGAAAAAGCTTCTAATTCAGCTGCAGGCTGTAAATTGGAGAGTCCAGCTGAGCAAGAACTTCAAGCAAGTAGCTTCAGCTTTTGTAGCCTGTTCATTGAATTCTCATTCAAGAATGACCTGTTCAACAGCTGGAGAGCAACTGTGTTGTAAACATTGGTTGGTATTTGTTCATACACTTGTTTGATCCTGTGTTCCCTCTGCAGTCTGCCTAAGCTGTCCTTAGTACAAACCAGTACCAACCAGTAAGACCAGTGATTCACCCCTGTTGTGAGAGAGGTGTCTACCACAGATAGGGCAAGTTGCTTTTTGGAGTTCCATCCCTGCCTCCATTGACTGATGACTGCTAGTTTAAACTGCAGGCCTAATTACACAGGGCTCTAGGTATGGGATATGAATATCATTTGCTACCACTTTGTCTTTGTTTTAGAGATTTTTAAGAAGGTGTCACCGTTTGACAGGGAAGGAAGCTGAGGTATTATTTTTCTGTAGTGTCTTGCAAAACAGATTGTGAAAAGCATTTGGCACAGATATAAAGTGATACTTGAGCATATTCTGCACTTCAATAGTGCCTTTCATCTCAGAAGCTCAGTTACAAAGCAACACATCTGTGAGTTTGTCCCAGTCATTATTTCCCATTCTAAATATGGGAAACAGAAGTATATAGAGGTTGAATAATGCACCCAGAGGTAGAAAGCAGCCTGTAACTGAGCTAAAAAAATAAAAGACTTTTCTACCTATCCTAAATATTTGTTAAAATTTCACACCTCTCACAACTAATGAATATAATATCGTCTTTTAAAAGAAAACCTTTGTTAAAAGACAATCTGACTTCCCAAGTCAGGCCGAAAATCCCAGAGTGAATTCTTGTTTGGCACTGAGTTTATTAGCACATAATTGCTGCGTTGTTTTGCTCACCAGTAGATATCCCCTGTCTGGGATATTGTCTTCCTGAACGTTTTCAGTAATTCAACTACAGTCTTGATTTGAGCTTTTAGGGTGTGTAAAATAATTTTAAAGGGTTATCTAGAGTTTACTTCTGTGTGAAACATGCCTAGAAGCTGGGCTCAAGGGAATATGCAGCAAAAAACTATTTAACACAGTTTCAATTTATTTTCCTTTGCAGTTTACCTGGAAACAGTGTCAGGATGAAAGAAGATAGTGTGTGTGCTAGAGTGAGATAGTGCAAAGGTTGTACCTCATGGTACTCAGGGCACAGTCAGATAGGCCATATTTACTCTCCCGTTGACTTGGTATTGTATTATGGTAGGTAAATGCTCTTTCTTCACCCTGTCTGGGTCTGCAAAGGAGCCTTCCGGATTAGGATTTCCCTGTGAGACACAGGCTGAATTGGTGATTCTCTCTGGGCTGGGATTCCTTCCCAGCCAAACTGTGTCTCTAAGAACAAACCAATCCCCTTTCTCTCAACAGAACCTGCAAGGCAAGTGCAGAATTCCCACCTCCATAACCCAGGTTTCTTTTTTTCATTTCTTACAGACAAAAAGCCCCAGGAGGATGCTGCTTTTTTGCTTAGATTCCAGGGTTTTCCACAAAACACCTGTATATTTTTAACATTTTCAAAACTGCATTTAATTTTCTTTTATTAAGTCAGCAACAGCTTATAGCAGAGAGCCAAATTGTTAGTGAGAAAATACACATTAAATGAACATTTTGATGTTATTAAAAATAATGTGCAGTCTTTGAAAAATGCAGCCCTAATACGATTTTGGAAAACAAATGAGGAGCTCCAATAAGTTTACAACCATTGAATGCCTCCAAGTAATGATTGTTGCTGACATTTTCATGGTTTATTTTTAATTGCTGCAGCTAATAATGATAATGAGGGAAGAATGACAGTGGTTTAGGCGTACCAGTGGCAACAGCAAAAGAGAGTGTTGAGTCTGCAGCAGCCCAGCCGGGCACCTGTCCTGCCTCGTCTTTCCCAGATGGAGACCTGAGGTGCTCAAAGCCTTAGAGTTTTTCCTTCTTCTGCAGCCACAGGGAAGAGAATGCAGGAGGGACATCTGGGAGCGACAAACCACTGACAAGAGAAGCCACCCTTGTCTGAGCCTTGCAGATGGGTGGTGCAGTTTGGCTCTTGGTACAATCAGCATTAGAGTGCTGCTTGGGACTGTACCAGGAGGGAAGGCAGCTTCCTCTTTAATCCTTGGTGCAAGACTAACCCAAATCGCACTGTTCTCATGAAAGGCAGTGTAGACCTGTGCTTTGATTTAGGGGGCCTGCGGCTGGATTTATTTGGTGTTTGAGAAATTAAAACCTCTAGACTTGCTGATTCAGCCATAATTATGAGTCTGATTTGATCACTGTATTGTTCCATTATTAATCCTTTAGTGAAGTTAGAACAGGTTAATCTTAGTGAAATGTTTGCTTAATTCTACCCTCGCTCATTTGCTCTCTTAATAAAATCTGCGTAAAGAATGGAGAAATAGTAATTCTTTCAGCTTGTTCCAATTACTCTGAGAGCAAAGCTAATTCAGCTGAAGCAGTTTAAGAGCAACTTGATTGTGTTTCTACAGTTGAGGCTGTCTGCCAACAGAAGATGAGGCACCTTCTCTGCTTTGGAGCAGTGCCAATGTGTTTCTCTGGTTAAAATCTGGAATATACCCACGTCGGTTTCTTGCATGACCTTTTCTCTAGTTTCCTGCCTTGCTGCACACTCCTGCCAGGCTCTTTTGCTCCTCTTCTGGGCTGCTGTTGCATCCACACCCTGCTAGCAAGTGAAATAAATGGAATTGAGTGTATGGGTATTCACCACATATATTGTGAGAAGCAAAAGGTTTTTTCTGTTGGCTCTGTCTCATCAGAAAGGCTTTTTCTACTGACTTTGTCTCATCAGACAGGACTTACGGCTAAATGCCCAATAGCTGTGACCCAGTGTGGTTATTCTTGAGGTCCTCTGTGATTGGTTGTGAGGCATCCCATTTTTACAGGCATGAGTGGTCCTGAAAACCAGAGATCTAAATTTCTGCTGCAATGTCAGTGAATATAGAGGTAGGTAAGAAGTCAGCAGTGTCCCTCTGCTGTTCTTCACAGACCACTTCACAAGATGGAAAAATAGGGCAGTGGTGTGGGAGAGTTAATTTGTGGTGACTGGTTTTACCAGGGGACCTTTTAAAGCTGACACCTTTTCAGCACACAGAGGAATGACCAGCTGCCAAATTGCATGCAAGCAGAAACCCAGCCTCACCCATTACTTGGGTAGGGATGCTAGGCAAGGGTTAGTGGGCAGCAGAGTAAGGTTTTTTTTCTGATATGCTAGAAGTCCAGCAAGTCTGGAGAAGGGAGTACACTGTAGTTGGGAGGAGTGTCTTCATCCCATTGTGCCAAAAGAGATTGCTCCCATAGCAGCATGCAGTGAGGAACTGAAAGTGGAAAAGACTATGGGGAGAGAAGCATAGCTAGCAGATCTAGACCAACCTCAAGATCAAAGACTGGCACATGCAGAAAGACCTAGCAGTGGCTCTGGGACATATTCCACTTTTCCTGAAATCTTTCCTCCTTCACACTCAGTCATCTGCATGAGATGACCCCATCTGTGAAGATAATGAAAAAGTAAGTATCTTCCTCTGGAGCATTCCATAAGGGATCCATACTTCTCAGAGGAGTGCAATGGATGTGTTGCTAAAAGGGAGGGAAAAGGCAAGAAAGCATATCTAAATGGAAATAAAATAATCCAAAATGAAACCTGAGCAGGGAGCATCTGTATGGACTGTAGCCCCTGACTGTCACAGTGAGCAGTCAGAGGTATCATGGTGAATGCCTAAGCAGAGAGAGAACTAGAATCATTCTTACTCTCTGCTAAATGCAGCCTCTCAGGAGAAATGAGAGCTGCTTTAATTTTATGATACCTTGAGGGGTCAAATCTGATCTGAACATTATGACAGTGTTGGGACAAGTCAGTAACAGAAGTTTCCTTCTCCTCTCTCTCTCTTTTTTTTTTTTTTTTTTTTTTTTTTTTCAAGCCATGCTTCCAGATCTCAGCAGAGATGAAGCTGCTGGGCCTGAGCTGGTGCTGGCTCCGTTGTTCTGGGTGGGGCGTTAACTCCGGTACCTTAGGCAGATGCTCACAGATGAGTAAGATGGCTCTTTGGCTGGAAGAGGATCCTGGCTGGAGTATACTAACAAAGTAATAAAAGCCTCAAAATAGGCAAGATGATGGCAAGAAAAGGCTCAAGGAAGCATGACAAGCTGTGGCTCTGAACAATAGGAAACTCGTGCTGCAGTGAGCAGAAAATAATACCATATTGGCTGCAGTGCTCTGCTGCCAGGAATGATGTTTTACAGACCACAGGAGAAATCTCTCAAATGTGCTCTTACTTCTGCACTTGTTTTCTGAGCCAAGTCACAAGTTCCTTCCCTGCCTCTTACTTATATCATGCCCTAAAGCATTGCAGAAGAGCAAAAAAAAGATGTATGCCCTCAGAAGAAGTATAGAATGATATTAAACAGGATTTCATTTTGGGGCAAGGAATCACTCTCTTCCTGCTCTGTGGAGAGTGAATGCACTTAATGGGAGAGTAGGAGAAAGCACATATTACTAGGCCCTTCCCTAAAAAGACAGGACTTATTTGTTACATACACCTGCTCCACACACCTGTCTCAGAGTCTTTTTACTCTTATGCCTTCTTTGCCTTGACAGAAACACAAAGACAACTGAAACAAGCATAGCCAGAAAGACGTCTGAAGTCTGGCTTGATTTTGGCACTAAATCTTCCCTTGATGGCTCACAGTGACACTATATTGCCAATAGATTATAGGTTTGCAGCTATTTCCCATGCAGGAGAGCACACAAAGGAGCACCCTCCAGCCCTAGCAGCACTCTCAATCAAATAAAAACCCTTTAGCTTTCTGTTGTGGAGCTCTCTCTAGGATCCATGTATATTTTATCAAAGTTACCTGCAGTTCTGATACTTGTTTCTAAAGTGCTTTATTATGAATCCCAAGATATACTGTAATGCTGCAGTGGCCCTTTCTAAAAATATCAAGGTTAGAGAAAAAATGAAATGGCTTGACTCCATAGCATGTAGTAAGAGCAAATTCTGCTCAACAGGCTTCTATTGATATAAATAAGCAGAAGAAACACAAACAAATATCTATAGGAAATCCTTTACTCCTTGTAATTGTACCCTGGGAGCTGCAGGAACAAAAAGGAGCTCCAGTTTCACCTCTCATAAATGAAGGTCCTGCAATGATCTAAAGCTATTTTTATTTTTTTTTTTCTTCCAGAAGTGCTTTTACAGGAGAGCAACAGAAGAGCTATACCTTCAGTAACCAATTACTGTGAAGATAGTTTAAACAATCTGGAAAAAGAAAAGGCTTGTATTTGCCAGTTGGGATTTTTGCTTTTTTAATTTTATGTTGCAAGCTAAGGTGCGAGGAGAAAATATTGCAATGATATTTTCAGAAGAAAGGAAAATGTATTTTTAAAGTTGCATTTCACGAGTCTTTTGTCTTTAGGGCATTTGCAAATATTAGATCAAGAAGGATGGACAGAAAGCACATTCTGGCTACAGTATAAGGCATTTAGATTGAAGTCAGCAAGAGCCAGCACAGTGGATGGGTGATTTTGATTTAAAAAAAAAAAAAAAAGAGTCCATTTTGTATGTAATAAAGCTTTAGTACTTACAGCTGTCCTCTTCTTCAGTAATACATTTCACAACATAACAGGCATAGATGAAGCCCGCCAGCTGAAACAAAATGTAATAGCATTAGATGTAAAGCAAATACAATAGAAAAATTAGAGCTGGTTTTAGAAAAAGCAACAACAGAAAGAGATATAACAACATTCACTGGACACTCTTTGATGAGGTAATGATAATTCCTCACAACAGTCTGGTAATTTTATTTGGAAATAGTAGTTCTATTTGCATCATTCTTGAAAAACAAGACTTCAATAAGACTTGCAAAAATTGATCAGAAATATTCCATTATTGAATTGGCTTCTTTTTAGTTATCAAAAACTGAAAAATCAAATGAGTGGTTGGATAGAAGGACCTTTAGCCACTGAAAATGTAAATATTTCAGTCAAAATTAGATTTTTTTATCCAACAAAACCTGACCTGCTAGCAGAACTCAGTTTTTTTAGCAGAACCTTGCCAGGAAGACTGAGGATGAATCCAGTGCACTTCTAAACTGGACTTAAAATGATATTTTATCACTTAAAATTAGGGCTGTGGATTAGTGGGATTTGTTCCTGCATCTGCAATAGCCCCCAAGCCTCAAGATACAACCAGCGCTTTGGATGGGTCTGAATGTGTTTATATGGGCACTTCATGCTGCAGCTGTCAAATTTGTATCTTGTTTTTGCTTTCTTCTCAGCGTATGCCCAGAAATGAATTGTGAACAAAAGCAACAGGATTTAAAGAAAATGAATATCTGGATTGGTTCTTCAGTACCATGGCAGATTGCATATCTTACACTATCACCTGAAAAAAAAAAAACAACGGAATACATGGGAAATATCTCACATGCCATGGGACAAGCATCACATGAGCCTTTTGCTAGTCCCTCCACCAAGTTCTGTCAAGACTGAGAAATGACACCAGAAGGAACAGAACAAATACTGGAGCAGCAGCATGTGCCATGTATTGTGTGCTTTACAAACCTTCCCTTACATGTAAGTCTGGAGACTTTACTGATTGCCATCCGACCCTTTTTCATCCTTTAGCTCATCACTGAAGTTTGCATGGCAGGAAGTCAAAAGAATTCAGGTTGTTTGATCTCTTCATAGTGAAAAATGAGCCATGCTGTCAAAAAGTGTTATTCTGTACAGGTCACCTCACAGAGATCTTTTTATGAGCTATAAACCCAACTGTAGACTTTGGGAACTAGTTCCTTATGTGGATAATGAAATTGCCTAAAGGCTCCAGCCAGAACAGAGCTGTCTGTGCATAGTGCAAAACTCTTAATCTCCAGGTGATGAGGGAGATGATGATCTTCATTTCAGACAAAGTAATCAGTGGGTCAGGTGGTTAAAAGGGGGAAATCAGAGAGAAGACCATGTAATGTTACGAATGTCTGTTAGTGCAGATAGATTTTTTTAACTAATTCAAGGCACACCTACAATCACTGCAGGGTTCTGGGTTCTTAGAGCCCTTAATATTACCTGTATCCATTAAAAACAAACAAATCCATGCTGTTTCCTACTGGCTTCGTACATGAGGCAGTGACTGTGCCTAATTTACTGCACAGATCTTCCTAGTATTTCTGTCAGTTTTCTATGCAGATAGCTCTCCATACCAACAAATGAATGGCATCTTCTAACATCTGTATGGATGAGGCATGGCTAGTGGGAAAAGGAAAAGGCCAGCCCAGAGACATTTCTGATAAGATCAAGACTTGATTTGGAGGCCATGCAGCAGCCAGCATAGATGTTGTCTGCTAACAGCTTAAGTTCCTGTTGGGAGCTCAGGAGCTGCATTACTAAATCACTGATTTTGCTGTCTACTATATATCTACCTCATAGTGGTGCTAGGAAGATTTTACACCTGGGAAAGATGAAATGTTCACTGCTGGACACAAAGAATGTCCTGTACCAAGAACAGTGGCATTCAGCTAATATCAGCATTTCATCTCTGTTTTATTGGATCACTCTTTGGTTTCTTGGCTTCAAGACAAAGGGCTAATTTGCTCCACTGACTTATGCCCTGTATAACCCCATTGACTTCAATGACATTACATGAGCTTTAATTCAGCAACAAATTAGGCCCATAAAGGTTGTTCATAAATGGTTCCATTCTTGGATATGAACCCTGACTCTAATAGTTTATCTGTTCTCTTTTTACAGACCATCAGATCCAAGATAGCTGAATAGTTGCATCTCTAGTAGGACACAGTGCTGGCAAAGTTTTTCTTGCAGTACAGTTCAATAATTTACTATCTGCGAAAACACCACCAGTTCCCATACTATTAACTAAGCTTCTCTCACAAAGCACAGCAGTTTCACAAACTATACTACAGCTGATCTTTTAATTGTATTCAGTTACATCCCTTAAATGTCTAGGGAACTTCTTTGATATAAAAGTAAATCCTGTAACATTTTATCAGATGAGCCTGCTGATTAAAAGTGTGTCTTAAAGCTGGAAGTTGTTCTGTTTTAAATACAAATGGAAGTTTGTTTCCCATGAGATTATCAGAGTTCATAAAATAAACCTTTTCTTCTCCCACATTTATCTAACCCTTTGCTTGGTACCCATAAAAATTTTGGTTTAATTTTAACATCACATGAGTTTATGAGTCTATTAGTCTTCCTCTTTTTTAACCAAGGAATTTATTAGTTCTGATCCAGTGACAGCCATTCAAGATTTATCTTTTAATTGCATCAGCCATAGGGGGCATTCGCTGAGAGCTGATATTTAGAACAGAAAGTGGTAGTTTTTGTTTTGAGGACACTAAGTGGCCTGAGCCCATGGTGACTATAGAGACCCCTGGGCTGGAGACCAGGAACATGCTTCTTCCTCGGTGGACTCATGTTTCCTGTAGGAAGGGTACAGCTCATCTATGTGTGTAGCAGAGATTTCTTGGGGATGAGTCAGCTAAAATTGTTACTGAATTTCCACATGGAAGAAGGGCTTTAAAAAAAAACCTACCACCTTTGTTATAGTGCAAGCTGCTTTTCTTTGACCTTTTTTTTCTATAAGAAAAGCACACTCCCATGTACCTACATAGAGAACAAAATAAATTCTAAACAAAGCTCTCCACTGAACACACTCCTCCCCCCTGGAGAAAATGAGAGAAAAAAATACAAACCCAAATTATAGAGGTTAGTCACATCACTTCGTATTTTTCTGGGAAGCCCTGAAACAGAGCAGTGCTGAGTGCAGTATGCAACTTAAACACACAGAGCAGAGTTCTCCTTATTCAGTATCTCAGGAAGTTTTTTGTTTTAGGAAGGGAAGGAATCCTCAGAGATAAAGAAGAGAAAGAGTTTGACTGTCTTAGAAAATTGGTTTAAAACTAGAGAAGCTATATTGAAAACCCATGTTCCTTTTCATATCCTCACCCCCTTCATACATTTTCATTAACTGAGCTTTCTTTCACAAACCATGTAGCAATAAAAAAAAAAAAAAAATTAAAAAAACCCAAAACAGGTGCAATGAAGAGAAGATGGGATCTGGATCCCACATCCATCCAGATTAGGTGTCTACATCTGTCCTATTCACATTTTAATGCTGTAGTATAGGTCTCTAGAGGAGAAGGACCAATTAACGACACTCTGGCTTATTTATACGTGTAGTGATTATTGCCTGCATGTTTTTATGAACGTCATTTTCTGAAGCTTGAAAAAATCTGCCCTTTCCAACTTTCCCTGATGTGCCTATACCAGAGTATGAATTAAAGTTGCTCTTCTAAAAGTGACACATTGCCCATTCCTGCACCACGGCCCTGGCAGTTATTTAGATGGCATCTGATGACCATTTTTATTTACAATGACTTCAAACACTTTAAATTTTTTTTTTTTCATCTAAAAACATCTTCATAAACACATTTCTTCTGCCAAGAAAAAAAATGAGGTTGAGCAAAGACCTAAAATAAACCAGCAATATAGCAGAATTACTGAAGGTTTGGCAATGAGATTACTTATGGAATTAAGTTAATGCATCTTAATGCCTTATTATAGCCCTATAAGGCAAACAAAAACATTGACAGAATATTCCCTACCCAAGTCAACAGTGTGCTGTTACACTGATAGAGACCCTTAGCAAATCCTGAGTTTTCTGTGAGTGAACTTCTAGACTTGCTCAAAATGTCAAGTGCTGTGATCAAACTTAATCAGAATTGGTATTGATCAAAATCCTGTCTTGCTACTTTTTCTCCCTTCTTTTATGGAGATGAATGTTTTCATACACTGCAAATAGCACTAGATTTGGGAAAAAAGCTGTTATATAAAAACCCATCAATCCTGGTCAAGGCCCCCACCTTTCTCTTTTAAAGCAATATCTATATAGATAATTATGAGGAGTTATCTTTATTAAGCTGGACACCTGAAACAAAAGAATGACAGCAAGGAAGAAACAAATAGTAAAAGTGGGTGAGATCTGAGTGGGTTAAGGTGATGAGAAGAAGGCTCAAGATGAAGATGAATGAGTTAAGGGTTATGGAAACAGTACATGGTCTTGGCTTCATTGAATCAGTGTGTTTTATTCTATAACTTTTTATTTTGTATGTCAGAAGAAATGGACTTTAGACTTTAAAAACACAAGCCCATTGTGTTTTTCTGTAAAAAGTTGTCCCAGTATCTTCTGAAACAGCTGAAGATTGTGTATCTACTTTTAATTTTAAAATTTTTGCAGGATTCTACAAACACTGTGGTTTCAAGACCTGAGAAAAAAATGAGCTAGTTCAAGCAATAATAATGCAGATTTACATGTAAGTTACTTTTGGCCCTGGGAAATTTTTATTGCAAAGTTGTGATGTTATATCTCTACTCATGTCCAATTTAATCATCTTTGTTAGGCTTAGTGCACAAATAAAGCCTTCAGAATGCTAATGCATTTAAGGAACAGTGTTTCTTTAAAATCCATTTTTGAAGGCTGGAGGTATATATATACACATTATGAGCAACTGAAGAACTAGAGAATTACTATCTAGAAAGCTTCCAGTGTACTGATTCTCAGAAAAATCATACTCATTATTTAGCAGAAAAGGTGAGACAGAGATGTTTCTCTCAATATCTGTAAAATTAAGTCAGTGTCATGGGGGTTCTAAAGCTGCCCTCT
The DNA here is from genome assembly GCF_020740795.1 of Apus apus. NCBI lineage: Eukaryota > Metazoa > Chordata > Aves > Apodiformes > Apodidae > Apus > Apus apus. The sequence continues at coordinate 38,616,359 of NC_067284.1, forward strand.
GCAAAAACCTTTTCAAGAATGATTTCGCTGCCTGCAGCAGTACCACATTGGTGAGTGGACATCAATGCTAGAGTTTTATATAATACTTAAGCTATGTTCCATGGAAACTACTCTGTTGAGGTACACTTTTATTTGTGCTTGCATTTAACATGATGAAAACTCTGTAATTCCTCCAAGTTTCAGTGTATTTCATCATAAAAGGAACATTGGAAAACTATTGATTTCAGGCCAGATTTCTGATGGGGAATGTAGGCAGTGTGGCCTTGAAGTCATTCTACAGAATTAACTATCTATGTGCTTTCTGGAAAGAAGAACTCATTACTGTGGCCAAGTAACTTTATTGTGAACAATCAAATAATTATTAAAGAAAGACAGTGTTAAACTTCCATGTTCATAATAATATTTAGAGGCCAGTCGTGAAATTTAAAATCAAAACATAGTTTCTTAGCCTATGTGATTGTCAAATTCTTTTTCTTTCTTAAGCTGAAAGCTGCCTCAGAAGTTTTTGATTTTTCCTTTCACCAGGCACAGTAAAAACATGAATTATAAACACAGATAAATCTAGACACATTGGAAAATAGAAATGTGATAAAAATTGCATTTATTTCAATGAGAACATCATAATCTTTTTTAATATCAGCTGCCTAGAAGGTGCTTAGCATAAAGTCAGTCTTTATTTCTCAGTGGACTATTACATTTTCTGGAGATTTACTTTTGAATAAGCATTTGAAGCTGATGGTGAAGGCCAGCTAGAATGCTTCGTTTGAAATGCTGCTGGGTACTTGAGAGTGGTTCTGCCTTCTTCAGGGCATCTGCTCTCTCAGCGTTTTCCCCGGCAAGCTTTTTCACCTGGTGAATTGAAGAGACCACAAGGGCACTGAAAATCACAGCACTGTGGTTTGTTAGATAAGAGCTGGGCAAAACTTTAACACCAGTAGCAAGCAAGAGATACTTACCTGTTTTGAAGCTGTATTACAGACACTCAGTTTGACCCAAATTTCCTGAAAGTCTTGCTAGACTTTTCTGCAGATCTGAATTAAAACTTTCTACAAATCTTCCCTCTTCCTATGTATTTCAGTGTGACCACGTGAGATTTGCTGCTTTCTCATGATTTCATCTCGCATCTAATGTGTAGGATAATCTTTTTCCTGCTTCAGACATCAAATACAACCCAAAATACAGGGGCTACCGGGTTGTGCAAGATGGAACTAGAGATTTCTTGTTGCCGACCACTGTGTTAACCAAACTGCAGAGCATTGTGTAGATCCAGGCTCAGAGCTGAACTTTACGTTCCTGCTCCCACAGGCTAAATGCATCAGCTGGGACTCTGCTGGATACCCTCAGGAGACTGAAACAGGTATGTCTCAAGGGGCAGAGAGGAGGTCACAGCAGGCTGATCTGTGTTGGTCCCCAGATCACAGCTTAGAGCAATTATAGGATTGGGAAGCCAGGGAGGGAAATTCTCCACCAGGTGCATTCAGCAGGTACTGGCTGCAGCTCAAGTGCAGACTGAAGGCATTGGTGCTGCAAAAAAGCTCTGAGAACTTTTAATTTTCAATTTTCTGCTTTTGTAGAATTGTCTCCTCTTTACATATTCTCACTTGATGTGGGTTAAAGGGTATATTTGTTTACATATTTTTGTTAGTTCCATCCAAACTGAGGCTATGGGAAGTCCTGAAAATGGAAAAGTATATTTCTCTGTTTCCTCTCATGGCATAGCTCTGAAACCCAACTTGTCACTGTTAGAGTTCTGATTGTACAGGGGTCAACAGTGTGCAGTGACTGCTATTCACATCAAAGGGATTTAGCCATTAGAGCTGTGCAGATTGGGAAAAATCATCCCATTTATTTTTAAAACAAGGACAGCTGCCACTATTCAGTCACCAACAGCAAAACAACAAAACAAAGAATGAATTTGAAACAAAAAAAATAGATAAGGCTATAAAATATGTAACATACTGGTCATTCTGTTAATAATAGGAATGGATTATTAAAGCACAAATGTATATGTGTCAGGATGTGGGCATTGGTCTGAAAGTTTTACAGCAAGAAAACTTACGTGAAAAAAACTGTGGAGCTTTTCCCCTTTCTTTTCTTCTGGGAATGCTTTGGAATGGTTTAATTGTCTGGCTTTGGTATCTGACTGCCTTTGGCAGCAGTAGCTTTTCTTATCATTGTGTCTGTGTGTCACCTTTTGTAGACAGCCATAGGATTAGGATAAGAAAAATTGGTTCTTTATGCTGCAAATCTAACAAAGCCACAGACTGCTCACAGCTCACCAAATGAATGCCTAGCATTTTAAATTGAACTGCATTAGATGAAACAGCTGATTAAGAATGCTACTCACTCTTCCGAGGGGCAGTAGGGAAAAAAAATGCATGTTTGAAGTTTGTGCAGATTGTATAGGGGAAAATATTTTGATGGTACAAGAGAACTCTGAATTCCTGGTAAACAAACACATATGAGTGCTTCTGTTCAGTGAAAACCCATCCTTCCATGTTGAGGCACCCATATGGCAAGTGAACCTCAATGATGTGAGTGTGAACACCAGGCCCTCAGATGGGGGAAACAGAAGCACTCAGAGGATAGTGAGTAGAGGATGAGAAAGGGAGTGATATGTTGTTGCGTCTGCCAGCTTCTCAGTATTGTGGTCAACCATGAAAATTCTGTAAAGTTCACAAGGGAAGCACAGGTAATTTGCTCTTCTCCATCATTACATATTAGATTAAGTTAGAGCAATGCTGTCACATAAATGGCAAGAGCCAGAACATTTCATCAGAGGTGAGAGAGACTTTCCAGCAACAACTGACTCTTTCCCTGTGATGCTATTTATTTTCCCTTTGATGAATTACTGTTTATTCGAAGGCTTTGATGGCAGTCACAGGGTCAGAAAGCTTCATGGTACATGACAGCTTTGGCACTACTCTGGCTTCATGGCAGCAGTCATGGTGTAACAGCCTAATAATGCTCTGATCAAAGTGCTCTCACGACGGCTGGCGACAGCAGTGTTGACAAGGCAGATGGATGTATGGAATGCAAAGTGCACAGCTCAGCTGAAGCAGCACTTCAGCAACCACAACAGTCAAGTTCTTTACTTTAACTTAAAAAAGAAAACCAAATAAGGTATTCATAGGAAAAGCTCTAGAGGATGTGATCTAGGTGAATAGGACCTGAAGAGATAGAACACTGATTGATTATTAAAATATGGCAATAGTCATGCACAAGCCCAGTGGAAATTGTGTACTAACAGCAGAGCAACAAACAGAGCTCTTTGACAGAGCTGCCAGGAAGGTTGGGAGGAATATTTGCCTGTGCTCTATGGCTGTCTGTGCCTGTGCACAAGATGGGAAGGTGGGATATCTGACAGGACAGCATCTCTCTCTGGCAGTGCATGTAAGGAAGATGAGAAAGAATGAAGGTATCTTAAGCAAATAGCTCCCTCAAGCCTCATGCTCTGGAGGAAGGAAAGAGAAGTATCTCAGTAATAGCACAAAGCAGTCTGCATGGGGTGCTCCACATCATTACATCTCCCTAGGATCCATACATCTAGCAAATGCATTGCTTAGCACAAACATTTTGCTCTGGATGCACTGTGTAACAGCATCAGGTGTCAGGGGGGTTTCAAGGTCAATAAAACCTCTTCCTGTGGCATCTAATGTTTAAAGTAACTGAACTCAGCTCATATTTCAATGCTATTTTTCCTCTCTGCATTAGCCTACTGCAGGCTTTTTCCACCATTGTAAACTATAATAAAAGATGTGTTTCAGTGCCTCCTTTTTCATTCAGCAAAATCAGCTAAGCAGTCTTCAAAAAGCAAATGCCAAAGTGCTCTGTGAAACCTTTCCTGCAAAAGGAGAACCACTGGAGAGTTTAAAGGAATATCACACCATGCAGCCTAGGCTGGTACAAAGAGAGATTACCTTCTAGAGCCTCCAAGAAAGACAGTTTGAATTCCAAGGCCAAAGGCACCTTTCTCTTTACAGTCCTTTTGCTGAAGGGCAGGGGTCACTTCCTTGTTTATTCAGCACAAAAAATAGGGATCTCCTTGGCCCAAATGGGAACAGCTTGAAGGCAAAGGTCTCAGACACTGTCTGGGGTGGCAGAAGATGCATTAATAAATTCTGCACTATGTGTGACCAAAAAAACTTAAGCTGTTGCTTCCAGTAACATCACATCTCATGAGGCATTTGGGGGGAATGACGAATTATAAAGACAGAACATTCTCGGAAAGGCCGTGTCCTCAGAGCCTGTGCCTCATTGCAGAGAGTTAAGTGGATGAGTTATATCTGACAGTTTATGAACCTTGTTAATATAATGCACTACCTGGGAGTGTGCCAGCCACAGCGATCAAGGAAGTCTAAATTAGACCTCTGCCATCCACAGACATCAGATGCCCATTTGAAACTAAATATCTCATCTGAAACAGGCATGTCTCTCATTATCTTCTAAAGCAGAGATCATCAGCTTGAAGCTCTGTGTGGCTCTCAGCAGCCAGCACACACCTCTTCCCTAGATCTCAGTAACTGGCTATTTAACATGCTGATTTAGAAGCTGTTCTGGTAGGAATAGCACAAGTGACAGCAATACTTTGACATGTTAGTCTTCCTGAAAAATGTGAAGCTGTGGGTTTTTTAAGCCACGTGTGGTGAAGGCTGTAGCTCTGTCATCTGTTCCAGGCACAGGTCGCTCAGGGCAACCCATCCAGTGGCAGACTGGGACACCTTGGCCACTGCAGGAGAGGTGAGGGGAAGCTTCTGAACCAGCAGGGAAGCACAATCTCCATCCAGCCTCCACATGGGCAATGGACTGCATGACATAAGAGAAAAGGCCACTGCCAGTTTCCTTCTTCTTTGGCAGCAGCACACACAGTAGCCACCATGCTGGTATTGAAGCTGTTTTCCTTCTTCATCCCTGAAAATGCTCTGCTTTTCTTCTTGGCCCCAGAAGCAGCCACTTTGCTGATGCAGAGCCACAGTGCTCCCTAACACAAGCTTCAATACAGTGCAATCAAATTTGGTTTTTTTCTTTCTTTTTTTCTTTTTCCTTACAAAATCTGCACAATGGAGATAAGAGTCCCTGTTTCACTGGGGCACTGTAAGATTCTAGTCATCATTATGACTTTGGTTTAAGATTTTGGATGGCAAGCATGAAAAGTGCTACAGCGATGTATTCTATCCTGTTATTATTTTATTATATTAGAGTACACTGCAAAGAATAACAGCAATAACAGCAATGCATTAATGTTTTAAATTGTGTTTATATTTAATTTCTGTATTCAAACAGTTTGTAATGTCTTTTATTTATTTATTTTTTAATTCTTGGTCTCAGCTCTGACAGAGAATCTTTGGTAGATAGAGATTTGGTGTTATTGACTTGAACAGATGCACAAAGTCTTTGAACAAAGGAGAACAACGTAATATCCTACTGAGGGTCAGAGAAGAAATGATTCTTAGATGTTTGGTTCTCCTACATCACCAGTTCAGTGCCAAAAATGAGAAGCATGACCTTGTTTCATCTGGTTCTATTGCCTTGGCAGGAGAAAGGAAAGGGAGGATAATTTAATTGGCCAGACATGAGAGGATGTAATACGATACTGTGCAATGAGGTCCAAATTGCACAGCCATCTTTGAAGACAGCTGAGCTGTGCAGCTGCATAACAACACTAAACATTATGTAAAGCCAAAACATGTCATATTTAAAGATATTTTTTTATTCCCTGGTTTCTTATCTGTTCATTTTAAGTAGGCAAAATTCTACTGATATATTTAAAAATTAATGAAAGAGGTAAGAGTTTTAGGGAACACATGCATAGTGATTTATTTAGACCTCTCAGAAGAAGGAAGAAAAGATCTCTTATTGTGGGTCAGTTCTAATCATGTTTTGAATTCAAGAGCCTTTGCCTAGAATGTTGTCTATGATTTAGCCAGCAAACAAAGTTGTACCTACTAGCAAGCTTCAGGAGAATGTTCCAAAAGCAGATGAAAACCAGTAATTGCAGTATAATGCACTGGAGAACTGCTTGGAGGAAAATTAAACACACAAAGTGTGTTATCAGAAGGGAAGGAAGAGCTTCCAGCACAGATGGAAAAAGAAACCAGGTGCTCAGGTGCACACAGGCATGCTGACCTGCCCTTCATTTTTCACGGGTGTCCTAATGGTGAAGTATATAATCTAACATGCATAAGAGCATACTAGGAATTAGGAGATATGCCCATACTGTCTAACAACTGTCTGTTACATCTACTTTAATCACGGGCACCTTAAATCATCTACTGACACACAAGAGACACTAAAGTTTGGCCCTATCTTTATGTAGGTAATTTGGCAGAGTGTGAAGACACTGTGCTTCATCAAAACTCATGGGTTAGGAGGTGAAGTTAATTATTTGGGGTAACTATCAGGTCAACAGCTAGGGAATTACAACATTATCGAACTAAGATATTTATTTCTGAAACCATCCTGCTTTGCAGAAGAGACAAAATTAGGTGCCTTCACCAAATGGTTACTCTCTCCTTCCTCATCTTTCCTTGTGCTGTTTTGAATGTCACATCTGGAGCACCATGGGTGATGCCTTTCTGCATAATCTGTGAAGTTAACAAATAACAGTAAAAAATCCCCAACCCAAACCTTACCTTATTTATCTGAAATATAACATAATAATATCAGTCTTAAATACCTTGGCATTGCCAGGTAAACATATAAATAACTCTCTGTTGGGGGAGTTAAGACAGAATCTGACAAACACTTGACGTCACTCTGTGGAAAAACTTCACGTTGAGCTAGCAAACAGCCCTTACCAGCTATTTTGGACTTCTGCCTTCCACAGTGACAAGGTGACAGAGATAATAATTGTAGCAAAAATATGTATGTCCTACTGTTACGGATCACTTAGTGATCCATTTTACGAAATTCTGCTCTGTGATTTAGACAGGAAGTTTAGCAAGTTCTTCCACACTTAGACCTATAAAAGAGGAAACAAACTGTGCAGAGTGGGTAAGTATTTTGTATAAAGTAAACCTGGCAGAGAAGACCAATTTTTAAATTGAACAAAGGACTTAGGAGCTTATTGATGACCTTCAGGTAGAGAAGTGTGTAAATGAGTTTTGAAAGTGAGAATTAAGAACTTTTGACAAAACTTTATCTTCTCTAAACATCATATCTGTTTGGGCAGCTTGTTACGGATGAGCTACACTTTCATGAACTCACAGATTTGTTTGTTTTTTCATTCATGTTTTGTGCAGTAGAACACTAACACTACCATTCAAATGCTCAGGAAGATACATGGCTCTTGGAAAATCTATAACACGGCATTAGGGGGCAAGAAATCATCAATCTCCAGTAAAATAAGTCTGCAGCATGAGCATGGAAATGTACATGGTGCAAAACATTAGGTATGCAAGGCCAGAGACATTGCAGAATACATTTTGAGTTATAGAAAAAAGGAGAAAAAGAAAACAGACTGAAAAACCTCAACATTTTATACCAAGACAAATGAAAGAGCATCCAAACATTTAGTGAACAGAGGCTGGAGTGGCAGCAGGATTTATTAGAGATAAAAGGTATAATTTGCAAGGTTTGACATAGAAATGTGCTATGTAAATAAAATAGACCCTTTCCTTGCATGTCTAAAAAACGGAGGAGACACAGGTCCAAAAAGCAGGTCTCTGTTTCCCACAGAACTGAAGCAGATCAGATAAATTAATAATAATGAAGAAAGAGGTTAAAATTAAAGTTGAAAATGCCAACAAACTTCAAATGCAAAATTTGTTAGGTCAGAAAACCCTCATTTTCAAAAGTGCTACAGGTTGTGTCTAAATTAAGAACTTGGCTAAGCTGCTGAAATCTGATGGTCTTGGTCCCTTCACTTGGAGACCTGGCTGAGACAAGTTTTTTTATTTCTGTGGAAACCAGGGCACCAGGAAGGAGGAAATAAGTGTGTGCTTAGGTCTGAGATAATTCTGGGCATATGAGAGTGGAAATCTTTCTTTCGCAGCATTCACAGTCCTTTGTTCACATGTTCAGATGCCCACTGTTCCTCTGCAATGAAAGCAGCAAATTTGCAAAGGCAGGTGACTGTTTATATGCCCAGAAAGCCCAGGTGCTTGCAAATTTCTCATGAAAAGTCAGAAAAATTGGCACCAAAAGCATGATTGCATGAAAAAGTGTTAAGACTTTATGCTTAGTGTGTGCCTGATTAGCAGGTGCTTTCCTCTGGATTTCACTCTGGTCTTCAGCATCCATCAGTCTAGCCAAGAAGGAAGATATTAAACTACTGGACAGCAAATAGATTTGAAGCCCTGCTGGTATTCAAAGAGATCTTAATTGAATGATTCGTGAAGATACCTACTTTACCTGAAGGGTGGCATCTAGCACAAAATTCTGCTTTGAGATCCTTTTGTTCCTCATTCTGATAATTTAGTCAAGCCCTCATGCAACTTCCACACAGTATCTGGACAATGAGTCCCCACTGGTCTGATTTGAAACTGAGTCATCCTGACACTCCTCTGGGCTCTTTTGGAGGCATCCTTCCAAATTCCTCTTAGACTTCTTTTTAGGTCATTACATTTTTGTACCAGATATGAAGGTCCTGATGATGGATTTTTTTTTTTTTTCATCATTCCTATATTGATTTACTCAATCTTGATGTCTTATGGAGCCCATTAAGTAGTGCAGTTGTCTTCACTGTCCTTACTGCTGCCTCAGTGAGGCACAGTCTTTCTCTGTTGAGGTTCTTCCCTGATAACATTTTTTCAGTTACTTTAGGGTGGTCATTTGCATCTCTCTCATGCACTCTTTTGCATGGTTTAATGATCTATGGCTTCTTCATATTGATACTGTTTTTGACAGATGTTATCACAGGGAGGTATGACATTGTAATATATCTTTTGTCTTCCATATGTCAAATGCGGAAAGATCTAATCTAGGCACACATCTAGCAGCAGTTTGTAGAGCTAACCTTAACATAACCTGTTGTTACAACTGTGGTATGCATACTAACTTTTAAATACTTTCCAGCTACATAATCTTTGTAATTAATTATACACATTTCCAAAACCAGCAAGGTAACATCAAGGCAAGCACGGTGCTTAGTGAGGGATTAATGGAATACTAATGTACAGATGTTCCCTTGAAGAGGAAAATATTCTTGCTTGTTGATTCATTCTTTGTCAGTCAGGGGACTGGGCATGATAGAAATGTCAGACCAGTTTTGCCCTCAGGTTTCACTTGTTCAGCATTGTTCCAGCAGCTTCTGAAATTTTAATCTCCAGAGTCATGAACATAATGGACAACAATTATAATTATCTTCCCCTTTTCCCCCATGAATGTGAAAAATAATGCTGTTTGGCTTTCCTGTGTAGTCACTGCTGAGATGCAGGCATCTGTAGCATGAACAAATCTTACCACATACTTCTAAACCATCTAAATTAGTTGGGATGAACCTCTCTAGAAGTGTCTGTTTTTTTCTGTGTCTGAGAAAGAAGCCCCATTGCTGTCTAGCTTCAGCTAAGATACTAACTTTTAGATAACTGAAGCCTGATGATTTGAGGATAATCATACTCTAGCAGAACAAAGCAGGAGGTGCAGAGTTTCCATATGCCTACAACAGTCTTAAAAATCAACTGAATTTAGAACACACAAAGAATAGAGGACTGACACTCCTTCAGAGCAATCTGGACCTCTTTTTATTCTAAGTACAAGCAAATGAAGTGTTTGAACACGGAGAGGCAGAAAATCCTGGCTCACAGATGGGGTGTGTGTGGAGTAGTGACTCCAAACCTACAGTTGATAGTGCATAATTAGCTTAGTGTGGATTCCCAGCTTAATGTGGCAGTTAAAAACAGGTAGTGTTATTTCAATGGGACGAACTTGGAGTCTAAATGGGAATGTTACATTTGGTCTGCATTTGACAGCGGTGCCACTCATATTAGTTTTCAAAATACTTTTCTATGTCCACACATCAAAAAGGATTTTGAAAAAAACAGAGAAGGTTTGGAGAAGAATCTTGAGAAAGATTAGAAGACTAGGATTATAAGTAGCTCAAAAACTAGAGAGGAAATTTAGCAGTTTCCATAAGAAAATAAGATTAAATTAAATAAAAAATCATAGAAACAGGAAGCAAATTTCTAATGACAGGAGGCTGCAGTTTTTCAGATAAATGTATTGTAAGCATCTGGACTGAAAGACAGAATTTTACAGTTGAATGTAAATTTTAACAATTGTGGCAAGCTTTCCATCATGGGAAATTCTAAGATAAATATTAAATGTATTTCTAATGGCAGTTTGAGCAGGAGTTAATTCAGGGAATTTCTATGCCCTGTATTATTTGTGAGGTCAAACTAGACAATCACAGCATTTTCTTTTGGCTTCATGATTTATGACTCTAATATGGTACGTATCATATTGCATGCAACAATTTTTGTATATAGTAGTATTTTTGAAAGAAATGTATTCCAGAAATGGGGACAAATGACCCAAGAAACTTGTAGTGATACAAAAGTATTTGTAATCAGTATCTAGCTCATTTAGGTATGGTGGAGTACAATTATCTTCAATTGTGTTATGATTTCTTCTATTATTTTATTCTTGAGTAAATTAACTTCAATTTGCACATTCAGTAATGAGTAGCATGGTGTATATTACACCATTATTACTATACCTAATTCACTAGATATGTCATTTGCTTTGTTATTTCTATAAGTGCTGAATTAAATTCAAAGAATCCCAGGAGAGAAGTAACCAGCTTACTCCAGACCTTGGTTTAATAATTAATATGGAAATATGGCAAAAGAAGGCACACCTCAAAAGCTTCAACCCTTATCTCAGAAATTGCATAGAAATCTCCAAAAAGGAAGAAAATACTATATCAGAATATACTCCTAAAGCAAAATGCAGGCAATTTAAAGAAGGTAAAGAACACTTGGGAGTAGGGCAAGAAGATGAGTGCGAGGGAACATGTCATCTTGACTTCTTCTTTCACTTCTTCCTTTCTTTTAATTTTTGATTTTTTGCAGAGCATAATCTGACTGACTTCTCTGTTCTACAGAGGGACATGGATTAGTATGAAATGTGCAGGGGGATGAAATTTCAAAATAAGCACTGTTCCTCTGGCAGGAGGTTGCCTGAGGCAAGCACTGCTCCCCTCCGCCCATCATAGTGCCAGACATTTGTTCTGAAATGATGAGGTGCAACGACTGAAGGCTACGAGTACACTGGGGCAGCACACTGCTGGTGGAGCCCTCCTTCATCAGCAAGTAACCTTCACAAAATGTATTAAAAGAAGTGAACTGTAGAGACAGCAGTGAAAGGGAGTCATACAGTGAAATAAATCAAGTGTCTCATGGAATAGGGCCATGCTAATGAGGTAGAGGCACCACACTGCCTAAAAACTGGAAATATTTTATCCTCATAAAATAGAGTACATTCTTGGGAATTGGGTAATTAACAATGCAGGGAAAGATAGTCTGGCTATGGCTGTGTTGCTAAATAGAAAAGGGCCAAGGGCCAATCTGTGACTTCAAGGCCAGATTGTGTAGTCTGGCTGTTGACTGCACAGCTTTGGTGCAGCTCCAACTAGAGCATAGGGGCTGTGCACAGGCTGCCTAGTGCTTAACTGGGACTCCCTATGAGTCCTACATGGTGGGACTTACACCTAGGAGGCAATGCCATCTTTATTGTTTTCTTTTTCACTTCAATGTATCTGAAATAATGAGGGCATCATCACTGCCCAACAGAGTGAGGTTTGGGCTTCTAGTATACTATTGCCTTACTGTAAAATGGCTGTGTCATATCAAACCCATCCTAGTTTTTCTCATAGCGAAGGTGGCAAGGCAAAAGAGACACAGCTGAAAACACTCTTGTTTGATATTGATGTCTGCGTTGAGATGTTCCCTTGATTTTGTCTTGTCTTTAACTCTGCAGCTATTCCTGGATGTAGAACTGAGGATTGTGCCATGTCCCTTGGATGTAGCAGAAGTGTAGGAGGGGGTGCTTGAGGGTTCAAAACATCTGGGAATAACACTGGGAAACTGTAAACTTGAAAGAGCTAAACATGGTGCTGTCTTAGCCATTTTTCCTTTTGGGAGAGGTCTCTGAAAGGAGCTATCTCTGGAAATACGGGTAGGTACTGTCTGAGAAAATGCCTGTGGGAGTACACAAAACAGAGGCAGAGTATAAGCTGAAAAATAAATAATGTAATTTATCAGGAGTCCAGTGCTTTCACTCTCTCTGGCCCTCTTATTTTGAACACAGATATACCCTGAGTACACTCTGAACCTTTCAACAACTATGATCCAAAGGTTTGTCAATGTACTCAAAACATATAGTGCTAGTATTATGATGATGATTATTATTCTGCAAATCTCCACATGCATATGTGCACGTGTGAGAGAGAGGGAGGAGAGGCTTTGGCGTAAAGACGGGGGCTGTACTTGTTGCTCTATTCTCCCTGCTTCTTACAGTTTATGAGTTTCTACATACAGGGAATGTATTTTCCTCTTCTGACCAACCATGGTGAAAAGATGTTATGGGAAACACAGCCTGACAGCATCCAGTCATCAACTCTTTAAAGGCTCTGATATCACAGCACACCAACATTGAGCATTAATCTCACCTCAGCTTTCTGTTCAGCTTTAATTTAGTAACTAGTTAACAGGGTCAAGGAAAGCTCAGTGTAGACCCTAACATCAAAAAGAATGTAGCCTTCTGTGTCTGCTTAACCTTTCTGTCCTCACTAAGAGAAAAAAGCCAGTGGATGTGACATTGGAATTTTATGGCAATGAAAGAGTGTGCTAGCAGAAATTAGAACACACAAAATAATACAGCAACTTATTTAACCATTTTTGAGATCTAGGTTAAATACAGTAAAACGTGCATAGCAGCAGCTGGTCTGCATGTAGCACTACTTGTCCCGATCTTCCTCAGAATTGATTAATATGAACTGTCTTTCACATATATACCTTCAAGCCAATAAAAAGAAGTAATTCCAATGCATTTATTTTTCTTGCTCCACGTAAGCCAAGGAATTTACAACAAGGTTATAGGAGAGTAGCAGGTAACTTATTACCTTCTTTTACAAGTAGATAATAGTGAGATATAGTGAAGTGGTTTACCAGGAGGTCACTGTGTTCTTATACTGTGCTCAGAATTTAAGAGCACAGGTTCTAAACCTGACTCAGAGACTGAATTTCTGTGTAATTTCAGGTAAGCAGAAAACATTGCAACTCATTAGAACCTGGCTCTCAGACACTACTTAATTCCTCTGACCTGAAGGAAAATAAGGTCAACTTAGAGAAAACTTGGAATATTTTAGAAATACTTTGGCAGCTGAGCCTATTATTTGCCTAAGAGTTTTCCACTACACGGGCACACCTGAGTTTGCAGCATCTCCTTCTCATTCAAGTCTGAGCTTCATGAGCTCAACATTACCAGTGGTCTTACCAGTTCACACACAGTTCTGCTGATAACATCATAAGATTACAACTTATCTCATCACACCTACTACGCACTCTGTATTCACTGTATTCAGTAATTGGCATTTCCAGAAAAAACCCAAAACAAAACAGAAATTAAAAAACAAGTCTATTTCATGGCCTGTTAACAACTGCATTTTTACAGGCTCCATTCCTTCAAAATTCTGATATTATTTCCTGATAAAGCTTTTATCTCACATACATCTCTTCCTTACTTCTATTCTTATTTTTAAAGTGTCTGTGCACTAAAAGGAAGACATTTTAAAAACACTTGACTTCTTTTTAAAACACCTACACAGCAGTCTACATGCAGAATTTTTTTTTTTCATCTTATCTCAAGACATCACAAGTGTTTTTTCTGGCAGTCTTGCATGTTTTTGTTTCTTCCTTATTTTGTGCTAAGCTGTTCTTTGATTAGGTTCAGCTGGGGGAATTAATTTCTCTCAGGACCCAATCAGGTTTTTACATCAATTAGGCTAATTGACAGAAGGTTTAACACATTTCTTAATTATTACTGCAAATACATTCTAGGAAGAAACCCCAAAGCACAGGAGTAAAAAAAAAAAAAAAAAAAAAGAGAAACAACACTCTTTTTTTTTACTAAAATAACTTTGGTAACATTTTAAAGGTAAAACACCAGGAAAGAAGACTATCTCACCATGGCTGAAACTGCTCTCAGCTATAAAGTCTATACTGCATCAAAATGATCACCCACTGCCTGATTGTAAAAATGTGAATAATCAGGAGAGAGTATAGACATATATAAAGGACATACATGAAGCCAGAAAATACATAACTTACCACCAAACTACCAAAAAAACCCCAAACCATGCAAAATTTCCAATTTTGAAAAGGTCTACTGCTCCACCCACCCCTCACCCTTGATTTCGTCACAGAACATCTGAAATTATTTTTGCTTCCACATTAACTGCCTCAATCTTTTCTTAATGTAGGCTGAACCTTATTAAGCTAAACCTAACACAATTAAGCATTGAGCTTAGGAGACAGACTACATTATAATATAATATTGTATATTAAAGTATAATTCTTTGTCATCTGTCTCAATTTCTAGTATTTTATATTAATACAAATAACAGGCTACTTGTGAAACATAAAGAACTGTCCTTTCTTGTTATTTCTGTCATTCTACCTCCATTTCCCTGTGCTCTGTCTGATGCTGCAGAAAGGTGACAGAAAAAAAGGCAGTTCAATACTCTTGAAAATAACCCACAGTTGTGAAGTATTTTCAGAAGAGGAACCCCTGAGGGAGATATTTAACCTTAGTCTTTGTTGGTGCTTTGAACATCTGGCCACCCTACTTGATAAACATGCTAGCAGTGTTGGGGTTTTTTGAATGCCTGTACTGCACTAAAACCAAACAGTTTAGTGAATAAGAGCCCTTAGGGATGAAGTGTTTGAAGCAGTACAGAGCAGTTATATACATAAATCCATTGGACATATTTCCTGTGTAGTACATTTAAAATCAACACTATTACTTAACATTGCTCCACTGGAGTTGGAATCTGTGTTAAAATGCAGCAGTGCTTTAAAATAAATGGGCCATGTTGCAGTTTTTGAGTGTGTGTGTGTGAATACCAGGGAAGAGGCCGTAATGTCTTTAAGGGCATATGGTACACACTGAATCCAGTTGTCTAAATGCCATTCTCTTTTCTTCTTTACACTGCAGCACCACCATCTCTTCTCTTTAGCATGGGACCTATGCCCCACACCTGTCCTCTTGAACGCTTGACACTCAAAGGTGTCACAGCAAGCACTTTTTTCCTTTCAAGCTCCTCATTTTGAATACTGAGGAAGATGATTTTTTTCCCATCACTAATTAACCCCAACACAGTAATGCCTAATTTAGGTCACAATATAACCTTACCATTGTTTTCCATATGTCTTCTAGCTCAGGTGGGAGTTTACTAGTCATGAGGAGAGAAAGGACAGAAAGATGCCATAGAGTTAAGGTAACTCCCTGTTAGCTGGTGCTGCTTTGGGGATTTTCAGGAGTGGAGCTGCTAGATTGGGACCCCAGACTTTGCACCACATGCACTAGTTAATGTAGGATTTGCTCTGGATAAATTCAGTACAATTGCCATTATTTCAGTACCTATCTTACTATCCATGAGAGCTACCCCCTCCCTGTGATGACAGGCAGGCTTTTCTGTGCAGATCCTGCTGAGTGACAACATATTCCTTTGAAAAGTGAGAGCTCCTCTTTCCTCCATTAATTCCAGCTCAGATACTCATCTAATTTCCCCTTAGTAGCCCTAAACATTTTTGATCCTTACTGCATGTTGTCTTCAGCAGAAATGCATTATTTTATTTTACACCAGCTGTGTTAACTAGTGGGGTTTGAAAATACAAAGTATGGAGAGGTGGTAGTAGCAGACCTATCCCTTTTGTGACTGCCAGTGCTTTTCTTTAAGTTTTCTTTAATGTGAGGCAGTATTGCAGGCCAATGGTGAGTACAGGAAGCAAGAGGCAGTGCTGCAAATTGGATGATGCTCCATTAATCTTCATCCCTTGCCCTGATCTTCCCAAGCCCTCAGTGCTACCCCTTCAACTCAAGAAAGATTGTGCTCAAGGAATGAGAACAACCATGGCATACAGTCTTCCTTGCAGGTGGCCTGTCCCTATATCCACCCTATTCTTCTTTTTCATGTGGGTGTATATGTGCAGAATTGCTTCCTGGTTCCCACCTCTCAGGCTTTTAATCCATTTTTAAACAATACTTGGGGCCATAGGAAAAAAGGGTAGGCAGCACACCTACTGCCTCTTCCGACTACAAAGCAGAGTCAGCCCTACATATATTGTTCCTGACAGATGTTTTGCTGGGAGAGTGGAAAAGTGTCTTAGAAAACCTTCCCTGGTAGCAATACTTTGATTAGCCTAGCTGATCTGTGTGAGCAACTCCCCACTTCCATGTTCAGCAGAGAAGCACTGTGTTGCTTCTGTTTCTTCCTCACTGCAATTTAAACCAAAGATGTGCTGCCCTAGTAAAACTGGACATTGAAAAGTGTACTCCCATTTTCCTTAATAGTCTTCACCTTTCAGAAATTAATTTGTAAAGCAGGTGGGAGAGGGGAGATTCCTGAGTTTTGGCCCTTGATCTGAATGCAGCTCCTACACCTTATGCAGGGTCTGGTCCTGGATTCCAGTGGGGTCTGGGTTTGAGTCTTATGATTTGAGCATGGCTTCCATCAGGCTCATTGCAGTCTTTTTGCTTCCACCTTTAATAAGCACTGGAATAATGAAATCAGGAACAAACACATCACCATTTTCTCTTTGCAGTGTCAGTATTCAGCTTTTTTATTTGTTCCTCAGCTGCATGGTTCTGAAGTGCCACGGGATGGGCACTTTGGGGTCAGCAGATGATCAGAACCATACTTCACAGCCAGACATCACCTACAGTTAACTGTAAAATCAGAGCACCTGTAAAACCAAGAGGCCAGGGGGCATGGACTAAATATAGTTACCTAATTGCTCAATGTCAGCAAGACTGATAGTTCTGAAAAAAACCCAAAATATTAGATGTTAAGTGAAGTCTACGGGTGAAAGCTCAGGCAAATGCAGGCTCCAGGCACTCATAGGGTGAGACACCAGTTGAGCAAAGGCCAGCATATAGTTAATCATGCTGGCTGACAGTAGCATCTGACTGATGCTCTGAATCACCTCTGAGCATTCTCTATGCTGTCTGTAAAGAGATTTTACTTTCAGACATAGTCTCAATTTCACTAATCAAACATGAATAGCCCTACCCTGCCAAAGGCCCCCTTAAGATGATTAGTCTCTTTGTAGATCTAACTGCCACAGCTGGTTCTGTGAAAACAGCAGTAATAGTGAAAGCAGCAATATGAGAAATTAATGTTTCTTTTTGTTTGTTTGTTTGTTGTAGAGTGCAGAAATAATATTTGTATTTCAAAATGCTTCCATAGAATAAATTGCATAATAATTCTTTGAGTCACGGATTATTGTAGTTTATCAGTCTCACTGATGGCAACTACAGATCTACTAGATTAGGCAAAAAGAAAATAAATTGCTTTAGAGGTTTTTATAGACTGACTGGAATGCTTTAAGGTATACTGCTCCCCAGCACAGCCAATTAGGTACAGCATTATCTTTAAAGCAATGTACCGTCCAGGATTTGAGTCTGGCACAAATAGAATATCAGTATTTAAATCTATTTCCTAATAAACAATATTCTGCAATATGTGGCTTGAGAACAGGTAATTCTTTCTTTTTTTTGCTTTCCCCCAGTGATAGAGAACTGGTGCCAATTAAATTGTAGATGAGGGAGCCTGCAATCATCCCGATACACTTCAGCAGTTATAAATTGGTTAAGGTTCAAATCAATGTTCTGGTCCTCAACGCTTCTTCAATGTGTTGAAAATCTAGTTTAAATGCAAGAGACAGTTGTCCTTTACTGGGAAGTAAGTAAAAGACTTATTTTAACCTTGAATGGTACTGGACTCAATTGAACTTTACTATCTTTCGGATGCTTAATAGAAAATATTTCGATTTTATGCTTTTAAATAGATCACATTTGAACAGAGGCTGTCCTGAGATTAAAGGGACCGCACAAGACTGACTGTTGGTCTGTTCTTGTGTCACTTGCGCAAACCCAGGAGGGATCAGTAACGCTTCAGCTTTTTCCTTGCTTTATTATTTCTGAGAATTGGTTTCAGGTACTTCAGTGCTAAAATGATCTTGTGACCTTTCATCAACAGATGGTGTAGTTGTTCCAGTAGCACTAGCAAAAACTGTTAGCTGTGTTGGCATGAGTGGTAGAGCTCAGCAGTATTTTCATTCTCACGTTTGATTTCCTGAAGAGTATGGATTCAAACTGATTGAAAATATTGGCCAGCTTGTATGAAGCTCATCAAGTTTGTTTTAGCTAATTATTTTCTAAAAGTCATTTATATTCATTTCTAAAGACAGCATTTTGATTTTATCAATAAATACATTAAAAATTAAACACAATATTTTCCTTTCCTTTCTCCTGACTTTGAAGTGAACCTGAAAATCAGATGTTATGCATTTCTGAATGTGCTGCAGCACACGCAATCTTGACCTGTCCTCTAATAATTGTCTTTTTGTACATTATGAGTATCCTAGGGAAAATCTTTGATATTGGAAGTTCTATGGTACCTTGCATTTACTTCCAAGACAAATACTATAAATACTAATAAAGACCACCAGTGATAACAAATGTATTTGAAAATAAAACAATACTTGTATACTTCCACTGGATTTGGCAAAATTATTATTCAAGATCTGAGAAAGCAGTTCAGACAAAATTGTTTTTCAGCAGTGTGGTAGTTTGAATTTATATCTGATATTTCCGTTTCTGGCACAGAAAACCTGTTTGCAGACAGCAATATGGTTCTTATTTTATTTTTGTATCAGAGAGAAATTCAAATCCTACTGCTTTTGAGGAAAAAAAAAGTTTTCTTCTGATTTTCACTCATACCTTTTTCTTACATTTTTTGCAAATTAAACTCCAGTTTTTCATTACATCAGTAGTTACACAGTGGCCATGCTCTTTGCTGTTTTCAGCTATATCTGATAAACAGATAGAAATGAAAATGTTAAACAACTGAGTATGAAGATACAAATTTAGTTTGGGGGGATAAATGGAAAAGGCATAGAAAATTGTATTGGGTATTGATACAATCCTGCAGTATTTCCTGAGATGATTAATTACATTTAAAGAGTACTTAAGTATCCTTGTGAGAACCAGATTTTACAAAGGCAATCTATGCCTTCCTGTCCCTGGTATTTGGAATGTTTTATCCTGTTCTCCTTCATTCTAAACCAGCTATCACAGTTTAAGTGCTGCTACGATTACATAATTTGCTTCCTTGTTCAAAAGCTGTTCACAATATGTTACTGCAGATTGTTTCCTCTCTAAACTTCTACTGAGACATGATCTAGAGTGACTTAGACCCTTTTTGCTTGGAATGATAAAAATAATACTTTATCAGCATGATCCATATTTATTTATTGTTGAATGCATCATTCTGACTGAATAAAGAGAAGCGAAACTTGACAGTGATTTTCTGAGTGTTGTATTAGAAAACTGTAAATGCAAAGTTGTGGTAGACCTCACAACTGGAAGCCCATTAGAAAAAGTGAGTGAATTTATTAATGTCAGAAGAGACTCTTAGAGGAAAACAAATGAAAAATCTGAACTATGTCATTAGCTAGAATGCAGCTCCATGGAGGAGCTATGGTACAGAAATGTGCCCTTATGGCCAAGAAGGCCAATGGTATCCTGGGGTGCATTAAGAAGAATATGTCCAGCAGGTCGAGGGAAGTTCTCCTCCCCTTCTATTCTGCTCTAGTGACACCACATCTGGAGTATTGTGTCCAGTTCTGGGCTCCCCAGCTCAAGAGAAATAGGGATTTACTTGAGAGGGCTAAAAGGATGATTAAGGACTGGAAGGAACATCTGGATTACGAGGAAAGGGTGAGAGACCTGGGGCTGCTTAGTTTGGAGAAGACTGAGAGGGGATCTTTTTTATGTTTACAAATATCTGAAGGGTCAGTATTTTTTCAGTGGTGCCCTGTGGTAGGACAAAGGGCAATGGACAAAAACTGGAAAACAGGAACTTCCATGTCAACATGAGGAAAAACTTCTTTAAGGGTTATGGAGCACTGGAACAGGATGCACAGAGAGGTTGTAGAGTCTTTTTCCTTCTGCTTTTCAGTCCTCACCAGAGGAGACTACAAGCACATTGAAGATAAAACTTGAGTAGAAAAATCCTCTTACCTTAATGCCACTTACTCTGTTTCCCTTTTTCTTTTTCTTTTTTTTTTTTTTTTTCTTTCTTTTTGGTTATGCTAGAGAACAGCTAGCCTTGGAATAAATGCAAGTGATGAACTACTTGGTAGTCAAGAAACAGAAAAACACAGCTGTTTCAGGAGGATAGCTTGTTCATGTTAAAAAAATTTTACTTCTTCAACCTGAGCCCAGCTACAGAAGTAGAAACACAAGCTATGGTGTGTGTGCTTCTAAAAAACTTTTCTTACACCAGAAAATAAAATTTCTGTTTTGTATTTAGGAAACTAAGAGTAAATGAATGAAAAAGGTCTCTTTTCAGAGATGAAGTTCAAGACTTCCAACTGAAGTCTCTTAAGGAGTGTCTGAATGATTTAGCTGTTCATTGAGTTGGAAGGTAAGAAGCCTCTGATGTGATATAGAGATGTACCTTTCTTTTATTTACATAATTTGTCTGTAATATCATTGAAAGCCAGCATATTTACAGAGCTCAATAGCCACCATTTGTTTTCTTGAAATGAGGGCAGGCATTGGCAATAGGGGATTTGCCCTTATTATTCACCTGGGCTCCAAAAGACAGTAATCCTAAAAATGTATACTTTTTCTGAGACTTCATTTCCCACGGTTAGAAAAGGATTTTTAATCCAGTGAAGAAATGAGGCAAATGGCAGTTTCTCCACCCAGCTCTGCCATGGCCCTGGTTTATCAGCACATCAAAAAAAGTCTCTGTAGCTACTTTGATGATTTAAATATCCAGGTCATGCAACTAGATCTGCAAGTACCAACAACCTACACCAGACTAAATTGCCCAAGAGTGAATGACTTTGACTTGAAATAAATGAATAGCAATTTACCACAAATCGCATAAACTGATAATAAAATTACCTTAGAAATTGTTTGCTCCCACGATTTGTGTGCCTGGCATCCTTTGGACTCATACAGGTTTAATTATAATTTTTTGGATTCTTTTTCTTTCCCTTCCTAACTTTCTGAAAAGCAACAACTCACAAGGATGGCAACTGTTTTCTGGTCTTGCAAGAGTCTTTCAGAGCACATACAATCCAGGAATAATCCCATGTACTCCTGAATGTGACAAGTCTTAATATTCCAGTCAGCTCCATGGAGAATCAGTAAACAGTGGCAATATTAAAGCAAGGTAGGGAGAAAAAGACCAGATAATTATTTTTATTTTTTTTTTTTAAGCTGAATAAAACCTGAAAAACAATTCCAGCCCACAGTTTACCACTGTGAGATATATTTCTCATTAAACACAAATGAGATGCATCAAAATACTTCTGGTAAATTGAAAATGGGCATCACACAGAAATAAGACCAGTGTGAATTCAGATTTTAAAAGAACAAAACAAACTGGCTTGTTTGGAACTTGTGATTTCATGTATATCTCATCAGTACATAAAAGGAACTGTGAACAAGACCAAAAATGAAAGTAGCTGTGATGATGTTGGAGCACTGCATGTAGAGTTTATTACAGCACTCCCAGCAGCTCCTGATGCACTTCCATTCTTATAATTCAAATTATTTACCTATCATTTAAGACAACATAATTCATGCTGTCATGTGTTGTTGCCTATTATGTCACTATGATCCCACCGTGATTTGATCAGTGGCTGAGCTGCTTTAACTCAATTAAGTATAACTCAATTAGGTATACTTGACAAACTGGGTGATACTCTAAGTTTCACAGAATTATTTTTAACCATGACAAGATGACACATCATTGTCTCTTGACTGCTAACCTAGATGGAATGATACCAGCTGATAGCAGAGGCTATATCAGCTGATATGTGTACACAGCAGCAAGTGAGAACGCATCATGCTATTAAGCTCTACCGATTGCCTTACTGCTGTTATAAATGTCAGCTCCAACCTAGGATTAAAAAAAAAATGAAAATCTCAGCTGGGATCCGACTCACACTTCTTTGGACATTAAGGCTAATTTTTCAAGCTGTCTGGATATTCTGAAATATGCACAGAGCTGAGACAGTGTGAGTTCCTTCTCAGCAGGTCTTACCAAGCCAGTTGTACAGACTGTTTAGATGGAAGCTGAGGTCTATCTCGCAGCCCTGAGAAGTGGACACTTACAGTCCTTCCATAGAAATTGCATTTAGCTGTTCTCTGTACATCTCAATGAACATAAATACTTGTTTTTAAGGAGATTATGATCTAATTATCTTGTAACTCAGTTTTCAGTTCTGGCTTTTCAGTGGACAAGACCAGTTTTCTCACTCTTTATCTCACACCCGTATTTGCAATGATGCTTATGGTTTTTGAGTATGCAGGCGTTTATTTATTCGAAAAGCAAACCTGGCTGCAGAATTTCTAGGTAGAAGGACTTATAAACGGTATGGCTGAAAAAGCTCCACAGTCCCTCAGTTTAGAGGCATATCTTGTAAACAACACTTACTGAGGTGAGCACAAAAATCTTTACTGTAAACTAAAGGTGTGCAGCCATTAACTCTCAGGTGGTATCAACAGAGTATGGTGCTAAGAAGCAGCTTGTAACTCAGATGATGTAGTGTAAGCAAATCTAAGGGGAGATTAGATGTGAAAATAATTTACATCTCTGTTAACTCTCCATGGCATTTCAGTTATTGAGTTTTGGTAAACTTTACATTTTCAAATGTCCCACCACCAGGCCTATATTTTTTAACATCTCTTGTTAATGGTACAGATGAATGGAAGATGAAGCATCTTTGTTTAATTTTCAAGAATGTCTAATTTTATTCACATATATTATCATAGAAACACTATATTGTAATCTTTGTGTTTATTTTCCCCCTTAGCTTTCTTCATTCTTGCATTTTCTGCCTTTTCATTCTTCAGTGCAAATCAGGATAAAGGGAGAATTTTTTTCCCTAGCAGGCTGTGAAAAAGGCTCTGAAGAAAATTATCTTGGGAATAAGCACAACTCTTTCTATCATCTTTCCAGTGTCTTCAGTTATAAAGCCTGTCTTCTCAACAGCACAATGGTCTAGGAAAAAGGATGCTGCATTTCAGCTGCAATTTTTTCAGACTGTGATACAGTACAAGTAAAACTAACATCATGCATGACCTTAGGACCCAGAAGAAAATTGGAAGGATGAGTGTAACACTAGAGAAAGGGGTAGGTACTGGGAAGTTTTTGCATAGCAATTTTAACTGCATTTTTACTCAGATTTTCCTCTCATGATTGGATAATCTAGACTATGACTATTAGTATCATTGTAGCCAGACTAATAATAACTGTTGTGTTTTGATAAGACAAATCTTTATTGGTCTCAATACATTCTTAGCTACATATATCAGGCATGCAAGACTTCGAGTGTAACAACTGTGCAATTTAAGATGTACTGCAACTGGACAAAATAAATGCTTGTCTCACAGGCAGATAGAGCACAATGTTTCTAACTTGTGAACTAGGCTACTCAGGGCTAGGTTGGGTATTTCTGTGTGGTCTGCTGTATGAGGTAGATGTACTTCTTTACATTTCCTCATTCCTATCTTACAGCTCTTTTAATACTGGATTGATGATCATTTTCTTATTATAAAAGAGAGCACAAAGGCTTGTAGCTACATTAATCTAACTTTAGCAACATTAATTACTTTTTGTTCACCATGCTGAAAAGTCTTGTGAGGATCAATACAGATAAGAAATACTCTGATGATGAAGGAGGATTAATTGATACCTTTAAAATTCTCAATGGATGCTGTAAGACAACAGGGGTCAACTCTTGCGACCCATTCAAAAGTGTAACAGAGAGGAATGAGAGGCCAGTTTTAAGGACAATGGGTATAACTTTCATTTTGTCATACCTGATGCATGCATTGGGACTGGTGGGCCAGAACGGAGGGGCTTTCAGACCCTACCAGCCCATCCCAGGAGGATGCTCCCTTTGTTTGCAGGATGGCCAGTTGTCCTTGTGTTTGCTGCTGCTGCAGCCCTGAGAGTGAATGGTAGTTACACTGATGATCAAGCTCTCCAGCTTATTGTCAGCTGTGCCTGGGAACAGGCTGGTTCTAGACCACCTGGGAGTTTTGTACACATCTGCGTACATGGGATGACTGTACTCTCAATTGCATTTCTCAATTGCATCAGTCAGGTTTCCTTTCTGTGTCTGGTCAACACTTTTCTTCCTGTGAAATTCTGAGAAGGAAACATATTTGAAATATGCCTCTACAGGATTTACTAATATCAGCTCAAATCAGATGTTGATATTTGCTCGTCCTGCAGGAGGAGTTGCAGCAGTAATGGCTGGTGGTGGAAACAGGTGGAAGTTTTGTTGGAGCTCATAGATGTAAAGTTTGGTTTGTTTTGGACACATTTGCTAGTCTGTGAGGATGTGAGCAAACAAATATGAGAACAACCCAAGATGTCAGAGTCTTTGCAAGAATACCACTCTGCACAATAAAAATAAATGAAGCTCTAATCCCTGGAGTGGTCGTGTAATCTTCTTAACCACGGGGTTTCTTCCACTTCCATTCCAACCTCTCTAAAACTGTGTGTCAGTAGTCAGATGGCTGAAAGACCCATTTCTAACCCAGTTATAACAGTTATCTGCCAAACTTCCTGCATGGCACAAAGTGAGCATATTTAGACAGAAACAAGTGGGATGTGGTCTACTTAGCTGACTCTGATGGTGGGAGCCCATGGCTCAGTAAGCACTGTCAGTGCAATGTGAAAGTCTGTCACAAAGAGGCTTATGCTATTTCAAAGCTACAAATGAAAAGAAATTGAGTTCACAGGCTGCAGTGAAGCAAATCAAACCCCATAACGTTTGTATTAATTGCTAAAAGCAGATAGTGCCTGGGAAGCAAAATAGAGGGTGGAAATGCAATAAATCTTCAAGCTTAACTTTGGAAATGAGCCCAGGTTTTGGGGAATTAGTCTGGTAGGACTTACTTTTAAAAGTATAATTCTATCAGGAAAAAAATCAGTCTGAGGAGTATATTCTAGATCTTTGTTAATTTTTCTTTTGCCTTTAGCTAAAAGTTGTCAATTGAAGCTCTAAGTACTATTTCACTTACTTTGATACTCCCAGAGAATTAAACGGCCTTTATAAAAACAACCATTGCTCGCAGACTTTTCTGTTTTGCTACTTAAAGATAAAATTAGCACAATATATCAAGGATCTTTATTGAAAATCCTAAGTGAGGATAGCAAATAAGCTAGAAAATTATAACTAACACAATTTACCAGTTTGCCTTTTTCTGTTATGGGCTACACCAAAGAAATAGTGCCCAGAAAACTAGTTATCTTGAAAGACTTAAAAATAACTGCTATACAAACAAAGGGAATTTAAATGTAATTCCCTTCTCCCTTTTAATACAGAATGGAAAATAAGGGGGCAAAAAAACCACCATAGTAATCTTAATCATATTGAATATAATTGTGTATGCTATTTAAAGTAAAAATATATGGAAACATTTAAATTAATAATACAGTGAATGTGTGAATGTGAGCTATTCTGGGGCTTTTCCAAATTAATTAAATGCCAAAATGTGGAGAAACATCACTGTGTAATGACGCTATACTAATTTCCTTTTCTGTTGAGGAAGCAGAAGCACAATTCCTGGGTTCAGGACAATGCTGAGTTAGGTGAGGGACCTGATGAACGTAACAGCATGCACAGAAAAAGGGGTCCCAACCAGCAATTGTTGAGCAATACATTTACTGTTGTTGAGTCCCAGTATCAAATGTAAACCAAAGCCCTGAAAGAAGTTGATTATCTGAGAGGTAGGTAGTCTTACAGCTGATGAAATGTTGAATGTTTTCTCAGATAAACAGGGGAAGATTTGACTGCACATGCATTAGGCAGCTCTTTGTCATTGTTCTGTTCTGTTAAATTGGCCATAGGAGGAAAGGGCACATAAAGATTTGGATGACACTAACAGGAAAGGAAAAAATGAAAGAAAGGAAAGTAAGAGCAATGGAAAGAAATGTCTCTCATTTCACAGCCAGCACTTGGCCTCTCCTTTTCCAGGTTTTTTTTTTTTTCCTGCCACCTAGGGCTATGGCCTATTGTCTCCACTGAAGACATGCTGCCTGTAAGTCATTATCTGGGGTGGCTTTATGGGCTGCCCAGAAAAGCTCTTAAGAAAGGAGTTCAGAGAGTTAATGGTAAATATGTCATGTAGTTCACAAGACTTTCTGCTGCTATGAAAATTATGTATTTTGTGCTCTACAAACAATGTTTCTTCTGTTGAGAGGAAGGGAAAAGGATTATGCTGATTGCATTGAATCATTTGCTCAAAATTTTTGCCCACAAGCTGACAAAGAAAGGAAAAAGCAGAGAGATTATATTAAAATGAAAGAATATATCAGCACTGAGAATCAATGCAGCCACACAAGCAATGGTTTCTGAGAGAGATGTAGAATATATCCATAAAATAGTTTTCAGCTGCTACAGCTTAAGCCATTTTCATGAGCAGATTTCAGATTTCTTATTTTTAGATATAACGGCATGAACACCTATGCTTTTGCTAGTAAGGTTACACAGCTGGGAGCAGGAAAATTAACAGGTTCTAAACACATTTACAAAGTCAATGCATGAATTTTGAAATCCCTATTTTCCATTTATATTTCCATGAACATTTTATTTTCTCCTATTCCAGACACATGTGCATCCTCAAAATCATGTTACATATGTGTATATCCATGCTATTTATTTGCCAAACTTTTAAAATTATGTCTGACACAAATCTGTGCAAATCTGATGGAAGCAACAGCTCAAACATACCAGTGTGTAAAACAAGCCAACTTTCTGATATATTGACTCATTTGGACGGAAGACACATGTTGGTCCAGCCTAAATTACTTGAATTACTTTCTGTAGCTTAATTTGAATAGTTTTTTAGGTCTAGAGAGAGAGAATGGGGAAAAAAAAAATAATAAAAAAATGTATGGGTGGCAGCACTTGTAAACAGAGACATTAACCTGTCAAATGCTAGACTAGTTAAGGTGTCCCTGGTGAGCCCACAGCACACTGGTAAGAAAAAGCAGCAGTCACTTGTATTTCCACAGAGCTACTGTTGGGATTTTCCTTTCCTGCCTCTTCCTGTGAAGGCATTTGACATATGGTTGTAGTGCTGCTCAATTACACATTTCTCTTCCACCTCACTTAGCATTTTTCATTTATTTGTCATTTCCCATTCTTAACTAGAATTATACTTTATTCAACCTTCAGCACAGCCTTATGCTATTAATTTTTATCAGACAACTGAAAAAAGTCTAGTCTATTATTTGTGAGGAGAAAAAGCTTAATCAGTGCAGAATCTGGCTGAGAATGAGACATAAGTTTCCCATTTTAAATGGGCTGATGGGTCACCAACATAGTTTTTCCCAAGTGCTGAAAATGTGTTTAAAACTATGCCATTTGATTAACTTGTAAAGTCTGAGAGCAGCTAGCAAATTCAATTATGGATTCAAATTATGTTACTAAATTGGTCTAATTTTTAAAAGTGATGAATGAAGTGCATTAAAAGAAAGGGATGATAAAGGTCTAAAGAGGAATTGGCAAGGACTCTATTAATTAAAACTCAATGAACATATGCAGATCATTGTTATGTGAATAGGTATGCAGCCACAAATACACTGGTGTGCATCGAACACCCAAATTTACATGAAGTTTACATTACGCAAAATTTAATGTCCTACATTGAAATACATATTTATGATGGCAAAATATATTAGAAATCTGTTCATAATACTGCAACAAGCAATAGCTGTATTAACCATGTTAAGATGCAGACAGCAAGTTGCTTAAAAATCTGTTGAATATCTGTGCAAGATATAACGTCTGGCCACAATAATGGCTTCTTTTGGTTGGGTCGAAGACCAAGGTGAGAAAGGGATCCCCAGGAATAGCTCTGCTAGGGGCAATGATAAAGTTGGTTTCTAAGAATCCCTTAGTTGTAAATGACAGCGTGGGACAAAGAGCTACAAGTGCTGTACCCTGTCCTTCTGCCAGGAGGTGGCTTAAAGCTGCAGAGTCACTGCATGGATTCTTAATTCTTAATCCTCTCCTGTAACTCTCACCTTTTGAGTTCAGGCCTTATTTAGATCCGTGCCTCCTGTGTTGGTGAAACTTTATTGCCACCTCCCTTTTTTCAAGGGTGGGAAGTACCTGCTCCAAGTCAACTGTTTGAAATGAGCACTTTTATACAAGATCTCTGTCTCTGTTCACAGCCCCTTCCTGCACTGAGAAAGAGCCCATGCACATTGTCTTGCACACAAATCAGGGCCCAAACCTCTATCTGCATTTTCAGTATATCTCTGTTTTCAGTAGAATGTATACCTAAGAGCTGACCAGCCTTCTAGAGTATCTATATACCTGTCTTTCTCCGGTAACTACAAACTTAGCCCCCTTGTTTGGATGACTAGATCAGGACCTACATATTGGCCCTTTTCCTCCAGCCTTCTCTTTTCTGCAGAAGCTAAATGTCATCAATTGCTAAAAAGCTGGCACGCTTTCCTGCAGCTGGTGAAGAAGAGTACCTGCTTACGTGCCTGTGAAACACAAAGCTAACTCCTTTGGGATGACTCTTTTCTGACAAAAGTAGCATGCTCAATTACATTTTCAAGATGAGAGATTAGAATTCTGAAAGCAGACCTCTAAATGTTTACATTTAAATTATTTTAAGAAAACAATTTCTTTTTAATTTTAAAGGCTTTGTAAGAAATAAGGAGAAGTTGGATGCTTTCAGACCCTTGTGGGGGAAGCTTAAATGATGGCAGAGGGTAAGGAGACGGAGGCTGGAGATTAAGGGAGGGGCAAAAATTAGCAAAGCAAACCAAATGGTTCTTGTCAAAAACAAGTAGAGACAGCTGGTGTTGTCCAGGTCAAATACTACCCTAGCCAAATATTTCACAATTCTCAATACAACCTTTGTCTGATAAGACTGTCACAGAACAAACAGGACAGTTGGTAGCCTACAAAAGGATGCTGCCTCTTGTCAAAAGATTCCTTGATTCACCAAGTTTAAAAGCAGGAGCTTTCCCCAGAGTCATTCAGGAATCCCTGCTTCCTGCTTCAGAGACTCCGTCTCCTGGAAATAGCCTGTCAGGTGCCATCTGTTTTTTTGTGAAGCTGCCAGTCCCCTGAGAGTGGGTCCTCCATTCCTATCTCCTGTCTGATGCTGGAAAACCAAAGGGGAATAACCTCTGCAATCTGCCAGAAATTGGTTTTCTGAAAGCAAGGACTCTGCTTCAGGGAGCTGCAATCTACCACACTTAGAGGAAAATTAGGTTTTTTAAGTACAATACTTTCTTCTGATGGCTGCTTCAGTCCAGCATCTTTGCATCCTACTCACAGTGTGGTTTGTAGGAGTTTGAACTTCAATAAGTCATTAAAAAGCAAAATCCAGAACACAAAATTTCTCATTACAGCAGGTATTGCAAAGGAAAGGAAATAATGGTGAAGTAACTTTCAGAGAGTCCTTGCCATTGCAATGACAGTAAAACTTTACATGACCACTGAGCAGGCTATGGCTGGTGTCATTAACAAGTGTTGTATTTCTTGCTACCTCAAAAAGGAATAGCAGGTGTCCTAGTTGATATGATAGAGTCATTAGTCTTTGGAAATTTTCTTTCCAATTGATTTATCAGTCAAATAATGGTGCTCTCACTATTGCTTTACAGAGGGCAATGATTTTACATTGTGTATTATAAGCATAGACAAGGTGACATCCTGTGCCCCAAAGGACTTAGTATCTTTAAAAAAAAAAAAAAGCCACATGAGAAACGTAAAGAGTAAATACATAATGGAGTAAAAACTGAGAAGAAGAAGGAGGATTTGCCATGAGAACAAGGCAACAGAGAGTTTCCAAGAAGATTTTGGAATAAAGTTGCTAATAAGAAACAGAGGAGTTGTTAGAAAACAAAGTATAAATTACAGGACTAATGAAAAGGTTAGTGTGATTGTAGTTAGAGTAATTTACATAAACTCAAATGTCTCAAAAGCTTTAAGACAAAGCAGAAGGTTTCAGGGTGATTCAGCAAGCATTGTAAAAGATGGTGCAAGAAAAACAGAACCATCTGGTAGAAAGAGCAAGACAGACATGAGAAAGGCTATAGAAATAAAATAAGTATAAGCCAGTTTTAGAAGTGCAAAACTAGGCTCTTGGGAAAGGATAAAAAGAGAAAGAGGCCATACAACGTAATAAACTAAAGCATTCAGAAGTGAGCAGAGGAAGAAAAGTGACCTAGTATGCTGCATGGAAAACGTCCAGAGGTGAGAAGGAAGGGACATTCAAGAGATTAAATGATACAGGATAGACAGGTTTTCTTGTGGTTGTGTTTTGTTGTTTTATTTTGGGTTTGCTTGTTTGTTTGGTTTTGTTGGTTTTTGCTTGTTGTTTGTTTGTTTGCTTGTTTTCCATCTGGAAAATTACGCAATCTGGTACTTTCTTTAAGGATGGCCCATCCTCAAGGAAAAACTACTTCTCATGTGTCATTATTCAGGCCAGAGTACCATATTGCCTAGTTAATTCATTATGAGAGCTGAGTTACCTTATAGCTTCTGCTGAAACATCCTTCATTGGCAGTCTCAGAGATAGGGTTTTGATGTTGATAGACCACTGAGTTATTCTCATCTCTATATACTGACTATGTAGCAAAGTCTTTGCTGAACTTCTACAACTTAGTATCTGTACAGCACAGGCTGGGTCTGAAGCTAAATACAGTCAAATGGATGACACAAGCCATTAATCTTAATGATTTCTTTACATATTTATGTTCTACAGCACATCATCTGAACATCTCTCCTACATAGGCTACAGCAGATCCTGCTTCATTAATTTCTAAGAAATACTGTGACTGTGAGGCAGCCAGCCAGGTTAAGGTTTATGCAATCACTATATACATCTATGTATGTTACATATATGCATATTCTTGCTGCTTTCTAAATTTGCTCTTCTTGGCACTATGTCTCTACCCTGCTAAAGCAGAGCATCATTTTGTAAAGATATTAAATACTAGATCATAAGTAGGAATAAATGTTAACATCAAGACTCTTAGCTGACCTCAAACCACTATGAAGCAGAGCTAAAGGTTCTCTCATGTCCTCTCTCTTTCTAAGGAGTAGAGGTGCAAGTAGAACTTTCTGCTGTTCAAGAAAAAGTACCAAAGGACTGGTGTAAAACTATGTCAGCTTCTGTCAGAAATTCCTTATGTTTAACATCTATTGGTATGTTAAATCCTGAATACTCTTGGACTACTGAAACTTTCTAATGTCTTCACAGAAACTTGCTACTTCCCAGGCATGGATATAAGATGTTACTATTGCTGGCAATATTTTTACACAAGTTGTCTTGGTATTTTTTTGCCTATCCTGAAATCAGTGTATTTTGAAAGTCTCCATTATGTCAAAATAATGCAAAGTTTTGCTAAAAAAATATACTCCCAAGATAGGCAGTGTTAATAAAACAAAATAAACCAAACCTCTGACCCATTAGTACACAGTCGTTCAAAGGTATCAACAAGCAAACACTATTTTTATCAAAAAGCAATTGCTATGGGAAAAAATGTGAGCCTGTAAATGTAGCACATATTGTTTTCGTATGCTTTTTATGTAACTGGTATCATTATGCTACCTAATGACACCAATTATTTAAAAATTAAGCACACAGTACTGCATACTTCATATTTATTACATTCAGATGGAGTTGCTATCTGCAGCACTTCGAGGCCAGGCATCCTTTAATAAATTCCACATGTGTCTTCAGTATTTTCTCTAGGGTTGTATTTTTTTTAATGCTTACTCTATTACTGGGGAATCTCAGACATAAAAA
Organism: Apus apus; assembly: GCF_020740795.1. Lineage (NCBI taxonomy): Eukaryota > Metazoa > Chordata > Aves > Apodiformes > Apodidae > Apus > Apus apus. The sequence continues at coordinate 38,648,402 of NC_067284.1, forward strand.
ATTTAAAAGGTCAATTTTATGATGAAACACATGAGCCTGGATACTCTAAATGGCACCCTAGACTGCAGAAGCTAATTGCTTTTCTACAGAAGAACTCTCTTAAGTGCTGATGCTGGAAACAGGCTCATGTGAAAAGCAGGATGAATCTCAGCTCTGCTTCCCAGCCTGTTGGGATTTGTTGAGATGAGTGACGTGAAAAATAGAAATCACCTGGAGACTCTTAATTTTATAATCAAGTGAGAGCACAATTACTACTGTCTTAATCCATCTGTCTGTGCCTATCCACTCCACTTCCAGTCACCTGCTTTAGTTACAGGTGTATTATCATGAAGATGGTGCTGAAAAAATCCAGTCCCGTGCATGCTCTAAATTGCTGTATGCACTTCCATGGCAGTCTGTCTGTCTCTACAGCTCCAGTGTGGCTCCAGCTTGTCAGGAAGGACAGCAAAGGCCTCATACTGCATGAAGTATAGCCAAAGTGCCTTTGTGCATGGGTGGAGGCTGGCTGAATGATGGTTAACAGGTTGCAATTTTGACAATTGCCATTCATATTAAATGAGGGTAAAAAAGATCAGACAAATGTACTACATTCTGGGAACTCATGTAGAGCTCAGTCATTTTCACTAGATGCTATGTCACATATCTGGAACGCTCAGGTATCTTTGGTAAATAAACACAAATTTATAGTATATGACAGTATAGTATATGGCAGTTATACTGAAACAATCTGGCAATATATGATATTTAGTTTCTGATTTTACCCTGGATGATACTTGATATTTTAAGTGAACCAACCAAGAGACAATAATTAGACACAATAAAATCAAATGACAACAACAACAGTACCAACAATCAAGCAATAACAACTGTGACAAACAACACTAGTAGGAAATTTTACTTTAGAATAAGAAAATGATAACTGAACTAAGGTAATGTTTTCAAATTTCAGTAGGCAAGCCATAGAGATGAATTTTTAATGGTTTAGAGCTTCAGACGTTTATCATTTCCAGCTGATAGGTATTTTTAATGTGAAACTTAAGTCTTTCAGACATCTTTGAAAAATTTTAAATCTGAATTTCCCAATTTGAGTCTTTGATTTGTTAGCTTTTGCGTATAGAAAAATACTAGATTTTAGGATTTATATTTAAAAAAAAAATCTTCATATGTAATCACAGAGACTCTTATAAGCCATTTTGAAAATTTTCTGAAAATTAATGGATTTTTAGAGGTAATTGCAGGTAGTGGAAAAATAAAATGGTAGGTTCATTGGTTCATTTGCACCTCCCTAAGATATAACAAACAAAATTATAAAAAGAGTTAGATTTTCAGATGTGATGATAAATTAACCTCTGTGTTTGTGTGCACAAACCAGAATATAGTCCTACTGCAGTTTAGCTTTTGTCTCACTATTTAGAAGTCACAATACATTAAGCTAGTGTATAGTAGATACTAAAGGTTCTGATAAGGCAACTCTATCTTTCTAGACCCCACTTTATTTTACAGGCACCAAACACAGCTTGTGCTCTTCCAGCTGACAGTCTGTTTGGGACCAAAAAAACTTTTAACAATCTTCCAGAAAAGTGCTAAATTTTAATTTCAGTGCACTTTTGTTTGAACACCTGAAATTAGAGGAAAGTTCCTGAATGATCTATGCAGCTGCATAAGCGAACTCAAAAATGCAGCTGAATCACTCAATGAGGAGGTTAATGATCTAAATGCTTTTCATACCCTCTCCAAAGTTCCCCCTGAGAATTGTTCAAAGGTTCCTGCACTGAGTCAAGCTCTTTGAAGAGCTGTGGATCAAACAGAGCCTGTTGATCTCAAGTGTGCTTGTGCTAAAGAAGGCACCTTTGCAAAGTTCAGCCCGAAGTTCAGAGGTGGTCTGAGATTAAACTCCACAAATTAAACAATGTTCAAGTGCAGGAATTAGTTCAGTCCCCTGATGGCAACTGTCATTTGTGTCTGTCCCTTCTCTGGAAAGAGGTGGAATTAATCATGTTATTCTGGAAGTACATCAACTTTTGGTGGTATTCAAGTTGAGATTATACATCTCCCATCACCTGAGATGATTCCAGTAAGCGTGCAAAAGAATAATACCTTCGTATGACATTGTAAAGAAATCGGTTGGGTTTTTCTTAAGTTTATGGACATCTACACAATGAGAAAACAAAAATCTAATTCCTTTTTCTTGCTCATATTCTTCTAGATTGTTTCAACTAAATGAATCAGCAAGTTTAAAGAAACTGAAGAGCTGCAGAAAAGGAACATTTCAGGATAAAGTAAACAATGTACTATGGTGGGATTTTGTTTGTCCTTGATGTATAAAAATCCCAGGATTAAATGGCTACCCCTTATGCTAAGTTTAAGGTTCTTATAATCACAGTAGACCTCCAGCCAGCAGTACCATTTAGAAGATCAAAAAGAGGCTGAAAATGCAGCACATCTTGCTTACCTATGTTTTACTTATAACCAGTATCATCATTTTTAATAACACTAACCTCTTTCAGTCGGTTAGAGCTTCATAACTCATAAAAATGTAAATGTGCAGACAGCATTTTGAAAGGACCTGATGCTTTAGAAAACGTCAATTTGTTTAGTTCATTCAGTTTACACTCCTGTAAAATTTGCTGCATCATTATATTCTTATCTTTGCAGAAGGAAGCAATAATCATGGCAAGAAAGAGGTAACAGCCAGGGGAAAAATCCTTTTCTTATGACACACAGAGGTTCTAGAATCATTTTTACCAAACACAAAGCCACTGAAATCTAAAATGCAGGGTCAGACAGAGCACAAAACAATGATTTAGGAGATTAAGGCTTTTGAAGATGAGATCAATTCTTGCAGTTTGTAAGAGAAAATGATTGCAAGAGACCACTGCAATTTTTGAAATGTATCTGGGTAGTGTGTTTTGTACAGTTGGTATCCAGCCTCAGTGAAATTTCTGCAAACATCTCAGAGAATCTGGAGGCTGTCGCCTGAAAATAAGGTGAGCAACATCAGCTGAAACAGCAAATCACAAGTGGCTATTTAGCACTGCCAGCTCATGCTAGACTCACACAGAAAAATACCTCCCCCCCTTCTTCCTATTTGTATCTAAATGTTTAGGAAACTAAATCACTTCCTAAAAGCAGGGATGGAGAAAGCAGTCTATTATTCCCTGACAGACCACAAAGTATTGTCTGTATTGACAATCTGTTTTGTATAGGCAAGCTGCAGAAGCAGTAAATCCTATTAACCTGTTCAAAGTCAAATGAAGACATTTAGAAAACAGAACAGCTATTACATTCAGTGGTGAAAGAAGACTATATAAAAAAAAACTTTAAATAGATGTACCAGCTATTAGATTATGCATAGTTACAACTGAAAATTTCCCCCAAACCTTCTATCATCTCCTTTCACCCTTCAGGATATTAATTATATCCCCCCAGTTTAATTAGCTGACCATTCAAATACTGTCCTCTGTTCTGTCAATGCTAATTTTTGAGATTAAAAAATCAGTTCCGTGCTAACAGGACTGCCATGGAAAAAGCTTAAGTTATACTATAATTTTACTAATGCACGCTTCCTCTACTCAAAACATATGGCATTTTTTGTGTACAGACCACTCTGGAGATTTGCTGTAATTATGTCATGATGTGTGCTCATTGTTATGGATTCAGCAGCCTTTCTGCATCTCTACCGGCTTTGTTCAAGAGCAGCTGCTAGCTTCAAGCTGTTGCCTGATTCCAGTGGTAGAAGCTGAATGAAGGAGTGCTTTCTAGGGAAGACATGTTTTGAAGCAGACATACTGACAATAAACCAATTCACTGGGGAGGCATAACATCGACCGGATAAAAGTCGACTAATCATTCCATGATAATTTACCAAAACGGGGTGCAATTTGCTTTAAAATAAAAATTCCCTCTGCTGCTGATGTTGAATTTGGAGGCCTTTAACTGATGAAAATGTGGCATTTGCTTTTATGAAGTAGGTGATCTTTGGAGATTCATTAAACCTCATTATTCCTACTGATGCATAAGTGACTATTAATACTTGCTCAGTGAATGAGAGGAATGGGAAGAACAGGATTGTCTGAAACAAGGCTTGACAGTCATTCTCTTCCACCTATTCTCCCTGCTTGTCATGACTGAATAGACTGAATTCAATTACTAAGGAAAGCCCTGGTAATCTTTTGATAAAAGTAGTGTTTCAGATGAGATTGCCCAGTTTTGCTTTGATTTCTGTGCCTGGTTTTCATTGTGAATCAGCAGTGTGTGGTCAGTCCACACTTCTCCCAGCAAGGTGGAGCAAAGAGGACCAGAGGGTCCAGACCCTAGATAGTGGCCACTTCCCAATAGAGCGCTCACAGAAAATGGGGCTATTTTAACAGCAGTTTACTTACATTTGCACATGGGATTGTGTCTCAGTCCCAGATTCATTTTCCCTAGTCTTTAAGAATATGCAGAAGAGGAAACAGTTAACTAATTAGGAAGAACAATAGGTGCAAAAATGTCAGAGATTCCACTGTTGTGCTCTTGTTACAGCCTCCTCAGCTATTAATATTTTATTGACTTGAACCTCTGGAGTGGATTTCAGATGACACTGCTTGATCATTGTCTATGTAAAAGGAAAAATAAATTCTGTCATGTCAATGTTGAATTCCCATCTATGGCAGCAATAGTTGCCAGCAGACAAATGCTCATGTGATTTTGCAGATGCTTTTTTCCTTAGCTTGTGACTATGCACACATCTGTTTGCAGAAAACCCAGACAACCAAAATAAAAGAAAGCAGAGGAAAAGTATAAAAATTTCATTATTAGCTTTTATACATTAAGAAATAGCTGTTTCCTTTACTGTGTTCAGACAAGAATGGAGTTGAAGTTGGCAAAGCTCAAGGCTAGAGTTAAAAGACGGCTGACTGCTGGGAAAAAAAAAAATATGCTCTATTGGTTTTGAAAACATGAATCACTTTATGCCAATCAGTTTCAAACTGTTGAGTAACGAAAACCTGATATCTCAATAGTGCTGCAGTTTAGGTGAATGGTGCTGCTAGGCAGTACACTTTGAAACCCCCAAACACCTCAGCAGAGCATGAACGTGCTCTCTACCTGTCCAACCAGCGTTGAAGATAGCATCTATTAAAGAAGTGGTGAGAATTGGCTGATGTCTACTGAGAACATGTGCAAGGAACAGATTACCTGTGATTTCAAGGGAAAGTAATTTTCTTCAGTTGGACAAAACAACATTTTTCACTAATGAATATTGCCTGTCATTTAAAATCTGGGCTTCGGGTGTAAGCTTGAGCAAATTTATTAAAAAAAGTTATCTCACACTCCACTCTCCTTAGATTTGTAGCACTGTAGAAGTCAGATAGCTAAGAATCTTTATGATGTGAAGATCCGATAGAGGATCTTTCTATTGCACCCATTGTTTGGCATGCTACATAAGCACTAAAAAAGTAAGAATTTTTCCTGCGAATAATGAATCTTCCTCACACATTACTAAGTTACAGGTCATGTTCTTTTCCTGGACGTCAAGCTGTAGGGCCACAGTGTGACTCAAACATAGGCTGAGACTTGGTTAGTGTAGTATTACTACAGCTCTAAGGAACACCGACTCCTAAGTGTGTAATGGCCAGGGCATTGTGGATGTACAGAAGTGTATATAGACATAATAGCAACTGAAATAACCCAGAGACTGTCTTCTGGCCTAAAGTAGTGTGTTGGTTTTTTTTAACTTGTGAACTGAAGCCTTTTGCTTCCAGGACTGGAGGTCCTTTAGGCGGTGTGAGCAAAATGGCAAAATAATAGCTGTCACATTCTTACAAGGCAGAACAAGGCAGTACTGTAATTTCAGCAAGAATGCTGAGCATGGTGATAGTGAGGTACCTCTCAACTGTGGATTATTTTTTTTATATTTCTAAGGAACAGTATGCATCAGAGTCCCCTGTGTGAAGGAATACATATGAGATGGTCGAAACAAATTCTCAGGAAACTTCCCTCATGCTCAAAGTAATGAGTGCAACGTTCAGTTCTTGGTTAACACAGTTTCAATCCTACCCCCCCAAAACCCCACATTTACTCTTTGCCTTTGCTAGGGCAAGAGGATCTGTGAAAGGCAGAACTGCTTATCCCAGCCTCAGTTCATGCTGGTGCTGTTGCTTTCCATTCTGCCAGGCAAATAAGCCTCTCAGCAACAACCTTGGGTGCACTGGTCAGGTAACTCTATTTAAGACTGATGTCATGCCACTCAGTTGAAGTAAACTTGTTTTCAGACAGTTATCATGTAACTTAGCTTTATAGGAGCCCAGCTCATTAAGATGTGAAGCTTTTAGGGAAATGAATGAGCACAGTTCTACTGACAAAGCTCTCTGCTCATTAAAAACCCGCTTATGCTTTGATGTGTACAATTCAGTTTTCTGCAAGGAGCAGTGAAGAAATGTAGGTAAAATCTGAAAGAAGCAAATCCAGATAATACATGTAGGCATAAAGAAATCTCTTCTTACAGTAATCCTTCAAAAGACTAATGACATATGCTCTAACATTATTGTCAGAGAAACAGCAACGCACTGTGCTCTGAGGCAATGTCAAAGATGCCTGAACCTGATGTTGCTCCTCTGCTAACATGGCACAACAGTGTTATTAAATTAGCACTTTACAATGATTTATACCCTCTTCCCATTGTACTGATTTTGCCCAGTCTTGCAGTGTAAAAAATAGTCTTTCTAAAGTACCAATCTATATAATTAAGATTCAATTTTCTTTCAGTCATGGTGTTGCCCTAGAAAGGAACTCCACCTTAATTAAATAATGTTGTTTTTCCCTGTTAGGTTCAAAGAGTCAAAACTTGATTACATGAACTCTAGTCTTGTCTCACATATAAATATTTTCACCACTATGCAAGCATAGGAGGAGGCAGCTGATCTGCAGTGTATATGCATGAGTGAGTGTATGAAGAAGAGTTGGAGGATGCTGTCAGAAGGGAGGTGGGGAAACAAAATTGGTGTGGGCAAATCAGCATTTCAACCTGGACAATCCAGGACCAACTTCTGTTTTGTTTGATTCCACTCATGCATATTTTGGGACCCCTTTGCTGTTAGCCTCATTCCTGATGACATCGTTAGTTAGGCAGCTTCTATTTTTCATGCATTCTTATGGTTCCCTCTCTCATCTCCTCTGCCTTCACTCTTTTGCTCCTCTTCCTATCACACAGCCAGTCCTGCGGATACACTTACTTGTTTTACACCCACTACTCACTTCTTTTAGTCCTGCTCTGTGATTTGGTGGTGTTCCCGGAGAAACTGCTAGTCTTTTTCTCTGCTCAGGTCTCACCAATTTTTTCCCCCAGCCTCCCCTACGTGGGGGGGGAAAAAAAAAAAAAAAAAAGTAAAAAGAAGAAAAGGCAGAATGTACTTGTCCTTTCCATTGCAAAAGGCCCATTTCCCTATCCTACTCTAAACGCAGGAGTTTACAAGACCTCTGTCACTGTAACCTCTGCCATCCTGCTGATGCCCTCCTGATCTCTCACTCAGTGAGTCTCAGCTTCACAGGAGCATCCTACCTCTACATGTGCTGTGTCCTCTCCCTGCTTCTTTCTCAGTCTAGACTGAGCCCATCTGGAAAGTTACTGCAGAGATGATTTTCCACAGCTTGTTTTATCTCTCCATTTCTTCACCTTAGTTCTTTTCTATCTGAAATTCAGCTACCCTATTCACCTGCAAGACTCTGTGGCTTGTCCCACCTGGCTTGTCCCCTCTTGTCAGTATGAGGGAACATCAGTGACGAGGCACCAGCTTGTTGTCAGCCTCAATAGATTTCAAACTTTTACAGACTTTCCTCTTTTGCTGCCTTTTGGGAGAATTTTCCACCTGATAATATAAAGTTTACTCATTATTCTTGTTCATAACCCTTTTTAGGGCTTTTCTATCATGCCTACAAAAAAGCTGACAACAAACAGGAGGTGCACTGAAATTGCAAACTAGTATTCACTCTCTATTTTCCTGTCTTTCCCCACTTTTCTGTCTGTATAGGTTGGCTAGTTTGGTTTGTACTTTCAAGGTTAATTTTTTTGGACAGGAACTGCTGCTTTGCTTTGCAATCGTACTGTCCTCAGCACTCTTGGGGGCTTTTAAGTGATATACTGTTAGAAACATATTTGAGCATGTGGGTCTAAAGCACAAATAGATAGACCAGTTAAGAAATTCCTAGGAGAGTACATGATTACTCACTACTCCCATCTCTCCACAAGGGAATGTGACTATTTAATGTCACCTGTGCTATGCTAACAGTAAGGATTTTAAGAATACCCTATTCTAATTATTATTAATCCTTAAGAGAAGCAGGAACATCAATACTGTCCACTGCTCAAAGTGCTTAAATACATAACAGACCTCCTTTCTGTAATATTTGATTACCTAGCAATGTTTAAAGAAATTATCCCGGCAACACCCTTCTGAAATATTTAAGAGCCATTGCTTGTACAGAGCAGACAATAATTGGCATGAATTAAGCACCCTGCCAAAGGTCATTCTCTAAGTCTGCAACAGAGCAGAGATTTTGAAGCTGGCACCCTAATTGCATAGCTGTATTATTGCATCTTAATAACACAGTTATGCTTCATGATGTTTTAAATCAATCTGACAGCATCAGAGCTTGAAAGGTATTATGCATGACACAGACTCAACAGGATACATTTACCGTAACTCGTATGGATGGATAATTACATATTACAAATTTTAAAACACAAAACAATAATTGTAATGATTGTATGAAGCATATACCCAAGTATAAATACATGAAGGAACAAAAAGGAATTACATCTAATATACAGCACATAAAAGTCAGTGGACAGGATCACTATGAAAACGGGTCAATACTTTTATGTAACAGTTTACTTATGGTTTTATTCATTTGGTGTGTAAGTTACTATCAATAATGCAGATGTGATTCAGAAGAAATGTTTTTCCACCCACTTATTTTACTGGAATAATATTACACTGTTCATCTTTTAGAGTGCTATATAACTATAAACCAAATTGGCTAAGGTGATGACTTCACATCAGTCTTATTCCCATAACTCAGGCACGTAGTTTCACTAAAATCAATGGACTTGTGATTCTGTAAGTGAAGATTAAAAGACAAGTATAATAAATACTTTTAATCCTGCATTGGCAAATAGATATGTAATTCTGTCACACTTATCTCCAAGGCTGATTTTTTATTTGCATATTTTCAGAGTTTTGATCTACAAATGGATTTTAATTTGTCAACTTTTGCAAGAATAGCCTTGTGGGAGTGGGGACAGGTCATGCATAATCACTGAGTAAAACACAGGCAGAAGGGAGATATAGAGAATCTGAGCTCCATTTCTGTATGAAATGCAATTACCATAATTATAATTTCCTTGTACCACACAAAGGCCTTTCTGTACTGGGTACTATCCACATTTAGAGGCTTGAGAGATCTGAGACATCCCAATCTATGCAAATGTTACTGTGTATTATGAACTGAATATGGAAATTTTAGGCATCTTTTCCTCTGCAGCTCTTGGGAATGGATACAGAGAGATGAAATTACTTTCTCAATGGCATTGTGGTAGCCCTGGAAGGAGAACCTACTGACTTGAACCACAGTTCAAGGCCTGAACTAAAAAGATTTTCACCTTCTGTTATAAAAAAGAGTTCAACAGAGAGTGCAAATGAAGAAAATTGTACATAGGATCCATAGCTAGAACTAGACATTAAGGGATGTGGGAGCCTGTGAAACTGCAAGCTTGTGACCCTTTTTTAGCTGTGTCACCAAAATCCTGGGATACATATACTATTTATACACAGAGTCAAATACCACCTTAAGCACTACCATTACATGCCAAGGTTAGCAGGGGTGTATACCCTGCACAGACCCTCACAGGCACTGCCTTCCGCATGGGGAAGTCAAGCTATACCTCCTATCATTTAGGGATAGGTGGGAACTTGCATTCAGCCTCCACTCCGTAAATATTATACAGAATGCTATTCAAATTTTACAAACCAGTAGTAAATAAAATTTCCATTAGTACAACTGACCTCATTCTTTACCTGGAACAATTCTCTCTGGAGATCAGTAATTTAAGTATATCTATCCTTGATAACCCAGTAGTCCTGAAAATGAAATAGTTTATCTGATGTAAGCAGCAAAAATCAATACCCATTAAGCACATAAGGATAATTTAATGTACAAAGCATATAGTTATCCAGGTCATGCCATCACCAAACCAGCTCATTTTGGTAGTATGTAGGCACCAAGAACACGCAGAGCTGTGTTCATTGCAGAGGACACTGGGTGGCCCAGGTGCTCAAGATATCATAGCTCTGCAAATGGAACTTCCTTGGGAAGAGTTAAGTGGAGAATTTCACTTAGTATGTGAGCACAGGCTGCATTGGACATGAAGCTATGTGCAACCAAACAAATTAGCTGTGGCCAAAACTATGTATTTTTTCTCCAGGTATCAGCACAGCATTAAAGAAATGACCATTGCTCTCAAAGTGCAATGAAGCTAAGATCTCACCTTTACAGATTCTGCTGTGATATTCACCAAGAAGTGGGGAGTGCAGGAGAGGAGGGAGTTGTTCCATAGAAATACCTTCCCCATGTTTTCCCAGATCCCAGGGTTTCACACAAAGCAAAACAAATTACTTCCTTAGCAGTTCTGCTCAGTTCCATATAGCTGTGTGCTGCAGGTGGTGCACTAAAAATATGTTTGTTTATTTTGCAGCTCTGCAGATTGCAAAGCTGCTTTTAATAATGAAATAGAATCCCCTCCATTGCATTTTCCCTTCTTTACTCTGAACCCCTCTCTTTAACATGCTGGATGAAGATGGTAAGGCTGAGGCAAAGTGATAGCAATGCAGTCCAGTCTCGAAAGAATGAAATGGTATGGAGCACAAAGCAAAAACTGACTAGCATGCTGTGTGGCATGGAGATTTTGGTGGTGTACCACTTCAGACAGGCAACTACCACAACAATTGAGTGAAAAATCAGTAGAAATTTTTCAAAATAGATTTCCATAAACAGGAAAAAAATCAGACAGTGGCTGAGCAAGAAAAAATGTGTTACAAAACAGACATAAATGTGCATTATTTGGTCATTTTTCATATTTATGATAGTATGATTCTTTTTCTGATAGGGTCTACAGAGGCTGTGGTCTTTCACCAGCATCACCCCATGCACTAAGTGCTCTGTGTCACGGGACAAAGGAGTAGCTGTGGCTGCTTTGCAGACCCTCCTATCACTATAGGTTATTCCAGCTCTGCTTTGCATACATAAATGTTAAATACTCCAATTGAGATAATCCTTGTCTTCTCACAGTATTTTCTTGCATGCATTAGTTCTCAAGTAATTTTTCCTCATTTTGAAGATTTCCTAAGTGATGAGTGTTCATCTGATCGAAGTATTGAGACCGCCAAAATTAATTTTATGTCACTTCTTCAGTGTGAGCTAAAATAGAAATTTTGTCCAGTTGTTTTTTTTATCCTGAGTAAAATCCTCTCCTCAGGAGAAGCTGGCAAAATATCTGTGCCTCATCACATCTGTCTCTCCTTAGTCCCTAAGGTCAGTACTACATGGGGAACACCACCACCCTGCACACTGGGGACTCTCCTGACCTTAGGGATCATTCCAGTTGCTTTAGTTACTACTTTTTTAAGCAGTAGGAGAAATAAAAATTAACCAAAATTTCACTTCTAAAAAACTAAAATCTGTGTTGATTTGCACAAAATTAGCAGCAGTGTTCATATGGTTCACATTCTGGTGCTGCTTGTTTTTAGGCCAGTTCACAGTCTAAGTGCTGTTTGCTGTGGGGAGACAAGGCCTCTTGGAGACTGTGAGTGTTTTGCACCTCCTGAGCAGAGTCTCTCTGCAGTCCTTGAAATATTCCACAGCCCACTCTGAGACTTGCTTTTTAGAAAGCATAAACCACGGGGGGCTTATAGGTTTTATTTTAGCTGTCATACTCTTTCCAGTAAATAATCCACAGCAAATACCACATCTATGTGAAGCCTCAAGTTCTATATCTAGATTCCCTATGAGCTTACTGGCAAGCTATACAAAATACAGTCAGTATAATTTTTTTCAAACATTGAAATAAGTGGTTCTCAGTGAAGCTGAATTTCTCTGTAACTTTCTGTCTGTAGGCAGTAGAAAACCTCCTTGAAAACATCCTTAAAAACATGCTGCAGAGTCACTAGTCTGTGAAAAAGCCAAGATCAACATTACCTTGATCATTGTCATGAACACACAGAAATACAAGTAGAAAGCAAGTAACCAATTTGTAGGTTGCAATTTATAGTTTTAAGTTTAAGTTCAAGATTCACTGAAGTGCCCATAAAAGAAAATTGAAAGGAAAGAGTAATTATTTTCTGCTAGCTGGAGATAAATCTGATCTAAGGCTTGGGTTTGTTGAAAGCTAGTTTGCTGAAAATCAAGAAATATCTAACTTTGTGTTGTATGCCACTGAGCAGTACTAGTTAATTCTTCTGTTTCTCATCACATTTAATATGATAGTGAATTTATACTAGCATTTCTATTTGAAAATGAATCCCACACCCACAACAGGAAAGTTGAAAATTATGTAAACAGTAAAGTTGAAAGAACCAGGTTTGGAAAATTGACCCATATTTATATTGTGTAGCTCTTTACCTATGATAATCACATTTACAGTAACATAAATAGAAATATAAAAGCAGCTGTAGTTGGCTACAGCTACCCAATTACCAATGGTTTGTATTCTGAACCATTCTCCTAGCTTGCAAAGAACGGCCTTATCTGGAAACACAGGTCCCTTTAGGCAGAGACACAAAAAACCCCTTGTTGAATCAGGAACAGAATTGAGCTTGAGCTATATATTCCTTGAGTTTCTTGTTCATTGTTCATAATATAAAAAAAAATAAGGTAGAAAAATAAGCCTGGATATCTCCTTTGGAGGACTTGAGGGTAGGAAGGCACTGCAGAGGGACCTGGACAGGCTGGATCAATGGGTTGAGGCCAGCTGTATGAGGTTCACTAAGGCCATGTGCCAGGTCCTGCATTTTGGTCACAACTACCCCAGGCAATGCTACAGGTTTGGGGCAGAGTGGCTGAAAAGCTGCCCAGCAGAAAAGGACTTGGGGGTGTTGATCAAAAGCCAGCTGAATATGAGCCAGCAGTGTGCCCAGGTGCCCAACAAGGCCAACAGCATCATGACTTGTAACAGGAATAGTGTGGCCAGCAGGACTAGGGAAGTCATCGTGCCCCCGTATGTGGCACTGGTGAGGCTGTGCCTCGAGTACTGTGTTCAGTTCTGGGCCCCTTACTACAAGAAGGGAGGTGGTGGAGTCACCATCCCTGGAAGTGTTGAAAAGAAATATAGACATAATGCAGTGCTTAGCGACATGATTTAAGCACTGAACAGGTAAATTAGGCTATGGTGGGGCGATTTAGGTTATGGTTGGACTTGATGATCTTCAAGGTCCCTTCCAACCAGGATGATTCTATAATTCTATGATTCTATGAAGAAGAACATTGAGATGCTGAAGTGAATCCAGAGAAGGAGGCACTGGAACAGGCTGCCCAGGGAAGTGGTTGAGTCACTATCCCTGAAAGTGTTTAAATTATGTGGAGATGTGGTGCTTAGGGACATGGTTTAATGGGACTCAGCAGTGTTGTTCGTGGTTGGACTCAATGATCTTAATGGTCTACTCCAATCTAAATGATTCTAAGACTCCATGAGTAAAGTTTGGGTGATAACAACTGATTGTAAAAAAAATTGTAAAGATATTTAAGCTCATTTATTTTTTCACACTGATTTTGTTGCACTTTTACCTTTGTCTCATTTGCACCAGCTTTAGCTTGTCAAAACTGCTTTTGTGAACTAGCTGGAGAAAGGGCTGCTTTTGTTTTCCAGACCTATCTAATGCCTGCCTCGCTACTTAGTTGGTCAAGATTCCTTTGCGCTGCTACAACACGGTGAGCTAAGGAGCATGGAGGAGATCTGAGATGGCTCCATCGAGGTAGCTGGGCCTGCAGGTGAATCAGCCACCAACCTTTTACATGCAGAGTTCACACAGAGATGCACTGATGGAAAGATATATTGTCCCAATATATTCCACACCTGGTACTTGGCCATTTACAGCTGGGCTGGGGAATAGACAGATGGCAGAGCTGCTCATTTTTTGGGTAGCTGAGGGCCAAATAGTATATTATGGACTATGCAATTGTCTTACTATAATTTCTGTCTGGCTAACTGCATTTCTTTTGATAGTATGGTTCCTCTTTGAACAAAACATTGGAATATATTAAGCAAAAAAAATTATATAGAGGGAGTCATGTACCCAGTCCAAATGTAGATGTATAGTAACAGGGTTTTTTGCAGTCATGTATATTTCCACTTGGACATAAACATGGTTGCATCACTAGAACAAATATAAATGTGAAGATTGCTATTCAATGTAATGAATTAATAAGTTTATGTCAGCTTTCCACCTACGTCAGAGACAGCACAGGGCAAAAGTATTTATACAGGTAAATACGGTTGGAAAAGCTACCAATTTTCCTAAACAAGCATATTTAATTTCTTCATTCTGCAGTGTGACAGTGGATTATCATCCTCCTAAAAAAGACTTAAGATTTCTGGTTTTGGTTTTCGTACAACAAGTAAAATATTTTGTTCTTTTGGGAAGAACCTTTCCCATTCACATCAAGTGCATACTGACTAACATGGTGAATAACAAACTGATCAGTCTTGAGTCCTGTGAACTGATCAGTGAGTCTGTTTTTACTGTTGAAAAATTCTCCTGCATTTGGGTTTCTCTTTTATATTCAACTTGGTTTCACAGCAATATCTGTAACTAATTATGTCACAACTTATATCCTACAGTACAATTTTAATGTAACCTGCAATAGATGATTTGTGGTATGGTCAATAGTCAAAACGGAGGCCAGGAAAGTAAAGTGTGTGTCATGTTGGCAATTCTCACAGCAAAAAACATGTTGGAGTTTTCCTTGTAACGGGTATATTGAACTAGTTGCAAGACAACAGAGTTTCATAACAAAATTAACTCTTAGAGCCAGGGTCTGTGAATGAATTTCACAATATTCTCCCATTCTGGTAATGACATTCTGCAATAAGATATTGAGAAAAGGTGATGGAAGTGAAGCTATCTGTAAACACTTACTGCAAGGAAGATCTGAAGAGAGCTGTGAGCCACTTCTATGTACTGATATTCAAGAAAACACCCCGAGACAGTGATATAACGATGATCTTCTGGTGCCCAGTCTGGGGCTGGGGTTACTGACGTCACGGTGCAGCCTGGCCCATTCTCCATCCACCAAGAGCGATGCATTGAGATATTAAAGGTCAGAATGAGATCTGTTTCCTGCAAAAGAACAAGTTAAGAATTAATGCACTGGGATAGTGCTCCAGCATCAAATGCCTCAGGAAGAGATTTCTTAGGGTGTATGAAGAAACAAAGAGCAGCAATAAAACCACACTGTCACAAGAAAGTTAGTGGAGCTTGCCTGCAGCAAGCAAAAGTAGCTGTACCTTGGCAGATAGAATTGTTTTGGAGCAGAACAATAATCCTACAAGCCAGATCTGCTCCTAGACATTATGGTAGCCTAGCCTATAGCAGTAATTTCTGTTACATTGCCAAGTTTTCTGAGGAAACCATAAGGACTGATGGACATGCACATTTACACAGCAACCCTCCTCTGCTCAGTTTCTGGAGGTATAGCCCATATTTTGGTGGTTTGATATTCCAAGCTGTACAAGAGTCCTTGGGAACCAAGACTTCATAGACTTTGATATGTATGGGTCACCTGCTAGGAGTTTTGCTTCAGGGACCCTGTGAAGCAGACCTGTTGTAAGTCTGCTGAAGTATCAGAGAAGGTGTAAAAATATTACTCTGTACAAGTACACAAGCATACAAGTATAGCCTCTTTGGAAATCCTCTTCCAGATTTCTAACTTCCAAGGAATCTGAAAGGAAATAGCTAGTGAGTGTTACCTTGTATAAACACTGCTTAGCTTGTTAAAAAGGAGGGGTAAAGAGACCAGCAATCTTTAAGTCCCATGCAGCTGCTGCAATGGAGTAACTACCCAGTCATGGTCTCTTCTAAGATTGTATTTATAAATAGTTAATAAAGGATTAATGAATGATTAATAGAAATAATGAACAATACTAAGGATATGACTGTCATAAATTATACTTGGCTGCACATTACTTGAGAGTGTTACACAGAGTTACAACAAAACTATGGTCTTCGAGGATTCTGTAAGAGGCTACAGTGTTTACCTACCCTTTATGAATTATTTATAAGTGTAACCTCATTGTAAAGTGTGACTATCTAGTCTCTGTGCACATGTGCTCAGTCATGCAAAAAAATTTGCTTTTAAGTGATTTCTTTGCAGAGCCAAACTCTCCCCACACCTAACCTACATTTTTTCAGCCTGTTGATGACATTAATAATTAAGATTCTCATAAAGATTTTACAGTGTAACTATTTAATTAGGTTTACCATGCCAAAAGGAATAAACAGAATACCATTCTGAGGCAGATATTACATGTCCACATTTCCATCCCTTCAAAACCAGTCAATTTTCAATCCCACTTATTTTCTCTTTTTCCACTAACTCATGCAAAGGTAACTGCATCCAGAAAGGTTCTGGATAATGTCATGACTGACATGTCAATCAATCCATGATTACACTTGACTCTAAATCCCTTCTCTTTAAGTTGTAGTTCTTTCTAAAAGTGCAGAAATTTTGTACATCTAAAAAAACCCCAGCAATTATATAAGCACACACATCTATCGGATGGCAGGAGGGGCCATAAATCTTTTTGTGATGGATAATTAACCCACATTCTCACAACAGCCCAATCCAGAAAATAATAATCTGTATGAGAAAATGTATGATGGTTCACATTAATTTGTCATGCAACTAACTTCAAGCATTTGAAGGTGATCCAAGTAACAGTGAACATTTGTATAAACTACATAAATTAGAAATATTTATCCACAGATGTAAGTCTTCACTTCCAACAAACCCCTCCTTTCTCTGCACTCCTCCCTACCAAAGCTTCAGATGCTGGAAAGTATCTGCCACATGTTTCTTGGAAATGAGCAATTTTGCCTTACATCCAAGCCAAGACTATAAGAGACCTGGGGCTTTTCAGTCTAGAGAGGAGAAGACTGAGAGGGGATCTAATTAATGTCTATGAGTACCTGAGGGCTGGGCATCAAGAAGGCAGGGACAACCTCTTTTCACTTATGTCCTCTGATAGGATGAGGGGCAATGGATTCAAACTTGACCACAGGAAGTTCCACCTCAACACGAGGAAGAACTTCTTTACTGTGAGGATTACACAGCACTGGAACAGGCTCCCCAGAGAGGATGTGGAGTCTCCTTCTTGCTAGACTTTCAAGACCTGTTCTAGATGCCTTTCTGAGTGATCTGCCTTAGATTTTTTTTGGTTTGGTTTGGTTTGGTTTGGTTTTCAGGCCTGCTCTGGCAGGACCTGCTCTGACCTTCAGAGGTCCCTTCCAACCCCTAATATTCTGTGATTCTGTGATTCTGGAGTGAGGGCTGTTACAGCCCCTCAGTAGCACCCTGTCTTTCTTACCTGGTGGAAGTTAAAAGAATGAGTATCTTTGGAGTAACTTTGCTTAAAGTAATAGATTTATTCCTGGATGAATAAAATCAGAATCCATCACTTTATTGTCAGAAGATCTTTAAGCAATTCTAGTTACCACAGAAAAATCTTAATCTCTAGTCTCTTATCAGAGATGTAACATGAATGAGTAGGACTTGTTGTCTGGTTCTATTTTATCATTTGCAAGACTATTTTACAAAGTGCAGACAAGGGATGAGAAATGTATTGCTTGAAAAAGAAAGGGATAAACTGGCTGGTGGGAACTGAGTATTGTTAAGCCAGGTGAAGTTAAAATGGATCAGATGAAGCTAAATACAAAGACCATAACTGGGCTGTCTGATTAGAACATCATTGCCCTAGAGATAGTTATGTTTGCTTACAAAAGGTGCAAACAAACCTTTGCATGTTAAAATCACAAGTAAATTTCCAAGTTACACAGGAAATACAATCACACGTTAAAACATTTATAATTACATGTGTAAATAAAACTTTAAAAAATCCAGCTTTCTTTCACCACATAATTTATATCCAGATGGTTTTCTGAAATAATTTGTTATATTTAGAAAAATTCCTTGCCCTCAAATCATGTTTTGACAACTATGTTGAATAATGGGGTTAAGACTAAATAATCATCTTTATTTTGTTGTTGTTCAGGAATAGTCTTTTAGATCTTGCTAGTAAACAATTACAGATCTCTATCAGGTCTATATTCTATTCCTATCTCCAAGTAATCAGTAAAATGCTGTATTGTTTCATCAGCTCATAAATAGACCTGCTACCTATCACAAAAATGTTGCATTCCTTATTTCTTAATATTAGCAAAACCAGATAAATCCTACTGAAAGCTCTGATGTAAAATCTTAAAGAACTTTGAACAGCATGGTTAAGAATATTTTCAAGGACTGTATTCATTATATAGTTAATCAGTCAACAAACGGCCAACTTCAAAAAGCAAAATGGTAAGCGGAGGTGAAATCTTGTTCTGGTAAGGTTAGATGTCATCCGTGGCTCAAGTCAAACTGGGCTGGAATAGAACGATAATGAAGGCAGATGTTCACAAGCAAACACCTAAGTTAAGCTCTGTAAGTTCGTGTCCTTAGAATATGTGAGATAAGACTAAATGCAGAAGGAGCTTATTCACAACAAAGTCAGCTGCTGCACAGCTAGCTCTTCTCAGGCATAAATTGTTACAGGCTTTGAACTTGCCTATAACCTTCAAACCATGTCCCACTGTATGCAACCATATAAGCAGAACAGTTCCTGTTCCTTAGTAGCGAAGGTCACCCAGCTTACAAAAAAGTTTTACATCTTACTGAGAACACTGATAAAGGCTTGAATCTCCTTGTCAAACTGTAAGCCAAGCAGCTGATGATGTATCTATCATGAACATCTTTTATTCTGAAAAAAATTAGAGCTATTTTTGGACAAACTCCACTTGCTAGTTACTTTATGCACTGTTTGAATACCGTTTTAGAGGATGTAGACATAGTCTACACTGGAAGCTGGGGATTTGTTGTACTCTCCAATGTATTTGTCGTCTGTTTTCTTTCTGACATCTGTGGCTCAAACATTGTTCAGGGAAATGCAGAGAAATGGCCTGATAACCCTGGAAGCTATGAAACCTAAGAAGAACTGTTGATACACATTGGGCATGCCGATACAGTGTTGTTCACAGTCTGTGTGCCAGAAAAGATTTCATTATCCTGAATTCAATAAACAGCTGCCTCCTTCATGGACCCAGAAATACATCTGTGTGAGCTTTATTGATGATCACTGTGCTGTTTTTGTAAATCCTGCTGGTATTTGTAAAGCCTGTTAATGAAAACTGGTGCATTAAAGGAGATTTTGCTATTCATCAAAGAGGAAAAATGCAGCAGAAAATATTTAGTACTACATCTTTGCTGACATTCTTAAGATGTGCTGGCATTTGTAGTGGTCGGGGAAGTACTGCTGGGTTAGACAAGGCTAGGGTTTGGAGGTCTCAGAGTATCAGCTCTCAGAGGTTAGAAGCTGAGACATAGAATAGCTGAATGCCAGGTTGGAAGGAATCTCAAGGATCATCTGATCCAACCTTTCTAAGTAGAAACATGGTTTAGATGAGATCACCCAGCACCTTGTCAAACTGAGTCTTGGAAGTGCCTAGCATTGGGGAATCCATCACTTTCCTGGAGAGATTATTCCAATATCTGACTGTTCTCCTAGTGAAACATTACCTTCTGGTTCATCGGGATCTCTCCAGGGGTAACTTGCACCCACTACCCCTTGTCTTTTCTGTGTGAGTCCTTGTGAAAAGGGAGTCTCCAGCTTCTTGGTAGCCACCCTTTAAGTACTGGAGAATAACAATAAAGTCTTCCTGAAGCCTTCTTTTCTGCAGGCTGAACAAACCCAGTTCTCTCAGCCTTTCCTTATACAGCAGGTCCTCCAGTCCTTTAATCATCTTTGTGGCCCTTTGGACCCTCTCTAGCCTGCCTGCATCTTCAAATCAAGTCTGTAATTTTTTTTTTCAGCTTAGTTTGTGAAAAACGTTGGGCTCTGATGGTTTTGCCTGTGTTTAATACAGTAGATAATAACTTATTATACTATCTCTATGTATTAATTACAATATATTACTTTTTCAATTATTTGTGTTAGGTGCAGCTTAGAGAAGCAGACCCCAAATATAGTGCCAAGAGAAAAAAGAGGCAGCAGTGATTCAGGGTGATTCTCTGAAAGTCCAGGAGACCTCACAGACTCAGGGAAATTAAATTGTACTGACTTCAATAGCTGTGGATTGCGGTGCCAGGGGAAATAAGTTTCTTCCATTTTTCTAATTAGGAATAGCTGAAATCTGCACACACCTGCCAAGCTTCTGTACAAGCTTTGTCAAATACAGCCATGTAAGCACTTGTTTCATTTTTCCAACTCAAACTAGCAAGAACAGGCTGCTTGGATACCGAATGATCACACAAGGCTTCAGTGATAAAAGATCAGGGTCGGAAAGCATTTGTAGTTCTGGATTCCTTGGATGCACAGAGGACTCTACAGGCATTTTTTTTCTTCTGCTATCTCACTTTTCAACTAAAACTAGCTCCCAGCAGGCAGTACCATCTTCTCATGCAAGCAGATATTTTCCTGTCTAAAGAAAAATCAGCTCTCACTGAAGGGTCAAAATAGATGTTGGCAGCTGTGTTTCTTTTCCTTTTTATTTCCTTTTTATTATATTTTATTTTTTAATCCACAGTTGAGATATAGGGAATAGTTATTGTGTAATTTTGTAGGGATCATGGATATTTAAGTATCCTGATCTTTTTTATCCTTTTGCATCTGAACTTTTTAGCCTCTCCATTTTTTCATATTTGCATGATTCTTTGATTTTTTTTCTTCAGTGATGTAGAACTTTCACTTCCTCTTACAAAATAATTTTATGTGAGTATAATTAGAAATTGAATATAGAAATTTATGTATATATCTGTCATTAATCAGCTAAGATTTAATCAGTCTGAATCCACCTAGTGGATCTACTAGTAAAATTAATCCGCGAAAACCAGTAAAAATTTTCTCACTGTTAGCTTTTCTCAATATTTTGTAAAAAATATTTCAAAGGTATCTTGAGTGATTTCCAACCTATTTCTGAAGATTTCAATTAATTACTTATAGAGATACCAGCATGAAAGAAAGAGATGACTCAGGTGTCCTGATTTTCTTTTCTAAAATTAAACTAGAGTATTAAATTAATAAAATATAAAATAGTCCTGAGAAAGCATAGGTAATACTATGAAGAGATTAACATTGTCACTTACTATTCTGTGGTGTGATTCCTATCAATAATCTTATGAATTCTTTAGAGCTGCAATCAATATTATCTTAATTAAGATCTCCATATTTTTATAGCATTGGAATATGTACATTGACAAACCTACCAAATTTTTCCTGCTCTGTTTCAACTCATTAAAAAAAAGATACCTGCTTCCCTCCAGTTCAGTGCCACCAACATCTTTCATTAACATCTTTGTTCAATTTTTTTCTACCCATGTAGTTTTTAAATTAAAGGTATCATAGAAAGAAAATAGAAACTTTCAGTTTGTATTGCGAGGTTAAAATTATTATTACTACCCCATTCATATTTTTCATATCTAATCAGAGTATTTTTAGAATAAAAATGTTCTGGGCTAAGATTCTTTGACTTTTTTTTCTGTGTAGAACATTAAGCTCATCATTGTAGCCCCATGTCACTTATAGGGCCTGAAAAGTTGCAGTTCTTATGCTGTAATTTGGCTCTTATACCTACCTAGCAAAGATCCTGAGCACTAGAATGTTTGTATTTTCTTGGAAAATTACTTTCTGGAGGATCTAAGCTTGTACAATGAAAAAACTACACTGTGATATGCAACAGACCAGAGGTGCTAAAATCCCAGAGTAGTAGCTAACTTTGTGGAACCTTATTTATTTCTCACTGTAGAGTAATCAGGAATATCATTCTGAAATTGTGAGAATTTGTTGAAGCAAATTGAGTTAAATGTAACACTTTGTTTTGAAAAGTTACTGTTTTGACTGTCTTTCTCTTTGCCTGCAAACTTCATTAGTGGGGGTGTACAATGGTCTGTTTTCCAGCCTCAGTTGATTTACTTTGTTCTGACCTTACTGATGGGCATGGGTTTATTACCAGCTCTTATTAAAATAACAACAACAACAACAAACAATCCCAGCTTATTTTATTTCAAAAACCAAAGCTATTTTAATATTTGGATTAAATCTGAAGATACAAAGAGGCAATTTAAATATTTACTACGGGAACCAGAAGATGATGGTCATGCAGATACTGAGAGAATTTTCTGCTTTTGGGTGAAACTGAGCAGCCTGATTTAGGACAGGGATCCAGAGCTGGAAACAGGGTGGTGGCACATGGTCTCTTTTCCCACACCCACATATGTTCCATGGAAGAAAACTAGTAAAGGATTTTATCATGGTACCAAAATCAGTGTGGCTCTGAATCTCTTTCTAAGGTGAAGCAAATGTTCTGAATGGTTCATAAACCCTGGTTATTAATTTTGAGCTGAAAACACACGATTTCACCACTTTAATGATATAACAGTACTCTTTTGAGGTCCCTTCCAACCCCTAGGATTCTATGATTCTATGATATAACAGAACTATGAGTAAGACATAATGCTTTTAAAGAAGTTTAAGTTCCTTCACCTCTTGGGAATAATTTCTTTCCCTCTTCTTTTTAAATGGTAAAGGAGGTATGTCTCTTGTCTTGGTTTACCCAGGCAAATACACAGATCAATAGTGCTTAGAATTTGCAGACACAAATATAAATAACCTCTTAATTCTAAATAACCCTTCTAAGTACAAGGACATCTTCTGTTTGGATACTATCCAAAAGACTATGCAGAGCTTTGAGCGAGCTGGGAACACAGTTCTGCAGGCTGGAAATGGAAAGGTCTAGGCCTTGAAAAAATTATCAGGATAAAACAAATATCCTTAAAATGCTTCCCTTTTCTAGAATAAATGGTTTACTGAGTTGCCAAATCACTTCAAGAACACTGTTTAATCATCTCTGTCCAAGACATGTATTACTGTGGTCCAACATTTAGTAAGGAAGGATGCAGAAGTGTATGGTGCAGAATGTAACATCAGTAGGTTTACAGAGGGTGTGCAGAAAGAAATTCCAGATGATGTGGTTTGTTCAGTGTTCCTTGGTGTTGGTTATTACATAGTATTAGGTGCTGTAGTACAAAATTCAGGAGTACAGTGACAAACCTTTGCTCTCTGGTTCCTACTACATTTTATTATATTTTAAAATGTTTTTGTGGGGTTTTTTTTCCTTGTTTTTTTCACCCCCTCACACCCAGAAGTGGTGTTAGGGAACATGAGATCATTGTGATGCAGAAGAGTTCCCTGAAACACTAGGCTGAGGATAAATGGATGTTGTACATAGTGCTCTCTAATCTAAGCATTTCTAGCCAGCAGTGATTTTATATGCATTAAGATTTCAGAAGATTTAAAAATAAGCCTGGATGAGTTGGGAAATTACTAAAAAGCATGTGGAGTCATCTTACTCAGTTTAATTCAAATCTAGCCCAGGTGAATATTTTCAGAAGGGTATACTTCTGTGGGGAGGCTGCAATGGGCTAACACATCAGTTTAAAATGCATAGCTAGTCCTCACAACCCACTTGCATTCTCAGTATGAAATGAAATAGCCAGATTTAAATAGTTTTAATTCCTCTGCAGTCAACAGAAAGGACTCAGCTGAAAGAGAGTCCTAACTATTCCTGAAGTACTCTGAATAGCTGCTTAGAGAACCTAGATAAGATGCTGAGCAGGAAGCCAACCATGGACTGATAGTGAGGAAGCAGAGTACAGAAGTGGACGTGTGGGCCAGCTCCACACAGCCCTTTTGTCCTGTTCAAGAAACAGTGTGGAATAACCACAGATCTGAAGATGAACAGCATTTGTGTAGCTTGCAAATTTGGGATAGTAAACCAAAACACACACCAATGAAGCCACAGCAATACATACTCAGCATGATGTGCACAAAGCCTGTATACAACAGTCTCTATTGCAACACTGCTGAGTACCTATAGCAAGGTGTTTCTGATCATCAGTTTGACACATTTTACTCCTAAATATGACTTTTATGAGTTTCAAGGGATTGAACAGCTGCAACTCCAGCAGATGACATAACAAAAACTGTGCCACAGGTTTCAGTGCTCATGTGTGGCAAGAACTCCATTTGTCTGATCTATACTTGCCCCATGGACTTTGAAAACTACCTTTAGTTCTGTCAGAAAGGTTCTATTTATTTTTAAAATTAAAAAGATATTTCTCACAGGGCCATGTTATCTGACTCTGATAAACTTTAGTTCATAAGAAGCTCACTCATGTCCTTGCAGTTGATGACAGTTATTAGAACACCTAAGGCTATATTCAGATTTGATAAATCAAACTCTTTTCACTTTACCTACAGTAATTAATTTAACAGTAGGTGAAACTGCTCTCTTTTTGTGGTGTGATATTATGTCACACAGCATGGGCCACAGATTAGTTTTCTTGAAACTAATTTGATTATGTTCGACTGTCATCTAAGTACAGAAATAATAAGATCTAACTTGTCTTGAACACAGGGTCAATTATAGATATTCTGTATTGCTGCTTCCTGCATTTGAGTATTATTTGAATTATTTCTAAAAAAACAAGATGAACGGTTTCTCCAGTTCTAGAGCTGTTTTTGAGTTTTAGCTAATTTTAGATTTCAAAATGAAAAGAATGTGAACAAACCTGCAAAAAATGTGTTTCAACATTTAAAAAGAAAATATTACACTCTTCCAAGTTTGACTTATTAAGGCCTTTAGGTGGCATTTGCAAATTGGATGGAAAATGTTAGCACTCCCACATATCCAAACCTCCCACATATTCAAATCTCCTTGATAAAGAAAAGAAAAAT
This sequence comes from Apus apus, assembly GCF_020740795.1. NCBI lineage: Eukaryota > Metazoa > Chordata > Aves > Apodiformes > Apodidae > Apus > Apus apus. The sequence goes on from NC_067284.1 coordinate 38,673,474, forward strand.
AATCTGTTCACAAAATTCTACTCTGACAATTCAAATATCATAGAAATAGACTAAAAAGAAGCTTGGTCACCTGCATTAATACACAAACTACAATGTCAAACAAGCTGATGTTAGCAAATGTTTCAAGTGTATGTCCTTTTCTCTTGTGAGATATTGCTTAGACGTGGCAATGCCCACACCTTTGGTAAACTGCAGCCTCCTACGAACTATTCAAAGCCATTTTAAAAGATTCAGTGCATAACTTAGGGTAAATGTATGTTTTTTATTAGATTTTCAAAAGCACACCCTGAGGAGTAATGCTATGAAGCCATGCTAGCAAGAGGGAGACTATGCCATGTACTTTGAAAGAAACGGTAGCAATTTAAACCAGTTAAGGTACTAATCCATAGATTAGTAGTTTGTCTCTCTTTTACATGTTGACTATGCAATGTACAATGCTGCTAAAGCATAGAGGACTACCTACTACAAGAATATGTGTTCTTATATATAATAAAAGAATTTAAGAAATCAATTTAAGATGGCAAAATCACCTCAATAAGAAGATCCATTATTTTGTTGATCTTATGCTTAGAACCAGTTCATACAACACACATACTAGCCTGTATAATATATGTAAGATACATTTAGATAGAAGATAAGATATGTTTTCTCCCCCTTTATTTGACTCTCGTGAGACCCCACCTGGAATAGTGTGTCCAGCTCTGGTGCCCCCAACACAAGAAAGATGTGGACCTGTTGGAACGTGTCCAGAAGAGGGCCATGAAAATGATCCAAGGGCTGGAGCACCTCTCTTAAGAGGATAGGCTGAGGGAGTTGGGGCTGTTCAGCCGAAGACGAGGAGGCTCCGGAGGGACCTCATAGTGACCTTCCAGTACCTGAAGAGGGCCTACAGGAAAGCTGGGGAGGGGCTTTTTACAGGGGCTTGCAGTGAGAGGACAAGGGGTAATGGTTTTAAACTGAAAGAGAGATTTAGGTTAGAGATCAGGCAGAAATTCTTTAGTGTGAGGGTAGAGACACTGGAACAAGCTGCCCAGAGAAGTTGTGGAAGGTCCATCCCTGGAAACGTTCAAGGCCAGGTTTGATGGGACTCTGAGCAGCCTGAACTAGTGGGGTTGGAACCCCCCATGCAGGGGGGTTGGAAATCAATGATCTTTAAGGTCCCTTCCAACTCTAACCATTCTATGATTCTATGAATTTTGTGATTCAAAGTGTATTTCCTTGAAGACTTAGAATGTTGTTGCAGTTCTTAAAAAAACCCACAAAAAACCACAACAAAAGCCACAAACAAAACAATATCCAAACAAACAAACAAAACCCCCTAAATTACAGAATAGTTTGTCTTCCTGCAGCATGAATATCTTAAGATCATACTATAACATACTGTGGAGCACAGTAGTAGTAAGAGCACAGCAACTCAAATCTGACTTGTATGCTATTCTGCAGGGAAAACGTATTTCCAGGAACCCAGAATATGTATTTAACCTATATGCTTTCTCCCTTGGGACAATCTGGTTATGTGTCCTTCAGTGAAATGGAAAAGGAAAAGGTTGCATTGGTTTAGCATAAATATCAGCCCCAAAGATTTTGCAGAGATTTTTTAATCATGCAGCTACAATTACGGCTCTTCTCTATCTTGCCAATGAAATATCCCAAGTAAGAGAGAATGAAACAATTGAAGTGTTCAAAAATTTAGGAAATTTATTTTGAAAGTCCTATATCTCTAGCATTCGTTCTATTTGAATTGTATCATCACAGTACTTAGGTCTGCATATTTAGTTCGCAAGCATCTCATGCTGTCTAGCTAAAATTTCACTTAAGAAAATCTCTTCAGAATCTAGCTCTGTATCCAAAGACTCTCCAGTTTCCAACCAAGATTAAGATGAAACACTAGCAGCAATGATCTTTAATGAGCGTAGCCTAAGAGGAGTAACTAGAACAGAGCTCTATCTCTGTAGACTGAATCAGTGATTGAAAACTTTATTTAAGAAACTGACGGGGAGTAGATTTACCATTCTAACTGTAGTGTCTGTGTCAGTTTCTTAAATTGAGTTTTCAAGAGCTGATTTAGCCCAGGGAAATGCAGAAATCTGGTTGAAGCGTCTCTTGGGGCTGCTTATACTAAATTTTTTGTTTGTGTTTAGTGCTAATGCAGAATTAGAGGAACTTCGCTGTCAAGATGTTACAAGATCGATGCTTTTATTACTCTGAATTGGAAAGCTGGTATACACAATAGAACAGTCGCAGTGGGAAGAATGATACAGAGCTCTTCTTTGATTTCCTGGTGCCTAGGAATATTGCAATACACTGTGAATTCAAAGAAGTAGAGTTCATTTTTTTTTTTTTTTTGGTCAAGAAATAAACATAGTATATCTGGTTTATTAAATATAGACTCGGTAAAAATATTTTCAAGAAAATATATATCTGCCCAAGGGAAAAATATATAAACTTCAATAAATAATTCATTTTTACAGTATCTATATAATCACTTCACTATGAAGTGCCAGCAATATACCACATGTGCTCTGTCTCTTTCTTTGAAATAAAACTCTCATAAAATACTTATAAGAGGGATTTTTTTGTTTACAAGACAAATAGCTTTTAGATCGACATAATGTGGTGGATTTTTTTCTTTCTTGAAGAAAAGCATTGGAAGTATTAAAGTTTCTGTGAATTCCTACTACCAGAGTAGTTTTCCATAATGTGCATTAGTGAAATTCTGATTTCACTGGGAGATGAGGTTGCCCAGAGAACGTAGCAGTGAAGCCCTATACACGTCCAATTCAAAAGAAATGCTTTAATTTAAACTGAAAGAGTGATCCATAAAGTATTACTACATATGAGGCATACATCTCTTAAAAAAAAAGAAAAAGGATTTAATCTCAAAAATGAATGACAGAATTAGGCATGAAAATAGAGATTCTGTAGTTTAGTACTCAAAGGTTAGGAAATAACAAACTCCTTGGTTCTGCTCTATTGCACATCAGCACTACCATATATTATTAGTTACACACTGTTTTCCTGAGCGGAATGGACAACTTTCTATAAAAGTTCATAATTAAGCTACCCTTACACATTTTTCAGTCTTAAAATGTGTGAAGTCTTGCAGCTTAATCCTAGATGACTTCAGATTTTTTTTTTTTATTTTTTATTTTTTTTTGTACTGGCAATTATTCCATTAAATTAATGGGACTCACAATATTTGATACTAAGTTTGTTACACTGAGACCAGACACTCAGATAAACACTTTCCAAGATGTACACTGACCCCGTTAATATGTATTTCCATACTGATGATGACATGGATATCTTTTTCATTCTGGGTGTGGTTTTCCTCCTGATTTGGATAATTATACTGTGATTCCTCTGCATAGCGAAGAGAATGTCATATGAGTAAAGTTTAATGTTGTCAAAACCAAGACCTACTATATCTCCTTCCAGGTTTATTCATAAGGCATTCTGCAAAAGGGAAAACTATATCCTGAGAGAAGTTTCAATAGTTCATGGTCATGATGGGAAGAAGCATCACATCATGGTATGCTGTGATGTGTTGTGGGTCCAATGCTATGGCATTTTGATTAATTACATGAATGGCTGACTAGAGAAAAGACTAAGTGTATGCTTTATGATTGCAATATGTTTGAGGAAAGAAGGAGCATTCAAATTCATCTTTAGAAAACTGAGATTTGTCCTGGAGAAATGCTATTCAGCAAGGACAAATGGAAAGTACCACACTGAGGTTGAGGTAACTAAATGCACTAGCACAGTAGGCATAACAGCAGTCTAGGCACTGACTGCTCTCTCACAAGGGAATAGAAGGTTAACACAGTTCACAACCTGAATAGAAGTAAACACTCATGTTGCTGCAGAAAAGGAGTCATCTTTCTGGGTTGTATAAACAGGAGGGAAGTCTGCAGCACTGTTACAATTCATGTTTTCTTAACGTTTGTGAGGCCTCAGCTCAAAAGACTTCAAGAAAAACTGCAGACGGACTAGAGAGGAGCCAAAAAGGAGCAATTAAAATGGATCCATGTCTGCAAACAACACCTGTGAAGAAAGGTAGAAGGAACTGGGGTTTTCTAGCTCAGAAGAGACAAGATTGAAAGTATAACTGGCTGTCAAAAAGAGCTATGTAACCTGTTTCCCTGCCTACACTGGAGAGACATTAATCATTGGCCCAGGAACTGGACTGCATTGCAAAGAGGATACAAATAAGATCTCTGGGAAAGAAGCTTCTGAAGCCATGGGAGAGGAAGCCACTGGAAGGGACCGTCTGGGAAGTCTGTGGGATCTATAGTTGCTGGCATTTAAGAAAAAGATTGACAAACTTCAGTCACATTTTCACACATATTTAGGTTGGGGACATGGACTAACTGATGTACTGAGTCATTCAGCAATGTGAATCTATGTTTATAATGACTAAAAGCATGGTTCTGGGAATATATAATATTTGTAAATATGTAACATGTATCACAAGTAATTCCAATGAGATCTGGTATATTTAAAATAATTACCGGAAATACCCAACATGTAAAGCTTAAAAACAACTGAATTTAAAGATATCACTTTTCCCTGGAGTTTTCTAACAAATATGAGAAATTTTAATGCAAAAATAGGGAGCTTTATTTATAGAAGTCATGTTAAGTGAATGACTATAAAAAAATTATTCTTTCTTACGTTCCCAGCTTTCGATAGTATAATTCCTATAGTATTGTCCAGTCTACTCAGAACTCTTGAAACAGACTATGACTTGTAATGGCTGGAATGCATTTCTGCAGCTTTGGTTATCTACTTCTGAGCCAGTCACCTATATAGTCAGTGGAGCTAAAGAGGAACTTTCAGTCATCTCATCAGTTGTAGGCCATTAGGTGTCTTTAGTATGAAGTCAGTCACACCTTAAAATGTCCCTTGTTTACAAGTCTGTTTGCTTTAGAGCAGATCTAGATACTCTCTATATTAAAAAAATAAAATCAGAAGTATAGATATCCTGGAATACATATAAATCAGATGTAAAATAAATTATATATATATATATACACTGATATGAAAATAATCTGTGAGCCAACTGCATGTCTTCTGCATCTAGATATGTCAAGGCACTTCAACTAGAAATACCTGGTATTACTGCGACTATTCAATAAGTTAGAAAGTCTCTCATGCATAACAAAAAATTTAGTTAAATATATAATGCAGAATTTCCTTTGCAAGAATACTGAAATTCTGCTTGAAAATTAGGAAGATTATTTGTTTTGAGACTTATGTAGGATTCCAAAACTTTTAGAACTTGTTGTAAACTTGGCATTAACCATAAATGAACTCATGTCACTTGAGAAATCTGAGGACTCTGAGACACGGTTCCTGGGGGTCTGTGATATTGGAAAACTGATTTCTGTGTCAATCAACTAAATGGTTGATTGATGGGTGCTTGTGACCTCCAGGAACTGCAGCAGGGCTGTAGTCAGTTCCCAGCCTTCTACAAGCATTTTGCCATGGCTGTATTGCTCTGGATTAAAAATTCACACTCCCAAACTTCCCATTGGAACTAACCATCAGATTCTCTGACATGCATTTCATATCCCAGCCCAAAAGTGGAAAGAAGACAAGACAGATATTATACTCATAATAATATCAAAACTGTCTGTAAAATTCATATTTGGCATGACAAAGCTGATCTAAGTAGCCACGGAAAAGTAAAAAAAAATTAAAAAGTAACCACTTTTCCAGGCAACTAAATGTTACCAAATTCAGTAAAGATGACTTGTTTTCTAAGTTGAAAACTATACTCAGTAATAGGAGACAATACAGAAACGTAATGCACCTGGGATTTTTTTTTCCCATAGCATTAGCTTGAACACAAATTTTAAATTGCCACAAAGAAAAAAGAAGTAATGAATGCTCAAGTATAAAAAATGTCTTGGAAACAGAAAAAACCCCCACACATTTAACATATTAATAGTAGGCAGAAAAATATTGCTATGACAAGTATTCTAGCACTCAGAGAGATGAAAAGGTCAAATTTTATTTGGAACACATTTAGTCTTTAAAAAAAATAAAATGTAATAAATTTGATAAGCTGTTTTTATTAAATAGGCAAAACAGGCCTGAAGCCAGTGGAATTTCCTGAAGCTTAGCTTCTCTTCATGCTCACCGTAATCTTCAAAAGATTTGGTAAAATACAGTAGCATGAAAGAAAAAAATTGCAATCAGAAACAGTTTGTAATAACACTGAGCATGTTTGGTTCATGATTTATCTGGAAGATTAAAATATCTTATCACTTGATTTTGAATCTTTAAATTTAAATCTGCTTGCAAATGAATTGGCTCTTGATGTTTTCTAGATTTTGCAAAAGTGAACATGTTTGTAATTAATTTAGTCTAATGGACATAGGTATAAATGTATAAGCTTTGCTTTCTTTGTGTGAACCTGAAAGTAATTTTCACAGAATCACAGAATCTTAGAGGTTGGAAGGGACCTCGAAAGATCATCTAGTCCAACCCCCCTGCCAGAGCAGGATCACCCAGAGCACATCACACAGAAACGTGTCCAGGCGGGTTTTGAATGTCTCCATAGAAGGAGACTCCAGAACCTCTCTGGGCAGCCTGTTCCAGTGCTCTGTCACTCTCACAGTAAAGAAGTTTTTTCTGATATTTACATGGAACCTTCTATGCTCCAGTTTGCACTCATTGCCCCTTGTCCTATCATTGGACATCACTGAAAAAAGCCTGGCTCTGTCCTCCTGACACTCGCCCTTAGTATATTTGCAAACACTGATGAGGTTGCCCCTCAGTCTCCTCTTTTCCAAGCTAAAGAGACCCAGCTCTCTCAGCCTTTCCTCATAAGGGAGATGTTCCACTCCCTTAATCATCTTTGTGGCTCTGTGCTGGACTCTTTCAAGCAGTTCCCTGTCCTTCCTGAACTGAGGGGCCCAGAACTGGACACAATATTCCAGGTGTGGCCTCACCAAGGCAGAATAGAGGGGAAGGAGAACCTCTCTCGACCTACTAACCACACCCTTTCTAATGCACCCCAGGATGCCATTGGCCTTCTTGGCTACAAGGGCACATTGCTGGCTCATGGTCATCCTCCTGTCCACCAGGAGGCGCGACGCCTTCTGGTCTTCACTAATACCAGAACAATGCCCCACTAGTTCAAAACCAGCTACAGCCCCCTCCCGCTTCAAATGTAGTTTAAAGCTCTGTTTATGAGTCCTGCTAACTCCTGTCCTAGGACCCTTTGTCTCCTGCAGGACAGGGTCTTCCCATCCAATGCCAGCAGGCCCAGTGTCCTGGAAATCAAACCATCCAGGAGTTTTGTCCCCTACCCCCTTCAAGTCTAGTTTAAAGCTCTCTCAATGAGTCCTGTCAACTCCTGGCCAAGAATCCTTTCCCCCCTTGTTGATAGCTCTATGCCATTGTTTGCTAGCATACCTGGTGCCCTGCAAACATCTCCATGATCGAAAAACCCAAAGTTCATCTGACAGCACCAGCCTCTAAGCCATACATTAATCAGTTGTGTTTTCCTAGTCCCTGAAGCAACTGAGGAAAAGAGCAAAGAGCACCTGTGCTCCTGATCCCACAAGCAGTCGGCCTAGTCCTCTGAAATCTCTTTTCATCGCCCTGGGACTTGCCTTGGCAACCTCATCAGTGCCCACCTGCATGACCACTAGTGGGTAGTAACCAGAGGGCTGCACCAGGCCTGGGAGTTTCTTAGTAACATCCCTAACCTGGGCCCCAGGGAGGCAGCAGACCTCCCTGAGGGTTGGGTCTGAATGGCATATAGGGCCTTCAGCTCCCCTCAAAAGAGAATGTCCTACAACAATTACCTTATTTTTGTTCTTAGCAGAGGCAGTCCTAACACATGGGACAGACTGCCCTGGCAACTCCCTGGACAGACCTTTGTCAGTAACCTCAGTTACCTGATTTTCCTGATCCAGGGCCATATACCTGTTTTGTAGGGGCACATGTGAAGGAGAGGGAAGCCAGGAGTGGGTTCATCTGTTGCCTCGAGCAGGGACCCGCTTCCAGTTCCCCTCTTGTCTCAGGTCCCCTACCTCTGCCAGGTGACAGGAAGGCAGAGGATCCTCTACTTCTCATGAAGCCTCCACCTTAAGGCTTTGTCTCAAGGATGATAGGGTATTACTCCACCAATCTATTTCTCTTTCACAGTCCCGGATATTTTCCTATCCTGGATACTTTCCTATTTTCCATTTTCAGATTATGATTTTAATTTCTGTTGAGTCCTAATTTTCTACTCATTATTAATCTGCTTCTTAGCTGCCATCATACATATTATGATCTTTATCCTGAACAATTCCAGTCTCTACTTAACACTTTGTTTGCAAGCTGCTACCAGCTGTGATTATCAGCCAACCCTCATGTAACAGGCCTATGTATATATTAGAACCAGTGGCTCTTGATCCCTGCACAGTTCATATACATTCAAAATATCAGCAGGTAACACTTCTATTTATAGCTTCAAACTAGATATTAATCATTGGGTTAAATGCAATATGTCTTCTGGATAAAGAGCAGATCAAATTTTATGAATCCTGTAGTACACGCAAGGGCCATGTTCCGCTTAATATTGCAACTCTCTAAATCGGTCATTAGTGGCAATATTTTCTCAGTAGTTGTAAACACTTTCATTGGATCTCTGGATATAATTCTGTGAAATGGAGTTTATGATATTACCACTGAATGATGAATCAAAGTGAACAATCACACTTTATATTTCCTATTAAAATGCAGTTATTACTTTCTTAGAGGTATATTATTCCTCTGATACAGAGCAGACAGCTTGACTAAACATTTAAAAAATGATCTATAACAAGACAAAACTAAATCTTTGATAAAATCTAAATGGAAGATTATAAACTCCTTGATCAGACAAGATGGAAAATCTTATCAGTGGGAGGATATTTACTGGATATATTTCATGGAGCTAGAGCTTCATTTAAGGTGGGAAGGGACATTTTACCAGGGCATGTAGTGACAGGACAAGAGGTAGTGGATTAAAACTGGAAGAAGGGAGACTTAGATTAGACATTAGGAAGAAATTCTTCACTAGTAGGATGGTGAGAGACTGGAACAGGTTGCCCAGGAAAATCGTGGAAGCCCCATCCCTCGAACTGTTGGAGGCCAGGTTGAATGGGGCTCTGAGCAACCTGGTCTGGTGGGAGGTGTCCCTGACAATGCATGGATCTAGATTATCTTTAAGGTCCCTCCCAAACCTAGCCATTCTATGATTCTATGATTTCTCAAGCCCTGCACTTTATTTAACCATTCACACCAAAATTATGCATCGCAGAAACAGGAGATAAGGTGGTCTCTGCCCATTGCTAAGAAATGGCATCAAGTTCTTTAAGCTGCCATCTTTACATTGCATAATATAACTGAAAATCTGCCTGGGTCTGTCTCTCTATTTAGAATAAACTTCTTTATAAGAAATGCTCAGAACTGAATGGATGCAGAGATCCATGCACGGAAAGTATCACTGCTTATATCCATGTGTGTGGGCATGCATACACACACTTACATTCCCTCTGTGTATGTAAGGAAGAGCAATAAGTGAAATTAGTGGTTGATGATCGCTGTTGTATGTCAATGATGTCAACCTCTTGGTACAATAAGCAACATCAGGAATAGATTGCAGTTTCTTATTGGGGCTTCTCTTACTTTTATCTTAATTACACCATTTACCAGCTACAATTCCATTTTGATTAACTGATATACCAGGCTACCAATGTGCAAAGCAAATACAGTAAATTACCCTAAAATTTATAGTAGTAAAAAGTTAGGGCAGAATTAAACTCACTTAACTTTAACCTTCCAAAAGTTAGGTATCCACTCAAAACTAACTCCCTGGTTGCGTTACAGTCAATGGAGAGGAGCAGGTAGCACTAGACAGCAACTGCTAACCCTTCTCTTTTTACAAGTGCGAAAGAAACTCATGATAATGTGTCTTGTAAGGAAACCACAATTTTCCACTGTCCTAGATGACTACCATAATCTAAATGCCTAAATTTCAAGTAGGTATAAGATATTTTGAGTTACTTACTGTTTTTCTCAATATTCCTGAAGCTGGGAGAGAGGCTTATCCAAAGTCTACTGATACGAGGGTTAGTTTGTGTTAATGTACATGCATTTGAATTAAATTCCATACATTGCAATACTGAAATCTCTTTCTTGACCTTCTAAATGCATAGTTTTTGCTGAATTCCTGAAATTCAATCAAAATAAATTATATGTATCCTAACAGATATGTACATGCTTACATGTGTCTCAGTGCCTGACTGTATATACACACCATTAATTTAAGGATATTTTGTACATCTGTATGTGTATGTTGTCTGTTGAGTATTCATCTCAAAAGTAAGAGCGACTGCTGCTTTGTTGCATGTGTTTATACATAAAGGTTATATTGATACAAACATTAAAATTCTGTTTTCACTTACTTAGGATTTTCTGAGTGCAAAAGAGATGTCTTTATCCAGACTTGTATGATTTAGGTACTTTACTTTAAAGCCCCACTGAAGCTACTCACCAGTGAACAACAAGCCTAAAGTCTCTATGCACTGGTCTTAATCTGCCCATGGAAGGAAAAGACAAGCACATATCCAGTTACCTTAAATAAATAAATAAATAAATGAAAACAACATTTCCTTTGATTAAGAGCATATCTCAAACATTTTAATTCATTGTATCAAGGTTTTTAAAAAATTATAGAAAAAGAGGAACAGTATGGAATCTGTGAAAAGTTTAATCTTTTAATATGTTACCTACTGTATTCTCAGCAAATAACAGTCCAAGTTATCTTTATTTTCCTAACGCCTGAGTTAGAAATCTATTTAAAATTAATCTATCAAAATAACAAACTTATTTCCTTAGTGTAAAATTTATTGAAAACACTAGCTAAATCCTTGATGTTCATATGTTGTTCAAATAACCACAATTGGTTCAGTAAGAAGAAAACTGTCTTAAGCTGATGTGAAATCCTTTAAAAATAGGACTTCTGTTTAATCTTCATTCACTTTAGTAACATTTGAGTGTACGAATATACACTGGCCTGGAAAACTACAGGCCTGGTAAAATGACACTGCAATCTCACCAAGAAGAGGAAGGCTACAGATCATACTGATACATACATTGTACAAGCAATACGTACACTGAAAACAAAGACAAGAAGGACCAATCACCTCTGTATAAAAGAACTATGGATAAGTAAAAATAACATTGGTATATAACTTTTGCTTCAACACATCTGATACATTCAGAACAGAATCTTTATCATTCGGCCCTCCTTTCAACACCATTAGCACAATACTGCATAAGTAATATTTATTTTCAGAAATCTTGAGTACATCTTGTACAGGCCTCTGTAATCAGGACACTGCAAATTAAAAATAAGTAGATTCTAATTCTATTCTAACTGATTCAGACCCTGAAATTTCTCAGATAACCATACTGCAATTGGTCTAATGAATCTTTTAGTTTTATAATCTCTACTAGAATCCCATCTGTCTTCTCGGCATTATGATGATCACATTACAAATTGACATATGAGTTATTTCAGTGTGGGCTTTGTATGAGGGCTCATATAGACTGAACCACCCAAAGACCAAAAATTTGTCTTGTGACACTGAAATGTAGTGTGAATTTGCAGCTTAGATGTATGTCTTGGTTACCTTTAATTTAACTAATTTGACATACCAATATTAATTAAGAAGGTGCATAAAATAATTCAACCACTTGCTTAGAGGCCCTGGATGGGCTTGTGCAGTAAGATCCACATTGCTATGACTATATGGCTATTGGTATTTAACCTAAACTAAATGAAGTTGTCATGCTTCTGACTACATAAAATGCCATCACAAATCTTCCTTGCAATTGTAACGATATTTTAGGCTCATACTTAATTTTCTACTTCCTTTGCATTGATATGTAGTATAATACTCCCCTTTTCCTGCTAGAAAGGGTGGCTGAAACAACTTGAATTTGTATTTGAGTCAACATGCTTGGGAAGGAGGAAACAAAAGGCCTGATGTCTTGTTATTTCTCTTTTACTCTCCTTCCTTTTTTATAGCCATACACTGAGGAAGAAGTGGATTTTGAATAGCATAAAATAACAACACCACAAGACACCTACTGAACAAAGGGGGATGGGGTGGGGGGAAAGAAAAAAAAAATTACAGGAGAGCACTAAGATAACACTCTGTACCTTGTGTGGACATAGGTGTGAGACACACCTTTGCAGAAAATAGTAGGATGTAAATATTATGTGAGAACCATATTATGATGCTTATGGACAATAAGGAATGAATTGCAGATGTGTAAAAAACTTAATTCTGGGGTTTCCAAATAGGCAACATTTCAACTTCTTCAGTATTTTTCCACTGGATGTAGGTTTCGAGTAGTCTTACGTGTTTACCATACAAACTTCTGCAAACATTTGCTAGACTTTCTTGGTTGTTCATCAGCTACAGGACTAAAAGTTAAAGTACCACAGATATTGCTGCAGAAAAGCCCTTGCACATTTGCACACAGGCCAGCTTATGTTTTTCCATTTGTTTAAAGGTGCTGATTCCAAACTTGTCTCCTCTGGCACATCAAGTACATAAAGTGCATTGCTATTGTTGCTACTATTTTTAAACATTTTTTGATCCCTCTGGCAGGTCTTTTCTAGTGTTCTTTTATGGGATTTAAACTAGATCTTTCTGGCTTCGAGAGGCTGTGCTCATTTATTTTTGCTCACTATAAATCCCTCCAAGCTTTTGAGCCAGTTTTTCCATTAGAAACTAATACATTTGACTTGAACATACACAATGCTAAAAGGCTTAGTTTGCTGTGACTTGACCTAGCTTACTCTGTCATCTAAACCCTTAAGCTTTATTTGTAAAGGCTGTTAATGCCACATCAGTATTCAGTTCAAAACTTCATGTAATTGTTCTTTCTTCAGGGACAATTCTATAGAACATGTTAAATTAATCTGAGATAATGTAACTCACCACAGAAATATTCCCATATTATGGAGCAGTATCCAGAACACCAAGAGATGACTAATAAATGGGACAAAAGTAATTCTTGTATTTCTGCCCATCCTTATGCATTTCACACAGTGTATACATTCCAGACAGGATGATACAGTGTAAGAGGGCTGAACTGGCAGTGGTTACTATGACCTCTTCATGCTTTTAGTCATTCATTCATATAGCATTAGTGTTTCTTGAAGTCATTGTGCTTCTTGAAGCTGTAATGCACTTAGTCCTAATGCTATTTGGAGTTTGTTTTTCAAGAGGGAAGCTTAATAAAGAATTTTATTTCTATTTGCCTTAAAAATTAGATTTTTATTTTTTTTTAACAAATGAAGATTAAACATGCTCATCTACATATACCTGAAAATGATAAAAAATATCTTAGAACTCGGTCAAATGAACTGAGTCTATTATATCAAGTCTAATAACAAAATAAACAGCAAGGAAGATAGGCTTCAGGTACACCTTTTTTCACTGGATCTGGGGTGGCTAGAGACCTCCTCACTTTCCACAGTATATCAGAGGTTACCAGATTCTCAGATCTGTCATTTAGTCAAAACCAATTCTGCCAGTATCAGTCAGTTACCAAAGACCAACTAGTTATATTCTTTAAACTTATCTGCCTCTCTTAAACTGAAACATGTGAAGTACTTCATCAGGATACAATAAACTTTAGCAGATGGTTGGATGACAGAGTGTATTTGGGCAGCAGTATAATCATGGCCAAACAAGAATGGTTAAGCAAAGCCTGTCAATCTCATGCAGCCTCCAAGCCAAATAATACAAGCATGCAGCCTTGACTGATTTTTCAATTTGTAAAGTAAATATGTATGTCTTGAGCGTGCTGACATTTTAGCAGACAACTTCCAGCATGTGTCAGCCAGCAGTGACAGGCAGTTTCCTAGAGGGCTGGCTTGGCCCCCGAGAAACAGCAAGTCCAGCACATTCACTGGTCATTACAAGGCTTCTTTGGTGGCTTCAAGCAGTCTATTCCTACTCCTCGTTCTTGCCTTTTCCCTGTGCTGCCTGACACGTAACTGCATGCCTTCCCGAAGATTTATCTCTGACCGCAGATCTTCACATGTCTGACATCCTGCTCTTCAGCCTGGATCCCAGACTAGGGTGTTCAGTTTTAGCCCTGGAGGCACCTGCTGTTGCTTATCCCCTCTGGACAGTGTATTGACATTCCCTCCATTGCCTTGAGTTGCGATCCTAATCACTTCCCCCATGTGCTCACTGACTCACTACCCAGGCTGGGACCATCACATGTCTACATAGTGTGCAGGAACTCATCTTTATGTATCTTCCACTTGTCTCTAGAGTAACTAGCAAACCACTCAAAATTGAGACCTTTGATCATAGTTATGCGTCTGAGTTCTTATTAAATTGTGTGCTTTTCAGATTAAAAAATACTAATATTTCTTGGTTTTTTTATAGATAATTGCTCATTTGTGCTCACATCTAAATATTCTTTAAATCTTTTCTGAAATTTCCTGGGTTGTTTAATTAAATGATCAAACACACTTTTGTTAGAGCATCTCAGAGAAAGCCTTTAGAGTATTTTCAGCATTTGTGAAAACGATACTTTTTGTCAGCAGATCACACAAGTGTTTCTGTGAAACTACCCTGTTTTCTAGGGGCCTTAACCTGGTTATTCCTATGATGGGCAACTAAGATTGCAATGCTTTATTTTAAGAAATAGAGATGCCCAGTTGTATTGTTTACACTCTCCATTGTACCCAAAGGAAGAAACATTTTTTTCTGTTGTTTATTTGTTTTTACATATTAAATGATGACAGAACAATCTGGAAAAGCTTCTAAAAGACAAAACACTTTATGAATTGAATGCCTTCTCCACATTCCTAATTTTTTTGTGAGAAGTCAGCAGACTGGTGCCTGTATAAAGCTGCTCATTGGAATGTCCTGCAACATATACAAGTTTCCTATAAGCAAACTATGTAGTGTCTGTATCTCTATCGACACTGCAGCTCCCTGATACGTCTATTGTTTGGGACAGCACAGAAATATTGGTGCTTTCAGATTTACTGTAGTATTTTGTCCAAAGATGCCAGATACAATTCCCAGTGTCTTCCATTGAGATCTGAATACAGGTAGCTAAAGGGAAAGTTTGGATTTTAAGAACACATAGATTAAAGATATGTCACAGATCTGGTGGTACCTATATATTCCAACTAGCTATGACCAAGAGTGATTAAATTGCTGGAGGCTTCCTTTTCATTGATACTTTCAGGAAGGAGTTTAATGCTTGACCAGAGTGGAGGATGAACAACTACATTCATTTGTAAATAGAAGAGAAAATTATTTTCCAAGTCTTAAATCTGATCATTTAATATAAGACAAAATGCATTTAAAGTAATTTTGGAGCATTTTAATGAATTGAATTTTATGCACGTTTTCACTGTTGCTTATTTCTTCTGTATTCAGATGAGTTCTGCATTCTTCTAGTTTTGCTCTCAACATCACACTGCACAGATAATAGCATCCTGTTTAATTGCTAATTATTCTTTGTAATTCTGTTTAGGCAGTTTAATTATTTTGTTTAGTGATTTAATAAAAACATTCAACTCCTTATAGTTTCAAAGCACTTTAGAAGTAATTAATAGCATGAGGTATATAGTGTCAGTAGTAAAATTATTACAGGTAGTGAAACTGAGACAGGAAACTGAGTTGATTTTGGCAAATTAGGATTGAAGAGTTACTAATTTCCAGCTTTGTTTTTTGAACCATTAGACTAAATTGCCTCTCTCCGTTATTTTGATAATGAAGATACAAGATTAGAATTTGCCTTAGTTAACAATAGTCTAGAAGTTCCCTTCAGAAGACAAAGGCAAGAACCATTTATCTATTTCATATATTAACAATTAATACAAGTGAACAAGGAGTAGACCCAAAATGTATTTTAGGCAATTAGAAGCTTTTTTTTTTTTTCCCCATGAGCCTGATTGGGTTGGGAATTAAATTCTTAATTCTTAATGCAATTTCTATCACCTTCCTTTTACTGCTGTAAATTAATTGCTTTTAGAAAAGTACATTCTGCACAGGAAATTTTGACTTATTTTTAAATCCTCACCTCTGAAGGTGTTGGTGAATCTGTAAGTATTTAACATTGCATATTTCTACATTATTATCACTAATGGCTAGATTGCTGTAAGAGTAACTAAATTGCCCTTTGCATTATGTCTGCTAATGCTGGAGGAATTAACTTTGCTCCAAAGGGGAATAGACTGTCTGAATTTATTCCAACATTTTCTGTCAAAATATTTTTTCTACAGAAAAGACCTCCTGAGAGAACAAAACAAAATACAACAGAAGACCAAACCACAGCCTACTGTAGTGAGTTCCCACATTTAGATCTATGTCAACCACACTGCATTTTAGGCTGTCGAATGACTTGAAAAATATATACAATTGCAAGTATACATGACTATTGTAAACTCTTCTGTACAGTATGCAGTAGGATGTTTCTTCAATAGCACCTCCCTTATAGTTCAGAAAAAGGAAAGTTTGCGACATCAAGACTATTCTATATTCTGTGTTGCTACCAAAGTAACAGATGACACCTCAATTTAAGATATAGCAATCCGCAGCTACGAGTACCAGTTATCAGACCACAGGCTTCTAGCCCCCAAATTCACCTTCCTCCAAGCAAACCACAACAACCAATATTGCAAAGGGACAGATACCAGAGCTTATAAAGTCTTCCTCCTCTGTTGGTAGCATCACCACCATAGGCAATTTCCTTCTCTCCTCCCTGATGAGAAGTTCTGCTCCATCAATAGCACTGAATATCAAAAAGAATTTTGTTTGTACCTGGTTCTGAGTGTATGAAAACCCTCCTTATGAAGGAAATTAAAACCATCACTATGGAGGAAAAGAAAACTATAATCAATGTTTTACCATCGCGGATCAATTATTAGCTATATTTGCAAGGCAAATTTAACAACCCTATCAAGGTGAAAACTATTAAGGTAATCTCCTAATGGTTTCCAGTTTTCTCAATTGCATACCAGCACAGCACCCTAAAAATTATTTAGATGACAAAAGTGAAACCTTAATTTGAAGCTGTGAGAAAACTTTATAAATAGTGTTAAAAAGGAATTCCAAATTTAGGTTCTTCTGTTATTTAATCTATCTTGGTTTATTAGGTCATTCCTTACAAAGACATGGAGTTTACCTCTCAGTTCTTGTTTTGGCGTGCATAGATATTGCCAGACATCTGCTGGTGAGTCTGTGACTGCTAAAAAATCTTTTGCCTTCCTTCAGAATGGTATGCATTTTGGTGACAAATGCAAAGGAGATAGAAAATTAAATTAAGTGCAGGTTCTGAAAACTTGTTTTTCCAAGTTACAGTCCTGTAACCACGATATCTAAGAGACAAGTTCTAGACTCATAAAACTGTGTGGTTTTCTCTCTGGATTTTACAGCATGTTTTCTAAGATGGGCCAGAAATCTGGTTTTGCTCTGGTATGTTGATCTATTCTGCAGACTTTCTCTTTTGTAGTAGAAATCCAAATTTATGTGTGGATTCATGGAATCATGGCTGAAAGTTGTCTTTTCTGGAGTTTACAGAGTGATGGGTAATTGTGAAATTAATGCTGGATGCTCAAGAAAGTTTTTCCTTGCTTAGGCACAGTGTTTGCTTACTTCTATGCTACTATCATGAATGCCAATCACTTTGTTGGTTCCAGCTCAGCCTACAACATCACTGTGGTGTCCAGATTTTTTTATATATGGCAGATAGGTGTGTCATCAGTTGTATAACACAGGTAAAATGTATGATCTCACTGTTGCAAAATTTAGAAATATATTTACTTAGAGATGACTGTAAAGCTTTTTTATTTATTTATTTTTTAAGTTTTTTTCCATTCCAATTACATTTCTGCCTACCAAAGTAAAACATCTGACAACCTTGCCTGATGAATAGAAAGTATGATTAGAAAGGGAGTTGTGCTCTTCACCTCTATATAAAATCCATTTTTTATAGGTCTTACACACTTTTGAGACATGATTGCAGCTCATCAAGGGCCAGACATAAAAAAGTGCTTACAAGGGATGTATGTAGCCAGAATGTGGATAGGAACAAGGCTTTGCAGTTGATGGAAATATGCAGGAGGTCAGCTGGAGCTAACGACATTCCCTCCTGTTTAGTAAAGAGACACTGCTTAGGGATCCACAAATGGCAACAGACCCCTACAAAATAAGGTGCTTAACTGCATTTGGAAAGCTCACAGTAAGACTGATAATTTAAAGATTTAGAATTCTGTGCTGGTCAGTTTGGAGCTTTTGATCTGTTGGAGCCAGAAGCCTTGTGCTGGAGTCACCCCACTAATGAGAAATTCTCCCTTTCTCAGACCAAATCTAAGATGAAAAGGCAAGATCATCTTCGTGACACAAGGGTTTAGCACCGGCAGCAGACAGAGACCAGATGTGGGTGCTCCAGCTACTGCGATCATTTGGGGAATGTTAACGTGCAACTCCCAAGATTAATGCTGCTGCATTCTGTAAGGTGACAGCTTTGGCAAATTAGCAACACAAAAGCGCACTTGCGTGACAAAGCCGGCTGGAATGGTACTTTCTGCACAAACCTCACAAGTAGAACTAGGATGCGAGGCACAATAAAACGCTTCATGGCACATTTGTAGCTGAAGTGTGATGTAGCAATTATGTTTATGTGATCCAGCCTTCCCGTAGTTCTCATTTTTTAAGTTCTGCTTTTCTCTTGCTTTTTTTTTTTTTTCTCGATACAGTTTACTGCATTCAGACAATAAAGTGGGTCTTCCCAATCTATTTAGTGAGAAGTTTAAGATCGTAAACTGAGGGTCCTCTGTACCCAATTTTCACCAGAGGTCATGGTGAAACCAGCCTTATCCTCCTCACTATGAGGCTGAACAGTACGTTGGCACAGGTGCACTAAAAACAGAGGTAAGTTATTGTGCTTATTAACATCCTTTTGGCTTGTCCTTCATATAACTGAAATTTATTGCTCGTTTATTATACCACTCCTTGAAAAAAATCACAGCAGTTACTGAGTCATATTATAACCTTTTTTTACAGGAGATGTCTTTGCAGTTTTATTCCAACTATGTAAGTAATTAAATGACAATATGGAACAAAACTTTGCTATAATATCAAGCTTAATTATATGCCTAGTATAGAAGCAAAAAATCTTGTAGTAATGAAATAACTAAATAAACTCCATATTAATCTTCTGTGAAAAAGGAAGTAGGACTACTGCATAGCTTAAGAAACCTTTCTCCTTACTTATGAGAGATTTTCAGAGACTTAACAGAAGCAATATAATAAGAATGAAAAGAAGACTGTGAGTACTACAGAAAATTTTCAAAAGCCTATCGATTGTTACTTAATGCTAGGGAGAAAGTATGCACAAATTACTTTTATGATCTGCAATGAAGAGACTTTTTCTAGATCTTCATTGTTACTGGGTGCAAAACAGAAAGATGGATCAAAGCTCATGTTTTCATGCACAGGGTCCTCCCACAGGCTTTTCTGATATACCTTATTTGCTGAAGGCTCTGTGGCACTGGAACAAAATTTAAATTTCTGTGTCACATAAAGGACAAGTATTCAACCACTTGTTTCATGTCCTGTAGCTACTGCATGATGTGGGACTGGGGAGTGCCTACCCCTGCTTCAAAAGAAACTTCCCTGGATTTGGACCTGGCCTGGATGTACCATACAAAGGTCTTTGTGGCTCCAGACATTTGATGCTGCCATTGCTGTAAAAAAGATGTTGTGGACACCCTTTGACAATGAGAAGGGTTTAAGAACCACAAGTGCAAGGTTTGTTGTGGATCTGAGCTGCATGGGGAGGCAGAGTCATATGCCGGGACATATCCTCTTCTCAGGTCAGTCCCATCTCCTGAACAGTCCTCCTGTTTAGAGTTGGTCATGTGCTAAAAAGCTTTGATGGTTCATCACAAAACATTATTTTAAGTGATAATGTGGGGTACAGCCCTGCATAAAGTGAAATTAACTTCAGAAGTCCTTACATATGTGGGTTCCTCAAATAACATTGGGTTTCTAGGTGCAAGAATCCCATCATAAGAGACAACTCTCATAATGTCAGTGAGAGTCATGAGAATAAAAATTTATGAAACCTTTGAAAATCATGGGGAAAAGATGGTGAGCAATGACTACTGTCTTTTATGTTTTTAAATGAACTAGCAATACACCCCTAGTTTAAGCACAGAGCACTCCCTTGTGAGTTTACTCGTTCTTTTGTAGAACTCATCCTGTACATACTTTGTATGGGCAGTTATGTAGTATCATATCTTGAACATAAGAATTTAAACCTATACAGAGAGAATAAAACTCTTACTGTCAGCAAGAAAACAGTCAATTATCTATAATGCAAGGTGCTTTTTTCATCAGCCAAAATACATGTAATTTTTACTGCATTTTGGCTGTTGATATGCCTGATAGAGCTGAATAATGATGACATAAATAAAAGTTGTCCCAAAAGTTTTGTAATTAGAAAACTTGTTCCACACTGTTGATCACTTTGAATAAAATGACTAGAGTTTAATCTTATTTTACTATGTAGACAAAGCTTTTTGAAAACAATTATAGATCTCAAAAAGGAGTAATATTTTCCAGATCCCAGATGCCACAGATTTACATAGATACATAGAGTCATAGAATTGTTTTGGTTGGAAAAGACCTTTAAGATCATCATATCCTACCATTAAACTAACTCTCCTGAGCCTGATGCTAAACAATGTCCATAACCACCACATCTACATGTTTTTTTAAACACATCCTTTGGACTCGCTCCAGCACCTTGGTGTCTTTCTTGTAGTGAGGAGCTCAGATGAAGTACATCGATGTAGAAATAAGATACATTAATATATTGTCTGCACTAAAATGTGTGACAGTTATTTATAACCTCAGAACTGCCTAAAAACACACTGCACCACAAAATTATCAAATGCTTTTAATATCTTCAGCTTTTCAAAATTATTTAGGCCAGTCCTTTAGAACATGATCTGTTACTAAAATAGTCTGAATGCATGTTAACTTTTTTCATTATGGGGATAAACCCCTTGAAATCATTAAAATCTCATCTTACACTTAAAAATACTCTGAATTAAAACTTTTTCTGTATTTGTACACCTCACTTGCATAGTGAGGTGTTCCATTCCAAGGGCTCCTTTCTTCTATCCATGAATAAAAATAAATATATAGTTTTAACATTAGATCTCCCAGAAATCCAGGAGCAATCTTTATATTGACACTAAAAATAATTAATTGGACCTTGTCTGCTCAAGAACTCATTATACCATTTGCTCCATATTCCATTTGTGTCTATTCTCCAAATATAATACAGTCATATTCTTTGCCCCAGATGTCTTTACCCTGTGCAGAAGCTGAACAATGAACCACATAATTTTCAATGGCACTGTGTGCTCAGCTTTGTGAATAACATGGATTTTTCAGAAAGGCCTTAATACAATCCTATACAGAATTGATTTGAAACCCAGTAGGAACACATTCTAGACACATGGTTTGGTATTTTCTTTATCATTTTGGAACTGCTTATTGCTGTGTGAGTCTGGGAAATACATGCCAATCTGCAAAGCCTAGATATCTGCAAAGGCAGCTCTCTGATGCAAATGGTTTGTCAAAGACCACTTTAACTTCTTAAAAAAGTAAAAGATTAGAGAATAATAACGTGCTGCAAAGGGAATTCAGAGAGTTGTCCATTATATGCAAATTCAGACATTCATTGTGAATTAAAATCTACACAGCACTATAAAGCCAGAAAATCATTTCATATTAGCCCCAGGGACTTGGTGAGAATGTCCTGGTATTTTAACAGCAACTTTCTTCTCCCTGCAATATGTTCTATAACATTATTAAATCTGTGTCTTGCATTTCAGTACAGAGTAAAAAGATGCTCTATTTCTAAAATTGGGAGCTTTACTTTACTGTGTTCTTGCTAAGTCTTCCATTTATAGGTTGATGTTTACATCCAGCTTCATCAAGTTTTTGAGAATTGTGATGCAGACAGACTCCATGCATTTAACCTAAAAAAAAAAAAAAAAAGCAAAGCAACTTGCCACTGACAACAGCTATGGAACTGAAACACGGCTGTGGGTGCTTTTATGACCATTTTGTTCCACCTTGCTCTGTGCTCAGTATGTCTTCAGAATTGCTGTCACAAACTCAGCCTCTCTGCTGTCACTAAGATAAACCATTTCACTCAATACAGAGCCTTATACTGATCTCATTATTGCAATCTCTGTCTGTTATCCACCAGTGACTGAAACAACATGACTCATATCTGTGATATGCAGTTTGTTTCCTTTCCTCTCCTTTTGAAGAAAAAAAAAAGCTGGGTGCAAAGTAAGTTTTTGTTCTCTATTTGTGTATATAAATAGTTTTAATTGCATAATCTGTGAGGTACTATGCATTTAGTGGCCTTGGGATGTCTGACTGCAAATGTAAAACTGCTTTGAACTTGGAATTTACAATATGCTGTCCTCCTTCTTCCAAGGGAAAACATTCCTGCTTTGATACATTTCCAGATGATCTGCAATGTTCTTTCCTAGGTGCTGCACTGCACAATGCTGAAAATCCTGCTTCACTAATTACTCAAATTACTCACAAATTACTCAAATTAAAATTAGCCCTTAAAAAACCGTATGGCCAAGCAGGAGAAAGCAGAAGGCTTTGTCTAGTTTTATAGAGGATGCAAAAACCTGCCTCCCTGCTCTGACTCACTGTCAGCAGTTTTGAAATTGCAGGCACATACTTTTTAAAGCACACTTGAATTTATACATATTATTTCTGTTATTCTGCTCATTTCCTTGGGAATGAAGGCTTTACTAAAAACTTAGGAAGTTTTGCAATAATTTAGATCTGTATAGCACATGCTCAAAATGGAATATGTTACTGAGCTTTTTAGAAGAGTTCATTATGCTTTAGAAAAATCTTGTTAATATTAGCTCTGCCCACAAACAGTATGCTTTTCAAAGAAGAGTAAAAATATTTTGGAAAATCACAAGAAGATGGTGTGAACATGTTTCAGAGCAAGCTCAAGCCTCTAATTTAAAGACTGACATCTCCCAGGCCTTTTTACATCTCAAAATATGTGTTTATTGCAGTGGAATACAGGGGGAAAGTTCAGAAAAGGAGGTGTCTAGCTGATTGCAAATATTGGTCACTAGTCACTACCTGTCCTTTTCTGTTACCTGTGCAATGACAGCCATGATCTCAGCTAAGGGCTCACAGTGGCATTGAAAAAACACAGAGTAGGTTGATTTCACCTCTTCTTTTTGTAAAAGACAATGGGAATAGTTAACTTGCCATATTGGTAAACTAGAAACTTTTTTTGTGTCTGTGTTTTCAATTGGCATGAGGAATAGAGCGCCTCATTCTACCCTGGGTATGAAGCTGGCCACAAATCAGAAATAACTAAAGCTAAGTATATCTTTCCATATACTGGTATACTTGCCAAGTCCCCAAAGGCCAGATCTTGAGGGATGTAAAGTGTGAGGGTGAGCAGGATTTTTAAGAGAGCTGTTTGCCCTTCTTTTCTAGGGCCATAACTGTTGTACTTCAGCAAAACGGTTATTTCAGTTTGATTTGCACATTCACTCTGCTCTCTTATTTTAGTTGTCACAGACAAAGCTCACTGCAGTGCAGTTCTAGGGTAGAGGGCTTTGGCCTTTTGAAGGTGATTTAGGGGTCAGTAATGTTGCTTAGAGAGGCTGAGTCAAGAAACAAATTATCTTGGGCTTGGGCTTTTTGTTTCTTACTTGGTTTTCCCAGCTTCTTTTTCTCAGAGGACAATTAGAACAAAGCCCAGGATCCAGCCATGAAGAACATTTTGGTCCCTTTTGTCACAGGACTTTGTAAGTCTTCACAAAACTATTAATTTATTTATGTGTTGCTAAAGTTGTTAGCATAGTTCCATAGTCTGTGCAAAAATAGCTCTTAACCTAATTTTTGGTTTTGGTGATTTTTTGTTAAAGAAAAGAAAGGATAGGGTCAGAGGCACTGAAAAATGGATGCAAGGCAACAAAAGAACTTCCAGAACTGAATAACTCCTATTTTCCCTACCAATCTGTGGAAAGAAGCTTCAGTGGTTTAGTAGCCTCTGTCCCTGAAGGAACACTGTGGGCTCTCCTTCCAATGTCCCAATTGAACCAGACTCAGCTGGGGACACATCTGGATGATCCCAACTTCTTATGACAGCCAAAACCAAAAGATATATATAGAATATTTTCTAATATTTGCCTAGCCATTAAATCTTTTAAAGGCAGAACATTCTCAGTTAAAAATTAACAGGTTTATTTCTTGAAAGAATTTTTTTGAAAAGGCTCGTCTTTTCTTATAGTTTCCTGGCTAAGTAGAGAAAATTTATTATAGGATCATAGAGTTACTGCCTCACATCTTCCAGAAGAGAGTTTGTGCAAATTCTTGCATTTTTTTT
Organism: Apus apus; assembly: GCF_020740795.1. Lineage (NCBI taxonomy): Eukaryota > Metazoa > Chordata > Aves > Apodiformes > Apodidae > Apus > Apus apus. The sequence goes on from NC_067284.1 coordinate 38,697,981, forward strand.
TTTTTTGTAAGATACAGAAGCAATGTTTGCTCTCTGCCTACAACATAGTAGTCAACAGGAGCTCCTATAAAACTGTGAAGAGAGTTGAAGGTATAGATCTGTAATCTATTACTCCTGGAAAAGCTAAACTAGAATGCAAACAGGAATTCCTGCTGACAAGTCACTGTTGCCCCAGGCCACATAGGAAGGATCTTCTCGGACATGTGCTCTGTTCCTGGGAGGACTCTGGTGGCCTCAGTGCAGTTGGTCCACTGTGAGACCAGAGCAACAGCCAGGTGCCTAGATCACCTACAGGGGATCCATGACAAAACCTGGCTGAACCCACTGAACATGTGCACTAGAAAATTTTAGGACTCTGCTAATTTCGCCAAATCTGCCTTTCAAAAGGAGAATAGGTGAGTATCTCCAACGCCAGTCTTTACTTCTCTTGTAAAAATGTTGTTCTAAAGTATGAATAGTCCAGAATGCATCTGACAAATACCTGAGAATTCTTTGTGGTAAAACCACCATCTACTCTCATTCTCTGCAGTACCTGAACCTCTTCTGAAATTTAACACCCATCTCCCCTCCAAAAAAAGGAAAAGCCTGAAGCTGAAAGGAAGTATGGAAAATTTCAGCATGAAAAGTTGACCTAAGTCAAAATCATAAGCTGCTGAAAATGGGGATTTCTTAGCAGAATGTATTAGGTAGCTTCATATATAAATTTCTAACATTACCCTGTGCCAGAGAAAGTAACTTTTTGTAGTTTTTTAATTATACAGATTTTATGTTAGAATTTCCTGCTGAGATGGCAGTACAGAAAGACAACACTTTAGTTACACAACCTGTGCTACAAGTAAAGAATTCAACTTTTAATCAAATGTTGACAATTTGATAACTAAATACCATAGCACTTTAATTCTTGACAGGTGGTAACCAATGAGCTAAAATATTAGCTGTTCCGTACAGTTCCCCACTGAACTATTGTTTCTAGAAATTGCTTTGACCTGAGCACAGAAACATAAGTTAAATGAACCTCTGATCAAAAATATTAATTAGAGCATCTTTCAGAATTTTTCTTTGAGTAAGAGTTTGTAAAAAAAAAGTTTTTATAAAGTTGAATTTTACCGTGTATTTTTCTGGAACTTTCATTTGGGAAGAAGGCTAGGAAACTTGAAGTTAGATGTTTTGCAATGGGAAAGGAATGACTGCTTGACAGGTTTAAAAAGTCACGCTTGACAGAGTAGTTATAGCTGTTTGATAGTAAGACTTAAATGTTCTGCTTTATTGGATGACAGGCTGAAGAACAGAATTACTATCAAAATAAAACTTTTTTAATATATACTCCGTTTTTTTCCTACTTAATAAACCAAGGTCAAATATATATTAATCAGCAAACCTCTGAGCTTTTCTGACAGGTCAGGGAAAACAGAACAAATTTAGTGATCTTTTCAAAGCATTGTCAGTCTACATGCAGAAAGTGCATTACACAGTTGTGTTAGCAAAGACAAAGCTTTTCCTTGATTATCTAAGAAAATTGCCTTTGGACAAAAGCCATGCTTTTGAATGGGAATTTTAGACTGTAAAATAACCAGGGATGTGTATTTCAAGAACATGCCAAAGCTTTCTCTCATATTTGCATTTATTAAAGCATTTGGGGATAATATAAAGTTATCTCAAATTCTGGTTTTTGGTTTGATATTTCCACATATTCAATAAAATTGTAGGGCACGCTTCTGCCCACTTTTGTCAGCATGTCCAATTCTTTGTAGGATTTCTTATTTTTCCTTCATATGTTAATGGAGAGTTCAGTTTTGATCAGCCTGACAAATGGATTTTCTTTCAAAAGGAAGCATTGTTCAGGTGAAGAAAGGACTTAAATTCAGTTTATTGACAATTACATGTTATTCCTCAGGAAAGTTTTCATACTTCACAGCTTTTGCTGTAGTCTTCCCGCATCAATCAATAAAAATGGCAAGTTTCTTGAATTGCAGTTTAAAGCTTCAAAGGAGGAGTTTTTATTTTAGTACGTCTTAGTATTTTCACATTGATATTCATTTTAGTATAATTGTTATGTATGCCAGTACCAGTTACCAATTCACAGCAAAGGGAAAAAATTACTATGATGCTAAGTTTAGAAAAATAAATTTTCATCTCCACTCAGTTATATGGGGATATTTTTGTCAATGATAATATTTCTATCTTGATGCTTATTCCTATATATTGATTTGAAAGCAAAATTTACATACTCAGGGACTATTGATTGTACATAAAAGGTCATTCATTTGATTGAGAAAATATGTTTAAAATTAATAGTGAAAAAACATTTTGTGGGTTTTTTTGGGGTTTGTTTTTGGTTTTGTTTTTTAATTTGAAAAACCATTTTAAAAGCACAGTCTTTCAAATTCACCTCATATGTTGTTTCTCAGGTTTAATATAAAAACCTCTAAGGTTTCATTTTTTTTTCCTTTTATTTTCCCAGTCACTTTGCAGTAGGGGAGAAATATTTTCCTTTGAAACTCCCATTATTCTTCATCTATGTTTCAAATAAAACCCTGGTCCAGCAAATAGCTGAACACATCTTTTTCTCTATTGGGTTCAAAATCTCAGCATGTCCCCCCTTGAATATAGGTCTAAAGTTATATATCTTTATATATTTAAATCTGTATAAGTGTTACAATACATTTTATTACAAAATGGCATCATTAAGTGCTTGGTACAATTAAATAATTGGAAAAAAAAATATCTCTGCATTCAGAATAATCTGATCTATACAGAAAAAAAAAAAGTAAAAAAAAAAAGTAAAACAAAAAAGTTAAATTCTAGGTAACAGTGTTAAGGATTTATTTTAATGGTCTAAGTACAGTGCCTGAAATCCCAGTGGGTTCCACTGAGTTCACCATCCTGTCAGAATAAAAACAATGAATTCTAGGCATAATTATGGGCTGAGTCCATAAGTCTTCCCTTCAGCTAGATTTATAATTAGCTTGTTAGTTCTCCTACAGCTTAAGAGAAATTACCTTTTAAGAGTCACGATACCCTTATTCATGATAGCATCAGATTTATGGCAGTAAATAATTACGACATTACTTTGTTTATTGGTCTTGTGGACAATGACAGTTTTGCTTGTTAGCATGATTATTTTTGAAAGTCAAATGATTAAAGAGTTTGAGAATATGTTTATGAGAGTAACATCATCCAGGAAAGAAAGTACAGTGCATATCACATCTGCTATCCCAGGCAGACATTCACACCACTATATTTTTGTTTACAAATGTGTAAACGTTTCACCAAAAGATCAAAAGGAATTGTATTGCTGGAGAAAAAAGGATTAGCTGCATCGAAAAAAAACAATTTTCCTTTGTTAGCAATTTTTCTAAAATGTCAGACTCTTTCAGGGACTCTCTGGCAATTTTCTCTACCATCTGTAACTACTGCAGATGGCCAGTGGTGACTTCTACAGGAATGGTGAAGTTTTAAAGCACACATGAGGACCTGGAATTCTTTAAGTTTGAATTATGTTAAAAAACCTCTTCTGTTCAGAGGCTCAGCAGAAGACTCCAATAAACCTCAGTCTGACTAGTAGTCTAATGCTTTTCAATGGCAAAAGTTGGGCACAAGACTAAGCATCCTTCTGAATTAGTGTTGGAAATTACATGCCCTCTTCTGGTTTTGGGCTGTTTAGGTTTTTTGTTATTGTTGATTTCCCCCCCGTCCCCAAACACATGGATATCTTCTTTCTAGCATGATAATGTTTCTGAAATTGCAAAGAAAACCCAAAGCAAAAAGGAGATACAGGCTGTAGAGGGGACTGCAAAATTTTCCTTATACTTGAAGAGTTTGTTGTTACGGTTTCCTAAAAGGACAATGAAATTATCTCAAAGGACAATGAAATTATGAAATTATGATTATGATGATTATTGTTGTTGTTATTATTATTGTTATTATTATTTCCTTTTTTATTTTTTTGTAAACTTAAGTGGCCAACCTCTGTTTAATACACTTGAAATTAATTAGAATTATTAGAATTTTTATAAATCTTGGTATCAAGTTATATCCATTGTACAGAAAAAGAAGGTACAATTAATATATCTTTGCAAGAAAAAAATAGGAAGCCGAAAATCACAGAGAACATTGCTTAAAATAATGGCAAAGTATTTAATAAGAATTCTATCTAGTCGTGCAAAAGAAAATATTTCTCTTAGTTTCATAAGACCTGTCAGATGGTGAACAATGCTTTTCTGAAGAAACGAAATGTTTTTTCCAGTGATTGCACAAATGGAATAAACCAGAAAAAGAGCATTATTTTATATAAATGATCAATCTCTTCATGGTACTTGAGGCTCATTTAACACTAGATTTCTGCAGGGCTACACCAGGGAGTCTGTGATGCATGTAATAGAATCAAAGAGCTCCAACACAATTCCAGATTGGAAGGATCTCTGTTTATCTCCAAGCTCACTTTTTCTAACATCAGATCTAGATTTAATGGTCTTGGTTACTTACAAAAGACCATCAGGCTCATCTTTGAAAATAGATTTTACCTGTAGCTCTATCTGGTAGCTAACACAGGTGGTATTTTTAGGAAATGTATGGAAATGACAAAGCTATAGTACATATAAAGCTTCTTAACATATAAGCAGATTTGACTACTCCTAATCTAATGTTTTTCCACAGCTTCAAAGTGCAGAAGGCAGCTGCAAAACATTCTAAAAGAAAACACCCTGAACCACATTAAACTACTTCTAGCTGTAGTAAATTATTTTTTTTTAACATATCTCAGTGGAACCTAATTAGTATTATTTGGCTCCACAAATGAATGTAGAAAGACAAAATAAGTCTCTTTAAGCAATCAGTACAGCTCCTTCCCACTGCTTGTTCTTATCCTTTCCCATACAGACAATATTCACAGAAACTTTGCAGTATATGTAATTGTCACAACCATAAAAGACTAAGTCCTCTATAACAAGAGACTCGTAATACCTTACCTTATTTTCTTCTAGCTGCTGCTCAATATCCCAAGAGGAATTAATACTTTCAGGAAATTATTAACAATATTTATCTGTCTTCTAAAATTAAGTCTTTTTAACCTTGACTTTGGAGAGATAGCAATGCAAATACTGAAACACAGGTGAATTGTTCAATCTAAATGATAAAACAAACAAAAACCAGCACTGTTCTTCTCACCAGCATGAACGAAGGCCAAACTTTTATATATGTGGAAAAGAAATCACATGAACAGATCCTTGGTGAAGAACAAGGAGAAAAATATATCAACTAACAACAGAAAGAACATCAGCTTGTACTCTTAATAGAGTACATACCTCTTGATCCGTAATTTTCACTATCATCAATTCCTAACATTTGGCTAAATTATCAAAGTAGCAAAAAGTCAGTAGTCATTTTTAGAAAAGCAGTTGCATGATGAAAAATGTCTTTTTTATCCTCAGTTATTTTTAATTTCATTAAAAAGTGTCACTTTTGACACCTGCTTGAGAACAAATTTGGAGTTTCAGAACAAATTACAGAATGGATTGTATATTTTGGTCCATGTTCTCACTCCCTTTTTGCCCCTTGAAAGCAGGGGAGGAAAAAGACTGCCATGAAACAGACTGAAAATCTTTGGGGATTTGATTTCATATGTGCATTCAAAACCAACATTTTTTCTCAGGAAACATTTGAGAAAAGTCTGTTTGAAATTTAAAACCATCCAACAACCTGGGAGATTTACACCAGTTCATGTATTCACCTTGACTTTCAAGACAAATGATACAAATAGAATCTAGTCTTATCAACACATTATAATGAATGTCAGAGCTTGCCTTTTTCCTATAGATGTTGCCAGATGATGCAGAGCATGCATCAGGACACACAGTCAGATAAAGGTTAACTTAATTATTCTGGTTGGTGCCTAAAGGGGTGTGGGATATGTCTGAGGGAAAACTCCAGAACAATGCTGTAAGGCAGACCTCATATCAAAGGTTGATGCTAGATAAAAAAAATGACCTAACGCATACACACACACCCACACACCTATTTATTTATTTATTTCCATTTCTGAAGGAAGATTATCTACAAATTTGACCAGAGAAATCACTACTATATATCCTGATTTATGGAATTAAAAACTTTGTCTGGATTCCCTGGTCAAGAGTTTTCCCCAAAACTATGAGAACAGGAGCAGCTTGCTAGCAGTTTGCAACTGCTAAGAAACTAATCTGTACTTCTTTAAAGGATGATCACTGATAATACCATTTAAAGACTGTTAAAATTATCAGTTGACAAGACCCTGAGCTTTTCTTGATGGTCTTCAGCAGCAAAATGTTAACCTTACAGAAAGTTAATGGCAGAGGAGGGAAGGGAAGGGAAGGGAAGGGAAGGGAAGGGAAGGGAAGGGAAGAGTTGAGTTTTGGTGGGAAGAGACCTACATTGAGCATCTAGTCCAACTACCTGACCAATTCAAGGCTGACCAAAAGTTGTTAAGGGCATTGTTCAAATGCCTCTTAAACATTGGAAGGCTTGGGGCATCAAACACCTCTCTGGGGAGCCTGTTGCAGTGTTTGACAACCCTCTCAATAAATTAACTGCTTTCTAAGGTCCAGCCTAAACCTCTTCTGATTCAGTTTTGAATCACTCTTGCACTTAATTCAGCAGAAGATATCAGATGGTACCTATCATGTTAAGGGTCTCCATGACTAAGGATAGCTTTATGCTAGATTGGAGTAATTTTATATGCAAGACTAAGATTAATCTCACCTATCTTTGGCTGACTAATTGTTAAGCTTCTAAACTAAACTAGCTGCTTAGGCTCCCTTGGCAGGACTGAGAAGTGACTGCCAGCTCCAGTGGATGAATCATCCCACCTACCCAGATGATTACCTCAAGCTGATTAGTTTTGCCTTAGACAACTCACTGTCAGACAGCTGCAGCTGGTGACTCCTACTCAAAGTGATGCCAGACTTTCATAGCATTAGACTGCAACAAGAGAGGAGATGATATAGATTATATGGATTTTAGGCAATATTTACCAATCTTTAAAAGCCCACAGACAGGTGTTACACGGAAACAAGTTTATTTCTTTGCCACCTGTGTAAGCATGCACGGTTCCATGTTCCTGAGTCAAAAGTGATCAGGTTAATTTGAGGATCCTAGTGCCAGTGTGTCCTGGTTTGAGTCAGGACAGAATCAATTTTCTTTTTAGTAATTTTACTTTCAGTCAAGCCTCTTCTAAGTAACTGCACTTCCTGAAATTAACAGCACGTTTTTCAGTCAGTGCTGCTTCTAGGATGGATAATGCTCTATGCTTATAGTTATTGCTGGAGAATGGTGTGTAGAAAGGCTCTTGCTTATACTTATTTTAATAGAAACCAAGGTCACTGCTTAGTTATGCTGAACTTCCTAAACACCAGAAATGAAAGGGAGGAAAAAGAGTCACACCTTCAACCCTGTGGGGAGGTGCAGGCCAGACATGTGATCAAAATTGACCAAACAAAATATTCCATCCCGTATGTGTCACATGCAGTATCAATCTGATGGATAATGAGGGTTAAGCTCTTTTCTTCCATGGCCGGCTGCCTATCTGCTTGCCTTTGATCCCCATCAGTGTGTTCCTGAATCCAGTTCCTGTCTGCTGCTGAGCCCAGGTGTCCAGTTGGGTATTTTCCATGGACCTGCCCTGCAGCCTCAGTGGCAATATGAGTGTTATTGGGGACCTGGATATGATATTGGTTACGTATATATTTGTACATATTTCATTATTTTCTTTTTCATCATTATTTTTTAACTAATACTGTGTAGTTTAGTGTCCAGTCAGTAAGTCTCTCTCCCTTATTCTCTCTCCTTTCTCTTTCTGGAAAGAGAGAGGGGTTAGTAGACAGCATGTGTCAGTTGTTTAATTGCAGGCCCAGCATTAAAACTTGACAGATTTATTGATGCCTAACATGGGGCTTGAGCTCTTTAGCTGAAGACCAGGCTCTGACTTATTGCCTGAAGAGTTTGAATTCCAGCTTGAATGGGAGCACACCCAGGTAGCTCAGCTTTTACTTAAAGTGAGATACAATGGAAAATAAGGCATCATGTATGTCAAATGCAAAGGTTGTATTGACTTTTTAACTTCTTTTTCACTCTTTGGATGTTTAAAATCTATCAGATTGTAGACTGTATTGCTGAGGGATTATGTGCTTCTTTCTGATCTTATTGTGTACAGCGCTATCTGGCTCTGAACATGACTGTATTGATAAAATGCATGATGCTTCTGTTTTCAGTAAGACCTATCACACACCTGAATAAACAACACCTGCTTTGTGACCAGACAGGTATACAGATGTGTACTGATGGAGAACTAAACCAGCTTTTTTCCCAAAGTTGAGAGCTAGACAACTTCCTCTTTTCCTTTCTTTATCAGCAGCAAACCTTGACGACTAAACAGAATAACCAACAAATGAGCCACGCTGCAGGTTTCTTCAAGGAGATGAGTTATCATATCTTATTTGAGGATCTCTCTTGTTGTTGGCATGACCTCAGTTGAAGCTGAATTGATGGTATTGACCTTTCCTTCATTTTCTGAGTGCTACAGACATCAACACTAATTTGATAAGGTTCAGTGAGATCTGAGAGATTTACAACCCAAAATGCCTGAAATAAAACCCAGCTTATTCAGACTCAGAAGCTGTCACAAGTTGAAGCTGTGCTCTGGATGAACAATCTCAGTCTGCAGTAAAATCTGAACTGATAGTACTTTCTATAATTTGCTCTGTCAGGTGCATGAAAGGAGGGGAGAAACAGGTTCCCAAACTGAATTATTAAGCTGATAAATAACAATTTTAAAGAATACTAACTTGAAATCCACAGGGAAAATGTTTAGTCTTTATGTTTTACTTTACATTTTGTTATTAATTTCTTTGAAAATAAAAAGGCAAGGAAAGAAATTATGAGTTATTTCTGTGGCTAAAAATAACCACCAAAGGCTTATTAAAAGCTGTGCAGTGTCTCACTCTTCCTAGCACAGACCACAAGAACAAAACAAAGTCAGAAAGTCAAATAGTGGATTCATTCTCATTTTTGTTTAAACACTTTTAGAAAAGAACTCTAGAATCGATTCCACAAAAGCAAATATGAAGTTGTGGACATGCCTATTCTTTCTGTTAAATAACTTGAATTACCTAATCCATGAAGTCCTTAATGTTGTAGAGCTTAGGATGGCATAAATCAGATTACATGATAGAAAATGGCATGTTTAAAATACAGGCTCTGCCACAAAGCCAACTATAATAATGCTTTTTTTTTTTTTTTTTTTTTTTTTTTTTTTTTTTTTTTCAATATGAGAGCTGTTCAACCCGTTAGCAGCTGGATTTCTCCTGTCTGCTTGGGGAACTGGACCAGATCCAGCAGCAAAATGAAACTGTACAAGAGGGGTATCACAACAATTGGCAACATGAGAAGAAAGAATCCACTAAGATTTCAGAATATCTTTTAATAATACATTAGGCTTACTAATCTATTTAAGGATAAGATTTTCTGAAAACATCTTCTTACTGATCTCTGCAACATACTGTCATTGGCTGTTTTATCCTCTGAATATTCCTACATATAGAATATGGATGGACACTATAAACTCTGAACAAAACTCTGAACAATTATTGGTTAGATGAGCTGAACTGCATGCAGAAATCTAAGTGGGTCTGGGAGGAATAAAAGTACTACTGTGTGGTGCTTTAGGGCTGCCCGCATCACTCTCCTGCTGTCTTGAAATCAGAAGTCCGGTGTGCCTCTTTGAGTGTCTGGAAGGAATCACTGGAAAATAAACTAAAATGCCTTGATAACCCTTCCTCAAATACAAGGCTTTAAAAAAATAAACCAAATACTTCGTATATGTGTGTAACAGTTTAATTCATAATGATAGAAAGCACTAGGGAATCAGGATGAAGTGTCTTATTTAGGTCTGATCTCCCAGCACTACTTCTACAGTCATTGGAGTGTGGCTGAAACTTCTAAAGGAACACTCAGAGCAGGAGATTAACTTAGGTGATATAAGTACACTGTGGAAAATCTTATGGGGATGTGTAGAGGGCAGTCAAGATGGCTAGTCTGAGTGCTTGAAATCCTGGATACTCCCAAGACCTGATAGCTTGTGCCTACATTGTTTATGCAGGCAGCCTTGGAGCAGCCTGTGCTTTAGCAATAAGCATCACAGAGCTTCCCTAGGACAAACCCTAGCTCCTTATGACCCTCTAACATCAGCTGCATAAAAGCTGTAGAACCAGCAGATGAAATGGACAAGGTCTAGAGCTTACCCACATGGCAGGTAACTATAACCTGAGGTGTATTGTAAGGCATGTAGCATTACCTCCCCTTTTCCCCAGACCTGGCAAAGCATTTTAAGGATTGTTTCCACAGTTGCTGAATCTGGCCATGAACTTGGCTGTGGAGCTCTTTCTGTGCAGCAGAGAAGCTTCAGCCTTCCTTCTCCATATCTAAAGTTCATTGGATTCCTCAGTAAATACAGCTCTTAACCCTTCACCACTAATTTTATTGCCTGAAGATACATGAGGTGATTGACCACCCACTACAATGTATTTTGGCTTTTCATCAATGAATGTTTTTCATTCATTGGCCTGAATTCATAGCTTCTGGATGGTCACTGAAGTAAAATATCTACTTGTACTACTGCACTGCTAACGGGCATTCCTAGTCAGGACTACATGTTAGCGCAATAAATTCAGTGCGGTACCTCGTTTCTAGTTTTGGGAATCTAAGACTGAACTGATCTGCTTCAGTGTGATGCTGCATCTTCACTGAGATGACAAGAACAGACTAGAGCCTTTCAAACTGAGTATTTACATTCTGCCCTCAAATGCTTTTCTTTTTCTTCAGGCATGAGACATCACGGAGTATCTTTTTGGTATGGCTTGCCTTGCTTTTCACTGACATCTGCCCTAAACAGCACAAACCCATGAGAGGTCACTCATCAACATTTAAGAACCAAACCAAACCAAAACATAGAAATGCTTATTTCTTTACAGGAATATTTAGCAGCAATTCGCCAGCTGTGAGCACAATTACAGCAACATATCAGGCACAATACATTCTGGTAGATAAACCTGTGCTTGCAGAATGCATCTGAATTTGAAACAAGTAAACAAACAAAACTCATATACTGGTGTAAAAACACTCTGGACCAGACTTTTGGCATGTTAAAACACATTAGGAGGAATTCTAGTGACAGGTGCAGCAGAGCCAGTGAGAATTGCTAATTAGAGGAGACAAAAGAATAGGCAAGATACTACATGAAAACCATAAACCAAACACAAATTTAAAAGTAAAATATGTGGAAAAAAAAGACCAAAAGAGTCAATCTTTTCTTTTACTACATTCTGTTAGCTGCTACTTGCAATTGTTATAAATGTCACTTGCAGGCTTCCAGCTGTTCCAAAATGGGTTTGTTTTTAAAGCACTGACTGAATAGAATAATTGTTTTGTAATGTTGAACAGTATGGTGTGTTGGTTTGGCTTTTGCTTTTTAATGTATTTAACTGAATAATAAAATTGTGTTCATGGCTCAGACACCTACAATAAGATAGGAAATACTCACTTGAGGTATGTAAAGGCTGTGTATTTCTATTGTGTAGGATTTACAGACCCACGCCTCTGATTAAGTCAAACCACTTGTGATTCAAGACTTGTGGGCTTCAGCTATTGTTCAACAGTTCAACAGAAAACATCAACCTTTATGGTTTTGTGCAGTGTGGTTATCTACACTATAACCTCTAACTTCTGCAATCCGCTTTCTTAATTAGTATAGATGTTTCAAGCTGCTAAGTTTGCTTTTATAACCCTCTTTGCTGATGTCACACATAAATTCCCCCTCTCTTTTTTATTGTTGTATAAGCTGGGTGGCCTGAGGCCCTGATTCTCTTCTCATTTTGGTTTTATTCTGTGAAATAAATCTAACGTCTTCAAGGAAGTTACTTGTGACTTAAACCCACAGCAGAAGAAAGCCAAAACTTCAGGTTGTAGCAGCACGATCAAACACAATTGAATTGTGGTGACTTAACAAGCTGCCTCCTGTCAGCTGAGCAGCTGCAAGGGTTTGTGAGCATGCTTTTAGCCTATTTAATTATGAGTATAATTTAGATTAAATGTATGAATGAGAGTGAAGACAAAAGACAAAAGCTGTGGCCTGCACCCAGAATAGTGTGGCCAGCAGGAGTAGGCAAGTGATCGTGTCCCTGTACTTGGCACTGGTGAGGCTGCACCTCAAGTACTGTGTTCATTTCTGGGCCCTTCACTAGAAGGAGGACATTGAGGTGCTGGAGTGAGTCCAGAGAACACCAACCAAGGCAATTTGGCTTGTTTAGTTTGGTGAAGAGGCAGCTGAGGGGAGACCTCATTGCTCTCTACAACTACTTGAAAAGAGTGAGGCAGGTCTTAGCTTCTTCTCCTAAGTGAATAACAATAGGATTAGAGGAAACAGTCTGAAGTTGCACCAGGGGAGGTTTAGACTGGATATTGAAAAGAATTTATTTTACCAAAACCGTAGTCAGGCACTGGAACAGCCTGCCCAGAGGGTGGTTGAGTCACCATCCCTGGAGGTATTAAAAAAACATTTAGATGAGGCATTTCAGGGCATGATCTATGTGGGCATGGTGGGTTTTATTTGGTTGGTTGGTTGTTTTTTCTGGGGTTGATGGTTGGACTCGGTGATCTTAGAGGTCTTTTCCAACTGTGACAATTCTACAACTCTGTGACTGTATTCTGGGAGCCAGGCATTCACAAGCCTGGTACTCCCATCCCAATGCTAGACTCTTCCTTCACTACTATGTTACCAACTCCCATTTTACAGCTGCAGGCAAACATTCACTTTAAAGATATGATTTATATGACCTTTATTAGATGATTATGTTAGATGAGATGACTTGTATCCTAGAGCCCATTAACTCCATTAAATATAATTCCAGTAACTGTCAAAGGTGAGAAAACTGACTGACTTAAACAGAGTTATGCATTGCCTCCAATTGAATCCCACCTGAGGCAGGTTTTATTTATTCAACGTAGTTACTGGGACTGAAGGTGTAGGTTTGCTTTGACCTAACTCTTTTCTAGGCACTTAGGGTGAGATTCATCTTGTCTATTTTTATACATTTATAATAACATAACTTTTGGACTAGCAAAGCCAAGCTAAGCAAGATATCTGGAATCCATTTACAACCAAAGGAAACAGTCCCTTGTAGAGGTAAATGCATTTTGTTCCTTCATATATGTATAGGTCTCTTCTCTGTAACTCAGGGCAGAGAAATCATAGTCCAGAGGTACCTTTTTCTACATGGACTTAAAATGGTAATCTAGATAATCAGGTCAGGTGGAGACACCAAGGAAGATTAATCTATCAGTGTTCAGTAACTGAGAAGCAACATGCTCTGCTTTCTTTTTCTTTGTCCCTTCTCTGCCTTTTCTCCTCCCATGCAGACTTTTCTCTCTCCACAGGTAGAATGGAGGATCATAAGTTTTTCTCATACAATGTAATGAGAAAATGCAGGTGGTTAGAAAAGTTTTTTCTGGTCAGGAAAATTGTAATTGTAGTGATCAGAACACAACACATAACAACAACCTGCAATGCCCTGCTAAATCCTGCGAGCTACTTGCCCTGCTTAGCAAACCTTTTTCCTACATCCAGCCAGAACTTACAGCAAAATTAACAGCAAACTTATAACAATGTCAGCTGAATAACTGACTATCCAGAGAAAAAAAACAGACACTGCAAAAAGCAAAAGTATAAAACCAATAGGAAAAAAAAAAAAAAAATAGTGCACTATCCTGCATCCTTTATAACAGTAGTTTGGAAAGAAATCCATGACCAACATTTGTTTTTAAATTAATGATAACTCTTTAAATTTCAGCTCTATAGACTCATTAAATCAGTAAACAAGAACTGTGTATTGCGAACAATGGAACTTCAGTTTTTAGTTTGTTCCATCAGAAATACAGCAGTAAAACATATAATAATTTAATCTTTTATCCATTTTAGTTGTCTCCTTTCAGTAATCTAGAAAAAATTTTAAGAGTGAGTATCACAGGGTAAAAACACAAATTTCCATTCCCCAGTTTTATTTTGTGCTCAGATTCAGGTGGAAAAACAAACCATAGAAGAGAACCTTAGCTAAAATACACTGTGCTGCTCTGTTTACCTGCCAGTGTAGGAATTATATTCTACAGGTTTGTCTTGCCTATTTAATGATTTGAATAAACACTGATGAAAAACATAGAAGCTCAAAGAGACAAAAAAAAAATAGAATTAGAAAGAAAACAATTTTCCCGGAGTTTGTTTTGTTTTAAACAGAGATAAATTCATGTTGTATTTCTGTGTATCTGAATTTGTTATGTTTTTGTAAAGCATATAAGAAAAATGCAGCTTTCATGTTGCTAGAGATTGATAGGATATGACTACAACACTAGGGATATGAATAGTAGTAAAGGATTATCAGCAAACAACTGTCTAGTAGAAGTGATCTTGAATTAAATGACATGAAAAGCTGTACAGGAGATTATGAATACAGAAGGCAGTCATTAAAGATGAGAAACTATTTAATGGAGATGCTCATAGGAGAAGTTTCCTCATATATCTTCTAACTTTCTGGATTTAAATGTGCATCTGTGGTAAATAAAGCTTTCTCTCTCCTTTGTAAAATGTCACTGTTGCATTGTTCTCTTATTGGTAATAGTTAAGAATGAAAGCACAGTGAAAGAGACCATAAGCACTTGTGAAGAACTATGGGTCCCACAGCATACCTGCATGTGCATAATTCCTTTCAGAAAGATCATTCAGAGCTTTTTACTTCTTATGCCATTACAATTTCATTTGAATTTTATATTTTCAACAATTTTTACATTTTTAAGATGCTTCTTTCAGGTAATAGCCACTCAGTGCCTTCACAGGGATTTCACAGTTGCACCTACCAAGGTACTGCACCTCCAGGTTGGTAGTTTATCTGAGATACGGATTTCTTTCTGCTTTGCTGCATATCACACTGGATTGTAGGCTTGATTTTCAGGTGGCTAGAGTTAGAGTAGGTGAAGGAGGTTTTTTTTTGGGACTGCTATGAATGTGTTCCTTAAGTAGCTCTTAAACCCTGTGGGAGTATCTATGCCAGCAGATGTTGCAGTGCTCTTCCACTCCAGGAACATCCTAGGAAAGAGATTATACTAATACTCTCCTCTTTCTCTGCAGAAGGCAGGCAACATACTGCTGCCCTACATTCACAGAAGTTTACTGTTCCCACTGTTCCTGTCACCTAGTTAACAGGTGCAGGCAAAACTCCCAAAATAGCTGCTGCCCTCCTCTTTCTACATAGTGGCTAGACAGAAAGAAAATTCTGCCTGGGGAGATGTAAGGTATGAATAACCTGCACAAAATATCTTACTTGAAACACAGGCGACCACAGGCAACCTTTGCATTTACTTTACTAGACTATTCTTCCTTTTTAAAAATAGTAACAGAAAATCCTGTGTGGTCTGAATTATTGCTATTATTTGGGTATATTTATTGCAGTGTACAAGTCCTACAAGTATTTGTTGTCATGGTTAATTTTCAGGTATGTTGGCAGAAGCCAGACATCTTGACCATAAAGAGGTAAAATATTTCAAAGAGCCCAACGACTCTGGAAAGTTATGGTGCACTTTTTGTGGTGCCGTGCATCCTAACCTTTCTGCTGAATGGTGTACAATGAAGAATATGTGAATTTATTCATCTCAGCTTTCCTGTGTACTTACATAAGTAATACATATGAGGAGAAGAAGCAGGCTCAATTCTCCCAGGAACTACACAGGAGAAGGCGCACCTGTCTCAGAAAAGGATTAGGGAGTGCAGTATTTGAAAAGTGATTACAGACTCCACAAAAGAAAAAATAAATAATAAAAAGGTCCCTGATATTACTTTTGGCTAAGGCTATATGACTCAGAACAACTCCTGAACAGATTAAGGTAGTGAAAAGAGAAGCAAACATTTCTGTTTATTTTACTGCTTTAACCCTGACAGTATCTTTCCCATTTCAGATGATAAAGGCCTGAATTCTTGTCAAACTTTGCTATCTTCAGTAAAAGTACAAAAGTAGAATATTCTAACTCAGGTCTCTTAGGTTAAGTTTTTCTCATAAGGAGAAAATATGATCTTAAATGAAAACAATTATGTTCAAGACGTAAATGTTAAACTCAAATTTTACTTCTCACAAAAAGAAATATTAAAGACTAAAGTTGCAGGTACCAGCACTAAACAGCAACAAGCATTCCATGTTAAGATATCTTACTGAAAGATACACTCCCTCCCTTGTAGTTTTAAGTTACTTATTTAAAACAGATGTACCCACCGACCCACACAGGCACAGACACACACAGCTGTAGTAGACTGAGTGTAAGAAGTCTGAGAAAAGTGTAGGCCCATGAACCCAATTCACAAGCTCATTAATCCAATTCACATTTAGAAAAGTGGTAAAAGTGTTAGATTTGGATCTGAAATAAAAATTTAAAACTTCCCAGGTTCAAAGGAGGTTCAAAATTCAGATTTTTTTTCTCCTGGTCACGGAAGGCATTTAAAAGACTTGAACAGAGATTTAATGTTTCACTAAAAGACACAATCTGTCTCCCAAAAGTAATAATATCCAAAGTTTGTGATTTCCATTTAGGCTAATTTCTAGTTACAGCTCATCCCAGGCCATCACATATTTGGCTGAGAACTTCCCTTCATTTTTCTTCAGATTTTTTAATCACTGGGATTCTGAATCCTACACCTTTCTCACTTTCAGATCTCATGTGCTTTTTATCTTCTATATACCAACAAAAAAGTCAGTCTGCTGGTGAATCTAGCTGCTTGACATATCTTTTTCACATCTTCTCTCTCAGTTTATGCTGAACTCATTTGCCACAAATTGTCCAAAACTCATTTTTTAAATTCTTCTTGCCTACATATAATGAACAAACTGAAAAGAGATGAAAGAGTATGTCATACAGTCCTAGACATGTAAGACAATATTATGAAGGTTATGAATCATAACCATAGGTTACAGTCAGAGCTATGCTATCGTATGTCAGCTAGTGATGCAATGCTTCACTTCCACCAGAATCCATAGCAGAACTCTACTCACTGCATTGCTTCACGTAGCATTCAGAGTGGTTTGCCCTGTCAAGACCCTCACATTCAACCAGCATAAGTGAGTGAGTTGGAACTTACCAATTTACTTAATTTGAGTATGTTATCCCCTGAATTTAAGGGGTATTCTTCATTGGACTATTCCCACTTGTCTTTAAAGTCTCCACCTTAAAGAAAGTCTGGGAAATGCATCAGATCCCAGGATGTGAAACCACACATACAAAAAATTTGTTACACACACAAAAAAACAGATTTCAAACCCCAAAATGACTTTCCACAAATATTATTTTAACAGGTAAACAGGAACAGTGGGTTGTATTAGGAACATAATGAACTAAAATTTCAGTCTACTACCATGAAGAGACAGGATTACTGAATACAATACATTGATCCTCCCCCCAAGTTCCCATCTGACCAAGCAGCACCCAGTTACAAGGTTGCTAATATTTAACCTGGAACTCCTCAAAAACAAAGCTCCCTTTCATAACATCTGTGCCTGCACTCCAGAAAATCCTTGTGAGTGACTGAACCCAATCACTGCCCCTTTACAAGCAACTGGTTGCTGAGCAGAATTGGCCCTGAATTGTGCTGCTTGAACAGCAAGATAAGACTGGGAATGAAGCTACAGACATAAACTGACCATGACAGCTGACTTGGCAGGTGAGAACCTGGGGCTTGGACTCTGAGTCACAAACACAGTGTTAACATAGCTTTAGCAATCTCGAGAAGAGAAAGGGAAGGTTTTTCATATTTTGCAATGGGTGTTTATTTTTAGGTGTTTCTAATCCAGATGAAGCACATAGTTGCTCGTCAATCTCAGTGCGGGTTTTAGCTGAGATGTCTCCTGCAGACTGACATGTCTGAATGCTCTGAAAAAGGCCTGATAGGCCCCCCTGAGATTACATTTTATGAAGAGATCCTTCTCTCAGAGTTCTAGCTGCCCATAGTTCACTCCAAAATCCAGCAGAAGGAAGTAAAAAATTTCAGACTTCCTGGAGACATTAAAAGTCAGGCTTGACGAGGCTCTGAGCAACCTGATCTAGTTAAAAAGGTTTCTGCACACTGCAGGGAGGGCTGGACTAGATGACCTTTAAAGGTCCCTTCCAACACCACACATTCTATGAGTCTACGATTTTATGAAATGCACTAAATGACTGAGAATAACCCAAGTAATGTTTTATTTTATCTGTTGTCTGATAGGCACTTCTTATAGACAAGCTTAAAAAAACAAAATGGGAAAAAAAATACGAGAGATTTCAGAGTTTTCTATGTCAAATAAGGTATTTTAATGCTATCCTGTGTAGCTGCTTATAAGATCAAGTGTTCTTCAATTCAATGAGAAAGATACTCTTCTTTAGGGTGTGGTAATGATGAATATTATTAATAAAGAAAGAAAACTGAATTTCAGTCCTGACTTTATGTAACTTTTCCTGACATTTCTGTCTTTTATTGCTTGTCAGTATCACTTTATATACTGTTGTGGATTGAACTTCTCCCATAGCGGTCATCTAGCTGAATTTTTTAAAAGGTGTTTTAGAGGTGTGCAAGTGCATGAGCAAACCCCAAACATACCTCAGACGGAGATTCCCTGTTTGTGATGACTATGTATTTATATTTTGTGCAAATTCATCAAAACAGGGATTTTTTTATTATTATTAAATATTGAAGACACTAGGAAAATCATAAGGCTTTTTGAATCTTAGCTAAATGTCATGTTAAGATGGAGCTTTAGTAATAGAAAAATAATGATGTTTCAACACAAGATTTTATAGCCTTCACTTATTTTAAAAATACAACTCTAAGGCATTGAATATCATTATATTTAAGTACCATTGAATAATGGTACTTGCCAAGTTCTGTTCATGGGCCCAGGCAATGAAATAAAAAGAAATCAAGTTTCTTTGTTTTAACCTCAGTCTTTATATCAGTACCAAGTTGAAAGCATATGATATCAAATAAGGTAGTTTTATTATTTGCCTTGAAGCCATAAAGATTGTCTGAGTAGCAAGGAAAGGAAATTCAACAGCAGATATAACCCCCTTTTCTTGTAGCTTTGCATGGATCCCTGGACACTTTGTTTTGAAGCATTTGCTGGAAAACCTAGTTACATTTCAAACAGCTGAAACGCAAACTGTAATTCAGCTGTGGAACTAATTGCTGTGGGATACTGACCTCTTGGACAAGCTTACAGAAGCTTAAAAGGCAAATGTGGAAATTTATGGAAAAATGTAAATGCATGTCAAGTACCTGAGGACTTCCCTAAGCAGTTGAGGGCCAGGAGAGACATCTGAAGAAATGCCAAAAGGCACATCTTCTGCCCATTGCAGATTCAGGGTATTCAGTGTTGGCTGTTGTCACTAGGGCTTGTCTCCATTAAAATTATCCTAGCCCTACCAAAAACCTCAGAGCATTTTCAAAGGTCTGTCTCAAGGCATAAGAGAGGAATATGAATTACTCAAATGGTTACAGGAGACTGTGTAATCAACAGGTGTTACAGAAGACTCTCAGATGCAGAGAGTCTAATTAAAAAAGGTGAAGGCACAACTGCAGAAGAATTTGAGGTGGAGCTCGATGAGAGGCTGCACACTTGGCCCAGCCCTGGGCTCTCTCTCTACTCAAAAATGGTACAAGCCAGAAGCTGATGGACTACACCATGGACACGCACTTTATATTCTCAGCCACATGCTCAGGGCCTGCTCAGCAGGTGGTCTGGCCCTTGGGGCACCTTTGTGTCCCTCTGGCTGTCAAGAGGTCTCCTTGTGAGAGGGCACATATCCTTTCACAGATGGCTGAGGTTGGAAGGAAACTCTAGAGGTCATCTGATGCAAAGGGAGCCAGCTGAGAGTCTGAAAGGACATAATCCACTTTCCCTAAACTGGACACATTATGTCACCTTTCTCTTTTTCAAATTTGAGCAATTTTTTTCTAAAAGCAGGGGCAGATATTGTTCCTCTACTTTTCCTCTTCTATACTTCCTAGGAACATTTTTTTTCTGTTTTTCCTCTTCATATGAATGCAGCACTTTTTGAACTTACATATTTTGTGAAATAAAATTTCTAAGCCTTGATCCTAAAGCTTTTAATATAGATGTGGTGGCTTATGCTATTCTAACACATGACTAAATAAACCCCTTCAATATTTACACAAGAGAGGGGAGTTTTTAGATGTCTGTGAAGCTGTTATTCTCCAGCAACCTTGTTTTGGTATTTTTTGTTTGTTTGTTTGTTTGTTTTCATGACTCATAAGATCATTGGCCACTGAGAGATTCTCCCTTTCTCTCATGTTTGTGAACCATTCAATTACCCTCAGCAGTAAGCAGACAGCAGAAATAAAAATTCATTTTACTCTGCTGGGAGGCCAGAGAGGTGATGTTTCCTCGGGGGCAAAAAGTACACCAGTCCCACCCTATCTCTGGAAAACAGGTGTTGCTGAGCTGTTGCAAAGAGGCAGTTTGACCACTACCCAAATTCAGAATTCCTGTTAGCATCCACAGATTTGGACATGGATTTTTATTAATTTATTTCGATATAAGAATACAGACAACTCCACAAAGTATTATGCAATTAACAAATATTTCAAAAGTTACCTATATGGAGATTGTGACAGTTATGCAGGGATTTCAATAGGTTATTAATATAGGTGTTGGCTTGCTTATGGGTATAGGGTTATATGTGTTGCAGTTTAAGTATTTCTCTGTAGGAATCAGTCAAACAGGAGGACAGGGATAGTTCAAGACAGTCACCTCTCAGTGAACACTTGCAACTCGTTTATGCACAGGATAAGACACAACTAGTAACTCTGAGGCTTTGGTCTGCTTACTGCTGAGACCAGGAGAGTACTTTGAAGAGGATTAAAGGTCTCGAGAGCTGCTAGAAAACACCCTGTTCCATTTCCAAGAGACTGCTCAGGTTGAAAAGGCAGAGATCAGCCTCACATGTTTTAGACACAAAATGCCTCTGGACCTTTGGAGGCACTTGGGTATGTTAAAGCTGTCAAAAGGTGGCAGTACTGCAAGTAATGCATAATTTAAAAAAATAATAAAAAAAAATCCCTGTAAAAGTTTGCTGCACTTACTGATTCAAGTGGCTGTAATAACTGTTTCCCTGGCTCTCATGATTAGAAGGTGAGAAACCCTGGAAGCTGGTAAGCTCAAACTAGTTAGCCAGTTACAATAGTAAACTGTACAGGTTATACATACAAGTTGGGGAATGACAGGCTGAAGGGCAGCTCCACAGAAAGAGATCTGGGGGTTTGGGTCAATGGCAAGTTGAATATGAGCCAGCAGTGTGCCCTGGCAGCCAAAAGGGCCAACCATATTCTGGGATGCATTAAGCACAGCACAGCTGTCAATGGAGGCGATCGTCCCACTCTACACTGCACTGCTATGGCCCCACCACAAGTACTGTGTGAATGTTTGGGCACCTCAGTGTAAGAAGGAGATCTAGAATGTGTCTAGAGGAGGGTGACCAAGGGGGTGAAAAGTCTCAAGGGCAAGACTTGTAAGTAGCAGCTGAGGTCACTTGGTTTGTTCAGCTTGGAGAAAAGAAGGGTGACCTCATTGCTGTCTACAGCTTCCTCAAAGGAGGCAGCACAGGGGAAGGTGCTGATCTCCTCTCTCTGGTGACCAGTGACAGGACATGAGGAACTGGAATGAAGCTGAGTTACGGGAAGTTCAAACTGGACATTAGGAAAAGGTTCTCCACTGTGGAAGTGGTCACAGCACCAAGCCTGTCAGACGAAGAAGCATCTGGATGACGCTCTTAGTCATGTGGTTGAGTTTTAGATAGTCCTGCTAGAAGCAGGGTGTTGGACTTGATCCTTATGGGTCCCTCTAACTCAAGATATTCTGTGGCTCTATGATTCTAAGTGAGTGCCAGCAGGCTCCAGCTAGGGTATGCTGACAGAGACGAGGAAAGAGAGGAAGGGAGGTGCACTGGTGAAAATGTGCACCTGTGAAAATGCAGCAAAGGTGGAGAAGACAAATTTCAACATGGGTGTACAGTTCTTGCTAACAGTATGTCAAGCCTGAGTTGCTGAGTAGTTAACACTAGTGTGAAATATTACCTTGTATTTCTGTGGGAATAAGATTGAGATAATTCACTGGAGTAAAGCTAGCAACTTTGTGCTGAACTTTGGTTTAAGCCTTTGAATTTAAAACTCTCATTTATCTCAGCTGTACCTGAGCTGACTCAAAACCAAATGCATCCCCTGCAAAGCCAGCCACATTATTCCTAGGTATGTGGTTATATACAGAAATTAATTTGCTTGGAGTGGCAGTACAATCAGCCATCGAACCTCAGAACAGGCCTTTGAGTTTCTTCATTGTTATTTAATATTTATCTAAACTTTTGATTTAAAAGGCTGTTTCAAAAAGATAAGAGTATCTTGGCTGAAATGTCCTAAGAATGTTTTAAATGGCCATATTTACTCAGATAATCAATAGAACAACTTTTACTTCCCCTTGTAGAGGGGCTGGCACTGTAATGCCATCTATATAATTCCTCCAAGAGTACCATATAAAGATATTTCAGCTAAAAATAAAACATAGTTTAACATTAATTTTAATTATTTATCAATATAATTAAGCTGCATTAATGCCTTTTATTATCCATATTAAAAATTCACCAGGATTTTAATCCCTTTCATCTTTATTAGATATGTCATAACTTGTTATGTATTTTCATGAACTGCTGATGAATTTGAAATGCTCAAAAGCAATTTTTTTCTTCTAGTTACAATGACTGTATGGAAAGTATATTAATATTTGAACAAGCAGTTATATTTGCTAGTTAGTATTATTTCTGCTACTTTTCTTTTGTATGCAGTACAAAGGCAACATCCTTTACACATTAAGCCTGCATATATTTGTTGCTGAAAAAAGAAATTTTTAGCTAGTATATACCACAATTACCTATGCCTCCTTATATCATAGAAGTAATACTATTTTTAAAACATAAAGTGTGCGGAAGACATTGAGCACATTGGTAAACATTGTGAGGAAACAAGCAGCAGCTTTCATGTTAAAGACAAGTTCAAAGAGAAGTTGAGTTTTTGTATGAAAAAAACTAAGAAATCTTCCCTCCTAAATTTCAGTATTTACTCTTTTATCTTAAGCTCATCTTTTGCAGAGTTAATTTCCTCCAATAGAAAGATGACAACATAAAAATAAAGTAGGATACATCAATACTTAAGAAAGACTGGTGGGAGAAATTCAGAATATAGGCCAACCTGAGTAAATTTTGTAATTTTAATTTCTATTATTTTATGTTTCTTATTTCTAGCTCTTTACCTCTTTCTATTTTATAACCTGGCTATTGACAAGGTGCTTTTAGGCCACTGACATCTTCTGACACATTTGACTTCCAGTGTATCGAAAGCTCTGAAACCTTTATGCCACCTTATGATGATCTGAGCTTTTATTTTAAATATAGGACTTGCATTCTTAAATCACTTAACTGCTTTGGGAAAGCCCATCTTTTAAATGCCTAAATGAAGAGTGTGAACGTAGACTACTCTTAAGTGTTAGTGCTTCTACAAAGAAACTGAACAAAAAAAATTAGTCAGTGTTTAGAAAGTGGAAATAATTATTCCTCATTAATACAAGGCAATTTGCTTTGTAAGTTACAAGGACATTAAGCAACTAAGAGAAAAGAATAGACTAAAATTTGAATTGCCCTCAGACAACAATAATCTTCAGTACTCAACCCAAATTTATTTGCAGATCAGTCGCCTTGTTTAGAGGCAAATCCTGAACTGTGTTTTGCATTTGCATAAATGGAATATGCTGGTCATGTGCAGAAGAGCTGAGGAGTTGCCTACTCACCTGCAGTACCAAACATTTGTTTTAAGGGGCCATTTTATTTCTTTGCCTCTAGATGTGTTGCAAAATTCAAAAGCAATATCCTCACATTTATGTCATTAAAATCTGCATTCATAATTTGTTCATTAAACACGGTAATAAAAAGCAGCAATGCACAAGGTTTTGAATTTCTTTTTATAAAAGCTCATACTGATTGGAATTTAAATAAATATTTTTAAATATTAATTAAGTCTCTTTGACCTAAATTTTTCCATACTGGTGTAGGGAAAGCCAGGCAAAAATAAGGCAGGGAGAAATTGGAAAATGGCATCAGTGAGAAATTCAAAGTGTATTCTATAACTGTTTGGCATTGATCTAGTACAATAAAGCAGTTCTATAATTCAAAGGCCATCATGCTTTGCTTCTTTAGTAATCTTTCAACACAGCTTAAAGCAGTCGGAACTAGATGCTGAATTTAACTATAGAATAACTCAAAAAAGACTAAATTTACCTTCCATTTGTCAAATTTTTCAGACAGCACTTTATTTGGGCAAACCTAATTAACACCAAACAAAAAGAAAAAAAGAAGAAAAAACTAAACAAAAATAAACCAACCCAAAACAAAAGAATACAGTGACTAGGCAAATGTTAGTTTAGATAGGGGACAGTAGCATCACTCAGAAATGGAGGCAATAAAGACAGCAGTAGAACCTAGTTCTTCAGGGCAGCAATACCTCTCAGTTTTTCCCTTCTCTTGCAGGCTCCTGCCTTACTATTCCAACTTAAGCAAATCAGTTCCTTCAGACAATAGTCTCTTTCATTGCCTAGATGTGATTTACCTGCAAATTCATTCTCCTGTGCAGTGAACAAGGCACATATCTTGAGGAAAAATAGTAAATCGTAAAATAATTAAAGATGATATCGTAAGTCACAGGCAGCAGAGCCACATGAAGTCTGCACAGAAATCATTACTATTAGATAGTAATAGATATTTAGATATTTTGGACAAACATCAACATTTATTTTACCAATGAAAATATTTCACTGCCAATTTAACGAGTTGCACAGTATTAGTAATGGGCTGAAAATTATTGGTGAACTCTCTCAGGCCTGTGAGAAACAGTAACTAAATACGCTCTTTAGTCTATAGACTATTCCATGATACAATAAATGTTGTTTAAAATAAAATACCTTCTTGGGAAAAGTATGACACATTATAGAAAGATGCTGCTGCAAGTATTTCATTGAAAACATAAAACTGAGTGGGTACTGCTCCCAGAAGACAGTATTTAGATGCATAAAATACTTAAAGCATCAAAATCAAAAGTACATCAAAAGGAAAATAGCAACCTATTTGTCACGGCAGCCCATCAGTAACCTAATTGCATGACAGATTCATCCAGAGGAAACCCAAAGGATGTTAACAGGAGTGTCTGATGGAAGCCTTTTGTGAGACAGATGCCAGTTTTGGAAAAATAGACTTTATGATTAGAAATTGGACCTGCTGTGATTGCTGTCCAGAGATAAGATGGCTGAAAATATGGTTGGGTGTTGTACAAACAAAATCCAATTTCTTCAGTAGCTGCAGTAATTTACCAATACATCGACTGGGAGGATATGATGGTAATATAAAGACTTCCAGGCTCCTTTTGAGAAAGAATCATAAAAGGAGTTTGCTGAGTCATTTAATTTTTAAGGGTACCATCTAGGACTTTTTGCCTGCTTCTGTTAATATAATGAAGATGGGCCATGCAGTCTGTAAAGGGATTTCAAATCCTCTAACCTAAAGATATAAGTGTATTATTACCAAGGAATTATACCTGTTCGATAAAATTATCTTACCTCAGACATTTGGTTATCTTCAAAATAGTTTTGTTTTTGTTTGTGTTATACATATAGTTATCTGAGATGCTTTTAAATTAAATGCCAGCAGTTACTTTGTGGCCTCATCTTTATTATATACATTTTTCCCAACAGAAGAATTCTCAGCTGGATGATGAATCAGTGTTTGGAAAGTTGTTAGCGTATCTTTTTTAAGCACAGTGAATACCATAAAAAGTAATGTGAAGATATGTCCCTGGCTGTTCATTAGAACATGGGAAAGGAGTGGAATGTTGCTGTTTGAAAACTTCATTTGCATTGTGGTTTACTAATTGCGCCTTAAGAAAAAACAATGCAAGGCACTGGAAAGGCAGGGTTTGCCCTCCTCTTTTTCATAGCATAGGCATTAAGGAAAACCATACAATGAGGTAGATTTACTGGAATGAGTTAATTTTGAAAATGCACATTCTGGCCTTTTCAAAGACCCAGAAAGCCATTTATACATATCTATGAACTGAAATGAGGAAGGAAAAGAGGATAACAGGTCACTGACTGGGCTGGCTGCATTGGCACTGATGGGGTCTGGGGATGAGAGGGCTGGGCTGCAAGGTACCAACCTTAATTGATCAACCTCTGATGTGTACGTGGCAAGACATAGCCAGTTGCTGCTAAGTTGTGGAGGCTGTCTCGCTGCTTTGCATTTTTTTGTGCCTTCAGTGTTGGATCCCCTGTTCCAACTCTTTCAATCCATTGTTGAAACTCTTTGCAGCCCTTAATCTGTGAACAGAAAAAGAGGAACTGCCCCCTGCCTACAAGAAATGAAAAGTCTTCCTTCTCCTGTAAGAGGAACCTAAGCTTGTCACTGAGCATTTATCTGAAATCCAATTCACCCTGCTTTTAAGCACTAGCATAAATTGCTTAAATTGGTTTCCACAGAGCCCACTGTATCCTTCTACAGTGTGCTTTCTGACAGCAGCTTTAATTTGCTTGGAAATCGAAAGTATAATCCACATCCTTTCTGCAATGCAAAACATTGTGCATATTTAATGAGCTAAAATTTTATATCCTTCTGTGTAAAGAGAACCTTTAAGTTTGCTTGAAATATGATTTAAATGTAAATCTTCCACCCCACACACTGTTTTTTCTTTTAAAATAGCATTATATATACTTCACAGCTATTCAGCCAAGTACATTCCATAGTAGAGGTGAAATAAATGTATTTTTCCTGTAAAATTTCATAAGACTATCTCATTTTCTGAGCGGATGCAGCATTATATATTAAAGTACATCAGAAAATATTCCCTTTGCTGCAATATAAAATGAAACTGTTGTGACATTTGATTGCAAGACTTGGTTGGGGTTGGTTTCTGTGTATCCTGCTCATATTTTGGAGTGCAAAACAATTGAAAAACAAACAAACAATGCCAAAGTAATTCTGAGTGAACAAAGTGAGGCTCTGGCATGTGTTTGCCCAGCAGTGGATACAGTTCAGCACAGTTGTTATTCTGAAAATGGTCTTTATGGAAGGCAGGTACCATGTTTGGTTTTTTTCCTCTGAAGTTTGTGCCTCATATTTAACCTTTCCAAGAGTCTTCCTTGGAGCTTTGGGAAGACAATTACATATAAATGAAACAAAATTGCTCCCTGCATGTCACTTACAATATCAGTAACAACATACACTTGGGAGTTTAAGCTACATTTAAATGCAGTAAGTGACTTTTGTTTACAGAGTGCCTGAAGGAGTGAATTTCATCCATTCTGAAAGCAACGAATCAGCCCTGTCATGAGTGAACCCCTGGAAATCCAGCATCTGGAGTGTAAACACGTTATGCCTCTACAGATTAGTCTCACTGGAGAAGGCACACCATTTCTTCAGAGGTAGTAAATAGTGTCCCCAGTGTGAAATAAAACAGGCACCTTACAGGTAGTCTTGAAAACCCTTTGCTACTTCAGGTAAGGATATTTGCAGTTTCAGCATTTTTCTTCTGTTTAGATACCTCATATTAGAGTTGGCCTTGAAAATTTCCTTCAAGATAAATGAGCATTACAAACTAATTGATAGTACATTGTACTCCTATCAAAGCTTTGAATAAAATACAAGTTAAAGAAGAAATCATGCCCTAAATCCTAGGGGAATTAATATAATACTTAACAATAGTTTCAAAACTTTTTCTGATTTTGTCAGCTTCTGTGAAAATTTTCTTATTGTTAAAAAAACAGCCAGAAGATATGTGCATCTATAAAATAGTTTCTAATTTCTTTTGTGTGTGGAAGAGCATAAAATACCAGCCACAGACTTCACCATTGATTGCACAGTGTATATAAGCTTGGGGAATACAGAAACAGATTTATCACTGATTTTGGAACAGGTTGAATAGTTTAAGAGAAGGAACAGATATTAAAAAACACATCAGTGACATAGATGTGTGATAAAATAATCAGACATTGATAACCCTCTTCTAAGACTAGTCTTTAAAGGTCTTTCCTGTCAGTTGTAAGAAACAAACATAAAGAGCATCTTCTGGTTTTCCTCTTCTGCTTGCTCCTTTTCAGCTCAATCCTTTCAGACTTTCCAGAATGTATTCAATATTCCCAGAATATTTTGTCATCAACATTGTGCCTACAGGCTTCTTTCACCCACTTCTCCCAGTCATTAGCCAGAGTTTCTGGGTGTATACTATTTGAAGACATAACACAAGACATTTACTTAACAAAAGTAGCAAGAATAGAATTCCAAAGTCCTTTGAAATAATGTTGCAAATCTCCAACCTGTGCAGGAGCACTTAAGAGATTTTAACTAGGGAAATGGAAATAAAAGGTATGTTTTCACAAGGTGAAACATATCCATGGCAACATACCTATTAATGCCCACCTGAGCAGGTCCCTCTGTGCAGTGAGAAGCCCTGTGGCATGGTATATCTCCTGCCCCACAACCCCAGGGGCATCACCCCCCAGGTGAGCTCCTCCTCTCATTGAGTGCATCAGTCAGGGCTCAGCACCTCCATGGAGACTGAGTATGATAGTCGATGTATCATATTAAGTCACTACCTTTCCTTCTGTTGTAGAGTACAAAATAAAATGTGCATTTCTGGCACAGGGCACCTCAAAATGCCAAAATCTGTATTACCATGGTGTAAAAATGTATAGAAAATATATAGAGAAGAAAGAACAGAGTATTGGTCCCATCAAATTTAAAATGAAGTGCAATCATGATAATGACATACATATCTTTTATTTTTTTTAATTGATGAGTGCAATGTAAAAGCCCTGATAAATAATTTATACCCAAAAGATATTTTTTTTTTTTTAAAAATCAGCTCTCAAAACCTGAAACCTGTACTTCTGTAACTATTCACAGATAAATTTTCATGCAGTTCGAAATATATCCAGGTTGAATTTTCCTTTATTTATTCCTTTAATATATACTTTGATCACTTTATTTCTGTTACATGCATTTAAAATTTCTACACTTTTGGAACATTTCTGAAAGACAATGTATCTGAGTAATTCTGTAAAGAAAAAAAAGGAGGCACAAATCCCAGGAGCTGTGGCTGTATTGCTTTGTGAGTCAGGCCAAGGTATTGGACCAGCACGTGCTTGCTTCTCCTCCCTCACCCTAAGGAGGTGCAACGGGGGAGCCAAACCATGAATGGTGCAATGCCATTCATCAGTGAACCTCCCACACCCACATTAGCAGTTGGAGAATGTCAAGAGGGGTGTGCAGCATCCCCAAGAGCACAGCAACAGGTGATTTTGCATGACCTATCTCAGAGCCACTACGATGAGCAGGTCTTGGAGTAAGGATGTACCTGATGGCTGCAAACTGGAGCAGTGCAGAGAAAATAATGCTTTCCTGGCATTTATCAAAGGTCATGTGGTGTTTTTTTGGCTGAAAACAACATGAAAGAAAGGAGTAATGATCAAAGAGAGAAAAGGAGGTGGGAGAAGCCTGCTTTGCATAGTTTGTCCTTAGCCCTTACAGAAAAGTGCCATATTGACTATCTATCGGGATACTTTGTAAATACAAGAAGCAGGACTGGTCTAGCAGTTTGTCCTCATCACAGTAAAATACAGATAACAAAGGACATGGGGTGTAATGCTTGTTTATAGACTGGATTCTGCTGCTATAAATAAGTATCCCAGAGCTGTAACCACTGTATTCAATTGGCAAGATCTGTTTTTCAGGGAAATGAAATATAAAGAAATTTACACTGGACTCCCAAGGATACCATCTCATCAGACAAAAGACTTGTTTTCATTATTCCAACAGTGTGTTTCATTTACAACAGAAGCTTTATCCAATATAATCTTTTTATGTGTCTTTGTTTAGTTTCTTGTACAACATTCAAACGGTTGTTTGCACTGGCATCCATACTCTCACTGTGATGGTCTCTGTAGTGCTCCATCATTAGAAAAGAATTTTCCCATTGTGTTGTATTTTCTTAAAGTATATTCTCCTTTACTAGAATATAAGGAGAAAAGAACTATGCAAACAAACATGATGCTACCTGCATTTTGGGTCCAGACTTTGTTGGTAGGAGCATCAGGCCAAGGTGCAAAAGGTCTGGGCAGGTTTTCCAGATTTGGTAGAAATACATTAATAATTGGTGGAATAAAATACCCCGCTTCTCTTTCCTTCACTTGTGAGTTCCTAAACAGGGGACAGTATTTTCTTATCTCACAGCAACATAGGAAAGATAAAGTCTGTTTGTAAAGATGCTGTGCTCCAGAGAGGAGGCTGCAGGTAGACAGAAGGAATCACTTCCTGACCTCTCCTCCCCTACAAGGAGTAGTAGAAAATGGATGAATAAGCACAAGAAACAGCAAAGACATTCATTCTGTGCTGATGTAGAGTATCTGCAAATCTTATTTCTAAAGGAAGCAAAATTCTCCAGGTGGCAGATGTTTTCTTCTGGTAGGTTTGATTTTGTTTCATTGTTGGGTTTGTTTCTTTTTAAAGATAAAAGTATTGGTCAGAACGAGCTGGGAAGTTGGTGATCTGTCACATCTACTCATTAGCATTTGCCATTTATATTATTAAACCCTAAAATATAGATTTTCATTAAAAAGGCCTTCAGTTTTATCTGTGTCACTTCGTGATTTCTGCACACACATGACGTTTAGTCACATAAGTCGAATGACTCAAAGTACTATTTGGAAATAGGATGCTACATACTTGGAGAGAAGATACTCCCTGCAACACACTGTAGATTAGAAACATGGAATATTTTCTGATTGCTATATTCAATTTAATTAAAAAAGAATAATGATATAATAAACAAACAAAAAAAGTTTAAAAGTTGCATTGATTCTACTGAAAGAGCCAAACATTTGATTATTTTCAAGAAAATATTGCATGGGAAGGTCTTATCTTTTAAATGCCAAAAAACTAGATCTAATGTAGTGTTAAATTTCTGAAGTTGAAGATGCAAAAATCATATTTTATAAAGCAGTATTAAGGCAGTACTAAGTCAGCCATACTGCATATTTTATAGCATGCATTAGTGCCACTACTAATACAAAAATATTTAAGCTAACAAGGGATGAAAAATAGAAAAACTTGCACACACACACTGAAAACCACTGAAAGAAAGATAACATATACACTATTAGGGTTTTGTGAGCAATGTATTATGAGCACTCTTTGTCTGTGACTTTACCACTGCAGTAGGCTTGCTCTGGCTCTGTATGAGTGCTGTCCTCAAGCCCCCTGATAATGCAGCTCCCTAGCTCACCCTTGGATGACCACTGAGACCAGGGCAAAGGCGTGGTTTTCTTGGTGCTTCAGGCTCATCTCTGTTACTTCAAAGGGTGTAATGTCTGTTGAAGTGAATCTAGTGCTTCACAAACTCTCTCCGTGACACTTCTCTGACTGGGGAAAAAGAAGTGTGTAACTGAACCTATCTGTTCTGGTCACTTGGGGTCTGAGAGAAGAGAAATGCATGCTTATTTGGAAAGGAGAAGAAAATTTCTCCCATGTCAACAAAAAGTGATTAGCATAAATGAAACAAGCCATAAAGAAGGAGACCATATTAAAGGTGTAGAGGGGAACACTTGCTGCTGGAGGAAGAATAATTTCTCTATTCTCTGAAGTTTTAAGACTAAGAGTGAAGGAACTAGTGGGATAGCAATGCACGTATCTGTCTAGATGTAAGTTGAAGAGAACTAAAGGTCTAGTTCATCTTTCAAGGCTAAAGGTTTGTCTTATTCACTCAAGAAGGTCAAAAGTATGCTGGCATTGACAAAGCTCCTCCACCCCCAGATGGAGAAGGTGTAGGAGAACAGGAAGAGACAACATTTCCAGATCGAATTTTGAACTATCATGCTGATTAATTGGTGGAACCTGTAATTTCAGGGGTCAACTGTACCCACTATGAGGGAATGGAAATCAAAGGGTGTCCTCTCAGTACATTTTGGCACCTACTCCAGCAACTGAAAGGACTGGTCAATGCTGGACGCACTGCCAGTACTGTACTCCTGTGCTTGACAAAGGATAAAGGGCTTGGGCCGTGCAGGCTGACACAGGACAGGCACTGTGCTTCCCTGTACCTCAGTTTTGTCCTCAACACCCTTCTGTACCAAAGATGTAGAAATTTACTCTCAGGATTACATTATCATAATACTTGGAATTGGTCAGCCTAATATTTTTACCCCTTTTTTCTCTTAAACCTTGTGGACATTTAGTAATTAATTCTCTGCCCTGCTATTTCCCTATGAGTGTACTAAGCCTGTCGATACAACTCATCTTGTCATTTAGTGACAGTCTGAACCAGACCTGCGTAGCAATTATATGTATTGATTTGGCTTCTGAACATTTACATTGCGGATATTGAATTTTTAGACAGTTTTGCATTAAAAATAACCTAATGAAAATAGCAGCATATGGATTACATTGTTCTCAAAGCCTTTTCTTACCTTCTCTTTCCTGTGTACCAGGGTCAGCTCCCATACTTTCTCCACTTCCATCAAACCCATCCTTGTCCTGCTGCCTCTACCTACTTCTAATTCTCTCAGCTGTTTGTGTGTCATTATCTGTGAGCTGGCATTTGCAAAGTACCAAGTAAGGCAAATGCTTGTACATAGGCAGCCAGATGCATTTGATTATTGCTGTTTACAAAGGAGACCAGGGCTGTGCATCTCATGTTTCACTGAATTCTCGGTGCACTGAATTCTGTGTATCTCTCTGTCATAACCTCTTTCTACTTTGTTTAAGGATGAGCAGTTGTTTTTTTAGGCTCCGCCATTCCTTGATCAATACAATACGAGAGGTGTGCTTGGAAAGGGCAAATTCCCCTATAAGGAACCTATGGCTACCTCAGTGTATTTTTGTTGTTGTGGGTCTAAAGGCTTGAACCTCTATCAGAGATGCCTGGCTCTTTGTGACAATTTTGCTCTGCATCAAGTACTTTTTCTCTATGAGAGTTATACTTCTTTTTTCCTTTTTTTAACACAAAAAATCTTCACAGCAGATATTAGCCACAGGAAACAAAGCAACGCCAAACAAAACAACAAACACAAAGCAATATCAATACAAAAGCCTGCTTTCAACATGGAGATAAGCTGTCACTTCTTTATTTCAAACTGCACATGATGTACAAATGTCATAACCACCTGTAGCATAAGCCACAATAGGAAGCAGTATGTTTGCTATACCTGAACACAAAGATCAGCTGGAGAAAGATTAAAACAGATTTTATGTTCCTTAATAAAAAGGGTTGCTGAGTCAGTTATGTTGAAACAGAAGAGAGAGGAAGTGACTTGCTTGAATGCATTCAGGCACATACTTTTTATGTTGGGTTGTGTAATGCAAAATAGATTCTTAATTTAAAAGAGAGCGCTTAGACAAAGAGCACTCCAAAAGAAACCACTTTATCATGGTGTCCAATCAATAACTGAAATTTATAACATTAGAAAAGGTCTCTCTATGTTTGCAAATGAACAATATGCCATGGTATGTATACAGTTTTTTCTACCCATCATGTGAAATATTGGTTATTTGCAAGCAGTATAGTTCCTAATTTATTTTATAATAATCTAGTCACTGAGTAGCTGTAATAGTTATTGATTGTGATTCTTCCAGATCAATAGCATATTGTCGAAACAATCCTTCAGTTATTCCATAAAATGAACCCAAATTGATACAACAGTATTGGCTGTACAGGAACACACCAAATGCTTCTTAATACACAATCATTATGCAATGCTACCAACTCAAACTGGGGTTTCACCCACCTAATTTTAGTCATCTAAATGACAGATTTCAGGCTGCACAAGGAAATGGATAGGCTTCCAAGGCAGATTAAATGAGCAACCTTCTGAAGATGCCAATCTCTCTTCAATGACCAGAGAAGACCTAGTGTTTTGATGGTTGCTAGCAGGTCATAGTACCCCTGACGCCTCAAAAGGAACATGAAAGGAGTATTAACCTGTGTATGACTAAGTTTTTTTTGGGAGAAGGTTGAAAAAAAATTCTCATAAGTTATTGTGGCAGGTAGATAATCTCTTTTTCATGATATGGCTACAGTGCAGCATGTTACTCCACGAGGACTGGGAACTGCTCTCCCTGTCTACTGATGCACTCTAGACATTCCAAGGAAGAAACACATATTAACTTAAGAAATACATGGAATAATTGTGAGAGAAAGGGCCCATCCCAATTTTTTCCCCTTACCTCTGGGTTGATTTTCCATTTCAAACATACAAAAATCTTGAACCTGTTTCTCGGAACCCTAAGAATCGTTTCTCTTGGTTTCTGAACCTTTGTGAGTACAGGTGTGTTTCTTAACAGATGTGAGGGTCATAATTACATCATTATTAACTAATATTTTTTAGAACCTTTTTAGGGTATTTGTGTGATAGAAGGATATCTGCATGGTGAATCTTGACTCCAGAATCAGGAAATCAAGCAAAACACCAGAAAGAAATTATAAAGCTGCAACTTTTGCAGTTTTTAGCAACTTGAGCCACCCTACATTACAGCTGAAAGAGGCTCAACCTGTTGCTATGAATCAGCACAGTTTAAATATTTTCCTTCACTGCCTTGGGTTTTTGACGACAATTGTGACAAAAACACTAGCCCACCGAGAATAACGTCCCAAACTTCCCTCAGACTCTTATGCATGCTAGACAAAAAGCAAGCCTAAAAGGAATATATCTTCCTCAACACTGAATTAAGAATAGAAACATACTTTAATCAAGGAAAAATCATATTTTATTCTGAGACAGACAAGAACACCTGTTGGTTATCCAGAAAAATCTTACAGACCATCAGGCAAAATAATCCAGGTTAACCAGTTAGCCATAAGGTTTCTTTCAGTATCTAAAATTTTTGTTCTCTTAAGACTCAGAATAATTTTTATTCTCTGAGGTTTTATGAGCAATAGCAAATAAAGCACATTCAAATCTTTTCTGTCACCTGGAGAGA
Source organism: Apus apus (assembly GCF_020740795.1). NCBI lineage: Eukaryota > Metazoa > Chordata > Aves > Apodiformes > Apodidae > Apus > Apus apus. Next base: position 38,733,141 of record NC_067284.1, read on the forward strand.
TGTTACTGCAAGCTAACAAAAGGAATACCAAAAAAACTCATCCATAGAATAAAAGCAAGCCTTGCTCGCTAAATAGTCATTTGACATCCCTTTTCACAGACTTTGCCCCCTGGGCAAGGGTCTCTGTCATAAAGATAAACTCACATTGTAAATGCTTACTTTATAGCCAGCTACAGTGAATTGTGCTAAAGGCAATATTTGTAGTTGACATTACTGTGTGAATTTCTTGCCATTTGTGAGATAGATAGAAATACTACATTGCTAATGCTTCTATCAGAGTAATACTTATGTCTGATCTTGTGCCCATATTTGTCAAAGCTACTAGAACTGGAAAATATTTAGCTAATGCCATAATGAGAATAAAAAGGCAAAAACTCAAATAAAAACTTGAATGCAAAGCTAAAAAAATATTTTTTCCCATTTCCTAGAAAAATAATAACTGGTAGAGATGCCTGTCTCTTAAAAGATTATATGTTTATAATTAAATATATATATATGTACATATATAAAATACATACTCTCAACAGGCTACATAACTTTATGTAAAAGTAATCCTGAGATATATGCATATACACATACACTTTTATATGTACATATATATATATATACACATACAGATTCCACTTACATTCCTTTGCTTGTGAGCTCAGCTTTTGCTTTAGCTATGAAATTATCTTTATCTCAACCTGCAAGTTTTCTCACTTGTACCTTTCTGATTGTCTCCCCCATCCGCCTGGTGGGTAGGACTGAGCTGCCCACCAGGGTTAAACCACAACATTACTTGTTATAGGGTCAGTTGAAGTGTGGTTTAATGCCTTAAATTAATTCCAGTTCTGGATATGACTTACCATATTTAGGAAATGAACTCATTACCAGATTCATCCTGTCCTCTATTTTCTGACTTTACAATATAAGAATGTGCATAATGATAGAACGACATTAATTTCTGCTGACAATTACACAAACTAAGGATGTTCTTATGACCAGTCTCACTGAAACTGTCCAGTGAAAAATTGTAAAGTCACAGGCATGTTCAATCTTTATCATAACTGCAGATAGAAAACAATTTGGAAAGACACACATTTTCTTTCTGCAAAGCACTGATGGCTTTTCTGTGGCATTCTACAGTTACTGACATATAAAGAGGATCTTGTTTAAGTGATAGTAGGTCAAGGTAAAATATTTGTTTACTTCCCTCCCTCTGCCTTTGTAAATCAGATTTTAGGTTTCTGTTTAGCTGTTCTTGAGAATTTTTTCTTCAAGAAATGCTTAAAACAATATGGACAAAATTACAAAGGAGAACTCTAAAGCTTACTGCCAAATCTCTGTCTTCCACATTTTCAGAGACGATCTTGTATTTATACTCACTTGTGAGCACAAACTGTTTAGGCATCTCGTAATCCATTTTTGACTTACGAATGCACAGCTTGCTTTCAGAAATATGCTTGCATGTGTAATTCAAAGATACAGGGTAATGCTTACAGCTCATGCCAAGGCATTCAACAGAGAGCTCCCTAGAGAAGGAGATGAAAGCAACCAGAGCAGAAGCCAGACAAATTAGGATATGAGGCAGCAACAGTAGGAGCTGGGAGCAGATAAAATGTTAATGCAACGTTTGTGAGATCAAGATGGGGACTGTATCCCAGGCAGAGCTTAGAACAGGTCCTGAGATTCGCATGAAACAAACGGGTAAGTGTGAATTACCAAGACATAGTTCTATCTTGGGACTTGCGGTAACTTCATAAATCATGTTTGCTTTTCTCTCATAGTTTACGATATCATTGGAAACCCTTGATAGAAATACACTCTCATATGCAAGATACCTGATATTTATTCTATACCTTGTGTATATAACCCACAAGTATTTGTTTACAGCAAACATGACTTACATCTAGTCACATTTGAACTCAAGGACCCCCAGAAATGAAAAGCATAACAATAATTTACAGTTTGCCAAGGCTAGCAGAATACATTGTCACAGTGATGGAAGGTGGGAAGAGAGATGAATGGAGGGAGTGCATTTGTGGTTTTGTTTGTGTGCAAGAAAAGGAAGATGCTCAGGTGCAGGGTTAGGTTAGGCATGTGGGAAGCAATGCAAATCCATTTTCAAAGATTTTCAGTCACACAGCTCCTTAAAACCAGTGGGAGATGTTTGGCTGAATTCCATGCAACACTGAAATTTGAGGGGAAAGTCTTTAGCCATTAACTGTGATATAATTTAGTCTGAAAGCTTAATGAGAGAGGAAAATAGCATTTGGGGGGCAAGGCATTTGCATAGCCCACTTCTTCTGCAGGTGTCTAATTGGTAGTGATACAGGTTTCATTAGAATACGCAGCAGGTTGTGAAGGTATCTAAAATGCCACTGAAGATAAATGCATTTTGTTGTCAGCAAATGTAACTGCTTGCACTCAGAACCAACACTGGAATATATTGGATGATACCTATACTGCTCCCACCTCCCTAGAAATATTGGAACACACAGATTTATTATTATCACCTTGTACATTGGAGATAAACTAGTTTAAAAGCCACAAGCATGGAAAACTAAAGGTGAGGTGGACAAATACCACCTTTATTAGTGTTGTATTTACTGTAGTCCTTGCAGGAGTAAAGGAGGCAGGTGGTGCAACTAAACCACACTGAAGTTAATGGGCTGTTGTGTTTTCAAGAAACAGTGTGAGAAGGTAAAGAGGGTTTATACTAAATCCTGTGTGCAGGAAATTAATTCTTAGATATGCTTTTCTCTAGCATAGAAGATATTAAGTATTGCTGCCTGAGGAGAAAATGGTCCTTGACTGCAAGTGGATAAGAATTACCAGTTACAAACCACAAGGAAATACTGTTTTTGAACAAGCTCAGTCTCGCAGTTCTTTGTTCAAATTGAGTGTGATTGTAAACAGATGTCTATAAAACAAATGGAAACAAGAATACTTCAGTCTTAAATCCACAAATATTAGAGAAACTAGACAAAAGCAATCAGCTAACCAAAGATGAAGTGAAATATGGGAAAAAATGGGAAAGCACAGAGTTGCAGTTAAAGTATTCTAAATGAAGTTAACTCTACCCACCTCTAACATTTACTTTGTGTTCTCTAGCCTTCGGTTTTGTTTAATTTTGGGTTTGTTGTTTTTTTTTTTTTGCTTGTTTGGGGTTTTTTGTTATTTTTTAATTTTGATTGTTTGCTTGTTTTATACTTAAAATAGTGAGCACTTTTGCATGAGACTATCTTTTTGTCCTGTGTTTGTGCAGCACTTGGTAGAAAAACTGATGACTGATACTCCTAGCCAATATACTTAGACCAAAAAAAAAAGTATCTAGTGACATTAATAAAACAGCACCTGACCAACTTATCCACAAGAGGTGGAGTACTTGAGTATTTGGGGGGAGCAGAAGAGGAACTTATTCTGTTTCGTGTTTTTATTCTTCTAACAGTAATAAGCTTAAAAAGTATACTCACAGGTGCACAAAACTCTCTCTGTTCTCTGCATGCTGTATGTGAACACAGGTAGGCATTTCATCAGTCAGAAGGTGATTTCTTGTATGAAGCATAAAAGTTTACTTACACTTCCAGTAACAGAATATACTGGAGTGTATCTGGTTTTGGTATTTTTTTTCCCTTCAGAAAATGCCCAGACATTTATAATGGAGAGACAGGCAGAGACCTCACTGACTGCATCAAAGGACATCTCAGCAGGGAGATGAAGAATCTGACAGATCTATTGTGTCCATGTTTGCTCTCAATAACCAGGACTGCTCATGTCTCTCCTGGGCTTCTTAGCTGCCAAGCAGTGAAAAACCACCAAAGCTAAATGTGCCATCCACTTTTACTTCCCACAAGTCCAAAGATTAAATAAGAGTTTCCTAGTTGACTACTACTAACATTTCTGCAGGCTTTTCATACTTCATACTAACCACCTGCCTACTGAGACCTGCCACAGATCCTACACAATGTCATCGGTCTTTGGAAAACTCTTATTTCAATTACAGCTAGTGTTTCATGTAAACTGCATGAGTGTCCTGAATCCCATATTTGTCACTAAATGAATATTTAAAGCTCTGTACTCAAACATGTATTACAGGAATTCCTTTGGATTAGTTTTCTAAGGAAAAAAATAAAAGCTTCCAGCATTCTACTGCCTGTCTGTATAACTTCTTTCCTTCTCCTATGCAGTTTTTGAGCTTTCCGGCAGACTATAACCAAATCTGACAGAGACATCTAGATAGTAAAATCGTACAAATTTCATGAAGAGAGGAAACAATCAAGAGGAGAAACAACCTAGTACTGTATCCACTGAGGAAAAGCATAAAATGTGTTTACTTTTTTTTTTTCTGCAGTCTGACTTGGTGTCTCATGTGGGCAGCACATGTACCTGGACCAAGAGATCAGTACAAATGTGGCTGCAACTCAGCACAACTGGCATTTCTTGCCCAACCAGGTAGGAAGCAAACAGGCTGACACAGTGCTAAGCACTGTGTAAATACTTTTGTTTGGTTGTTTGTTGTTTTTTTTTCTCTGGCAAACTGAGGTAGTATCACAGATGATAAGTCAGCACAGGGATGGTTTGGGGAAGAGGATTCATGGAGGCCCTTGAAGGGGAAAAGGAGAGTATTATGGAATAAGTTGATTTGGCAGAGGGCAGCCACAGCAATAATGATTGTAAAAGATACAAAAAGATACAAAATGGTAGGAAATAAGGTCTTATGAGTTAGTCTGCCATGCAAAACCTTTTTTTGTATTTTCTTATTTGTATCCCAACTTTTTCAGGTTCTGCACTTCACACATTTTTTTTCCTATGTCCAGAATTATGTTCAAAATAGTGGAACTACCCAACCTTCCATTTTAACTATGAATATAAAACAAAATTTTCCCAACTTCATGGAGGGCTAAGTATATGAAGATATTTTGCTTATCCAAGCACTGCCACAGAACATTAAAAAGTTAAAATTTATTGCTTTTACAAACTATGGAGAGCAAATTTTTTATTAATACAGTCATTCTGCAAATTATCCCTTGCCAAGCTGTTAATTGAATCTTTGTATTTGCTTATTTTTAGTAGTTTGTTTGCACTGTTTTTAACCTCCTGCAGAATTTATTCATAAATGGTCAGTATGATTATTTCCTGTTTATTCTGTGAATTTTGATTAACCACCAAAATCAAATGCTATTATTTCTGCTCCAAGAATGGATAATCTATGGATTATAAACAGGAAAAAAAATGCCTTTTAAAATTAATTATACACTAATATCACAGGTTTTTATACCTCTTGTGATAAAGGCAAAAAAGAGGTTTTAATAAAGAGCCATGATGCCTTCTACTAACTGTGAATACCCTATAAACGTATTCTTTCTACTTTTCATTATTCATTCTCTTTCCTTGACTATTATTATGAATAAAGTCTTCCTTGTACAAATGTTTGTGAATAAAATCACTGTGAGTGTGAGTTAAGTAAATCAGCAGTTATAGTCACAGAACACAGGCAAATATCTTGTTAGTTTGTGAACCTTCAGATCAAATAGCGTGGGTGTTTCATTCTGCTGGCTATTTTAGACTAACTCAGGTTCCTAAAATCAGTCCATGAAGAAAGTAAATCTGAAACACTGCTTAAGCTACACAGAAAGCCCAGGCTTGAGTTGTTCATAAGCACATAGTATTGTACTATATTAGGCACAGAGCCTATAGTACACAGTGCATTTGAAAAATGCACAGTATGTACGATAATAATTTTCACAGGACTGGTATTTCTTTTCCTACTGTATGGACAGAGCAAGAGATATAAAAGAGCTAGAGGGGTATTGTTTTTTCCCCAGCTTTACTCATATTAAATAATGAGAAACAACAGTGGATGCAACAGAGTATACAAAAAAGAAGTAGCTTTGAAAATACTATTAATTACATTTGTAATGAAATATATGCTGTATGAGACTCAAGAGCAATACTGCTTGGAAGGAGAGCGATAAATTAGAATAAAAATGCTTTAAAATGCATAATTATAATGCATTAAGCAGAAAAAAAAAAAAAAAAAAAGGGAGCTAGAAATATCCATGCTCTTCAAAATGTCAAGTTGAGCACCTGGCTGTGAGCCAGACTGCTCAATGTATGGGTGGTTTTCAGTTCTGAAATTCTAACGCATAAAGGACAGCATGACAGGATACTATAACTTTATAAAAATAGTACGAGCACTGTAACACTTCATTAATATTGACTAATTTACTAATGGTTCTAAAGATATAAATGTTTGAAGTCTGATACTTTTATCAAATGAACACAAGTTAAAATGTCACATACCTAAGACCACTGCTGTGTTCAATGTCTAGTTAAGGATGCAAATCCAAGAGTGTGTTCAAGAATATCAAAGCAAGCCTCTGGTTGTTTTCTTTATTATTATTATTAAAAATAAATAAACAAAACTTGCTAATCAGTATTTAAAAACTGAGTTTCTTTTGTTCTTTTCCTGGCAGCTCCCGAAGTCATGGTAAAATCTGGCAAAAAAAAAAAAAAAAAAGCCCTTTTATGATCCAAATTTGTTCCTCAGGTTAAGTTTTTTGTCAATATAGTTCTCTAAAAAAGATAGACTTTTATTCACTGTGGGCTGCAGGTGATTCACTTTGCTGACTCTGTTGTTGAAGGGCTTAATTGTGGCCTTGTTATTTGTGATGAGTGATACCTCACTTGGAAAGCATCCTGAGAGTAGAAGCAATTGGAATAAGACTCCACAACTAACTACATAAAACACAAACTTTGTGATCCCTTCTTCTACATATAGCACTGATTTAAGGGCTACTGAAGCCCAGATAAGCCTGTTTCTCTCTCTCTCTCTCTCTCTCTCTCTCTCTCTCTCTCCTTCTTTCCTGCCTCCCCCCCCCTGCCTCCTAAGGATACTTCAAGAAAAGTAGTCAGTTTGATACAATGACCTTGTTTCCAAGACCTAGGTTACTGGAGATTATTTAGTTTGCATATGTAAATGTAAATACTTTTACTGTCGGGGTGCAAATAGCTGCAGACCATACCTCAATGTGCAGAGTGAACAATGATTCAGGAGTTTAGGTAAGATTTCCAAACAGCTGTGTAACCTAAATGGTCATACATACCCATAAAAAAAAACCCCTCCCTGTAAATGTGTATAAAAGCTAGGCTTCTCCTGTGGAATTTGGTTACTATTTTATTCAGTAGCCCACAGAATGTAAGTGGAAGTAGGAGACAATAAATGCCAAAAGGATTTCAGGAAGTTGCAGTGTTGAGCTCCTTGGAAAAAAGTTTACCAGAAATGTATATTTTAAAGTCAGTGAGGAGTGTTAAAGTGTTTTTTCATTTTCTGTAGAACAGGATAGATAATTTCAGACAATTTCACAAAGTACAAAGGTACTGTGCAGTAGCATTTTGTGTAGAATTAAAAATAGTATACAATCTCGGCTTAACTACTTCTAGTGATGAGGGCTTCTCCAGTTCTCTAGGGAATATTAATTATTTCTGTTTTACAAATAAGCACTTCTAAGAACTTTTAATTAATCTACCTAGAATTTTCAACCATTAGTTTTTACTACAAATTTTTTTTTCTCCTTGATTAAAAAAAATTATCTGCTAGAAATTTTCTGGTCATCCTCCAGATTGATTTTATTTTCTGTGAACAAATGCAATAAATTGACTTTCCTGTATTTCTTGTTATGTTTTATTAATTACTGTTTTCCCACTCCTCTCGTGTTTGTTATAATTTTTAAAATGTCAACAGCAAAACTGCATTCAGGAGACTGACAGCCATTTATAAATGTAATATTCTATATTCATAGGTCATGTTTATCCTCAGAGGTACAGTATCTAACTGAGACTTTCCTTAGTCTATCATGTCTCCAAATTCTTCCCAGCACCAATGATGCAATCCAAGATACTCTCATCTCACAGGAATAACCTACAACTTTTTTGTTCCTAGATTCATGACCTTAGATTTGGTATTCTTTGCATTTTTCAAATGAACCTGCTTCACCAAGCAATTCAGTTTAATCCATAAAGCTGACTTGACCCTGTCATTTATCAGTTGAGGTAGCCAAAACCCATTTTTCCAGTTGCTGGGAATTTTATTTGTTTGCTTATAATTTAGTTTCAGTCCTAATCAGATCCCAACTTGTGTCCAACTTAGACATGGAACTGGCAGGTCTGCTCCAGGGCACTGACCTCACAAATGACCCCTTACGGCTTTTAAATAAAATTGACAGTTTTGTCATGCTACTGTTATCAGTGAAACCATAAGGACCATCACTTTCTTGAGTGTCCACCAATTTGTTGTCATTACAATTGTGAACAATAGATACAGCTGCTCTATTAACATCAGGGAGGGGCTACCACAATTACGTTTTTGTGTAAAAATTCCCATAGCTAAATCTCAAAGTAAAAAATTATATAACTTTTCAGCATATAAAATAGGAAGCATTTTCCAAAACTAAAGAGAAGAAAGCTCACACAAATACTTGTTTTTGGCTTTCTGTATTGTCCCTTTTGTGAAGGTGAACTTTCCTGCAAACAAATTAATGGGCAGCCATGGGTGCAAACACCGTCCATACCCAATGCCAGAACTACACAATGAAGTTAAAAATGAAAAGCTAATCTTGAGAGGTTGTTAGGAAACTGCCTTGGGAGGTGAAATACTTCCAGGGACTTGTAGGAATGGTCCAGCACAGCCTCTGATGTTCAGACTCGGCACTAGGGGAAGGAAGTGGAGGAAGGGGCCATGATTACTCTCCGTGGTTAGCCCAGAGCAGGAGAGTGGCTTGTCTAGGGTCTTTCTGGAAAGGCAGTCTCCTCCCAGCTGCTCACACAGAAAATTAAGTTTCCTAGACCATGAGATGTATGTATCTGCACCTGTCTGACAGACAGGCACACACCATATGGGGGTTTGATTCACCCTGTGGCTTGCTAGCCTCCACTGCTTATGTTTTCTAGGTTTTTTATGTGAGCAGCCAGACTGTGTGCTGAAATATGCCAGAAAGATTATTCAGTACCAAGGTCTTGTGAATACAGAATTACTTCTGGTTTCTAAGTTAGTGATTTTAAAACAGCAATTTCAGATATTATTGTCAGTGCAAAAATAATGATATCGCTCACTGGAATAAATACTATATAGTAACGTTTAATTTACTACTGGCATAATAGCTTTGTCTAAGATACATAAAAGCAATCCAGCTCTGTCTGCTAATATGAGGAAAATGCTTTCTCTGATATTACCAGCTAGAATGTATATACAGAGAAACAAATGTGTGACTTTGGTTTCACCTTGATGATAACCAAATTATTTTTCTGTTCTCTTGGAAATGTTTTCTCTTCCCAGAGTCAGAACTAAAGCAAATCTTTCCAAGCACAGAGACTTAAGAATAATGTATGAGTATTCTTCATGCACTTATGTGCATATTCTGGTCTGTATTTGGGATAAGGCACTGCACCGTGTTTTCAATGGTGTTGTGAAATACGTGGTTCATAAGATAACTGCAAAAATTGTCTGAGGGGGGTTTGGCTCTAAAGGTGTGTTTTATTTTTTCTATCTACCAGCTGACAGAGGCTTGTTAGCTTAAAAGGTGATGCTGCATCTTGCTGAATCCAGCTGTATAAATATTTTAACAACATCATAAATGTTTTTCCTAGTGCTGCAGCATGCACTGTTTTCAGCTTCCAAGCACCTAAGTATAATCCTTATTTCATCTGGGAGGGGAAGTAAGAGAAAGAGAGTGAACATGTCTAGTGCTGAAAGGAGGGTGAATGAGGCTCAGTTTGATAAGAAAACAAATGGTTATTTAACAAGTGACCAGTTTAGCACTACAGCTAATTTTTCACTCCCTTGTTTAAGTCTCTCTGGGCTGCTTTTTTGGGATTCAGTGCTAAAACTGATTAGCAGAGACTATTGTTACTATGCTTCACCCAGAAAAATTTCTGCAAACGATGGTAATTCCTGTTGGAAAGAATCTGGTCCAGGCAGAGAATTTCCCTTTCAAAGTATGAAATTGCTGCTAGGAGCTCTTGATTTCCAACAACATTTTTAATCCAGACTTCATATACAATTCAGAGTCTGATTTAGAAACAAGAAGCAGAAAATCTATTAAAATATTACCAAATCCTGTGAAAGCTGTGCTATGGAAGCATTCTGCTCCAGCACAGAGCATGAGAAAAATGTTTATTTTGAGTCTGGAGATTTTTATAGCCAAATGCAAAGGGCCACTAGTACGGCTGCTGTACAAGACAGAAATAACATTTTATGTGATAGTGTGGAACTCTGTAAAAGCAAATCCTTGCATCCATCTTTGCATAATACTCAGTTTCCCATTCACTTGCTCCAGGAATGGTAACTGTAGCACCCCATGACACAACCCTTCCCACTTCTGGGAAAGTCAGAGGCGTCCACTGATAACATAAGCTCCACAAACCCTCAAGAGGTCTCTTTGGTTGCATTTTCTTCCTATACAAATTAATGCATTTATGAAGTGGAATGTCTCTGGATTTCACTTTGTTAATCTGTACCAACCATAAACTATGCAAACCCATAAAATCTGGGCTTTTTCAGTATTCAAAGTATTTAAGGTCATTCTGTTGTATTAAAAACTCATAGAACTGAAGCCACACAGTTTTCACATTACAACCTATAGAGTACATCGAGGACACTGTCACCCATATGACTGATATCAGTACACTTTATCAATAGGAACCTCATTTGCCTAGTTGTAGAACAGTTCTTAATTAATAAAACACACTTTTCTCCTACTTTAACTCTAGAAAAGAAAAATTTTCTGATGCACTGTTGCAACATTGGTCTTTTAATACCATATGACTTGTGATAAATTATTGACTACCCTTTTCCTAAATAATATATCCTCATCAGTTAAAAAGATTCAGTAAAGCATGGTAAGACCTTCTGCTGTTAGTTTGAATCCTACATGTGTGGTCCTGTACATTTAGAAAACAGAGCATTACTAGCATTGAATAAAATATTTCTGGAGCAATGAACATAGTCTTGTTGTAAAATATCTTGCAAGAGACTGAATCCACACCAGGAGCAGGGCATCCCACAACTAAGCTTTTAGCTTGCTGGGTTGTGAGCTGGATAGCCTTGTCTCCAGACCTGACTGCAGCCACGTCCTGCTGCTCACCTGGATCCACCCCAGATATGACCCGTCACCTCGTCCTGTCTAAGACTGTCAACAAGTCCTGACACTGCTGCCATGCAGACCCTGCTCTGAGCTGTGGGACTGTGCCCAGGTCCTTGAGGGCACTACCTGTGCTGTAGTCAACCTCATCCCTTCAGCTCATCCTCTCATACTGGAAAGGCCCTGCTCTTGCTACTCCCTCATCCAGCCTGTACCAGATGACAGTTTGCACAGGAACAGCTTGCCTGTGTGAAAGCAAGGAGTTGAGAGAAGACCTACATGCTCTCTTGTTTTTAAGGTATTCAGTTTTGTCTTAATGTCTGTTGTTTGCATTGTACCAGAATGTATAAGACTAAAGTACAAGTTTCATACAACAAAGCCTGTTAACAGAGATACAGCTATTGTCTACAATTACAGATGTTTACAACATCTAGACTGTTTCTAGGCACCTCTTTCAGCCCCTTTATTCATACCTTCCCTTCCCTGCTTGTCTTTTCTCCTGAAAATGTGTTCTGCTCTGAAATTTCTTAACTAACTGTCTGGGAAAAGATGCATAATTATACAGGCAGTAGATTAGCAAAATTATCTTCACTCTCAACCTTTTTTTCTTTTGATAACTAAGACCACTCTTCAGCTGTGATGATACATATAAAAAAGCCTTTTCTTGTCTGCTGTATTATTGCCACTGAGGATGGACTGCTCCCAATCTGGGAAAGTTTTCCCTATTTTCATTCTGCAGTGTGTGATGTTGTCAAGAAAGCAGAAGCCCTTGAGGCTCAGCATGATGCCTTTCACTGTTGCTTTATCTGAATTGTGGTTGAACCAAACAGGATTCTTCTATTTCAGCTCCTCTACTGTTTAAGGGTGCCTGCTTAGTCTGATATTATCTAAACAGTTTCTTTTACTGTGTCTGATGGAGTTTGTGTAATGCTCTTTGGCATGAGAAAATCTTTGTCCCTTTTGGTCATTCCTGACAGACATTGTGAAACAGCTGAGCTTTTCCAATATCTCTTCTGTGTTTATATAGCATTCTCCTCCCCCTTGGAGAACCTTACCTACCCAGCTAACCTTATTTGTTCACATGCAAAACCCACTTTTCCCTGGCAGGTGTGCACACAATCACTGGATTCATGATAATATCTTCTATATGGGTTGAGAAATCACTTAGGTGCAGTGCAGAATCTCACTTTATTTAAGTTTCTCACTGTTTCCTAGAAGGTTGTGCAAGTTTCAGCATGGCCTTTTCTTTACGGATTTGACATATTCTTTCTTCTGAATTTCATCAAGACCATTAAGGTGCTACATGCTATAGTCTCATGTTGCACTGCAAGATCTACTTCATATTTTTCTTAGTATCCTAGTAATTATTCCCTAGCATCATGACTCTGCTATTTTTAGAAAACTGTACAGACCCATTATAATTCCTGTTTTTCAGTTTGAGAATATCCTGGTGCTACTTGAAATTAAATATATGGATTGATCCATCCAGCTCCCCAGCACTTGGTGCCACTGTTTGCAAACATTATAAACCTTCTTTTTCACAGGACTTTCTTAGCAACACTGCATTTGGCCACTGGCCTCAGAACCTTTTATTTTTCTAAAACACTAGCACTTGTTCCTACTCCTTCAGCATAATTTTTCTGCTCTTCTGTGTGTTAGGGGTCACATTGCAGCTGCCTCCACAAATTGACTGGAATATAATTTTTTCACTGATCTAACAGCATAGTTGCAAAATGCAGCAGTAGAATTGCAGTTGCCTTTTGAGAAAGATGAGATGTTTTGGAAGCATGTAATAATGAATTGACATATAACAGATGCTATGGATACATTAAATATTCAAGATCTATTGCATAAGTGTACTACAATTTTTATATGTGTTTCTGTGTATAGGCATGTGTTATACATGGGTGTTATCTGTTCCTGTAATTTATCCATAACTCTGATAGAGATAAATATAATACATATAGTTTGGAAGGATAGGGGACATCCAACCAGAACAAAAACAACCAACCAACCAAACAAAAGAGATCTGGTTCCTACAGGTGCAATAGATAGTGTTAGGAAAGCAAGAAATTACTGGAAGCCACTTACTGCTCTGTGATCTATTTAATCTGTTCTTCAATTCTGAACAAACTGTAGTGTGCACTAAAAACCTGGCCATCCCTGGGCAACTTTGACACTGTGCCTGAGAAGGAGCACAGCTTTTGATGCTGGACTCACCTGGGCCTGCCAAGATAATTAGAATACAAGAAGCCTTGGAGGGGCTAGTATTATTTCTAACCCTCTTTCTACTACTTGATAGGGAGTAAATACTTTCCTTCTCATCATGCTGGTCTTGATATATGTACTGGACCTAGCACACTTAAACACTTAGTGTTTTTGTTCTGCTACTTGAGCTCTTGAAGCTTAGCCAGGCATTCTTGTTCTCCAGCAGGAACTGTGACCTTTTAACTTTTCCCCGGGGTGGTTTCGGTCACCCTTGCTTTGGAGTCACTTCAGTATGGTTAAATTTCTTTCTTTGAAATAATGCCTCCTGGAAATTGGTGTTACAAATCTCACAGCTGATCTTGACTCTGGAAAATCTGAAAAGCTAGCTTTATATTCTTCCAGAATGACTGGTGCTGTGTAGCCTTACTAAGAAAAGAAATCTAAGGAGCAACATTAGAAAGACAATGGCTGTAATGGGTAAGACCAAAAATGCATCCTGCCTTCTGTCCTATCTCTGTCAATGGCCACAAACAGGTGCCTAGGGAGGCAGATAAGAAGGGGCAAATATATTGCCATTAATTCCTGAAATACTCTTGCAGCACAGTGCATTAATCGTTACAGAGTTTCTTCTCCATGATAGCAGTCTTTTCATGTTAAAACTAATGAAAATTGGGAGAAATTATCTAGGGCTGTGGTGGTGCATGAAAAACTAACAAACAGATTTGACAAAACCTGAAAATCTCTAGAAAATGTGACAAATATGTTAGAAATTTCCTAGATGCTGTCTTGAGCAGCTGTAGGGATAAATAATTTGTTGAGACCCATTTCTAGTTCCAAAGTAACAAAAGAAATAAAAAAAGGTATTGCTCTAGCCTTTATTGATAGAATCTATCATCCAAACTTTCAGTTTCACATTTAAATCTGAGCTGAAGATTTCTAGAAGAAAAGTAGAGAAAAATAATCTTTGTCCTTTTTTTTATGGTGAGATGGACTTTGTTTCTCTCTATTTATTACAGAGGGAGTCTGGAGTGATTTATACTTAGGCTGGGCACCTGCTGTTGGATACAGATCAATTTTCCCTAAAAGACAGGTCATATCCAATCTATTCTCTCCTGTGTGGCAGTACTTAAGTGTTTTCCAGCCATCTGATATTTAGAAAGTTATGTCTAGCCACATTGTATCATTGACTTCCTAATCTGTCCTTTAAAATAGGTAGTAATGAACTTTGTCTTCATATCATCACTATTACACCCTTGTCCCCCAAACTGGCTACAAACACAGATTTAATTCTTTTTATAACCACTTTCTTGTTTATGTAAGGTTGTTCTGTTTTCCTGGAAATAAGGTTTAAAGGTAATCTGACTCTTCCCATGCTTCCTGCTGCTCTGTTTCAATATGTTGCTTCCTTTTCCTATTAATCATCCCCTCTTTCTTGCTGTGAGTGCTAGTAAGCAGATTCTTTCTACTTTGTTTCATGCATTGAGTGCATCTTATTACATCAGAGGACTTGTGCTTTATAAGTCTGAATTGTGTATTTATAAGAGCTATTTACAAAAGTGGTAGAATTACAGGAAGAATTCTAGCCCTGCAGACACAGGACTGTCTCTTCCTCCAAATCTCTTTCTTTCTTGCATTTGGTGTTTCTTCACCCAAATTTCAAGCATGCTGCTCATGTCCAACATTAACAAGATGTTTGTGCATACACTTTGGTGGCTGGGATGCTGGGAATGACAAGATAAGGAATCTTACAACTTTTTTTTTTAAATATATTTATTGAAACTTGTAAAATGAGACTGATGTCAAGAAGGGGTTGATTAAGCCACAGCTGAATCATTTGCACTAGAATATGAAATCCTGAGGATGGTGACAGTGCTACTTAGGTACAAACAATTCAGTAGGGGCTGGGGAGCCTTTCTGTTTCAGTGACTACTCTGCTTGTTGTTGCTGCAAGAATTCTACTTTGATCCTTGATTTTTCACTGCTACAGGCAAGTCAATTTATTTATTGCATTTGATACAAAAGACATTTAAATAAATAAAAAAGAAGCAGATATTCTCTGCTTATATGATTTTTCAGTCAGCCAATGGAGACATCCATAACACTATACTGTACCTGAAAAACTGAAAACTTTCCATAGCTCTATTTTGAGACAACTAGGATCTGAATAAGAAAATAAACATCAGTTGTTACTTTGCAGCAAGGCTTCACTGCTACCTGAGGACTATGAACACTTGGGAAGTTGCAATCACCTCACCTTAAGTGCTGTAAGTGGGGTATAATCATACTCTGTTCATATAGTTAAGAAAAAGGATGAAGAGAAATCTGATGAAGGGGAAAGGAAAAGTCCTGGATCTGGGAAGGAACAACCCCAGCACCAGTACTTGAGGTTGACCATTGGGAAGGCACCTTAGCAGAAAAAGACCTGGCATCCTGGCATGAGCCAGCAATGCACCCTCATGGAAAAGAAGGCAACTAATGGTTTCTTGGGCTGAATTAGACAGCAGGCTGTCATCTGCTTGGCACTGGTGGGGTCACACTTGGAGTGCTGGGTCCGGGTCTCAGCTCTCCTATACAAAGCAAACATGGAGAGAGACCAGCAAAGGGCCATAAAGATGATTAAGGGACTGGAGCATCTCATATGAGAAGAGGCTGAGAGAACAGTCAGCCTGGATAAGAGAAGTCTTGGGGGGATCTTACCAACATGTATAAATATATACATGAAGGGAGGATGCAAAGTGGGCAGAGCCAGGTCTCTTCAGTGGTGCTCAGTGACAGGACAAGAGGCAATGGATACAAACTGAAACACAGCAGGTTCCCCTTGAATACCAGGAAATACTTTTTTACTGTGAGGGTGACTGGGCATGGGTTGTCCAGAGAGGCTGAGTAGTCTCCATCCCTGGAGATATTCTAAAGCTGTCTAGACATGTGCCTGGGAAACCTGCTATAGCTGATCCTGCTTTGAGCAGGAAGCACTGCACTAAGTAACCTCCGGATGCCCCTTCCAAACTGTTATTCTGTGGTTTGGTCATTCATACTGTTGCTACTTTTGTACCTTTCAGTTAAACTCCAACGTGAACTTATCCAAAGCATAACTGTCTTTGAAAGACAGCATGTGTGAAGACCTAACGCAATATCAACACGGATGCCATTCCATCCTGCAATGCCAATCTAATGAACAGTAAAATATTTTCTGTTCTTAAAAAAATAATAACATAAAATACTGGAAATAACAAGTTTTTTTGTTGTTTTAAAATAGCTTATCGATCTTGCAATGATTTATGTATTTTATTTTTTGTTTTCATGCAACACTTCTCTAGTGAATAATACATAAAACAGCCCAGGGACAAGAACTTGGACTGGGCCTTTCCCCCTCAAGAAGAGTAAGTTAATGTTCTGACTAAGGAGCTTGATGCCTTTTTGTTCTCTTTTTTTGCCCCATTTGCTAGAGAAACTTTCCATGTAAGCAGCATATAATGATTTGAAACCCTGGAATCTGACATACAGATCAACAACTCAGATTTTACATCAACTGGGAAAATGTTTTAATTATTACACTATTTGCAAAAGATAAGGGCTATATTTACCCAAATATACTTTTCCAGCAGCCGATTTTTTAAAATGAATGAAGCATGATCCACTGGGCATTTACCTAAATTCTGTACACTTCAGCTTCAATAAACTATGATGCTTAATCATAGTATCATCATAGAATGGTTTGGGTTGGAAGGGACCTTAAAGATCATCTAGCTCCAACCCTCCTGCATGGGCAGGGACACCTCCCACTAGACCAGGTTGCTCCAAGCACCGTCCAACCTGGACTTGAACACTTTAACGAGAGGACATCCACAGCTTTCCTAGGTGACCTGTTCCAGTGTCTCACCACCTTCACTCTAAAGAATTTCTTCCTAATCTCCAATGTTAGTGTTCAGCTCTGATTTCCACTTTTTTTTTTTTTTTTTTTACGTGCTATGATGCTGTTTTTTAAAAGCTTTTTCTTGCCGAGATGAGAAGAAACACATTACATTGAAGTATAAAATGAACTTCAAAATGTCCAAGCTTTTTATACAGTTTGTTTAATTTTTATTTTTAGAATTGAAGGGTATAATATGAAAAATAATTTCAAAAGAAAAAGCTGGAGATTTTCCTTTTGAAAGTGTAAAACTGGCCACTATAAAATGTTCAGACTTGTGGGTTTTTTACTGACATATTTTTTGCAAACAAAGCGATACATAGCAGTGTTGCAAATAAAAGTGTTGGGATGAAAAGATGTACTCAATTTCAGTCAACATTTCTTTTTATTTCTTAATTTTTCTTTCATTCATTTAAGTATTGAAATATATCTTACATAAAGAATTAAAAGGGGACAAAAAGAGTGAGTGAATCATTGAGCTTGCCAAGTACTGGGAAACTGTCATTTAAGAAAATGCTGGCAGCATTTTTTTCAGTGGAAAAATAGGGAAATTTAAGAAGCCCCACATGCTAAAATTTCTATCAGATTACCTTTCACATGCTGCCCACAGTTTCTTTCTGATGTGTGGGTATTTGCTGCAAGTGCAGAAATCTTATCTCGACAATTGCAGAATGAGTGGCATGTAGTGCAAAAGGGTCAGTCCATTCCAAATACCACCTCAGCAGAGGCTCTCCTAAGTCACACTGAAACATCTCTGTTGATCACAACTATATATAACAATAACGGACTTCATCTTCTGTGGTCTAAAAGCACTCATTCTTAATTTAATGCCCACAACAATCTCATGAAAGTGAGTGGGTCTGCTCCTGCTTGCGACATTAAGCACATAACTCCACAGATTAGATCCCTAGTCAGCAGGCCTCTAAAGCAGGTCTTTTTAGGTCAAATAAAACATTTTAAAGCAGAAAACAATTGGTGAATGCAAACCTGCTTGTTTCAATATTTGACTTCCAGATCTTCCCCAATTCTAGTCTATGGCTTTGAATGGCAGTTGCTTTCATTGTCCCTGTGTACAAGATGGTGGTAGTACAAAGATATTGCACTGCAAATGGCTTCAGAATTTTCTTGGACTCCATATGATACGGCTTCTGCCTGGCAGTAAAAGTGTGTAATCATTTTTAGCCTTTAGGTAGATGAGGAGCTCCCTGCCAGCTGTCTTGAAAAATAGTACAAAAATATCTTTAAAGAGCAAGTGGTGTTAAATCAGTTCCACCCGCAATTCCAGTCACCTTGTACACTTAGCGCAGCCAAGTATTTTTTAACTCTCTGTCTCTACCTTTTTTCCTTTTAGTTATTGGATTCCAGAAGGAGAGCAAGACATTAATATCTTAGCTGGAACAACCAGGACTGAATATTATTGAGTTTTCTTATTAAATGTGGCATTTCATTAAAATCCTTTCTTCCCCCTGAAAAATAATGATGCTGTATTACCTCTTCTGATACAAGCGTGTTGCAATGTGTGCCTGGGAGGTGATACAGTTTAGGAAAACAATTAAATATGATGGCTGGCCAAAGGCAATCTATATGTTTGTTTCCTTGTTGGTAGGTTATATTTTTAGCAACAAGTTCTGCACCTGAAACATCAGTGCATGGCTTTCATAGTGACGTAAGAGACAGAAAGGCTGCTTTGTGTAAGCCCACCTAGAAGGATGTGTGACTCTGTCAAGAACTATGATAATTGGATGTCTGAATTAAATTCAGTGAAAATAAAAAACACTTCAGCAGAAAGAACACAAAATTATCAAAGCAAAGTGAATGACAAGCTGGCTTATAATGCAGAATTAGATATTGTATCCCTACAAATTTGTTGCCCATCTTGAAAACTGTGCGCTCTGTGCAGACACAAGGTCTTTGTTTTTTTCAACCATAGACTCTTAGCTTCCCTTCATCTCAGAAATGTCTGTATATTGCAGGAAAAATAAAAGGGCAAAAAAGAATTTTCACTAAAATTAGTTTGATTTCCTTGTTTTTCCCTGGCCACCATCACCACTGCTCCTTTTCATGAGAAAGCACCTATCTGGCCCTGGCCTCTAATGTCAGTGAGTGATTCATCAGGAATCCCTTACTAGGGAAATGCTGAACAATGTGAGACCTGGGGAGATGTATCCAATGTCCTACCTCTGACAGCTCTACGGGAGCTATGCAATTGTGAATTATGTTCATAGTCACTCAATTATCTTTGTAGAGTGAATGAGATATAGGTCCTTCATGCAGAGGCACAGACAGCCCTGTTGCCAACCAAACCTGTGATGTGCATCCCTGTAGTGCAACGGTGTAGATAGCCCAAAGTAGCAGACAGAGTGGCTGCTCCAGAAATAGTCTAACAGTACCCTCCCAGATTTACCACAACAGTCACAGGATTTGGGCCAGCATGTATGTGGCCAGTCTGCATTGTGGACAAGACTAACTTGCATTTATCTGCAGTTAAATACACAGACAGGCATTAAGCTTCTGATTCTTCCAGTTTTTGGGTACTTGCTTAATTTTGATCTTTTATCTGTGTAAGCTGCCCTGCTGGAAGTAATGAGATGACTCTTGTACCACAAGATGTTAACTCTGGCAGGGCTAGTGCCTAAGATGGGCCTTGTTCAGCAAGGCACTCAAGTCTGTGTCTGCCTTTCCCCATTCAACAAGCCCCATTAATGGACCTCAAGGGTGAGTCTAAGTGCTTTCTTAAGCCTTGGAAGTGCTGGCTTGTATAATTGGGGTCAATGAACAGAAACTGGGTTAGCAGCCATGTAATGAATGACATTTTCTCCATGTCAAGGACAGATGAAGTGTTTGAAAGCAAGGAAACGTATTAGACATTCCTATTATATATGCAAAGCACAAAAATGATACCTCAAAGAAATTGCACTCTGAAAAATAGACATTCTTTTTTCAGTGAAACCATTATATCTATTAGTTGGTCACAGAAATAATAATGTAGTGCATTTTATGTGTAGATTTCAGTTGCAAAAAAAAAGTGAAAATTACTTCTACAGTCAGTGGCCAAACAATAACATCAATGAAGTGTGCAAATATGGTTCAACTTGTACAAGTTTCTGAATGAAAACCATTCACTATTTTTTACCCTACCCTTTGAATATGTGTGGACCATGAAGCTGCAGTATTCAACAAATTAAACTAAATTCATGAGAAAAAAACAAATTGCTCAGCTATAGACTCAATAATAAAATGAGTTTGATTTAATTCTGAAAAAAAGAAAAATAAACAAGGTTTTCTCAAATTAATATTTCTAATTCCTAACTTGTTAGAATTAAAGTCTGGATTATCAGGTACAGAAAACAGAGGAAACCTTTTCTCTCTAAATTCTGTGCCAATTACATCAGCAGTGATCTGCCAAAGGTAATGGTTAGCACAATATATAAAAACAGAACAATAACAACAACAAAAAATAAATTCACTTTTCCATTACATTACTTTCTGTAATAAAAATGCAACACCTTGACGGGACTGCTATGAGTGTTTCCTATTCTAGCAAGACAGATTTTCCATAAAAATTACAAGTGATTTCTGAGTATCAAACCACAGTACTATATCAAGACTTGAGGGTAACCAAAGCTTTTGAAATACACTCAGTCTTTCTTCTGATGTTAAGAGAGTATTGAGGTACAATTTATCCTTCACAGCTGGTTGTTTCCTGGTTTGGGGCTTTTGATTTTTATTTTTTTTTTTTCCAGTATAAAGGACAAACTTGGAGAAAAAAGAAAAATCTCAGTTACAGGTACATACACACACACACCACCACATTCTGCTCTTTTTTCCCTCTTCCATGAGTATGTGGCCCAGCATACTGAATACTGAATGTTATTGCCAAGAAGTTACTGATGTATTTTTCCTCAAAAAAGATGTAAGGGTGTTGTGGATTTGACTTTCTCCTCTTCAGATACTACCATCTGTATTTTGACTCATCTACTTTCTTTCCAAAAACTTCCAGTATTTTACCCTATCACTTTCATCTCCTCCAAAGAATTTCCTTTTTCTGTTTCTGAAACATTTTTTCTTTTCAAATGCTACACTTTCCTATCAGCTACATTTTAAGAAACACCTTTATTCTGCAGTTAGCCTTCCAATAATATCATGTTGGTGTTCAGGTCTCCCACAGTTAAGCTTGTTCTTAAAAAACAGATGTCTCTGCTCACCATCTTCCAGCCTTTCCCCCCTTTCATATCTAAAGCACTAAAATTTTTCTTTGCCTCTTACAGATGGACTCTTGTCACTATAAAGAAGGGAGATCTTGTCCTCCACTTTCCAGGATGAGTGACGAAAAAGTTGGAAGTAAAAGAAAGGGGACAGAGTAAAACAAAAGCTTTAAAAGCTAACAGAAGTGATTTAAGTGTAGGAAGATGACCCCAGCCCCTCAGCTCTAACGCACTGCCTATGTCTATTGCATACGACAAGGAACAATCTGTCCCTCAGCACATGGAGAGATGAGTTACTGCTCTTCTGCAATAGAGGAATGAGTAACAGCAGCCAAACAGAAGGAAAATTTTTCATTGGCTACAAGATTTCCCAGCAAATTGATAATTTCTAAAAACTTACTATCTTACTGAAATCCTGCAGAGCTGGAAATCCTAAATTTACTCCATAAGTATATTTATTCCAAAACCAAGAATAAATCCATGTTGTAAATGAAAACCTCACCATTCTGCAAATAACACAACAATAAGTAATTTAGTTTCACTGTGAAGGGAAACCAGCTTTTTCAGTCTATTTTGACACACTGGCATTCTCTTGTTGAAATCATTTGCCCTTTCAAAACCTATGCTTTCAGAAAGACTCAACATTTATAAAGGTTCACAATGATCTGAATAATCCTAATGTGAATGATTTGAACACAAATACTCCGCTGATGCTTATAAAGCTCTTTGGGAACCTCAGCATGGCCAAGATGCAATTTCAAGGAACAAATGCAGTGCAAGATGAAGACACCTAATTTCATGCCTCACACAGATGTCTGCTTGTGTGATAAATATATACATTCCATTATATGGGTCCATAATGTTCTGCTGCAGTCAATGGAGATACAACCAATGGAACGTAAGGAGGGATTCAGAAGACCAGATTATAAGTATTTACTTTTGGATGAAAATTACTTGCTCCAACTCCATATTGCGCTCCATTCACAATACTGACAGCATAGCAGTGTAGAACAGAATACAAGACGCTTGTGCATAAAAGGCACCTAAATCCTGATGCCTTAATATTGAACTAAGGGCCTTGCCAAGGGAATGGTAGGGTTTCCATAATGTAGGTGCTGATGCAGCCTGAGTTGTTCTTCCTGGTGTGCAACTGCTACTGAACAGATGGGTGGTCTTCTCAGAGGCCTGTGTCAGAGCTGCTGGGCCTGGAGGGGGAACCCGACACCCCCGGGCATTTCTAAGGCCATGTGGTTTCATATAGATGGCTCAAGAGCCAAAAATCCTTTTAGAATTTGATTTGAAATCCCTCAGTTTTCCAGGCTTTTCACAAGACAAGAGTGAGACTAATTTAGTGGTTCAATTTGGGAAAGGACTGCAGATCACCTCACTTGGTGTGCCTTGGTTCACACTGCAGAGCAGTCCCAGAAATTCTGCATGCACACCCTTTTGGGCAAAACAAACTAAATGTACTCTAGGAACCTCCCAATGACTTCCCACTGCTGCAGGCATTAAATTAATGGGATTTGACCATGAACCCTTCATAGCGTGCAAGTCAGGTCCTCAGCACCCACAGCTTTGCTCTCAAAAACTCTCCTACCGGCCTTCACTTGTGGCTAATGAAGCAGCAGTCCCAAATTAGCAATGAGCTTGTTTTGCAAGCCCTGGGTTTACAAACTGCATCCTTAGGAACCTGGACACAAAGTTATGCATGGGGTATTTTAGTAGTGAGAACATTTAACTGTATGGATTTTTAGACCAGACATCTTGTCTGATTAACCACCTGACATTACAGTAGTTATTAAGTAGTGATAGCTCTAAGAAACACCTTAGGTGACTATAGGCTGGGTACTGGAGCATTGACATTTTAAGCATGTTGATCCCCAGTTAAACGCGGACTTACTGGGCTAAGTACTAGAGCTGTAACCGAAAAATCTCACAGTGAACAGGCTAACACGAAATGTTAGGCCACATCAAAAAAAGGCTTTATAGAAAAACTGCCATGTATCAGTCTTATCCAACCCTCTCTGTCAGGTCTTGAATATAAATTTGCATTTCCAGAAAACGCAATAGGTGTTATGCTATTTGCTATTCAGGCTACAGATCCATTCATGCTATCTTTCTGAATCTCTATCACTGCAGGGAAGAATTCAGATCCACGGGGCTCTAGGAAGTACAGTAAGAAGATGCTCATCAGGAGAGGAGACCAAGGTTTGGATCTGTTCTCTAATAGAAGTTATTCAATATTTCAGCCAGTGATTTTGAAACATGAAATGCACAAACATAACTGAAATAGCATATTTTTCTCATAAAATGAATGTGTCAGTCACAAGGCTGAAGGCTCATGCTCGGTCCTCCATGCGCTTTAGCTCTTGAGTTCTTCACTGCAGAGTCTCTACTTAAAACCACGGAGAGATTTTTGCTCTGAAGTACTTCTTCATAGCATATTAACTAAGGCATCTTTATAGAACCTGGAGACCTTTTGTTTTGTTTTGTTTTGATGGGAAGGAAAGAACTGAATCTAGATTATTTGTTTCCTATACAGGAAACCTAGCCACCAGACTGCCATTAAATTCAGTTTATATTAGGTTAGAGATTAAGCCTTTTAGAGAATACAAACCAAACCACAGATTTTAGGTGAAAAAAGATCCTCAAGTAATAGCAGTAAAGGACATAAGTAGGGTTACTGGGCACTAAAGAATTTTTAAGTCAGTGATATGTCTGATGATGCCTTCATGGTCAGATGAATCCAAATAATAATTTATTATATTTTTTTGTTAAGTCACAGTATGTGCTTCTGTTGCTCAATACATGTTTTAAAAGGTCACAACCATTTGGCTCACAAGACCTAAGCCTTAGTTCTTCACAGAATCATAGAATCATTCTAGTCAGAAAAGACCTTTAAGATCATCAGCTCCAACCATAACCCAACTCCACCAAGTTAAACCATGTTCCTTCCTTTCATGTAGCCTTCCTTTATCACTACCTATATTTTTTCTGCTTGCCAAAATTTGTTGGCAAATCTGTCAGACTTCCATTCACTATTTTTAATATGATGTTGTTCAATAGAAGGCATTTTTATTCATATAAAAGGAAACCTTAACTTTTTGATCAGGTTGAAGCTTTTGCCTTTCAGTTGTTTTTATATCATACAGCACAGATTGATCTCTGCAGTGCTTCAGATGCTGAAAATTAATGAAAACTACTCCTGAATAAAACAGATGTTAAAATATTGCTGAAAGCTCTGGAGAAGAAACATCAGTTAACATGTGGCTATGTTTCAATGAGGATGATGAAATAAAAATGTCTCATTTGCAGGATCATCTGACTCATCAATTTTCTGCTTATGACTAGAAAAATTTCAGTCATTGGCACACTTGATCTTGGAGAATCTGAAGAAACCAATTTTCTGGGTTTTTTGAGTTCAATAGAAATTATTTCAGTTGAATGAAGGACCAGCACTTCTTATTTCAGATCTCTTAAAAATAAGAATCCCTTGATTCTTTCTGCCTCTTTCAAACTCATGTAGAACTGGACAAATTAACAAATTAATTTTTATGGTAATCAATGAAGTATAATAACTTTTAAAACATTGATTATTGCTTTTACATTTAGAATCGTTATATTCCTACCTTCTAAAAGATGAATAATAGTGTAGCCTACATTATAAAAAGACAGGTGGTGTGACATAGACTACTTATCCTTCAGAAAACCTTCTGATTTTACCTCTGAAATCATACTTATAACTAAAAAATTATATTCACCAGCACACTTGGAACCCATATTCAGTATCCAGACTGTCTATGATTTCAGATGCTAACTGTGAGGAACCTGGTAAATAGGCTGAAATCCATAAGGTATGTTTTCATTTTCTCCTTGACGTGTTATTTTAAGTTTACATCATTATTATTTTGACAGCAAGAAATAGAAATAAATTGTTCCACTGAAGAGCATAATAAATAATTTTTATGCTATTTCTATGATCCTAACAATGCTAAAGTAGTCTGTGCAGTGCAAGTGATGGCTGTCATACTCCCATTGCCAAAAGCAAATCTGCTCTCAGTGATCTTAAAATCAGGGGGGGTTAAATGTCAGCAAAGCACGCTAATATTATTTTAAAGCATGGATTCATTTTTATATATTCTTCTGACCCCCTAGAAAACCTATTGATAACAGGGGAAAGAAGGATATAGTAGGTAAGATAATGATGCTGCCATGGTTACCCTGAGAAGAAAAAGCTCACCAAAAAAAATTAACACCATTCAAAAGGGATAAAACCAATAGCATTCAACCTGAACACAGCTTGTTTCTATAGATTTTTTTTACAAAATTTTTACAAAGCTAGATTATCACCTTGACTGCTTCTGCCTAAAATTGTGAGTGAAAGGAATGAATCAGAGTAAAGCTGTGGCCTGGTGGGAAATGTCCCTAGAGTAAGAAGAAAGGTATATCAGTGTCTTCAGTGCCTTCACATAGGTTTATCATTGAAGAGAAACCTTTTCTAAACCCTGTGTAAGGGTAATGCTGACATGCGGGCAGCATCTAAGACACCCCATGATCTAGGTGAGGCTCTGGACCCTGGAGTTGTCTTATGAGGAAAGGCTGAGGGAGCTGGGTCTCTTTAGTTTGGAGAAAAGGAGACTGAGGGGTGACTTCATCAATGTTTACAAATATGTAAGGGGTGAGTGTCAGGGAGATGGAGTTAGGCTTTTCTCAGTGTTGACCAGTGATAGGACAAGGGGTAATGGGATCAAATTGGAGCATAGGAGGTTCAAGGTGAATATTCGGAAAAATTTTTTTACTGTGAGAGTGACAGAGCACTGGAACAGGCTGCCCAGAGAGGTTGTGGAGTCTCCTTCTCTGGAGACATTCAAAACCCACCTGGATGCGTTCCTGTGTGATGTGCTCTAGATGACCCTGCTCTGGCAGGGAGGTTGGACTAGATGATCTTTTGAGGTCCCTTCCAACCCCTAGGATTCTATGATTCTATGATTCTATGAATGTTGTTTGGGATTACTGTACTTCAGACTGGGGAAGGCACAAGAACGTTTGTGAAGATACTTCTTTAGCTATAGGGGGAAAATTGCATAGGTGAAGGGACAGCACCAAACAACACACTAAAGCAGCCTTGTCTTCAGGGCTAAGGCAAAGAGAATCAGAATTAAGACTCTCTTAAAGGACAAAACCAAGAGTAACTCTCTCCCTTTTTCTACTTACGGGGTATTAGATTTGTAGAATTATTTTATTAACAGACTCAGGCAAGACAGGTAGGATCTCCTGGTTCTTTCACTGATACAGTTTGAACATTTGTGTATTTCTTGTTAATGAAACAATCCCACTATGTCTCAGGGAAGTCTGCACTTTGGAGTTAGATTAAGGCACATTTATACACTCTAACAAATAAGAATACATTAAATATTTCTGTGAAGAGACAGATGAACCTGTTCACCCTTTGGAAACCAAAACCAAAGGCATTTTAGGGTAAGCAGCTCTTTAAGTAACACAGCTTTTGACTCATGCATCATTTCCATAGATGAGATGCCTACATTACTATTTGTTAAACTCAAGTAAGTTTCCTAGCAACCCAATCGTTATCTCTGTGGCCCATAAAAAAACACCACCACTATATAGAAGTTGAGAGTCTTTGAGAGCATCATGGTTTTTGACCACTACAATTAATTAACAAACATCCTCACATCAGTCCAAAGTCTTTTTCTTCAATAAGAATCAGCAAAATACTTTGCTCAATGCTCATGCATTTAATTTTCTGCTACATGATAAAATCAGATTCTGTGTATCTAGTATACTGTGCAGAGCATCCTAAACAATTTTTTAAATTAATCTCCACTTTTGCAAGTCCACTGTCAAGGATAGCAAACACCACATCATGAAGGTGACTCTTTCAGATTTATTTTAGGAGGTAATTAATGGCCTTAATAGAAAACCTTTCTAGAAAAAAACCCTCTTCCACCTTTTTCCTGTGGGTTGATTGTTTGCTTTGCTTAGCTTGCTCATTTGCTTTTAAAGTAATTTGTCCAATTCTGCAGTGTTAGATAATAGCTAAAAATGTCAGCTAACTCAGGACTAGCAGCTAGCTCCAGGACTGAGCAGTAAATAATAGAATTTGCAACTGAAATATCAAGATAATGAATTTATGTTGCTTGTGATTATGTTTAAATTATTAAAGAGATCTCAGAAAAGCAAAACCCAAACAAACATGGACACGTGAAATAAGATCCACCAGTATTATTTCAAATTCTGTGCTGAAATATCTGTTCTATGGCAAGAGACTATCTCTTGAACAATCCTACATGGTGCCCTGTGGCCTGACAGTTCTCAGATCTATGGAATGTATAAAAGAATAACAGTAACATCTAGAGAGCTTTTTCTTTTATAGCGGATTACTTGTGGTTCAGCAAGCATGTTCCTGAATAAACCTGTATCTTCCCTACATCTGAAATTTCACAAATAGTTCAAAATACCAGGATTTTTCAGGAGCTGCTTTTGCTGCACATTAGAGATAGGTACAACCTAATCTGAAAGAACACATCACTGTAATTTACAGTAAAAAAATATATGCATTTCATGGAAGCCCACCACATTTTTCTTGCACATTTTTGGAAAAAAAAAAAAAAAGAGTTTTTTTGGTGTTTTTTTTCAGATATATATATGGGACAGGAGAAAAGCAATTAATTCAAAACATCCTTTCTTCAAAAGCTATACTATTGCAGAAGGAAAATGAAAAAAGAAATACAACCTAAACCCCCAAAGAACAGGAATTATATTGGTAACCTTCTCTTTACATAATCACCAGAACTTGTATTCCCTTTTTCAGGAGTAGCTCAGAAACTGGACAAGAGTGCAATTTGAAAGGAAGACACGACTCCAGTTCCTCTGCTGTTTAACTCATCATTCCTTTTCTTCCAACCAGAAGGATGAAGCAATGCACCTTTGCTGACTCCTGACCGTCTCAAATGGCAAATCTCCTTTTATTTAAGTCTATGGGCTTGGCCATCATTGAAGCATTTCTATTTTTTTGCAGGTTGCCTCTATCACCTACAGTGATACAATAAGGATTATTCACTTACAAGGCACTCTAATATAGATATTTATTTTTTACTACAGTGGTCCCTATAATATGCAGGCAATATGATTACAAAACAAAACCTTAGACACCTCATATTTCCTTGTTAAGGTTATGAACTAATGTTATGGGAATTTATAGCTCCATTGCACATAGTTGTTTAAAAGAATGTAAAAGAAAGGAAGAAAAAGAACTAAGCACATATAACACTGACTTGTAGCTTGACACAAACTGGGAATACACTTTTTTACTAAATGACCTTGTTAAGTTTTGGGAGTCTGTTATTTCTTGTCTGATTATTATTCTAAATATAATACTATGTCTTCTATGACTCATGCAAAGTACCTCAGGGTAGTTTTGTGGTTTGTTGTTTGGTGTTGGTTTTTTTTAATGTACACTGCATAGGTCACACTTATCTAGGAACAGAAACTATTTATGCTGCAACCTCTACACCTACTGCGGTATTCTAGAAAGAGAATATGAATATATTACTTGGTTCTGTAATTGACACTGGTCCATAAACCAGTGAAAGTCCAAATCAGCTTTTACAATTCAGGATTGGATGATAAAAAAACCCATTCTTCTCAAAGTTGTTTCACTGATACTGTTAGAAGTAATTTATTATGGTAATAATTCCTCTACTTCTTGCAAGACGTATGATGTAAAAGAAGAAAAAAATGAAAGCGAATGGAGAATTTTTTCTGCAAGAACTGAAATTAGCAGCCATAGAGAAAGTTACCAGTGCTTACGTGCTAAGAATCAAAAGACCTGCAGATACAAACTTTCCCTGAAGAAACTAGAAATTAGGCCAAATCTATTATTCTTAACCAGCTTATAGATCTTGACAGGGTCTTGTCCAGTCCAAACTGGCAGGATCCGTGGCAGGATTTGAATGACTACATGTTAAGAGGCCACTTGTGAAAAGTGAACTTCCTCATTACTGATTCAGGACCAAACTTAAAAAGCAAATTGAGAACAGTGTGTTTGTAGAAGGGAACGATAGGGAAAAAAAAGTATCTAAAAATCGAGCAACTTTAGCCTGACCTCTTCATGGTTCAAGAAAGCAAGTGTGAAAGCCTACACCTGAGGAAGGATAAACTCCAGGAACCTGTATATATGCTGGAGGGATGACCACATGGAAGGCATCTTTGCAGATAAGGACCTGGGGATCATGGTGGACATCAAGTTGAATATGAGAGAGCACAACACCCTTACAGCAAAGGTAACTAATGGTTTATTGGGCTGCGTTAGACAGAACACTGCCCACAGGTTGAGGGAGGTGATCCTTCCTATCTATTTGGCACTGGTGGAGCAATAACTGGAGTGCTGGATCCAGGTCTCAGCAGCTCCCCTGTACAAGGCAGAAGTGAAAATACTGAAGAGAGTCCAGCAAAGAGCCATAAAAATAATTAAGGGACTGGAGCATACCTCATAAGGAGAGGCTGAGAGAACAGACTGGTCAGCCTGGAGAAGAAAAGGCTCTTGGATTTTGACAATGTGTACAAAAAAATACCTGCCAAGATGGTGCAAAGTGGGCAGAGCCAGGGTCTTTTCAGTGGTGCTCAGTGACACGACAAGAGGCAATGGGCAGAAACTGAAACACAGCAGGTTCCCTCTAAACACCAGGAAACACTTTTTCACTGTGAGGGTGGCTGAATATGGGTTGTCCAGAGAGGCTGAGGAGTCTCCATCCCTGGAGATATTCTAAAGCTGTCTAGATGTGATCCTGGGGAACCGGCTGTAGGTGGACCTGCTTGAGGAGCGGGGTGGGGGCAGTGTATCAGATAACCTTCATAGGTCCCTTCAACTAAAGCTGTTGTGTGGTTCTGCAATTCTGTTCCATGTTCTCTTACAGAGACTACATCCTATACCATTTCCTCACCTCTTATGAAAGGGCTGAAATGGTACTACCTTTTCAGAACATTACCAACTGAGCAGTATGTTCTAACAGGAAAATAAGGTTATAAAATATCCCAGTAGGGGAAGCACAGTCACTACTCCTTGTCTTTCTAATTCCACACTGCATCTTATAAAAAGAAGAGACAAACTTCCCAGGATTCAACGTTCCACTCTGCAGCTTGGCTCACTGGTATCCTCTAATTTGTGATTGGCTTTCTCTCACTAATCTTACTGCTGTGAATGTTTCTAGGTCATCCAGCTTTGCAGGTAGAAGGATATTTGAGACTAATAAGGGAGTAGCAGATTTTTTGCATATGACTGGAAGCTGTCTGTGGAAGCTGAACAGACAAAATGAAAAAGAAAATTCCAGATCAAAGCAAAGAAAATATGTGTAAAAGAGAAAATAAAATGTTGCTAGGGATGAACGAAACATTTTTGTTTCCTTGAGTCCTTTTACACAATCTCAAAATATCCATGTGATACTATCAGAATGACCAGTGTCTGAATACTGGCCAGGTTTTGGAAGTTACCTCCCTCCTCTGCTCAGGGAAACTTGACACGTGTCATCCAGCTTCCAGAAGACTGCTAGGGTTGTCATGCTGCAGAGTGACTCTCAGTGCCTTTCTGCAGTCCATGCAGAAGAACTTCCTAGGAAGTAGGATAGCTTAACTATCTGAAAATAGGAATAATGCATCTCAAATACTTCACATTTGTTAGCTCTATACATGGGTGACTCGGTCTTCCTCTAGGAGATAAAAGACATAGAGTGAAATATCTATAAATAAAGGATAGGACAGAACGAGGGACTGAGATTTTCTGAGCGCTGTAACTAGGCTGCTGGGCAAAGCATTTCTTTCTTCACAATTTTGTGATTCAAACTGAAGCATTTAAGAGGAAAGATGTGATTTATGTCAAAGTTTGTAAACATATGTGTCTATACTGATTTTGATCACTAATACTCCTTCCTCACCTCTCAAAAAGGTGTCAGAAGGTGTTAAGTACTGGCTGCAGAGCACTTTCAGATACATACACAAAAGCAGTTCTTGTAGCTATTACTGATTCAAAGGAAAGTGTTTTTTTTAAAGTGTCTTGATGGTTGTGTTTGATCCAGTCAAGTTGTAGCATTGCTTAAAGCACCCCTGGGAGATTGTTTCTTATTGCATACAGTTTTACAGTAAGAAAAATAGGGTTATAAAGAAAAATATGCCTAAATCCTTCTTTTACTTACTTCCATTCAGTCACTCCTGGTTACTTCTCTTTCAACCACCCTACCTGAGTCGTCTCTCATTTATCCTCTTAAAACACTTAGAGATAGTTAGCACGTCATTCATAAATAATTAATTAGACAGGCATTCCATATCTAGCTCTTCTCCTTTTCCTCATAAATCAGGCCCTTCCAGACCCTCAATCATTTTTATCGCTCTTTCGTAACTGCTGATAGTACTCATAAATGAAACGTCTGTAATGGCACTAAGCAAGAAAAAGGGAACAAGAGACCAAGGCTGGAGTTAATAAAATAAAAATAAAACACAACATAACTAACTTGGGCATGCTCTTTATTTGGGCAATCAAGTAGACATAAATAATAGCAAAGCAAGATAAATTAATCACCAGAAGCTAAAGTGAGGCCTAAGCATCCCTGCTGACATATTTATAAGCTTTGTAAAGAGGGAAGTAGAAAAACAGCTAATGTGAACATCTATTTTTGTTTTCCAAATCAATATTGTATATTCTGTACATGAGTGCTTGCTGGCATTCAAAACTTAAAATGTCTCAGAACAGGACTCTCATAAGCACAACATGTAAGAACAATATCTGTTGCCACAGGACAACTTTCTGAGCTCATTTATCTTAGCTCTGCTTGGAGATGGTTTCATGGGATCCTTTATAGTATTTAGGATACATCAAGCTTTAGAAAGAGTTACAGTTTTAATCAGAATCAATTGAAGGCTTAGCAGGGAAAGACTCACATTTTTAACAGTCCAATATTTACAATACTGCATCCTGATAGTTTTAGTTTAAAATAAGGGCACCTTCTTTTCCCCTGTCAGGCTAATGACTGCTGGACCCCAGAGTTTAAAGTTTAAATGGTGAGATGGAACTTTTAGTGAAACTATGTACAGGGCTTTAAGACTTCTCATGAAGAGGCAGCTTTTTAACAAGACCATTCTGAATTATTTGTCATACAGGAATCTGAAAACTTTATGGAAGTTCAATAAACTGCCTTTGGCCAGTGAGACATAGCTGCTCAATCCCTCTTGTGTGATGTGTGTGATAATACACACATGGCAAATTTCCACATGAATGTAAAGCAGGATGCATAGAGATTAATCTGGCAACATCTGTTTTTAGATTGTATTACTGTGCATTTGAAAAATAAAGAAAATTAGAGAATTAAAATTAAAACAGTTGTTTTTTACAGGAAGCTCAGGAAGAAGATTGAAAATAACAATTTTCTAAACATATTAGATTATATCAACATAGTGATCAATGGCTTTATAGCCTTTCTTACTGAGCTATTATGCAGTTATCCTTAGAGTCTATTTTTAATCGCTTATAACTTGACTGTTTTAGATCTGTTTTGCTGTTAAACAAAGCATAAGGTGTTAACCCTTAAGATTTGTTTTAAAGCTGAGAAAAATATGAAGTGTATTGAAATCTTATATGTTTGCAATGCAGGTATGTAAAAATATAGAACACTTAAAGTTCTAAATTTAATACTGATAATAAAAACAACCCAGATATAAATAAACCAACAAGAAGCAATTGGGATTCCTACCTTAAATAAGTGTATATCAAGCCAGATCACTGTTGGTCAGCAGATGAAAATTTGAACATATATATTTTTTCAAGCAGTGGAACATCGCATAAAGAAAGGAAAGATCAAAAAACTGTTTAAAAAAAATATTTTCACAATAGCAAAATATCTACTCACTTATATTTGGAAGATATCAGAGGGCATTAGTAGTTATAGTTCTTAGGCTACCAATTCATAAAAGGGTTGCTTATTTTACGAAGAACCCATTCTCCCTGTACGCACACACTCTCTTCTCTACCTCAATGATTCAGACAAAAGGGAAGAAAACATCTATAAGTCTTTCAGACCGAAATGTGCTTTTTATTTAACTGAAAAATGGTTCCAAAATAAGGCATTGTGAAGCAAAAGTAACATAAACCAGTCCTCAGCAATTCAGTGAAAGATCCTTCAAACTTTCAGCCGTCCTCCGACCTAACAGAGTTCTTTGCTAGTTTGAAGATGCTTCAAACTTGTCTGATGAAACATTTATAACTGCAGTGTTCTAAGTCAAAATAGTAAAAGAAAATAATCCAAAATCTAAAGTATTAAAAGTTGAAGTTTTAATCATTACCTCTGATTAAGAAACTGTATTCATCAATTATTCTCTTTCAAATTTTGTGAATAAAGAAGGCATGTCTGTACACTGTAATGAAATACAGGCATCTGATTAGGATAGTCCAGACTGCTTAAAATAATTTACAGTCTTGGCACCCAGAAATCTTGGATTATTGGTGGGAATCAGCTGTACAGTAAACATAAGAAATACAGTGGATAAGTGTGTTTTGCCTCTGCACATCTGAAGGGCTTTTGTAATGGAATATCTCTCATCCCTGAGGAAAAACAGTTTCAGCTAGGGGAAGTACATCAGTTTCCTACAATATCTGTCATTTGGGGGAAGGGAGGGCTGAGAAGGCTTCCTATCAGTCTTGTGCATTTACTTGACTTCATATAGCTTGCATTTATTCTCTTTATATTATGCCTCACAAATGACTACACCAAGATTTGAAAAGGGGCACCTGAAGATCTGATGATTTAATTCACATCACAGGCTGCATTTTCTGAGATTTTTGGTCCACCCTTACTCACTATGAAAAAATAAGAAGACGTGCACAGTGAGAAACAAGTGAAATGTGGAGATGAATACCAAATTGTGCAATGATGTTGACAAGAATACTTTGGCTGCTCTGATGCTGGAATACAGTTCAATGAACTGGTAAGGAGCGAGAGAGGTTCTGTAATGAAAAAGAGGAAGAGTATCTTCACCTTGAAAACATCACACCATTTTGCAGCTTTTAATGAAAACCAGCCTATGGCTGTTGGTCAGAAGGCAAAAGTTATTGTGGTGGTTGCAGTGGTAGTGGTGAGATTACATTATTCTTCTTGGCTTGGATAGTGAGTAATTCACTGCTGGATATCTGTATGGTGAGGTCAGAGGTACAGGAAAAATGCAGGTGAAATGTATGGTAACTGAGAATCAGCAGGACACTGACTGGACTAACTAATGCTAAGAGTAATAGCTAACTCAGGAAGGACAGGCAGAGAGAACAAGAGGAAGCATCGAATTGTGTGTTAATTATGCCTAACAGCTGTATTGACATTCAGAATTTAGCAAGATCCTTCTCTTTAAAAAGGCTGGATGATTTAAAGGAAGCAAAGAAAACAGATGTTTCTGTTGTTGAAGGTCTCAGAACCATAAGGCAAATAGAAAGAAGTTTTGGTTTTTTCATTTTTTTCTCACACACTTGTAGAAGTAGCAAATACCATATTAAGAGTCTTAAAAGCATTATCTTCTGTAAGACATGTGAGACATTCTTTTCCTCATCCCAGTAATGGCAATGACTCAACTGGAGCATTTCAGAAAGTTGCTCTGGGCACCAGTCTCCCAAAAAGTTGTGGGCTGGCAGAGAAGACCATAGCAAACAAGAGATGAAAACCTGCAGTCATGAAAATCTGAGGATACAGTTCAAGATTTTAATTAACCAAAAAGCAAATCTAAGAGGGAACATGGTAATAATAGCTACTGAGCAACTGGTTTATTACCACTGTATTAGAATAGGACAAAAGCAGCAGGTATAGATGAGTTTCCTTCAATATCATAAAATGTCATTTAATTGTGAAGCTAAGGTATGCAGTCATGATCTGGCAGTACCATTCAATGACTGTAGAATCATCGGACAGTTAAGACTAGGCTACACATGTATCTGTCAGGAGTTTAATGTGTAAAATTCATTTTTATTTTCTGAGTCTCTTCCAATCTTTGATATGACAATGTGTATAGTAGTAAACAAAAACATTCAGGGCTTGGTCTCTAGTCCAGAGGACAGTTGAAAATGTGTAGCTTGTACACACATTGCTAAACTTGCTTACTACACATTTCCTATTCTATAGCTGCATTTAAAAGGCCTCTTGACAGTCTTCTTTTGCAAATGGTGTTTGTCACTTGTCTGAACAATGACTGGTTGGCATAGGCCAAAAAATATGTCAGGGACCCAGCTAAACAATGCAGGGATATGGATCTGAGCCAGTGACCCAGTTCCTGTCTGCATACTTTTAGGTCTGGTAATATATATGCAGTCTGCATACCAGGACCAGGATAAATTAACTCTCTGGATAAATAATATGTAAAAGAAATTCAGTGAAAAATACTATTCACGAAAAAATACAATCTCTGGTTTTACAAATTCATTGATGGATTCTGAATTACATCTTACTAGTCAGGTTACAGATTTTGGAATGATTAGAGATCTGAAAACATCAATAACAATAAAAAGACAAATAGAAAATTTGAATTATTTTCTACTAAATTAAATAGGTCACTAAAGAAAATATGACAAAATGGAAAAAAATATTATGCTGCTATATAAATACACAATTCATAGAAATCTCAAATACTGTGTACACACTTCAGGTCACTTATCTCAGACATGAGGTTACAATACTATTCACAGTACACAAAGGGACAAGGATGGCTGGTAGGATGAAGCAACTTTCTGCAGCTCAGAAAGTGTCTAGTACACTAATTCACAGAGGCAGGAAGGGATATCATTAAGAGACCACCCTCCTCTTTTCCTCTATCTTATAGTTTTTTCTTTTTCAACTGAATAAGTTGAACTCTTTTAGTCAGTTCTTGCAAGCTCTCCAAACCTCTAATCATCCCAGTAGCCTCTGTTTACATCTGATGCTTTCGAATACTTGGTTCTTCAGTGCAACCACTGGGACTGTGCCCTGTCTTTTGCATGAATATTCAGCCATGACTTCTAAAAAAGCTTCAATACCTCCCCATTTCTAGTGGAAATACCTTACCTGACATAACCCTGGACTATATCTGTCTTTTTTATGATCCCATTACATTCACATTAATAGTCATTTCATGGTCAAATAATGAAAGCTAGTAAATCAAGGAGAGCAGAAGATGCTTTATGACTTTGAAAATCAAACTATTTTCATTTAGGCACATGTTAAAGAGTCTTTCAGTCACTCATCAATTTAAAAAGAACAACAAAGCCCCTCAAACCCCCAAACCACTAATAATAATAATAATAAAAAAAGAGAACAGTTTTGAAATGTGAATAAATTGGAAAAAGACACAAACAGCAATGGACAAAACCCCTTAAAAGTATGTTTACTCTTTTGTTTTCTTTATTCCTCCCTCGACTAGTGTTCCCATCCATTGTGTTTGTGTTTTAATGAAAACAATCACTATCATACTGAGATACTAGATTCTGTATTCAATTTTTTTTGGCGAATTTTTTGCTTTAGAGGAGTAATTGCAGATTTATGCTGTTTTAAATGAGAACAGAATTTAGTTTACTACATTTTTTACATACGCCACTGGCTGGGTGCTGAGAATGTCTTACCACATTGGCTGGATTTTTTCCTCATAAGAAGCAGACGATAATTTGAATTTGGCAGTTAAACACCTGGTCACTAAATATTTAAAGTTCTGAAAAGAAATTACTCTCAATAAGCTATTGAGCAATAATATGGAGATACTTAGAGTCAATCGGCATATAACAAGGTATGAACATGTTGATTTAAATGACCTCAGAAGCTGGAAGACACTGTCAAAAGTTTGAATTGTATCCAAAATAAGAATGTCTGCTTTCCCTACAATCTGCTGAACACAGAATGCATTAGTATCTCAGCACTGCACAGCTGTGTTTTTCTATTGAAGGAATATAATCCCTGCTTTCAGATTTGGAAACAAAAATTGTTCCTAACTGAGTAAGTTACCTTTATCTGCATTCAAGCTGCTGCTTATTTATTTTTAAATAACTGAATTCTGCCAACATTTTATCCTGAATGAAACACACAGTTTAAAAAGAGTTAGATGTTCCATGTCAGCTTTCTGCTCTGGAAACAAAGTACCTACTTAAGATGGATTTTTACCTTTTTTCTTTTTTCTCATGACTAATCAACCAAAGCTGCTTTGTGATCTTATCTATGGCCTCAGAATTGTTCCTACCTATTGTCTCATACAGTCTTATAGGGCAATCATAGCATAAAGCCACAGTCCACCCTTTAGTTGTTCTGGTGCAATATCTCCAGCTCCGTGCTCCTTCAAGGGCAGGATCCCCTCATAAAGGGCAGACTTTCCTCTTGGTGAGAAGGTGTCCATCACTTTCCCCTCCATACTTTGCTTGTGAAAACAGTATGCTTGAGATCCAGAAGATCTGGAGAGCTCAGTAAGACTATATTGAGGACAGGGTTGCTCAAATGACATATTCATGATATATCTAGAATCAGGAATAAAAGGTGCTTGAACTACTCCATGGCTTCAGACGTGAAGTTTTTGTGATTTTTTTTGTGAAGAGTCTTTTGTTCCTTTTTCCTTTTCTGGTGTCACAGTGAGGAGATCCACCTTGCTGCATTTGACACATTGTGAGAGTTCTGTTCAGCAGCCTAGCATAAATGTGGCTGCTCTTTGCTGGAGAAAAGTTCATTGAAGTCAGATGTAGAAAAAATATCAAAGCCTGATGAAGGTGATCTTCAATACAGTTTCCCTACAGGTATGATCCATAGTATCTATATAAAGTACAATATGCTCTAGCAGCAGACTTACACTACTCCAGACCCCTCTTGTCTACAGAGGGGCCTCAGGCTACTATAATAAATTTTTTTTTCCAAGGTATTCTCTTATTCTGAAGTAAAAAACCAATTTCTCTTTTCAGTTATACTGCACTATAACACAGAGAACTTGTACTTCCATAGTTAGAAATCATAAAAAGTCCAGAAGTATGTGCTTAAGTCTCTCTTTACTCAGGAATTTCATAGAACTGAAGCATATGCTTGAAGATTAATTACTCTTTATCTTCAATGCTTTACTTAAAAAACTTTGTCAGCCTGAATTCAGGTTTGTGTATGAAATAAATCACATATAAGTGATATATTAGAAGAAGGTAGATCATGAGATAATATAAAGAAATCATTGCAGTTCCACTGTCTTCATTGCAGCAAAGAATCCAGCACCCTGAACCAAGATATGTTGTTCATTCTGGTCTTTCCTCTCCCTAATGATAAAAGCACTACCTTTTCAAAGAGTTGTGATTAATTTATTTATATTTTGTCACACAACATTTTTTTAGTGTTTACACTTACTGTTCTAACCAAGTCAAATTTTTATTTAATATCTTTACTTTCTGTCTGAGCATATTTCAGCAAAGTACAGATGCGATCTGATTACTGTGTGTCAAATATGACTCCTTTTACACTTTTCTATTAAGGCAAAGAAACCTTATTTAACAGTATTTTATCAGTTTTGTAGAGGACGAATTAAGTTCTGTTCACACAAGAGATCTGTGGTTTATTAACTTAAGCTTTTTTATAAAGTGAATTAGTTAAAATCCATTGTGGGTGTATAAC
Source organism: Apus apus (assembly GCF_020740795.1). Classification (NCBI taxonomy): domain Eukaryota; kingdom Metazoa; phylum Chordata; class Aves; order Apodiformes; family Apodidae; genus Apus; species Apus apus. The sequence goes on from NC_067284.1 coordinate 38,772,226, forward strand.
TCAGTTTAAATATGGTTTATTCGGTTTAGCTTAAACATATTTCAATTTATGCTAAATTGAAAAATGCCTCATTTAAACTGCAATAAAAGTAGCTGCACAACTTAATTTACTGGTTTAGTTAAATTAGTTATATATATATTACGTTTGGTTGAATTGCTAATTATCTTGCTATTTTGAGCAGTAACTAACAAAGCCCACTTCTGAAAATGGCTACTGTGTAACTGCACTGCACAAGTGAGTGAGACCTAACAGCATTCTACAAGGATCTTCCAAACACTTCATACCAAGAACACATTAAAATATGGGATTGGAACAATCCTCAAATGATCAAGGTGTTTTAAAGGAAAACTGAACCTTATGCAGATCCTCCTTATGCAGACTAGGAATTGGTTTGGGAAAAAATATCTTTGTTTCCTGATTAATTTTCTAATGGTGTGCTCCCCTGTGCCGCTGGGGGGAAGGAGGTAGAGAAACTGGGAACAAAGTGATTTGGGCCTGGGAAGAAGGGAGGGGTGGGGTAACATATGCAAGCCCTGCTCTGTGTGTTGTCTGTGTCCTGTGTGTGTTTGATTAGTGTGAAATAAAGTTATTTTTCCCCGAGTCTGTTTTGCCCAGGACCTTAATCGGTGAAGAACCCTCCTTGTCCTTTGTCTCAACCCATGAGCTTTGTCCTCCTCATCCCAGAGTGTGTGTGTGTGTGTTTGTGTGTGTGTGTGTGTAGAGTTGAGTGAGTGGCCACGGGGCTGTTCCTTTTGTTGTTGTGTTGTCCCAAACCACAACATGGTGTCAGTGAGCTCCCACTGGGAAGGGCAAACATTACTACTCCTCCTCTGAGAATTCTTTAAAGTCGTGGTTGTATACAAACCAAGCCCAGGTGAAGAGAACTTACTACTCACATGACCTGTTCTCCCTTAAACTGCATATATAAACAGACTGTAAGCTTGCCACAAGTATGCGTGAGGACTCAGCTGGGCAAAAGACATCAAAGAAAGTCACTTGATGCACAAACAGAAGAAAGGAGAAGCCTGTGAACTCAGCCTCAGGCCCCCATGAATCTGCCACCAGCTCTCCGTCAGGACAGGAATAGCTCCTTGACGGCAAAATGTAATTCAACCATATGGAAGCACCATATTATTACTCTAACGTATTTGCAATGATATCAACTTTTTTAGTGTCTTCAGATGGCAGGATGAAAGTGCATCAAATTGTAGCTTCAACAGGCAGAATAAACAAACATTTACAGAAGTTGTGGACTGTTCTTTATATTGTTTTTCCCAAGCAAGTGAAGTCTCTACAAATTACCAAATACCTATAGCTACTATGTTTTCAACCCTCGCAGCCTGATAATTCAGATGTCATTCAAAACAAATCTGTGGCAGGACTCAGTGTGTTTTTTTTGCTTTCCTTGTACCTTCAGTTTCCTGTGTTTGAAAACAGGCTTTTCATAACATGAAACTTTTCATCACAAGCAAAACGACAGAAAGCACAAGTTCTCTATTTAATATTTCATCAATATGCACCTTCATTCACCTGAATCGAGCTGTTACGGTTATTAACCCTTTCACAAATAATTTCTTCACTCTCATAAGTTATAAACTGTAGTTTAAGCACTATTATACTTTCCTTTTGCACTACATATGGTTAAACAACTATAAAATGTCTGAACATATGCAGTGATTTGCACATATCTGCATACATTCATACGCATAAATGCACATAGCACAGAAGGTAAAACTCAAAGCATGTAAGTTAAGAAACTGAAATTCTCTTCAAAGGCTGAGGTAGCTTTGAAGGTAACTCATTGAGCTATGAGGTAAACCAAGTACCACATAAATGTATATATTCTTATATCCTTCTTAAAAAGAAGAAACACCACCTTGCAATTAGTTTGCAATTAATGCACTGCCTTGTTAGCACACAAGGTCTAAAATAAGCAAAGGATTCTTTTTTGTTTTTCATCTACTTTTTGATCCCTTTTTTCAGAAGGGGGGAATCTGCTATTTGGAAATCCCATTTACAAGCATTTTCATATCAAAATAGGGATCTTCACATGAAAGTCAGAGGAACCTTTTTTTTTTTTTTTTAAATATGTCCTTTTTAAGTTTTTCAAAGAATTCTTTTCAGAAAAGGCAAGCACCTCATCAGCTCTCATGCACACAAATCTTCAAATGCTGTTTTTGAAGAATTGCATTTAAAAGTATGTTCAGTCATATACGAGGCATGAGAAGCTGAAAAAGTCTTTGAATCTGAACTACAGCTCATCATAATCTGGGTAAAATTATCTCCAACAACACCTGTCATTATTAATGTAGGAAGAGAGGTGGAAAAATACCTTCAGCTCAGCTACATTATTGTAAATAAGGTCCATCTGCTTTTCACTGTTCTGTCATATAATAATAGCAGCTGTATTTATGAAGGATTTAGGATTTTGCCTGTAGTAGATGAATGTGTAAATGCTTTTATTAAAAATGCATTTATTTGAGGGTGTTCTATCATCTTCGCAAACTTTATACCTAATTGTCAATGTGGAATCCTCAGTCTTTGATATATTCTATTCTATTGCTAGGCCATTTTTTCCCCCCCAGTTATTTATATTCTTATTTTATATATATGTTCATGCCTATAGAAATTACTCTGTTTAGAATCTTCTGTTAAATAGCATAGCTGTCCAGAATCTGATTCAAGGCATAATAGCTACAACAGCCATTTTATAATAGTCATAGTAAAATATTTATTATCCATTATCCACAGAGCAGTATTTAATTTCTTGAAGAGAAAGTAAGGATATTTGTTAAAAAAAAAAAGAGAAAAAAGAAAAAAAAGGCAGTAAAAGATATCCTTACAAAATTGCAATTTATGTCCAGACCAGAAGAACAGAAATAATCTACTATCTGGGAAGTGAAATGCAAAAGCATGACAACACAGGCCAAAAAGGGAGTGTGAGGAAGTTGTCTGCAAATCCATTAAACTCAGAAAAGAACCTTTTCCCCCTACATTTATTAGAAGTGTTAATTTAGCAAAAGAAGTCTTCAGTGCCTATAGAAGACCAATGTGTTGCACAAACGCTCAAAGAAAGAGAAGATCACAGCAGAAAACCTAGAATAATTACTTCTAATGATGCTCACTACAAGAGTATTTATTTATTTATTTATCTATCTATTTTCCTCTTGGGCATCATTCTAAGATGTCATGAAGAGAATAAAATGTCTACTGGAGACCCAGTAGAATAGGTTTTAGAATAAAGTGATAAAGTAAATCAGTACATAAGAAACTGAATAGAAGTCAATCACCTGAACTGAACTGCACTCACTGAAGAATGAATGCATGCAGTATGTGCAAAAGTCTGACACTGTAATACTTTTCCTAATTTCTATAATAAAAAATGTTCAGGATGATCAGAACTGAAACAGAGAAGTGCAACGGAGTTGTAAGATACTGCAATGCTGAATAACTGAGCAACAAAATAACAGATGAAATTCACCGGTGACAAAACATGAAGTTAGCACTTGAGAGAGACTTTTGCAAATCTCAGCTCACTACTCAGAGGTACTTAAAAGACAAATAAAATACTAGGAAATATTTGAAGGAGACAGAGAACAAACCAAAAATAACTCTGTGCCACTTTAAAGCAATGGTGCAGCCTTACTATGGATAATGTGTACAGTTCTATTGTCCTGATCTTCAAATATATGAAGCTGAAAGAAGAACTTGAAAAAATGCAGAAAATGGGATAAGGCTGATCAAACTTGTGGAATGGCTTCCATAAGAGCAGAAGCTATAACTGTAGAGGGGTGAAGTTGACAGCCTGGAGAAGACAGGGCTCTAAACTTATATGAAATGACAGATAGGAAGCTCAAATTTGGAAGCTAAAAAATGCTCTCCTCTCTCGGTTCTCTCCCACTTAAGCTATTGCAAGATACCACACACACTGGTATGAGTTTTGTAACAGCGGCTGGGGTGGGTTTACTAATAATAGGCATTTCTCTCAAAGTCCAGGAGTAACTGTTTCAGATTGTACCAAATATTAATATTTCTGTGAAAGAAATTTCATTTTTTTCCCCACTAAGTGTATTGGCACTGTTCTTTCTCCTTGGTTAGCATGCACAGAGAATTTTCCACCTAAACATATATAGCAGCACAGATTCTAAAGATTTTTAGTTGTAATTATTAAGACATAAATTTGTAAAACTCCATTCTATGATCTGGGATCCTTATAGGATTCAAATTTAAAATTACAAGGGGCATTTTCCTCTATACTAGGGAATACTTCATAGTGTCATCCCTTGCAGCAAGTGAACTAACTCGTTGGAAGAATCAAAGAACTGAAAAAGAAATTGTCAGGAATCTAAATGAAAAGGGAGGTGAAGTAGTAAAGTTGAACATAGCTCACAGCTTATGTCATGTTCTAAAAGTAGTCACACCTACACTTACCCAGTGAGGATCAATTCCAGACAGGCGAACCCAGCACTACAAATAGCATGTGACTTTGAACCTCATTACCTACGGCACAGATAACTAAACATAGGAAACACAGCCATGCAGAGACTGGAAAGCTATCTTGTAGGAAATGGGATGTTAAACAGGTAGGGTTATGTCCCAACACCTTGAATTTCACCTTAAGGTTAATTGGTAGTTGTTGGAAAATACACAGCACTGCCAAAATATATGCTTGACATTCTATCTGACTGAGAAGGTTAAGAATCTAGTTTATATTATTTGCTGCTACCATGCGAATAACTCACTGCGGTCATGAGTTTCTTAAGTGACAAAGCTAGGTCAGCTCATGAGGAAGAAATGCAGAGGACCCAACTGCCTCACCAGGCTTTCTTTTGGCCATTCTTCACCTTGAAGATCTTGAAAAAACCTGCAACATTTTGTGACTAGGGGAACTACTCTAAAGGGAGAACATTCATCAATGTTTTGTTCTTAATTAACAATTTTAACTTCATTACATTCAGGTGCATCAGATTTAAACAAGAATATGCAATAGCCAGTCTGCTTTGGCTTTATGCCCAATATATGCATTTGCCTCAGTAGGATCAATGTTTTCCTGCTATACTTAAAAGCTTTGGGTAAGGATGGGTAAGGTCAACTGGAATAACAAAATTTTAAACTGTAAAATTGAAAAATTTCTCAGTGATCTACAAAATACTAGGGAGAGCTTTCTTAACCACAACTTAATAAATGGTAAATAATCAGATTTAATTAGATAAACTTACATCAGAGAATGTGATGTTACTGACAATTGATTCTATGAAGACTGAGAGCTCACTGAAATCATATATTACTGTTAGCTGATGTAATTTGAAACAAAACCTCCTTCCATCCAAAGTCCTGAACAATTATTAACAGGCTGCTCAGGGAGGTGGTGGAGGCACCACCCTTGGAGGTGTTCAAAAAAGGGGTTGATGTGGTGTTTTGAGAGATGGTTTAGTGTTTAGGAGTTGTAGGGTGGATGGTTGGACTTGATGATCTTCAAGGTCTTTCCCAACCTTGATGATTCTGTGATTCTGTGATTGCTGACTTATAAATTCACATTGCAAACTCATAACATGTTCTTCAAATACTAATGGTTCAACAAATATCTCCTGAAAGTTTTAAGTCTCATCTTCAGTGATGTTAAAAAACTACTAAGAGAGGATAAAGTATATACAGAGACAGCTGAGTTTTCATCTGAAAAAGAAGGTTATCTTTTAAAATCACTAGGCATTTCTCAACTGATTTTTGAAAGTTTTTCAGTAGAAGCAGGACAGCAACACAGCAGATAAGTTTTAGTTTTTTTGATTCTGTCAGGCTGATGATGCTTTGTAAAACAGTGCTACTATAGGTCATATTTCAAAGCTGTTTCACGTAGATTAGAAGGTTTTTGGCTTCACTTTCACAGGTTTTTGAGGGATAAGGAACAAAAACGATACTGGTTTATAACTGACTGGAAAACAAAAAGGATTCTGAATGAATTTAACCTCATGGGTTTAAAATAATGCCAACTTAATTTCAGAACTGCTGGAGGAAATAATTATTTTCCCCTTAAACTTTAGTGAATACTCTTAATCTGATTTCTGCTACTATGCACACATGAGTGGCAGAGCAGAGGTTTGCTCTTCTGTGTTCCTGACAGTCATTCTTTGTGGTATGCTCTAAACTACAGGACTTCATGTAAAGCCGTAGAAAGATTTATGATAGCTATTTTCTGAATCTCACTTAAACCAATGTCAAACTCCTGACAAGCCTCCAACATTGTTTAACTTTTAGGTTGTTTGGGCCTTTGTCACATACCTCATTTTTACAGGTCCTGGCATGAATAATATATTTTATAATGGTATTAAAATGTGTTTTTTTCATGGCAAGAAGACTATCTTCATGGAAATGGTAAAAGTTAGCTTTTGAAATAACTTCCCTGAACAGTTCCTACACATTTTTTGGGAAAACCTACTCATAGCACTTAGTCGTTTCATATATGGGAGGTGTGACTGAAATGTGGGACACCCAGCTTAGGTACTCAGTTTTAAGTCAGGAAAAAAGCTCCATATAAATGCCTTCTCCCTGGCAGTCATTTGGGCCACTGGAGAGTCCTTGGGGATTGCAGTGTCTGACTTTGATCAGTTTATCTGTCCACAAGATGTGAAATGCTAAAAAGATGAAGGTTTAATGAAAATTGCTGTCTTCTCACAAATAAACAAACAAACAAACAAAAAATTAACTCCCTTAAGTTTCAGCTATGGAACAAATGCTGATTTTTAATTTATTTATACTTTTTTTTTTTTTTTTTTTTGTCAGGGAAAAGGCCTAACTGTTTTCTGTCACAGTTGGCATGAGATATTTATATCCATTTGGCTCAGGAGAGAGCAGAGTGTGTTGACACCTGGGGTGTCTGCAAGGTTCAGATTCATCTTCAAATGAGACTAAATGTGATACACTGTTTTATGCAATCTGGAAGGACTCAAGCTATAAGCTATAGCAATAAGGTAGTGCCATACTTGGAAGGTGAACCTTGTTGTACCTAATCTGCTTACATGTACTATTGTTTTAGGTTGCTTGGCAAGGTTTTGGCAGCAGGGGGGCTATAGGCGCAGCTTCTGTGAGAAGTTGCTAGAAGCTTTCCCCATGTCTGATAGAGGCAATGGCAGTCAGCTTTAAGACGGACACGAGGCTGGCCAAGGCTGAGCCCATCAGTGACAGTGATAGTGCCTCTGGGAAAACGTAGTTAAGAAGGGGAGGAAAAAACCTGCAGCCAGAGAGAGGAGTGAGAACATGTGGGAGAAACAACTCTGCAGACACCAAGGTCAGTGAAGGAGGAGGGGAAATAGGTGCTCATGGCACCAGAGCAGAGGATACCCTGCAGCTTGTGTTGAAGACCATGGTGACAGGCCAGTTGTCCCCCTGCAGCCCATGGAGGTCCATGGCAGAGCAGACATCCACCTGCAGCCCATGGAGGATCCCATGCTGGAGCAGGTGGATGCCAGAAGGAGATAGTGATGCTCTGGGAAGCTCATGCTGGAGCAGGTTTGCTGGCAGGACATGTGATCCCATGGGGGACCCATGCAAGAGCAGTCTGTTCCTGAAGGACTGAATCCTGTTGAAGGGGCTCATGCTGGAGCAGTTAATGAAGAACTGTAGCCCATGGGAAGACCCATGCTGGAGAAGTTAGTGGAGGACTGCCTCCCATGGGAGGGACCCCATGCTGGAGCAGGGGAAGAGTGTGAGGTGTCCCCCTCCTGAAGGAGAATGAACAGCAGAGACAATATGTGATGAACTGACCACAAGCCCCATTCCCCATCCCCCTGCACTGCTGGGGATAGGAGACAGAGAAAATAATGAGTGAAGTTGAACCTGGGAAGGGGGCCAGGGTGTGGGGAAGGTGTTTTTAAGATTTGTTTTTATTTCTCATTATTCTACATTTATTTGATTGATAATAAACTAAATTAATTTTTTGCCCAAGTCGAGACTGTTTTGCCCATGATGGTAATTAGTGAGTGATTACTCCCTGTCCTTATCTGAACCCATGGGCTTTTTGTTGTATTTTCTCACCCCTGTCCAGCTGAGGAGGGAAGTGACAGGGCAGCTTTGGTGGGCACCTGGCATCCACTCAGGGGCAACCCACCCAACTATAAACCCAGGTATTTATGGGAAGAAACATACACAATGGATATTTCTTTCCATGAGCCATCTAAGATAACTCAGTTGAAGCAAAAAAAGAAGAAAACAGTTCCTTACTTCAGAGTCCTACTGTGTTACAAATGACAAACAAGTTTTTATTGTGCTCGTCTCCACCATGGTTTCTGTGAAGGTTTCAATTCACATGAATACTAACAGACTTTAATCAATGCAGTGAAGACAGTGGATTCAATGCTGCCGTCTGTGGTTTCACATCATCACTCCACTAGCTGTTTTTCTTTTCTGACAGGCTTCAGTCACTTCATTTTCTCACATTTCTGGCTCAGCAGTTCAGAATGAAGCTGGGCTGATGTTGCTGTAGGAATCATTCAAGGTTTTATCTATAAATTTCTTTTGCTGATACTCTGCAGGCTTCATATTTATAAGCATCAATGGTTATTTTTCTGCCTGCTTTTCTGAAGTCATAGTATTAATACACGGGATTTTTCTTTTGAGGCTTCAAGGCAAGCATATTGAAGTGACTGCTACACAGTAAATATAACATCAGTTTACACTGGATTTTCAGGTGTTTACAATTTAAACTATCAGGAAGGTCCTTCTTAGAACACTGAAAACTTTATACTGGAATTAAAATTCCTACTGTTTCCCTTTAATAGGTCATTTTTCAATATCATAGCAAAGTCCCAAAGGCCATTTTCTTTTTTAGCATATTAAGAACATACTAACACATCTCAATAATTCCTCATTCTTTTAGGATAACCCAGCAGATTTCAAACAAATGGCAAAACCAGAATTCTCTAGTTGTCAGAAATCAGCATTTGGCCTAGCTATGGAAATGAAGCATAATATATTTAATTAGCATGCTGTAATGATTGCTGTACTAAAAGGTTTTGTTTTCTTGTCATATTTTATTACAGGTTAAGTAATTATTGTACATTTCAACAAAATGAGCTATCCAAACAGAAGCACTGGTGTGACAGATCTTTCATAGAGGAGTACACATAATATTTGGAAAAGATGCATTTTGTTCTGGCACTATGCATGTTTTCTCCAGCTAAAGCCTCTTAATATCCTAATCATATTTTACACTAAGCACTTCTAGTTCTGTGTACAGGAATTAATATGTCATTATTATGTGTTTTTAGAAGGAAAATAAAATTGAACTATACAGATGCATCTATACATACTGGTGATATTCAGGTGACAAACAGCAGAGATAAGTGATAAGTTCCATCTGCCTTTGAGTTCATGTATTGATTTCTTTTATAGCACCCACCACACTAAGTGTGAATTATACATGCAGCTTCGAACGCTCCACCTGCAATCTGCCCACTACGCCATTTCTTCCAAGATTACTTGTAATATATCACACCTCTACACAGTGTAAAATGTTTGCCATTTTTATTTCTAAAACCTATCTTCTAAGGATGTGTTTGTTTCTTCACTGAAAAGTTATAGTCATTTAAGAGGCAATACAGAAAGCAAGAACAGGGAGCATTAGTTGCAGACGTTGCATGCTCAAATTTAGCATTGAGAAAACACACCTTGTGTGTTTTTCTACATTCGCTTTGTAGATGGTACTTACCAAATCTACACTGTAATGTATAAAATACCCAGATCACTTCAGTGCATTTATTCTCACTACATATTAGGATAGGGAGATGGTCTGGTATTATGATGTGTTCCAGGACTAAAAATTGATCCATGCTATCCTCTAAGCCTCAGAAAATAAAGTAAATACTCATTGAATTCAATGGCCAGCGTTCCTGTGCATCATACATATCATAAAAGCTTATCTGTAAAGTGTAAACATTAATTGCAATGCTTTGTTTAAGCCAACTTACTTTGTTCAGTAATACTCAGTTTTAAAGCTAAGTAAGCTCATTCTTATGCAGAGATGCAAACTTGAGATTTCTAGTTTTAGGGATCCAGACTCAACTCTTCAGTGTTCCTAAATGTCTCCATTCCAGCAAATGGCATTTGGCAGTTAGTCATTTATTCATATATGATGCTACGGGGAAAGAATTGATGCCATAAGGATGCAGGGGATCATTGCATCCACCTCCTGTCAACATCTTTCCCAAATGGCAAGGACACTTTGCTTTTATAGTTCCTGGCTGCAAAGATAAGGCAGTTGGCAGAAATGCAGCCGTTATAAAAGGGAAGTACTTCAGGCAGGGCAGGGAAGCATAAAAGAAAATGCTTTATCTTTTAGTGGGTAGAGATTTAATTCCCCATTAATACTCTAGCTATTTGCAATGGCAATTTGGGATCTCACAGTGGCATCTGTGGCCAAATGTCAGTGCTTAAACCATGTGTACTCTGAAGTTCTTCTAACAGTCTGTCATTAAATATAACATGACAGAAGATAAGCCGTGCCAATATGATATGAAGACGGCTACTGTGAAGCCTTCTACCTTAAAAAAGCCTTGGAAAACATTTTGGTGGTTGAACATGCAGTTTTGCTTTGAGCTTTCAGCTCCCAGAGAGTAAAAACAAACACTCTCGAGCCATACAACACCCAACTGTAAGAGCATCTGGTGTCTTTTTTTATGACATAGACCAGTTCTGGAAGCTTCAGAGGAATGTATCCAGTCTTTCTTTGCTGGTGCATTCTTACAGCTTTCCCCAGTTAACAGCTTACAGACTATCTGCTCTTGTGCATCAGCCTCTGACCCGCTGCTGTGAAACTTGGGAACGGTAGAAGAAAGCACAGCATTTGTAAGCTCTGGGTCAGGCATCTGCTCTCCCATGGGGCAGGAGCAACAAGAAAACTGTCAGTGACTTGACAGTCTGTCATCCTTTGTATTCCCTAATTCACTGAGCTAGATGCCCTTCAGATTTAGGCACTGATCCCACATCCTACACTTCCCCACCCCTTCCCCATGCAAATGCAGTTCAACATCAGAATACCAGGATGGAGTCCCACTAAAGTTTTATTTTTTTCATGTCAGGGATTTATGGCACAGAGGCTTCAGACGTCATTTTATTAAAAATACCAAATATCATAGAATTACACTACTATGAAGCTTGAAAGGGGAAAAAAGAGTCAATTATTACACATACATATGTTTTTTAAAGTGATTTAATCTAAAAAATTACTAGTCTTTCAATATAAACTGCTTTACTCACCTCTAATCTTAGCTCTTATTCTGACTTTCATTTGTCATCTTAAAGTGTACATACTTTCCCTTTAAAATGCCATAAACAAACAAACAAAAATTTAATTTCCTATGGACAACTATATTGTGGTTAACATTGAGACGAAACAGCTGAGAGAACTTTCGAAGTATTTAAAGTATTAAAATGGTTACTCAACAGGAAAAAGCTACTTGGCCAATTTTAACAGCCCAACAGCTGCTCGAGAAAGATATATCAAGTCTTTTAATGTGAGAAAAAAATACACCTGTTAATTATAATTATCTAATTATTTTGCATCAGAATTGTCACAGACATGTAACTATGGCAAGTTTTTGCTTCTGAAAGTAAATGAGAATATACAGCCTGGCAACCAGCAGAGGACATTTTTCTACTCAGACTACTTGTTAAAATATCTACCTGTATCACATTTTATTTATAAACCAGCATAACTACTTATATATCACATATAGTATATAAAATGAAAAATAACTTGGCAAGTCCATCTGATTTTATAAAGATGTAAGTTAAATTCTATAAATTCTTGAATTTTAAACATGAATAGTTGCAGCTGTGACAAATTTTATGAACAGTGAATTAGTAAAGAAACAAACTTAATTATTTTCCTTGCTAGAGAAAAGCAGTATTACTCTGCAGGCAAATTATCATAGCATGCTTTTCTTGCATTTGGGAGTTCTCAAACATGAATTTTCACAGAAAACAATTTTTTTCTTTTATGTTGCTTTAGCCTTATATAACAGGCAGAGCTTCTGAATCAGTTTCTACTGCCAGAATTCAACAATTCGGGTAGACAGTTTACTTCTTCAGGATCAAATGCCATTGAAGAATTGGCTATATTTTTTACGATCCAAAGTATTTTGGTTGATTTCTTCCCTCTTTCCCCAAGGAGTAGTCCTGGAAAAAAGGTTTAGCTAAACTTGGCTCAGCTAATTGGAATTTCACCTGAAATCTGATGCAGCTAAAATTCAATTAATTAAGTTAGTTAATCCATATGGTGCTGCTCAACCAATTAAATGTTAATGTATATGCTAGAAATCACATCGAAGTTGTTTCATAATTGTGGGTTTTTTAAGATGTTGTTACCAAATAAGGAAAGCACTGCTGACTTATTTAGTACTTTGTTACTTTCTGTGGAGAATATTCCCTTTTCTGTAGCCTGTTAGAAAAAAGTCAGTCTAATTCATATTACTGAGGTATCTGGGTTGGTGATTGCAGGTATCAGAAATCTATTGGGAAAGTTAAACTATATGTAGGGAGAAATACAGGTCTAAACCCATGGAAAATAATGTTCTGTTAAAAATAATATCTAAAGAACAATGCAGAAAAGCATTACTAGTTGTTTGCTTGTAGTACGCAATTGCCCATTCAGAAAAATAGAATTTACACATAGCAAACACCACTGTTATAAGAAAGCCCAATACACTAAGATAAATTCAATTATTTTTTATATAAGGTAAAAGGATGAGTACTATTTATTTTTAAAAAAAACACTGTATTATCAGAACTGAACAATACCAAAGCCTAGCTAAGTTTCATTTGTCCACCTGAAGCAGCACAGGCAAACAATGCCAGATACTCATGTTCTTTTACTTCCAAATTGAATCCTAGATTTGAATCAAATGTGTACCTACTGCATACTACACTTTTGAAGCATCGACTGTTGTCTAGGAGACCTAAACAACATTCATTTTTCCTTTCACCACACAAGAAATTAGTCAGAGCCAGTATGCTTGACATACTGAAAGATCACAGATAGGCCCCTTGTGACTCTTTTAGGGAAGTTGCTATATAAATAGATTGTGTTGTTACTGCACTGAAGTGACTGTTTAAATTCTCCATTTCTCACAGGTAAAAACCAGTGCATTTCACGATACAGATCTTGCATCTCAAGTGAATGAGTGAAATATTGATTCTTCATTGTATAAATTTCTTCAGATACTCTTCAACTTTGCATTCATGTGCTTTGAGGCAGATTATTCCCTTCTCATTTCATCAGTTTACAAAACAGTAAGTTCTGACATATTTTGTTATTGAAAAAATATGTGGTTACATTCCCCATATCTGTATCTATTTTTACTTTTCTTAAGGATCAAGTGCATGTTTCTGATGCTGAACAAGTGTACTTGTTGAAACAGGTTGAAAGAGGTGATGCTGGGGCAATGGAAATGGATTGTGAGGGAGAACAGCATCTGGAAGTGAATACTATGTTCAAAATCCAGAAGAAATGTTTCTCAATGATTCCTTTAAGAACAAAAAGCCATATGAGTGCAAATGCTTCAGTTCTATTCTGGTCACTCGTGTTTGAAAGAAATTTTTTAAAATCATATAATTTGAACAGAAAAAACTTATCCTAACATGAAATACTGCTCTTGCTTAAGCACTCACTATGAAGAAAGGATTACATTCTTATTGTTTGTCATACATGTTATCACTATCTATAAGTATCCTTAATACCAAATTCAGTAAGCAAGTCCTGCATACCATGAAGTCACTTCAAGTTAATTTTCCCAGAAAAGAGTAATTACTCTATTTCAAGCAATACAAAGGTAATAATTTATCTACATCTGTTGTCATATTCTGAGTGATATGATTGTCCTTCAGATTAGTCCAATCTACACATATTACAGGCTAGGACAGAAGTTTATTTTTATTTCTGAAATAGACCCATTCCTTCCTGCTTCACCGTAACACTGAAAAACAACACTTGGCAACATTTTGAAACACAGAAATTCCATACATAAAAGGAACAAAACCTAGATTTGTTAATTTTCCCATGTTTTCTCTTGTTTCCATGAAACAACTGCATAAATGACAAGCAAACGTGCCAGAGAGTTCTCTCCCTGCAAACTTTTTTTTTTTACTTGCCAGTGCTGGGTCACAGAGATTGCCAAAAAAATAATAATAAAATAAAATAAATTGCTATAGTAGATAATCAGTGAAAGTTAAATGCAGCTGATAAGGAAGAATGTCCTCTGAGACAAAAAAATACTGTGAAGTCAGTTGAGCTGTTTGTGCATAAGCTGCAGTCTTGTCACATTTTCAGCATCAGTGGAACAGGATTTTGAATAGGTCAGACTAGAGAACAAGGCTTGAATGGGGTTACAGTTTTTCCAGAAATACAGTCCTAGTGGTGGGCAGACTAGGTCACAAAATTCAAGATAGTGTTAACTTTTATTTATTCTCTTTTAACATACGAAGATTTGTCATCTTAGTAGTCACAGCACTCGCCAACAAAAATCTTATTAATGAATGTAAGTATTGTAATGCATATTTTTTTGCTTTCTGCATATCTAATGTAATACACTTTGAGATATGTTCTGACTGAAGCGCCCTCTCTGCTAACTGAATTGCCTTGAATGTTTTACTTGAGGAGGAATGAAATGTATGATAGCTACTGGTACAGAATTTATAATTTTGATTTCTTAAAATGAGATCCTCATACTGTTTATCACTGAGATTGGAAATGACCCAAGGAAAATCACTTTTGGGGATAGAAGGAATAAAGTGATTGCCAATGTTGTCTCAGTCTTGATATCCTGCTGAACACAGACTGAGAATTGCCAATTAGGATTAATTGTGAAAAATTATGTTTTCTCTATTCAAGATAATGGGGGACTACAGGTAATAACCCTAAACCACTCTTCTAATTGTGGTTAAAACCTCAGGTTAGATTTAAATGACCGTAGATGTGACATGCCAGTGCTCCATCTACTATACAATTATTACACTATTCACATTTACATACACAATTAATTTTGGCACAGCGTAAAACAGTTGCATAAGTATGGCTAACCAGACTTTCTTCTGCATGTTTAGTTTTCGTTGGATTATAAGTATTCTGAATCTGTGTGAAGAAAGACAGAGAGGCAGGGAATGCTTTTGCATTTTTTTATGTCCTCCTTTTATTGCCTTCAACCAGTCCTTGTAGCAGACAGTATTCTGAAACATGTAAGAATTTTAAAATCATCCAAGTATGAAGTGCACAGTCATAGTGTTGATATTATTTATATACTTCCTTCCACACGAGAGAAAAATCCAGCCAAGAGAGAGCCATAGTTGCTGTTGGACTGATCAAGCATGGACATGGTAAAAAGTCCCTCAAAACCCTTCTAATAAGAACAATAATTTTCACTAGGCAAACATGTTCATTAAATTTATTCCTTGGCTATTTCTCCAAATTTTTAATCGAAACCAGGGTTTCTAAAATAGATATTTCCAGTCCTTCACTCAGAAAACAAAACATTCCTCTGTTAATTTTAGTAAACAGATTGTTTATGTAAAAATTTTCCATAGAGATAAAAGTTATAACACAACAACCAGCTGTACTCAATGGCTTTAGAAACATGTCACAGGCACTGAAATATGTAGGGCCAAACTTTAGAGACCCTTTCTTCAAAAACTTAATCCAAAATACTAATGACCTTCCCAAAGTGATAAAGAGCTTTGTTTCCCAACATCTTTATGTTCCCATCTACATTAATGAAAAGGATATCTCAGCATGAAGGAAGATACAAATTATAATTTGTGGAAAACTCTAAACATAAGAGTTCTACTTTTAACATAACAGGATCTTATTTCAATGAATACACTAATATAGAGGGAATTTGCAAAATCCCAATAACACTCCTATACAGAGAAACTGAGTTTGCATTGTGGGATATCACGACTTTAACTGGGTTGCCTATGTGTGCACTGAGTGCAGAATATGATAGGGATTGAGAGATGAGTGTATCAAAGATTCATATATTTCTGCCAACAGTTGTTTTCTGTTTCACTCCAAATTCAATAGATATGAAACAGACTGATAGTACTAAGATGAAAATTC
Organism: Apus apus; assembly: GCF_020740795.1. Lineage (NCBI taxonomy): Eukaryota > Metazoa > Chordata > Aves > Apodiformes > Apodidae > Apus > Apus apus. The sequence continues at coordinate 38,788,325 of NC_067284.1, forward strand.
AGATAATTTAACTCAATTAGATGCTATGTGAGCCAGAGAATAATGCTAAGCAACTAGGCCACCTACTTTGACAGCTTAAATCACATTAAGAGGAAAACCCCCAAATCCTCAGGCTTTAACACAGGCCAGTAACATGTGCTTTGGGTTTGGTTTTTTTCTTATATAGTGGACAGGGCAAGATGCAGCTCCTAAAAAAACAGGAGTAAATTCTGACATTAACCGAACATTTAATACTGAATTTTTTGCACTGCTAATGCAATCAGAAAAATAAAATTACAACTGCTACAAGCAAAGCATATTCAACAAGCACAGTTTATCTTCCCCAAAATAACTGCATTAATTGCCCTGTCAAGTATTAGTAGTCAAGTTTTATCCTTTACTGAGGAAAGTGTAATGAATTAAGAAAAGTGATATGTCTAGAATAATAAGCATAAAGAAAAAGAATGAATTACTTACAGTAAGAAATATCTATGATTTTTTAAAAAGTGGGATAATACAAGATAGAAAATCAAAGCAAAAGAAGAAAGTAGTAAAGGTAGTAAAGCATAGTAAAGCCAGGATGAAAATGCAAATAGAAAAGGAAAAGACACATCATAAAGAAACTACAGAGGTTTAGGATAAAGACCTAGATCCTCAGCCGCAAAGCCACTTAGCAAATATCAGTAGAAATTGCACAGAATTAACTCACTGGAAATAGGAGTTACTCTTCCTTACTCATTTTTTAAAAAATGTATGGTAACAAAGTCTAAACAGAACATGAAGGGATCATCAAAAGCTCAGAGTAACGTGGAGGAATTTCACAAAATGTCATAACACAGCCAGAAATGTACCAAGGCAATGAAAAAGATGCCAAGATTTTGGAAACATTTTCTATTGTGAAATTCTCATTTAATATGATAAAAATGTTCCATGAGAATGTCAACAGATTCAGGGAAGCTTGTTTTAGACACAAACAATAATATTTTAATTTTTATTTCTTTTGAGATGAAGTTTTGTATTGTAAATCATTAACACAAAATTAAAAAGTTGAAATGGGAAGCAAAATGTTCAGCTGAAAAAGAAAGCATTTAAAATATTCTATTTCCAGTGAAAAAAACCCCAATTAATAATTTAGTATTTATGGAGGAACTTAAATTCCATGTCCTTCACAGCTCTGGTAATATATGCTATGCATAGAAAGCTTTCTAAGAAAGAATAGCCAAAACTTCTGAAAGAACCCATGCCTCTATTGTTAAAGATCAAAAGCTTTTTTTAAATAGTTACGAGCTACAAGAAAGAACAGTTGTAAGTTTTTCAGGAAAGCTCATCAGTAGACATGATACCATATATTTATATATATAATAATATGTCCAAGCAAGTACAGAGGTACTGTGTTATTGTTAAAATCAATTTGGTTAGCACAGCCTAAACAGGATTCTCAAAAGAATTGTGTTATTAGGATTAAAGAACTACTTCTAGATGCAAGTGGGCAGGAAGTAAGTCACACTAAATACCAAGTCAGTGAAGAACTAGATGTGGTCACTGTCATTTTGTGTAAAAGGGAGACCTTCAATGTCTTTATTTTTAAATACATATTTTAGAGAAAAGAAAAAAAAAACCAAACCAAAACATTTGTATATGTCTGTATGTTTTGATGAAAAAGTGTTGCACATTAGCAATTTTTCCAGCTCCTTGGAACTGGGTTGTTGCAAATTCTATGTGACAATCAAATCATTAGTTCCTGTTGCCAAAAGAACTTACTGATTCCCATTTACGAAAGAAAATTGACATGAATTTTGTCTCTTGTCAGATTTTTCTCAACATCTTGCAGAGAAGGACAGCTCGTTGCAAATTCACCAACCGAAATGTTTATCATTGGCAACCATCAATTTGAAGAAGTCCAGAAATTTCATACAAGCCTGCCAATTTACACTGAGGCTTTTGTAGATAAGGAGGAAGATACAGCTCCTCAGATCCCTTGATCTTCTTGTGGGCATCTGAGACTGTTGGCCCACAATGCATTACAGGGCTACACCTTCACTCTCTCAAGTCTAAATAATCTTGAATTCCACGGTGTATAGCAGGCTGTGCGTAAAGGATCAAAGGAAAACATTGCTGCCAAAACACTTTCTAGTATGGTTGGAGAATTAGGGCTGGCTTTCCCAAGACAGAAAGAAAACTGGAAAACGAATGCTACTGTGCAAAATGAAGGTCCTGTGGTCTGGTTCTCTCCCTGACTCTGTGAGAATTGCCCTGGGTGGCATATGTTTCATATCAGCAGATGACAGTGAGGCTGTAGTGATGTGTGGCCTCCTCTCTAGTTCACTGTTGATATTACAGTAGTTACCCTTCTTGCTTTTCCCCTTGATGGTGTCTGAATCATGCCCTGAGGTGCCTACTGCCAGGCCATATACAGGACTGCCAGATATTCCACATTTTTTCTTTGAGCTCTCTATCAATGTGCACTGAGCCAGACCAAATGTCTGAATGAGCAGAAATTCTTGTGGAAAAGAAAGCAAGAGACATGGTTCATCCATGCAATGGGGAAGATGTGACAACTCCAGCAGCTAATAAAGAAAACTGAGGGGTGATTCAACTGCTAGAAAGTAAATTATTTGATCCTGAGCAAGATACACAATTTCTCATGCTGTAAAAAAACAGCAACCACGTTAACCTACATGAGACAAGGAGAGTGATGCGATTTGGCAAAGAGCCAGATTTGTCCATCACTATCCATAGAAACGCGTATAGTTTGAAAACAGTTCAGCAGCTGCATTCTTACAAGCTTAGTTTTACAGAATTTATATGATGCATCCATTAATTACTGTGATAGCAATGAATACCTTCTAGTAAGTTCTTATATTTTTATTATTATTATTATTTTATTTTCACAGGCTCTCTGCCTTTTACATGACTTAATAAAATGGAGATAATGTCATATACTCATGCACATATTCACCTGCACAACTGTAAATGAGGAATTCACAAGACAGTTTCTTATTCCTGAAGATAACTTAATGTGTAATATTTGTACAGAAGTACTGCTGCTAGTGCAGAAGACAGGGTATTGCACTGACTCCAAATCTTTTCGTTCTCCACAGACTTTGCTTAACACCCCATACACATATTTGGTTGTTTTGTTCTTGGGACAGCAAAATCAGAGAGTAAGAATAAGGCTGTCATGCAACAGGATGTTTAAAGAAATATAAGAACCAGTGCCAGAAATTATGGGAAGGCAGATAGGAAGGCAATGTGGAAACTGCCCACGTGATACTCTTCAGCTATACATTTCTTCTGCTGTTACTCTTGCCAGCTTTTATAGTGGCTTTGTGATACAAGTAGATTTCAAATGTGAACCTGAAAATTGGACTAAACCTGAAAATTCATTTGCTCTTGCATTACCAGTCTTTGTTTGAAACCAGAAGCCTAGAAAGGATGCAGTTCATTTAGGAAGCATAACAAATCAAAGGTATATCAGGTGTCATAAGAACTTTTTGAAAAACATTTCAGAAAGGATAAATATCTCTAACTTGTGATTTTTATGACAGTCAGTAATAGTTAAGCAAGATGGGAGTGGAAACTGAGAAAAATACTTTCCTATCACCCCCAGTCGAGGTGGGCACCTCTTTAGAGAACTGGAAAACAGGATAAATTTAGGAATGATATCGATACAAAAGAGAAATTAAAGTGACATTAAATTTTGTAAAACTTCATAAATCTGCGACTTGTAGCTCCTAATTCATAGGAGATTACAAGAAACAAAAGTCAATTTAAAATTTGAGTGGCATGCAAAGGTAACATACTCCAGACCAATAAACTAAACTCAAGCTAGAATTAAAGTGTTAGAAAATGCCAGATTTTTCCAGGACCGTCTACTAATTGAGAAACCTCTTGCCTTGTATGTTTTTTCCTTTCCATTTCCCTTTCCATTTCCCTTTCTCATTTTTCCCCTTCATCCCCCTTCCCCCTACTTTTTCAATTTTCCTCTTTTTCCTCATCCCCTTCTCCATTTATTTTCCATTTCTTGACTTGCTTTTAGGACATAATATTCACTCACAGAGATATAGGATGTTTCAGGTTGTGAAAGATCATTTGATGTTCTGAAAAAATGCAGTTCTTCCAGTTCATACTCAATGCTTCAGTTAGTGGAGAGAGCAGGGAACTGTTGCAGTGATAAGGATCATAGAGCACTGGTGTCCTAGTTTGTTATTTCTTCTTATGATCAGCTATGTGTACAAAAAGAAGACAAAACCTGAAGTGATGCAGGGATTCCTATGAGTTCCTGCTCTGTACACAGATAATTTTGAGGCTCTGTCATAGCAACACTATCTCCTGCATTTAAATAAATCAAGAAAAACAGGAGTGCAAAAACATGTGGCAATAGATGTTAGGATCTCTCAGACTCGATTAGCGTGTATTTCGCTATGTATTCTGAGACTTCAACATGACAGATGACAAAAACAACCACATGAGGACTCTATGACTGCAGTCATCCTGCACTTTCCTTACTCTGTCTACACACTCTGATTCATTTATGAAACCTTTTTGATTTTCATCAGTCTGCATCTCTAGCTCCTGGAGAGAGAAATATGAATCAGAAAATACTTCTTTGTATTTATTATTCCTAGATGAAAAACGGTCCATGAAATGACAGACCTGTTAATCTGATCTGACTTTGAATTTTTTTTTCTCTATTTTAGAATGTGTATTTACTGAGATTCTCCAAGATTAAGAGAAAAAGATTAAAGATAGAGTTGGTACACAGCTTTCAATCATTAAAGCAAATGAAAGCAGACCAGTTTTTGAAAAAAAAAAAAAAAAAAAAAGTAAAAAACATAAGTACCTATTAGCAATGATGGGAAAGGGTCTAACAAGAGGGGAAAGAAAACCCCAAATAATATTTTTGAAACATATTTGTTTTCCAGGCAAAACAATAAAACAAAAAAGTTATCACTGGTTTCAGGCAAGAAACCATTATTTTAACTTTAGCAATACATGTGTTAGCTCTACTTTTACATAATTGTGGAAAGGTTTACGGTCATTCTTAATCTTTCAGTCTTCAATTGCAAGACAAAAAACATCTGTTTCAAAACAAATCTGACATCATTAACACTTTTGGTGCTAGGTCAGTCATAGCTGCAATGCCTGGATATCCTTGTCATGGCCTTCACAGATTCTAAAACAAAAATAATAAATTAGGTTTCCTGTGGAAACTCAGGAACACAATCATATATGAAGACAGCCCATGATTGTTTTGGGGATATAATGCTTTTATTTATACATGTATTTATTATCTAGGAAAAGAACTGTACATCTGGGAGGAATGATTTACAGACCAGAATAGATAAGATTCTCTCAAATAGGTGACCTAGGGAATTCTGCGAAACTATATCAATGATATTTCATGTTGGTGGTTTTTGTTTGGCTTGTGTTTGTATTTGTTGTTGTGTTTTTCAGGGTTTTTTTTTTGTTTGGTTTGGTTTTTGGTTTGGTTTTGTTTGTTTCATTTTGGGTTTTGTTTTCATTTTTAATGGAAGCAATATTTGATAACAAGCTGAATTCTTGTTTTGTGAACTCTCCAAATCTTTATTTCTGAGTGGATGGGTGATAGAAGAACTTCCTGTAACAGAACAGATATTTTAAAAATAATTTTTTCTAAGCTACAGACACAAGCAACGGTTGGAGAACATCTCATTTCTGTAGGTATTTATGGGATAGAGAGTTAGCTCTGGTGACTGATTCAGGTATAGTAGTGTTTGACTCTCAGCTTAGACTTGCACACTGAATTAGGTATATCAATGTGAGGGAGAACATCACAGCCTTGTTTCTAGCTGTCATAATAAATTCTCCTTTGGAAATATATATCTCTGTCTTAAAAGGCAAACAGGCAATAGTATCTGCAGGTAGCATCCCACCCTTGTAGCACAACAATCCAGCCTAAGAGAATGTTTGATGCTGACATCTAGGGACCAAATCCCTTACTGACCATTAAGATTAAAAAAAGCTAAATGTTTTAGCATCTGAGTATCAGCAAGGCAAATCTGGATTTCTGTTAGGAAATCCTGCTGTGCAAACATCCTAAAAAAATGCAGGCAGCATACATAGCAGCTCTTTGAACAGATGCCAGCAATTGCCAGGAAAGTTTTGTGCAACAGAAAGCTGGGATAATAAACTAGACATTTATGTTGAACTATTTTAACATGAATATATAAGGAGTAAGTTTTTAGCTTTGACCTGATTATTTTTTTTTTCTGCCTGGAAGTGGAACATACTTATTTCTAACAATTTGTAATTGTGGCAGATCAAAGGCCTCTTTCCTCTGGGCATGCACAGGTGGCTCTGAGGCTGTGTTCCTATTGCCATTTTGTGAGACAGAGAGTGACAAATGCATTGTATATGAAATCCCAGCAGATTTAGGATTCTTTTGTTTCATTCTGTGAGGGCTATAAATAAGCGATGTGGCACAAACCAGACTGCTGAGTGAAACAAATGCACACACACAAAATAAATCAGAGAAACCTTAGTGGTTTACAAATGGGCATTTTCAACAGGATCCAAACAGAGAGAGAGAGCAAGCTTTTTTTTTTTTACACAAATGAAAGAACAGCTTTACTGCTTTCTACAGGCACTTCTGGGAAGAAGCTTCTATCAAATATTCATGGTAGCCTTTTGTCTACACAAGTCTGGTTGATGGAGTAATAGTGTCGACTCACCTGGCACCAAAACTCAGCCATTTTCCTTTTCTCCATCCAGTAAATCTGTGGCTGTCAGTGATAGGAGCTGATGGGAAATGATAGCCTTATTGAGCTGCCTCATGAGCTGTAACTCATTTGTTCTGAAGACCCAGACTGACAGCCTCTGCATTTCTCCCTTCCAGTGAAATCAAGTATAAATCACTTTATCATTTTTTCCCCATGACAGTTTATCAGAATTTTGGAATTTTATATTAAGTCATAGAGGCTAGTGGTAGAAATAAGACCCACAGTCAATCTTGTTGTTGGAGGGCAATGCATCTTGCAAGGTTTAACACTCCCATAAAAAAAATTGCAATTTGACTTCCACTAACCAGACAGGTGCATACACATATACACAGACACACACTTGACATGGTGACAGAGAAGGAATGCTGATCAGGCTCACTGGGCAAATTCTGGGCAAATATTCTACTGGGTATATAATCTAAGTTTATATTTATGTGAACTTGCTATTTACATTTACTTTCAGCTCTTGGCAAGTTAATTTCTTATTTTGACTTTGAAGTCTCCTACTATATTCGCTGATCAAAAAAACAATAAAATTCTTTACTACACAATACTATTTCAGTGGAGAAGAAACTCTCTGGTCTCTTTTGTGTCCATTCTTAATAAAGTGAAAAACAGAAAACCAGGGTGGATATACTGAAAGTACTTATGTAAATACACTATGTAAATATTATTATTTAATTCCAGCACTGAAGGACTTGTTTTTCTTAAGCAAATAGCCATCTCTATTAAAAATATAAAAAATATCAAGCAAGGCCAACAAACTCTCTACATGAAGTAACAGGAGAGAGACACTTAGAAACCTATGTAAGCAGGTAAAATAAAATTGTTTATACTTCTGACCTGACTCATTATAACTTCAAGGACACTTAGAGATTTGATGATCACTGTCTAGGAATAGAAATCACTATGAGGAATTAGGTGTTTTTGTTTGATCACATTGAACTGAAATATGTCCCCTAGAAGTGGAGGACAGAAGATGACTTAAGCTAAAGTGACTGGATTTTGGCTTTTTTTGTCCTCCAGGGTGAATGAATTTCTCCAACTGATTATTTTAAGCTTTTGAAGTTATTACATAAAATTTTACTTTCTTCATCTCTATGGGCATGTAGTCAAGGAGGTAAACCCTTCTTTGTAGGTGACAGGACAGGTGGCAATAATTTCTGTAGGCGGATGACATGATGAAGCAGTGTAATTTAAGGTGTTCCCTGTTCACTGCATTTGTTTTGGCAAGATGTAGCACTATGGAGATGAACCACACAGATCTCCCTACTAACCAGCCACACTGACCATGGCAAAATTTTACAGAAGAGAACACGTTATAACAAATTATAAACTAAAGCCAGTACAGAAGGTAGCCTGGCTCAAAACTGAAACCACTTAGTCATTAACATTTAGGCCGCACTGTAATGCATGCCTAAGCCTAGCTTAAAAGTGGTTCTCCAAGACCAAAAACTTCATGGGACAACCCAGCAAACTGTTAATATCAGTAAGTTGCAAGTGAAAAGGTGTTTGAACCTGATCCTTGTAACAGCAGGTAATGAGCATGTGTATGACATCATTATTTAAAATGGCTGAATACTGACATCAGCTGCCCTTTTCCTACTCCCTTCGCACTGACTATTGTCATTCTTAACACTGACCTGGGGCAGCAGAAACCTCCCCCACCTTTCCTTACTAAACTCCATTAAATATTATTTCATTTGCTTTTGCATTAGGTTGCATATATCACTAGACAATGGACACTTGCTTGCCCCATTAACTCTATTAATGGCATGGAGTTTTGCACAGCTGATGGAACAGTAAGCTAGAAGAATGTGCACACAGTATGCAGAAAAAATCTGATAAAAATCTGAATTAAATGTACACTAGAAATAAAATATGAACATTCCTGGGAGATTGAGATTAGGGCCATAAATAGCACCTCATGAAGTGTTTCAGAAGTTTCTTATCAAATCCAGTGCTAAAGGCATTGAGAAGGTAATTTACATCCATGACATGGACCTAAACAAAGCGTGGATTAAAACTGAATGCATTTGGTTCCTTAATGGTGGTATTTACCGTAGAAGAGGAACAGTATGTACATTTCTTGTCTGGGCTGTTTGGGTTTTTTTTGCTTGTTTTTTTGTTTGTTTTTTTTTCATTATAAAAATTAAAACACATGGAGAGCTTTTTTGTCAAATTATGCGATTTCACATACTACTACTGAAACACAAATAGTCAAAATAATTGTGAAAGAAATTCTCCTCTTAAATAAACTAATGTATAAAGTTCACAGCTTCATGCAGAATTCAGAGCTATAGGAAGAAACAATTTCAGAAAGGCAGCTGAACAAGTATTTGTAAGAAATAATATTGTGAGGCATAAAACAGGACATGCATGCATGGTTTTCTCTTCTCTTCATAAAAATTCAGGCTATCCACAGAAAATACTACACATATGCAAATTAAGAGCACCTACATAGTGATGTATTAAAAAAAAATAAAAAATACCATAAGGCTCTTAAGAAAAATATTACAGTTTTGAAGTCTGTTTCTGCCCTTAACTTTTTTCAAATATGCTGACATTGTGTGTTACCCTTAGGTTAAAAAAAAAACACTGTCAAGTGAGCAAATATCCAGAAAACACAGTGCCCTGCAACTGTCATAAGGTTATTGCTGTTTTCACGCGGAGAGTTTTAAGGGCTGTTGAGATGAAAAGGAATTATAGCCAAGTCACTTAGAGTGTCATGAATTTTCCACTATGCTTCAGGCATAGTCTTTGGGAGCTTAAGTATGTCTTGTGAATAGCTTGACCTTCATGGGTTATTAAGATGAAATTTTATACAATGAAAATGCTGATAAATTTGAGCTAAATAGCATACTTTGAAAGGGCTATGTTTAAAGATGCTAATTGCAGCAGTTTTGTAAAGCAAAATGGTATCATAATTGCAGAGAGGATTGAGATGATGGCTATCACACAATGGTATGCAGGCAAGTCTGTTGCAGCATTTTATGGGAGGATTTTCTTCCTTTGGGTAGCTGATATTGACCCCTTTATTTATGGATTGGAGAGTACACAAGAGAAACAAAAAGTGCCTTTCTTCAGACATTTGTCTGCTCCCACCCTAAAGTGAGCCAGAAGAATAACATTTCTTAGCATATCAATCAGACTTATTTTCCTTTCATCTACATTTCAGACAGAAATATGTATATTATTAGCACAGTTTCACTGCTGGTGAAATGATAGCTCTGATAAAGCTACCAGAAAAAGGAGGCAGGTAAATTATATCAAGGCAGACTCATTTTGTTGCTGTAGATGAATTGTAGGTGCTCCATGAGGGTCACGAGTCGTGATCATTGGAAGAACCGTAAAATTTCTGAGCCAAAGCACTGCAATTCCACTAAATGAGAAAGGCAGCTCGATATCAAGGGAGAGAACTGCAAAATTACTTCTGTGAAAGACAAAATAGATCTTTTAGCAAAAGGAAAATCCAGAGAGATTTTGGAAAGATTCACAGACTGCAAAGCCACCACTGTCAGAAAAGCTGGGATTCAAAAATATCTGGAGTTCAAACAGAGGAGGCAGATGGCACAAATCCTTGACTTTATGTATACATAATCTGGACAATAATGTTTCATTTGTTGCATATTTTATTTCTTCAGTCTTGGTAATTATTTTCATTTGTTGCATTTTTGCTGTAGAATCCATCTTTGCAGGACACCAAATGAGAAGCACATTTAAATAACTGATTACAGCATGTCCTACCAAAAATTTATCTTATGATGCATCACCTTTAAAATCAATGGGATTCTTTTTTTGTATCTTCTGTATTTGTGACTAGACAACTAAAAATGAATGTGAGAGCTTTAAACACCCTTGATCTAATTTAGACTCTCCTGTCACTCAAATAGATACCATCTTTTGTCACCTCTGAAGTGTTTTGAAAAGTCTCTCAGCCTCACCTGTGGAAATTTTGGGTAGATCTAGTAACAGGAAATCCATACTTGAAAGCTATTCAAATTTGTGAAATTATAAAGTATTTATTGAGTCAGAAATGAAAGTGGGAATGACTTCAATGACTCTGTGATGAGGCATTATTTTAGGGTGTCTCTATTCTCATCTCTGCCTTCTGATCAGCACCACTCTCATGGGCTCTACTGTTATTTCAGCTGTCTTGGAGGGGAAATTTGGATTAAATTTTTTTTTTTTTTTTTAATAATGAGAACTGCTTCTCTCCCATGAATCTTTTAGGTCCATAGATTTTGAATTTTTATATATATATATATATATATATATGTATATGTATATACACAAACATACACACAGAGGCATATATATGTGAAAAGGTCTCTTTGCAGGTTCTCTGAAAGGCACTGGTTTGGGTTTTCTCATGTAACTGATGGCCAACAAAATGATTAGTTACAGAGTTCTTGTACAACTTACTTTGGGATCACTTTCTCGTATTTTAGCTATTTGGACTGGCATATATCCATACCTGAGACATCTTGTCTATGCACTGCAAATATAGTTCCATATCTAGTCCTGGATTCAGCCTTCTCTTAACATAATTATAGCCCTCAAATATTAAGTCTCCTTGGAACCAGATCTGAACAGAAAATAGTTCATTTGCCTGTGGATTCTGGTGATGATGGAAATGCCTTACCATCTGTGTCTGTTCAGGTTATGATCTTGTCAGATCTCATAAGGTAAGCAGATTCTGGCCTGCATAATAATTGATTGGGAATGCTCCAAAGAAAATCCCAGGTGCTCAGGAAAGTAGCACTAGTGATTCAGTATCTGGCACTCTTCCCTCTCTTCATAAACAGACCGATGCCTCAGCATAATATTGAGAAACCATTTGGTAACTCAGTGTGCCAGCTTCCAGGGGAGACACAATCAGTGCAGACAAGACTTGCAGTTATGAAATATCTGGGGAACTTCTTGCAACATGAGAAGGCAAAATAGCTTTTTGGGATATAAGCCCAAGGTTTTGCTTGTGTGGTAAACTATTGAGCTGGCTGGGGGGATTTGAAACATGTCATATTGAAGACTATATTAGAGCACTGAATGAAAAGCACCGGCACAGAAGCTTATATGAAGTGTTTTGGGATAATTCTTGAAAGCTACTCTGGACTATTGTCACTACTGTTGGCGTCCTTCCTAGAAAGATAGGGCAGAGTTTTTAAATGCAGCGTAATTGTATTATTAGGCACTCTTGAAATATGTAATTTAGATAAAAAGAACAGCTCCCATCACATCAAAGAATAGCCAGTGAATTGAAACGCCTGATTTGTCTTCCTGTTCTGCTAATACTGTGCCTGTGGCAAGCTCCTTGCAAAGAAAACTGGACTGCCTTATTGGGATGCAGTTTGCACAACTATTTCTAATCTATCCACGTGATGTTTTAGCAGATACCTTAGCACACATTAGTTTCTGATACATAATCAGCTTTAATTAATAGTTATTATATTGCTTGCAAATGAAAGTTCATCAGAAAGGAAAAAAAAAAAGTCCTTATTAAGGCTAAGCACTATAGATACTCTTTTTATCAAAGAGGTGACTGTTCTGTATGAAAAAATATATATACTTCTAAAACAATGTTCAGTAGAACACTCCTATTACCTATGCGGAGACTTGATAATGTGTAACAAATAATCTATGTCACAAACAGAAATACTCTGCTACTTTAGACCATAACCAGGACTCTGTGCATTTAATGTGGCAGTGGGTCTGAAGCAAAAGTTGTGTGTGCCCATCTATTCACATTCTGTTTAATACTCTTCACAAAAGGACAACATATTGGACTGCACTTTCCAAATGTCTGAATGCTAGATTTAAATTTCAATAGCATCCTTTCAAATAGGGTAGGGTTGGCCATGTTTGTTTCTGGAGATACATGTAAATCTACATGGAACAGAAAAATTTGGATATAAATGTTGATTATAATATAACCTGTATTTAAGATTATTAAACCATATATTTGATAGCAGCACAGTGAGTGCAAATGGAGAGTACATGTGTTTTCTATGTACATATACTGGAAGAATGTATCTGTATGAAAACACGATTTGTAGTTAGATGAATACAGCTGTTTAAGACATTAATTATCATTAGCCTCATAAATTTGTGACTTCTCTAGATTTCATTTTCTGAAGGGAAAATTACATGTATATGTTATAGAAACAGTCTTCAGGGAGAAGTAAATTCAAAATAATTTTAACCTTTCTATGCTTTTTGATTCTTATGTTAAGTGTATTCTAAACAACATAACTAACAGCTATCCCATGTGTTTCCTTAATAACCTTGATCTAAGGAAGAGAGAAATGAGAGAAAAATGTGCAATTGAGTATCATGTTTTGGCAGTATTATTGCTGTTATGTTTGGAAAAGATTGCTGTGTGTGCATTTCCTCAAAATATGTGTTGATCTGTATTTATAAGAGAGAACAAAATCAAAGATGTAACATCTTTGTAGAAAGAGCTGCTTAGACTTTCCATTTTCCCCTGTTTGTTAAAAATAACAATATTTGTGGCTGACTCAGAACAAAGGATTAGAATTAAACAGGCTTGCCATTGCATTAAAATCAAATGGAAGAGAACAATTACATTCCATGGTACCCAGACTATCTGGAATGGTAACATTTTCAAGTCATTAGGTTGCATATACATAACGGAATTTCACATTTGAGCAACTGCATCTGAAAAGCTGAAAAAATGGAAGTCACCATGTAAAAAGGGAGACCTGTCCTGACATGACTGTTCTTTGTCTTTGCCCTTGCTTTCTGTTGAACATGAAAAATGAAATTGAAGGCAGCCAAATTCCTTTCTTCTTCTCTACCTAAGACTCAGCAAAAGAAACAAGTCTCCATTCCTATAAATTGTCTTCAGAAACTGGATAGTAGATATGCTCAGGAATAAAGACCTCTCACTCAAAATGAGGGTGTTTCACTTTCTCCTGCTTTCCTCGTACTCCCCCTTCTCCCCTCCCAAAAAAGAAATATAATTCAGTCTACAATACAAAAATATAGAAAAATATGATAAAACTGGTTCCAACAGCTGGAAACTGATTCCACTGACAACAAAAATATAGAGAGGAATAAAAACAGGGGAAAAAATTCCTTACTTCAGTACCAGTGAAAAAACTGCCTGTTGATACAGTGATTTTTCTCAACTATTTGTAATCTGTCCTTAGCTTTTGTTTCCTGTATGCTTTTATTCTCTTCCTTCTGCAAAATTGTCTGATATGTTTATCTATCCTTAAATACGCAGCCAAGAGACATAATTAGCCTTCATCTTTTGTCTGAAGTGCTTGAAAGGATATTACTGAAAAGAGAGTAAGAAAAAAACATGCTCTCTTAATGAATTACATTTCAATTTCTTCACACCTATATTGTCATACTGCTGTTAAGTTTCTAAAATATCTTCTGAACATGGAATTTCTACATAAAGGAAAATAGAGAGGAAAAGCATTATTGATTTTTACCTATAAAAAAGTACAAGACCTTTTGCTCTTCAGGTCTTTAAAAAAGAATGTAAGTTTAATTATACAAAAGTACACTACATTTTTTAAAAATACATATAAGCACAGTAGCTTATGGAAATTATTCCACTTACAGGCCTCCTTTTTAATCTCTTTGGGTAACTTTTAAAGCATACATTTTGTTAATGCAGCTTTTGATCAGTTTTTTCAACCACCACTCATTAAAATAGATAAGACTTGAGAAAAAACAATCTACTTAAGGAAAACTAGTCTCACATTCAAGAGTCTAAATGTCTGTCTCTTTTCTTCATTGACACACTTTATCCATTTTTCCTTCCTTAATTTACAGAGACTAACTGGCTCTGTACCAACAGAGTTCAAAACTGCAGCTGATGCTTTCCAAGCTATCATCTAGAATACTGGAATTAAAAAAAATTGAAAAACAAGAGATAAATTAGCAATTTTCCAGGAGTTACCTCTAATTTCAGGAACCTAGTTTTAGATAGTGAGGTGGCTTTATGTTCCAGAAATCACAACTGGACTCTGTTAAAATCAGGACAGATTTTCTAATTATATAACCCTGAAGTTTCTAGCACAATGAAATGACAAAATAGTAAAAGAAAGCTGAGTAAAACCAAAGAAGAAAAATAAAAGTCTCCCAAAATTCATGTATCACCTCATCACTAGATGAACAATGACTCTTTGATGCTCTTTGCAGGCAAAACTTTATCATGTTCAGTAGATCAACACAGAGGGCTAATGCATTAACAGTATAATATAAAAACCAGATTGATCTGGCATAAAGTAATAATTTTTTTAATCCAGCAGTTTCTGTGGAGAACAGAGGAGCACATTTCCAGGTGATAAAAACTGGATCAAGTCCTGTGTTGTTGCACAGGATGAAACTATGTTTGGCTTTTCAAGTTAAATAGCTGTCTTCAAAATATGCAAGCATCCTTTTCAAATGCAAAGCACACTCACAGAAGTCAGGCACTACACTGAGGTCTACTGCTAAGGTTTCACAACAGTCTCTGGCCACAGATAAGCACTACTAACTACAGAATAATTCTCAATGGAAGGCAAAGATAACCTATAGACAGGAACTGGCAAGTAGGTCTCAGCTAAAAGTGTGAATTAAGTAGAATGTCTCTAATGACTGACTGGTATGACACACTTAATTTAAAAAGCTGGAATTCAAGTACTTGTAGACATTTTATAATTTTGAAATATAATTTCTCCATTGCATGTATTATGGTATTTTATAATGTATAAGCTGAAGGAAAAAATCAGTATCAGATTCAGAAAGCTGAAACAGATTCTTTAGCTGATAATGACAAATTTGTCACCTGGGAGGGGAATCATTACGCTTCAAACTTATCCATGTCAATTAATCTTCAAAGAACTTTGGCCCACATCACAGATAATATGTATTCTGTTCATGGATCACAGATAAATCAATGCTGTTTGAGACTAGAAAAATACCTATACCAAAAACTATGACAGAGAAATGGAAAAATTACTAAATTTGTATTTACTGGGTTCACTTAAAAACACCTTAAACCTATTTCAAGAATTTGCAAACTAATTACAATAACATTTTGAAAAGCACAACATCTGAGCCTTTTCCGTGACAGAGAAAAAATTATAGATATATTGCCTCCAGCATAGTTGGTAGTTTCTATAATTTTTTTTTTCCTTCTTGATTTTATCAAACTTACAGAAACATCTGATGAAAGTGACCTGTTAAATTCCTAGTAGCAATAAGCATTAGAAATTTCCCAAGAAGAAAAATATCCTCAGGAGAATTCTGGATCAAAACCAACAGCAATGCAAAGTACAAAAAAAATAAGCTACTCCATGTTATTTTATATAACCCTAATAAAAAAAAAAAAAAGAAAAAAAAAAGAATTGGAAATATTTTCATTGTAAGAACGACTTGATTAAGCTTTGTGTGTGTACATGTCCATGAATATGGACTAGCAGTTGCTCAAGGTGACATCCGCTATGAATCCTCAGATGTGGCATGGTATGTGGATTACAGTTTACCTTCTCCCAAATTATTTATGCCTCTTATAAATTTTAATACACTTTATAAATTTGGATAATCAAATAGATTTTGTTTACACTTTTCACCTTCCACACAGAAACCAGGCTATTGTATTTTACTTTCAGTCCCTCTATATAGAGAATTTTGTTCACTTTCAGTGGATTGCAGTGCAACTTCAAAATAAAAAGAGTTCTGATAAAGTATTTTTGCTGGCACATTTCAAGAACACTTTGTCCTCCAATTATTGTCTAAGATCAAGATGGCAGCAAAATGCATATCTGATTAGGTGGGAAAATAACATTCTAAATCATAGATAACTCCCTTTATATATGCTGACCTCATTTATTGCACAGGAGAAGACTGGGTTTGTAAAGTGGAGAATTAAGCTTTGTTTCCTAAAAGTTCACCACATAAGGGGCAAGAGCAGGTATGAAAACATTAGGTATTTTTTTCTGAAGTGTTTTTTTCTGATTGCGACACTCTTCTGTTTTTTGCTCTTCAGTATCACTACAGAGGCTTTTTGATATATTAATCTGAAAAAAATAAAATAAAATTGGAGTAACTCCAAATGCATAGCAAATACTTAAATTTAAAGACATCAGAAAAGTTTCTGGTAATGCCATGCAACTCTTTTAGCTATTCTGCAGAAGCAAAAGTAAAATACCGTCTGTCATTTCAGAATGAAGATGACTGTTCAGCTGCTGTAGAAATCATAGTGGCATCACGATATTCAATAGACCATTGCTTGGTGACACTGCTTTACCCTGGTTAAGGATCTGGCCCTGAGATTATAACTGCCTAAAGATCAGGAGATTGAGAATTAAAGGTCCAGGATCAATATATATTCTATGGTGCCTTTTCTAAATACATTTATGTCTTCTGATTCTTCACTGGTGAAAGCAACACGGTCATATAGTGATTTTCATCCATCTTCATGGTCTCTATGGGGCATATATTCTGTGATGAGATGCCATAACAGGCAAGAGTGGGACAACAATACTGAACTGTGACAGAAGCTTTAAAAACACACCATTGAAAGAGATTATCTGAGATATGGAGTGACTCAATGGGGTAGAGAAGATTTTAAGGAGGCTGTAACCTTTCCAGTAGTATCATCAGCATGCACTTTATGTCATGTCAAAAATAAGCAATATTCAGCCTCTTCACGTGCATTGTAGGTACACTGTCCTGTGTGGGACAGTGTGTTCTGGGACCTGCAAATCTGCAACCTTTTCAAGGACAACTACAAGAAACTATACTTTCCATTCTGTGTCTAGATCTAAAATATGTTTAGAAAACACAACATAAAGGATAAAATCCTGTAATTATCTTCTGTGGCATATTTTGTAAAGAGTAGACATGATGACCCAAATAATTATAGTCTATAGTTAGCTGAACTTCCATTCTGGGCAAAGTCACAGAAAAGCTGATGCAACATAAAAGGACTAAAGAATTAAAGGATGATAGCACAATTAGTGCCAATCAGCACAGTTTCATGGAAAATAGATCTTGTCAAAATTTCTGATGAGGTGACAAGTTCAGTTCACAGATGAATGTGTGTTGACATAATATAAATTCTGTTAGGGCATTTGTCTGCATAACATGCAGATTAAAAATTAGCATTATACAAAATTCCTTGTATCATATACTAATAATTTTTAAAAAAACAGTTTGCTGGCAAATCTCAGAAAATAGTTTTAAATTGGGAACAACAGTGTAAAAATTAGTTTCTAGTGGGATAGTGCAGAGATCTTGACCAATTAATATCCAATATTTGTTTATCCAGAAGAAACTGTATATTTGTGTCAGTGAAAACACAGTTGACAAAAATGGTAGAATGACCAACAGTAATAAGGAACAGACAGTGCTACATGTATACCAGGCTACAGAGTAAGGCAGACTTTTAAAAGAAGTCATTTTAATATTTTATGATGAGGAAGTAGGAACTGATGTCACAGTCTTTCAGATAAATGCCCATATTCTGGAAAATAATTCTCAGCCAGGATTTTGATTTCTGTAGTGGGTAATGAACTAGAAATCCCACAGTAAAATAATGGAGAAGAGAATAGAAGCAGTCTCTGACCAATATGTAGCATGTTCATGTTTGGTCTGGACTTTTTGTTTACCCTGTTCTTGACAATGTTGAGCTCTTTTATGTCACTTTACATAGATACTGAAAAAATGAAAAGAGCACCAGGAAGAGCTCAAAAAGTTATTCTAGATCTCAGAAACATGAATTACAGTGAGAGATTTCAAAGTCGCAAACTTTTAAAATTAAGTTAGTAGTTCAATAGTAGTAAACTTCATAGTTTAAGCTTGATATAGATGATTCATATGAAGAGAACATTCCTCATGATGCAAGATGCTAGATTTACCAAAGGTATAAGAAGCCTGGAAGGTGAAGCTAAATTAATTCAGATTGGATAGGAGGAATATTTTTAACACTGAAGATACTTCTACAGTAGAAAAACTTATCTAAAGCAATGGATTTTCCATCAGTTCAACTATTTTAGACTAGAATGAGTTTCCTTCTATAAGAAGAAAATCCATCATAATTAAAAAAAAATTGCTCAGTGAAATTCAGAGGACGATGTTATTCAGAAGATCAAACTAGAGGATCATAATGAGCTCCCGGAGTCTTAAAAAGGATAACTTACATCTCAGATCACAAGTATAGAAGTTTCAACAGAATACACAGCAAGTATAAAGGAGAAATTGCCATAACATTTCGAGAAATACCTTTGACCTTTTTACTATCCCCCAACAAAATATTGGTCTATTTTGCCCCTCAGCAAGACTTACCACTTTCATGACTTTTCTGGCAGAGGACATGTCTGATGATGCACAGTTGGACTGAATGAAAATATTTTCCCATTAAAAAGCACCTGAAACTCATGAATATCACAGTTCTGGTACAACAAGTCACATTATTTTTAAACTAGTTACTTAAATATGTTCTCTTTATGGTAACAATAAAAAATATTGATACTTCTCATTTAAAAATATTTTACAGCTCTTATCATACAATATTCAACACTTCTTGTAACGCTTCCAATTCCCTTCTGTCTTTGCCTTCCTTCAGATTCACAGAATCTCAGAATTTTTTGAGTTGGAAGACACCTTAAAGGTCATCGAGTTCCAACTCCCCTGCATGGGCAGGGACACCTTCCACCGGAACAGGCTGCTCAGAGCCCCATCCAACTCGCCCTTGAACACCTTCAGGGATGAAGCCCCCACAACATCTCTGGGCAGCCTGTTCCAGTGTCTCACCACCCTTACACTGAAGAATTTACACCTGATCTCCAACCTAATCTCTCTTCTTTCAGCTTAAAACCATTACCCCTCATCCTCTCACTGCAAGCCCCTGTGAAAAGACCCTCCTCAGCTTTCCTGTAGGCCCCCTTCAGGTACTGGAAGGCCACGACGAGGTCCCCCCGGGAACCTTCTGTACTTCAGGCTGAACAACCCCAACTCCCTCAGCCTGTCCTCATAAGAGAGGTGCTCCAGCCCTCGGATCATTTTTGTAGCCCTTCTCTGGACACGTTCCAACAGGCCCTCCATTCCTCTGAGCAGGAAATCACCAATGACAACAACTCTTTGCTTTTTCTTAACAGAAGATGTTATATGAGTAGGCTGACTCACGTTGGGCTTCTCCTCTGTCCCAGATGGTCTATCATCTGTGATGTCATTAGTCTGCCCCTCAACTTCCAGAGCCTCACACCTGTTGTGCAGACTTATCTGAGGGGAGAATGTATGAAGGGAAGGGGGATGCCTACAGCCTCGAGCAGGAACCTGCTTCCACCTTCCCTCATCTTCTTGCTTGCTACTGCTAGACTGGTAGCAGGAGGGCTGAGGACTCTTTTTGTCTTCCTGCATCTCTTGATGTACCTGCCTCAGGGATGTTAGAGTGCGACTCCACCAACCTATTTCATCCTCAGAGTCTGTGATGCTTTTTAGCCTCTCGAGTTCATCTCTTAGCTCAGCCACCATGCAGAGCAGGTCCATTACTTGGTCACACCTCATACACATGTTGCTAGAGCAATCATCAAGTGTTGGAGGTAGGCTGTGGCATTCCCTGCAGCCAGAGAACTGGACAGCCGCATGCCTCTGTGGCAGCATCGTCTGGGTTGCTTTATTCTTTACAGCAGAGGTAACTGCTTTTGCAGTGTGGAAACCATCTCCAAGTTTCTTCTTCTTTGTTGGTTTTTCTTCTATTGTTGGTACTGTAGTAGCTGTTGTTTGCCTCATTATCTGGAAATCAACTATGCGAAGTGCTGGGTCCTAAGTGCTAAATGCCTTAAAGATCCTTGAGGTCACATCTCAGCTCTTGGCTCCCTCCCTGAGTCACAAGCTCCTCAGTGCCCTTGCAGCCCTGCCATGCCACCCGCCCTGCCCACGCCAACTGCCCCACTTCAGACGTGCCCACCCCTGTTTGCCTACTTCTGTGCACCGCACTCAGGGTCCTTTTCACTTGCCAAAATTTTCAGACAGGTGAATGCTGACAGTATTGTTACACTTCTTATATATATTAAAATACATGACAACATCTCTTACTAGCATCAGCATACTATAATTACTGAGAATATTCTCAATTCAAAGCCACCCCTGCAACCTTTGAAATATGTAAGCAACAACAACAAAGAAGTTTTGTTTAATGAACACATTTAATATTCATACTGTACTTCATATTCTGATGAAAACTACATTGTTCTCTGTGATTCTCCAGGTAAAATGAAAGATGCAAGAGTATTTCAGCAAAATTTTTTGCTACAACTGATTTGTACACACCTACTACAACCAGAACTTTTAAGAGGTGATCCTAATATTACAGAAGACACTAAATCCACAGCTCAAATTTTAATTTTTCAAAATGATTTCCAGATAAAAGAATAAAAAAATCACAAAATCCAGTGCACCACCTGGAATCAAACAGTGTCATCTTTTATTACGCCACTACGCAGGAAAAGATTCGGTGAGATAATTTGTGTCCCCTGTAGCCCTCAATTGTCAGTGAATGTGTCTCCAAAATGGTGCCTAATAACCTTCAAATGGGATTAAAAGTGTAACTGACTAAATAACACCAATGATTAGACAAGGGAAAGACTTAAAAACCTGTCTACCTCTTAATATTTGTACCAACACTGTAATAAAGCAGTAAAATGGAGCAAAACTGATTTTTGCCATGAAAAATGAACACGTCAAAATATCAGATCTGTTGAGGAAAAATCGTAGAATCATAGAATGGCTTGGGTAGGAAGGGACCCTAAAGATAATCTAGTTCCCACACCCTGCATGGACAAGGACAGCTACCACTAGACTGGGTTCCTCAAAGCCCAATCCAACCTGCCCTTGAACACTTCCAGGGAGGGGGCATCCACAGCTTCCCTGGGCAACCTATTCCAGTGTTTCACCACCCTCACACCAAAGAATTTCTTCCTAATGTCTAACCCAAATCTCCCCTCTTCCACTTTAAAGCCATTCCTCCTCGCCCCATCACTACAAGCCCTTGTAAAAAGTCCCTCCCCAGCTTCCCTGTAGGCCCCCCTTAAGTACTGGAAGGTCACTATGAAAGTCTCCCCAGAGCCTTCTCTTCTCCAGGCTGAACAATCCCAACTCTCTCAGCCTATCTTCATAGGATAGGTGGTGCTCCAGCCCTCTCATCTTTGTGGCCCTCCTCTGGACTCACTCCAGGAGCTCCATGTCCTCTTTATATCTGGAGACTCCAGAATTGAACACAGTACTCCAGGTGGGGTCTCACAAGAACGAAACAGAGGGTGAGAATCACCTCCCTTGACCTGCTGCCCACACTTCTTTTGATGCAGCCCAGGATATGATTGTCTTTCTGGGCTGCAAGTGCACATTGATGACTCGTATAGCTTTTAACAAGCCAAGACTCCCAAGTCCGTCTTCTCAGGGCTGTTCTCAATGCATTCTCCACCCAACTTGTAATTGTGCTTGGGATTAACCTGACCCAGGTGCAGGACCTTGTACTTGGCCTTGCAGACCTGTCAGGGTACCCCTGGATGGCACAGCTTCCTACCAGTGTGTTGACCACACCACACAGCTCTGTGTCATCAGCAAACTTGCTGAGGGTGCACTCAATTCCACTGTCCATTTTTTTTTTATATTCATGCTTTTGTGCATAGAACCATTTTTATCAGTTCTATTACCTTGAACCTGCCACCTCCCTACTGCTTGTCAAAAGCAGTGACAAAAGTCACAATATACACAAACCCTCAGCGTTCTCACACATCAATACAGACCTTATGCGATCTCCAGAGGATTTTATACAGCCAGCCCCAAAAAAGCAAACAAACATCTCCAAAATTCTATATTCGTTATTTGAACTACTTTAAAATGTGTATAAGAGATGAAACATGTAAACATCTTTATGACAGGACTTGTTTATGAAAAGTTTTACTAATTCCACTGCACATCTTCTGAGATGCAACTTTGACTATGAGATATCAACCTATGTTAAAAAATTTTGTTCCAATTTTAGGAGCATAAATCTGAAAATGAAAACTCACATAATATTATGTCTACATGGAAATATATTCAGTGGACTTTCCAATATTGTGCATTTTTATTGCCACAAGTATTATTTTTTCTAAAGGGCTAAAAAGGTACATTACTTGAAAAGGAAAATTTTTGGTGTTAACCATCAAATGAGTTATCTGATGATATTTAGATATTTTTAGTGTTGCAGCATTATAATAGAAATATTTTATTCTTCCCTTTTGCATGTGTCAAGAAGATTTCCAGCAGTCCAACAAATTACTAAAAATTACCAGGTGCAGACAGTTTTTCCAGATACCTCAGCATTTAAAGGTTGTAGCCTAAATCAGCAGAAGAGGCATCATTTTACCTTCTGCCATAATGACTGCATTTCATATTGGAAAGCTGGAACAAAATTATGAAATAACTAATTCTAAGGTAAACACTGTAAATGCACTTTTGGTAGCATTTTATATATGATTGCTTAAAATAAAATAAAATAAATTGCACATTAAATTCAAGGTCTAATTATCCATCACTGGTAGCTTTTTTTCAAACATTAAAACCATCATTTTCTTCAGAAAAAAAATTAGTAGTGTGGCTAATTAGGGTTTTCTTCTCCTAGCTTAATATGTATTTTAAATGCATTGCCTACCATTTAAGCTGTACAGCTCTTGTCAAGATGCTGAAGACAGAAAACACATTTGATATTTTCTAAATTCTGCCTTCACTAGTTCTTTTTTTTTAACATTTCAATCAATGAAATTATTTTTTAGAAATGGAGTTTTCACCTAAAGCAGTCTATTGTACATACAGTCTGAGCACTTGGTACACTTAGTTTGAGACAAAAGCTGCAAAAGGGATTGGTAAAGGCACAGCATCTCAGCATTCAAAGGGTGTATCAATATTCCCAGCAATCACTTCACATCCAGATTGAGATCTCTGTCACTCTGGCCTCTGATTCCTTCATCTTCTCCACTACATCACATATCAATAGGTTCACGCAATGTGGCTACATTTTCTTTGTCTGTAATCCTATGTTGTTGAAGAGTTGCATAAACCACATTTTAAAAGGGAAATAAAAGATAATTATGCAAATCCCTCCCCTTCCCTGCTTTCAATATTGAGATCAGTTATGACAATAACCTGTATAATGACTTCAAAGACAAGTAATATTTAAGGGAGTGAGCACATCTCAATCTCTTGGCATCAATTCACTGGACATTATTTTGCATTGGTTCTTAAAATTAAATATAACTGTGCTCAAAGCATGGCTTTTTTTTTTTTTTTAATGCATTTTGTCTCTATCAGGGAAATTGATGAAAAGCAGTATTTCCATCTTGGGTAGCTGGAAGTCTGTCACAGATGGCGCAATCAGCTCTAGCATAAATCTGACAATTTTAAATAATGCATGTGATTCCATCTGGTAGTAGAAATATTTAGTATTAGGTGTATTAGGTATATGAGTTCTTTTTTCCTGGTGTTACACTGTACCCTTCTGCCTGGGCATTAGGACATGACTACAGATAGTAAATGACAGAATAAGAAAAAATAAGTCAAACAAAAAATGTCGATAACATTTTTCCATACGACTTTTGATTATGTTCTGTGTTTAAATATAAAGACACCAGAAAACAATTTCACTTTGCTCTTTCCATATGGTACTTTAAATCTCACATTGTTTGGATTCTGTGTTAAAATAGGTTATTGCCTTGTTATTCTATGCAGACTAGAAATTTCAAGCAACAGCATTTTTTAAACCATAAATTGTACATATCTGGAAGAAGGGAGTTAAAGCAGCTTGTAATAATAAAATTGATTTCTCATTTTAAGCCTGCTGTACCTATGACATTATTTTCACTAAGGTAAGAAACAAATCTGAATGCTCTCAACGGTACTTTTAAATGCTTATACGTTTGAGGAGGAAATGCAAAATGCTCTTTCAGTTCCCTTTCCTGAAAACTCAGTGTATCTTTTTAAAGACGGGTTTTAATGAAATTGAAATGCTTATAGAAATTATAGGAATCCACTAAAGGTAGATATGTTTCACTTACAATATTATTCCCTTTGCAATTATTAGGAGATACGTTTATTAAGATTTTATGGTGGTTATAATGTTGATCATTACAAATGTTGCATCTAGGTTAGAACATTAGATTGCCTAAAATTGGCTTCCTTTCCCAAGAAGACATAATTCATGTCACTAACTCAGTTCAGACTTAACTGAAGTTCACAAATTAGTGTAAACTAATGGAAAAAAAAACCAACAAAATCTGCAACAATTAACTGTGTTCCCATGACAGAATCTGCAGCAGAAGAATATAATCTACTCAGAAAATGCTTTGTGGTTAACTTCATGTGGCTATTGTTCCTGTATTAGCTTTTCCTACTGAAAAAAGTATTAATATTACTGCTGATCCAACAAGGCTCTGAATTGTTTAGTGTGCATGCAAAAACTCACTCCTTTAGTGAAGTTTCACTCTGCTAATCCCCTCAGAATGCAGCATTTATCACTTACCAAAAAAGTGTAAAATATTTCATTCCAAGAGGATTATCACTGCTGTCTTCCTCTCTGCTCTACTGGAGCAGAAGAGGAGAGGGAGGGAAGCGAGACAGGGTGGTTTACCAGCTAGAAAAGCAAAACCAAGTAATTGCAAGGAAATTCCTAAATAATTTTGGACAGTTGTCTTTGTTCCTCAGTTTTTTATTTTGGATTATTTTTTTTTTCATTGGTGTTTTTAACAGCTCAATATTTACAAGCAACAAATCAAAACATGTCCTATTTCCTGAAAATAAAAGAGTATAGAAACCATAGCCTAAACTGAAACTACTGCCATGACAGTGTAAGTGTAACACAGACACTGGAGGAAAATACTGTTTACTTCAAGAAGCTTTGACAGTCATTCACCCCTCATACAAACATTCCCGCATCCCTGTTCATCTTCTTGAACAATTTTATTAATTATTTTTCATACAAATGAACAGAACTTAACACAGAATTTAATACTGGGCTTCATCATGTTTCGGCAGTAGCATGATATTCCTTGTCTGGTGATCTGCTCCTTTCCTAGCAGGTCTTGACATTGTTTTTTCAGTGGCAAGCTGCTGCTTCAGAGAACTCATTACATGATAGTTCTTTTTCCTAAGTGATAACAGCTAATTTAGATCGATCATTGTGTATGTATCATCAGGGCCAAACTTTCCTATCAGCTCTACTAAACTGGAAGAGATTTCCTATTGCTTTTGTCAGGGCCGATCACCTTTTCTACAGCAAAATATGACACCTTAAATTATGGCAAACAGAAACTTTCAGTGCACTAATATTCATTTAAATGTATCGCAGTCAATCTTCATTATTTAAGTCAGAATACTTGTTTTAGAAATATAAAATATTGTACAAATCTTTAGTCTGCATAGTCCCCCAAATAAATGTATTTTAAGATATATATGAATAAACTAAGCAATTGTTACTGATTTTCTAAAATAAACTTGTTCAATTCCCCATGTTCCTTTTCCCCATTTCCTCTATGCCACACAAAAAAGAAACATAGATGTAAGGACTCATTTAAATTGCCAGACTGCATCATGAACAATTTTCATCTTTAATGAAGTATACTGTTTAAATAAAAATATTGTTCATATGGCTTCTACAACATCAAATCCAAGGATAACTACTTAAAGACGGTGAAGTTACAACTGTGTTTGGTTAATATAGAACAGAAGTGTTGACCGGTTCCCTAGGCTTGCTTTCCAGATCTGTTCACCCAAAATCCAGATGAAAGAAGAATTACAAGGGTTCTGCCACATATTTCCTACTAATACTTTTTCATCGACTGTTATGAATTAGTGAGTAAAAAACCAAGAAAATCAAGTTAAAAAAAAAAAAAAAAAAGGTATGCAACTTTCAGGAGCCCTGGACTTCTTTAGCTTTTTATTAGTGATTTTCCAGGAAATATATTTATTTATTTATTTACTTATTTTCCCCAAAATGAGACAGAAAGAAGAAGTAAAAGTGGCTAATCTTGCTTCTGATTTTCCTTATTTTCAGATTACTTTCACCAGCTTCTTAAAGTATGCAAATGCCCTATAGCTTGGAAACTCAGTATGCCAAATAGATTAATTTAATCCAATCATACTCATTCAATCAGTAAAAAGAAAAATATCTTTGAACAAAACTGACTGTTGGTCATTGGGTGGTGGCAAATTTCTAGTAAGAGATTTTCCCCATAAAGTTCTATAAATAACTTGAATATACAAGTATGATAACCATAGTCATCGCAAAAATTAGTGGAAGAAAGGTTAAGTTTGTCTTGTTAGCAATAGGCGGTAATTTCACTGAGAAAGGGAATAATTCATACATGAGAAAACCTAATGGGGTCCATCTCTACAAGCAGGGCTTCAAGTAATTCTGCAATACAAACAGGACTACACTTGGTGAACCATTAGATTAAGGTGTCTCCACTAGTACTTTGGGGGTCTTGAGGAATACTGAGTTTATAACCTTACTTTAATGCTGTTGTTTTCGTGTGGGCAGCCACAGTCACTTTGTTTTACAGTGGCAAGAACTGAGAGTGGAAGTTGAGGCAGAAGCTCTGATTTACAGGAAATCTGGGTGAGCTGAAAGGTGGACCCAAATCTCTCAAGGTTCAGACAACTGATTTGAACTACTGCTCCTTTTCTGCAGTTAAATCACTGGCTCATTCAGTGAGCAGATGATATTTAATAGATTAATAAATGTTTACTTCTTCATGTACAGATTCAGATCCCCTAACATTTGCACATCTTTTATATTCCAAGCTCACTGTAATACGAAAGCCAAAAAACAAACCTGAACTCATACCATTACTCATATGTTTATCTGTTTTGTGATGATGAATACCAGTATGTCATTTTTCACTAAATCTAATTCAACAACATTTTGGTGAGGATGGAAATTATCTATGCATGCCTTACATGGTGTCAGTTTAGACACCAAATGCTTGCACGATACATGCTCTGCAACATGATTTCCATATCAATGAAACAAAAATATTCTTTTTTATTTTTTCAATTGTTTTTGATGTGAAGAATTCTCAAGACATCATCATGTTTTTAGGGGTAAGACTTGACACTTTGAGAAGCCCTTGAAGAGTCTGTGTCAGCTCCTGGCCTCATTTTAGTCAATAGAATAATAATAAAAAAAAAACCAACACCAAAAAACAACAAACACCAGGCATTGACTTCACCTGAAGTTCCTGCCTAAAAAAAGCTCCAAAACCACACACACACAAAACAACCCCAAAAAACCCAGACCTAATTAAAAAGCTGTAGGAGCAATCACAGAAAATCAGGACAGAAGTGGTTTTTTTAGATTTTTAGAATAGTGATTATTTATTTGATCTTAAGGTTCTGTAACAAAATTGTTAATTCATTGATCCCTGCATTCATATGAAATTGTAAGATGGAAGAGATACTTATCTGAGCGTTCCAGAGCAGTTCACAGAAAAAATAACTTTCCTTTTTCAACTATGACAGGTGAGTTGGCTGCGGTGGATTTGGGGAGAGGGAGCAGTAGTTAGAACATACTTGACTTCATTGTGGCTTCCAACACTAGGCTGTGTGATATCACGGCATGCAAACTAAGAAAGTGCATAATAGATACAAATTACCATGCACCAGTTGCACAGATAGTTTAAAACATGTTCACAAAGAGCATTTATCAGTATTTGGCCATGAAGCTGAGAAAGGGTTTGAAGTGGGAGGTGGGTATCCACTCCAGTGTCAACTCCATTAGCATTTTAATGAATTATTTGGGTGTGTTGAACGCTGTTTATATAATGCAGAAGGACAGTAAACACTGCAGAGGGCAGGATTGTGATTCAAATGATCTCAGCAAATTGAAGGGATGACCCAAGAACAAGAAGGTGAATTAAATAAAAAGAGCAATGTAGGCAGGAGAAATCAGACAGATTGAAAGTAAGGAACATTTGGCAAGCTGGCAAAATATGGCAAAGAGAACTGCAGGAGATTGTAAAAGTGACTCAGAAATGAGAACTAACACTGTAGACCTGAGCAAAACTCTGAAAATCTAAATCAGTAAAGCTTTAATGGAAGCTTTACAGATAAAAATACTAGAGGTCCCGTAGTTCCACTTTATGCAGTCTCAGCTGGAGTACAGCTGGGTTTTTGGTTGGTTCGTTGGTTTTGTTTTGTTACTTCATACTAAAAACACTACAGAGTATATATGGGAAGAATCTAAAGGAGAACAGCAAGACCTGGAAAAAAAGAAAAATCTGCTTTGCCTAGAGAGGAGGAAAAAAACCCCAGAAGAATCAGCATAAATGTCTTTCAATGTGTAGATGGTATAATAAAGACAGTGTTTGTCCTGCCTGTTCAGGAAAGCTCAAAGATATTCAAGGATATAGTAAAATAATTCTGGTTGGATACTAAGAAAATCATCCTGGATGCAAAACCAAACTACTCAGTAATGATATGCAATTCATTTTATTATTTTGTAAAGAATCATTAGCTAACCAAGTGTTAAAGACAGATTAAATATTACTATTTTCCATGTGCAAGAAATATTATAAGGACACCTTTTCCATCTTTATGTTTCTATAATTCTACTATAGGTAATTTAGCATCACCTAAGCGGAGGAGCAAAAGAGAGAGGACGTTCTGGACTCAGTGGTATATCTTTCTAAATACATCAGCAACGTATGAATATGTAATTTTCTTATCTTTTTTTTTTCATTGTAATGATAAAACAAATCATAATCCCAAAGGACTTACACTTAACATAGTGCCACGTGTCTTTATATACATAAAATACAGGTGTTCCACATTTCTATATTTTAATATTTAATTCTAAAAAATAAAATAGAACATTTATTTGCTAAAGGACTTGCATATTCAACTGTTTGCTTTTTCCCCCTTTTTACCTTATCTGTCATGTACCATAAAGCCATTCACAAAGAAAATAGTACAGGAAAGAAGCAACCACTGATAAAAATATACTTTTAAAATTTTAAGTAGGGTCAATATATATATATATATATCTTGCTCAGTACTGAAAAACCTCAGACCAGATCTTTTGCTTTGATTTTTCATGCAGTCTTTCTATTTGTTTTGAGTGTCTTCTCAATATATACCAGTCAATATAGTCACAAATTCTTGACATTACTCTTTGCTTTGAAGAGCGCACTTCATTTGCCTTTTCAAGGACATGAGTATTTGAAATTCAGCTATTCCATGCTCTGAATTAAAAACACAAATGCTTATTATTCATTTGCATGTTGGCATGACATTTTTTATAAGGTTTTCAAAACTGACTCCCATTGTTTCATGGACATGGTAGGCAGGTTTTCAATTTATTTCATGTGCAGCATCACTGACTTAATCTGACACAAAATTATAGTCAATAAAGGAGAAGAATCAAATGAACTAAGCAAATCCAATGGAAACCATGAAGTAGTATGTCTTCAGTAAGTTTATAAATGAAAACTCTACCATTGCCATTCATTCTCCTTTTCTTCAATGCAAATCAGTACATGCAGGATTTAAAAAAAAAAAAAAAGGAATTTTTTTCTAGAACTCAAACCCCATACTCAGAAATTACTAACAGACTAAATACTGAAAATTCCAATCTAAATGCAATCTAGGCTTCATGGCACCAGATTTTTAAATATATGAGGAGCTTGGTGAGGAAAGCATCCTGTTGTGCTTAACTACCATGAATTCAATAGGTGATATGCATTTAGGGTTGGATACAGCTCATTTAACTTTAGCTGTCTAGAAGTCAGGTATCTATTCTGAGCCATGTTGGCAGTCTAGGCAGAGAAGCACAGATCTCCAAAGAGTGTTTCCACCTATCACAACCTGCATCAGGCTAGGAAAACAGGGGAAGTGTAAAAGGAGGAGTGAGAGTCTGAAGAATTACACATGGGAAGGAGCATGTCACATGGGCATGGAAGGATGGCAGCACACAGTGGCATGTTCTGCTGAGAGGAGCTGAAGACACATCAGCCTCTGGACTCACAGTAGCTTGCTGGTTTCCTCGAGTCCATATTTTCATGCCTAAAACCTGACATTTTTCATAAATAGCAGAGAGAGACCTGGAGGAGATGGTACTTGATACATGTGAACTCTGAAAGCATGCTTCTGTGTGATAGGAAACAAGGGAGTGCTGTCTTACACAGTACAAAATGACATCAGTGTGAAAAAGTTGTATTAGTGTTTATATATTCTTTTTAACAGATGTATTTTTGCACATGAGAAAAACAGCTGAACACATTGCCTAAAGCTAAACAGAATGGATACAGGAATCAAACACACTATTTAACATGTAAACTCTCTCAGTAAACTTTTCTCTTCAGTGACTTTTCCTATAAAAGCAACTCTCCTCTGTAGAATCATTAATGCTACATACTGTAACACAAACATCTTTTAATGATAAGTTAAAAATGACTACATTCTTTTTCACTTTGAGACCAGAATCAGGATGAGTACTATTATCTCCTGAAGATTGTTTGCCAGAAATGTAACATCAAAATTAAGTCTCTATAGTCTGTTACAAGCTCCTGCTTTCACTATGTGGAGAGAGACATTTCTTGAAAGAATCCAAATTACTTCAGATTTGTACTTTACACTATTTCAAAGTGTGAAAACCCAAGAGTCTGGCAATTATCATTATATTCTCATTCCTGTAGCAGGTTGTATATGCTAATGAAGAGAAAAAAACTAATTACATAGTATCATTGTCTGTTGATACTAAGCACTCCTGTAACCTCCCAAACAGCTGTCTGAGCTTATAACTTTAAAACCAATAATTCAGGAAGGCAAACACAACAGCCAGAAGTTGTAGTTTTAGTAAACATGCTTTGAACCCCATTATTGTCAGCCACAAAGAATGCATAGTTAGAAGCTCAAAAGCTTTCTGATTCTACACAAATTATGCTATCTTGTATAATCTTGTGCTGACTTGAAACTACTTATGTGATAGAAATACTTAAAAACATTCACAAAGGCACTGATAACATTTGGTAAGTAGGTTAGGAGCTATTCAAGACAGAATAACTGAAAGGAGATGGGATATTTTTCACAGTGTAAACCAAGGCACCCATATCACAAGAAAACAACTCATGAAATAAAAAAAAAAAGTAAAACAAACAACAGCTAAGAACAACATTTGGTTGCTTTTGTACAATTCTTTCTATAAGAAGAAATAAAAAAATAATATTAAAGAAGAATCAGACACAAAACAGCACATATATCCTGTGAAAATAAATGGAAAACACTGAAAATTACATATATATATATATATATATATATAAACCACATTTTTGTTCAATTTGTAAAGTTCTTTAATCAATCAAACTTTACTCTCAAAACACAGAATACACTTTGTATCCAAAAAGGTGTTTGTGGTAGTTTGATAAGTGGGCCATAATGCCACAGTACAGCTGTCTACTTCTGAATAGATAGGATGCCCCTTAAAATTAATGTCATTGAAATAGCACCAGCAAGTTTTGAAAACATCAACACTAGAGTGAACTCATAATCGGGTGAGTTCACAAAGATAACAATTTGGTTTAGTGCATTATTAAAAAAGAAGACACAAGATTGTTGATAGCTAGGCCTTCATTCTGAGCATATGGAATTAACAAACCAAATTGGAAGTGTGCTGGAAGCTTCAGTGGGACAGCACTGAAATCAATGAGGATTTGCTAGAGAATAATTTTTCTGTTCTATTATGGACACTTAATAAAATTTTTAAATCAAATCCTACAGTTATCAAAGTTGACATTAGTTAAGTAACTTATGCATAAGCCAAAGGTCACTGCCTTTCAGTTTTCGAAACATTACTTCCATTGGAATGACAAAGGAAGAAAATGAGAAGAAAAAAAGACTAATATTTCAAATTAACTATATAGTTTTGAGTTAGCAATTTTACAGGAGGAAAAATTTTCTATTGCATCCCAAATAGTTACATTGCACCATTTTTCCTGGAAAGATCTGTTTAAATATTTAAGGCGATTTATCAAGTGAGCGTAAATTCTCTTGGGGTGTAGAAAGCATTGAATGGCTTTGTGATCAGGGCAGACACTGACTTGGAAATATTTGTGTTTACACATATTACTGGCTCCTTGGCTTTTGTTAGAGTCTTCTCTAGGAGCTTCTCATCTCCTTCAGTACCAAGTTGGATGTGTGCATAAGAACGTATTTTATGTGGCTGGTAGCAGTGGCTTAAGATACACCTGTGTATTTTAGGCAATGTAATGAATGTTCAAGTGCTTCAGTGCTCTGGCAATGTCATGGGAGTGGGACCCTTGATCAGCCACCACAGACATTTTCAGTGTATGTCCTTGTAGTCTGTGATCTTGCTGCTACCACCGTCATGGTGACAAAGGAGTATGGTACAAATGACACTGAACTGCTTGTTGGCTGTTTCACAATGTTCTATGGGGTGAGGACAATATCAAACAGGAACTAAGAAGAACAGTGCTTCACAGCTCACAATGCTTTCCCGGATTCAGAATTATTATTTCCTGTGGAATTAACACTGGCATAATTTTCAGTAATATGAGGATGAAAATGTTTACCTTCAGAAATTCGACTACAAAGCTCCTTGGAAAATGCATGGGCTTAGTACTGCCTTGAAATTTCTGGCAGTCCCCTGGTTCACAAGATGGAGCTTATCTGATAGATTACAATTAGAATGTCAAACATTTGCTTTTATTTAGAGAAAAAGTAAATGTGGATAAAGTGTATTCTAGCCATTGCGCGTACATTTAGAACAACAAATTGTTAAGGACTGTCTTACAGTATTGCATATGTACTTAACAAGAATATATAATAAAACAAAAAGCTGAGACCATTAGACAGTGCAGCTTAATTCAGTTTTAAAAAGCAGAACACATTTTCATATGTTTTTATACTTTCACAGAAGACAAGCAAGTGTCTGGCAAACTCCCCAACTTTCAACTATGGTAAATAAACCTTCAGCCCTTTTCCACAGCTGATTCCAAAGCCTGATTTATATATCTATCCATAGGAACAGTCCTGTCTATGAGAGGCACAGACAACTCCCAGAAGAGGTGTCATAGCAAATGTGTATTCAGTAGCTGTGATCTTCTGAGCATCTGCTTCACTGGAATTAAATTAATCTTCTGATTTTTCATTTTAAGCAAACCCCACAATTTTCCCTCCAGTTCCTCAAATAATTGGTGAAATGCTAGCAATGGTGGATTCAAAATCTATTTCCTTATAAAGGGGGATGAGGAAATCTTACCCAATCTAAAGCAAGGCTTGGTATCCCTCCTCACAAGGATGAAAAACATAGGGAAAACTTGATGAGAGAGCTGACAAAATCCAGACTTCATGAAGAATTTCAAAGATGTTAGATTGATTTGTATTCTCCCTGCAGCCTCTTGTTTTTTGGTTTCCACTTCTTATTCTGTTTCACCACATACTAAGACTGTCCACCATTTAGGACAGACTTTATTTATGTGTTTCTAGGGCTCATAGAATAGTGGAACCCTGATATCAAATTGGGGCCACTAGATGGTACTGCAATATAATTAATAAATATTGAAAATAATATCATAAATAGATATTTGGGGTTTAAAGTTTGGTTTTTGTTTTGCTTTGTTTTGTTTTTTTTCTGAAATGTCTTGGCTGTAGCATTTGGAAGACTTGCAGAAATATCCACAGCACTGCCTTTAAATATATAATAATAAAACCTCCATGTAACTAAAATACACGGAGTTGCAAGGCACATGGTAAAATATGTGCTTACCTATGTACTCTTAATACTTAATAACTATGTACACATATATATATTTATACAATATGCACACACATATGTTCACTATCATATGGAATTAGCATCTGATCAGTCACTACACCTACTCGTTTTAATGTGTTTCTGTACTCAGTGCATAACAGATTATGGGAAAAGTGTACATCAAAATGCAGTTATGTTCATTCATGAACTGAACATAATATATATATATATATAAATCGCAGAATCACAGAATCTTAGACGTTGGAAGACACCTTGAAAGATCATCCAGTCCAACTGCCCTGCCAGAGCAGAGTCACCTAGAGTACATCACACAGGAATGAGTTCAGGCAGGTTTTGAATGTTTCCAGAGAACAAGGATATAGATAGATATAGATTATATAGATAGATACAGATAGTTACATGCCAGAATTTTAAAAGATAAATTTTGTACGATAAGCAAAATCTATACACCCATATTTCAGAATTTTCTATACTTCTAATGATTTCCTATCACAATTGACTTTACTATTAAGGAGATAAAAAAATTGCACTTTCATCTAAATGTTTTCCACCATATGCTACGTCTACAGTAATAAAGTTACAATTTTACAAATGGTTATCTTCTAGCTGGTTAAGATGTTGAGGTTTAAAAAATTGTGCACAACTAAATTGTCTGAAACCATAACCATGCTTAATATTATCTACCCATGAAGCTATCCTCAGAATAACCTAGCACTGCTGGTTGCCAGCACTATTTTCAATTTTCATCTGTTAGGTATATGATCAAGCATGTCAAATCTGCCCTGAGTAATAGAAGTGGAAAAATAAAGTCATTTACTTAAAACATTCTGATAGCTATTTATCTGAAAACCCTGGTCAGATTTACTGCTCAAAGGCATTTACCTACAAAGTTAACCAGATGCTTTGAGTTGAAAACTAATTTCATTTCTCTGTTATCTTAACAGGACATCTGTTAAAACATCCAAGGAAGGTAATATGTTCAAAATTAAACATCCTGCAGATTGTTTTATTAGAGCACGTGCAACATTGACATTTAACTGTTAACAACCACTGTCTCAAAAAGAATTAATAAATGTGGAATTGAAGCAGTATAATGATTAAACTAATGGACACAAAGTAACATGGAATGATTTTGTGACTGGTCTACACTCAGTTTTGTTGCCAAGTTCATTGCTTTATTACACCTGACACAAAGACAAATTAATGGTTTCTTTTGTTTCCCTCTTTCACCACTTTCATCCAAACTGTTCCTTTAAAATCAGAGCATATTAGCTGCATAAAGTGTTCAGCACTCATAGCCAGCATGCTAAAGCATTATGAGTGACAAGGTATGCTAATCATATCCTGAAGTAATTTGCATTATTGCAGTTAATTTGCATGCGGATATAAACTGCACTTCAGAGCAACTAGGTGTCAATCCAAGTGGTGCCATGTGAAAGTCAGATGCAAAGATGGGTGTGTGCTTGCCAATGTTGGAATGTTTCAAGTGGAAAAGTACAACAAGGTGTCTGTTTCTGGTGGTCCTTATAATTTTGCTGGATAAGATGGTAGAAACAAATGGAAACAGCAGGAGAAAACACGGGCTCCACAGTTCCTCCTACCCCTTTCATTTATACCCACTAGCAATGCAGGGCTGATGATAATATATCTGTTGGCAGGGAGTGCTATGATCATAGATACCTCTTCTTCTTCCCATTAGTATCATCGAATGGACAAGGAAGAGAATGGATGGACTGTACCACAGCCATTAAAAGTCAGCCGTATCTGGCTAATCCTGGACTAACGTCACAGGTCACCAAGGGAATGGTGGACTTATCAGTAGCAAATAGCTGCCAATGCATGTTTGTCAGCTATGGCTGGATTTCTAAACTGCTCATTTCTCCCTTAAGACCTTTTGTATCAGATGCTCTACCACAGTCCTGGTTGGTTGCTGGCCCTGGCTGAAGGAAGGAGAATGGACTAGTCATATCCTGAAGTCTCTTGTGGCCTTACTTTACTATGAAGCATGACTATGAATATCATACCATATAACATCATGGTTCATATGAACCATGACTATGAATATGAAAACACTGATTTCAATCACAGTGTACATTGGCAGTTGGGGAATTCCACTTAAATTACTTCTTTCATCTCTGCTTTCATTAAGTGGAAAACGGTCAAACTTGCAGTTCAGCTATAGAGTGGGTAATACTTGCACGCAATGAAACACCATCAAACTCTCTCCCTAAATCTTCTTTTCTCCAGTAGTTCCTCTACACTCCCAGAGCCATCTCTCTCCCCAGGGATATTTCTCAGCAATGCCATTATATTGCCTTTCTCCTGCTCCCTATCTGTTACTGGAGAGCCTTCACCAACTTTTGGTTAACCTTCCTGATTCATACTTCAGCAGACAAGGGGAAGAGTTACATATTTTCAGCATTTTATTCGACTGCAAGTTTTATATGCAATATTTTCAGTATTTCCCTGAATACAATATGAGACAACATAAATGTTGATAACAATTTAATTGTCTTTGAGCTAAAGGGTAATAATTCTTTTAAAATGTATTATTACTTCTTCCAGATAACAAGGATAACCATCTTTTTGCATTTTATTTAAGATTCTATATAGATTTACATATATGTGAAGATCCTTCGTTTTTCTTCCATAATAAAGCACATCAAATTATGAAAAGGGAATTAGCTTTTATTGCTCTTGTGAGAGGCAACAAGCTGCATATGGTTGGAAATAGGTATTTAGCTACAGAAAGGACAAAAAGAAGGACAAAGTACTCAACTTCAGTTAAAAGCCGAAAGGCCATGCTAGAAAAGATGAAGCATGACCCTTCACAGAGGTACACAATGAAAGGACACAAGGCAATGTCACAGATTTCAATTTCAATGGAAATTTCAACTTTATATCAGGAAAAAGTTTTTTGCAATGATAATGGTTAAGAACTAGAGAGGCTGTGAAATTTACATTCTTGGAGACTTTAAAAAGTTGACTGGCTAAAACTCTGAGCAACCTGATCTAGCTTTGAAGTTGGTGCTGCTCTGAGGAGGAAACCAGATTAAGTGACCTTGAGACATATCTTTCTATGGGAATTAGTTTCTGATTTTGTGGGTCTAAGTTATCTTATATTTGCAGATATTTGGGATGGGTAGGAGAAAATGTGCTCAGAAACATTTTATTTCTCTTAAAACTTCTGGCAGGAAACAACCTGATTACATATTTAGTGTCCATTTTAATAGCTACAATTGATTCAGTTCTTTGTATCATATTTAATAATTTACATTTTAAATACATATCTTTTAAAAATCTTTCCTGTTCTTTCATGTTGCCCCTCTTGCAGCTCAGGACAAAACAGGAAAGGAATTAACCTCATTTGAATGCAAATAGCAACTTTTTTTTTTCTTTTTTTTTTTTTTTTAAGAGCAGTAGCTTGCAACTCAGATCTGTAGAATGACTGCAAGAATAACGAGGAGCTGAACTTTAACGACACATGGTGAACTATGTACATACTGTTGCCACTGTGATTAGAATTCCTAGGTGCCACAGTTCTGTGCGTAAGTTTTCCTAGCATCATTCTGCATGTTTGCAGAGCAGAGTTGAAGCAGAGGATTTACTCGTATGAAGTATGGAAAGTAATTGGTCAATGAAACTAATGGAAAATAATGGCCAATTAGAAAAAAACCATATGTAACTGCCATGCATGGTAAGAAAATGACCATTATTATTATTTTTTTTTTTTCCTTGCCCCTTTATTAAGCTTTTTCTTACTGCTGCAATATATGGAATAAAATCCAGTTTGGGAACCTCACTCAATTCTTAAACCTGATTCATCTCTAAATTAGGCCATACTGTACAGAAATTAAGGAAAAGTGAAAAAGAAAAAAATACAGTTGTGACTGCATAATTAAAAGCTATATAAAACTGAGTATTCAGAGAGAGCTAAATTATGCTTATATAACCAGCTTTAATACTGGCATCTCTTGGTACTGGAGTGTTTGACTTTCAAACACCTAATTTTTGTGTCAAAAGTACAGCCTTATGATTTAATATATTAAATATAACCTTTGTATGTTATTAGGTATAAAAAAGAAAGATGTTAAGAATTACACACAAACAGAAACTACGTCATTATTTCAAGAAACTGTATTCTTGATCACATTCCCATAGTACTCTAGGGACTACAGCAAAGAGATAACAGAGCTCAGCCAGGCAGCACTGAGAGGAGAGCTCTTGTATCCAGTCACGTAAGTAGGGTTGCATGCAAGGAGAATCAAAAGTAATGGCATAAGGCTGGGATCATGCGCAGCAAGGGCTGCTTTGGACCCTGAACCTCAGCTGATCCCTCAAGTCCCGTACCCCGAGTCCAGCCTCTGCTTTGACTCCCAGTAATTGATGGCTGCAGCATCTCTACACTCCCACACTTGTCATGGGGCCAGTGCAACTTCAACCATGCATTTTTTGGTGGTGAAAAAATGTCTACGCATTTTTAAACTAAAAATGGAAGTTTGATAGTTCTTATTCTGCTTCTAATCTGCTTGTAAATGCCTTGTAGCAAGAGTGCTGTTTTATCATTACATGAGTATTTGCAGCACTGTTTCTTCTGAGGCTTTTACTTGGAAGTTGCAGCTGAATACCATAGAAGTAAACACGAGTTTTGTCTGAAGAAGAAAGTAAAAAATGCTAAACAGATTTATTTTTTTTTCAAGATAGCTGAACCTAGTCCCTTGTGTCCTTTCTTGATATATTTAACCAAAACATTGAAATATTACATTTTCTTAGAGAGATGTTTTATGTTTTCTTTTTTTGTTTTACTATTGTTCTTCAGATGTGTCTTACTCAAGAAAAAAGGTTATGCTTTTTGTATGCTACATTTACTCAGCCACAGGCCAAAATAAATATTACCACTCCTGAAACCTTAAAGTCCTACTTATACTGAGTATGGCATTTACCAACAAGAAAAACAACACAGAGACTATCTAAATACTATTGAAAAGTAATACTGAAAAGTAAGTCTGAGAAGTGGGTTTTCTAGGTATTCATTCACAGATCCATATAACAATGAAGGTTAAGAACAAGTGATTGCACTTCCTCCTTGTTAGAAACCTTTGCCATAAATATTCCAGCTTGGTGTGAAAGTGCTTCAGCAAAGACAACCATGCCTCACAGAGAGAAAATACCTAGTGTGATGCCATTCTCCAGAAGTTATATAGGATTGTAATGGTATATAATGCAAACTGATTTGCATGTCTTTTAACTAATAATCCTTCAGACATTATTAACTCATTGTTCTAAACATCTCTGAGAATTTGCAGGCCTTTTTCAGAGTAATAAAAAGAAGCTGTAAAAATGTCAAGACCTCTGCCCCCATAACTAAAATAAAAAGGATGAAGCTAGCAAGCCTTTTGCAATAAGGGATATTAACACTTGAAATACGTCTTCTCCATTTTATCAGGAGGTGGTACAAAAATTTATGTACATACACAGAATAAAAGCTGTTCTCAAAACTTAAAAAAAAAACCAACAACCAAAACAAACCTTTCCTCTTTTATTTCATAAAAAGCTATAAATTATACATATAAAAATAAACTATGCCCAGCTGAACTATTATTGGGCTCTAATTTCAACCTATAAATTCCTAAAGCCATGCTACGCAGGATCCTCTCTCATCATTTACAACCTCAGAAGCATCCCTCTGGTACTTACTTAAAGGTTATCTTTTATTCTCTATTTAGAACCAATTCAAACCCAGAGCTTTTTTCAAGGTTCTATGTGCCATTCCAAACAAAAAAAAAATACACAAGAGAATCATTACAGATTTGAAGTAGCAGTTATTCCCACATGAAAATATAAAACATAAAGAAGATTCAATGCTAGATGTATGCGTGTGACTGAGATACATAAAACTTAAAATGATCCATCTATAAAGCAGTTGGATCCTCTGAAGGATCTAGAACAAGGGGGCAAGTTTTATCCACCCAAAAAGTTGGGTATCTTTCCATGAGACATATATTTTTAGTTGTTAGATCTTGCAGAATATCTGACAATGTGGGAAAGTTCTGATGTACCATAAACAATTGAAAGGGAGACGAGAGTCATGTTCCATGTGTGAATTTGACCTTTTGTAGATAATGAGTCAATCTGTACCTATTTCTTAAATCTGTTTTCTAGGAACTTTTCCTTTTCTCCCTCTCTTTACCAATGGTGTTGGTCTGAAAAACAGTTGAAGTGGAAGAAATATACCCAACTGGTTATTTCAAGGCAGATATTCTCACAGGAACAAATAATACCTCTAAATACTTTAACGTATATAAATATATATAAATGTATAAAATATAAATAAAATTTTAACTTCATCCAAAAATAAGACTGAAATATATGATTGATTGGGAAACACTTTGGATAACAAAGCCTCAAGATTTTTTCCAAAAAATCAGTTCCAGGTTTAGATGCTGGTTTAGCCCAATTTTATTTCAACCAGCACTTAATATTCTTAAGCTTTTTTTATACTCATCACTAAACACTAAAAGTGTTAAAACAGATGCTTCTCCTTTCTCCCTTCCTTCTAACCCTCTTTTACTTCCCCAGACACAATAAGCATCCCAACATTTACAGGTTTAGGAATGCAGGTGGAAAGAGGGTGGATTGGGTTGAGTACAACTGTAAAACAGGTGTCCGTTTTGTTATATACATTAGTTCACTTAACAATATAGAAAGCATTTTAACCAAATAAACGCTAATATATGCAAGTTCTTTTGACTATGTTTTTGCCAAGCTTTTAATGAGATTGGGCCTGTATGAAGGTATAAATCCTAGAAAGTGTAATGTTTCACCTGCAGAAGATTACCTTATACCCTCAGGAAATTAAATTCTGATCCTTTTGAAGTCTGCATCTTTTGAAGAGCAGAACACATGGAGATGAAATATCCCAGTCTCTAGTATTTTTCATACTTCGAGGGTGATTTGAGAGAAAATACAGGTAAAGGAAGTCTCTTTGCCTCATTATTCTTCCTATAATTGTGTTTAACTTTCTGCATCATAACATATCAGTAACTCACAAAGGATCAGAGAATTGCATCTGTAATTTACAGTTGAGCTGAACTCCCTTTAATCAGGAAAGGCAATTAAATATTTGAGTCAAGAAGAGAATGTAATCTCTTTCACTTGTGGGAATCTCCTTGATGGTCGGTTCACATCACTGTGAGCCTAACTGCACAGACAGCAATATTTAGACCCAGTTGAGGCTTATTACTTTAACAAAATAATTTGTTACCATTGCTAATCTTTTATCCCACAAATTGCCAGTCTTTTGGAAATTCCTTAGAATGCAGGAATTTCAGTTTGAGGTGTTGGTTTGAGCCTATTACAAACTGGCACTCAATGTCCTATCACTTACAGAGTCAATAAAAACCTACAAATACATCATTTGTAGTAAAATATATTTTCCCTATGGATTTTGACTGTGTATATGTGTTCAATCATAACATTCTGATCAGATGCATAAAGTTAAATAACATTGCAGTAGCCAGATGGCTATTATTGAACCTCAGTTTACATTTTAATTTAATGAAAGACACCTTGTTTTACTACTATTATGCTGCAGTATAAGACCTCTGAAAGGAATCCAGCTAAGTAACAACAAGCTAAATGGTAGAAAAAAAATTGTTTATCCTTGAGATTGTAATCTCTTGTACTCATGAAATCACTAATTAGTACCTCTCATAATGGTGAAATTTGCATTTCAGAATTACCGAGTGGGCAAAAAAAAGTAATTTGCTTTTAAAATGTATACACCGTTATTATTGTGGGCATCAGAAGGTATATGTTCATTACTGTCTAGATTAAACGTTTCTAAGCACCCAGAATACTCCAGATTTCCATCATACTACCGTCATTCTAATAATACTAAGAGGATGAGTAAAACAGAATATAGCCTTTCAACTGGGCCATGCTAACACAGAGCTGATGGCTTAAATGTATCCAGTGGTAAATTACCTTTGAAAGGTCCCCAGCCTCCAAATAGAAGCAGATAACAAATATGTTCCACGTAACCCAAAGGACCAGCCAGCCAGCATACTGCAAGGAAGAAGAGAGAAACAGTGCATTAATAATTTCACTATCAATTGAGTTAAGTTCATTACATCATTAGTTCAATCCAAGACAAAAACAGCCTATAAATATGGTGCATATGAATAAAAATGTGATATAGAAAAGAGAATCAAGAATAAATTCTTCCCTTTCACAGACACAGTCTAGAGAGACCTAGTGAGTACTCAGTCACACCAGAAAATCAGTAGCTGAGAAAACAGTTGAAAGATTTGACAACTGAATTTGAGACTAATCTGGAGCTCTTATTATTGTTCAAATGGGAAATATTGCAAGGTCAAGAGAGGCAATATCAATTATATGTGAGAAGTGCAAGGCTCTATCTTCAAATGTTTATTAAAATATAATGTCTAATTGGAGGAGGCACTGGATTTTGCAGCACTTCAGAATTAGTCTCAAGAAACTTAACTTACATATATAACCTCAAGAAAATAAACTTTGTTTGTTGGTTGGTGTGGGGTTTTTTTCTGTTTGTTTTGTGTTACAGTGTATAGGAGAAATACTCATGCTTAATCTGTTCATTTGTGGTTGATAAATTCTTATTCACCTATTTGGAGTATATTTTTTTTCTCCATCTGTCCACTAGTTTGCTTCATTCCTGTATTCATAATACCTTATGTACTAGGACTGGAAACTACATTTCCCTGCTGTAATGATAGAGGATCCTGTTAATAAAGTTTGACCTGTTGTTGCTACTCTTATCTAA
Organism: Apus apus; assembly: GCF_020740795.1. Classification (NCBI taxonomy): domain Eukaryota; kingdom Metazoa; phylum Chordata; class Aves; order Apodiformes; family Apodidae; genus Apus; species Apus apus. The sequence goes on from NC_067284.1 coordinate 38,831,658, forward strand.
TGTTTGTGCTTGAGAACTTCCCTTGACAAATTATTGTGTCAGCTAATAAACTTTAGGATGTACAATTTCCTTTCTAATGGTTGCTGTACCTATCCTCTAGCTGTTCACAATTCAGTTCCACGTTTGCTAATTTATTTCCATAGACCCATGGCACTGCTTATGTGTGAAACATGACAGAGACATGACACTGTTTCCTACCTGTGATAGCTGAGGGTTATTTCCTCCTCCTTTCTCTCAACTATTTATAGACTTACTCTTTTTGTTTTGTTGTCTTTTCTACAAACTGTACTGATTACATTTTGTAAACAACTTTTCCAAATTGGGAAAAACCCTTTCCTGCACAGCTCAGTATTCTGAATAAGCAGACAGTATTTTAGACTGGACAATGCTCTTACAAAAAAAAAAAATAAATTAAAAAATTGTTTGTCATGAATGACAATCCCATTTTATAAACTCAGTAACAACCTATGTAGGATTCTTCTTGCATTTCTCTTGGAAGGGCTGCTTTACATCAGGTTGTCTATCGCTCAAGATGCCATTTTCTACTTAATATTCTAGATACTGTGAAAATAATACAGCTTTGTCCTTTCTCAGGAGATCTAAAGTGAGACTATATTCCACATGACTAAAATTTAAGTCAGTTCCAATTTCTTATTTCTAGCCAAATAATTGTCAAATAGCATGCAGTTCAACAAGGTCCTGCACCTGGATTGGGGGAATCTCAAGTACAACTACAGGCTGGGTGAAGAACGGATTGAGAGCAGCCCTGAGGAAGACTTGGAGGTGGTAGGAGATGAGAAGCTCAGCCTGAGCCAGAAAATGTGCACTTGCAGCCCAGAAAGACAACCATATCTGGGGCTGCATCAAAATAATTGTGGCTAGCAGGTCAAGGCAGGTGATTCTCCCCCTGTGCTCCGCTCTTGTGAGACCCCACCTGGAGTACTGTGTCAAGTTCTGGAGCTCCCAGCATAACAAGGAGATGGAGCTGTTGGAGCCAGTCCAGAGAAGGGCCACAAAAATGATCAGAAGGCTGGAGCACCTCTCCTACGAAGACAGCCTGAGAGAACTGAGGCTGTTCAACCTGGAGAAGGCTTCAGGAAGAATTTATAGTAGGCTTCCAGTACCTGAAGGAGCTAGGGGAAGCTGGGGAGTGGCTTTTTACAAGGGCTTGTAGCAATGGACACAGAGTAATGGCTTCAAGCTGAAAGAGGGTAGATTTAGATTAGATGTTATGAAGAAATTCTTTGCTGTGAGGGTGGTGAGACACTGGAGCAGGTTGCCCAGGGAAATTGTGGATGCCCCAGCCCTGGAAGAGTTCAAGTTTGAATGGAGCTTTGAGCAACCTGGTCTAATGGGAGGCATCCCTGCCCATGCAGGGGGGGTTGGAACTAGAAAATCTTTAAGGTCTCTTCCAACCCAAATCATTCTATAATTGTACAATTTGTAATAATTATGATAAATACTGTGTTGATCTAGTGGAAGCTAACAGTTTTAAAGGTTCAAATAGTTTTACACAGTAGTAACCTCAGGTAATTTAAAGCAAGCAGATTGCATATACTTTATAGGACAGCCCTTTTGGGTCCACAGGTCTGGCCACAGATCATAGATTTATTTAGGTCAGGAGGCACCCTCTAGAGTTCACCTAATCCAATTTCTGCTCCAAGTACGACCAGCATAGATCAAGTTGTGCAGAGATTTGTCCAGTTGAGGTCTGAAGGTGATGGAGTTTTTATGGCCTGTCTGATGCACTATTCTTTGAGTGAAGGTTGCTCATAAAACTTTGGAACACAGAGACTTAATGCAGATGAACGGCCTTAACACACTCTGAGACATGAAGTATACCGAGCATTTAATTTTCCTGTAGCTTATTCATGGTACTATTGGCTTCACCTGTAACACAGAGTGTTGTAGCTACCAGAACAAGAGAAGGAAACATTAACATATTGAAATAATTGGCAAAAAGTGATAAGTCAAAATGCTGCAAAGTTAGGAAAAAAAATAATAATTAAGGTTATAAAATCTAAATTAATGTTATATACAAGTATACACATATCCCGACAGAGTTAATAAAAGTATTCCTTCTGACACATGAAGCCAATTGGATTTTTATAGTGAAAATTGTAAATACTGAATCTAGACTGGTTTTCCAAAGAAATAGGACTAAAGCAGTAGTATCTGTGTGCAATGTCTGTTTCCTTGAAATGCCTTCTCTGCTCCTGAGTGATTTTAAGTGAACTGGTGTCACCATTTGACTCAGCTTCGATGACAATGCTCTCGATCCCCACCCCCTCCCACCCAGGTAGGGAAGGAGAGAGAAAAAGAGAGAGACTTGGCTGGATTGAAAACTAAACTACACAGCTTTAATTAAAGACTAGTGATAAGAGAAAATATACACAATTATATACAAATGTATTCAGGAAATGTACAGAACCCCTATTGCCTCCCTCCACCCCCCAGCAATTCCCACAGCACTCTCCTTAGCAGCAAACAGTCCCAAAAAATCCTGGACTGCTGCTGGAGAAAGGAGAGCTCAAGCCTGGTGGTCGACGGTGCTGGATGGACGGAGTCCTCCCTGGACGCCGGCCATGGATGGAAGAGAAGGGAAGAAGAAGCAGGAAGGAAGTTGTCTTCTGTGATCTCTGACCTTCCTCTGAGCTTACATGGATACATGGAATGGAGTATCTCTGGCCAATTTTGCTGTCTGTCTAATTCAGGTTCCTAGGAGGGAGTCATAGATCTCCCCGTAGTGTCCGAGCTGGCAGACTAAAGGTGCGACCTTGAAGACCCAGAAGTTGGAAAAACATTCCACTGTTTGTCATCTTTCCTAGCTGGAACACTCTGTTACTAGTTAAAAAAAAAGCTTACTGAAAGAAAATAAAACCAGTAAAAGGAAAATTGGCTTAATCCTGGCTCAAAGCAGGACAACTCTACAAAAGACTAGAAGATTCAAAGATATTTTATCACAATTGTTTCAGGAAAATAGGCCTACAAAAATGAAAATAGGCCTAGAAATGGGAAGAGAGACTATTAAATCCTTGTACAGAGAAAGACTTATGAACTCACCTTTCATCAGTCAATGTGAAGGGGGAAAAATATGGGAGAGAGCCACTGGAAAATAGGTTTCATTAGATCAGCTGTTCATGGCACAACTTGTCACATTGCTTGTAAGCAACAGCTGGTTAAAAAGCTCCCTGTACACAGAACATCCAACAAAATAGTCTACTTCAGAGCTGCTTGTTCTGGCAGAGAGCCTTATGCTTACATGAAGAAATGAAACTTCTCTTTTCCACTATCACTAAAAAAATATCAAATTTATCTGACTTTTAGATACACTGTTTTAAGAAGCATCTGCTGTTACTGGACTAAAGATAAGGTTTATAAATGTCTTTTAAAAGTATGTTTTAAACTGCTTCCTTTTGAAATGTTAGAATAAGTGTTTGCTGCCTGAATTCTATGGATAAACACTGAGTATAATTATCTTAAAATACAATGATGCTTCTGCTTCCCAGTGCTTCTGACTTCAGATGCTTCAGATCCAGCAAATCTCTTATCTCTGGATCACATACAGACATAAATGCCTCTTGTTGTCTATGTGCTTCAGCAAATTGTTGTGGAAATTCAGCTCTGAAGGTCTGTGACAATGAACAAATCCCTCTGGTACCCTCTATTATATGTTTCTAATTAGAAACACATTTTATAAGAGTTCTTCAAAGGGCTGTAGCTGTATTTTTTTCTCATATGTGGGAGTTCAAGACAGCTGCATTATCTGACAGAAGCCACCACAATGCTACAGCAGTCACATATCAATGAGACAAGAACCTTGAACAGACACTTGACCAAGCAGAAGATACTGACAGGTGGCATAGCAACAACAACACAGCTTATTATTTTTATGGAAATCCACAATGGAAAGTGGTATAACTGGAAGGCTAAGACTGAAGATTTAAATACTATTTTGCAAAGCTGTAGCCAATCAGCAAAAGTTACTTTTTTTTTTTTTTTTTAAATAGATTATACAGAAATAGCTCTTATATGGTAGAATACACTTACCATTCTTCAAGTAAACATTACTTTATAAAGTTATAGCCCTCTGCAAAGAATGATTACCTACTTTATGATTTCGTGATACTGTGTAGTTACAGGTTTGAAAATTTGCTATGAGTCATCAAAAAACAATATAGGATATCCCTTTTATTGGGGAATGGGACACTGAAATATTAAAACACTTGCTTGTAACAGCATTAAGAATCCACACGCCCCTCTTCACACTTCTCTCAAAGTCAGCTAAGTTGCATTACGTCCATTTTACTAACAGGAAAACTGAAGGTGAAAGACATAAAAATGACTAGACCGAATTCCACAGCCTAATAGAAAAATGATCACAAGGGGACAAAAGCCAAAGGTCCAGGTAGCTCACTACAGCCTTTGATATAAACCTAGTCTCCAGAACTCACATCTAATACTGTCACTTTACATGAAGGCGAAATACGTCACAAACCTCTTGAGTATGAATAGTAAGCAACTGTCCTGGTTTGAGCCAGGATATAGCCAATTTTCCTTTTACTGATTTATTTTTTTTTTTTCCTTTACTGAACTCTCTTTTTAAGTGGCACACAAGTTTTACAGCTAGTGGACTGGTAATGCTTGAATGTTTACGCTACTGCTGAGAAAAAAAGGACACTTTGTTCTTGTTGAATCTACTGCTTCAGATACTAAAGGAGAAGAGTCGTATCTGCAACCCTCCTGTAGGGAGACCAGACAAACTACAAAAGTGGCCAGAGATATTCCATACATATATATACACGTAATGCTCAGTATAAATTCAGGGATAGTGGAAGTCAAGCCTCCTCCTCTTCTTCCCTTTTCTTCTGTTCATGGCTGGTGGCCAGGGAGGACTCCATCTATCCACCACCATTGATCCCCAGGCCCATGCATTCCTGACCCTCCTAACTCTCCCCTCAGCTCCCGTCTGCTCTGCCGCTCTCTCCGGCAGCACTTTGGGACATTTCAGAACTGCTCACAGCTCAGGAGATGCCGTGGGGGTTGCTGGGGATGGGGAGAGGTGATAGGGTTTTGTACATGTATATAACTGCACATATTTTCTTAGTATTTAATTAAAGCTGTCTAGTTTAGTTTTCAATCCAGAAAGCCCTCTCCTTTATTCTCTCTCTCCTTTCCCTATCTGGGTGGGAAAGGGAGGGGATTGAGAGCATTATTGTTGCTGGTTTAATTACCAATCCTGACTGAAATTGTGACAGCAACCCTCACAGCCAGGAGCTTTTTTGTTTTTTTTTGTTTGGTTGGTTTGTTTTGTTTGGGGTTGTTGTTTTTTTTTTTGTTGTTTTTTTTTTTTCCCCCCACAGAACTTCACGACATTTCTCTTGCTTCCAATTTGTTTTTGGATATGTGAGTCAATTACAGTCACATTAGACCATTCCAGGCCTACAAGATATTATCTAGTGCGAGTTAAAGCAATTGTTGTTGTGATTAGTGATTTGCTACTTAGCATCTTTATAGAAATGTAAAAATTTTAGTTTCAGATTCTTCCAAATCTGAAAATATGATGCCCCAAAACTCTTCTATCGTTTATTCAGGAAAAAACCCATTAAATTCATTTCTAAAATTATAATGACTACATTTGCCATAGTAACTTAAAATGTGATTGTTTACTCTATCTGGGCAGTAGTACCTGAGTTGTTCAAAGATTATCTTGAGCCCAGCATGTCTGGAAAGGAGCAACTCTTCAATAACACAGTAATCACTGTCCACAATTATAATTAACTTTGCTTCTAAAGCAATTTCCCCTAATTTCCTCTGTCTATGAAGATACATCACTTAGAAATACAGTTTTCAAACTTGTCTTTTCCCCATCAAATCTGGTAACAAGTGGAATCCTGAATACTTGACACCAACATATTATTTAAACTTACTGAGAACATTCATTTAACCTTTGAGGTGCTTACAGCTCTGCTTACCTTTAAAAAGCCCCTCTGAAACAGAAACAACTATTTGGTGCAGTCAGCTGTTCTTGAACAGCAAAGTTCACAGTTTAGTTGACATTACCTGTGGTGTTGCCTGCTCAAACCTCTTCAGCACCAAACAGCAAAAGGTCTGCCTCTTATTCCCTCCTTCCTGGAACTAGTAAAACACCTCACCTAGACTTCCCTAGGAGACGTCCATCTGAAATGACAGCAACAGCAGTCTACACGGTGACTTCATGTGGCTACTTAGTAGGCACCATTATGTAATTTAATCTGCTCGGTACATTTTGCTGGTTCCTTCCCATTCCCATTGCCTGAGGCTTTCCCCTGAGAGCTGATGAGGGTGTGGGCAACACAGCATGGTGGAAAGTCCAGCTCTAGAAGCCAACAGGAGCCACACCTCAGCAGGAAGCCTTCACTGCAGAGCAGGATCAGAAACCACAGCCTGACCCCAAAGAGGAATCAAGAGCCAAATTCATGCCTAGGAGAGATTCAGTTATTGAATGTGTGAGGACCAGCTGTTTTAAGCAGAACTGCTGCTCTCAGCAACTAAACACAAAGAGCAACCGTGCTGTGCTTTTAATGATCCAGATTAAAGTCTTCCCTGCCCAGTAGTTACCTACAGGCCTCAATAGGAGAGAGCTCAGGGCCAAAGCCAATAGTCTTGACAACAAATAGTAACAAATACTGTTTCTGGCAGAAGAGGGCTTTGTGTAACCAGTTCAACTTCAATAAATTCTTGAATTTTCTTGAATGAGCTGGGAAGCTCTTGCAAAATGACATAATCCTCTGGATTTTTTTAATTACTTCTTGGTTGTCACAGCATGCAGCTTTTTTTTTTTCAGTAGTTTTGCTGGGCTGAATTCTTCATATTATTATTATTCAGATATTTTCTTGGTTTTGGGGGGTTTTTTTGTTTGCTTTTTGTTTGTTTTTGTTTTGCTTTACTTTTGTTTTGCTGTGTTTGTTTAATTTTTAATTAATCATGGCTATAGTGTCAGAGCACTGTCCATCTTTGTGAGTTACCATTTCTGAGTGAGTAGGAATTGATTTTGCTAATTTTTGAGTTGTCGGACTTTTCTATCTCAAATTACAGTGACAGTCTAGTTTGTCTGCTTATGTTTATCAGGGAACCTTTTAACCTTGGTTCTTCAGCATTTCATCATTTACAAATGTACATCTGTTTTTCTCCTTGCTTTGCATTCTCAGATAAAAAATATCTCTGATATTTTACTTCCTTTATGTTACACTTTAATAATTAATATCCTTTGCCAAAACTGACTCAAAACTGCTGACCTGTCAAGTGCATCAGAAATGGTCACTACCAAATAGAAAATTACTGTTAGATTGGTTTTTTACTCCTGAGCAATCACTGCTTGCAGAAATGGAGTGAGTGCTACTTAAAATTTCTTCCCAGAGGCTTCTATATACCCAGTAGCTATGTATAAACTTTCAAGATCCTTGGACTCAGTTATAAGCCCTGATTTTATATAGGAGTTTGTTAACTCTATTTTCTCCTTGATTTGTGAGAGAAGGATTCATAAGCATAAAAGGCAAGAAGAAAGCTGAAACACATTCTTGTCAGGTCACAAATGGATGAAGGGACATGCCAGAGTCCAGGACATTGCTATGCTGTGCTGCCACTCATCAGTCTACTCATAGCCAGCGAGTTACAGCTTGAGTGGGGCTCCTTTTTTCTTTTGGCTTCTTCTGTTTTGTTTCCATTATATATATATATATTTTATTTTTTTTTTCCTGAAGATATAGGTCTTCATAGGTCTTTCTGCATAAAAGAAGCTAGATTTTTACAGAGTACATTACTGCCAGAGTGATATCCATCTGTCCACATTTAGATGTCTGCAATGCAGATGTCCTCCTCTGAGCAGTGTCTAGATTCCCATCACAGTCAATTCAGACAATTTCTCAGAGTCTGACACAGATCACTCCACCCTTGCTGTTTGGAAAACTAAACTCCTTCAAGGCAAATTTTGCAATGTCACAGAGCCCATTAAAAATCTTGTACTGGTGTCATAAAAAAATGAGACCTTAACACTGCACTATGCAGATATGCACTTTTTTTTTTTTTTTTTAATCCACATAAACAAAAAGAACAAAGCAATTTAAATATCATCACTGTAAATATTCACAAAGGACAGCTAAAGAGACATCTTCTGAGAACTAGTGTCCTTTGTGTCCTGAACACACTGATGGCCCATTAATGCTTAAGCTTGAATCATTCAAGCTTAAGCTTGAATTTGTTCATTTTCCCTTTCTTGGATTCACAGCTCTTTAGATTTTAGTGGGAAAGACTGGGAGAATTCCTAACATGACAGATGCTTTTGGGTACTGCATCACTTTAGCTTGTTTTTCAGCTTCTGTTTCAGTGTCCAGTTGTACCATCTTAAAATTTTACCCTAAACACTAAATTACTCTATTATTAAGAAATAATAACATATTTTCATATGATGCTTTAAGTGTGAATAGCCAAAATGTTAAATGAAGCACACAGAAATAGATAACTTACATTTTAGCATTGTTCAGTCAATCTATTATGTTATGCTAGGGTGTTGCAAATATCCTAGATCCTCAAATGAAAGCATTCTGTAAGTTTTCTTAAAAAAGACAGTATTTCTACTATTCTTAAAAATGGGAACAGAGAAACTTTCTCCTGTCATCTCAATTTATTTTCTTTGCTCTTTTGTTTTTAGGTTTCTTCTGCATCCATATGTTAAAGCTAATGACCTTTTTAACAAAAGTGTATTTTTTATCATATTTATTTTATCCTTTTGACTTAGCAGTAGAGATTTAATTTGCTTGGCTTCACTTATCATTCAATTCCTATATTTCTTTTGATCACATCTTTGTTGTGAAACATTTACCAGCAGGAAGCAACTTCAAATATCTGAATACCTAATTTCCTGCAACACAGTACATATCCACCCAGCTGCAGACACATACATATACATGCATATATTCACAGATGGTTTGATGTTTTTCCTCTTATGTTACCTTCCTTGTTTTTCAGCATTCTTTCTTTTGTTTGTGGAAGATATTATAAAGTCTCTCAAAATAGAAATGGCTAATTAAATGTAAGTAACAATAAAATGATATACAGATAATTCTCACTTGAATAGAGCTCAATATCCTTTCCTGGTACTGGATTTCTAGCAATATCTTTATTTTTCAAGACATAACTGGAGCTACTCAGGCAACAGTGAACCTTAAAATAGTGCTGGTTTAACCCTCTCCTACCTCTCTACTTCAATTCCAATATGAATCTACCAGGATCTACCTCAAGAGCTGCTCACACTAAAAATCAATGCTGTGCAAGATCTACAAACAAAATCATAGCTTTGAAATGGCATTATTTTTAAGCAGTTCTTATCAGTTGCTAAATTCATATTATAGTTGGCATAGAAAGAAGGATGGAAATCAAAATGATGTGATTTTGGAGGTCATTTGTTTCTTCCATGCAAGGGCTAGAAATGTTTGAAAATTTTTTTTCCGAACCCTGCCTTCTAGATCACTCTTAAGACACTAAGTATTTCAAGCCCGTGATTTCCTCAGTGTTCATAGGTAGTGATCAGCGTAGAAATTGCATTCACAAGAATTCAAGCTGACCTATATGTATATTTTTTAATTACTAAATCTTAGGGGAAAACTGCATAAATTGTTGCAGTAAATTTTCAGTGTAACTTGTAGCATTACAGAACATTTTGCCAACGAATTAATAATAAAAAGGAAACATGAACAAGGTCACTGGCCACTAGAAACGGCTACTGCTTTATCCAAGGCTTCACCTGAGAGTGTCTTTTAGTATGAATGAACCCACAGCTAAAAAATCCCACACATTTAGCACAAAAGTGATAGGTAGAAGAATAATTTTGTATGTACAAGTCTGCCTCAATTGTTTACAAATATTTGGAAAAACGCAAAAAAACAGATTGTGTAATTGCTTTTCTGCAGAATAGGTGAATAGCTCCTTAGCAAGAAGCAGTGCTGCTCCCTAACTGCCATTGCCCAGTCTGAGAACAAAAACCCTGCTGAGGGGGTTCACGGATTGTAACAGTTCTTGAGAGCAGTCCAACAAGCCTCCCTGCCTCTCTCTTCTGCAGGACAGCAGTGTTTCTCCATGTGGATTCTGTGCAATGCTCACCCTGCCATATGCTTGCATTTCACCCGGGATAAACCAGTCTCACCTGCTCAGGACCACTTCTCAAGGTCTTTTTCAACCTCAGACAGCCCTAGGAGGAACCTACCTGTTTTGCTGAGTGACCAGACATGGGTGAGAACATTCTCTCTTTTTCCTGCTTGAACTGGATAACATGCAGCCAAGAAGGCAAGGTGGTTTTGTCCAGATAAAATAAACACAAGAAATATATTTTTGCTGTAATCTGACACGGAGGGCTTCTCACTGGAAAGGTGGGAAGCTGTAATTTTTTTTGGATATCAGCATATTGGTGGATATACACATGTATTGACTGTTTCCTTGGTGACTCTGGCTTTTTCAGAAATACCCAAAGAGAAAAATCTTTATTATAATTCAGCCATTGAACAGTTCATTTTAATGGAGTTTTTAGCAGCTGTGCCCATTTAAATTCCCTGTTAAAAATACAAATCAGGACACTCGGAATTCTTTCAGTGTTCATTTTTAACAGAATGCAAAAAATAAAATTGATAGATACTGTTGCTAGGAACAGAACTCTACTGACATTTATCTAGATTCTTTTATTGATGCCTCAGTATTTGAGTGCCAACTGAAACTATTTATAAAGGGAATCCATCTCCCTCAGAGAATACATCAAAATTCTTGCAAAAACGAAGCATTTTACAATATGATCTTTTTGCTAAATTAAGAGGGTTTTATTCAGCTTCTTGGGTATTGTTTTCCTCCTTACATTTTTTTTTTACTTAAAGCCTTAACAGTCAAAGCCATGAGGAGCCTGAGATTGAATTCACAGGGCTTTAAGTTTGGCCCCTGGTGTTCATATTCCAAAGGAGATTTAATTGAAGCTAAAGATGTATTTGTAATGGGAAAATAAGCGAGAATCACCAGGATCTTTCTTACCTCTCTCTGAACTGTTTTCTAAAGCACAAATGTTCAGAAATTCCTAAGACCACTCCAAAATTTGAGAAAAAAAAATGGGAGGTGGCTACAAAACTAGGAGTTTGTGTTTCAAGGTTGGGGAACAGAGAACATAGTCATTCAAAGACACTGGCTGGGAGCTCTGTTTGGGAGGTTAGTAGTTGTACCAGTCAACAGCAGAGGTCACTTCCCATTCTTTGGAGATAACAAACATACATAAATTTGATCTGCAGAGCGTTCAGTTTTTAAGGGACCCCAAGTAACACAGCTGTTTTGAGCCAACCATATTATGGAGCTAGATTGAATTTTGTTTAGGAGGCTGATGGCTGGAGTGGATGGAGCAAAATTCTAGAGGCACAAAAACTAGCTTCTTGAAACTGTAGGGTGATCATAGGGTTAGATGAAAGTTCCTTGTGTAGGGAATACATACCTGTGAGATTGTCACCTGCCCACATGAGTGTGACTGACTCACTGACTCATTCTAAGGAGCCACAGGGCAGGGAGAGAGGAAGACATTTACTCTTCCATTCTTCCTTTCTGGTACATCTGATTGGCAAGGCTGCCTGATTTTGCAAGAACAGTATGTTTTAATACAACATGGCTTTTTTCGAGTCTTTTTCAATTTCTTTTTTTTTTTTTTTTCAATGAGATAAAAAAGAAATATAAAGCTATAACAATAAAATAGATACTCAAAACATCACTCTTTCTGCATAAAAGTTGAGTTCTTTTTCTAATTTCTTCAGGGAAATATGAAAAAAACATTAATTTCACACCGAAACAAGACTGTATATATTTAAAGGAAGCACTATTCTAAAAATATCTTCTTCATTTATCAATCAATCAATCAATCAATCAATCAATATCTGACTTCACTCAAATCACCAGAACACATCATACTTTGTTTGTTTATTGGTTGAATTATGACCTTCCTCAGAAAGGTTTACACCTGGATCTGCGTGCATGTTTGGTTCTGTACTATTCAGGAAATAAAGAAAACCTTTCTCTTAGTGTATTTTAGGGAAAGTGTTTTTTCCCTTACTTTCAACTTGCACTAAAAAAAAAAACATCAGCTAAAAATATTACATGCAGTAAGTTCTTCCAGTTCTGGGAATAAACTGGTAATGTAATAAGGTAATTTTGTGATCCAGCCCTCTTAATATATATAGACTGGCCAAATTCTATTTCTCTAACTGTGATACAATCAAAGACTGTCATAATGTGCCTTATTTATGCCTTTGAGTTTTTTTCATTCATGATGTAACCTCCAAATCCTTCTTTTTGGTGAAATTGCAGTAATTGCAATTTTTTTGATTGTATCTGATTTTCTTTCTCTGGAAATACCTGTGGCTTCTCTCCATTGCAAATCTCAAATACCCTGAAAAATGCTTTCACTCTCTTTCCTCCAGAATGCCAGTTTGCATCTCAGTTTTGGGTGAGAGCATGTGCCTGGTTTGGACTGGGAAAGATTATAATTACCATCTTCTTTACTGTTAACCTTCTTGTCTCAATTACCTTCCAGATCAAGCATTCTCAAGAAGCTCTTTATAATTTAAAAATAAAATGGGAGAGATTTTCAAAGATCACTCAGGAGTAAGGCTGGCATCTCTGTAACTACAGATGCAAAAAACTGAGGACATTTAATCGTTAAGACATCACTGACTGGGAAGCCTGCCACCAACATCCACACTTGATGAACATACATTGTCTTTTGGCTCTCTACAGCTATTCCCATCTGCTCCAGTGGCATGGTGCCTGCTTATCAGCTAGTTGGACAGTTTCAGTACACAGGACTGCCAAATAAAGGTTTTACATGGGTAGCGTGTACTGTACCCTGGAACTGCCATTTCTTTTGCAAGAAGAAATGCTAGTGCTGAGATACTAAAATAGACTGTCTTCTTAATTTTTTTATTTCTTTTTTTTCCCCACTCACTGAAGATGTGTTTTGGTAAAACAATTAATACAATCTTTCTTTTACAAATTAATACAATCTTTCTTTTACAAAGAAAGATATATTATTGGTAGTCAAAGAGAAAGAAAGCAGTATCTGTAGAAGGAGTTGCAGCTATTTGGAACCTTTAATCACAGAGTAGTCCCTAGTAAAAGCATCACATTGTTTTTTAGGTGTTAAAAGTCTGTCATTTTCACATTCTGAACAGGAGTTTAAAGGAAAATTGTTCATGGAAACATTACTTATTGTCTGTGATTAAACAAAAGGAAAAATTGTACAAAGTATTGATTATGAGGCGAAAGTAACTAGTTTAAAATAGTTCTGGCAAGAAATATTTAAAACTTCAGAAGATTCTTTTCTATGACACATTGGTGATTAATGAAAAACCCAAAGGCTGGGGACTTGTTGGAGAAGATTTAGAAAAACAAATCCCTCTTGAGTATAGTGTTTTAGAGTTCTTGTAAATCCATTATATTCCACAGAAAACCAAATTAAAATATAGCTACATTTCTGCTTGGATGTATCACCTGAAAACAACCACTGTTCAGCATAGATGTTATTTCAAGCTAAGGTGAGATAACACATTCTTTTTGTAGCAGTCCTAACTTAGCAAATTGGAATCTAATGAGATTATTTTAAATTAAACAAATCTTTTAAAAAATTACTGAGAATTACATGATGAAGGAATTAAACTGACTTGCAAGGTACAAGATGCGTATGGATTTGTCATATATCATTAAGACAATCAATTACAGCATAATTTCTGATATAACAACATCAGGAGATATAGCAAATACAGTCAAGAAACCCAGTGGTCCAAAACTATAGGGTCCGAGACCATAGGGTCCAAAACCTGCCTTGAATCATAAGATTACACAACTTTGATTTACTTTTAGAGGGGTGTTGGGCAAGATAATATTCAGGGGCTCCTCCCAACTCAGCTTTCCCTCTGATTCTTTGACTTTTACAGATCTGTCTTGGCATTATGAGTCTATGCACAATTCAGATGGAGAAACATACTCGTTATTTTGATAAACAGTGTTACACAGACCCTTTTCCAGCACTTTTCAGAAAAAAAAAAAAAACCACAACAAAAAAAACAACAACAAAAAACAACAAACCAGACAAAAAAACCACCAGGTTGCTGAAAGGATGAAAGCTCAACAAATTATAAGGCAGTAAGAAAGGTCAACAGTGAGGGAATAAACAGCTGATACTTCAAATGGGGTGGGAATATATCCAAATGTCAAGATGGCATTTGATGACATTAGTAATGAAAGGCCTAGTAGCTCCCACATTGCAGCAGTAGAGCCATGTGACTTTCATTGCAGCAACTTAGCTTGCTATGCAAAATAGGAGTACCATCAAGCCAAGAAGTTTCACTAGTGCCCCCACCATTGCCACATCAGAGGGACTGTGAAGGCAGTTTTATGACAGGAGACAACAGCATGACAGAATGGTAACTTTGCTTGGAAAAGCAACATTTTTTTAAAGAGTCTGGACTGAATTATTCTAAATTCTGTAAGGTATTATGAAAACTGAACAGGTTTCCCTGCTTTCCAGTTCCATTTCAGAGTACCAGATCAAGTGCATCCTCCCCCCTGTATGTGGAAATAAGTACAAAAACACCCAGTAGGATAATCCTGTCATTTTTTAATTGCTGTCAAATCAACAGGATAACTTTGTGACCATTTAAAAAAGTTGCAACTATGCAAGCTAAATTCATGCTTATATTTAATGCTTGAATTTGATTAGAATCTGCTGCTGGCCTGATTGCTTGGATGTTTCAAAAAATAAATTTGTGTCCAAGCACAATAATGTATTGCATGCAAAGAAAATAAAAAAGATGCTTCTGAGCATCCAAAGGAAATTCAAGCAAAGTACTGGAAAATTAAGAAAAGTGAGAATGAGAAGTTACCCATGTTAATTTAAATCAACATCCAGTTCTTTTTAATGTATCACAGCAGAGGTTCACTGGATGCTGCTGTTCAATATTTTTTTTTACCTTCATCATCCAGCCCAGCCTTGTGCTTTATTTACTGAATATTATCCACATTCAGTTGTTTGTTGGATTTTCTTCTTAGGCAAGCTGACATACTGCAGCTTCTGAATACATTTAACCACAGTTTACCTTCCTAAAAACCTGGCTGGGCTGGGCAATAGCTGTTAGTCCCATGTGAGAGATGAGAAATTTCTGCTGCAAATGAGTCAGGGGCACATTACTCATTACCAGTGAGAGAAAACCACCTTGTGCACTAATAAGGAGGTGCTCACTTTGATCACACAGTTAAAGACTGTAGCATAATTCAAAAGCACAGGTGGCTAAATAATGGCCACAGAAGCAGCTTCAGTTCTGGAGCTTTCTTAGTCTTGGGTGCTGCATTTGGAACTTTAATAAACTCTTGTTCCAGTGCATATAAAATTGTGTGTGTAGGTATTTTCACAACTGTGCTTATGTTGTGCATAGTGGGTGTTATGTATTCAGGTAGCCACAGTTAATTAATAACATGTGATGAGAAGTTTCCTCCATGTGAGTAGGAAGATAATGCTCTTTTAGCTCCCAGGTAAGTTTTCTGTTAATACATACCTATAAATGCTTCTATCTTGTTGAAAGGAAACATTAAAACCAAAGATAAGCCCTAAAACACTATTACAGAGAGATGCTGATCTAAACATGGCCATTAGAGACCCTCAGCCTCTCAAAACAGATCTGTGCCAATCAAGACAACAAAAACACTAGAGGCAACCCTACACCAGCCACAATTATATGGTCTAGAGGCTTCTGGACTCTGCCCTCCTCCCTTCCCTACAGTGAGTGATAGTTTCCTTCCTCTCCTCCACACGGCTGGAGCAAAGAAGAAAGGATGGTCCCTTTTGTTCTCCATCCCACACAGGTGCTAGTTGCCCAAGCCAGGAGAGGCATGGGCAGAGTGAGGGCCCACACAGCCCCCAGGGTTCGTCCGTCTGTTCAGGAGGAGCAGAGCCTGTTCCCTTAGCACTGTGTCTCTGTTGCTGGATGGACGGCTGCACACTGGCTCTCTTGTCTAGAGTTTGCTGCCATACCCTGATTTGAAATCACTGCCCAGTCAAACAAAGCTAGATGAATTTGCAAAAAGGACAAATGACAGCCTGAAATGATGCCCCGTGGCATCTCTTCCCTCTTTGTTTCCACATCAAATGTCACACTGACATTGCAAAAAAGAATTATTAGAACTCATTATTGTAATGGCTATGAAAAAAAAATCCATATTTTTTTTTGTTTGTTTTTAATTTTATTGATCTAGATGATCAGGAAAGCTGAGTTGCTTTAACTATAAAATAATAGACTTAGGCAAAACTTGAGTTTGAAGGATTTAACTGTAACCCACTCAAAACAGTGGCTAAATATCAAGGTCCTGTAATGTAAAATGTTAGACAACTTTATGTGTAAACACTTATTATCAAATCTGACTATCATTATGTAAATCATTAAACAGATCCAGTAATTTATTATTCCTCCTTTAGAAATTCAGACATTGAATAAAAGCACTTCCGGGACTTCAGGAATTTTGAACAGATATATTCCC
Organism: Apus apus; assembly: GCF_020740795.1. Classification (NCBI taxonomy): domain Eukaryota; kingdom Metazoa; phylum Chordata; class Aves; order Apodiformes; family Apodidae; genus Apus; species Apus apus. The sequence continues at coordinate 38,848,239 of NC_067284.1, forward strand.
ATTCTTTGCTGATATTTCAAAAGAAATAGTCACATAGAAAAGCTCTGCTGTCCTTTCATCTACTAGAAATTTCAGTGAATTACCCGTATCTTGAGTTATTTTGCTGGCCATCTCTTCCCATCGTTAGAAATTCTTTTGCCCTCATTCCTTCATTCCAGACATCCTACAGCAGCAGTAATACAGAGAAAAAAAGAGAAGAACTTCCAAAGCAAGGAGGGTAAGGAAGATAGGAATATTAACAATGTAAAGAGAGTTAGAGAATAAGTCTCAGAACAGAAAGGAGTGAAATGTTAAGTAAATAAGATTTGTTCAAATACGTAAGTCGCAAGACGTCATTGGAGAATATGTTCACACCTTTAAAGTATAAAAAGGGTAATTTCACTGACAAAATAAAAAGATAAATCTAAATGTAGACAGGATTTGTGCCTCACATAAGCACTTAGGTAAAAAAGCCAGCCATGATAAGCATAAAACTCCAAGGGAGAAAAACAAAAACAAACCCAAAATATCAGAGTATTGCTATCAGGTCAGTAGTGGTCAGCAAGAAATTAGTTTCTGAGGATTAGGAAAGCTTCCATGGCAGTTGGATTTTGTCCCAGAACACTAATGAAATGGCAAGAAGGATAAAGGAACAATTAGCTTGTGTTTGCAATCTTTTAGATTCAGGATCACACTTCCATAGAAAAGCAATAGAAGTAACTGCAAAGCAGTTTGACATTAACATGAAAAGATGGAAATCTATGCCAGCCATGCACTTGTCATATAGATCCAGCTATAAAACAATAAAATCAGTGTTCCCCCACCAGACAGAATTGGTTGAAAGGAATTGGAAAGTCTAGGTTTAGCAGTATCGACATCAATTACTCTCAAGGTTATGTAAATAAATACTCATTGTGTTAATTGGGCTGAGTAGCAGAAGGCAGACCTAGTAAGAGGGGAATCCTTAGAAATCTCTGTCCTTTCCGATTAGTGAACACTTGCTCCTCTCACCCAACCTGAGACCACACTTGCCTGGGGGTGAATGGATAGGAAGAAAAGGATAGTGCACCCTCATCCTCTGCTCTGTCCCAACATCTGCAATGTCTTTGGCTGAATTAATTCTGTGGCAATCTTTTCTGCTCCCAGTTTAAGTGAGAACCTATTGTCATGATGACATTCATGTGGCACTCATTTGGAAAAAAATGCTGCAGAAAGTAGATGAAGCACCATAAGAGGTTGCCATGCAACTTGAATATCCAACTCACATTCCCTATTTACTCTGGAGCTGTTCTACGAGTCCTTATGCTTTTGCTTCTTGAAGGTGTATTAGGAAGTAAGGAAGTCTATCTTTTTTTTTAGTTATCTCATGGGATATTCTTGCAGAACACTCAAACGAATAGATGGCAAGCCTTATATAAGGTCTCAAGTGCAGACGGAAGATGTGATCCCCAAACTCACTGGGAAGAAGCCAGAGGCTAGCCTGTACAATTGTTCTGATTCAGCAGGGATTTCTGTCTTAAGACTTTATTTTGTTGTGGAAACGGAAAGTTCACTATATGTAAACCTACAGAAATTAAGCCTTAAGAAGCCTACATTGCAAAGTCATTCTTGATGAAGGAAAGATAACGGAACATCTGCCTAAAAACAGGAAAGTCCTGAACCTCTGTTAGGCCCCTAAATTATTGACTCCAGCATGAATTGCACTGTTCAGAATCCTTTCTCAAAATGATCTGTAGTCAGCTTGTAAAATGCTGCTATGACAGGTTGGGTGAAAGTATCTGTTCAGTGTAGCAAGTCTGCAGATCTTTTCCATATGCCTTTTGATACCAAACCTATTCCAAACCTTGCAGATTTGGCATAGAATCATAGAATCATTAAGGTTGGAAAAGACCTTTAAGATCATCGAGTCCAACTGCAATCTAGCTACCACAACCAGTAAACTATATCCTGAAGTGTCACGTCTAAACACTTCTTGAACACCTCCAGAGATGGTGACTCTACCATATCCCTGGGCAGCCCGTTCCAACACCTCACCAGTCTTTCAGTAAATAAATTTTTCTTAATATCCAAACTAAACTCCCAGTTAATCAGGACTGCTGATAGATGATGGACAGTGGCTCAGCACGCTCCTCTAACAGCTCCCTCAGCACTTTTGGGTGAATCCCATACAGCCCCATAGACTTTTAAATGTCCAGGTAGCATAACAGCTAATTAACAGCTTCCTCCTGGATTATAGGGAGTTGCTGTTGCTCTCCATCCCTATCAGGAGGTTGAATACCCTGAGGATAATGGGTCTGACTGTTAAAGACTGAGGCAAAGAAGGCATTCAGTACCTCAGCCTTTTCCTTATCCTTGATAGCAATGTTCCTCCTCGCATTCAGTAAAGGGTGGACAATCTCCTTGACTATCTTTTTGATCACAGAGTCACAGAATATTAGGGGTTGGAAGGGACCTCTGAAGATCATTGAGTCCCACCCCCCGGCCAGAGCAGGAAAAAAACCAAACCAAACCAAAACCAACGAAACAAACAAAACTCAAGCAAAACCAACCAAACAAACAGCAACTAAAAAACAACCCCAACCAACAACAACAACAAAAAACCTCAAACAAGCAACTAGGACAGAACACTCAGAAAGGCATCCAGACAGGTCTTGAAAGTCTCCAGAGAAGGAGACTCCACAAACTCCCTGGGGAGCCTGTTCCAGTGCTCTGTAACCCTCACAGTAAGGAAGTTCTTCTTCATGTTGAGGTGGAACTTCCTGTGCTCAAGTTTGAGTCCATAGCCCCTCGTCCTATCACAGGGCACAAGTGAAAAGAGCTTGTCCCTGCCTTTTTGATGCCCAGCCCTCAGGTATTTATAGACATTAATTAGATCCTCAGTCTTCTCCTCTCTAGACTGAAAAGCCTTTTCAGTGAGCTCTGCCAACTCGTGCACAGGGATCCTTTTCCCCTTTTGAGACAGATGTACTCCATCTGCTGCCAGCAGACCCAGGGCCATATACACTTCCCTTTGATCAAAGAACCCAAGATTCTGATGATGATAGCCACATGTTAATCAGGTGTGTTTTCCTCCCTCTTTTGGTATTTTTCCCTACCACTTGAAGGACTGATGAAAACACCACCTGCACACCCAAGCCTTCAACCAGTCACCCCAATGCCTGAAGTCCTTTTAATTGCCTTTGGACTTCTCTCTGCAACCTCATCACGGCCAACCTGGATAATCAACAGAGGGTAATAACCAGAGGGCTGCACCAGACCAGAGAGCTTTCTTTTAACAACTTTATTCTGAGCCCCAGGGAGGCAGCAGACTTCCATCTGGGATGTGTCTGGTGGACAAATGGGGCCCTCTGTTCCCCTGAAAGGGGAGTCACCTACTACAATTACCCTTGTTTTATTCTTAGTTGAAGAAGTCCTAAGCAATAAAGCAATATAGCAATAAAGACATCTCAGGAAGTCAAGGGAAAGAAACAATGTGCTGTCCAGCAATTTTATAGCCTTTGGTATTATTAGTTTGCTTTCTTTGCTCTCTACAGGTTGAAAAGCAAGTAAGAAATGGGCCCTAAACTCCATATGTAAATTATCGCATGTCTGGGACACAGAGATGTAATTAAAAGAATGCTGTAACAGTTGGCATTATGGCTAATTTTCTCATTTTTTAGTAATTCCTAGGAATTAGAAAACTGAAAAGAAGCCATGGGTTCATTAAATTTCACAAGTGGAAGACACCAAAACGATTATTTATTATTTATAACTATTATATTTTTAAAAGATATATCACAAGGGCTGTGGTGCCTCCACAGACAAATATTTACCAAAGAACAGTTCTATGAAAACCAGTCTTGATTTGGAAATAGCTATGACATCCATTGTACTCCTAAATGAAGAAGAAGATTGTTCAGGGAGAGGTAAACCTTTCCCCAGCAATGCAGAGGAGACCTACTCTAACCCTTTCAGTAACAGAAACCTAACAGGAACCTCTTATGTGATATAAATAACACTTCTTTCTGATTCTTGAACTGAATACGAGCTGTGAAAAATGTACGCCAAAGATCAGTTGTCTAAGTGTTTAGAATGCCCTTGTTTAAGGTTAACTACCTTCTATATTGATAAGATCATCCTTATCACAGGTTAAATGCTAAGCAAGGTAGTTCATGGACAGACAAGAGTATTATGCAGTAGCCCTTTTAATTCTGAGGACTTAAAATCGGGACTTAAAAGTCTGTGATAAAACAAAGAAAAAATGTACTGCAGATAGAAAAATAACTCATAACACAAAAGAACATGTTGGGGATTCGATCCCAATGTAAAAAAGTACAATTTTCTTCCTGCTTGTTACATATTATCCTCAAGTGAGAGAGCTGCACAACCAATTTAGATGCCTCCTGAGAAAAAAAGGATGCTTTTTATTCTAAGAGCCCTCCTATGATGACATTTTAAGCTGTGATCAGCATTTTCCAGCCTGAAGAACAAACTTCAAAATGTTAATAAATTCTAAATGTGCATATGGCACTGCACAAATAAAAGGAGGAAAACAAAGTTCTGTCTTTCTAATAGTAACAAAGAAGGATTTATCTATACTGTTCAAATAAGGGTTCATTTTTGTCTTTAATGGAAATGTTTGAGAGCTGAAAGGGGAAAACAGTAACTACATTTTCATGACTGCTGTTAGTATAAATGCTGCTTCATTACTACGTTATCTTCCTTTCCAGTCAATGTGATTTTTAAAAATGGATTTTATATACTACTATGAAGTTCCTATTCCAATGTTAGTTATAAAGCTATTTTTATTTTAGGTTAGATCTATTTTGACTGATGTGATGAAACTGTGCTAATATACCCAGCAAGTAATCCAAATACCACCTGAGCAGGCAGCAAAATTCAAATATCAGCTTCACATAATTTCTGTCCAAGACTGACTTTACAACTGAACTCATGTCTTCAATTTTTTTATTCTGTTGTCAGACATACTGTTGAAATATTTTATAGCTTTTTTGTAGCTTTGCTGCACTCCAATAATAGCTTTATACTTGTCAGTTGCTTATGGCATATCTAGAGATTTCCCAGTAGTATGAGATTTCCTGCCTTGTGTTGCTGCCTTAAGAAAGAACAGGTAAGCAAAATTCAACATTTTCCCTGGCATAGTAACTACATTTTTTTTATTATTTTTTTTTCTTGTAATTTCCTTACTAAAAAATCTATAGTCTTATATTTAAAATCTGGTTGTTTTATGGCTGAGTGTCTGAGAAGATTCAATGATTTTATTGACTCATTTGCAAGCACATGAATCACAACATGTTGCCATTTTTTCCAACAGATCCCACAAATTAAAGGAAAAAAACCCCTAACAACAACACAAAAAACCCCCAACAAACCGAAGAACCCCCCAAAACAACAACCCAAAACCAACAACAAAAATGACATCCCACCCCCCAAAACCAAAAACCTCCCCAAACCCCAAACAAACAAACATAAACAACTAAAAAAACTGACAACTTCAGCATCATCTAGTCATACTTCCTATCAGAAATTTTTCAAACCTTTTCTAAAGCCAGCACAGGTCTGAAAGAAATTTTGAAGAGCATTCAAATGTTTGCAGTTATTTCAGCTGCAACACTTGATGCTCTAGTGTTAGCTCAAGGACCCAAGAACTTCAGTTCATGGTGACTGTTCTGTTCCTAGAGTATACAGCCCTCGCCAAAAGCATGAGTTCAGGAATTCTTAGGAATCAGAAATGCAATAATTCTATTATATTTACTCCTGAAAGTAAAATTGGATTGCTGTAGAATCTGAACTTCTACCATACTGGATTTTCTCACACACATTCATCCTTTTCCTTTCACTTTTAGCAATATTGTCACATATTGGCTGACTTTCTGTGAACATTTTAACTGGTTCCAGAACCAGCTCTCTCTGTATCTATGACGACTGTTTCTACCTTCATAACAGAAACATTGCTGTTTCTCACCACCCACACACACAGTCACTTGTTTTGTTTAATTTCTTATCCCTCAGCATTTTCCACTTTGTCACCCAAATGTGTTAATAATTTTAAAACTGACTCACAGTTCAATGGTTTCAAGGGCTAAAAATTAGAGATACAAAGCTACAATTTAGCATGACTTCCCTGCAAAGTTCTAATTTCTTAATGACCTATGCTGGAGTTGCTGCAGAACCTGTTTACTAATGTTTACACTCTCTGTGTACATGCCATACGTTAGTCCTGCATGTCCATTTGTGTTTCCTCTTTAGCAAGCTCCATACAGTGTAAAATTTGACAGTACATTTGCAATGTGCTAAGTGGAAAAATATTAAGCTGGTGCTGAAAACACCCAGCACACCCAGGAATTTCACACTGGATTCTAAACCCATGAAGATTTCAGGAGGACAATTCAAAGATTTCTTAACCATTTCTCTTCTGTGACAGGATTAGTCAACTTCATTTAACAGCAATAAACAAAGAAATCCTGAGGCTGTCACAGGGTAGCATCTATTGCATAGGCAGAAATCTGCAGTTCTTTGAGATCTAATGCTCTAATCTAGCACGATTAATTTAATACTCATTTGAAAATATGTGTACACTTTTAAGAATAATTTCAAGCAAAGTCTATTGGAGTCAATGGAACTTAAGTACTCACAAAGCATGAGATACCCGGCTGAACAAAATGCAGTATTAAATGTAATCCTATCGAAAAATGAACTTTGGGGTTTTGTTTTATTAAATATAGTGGGTACTTAACAGACAGTACCCATCAAAACCAAATACCCTTAACAGTGCTTGCAATTATATAAAATCTCCTCTATAAAAACACTAGACTAAGAAGAAAAAGAAAAAAAAAAAAAAATAAAGAGGCTTAAATAAACTTCCTAAAGTGGCAGATTATGCTAGAAGAAAGATGTTAATTTTATATATTTTCATAGAAATATAACCTAATTTTCTCAGTTTTAAAATGCTAATGATCTAAAATATTTGTAAGGCACTAAGAAACATCAGTAGTGAGTACTGTATAAAGACCTATTTTGATTAGATTATATGTGGCAGATAGGCCAAATACTGAACTATTTGGTCATGGAAAAATTACATACATTAATATTGGAACTAAACTACTCTTTCACCTGTTGGCCTAGGATGAGGTATATGGCAGGTTATAATGCAGATGCTAACATGGATCTCGAGTACAGTAAGCGTGTGTCTGTTCAGTAAAAAAAAACAACAACTTAATTTTCTAAGGAAATTAAGTTGCCTCTTTCCATGAGAATTAGATCCATAAAATATAAACAAAAAACAAGACCTCAGCTAAGCACTGCATCTGCAATGTCGTGAGATTTTTGAAAGAGAGGAAGATTTTGACTGAACAGTCACTGTCTATTATTCAAGCTCTAATACAATTACTCTTACAGGTAGGTATGCTGCTGATGTGTTATTGTTATTTCTTGGAATTTATTATGGAGAGGAAAAAAAGCATTCTGTCAGTGCTACATTCAGCCCTCAACACCAAATTCTTAGCTAGTTCATTAAGCGAAGCTCCACTGAAAGCAATCGCTCTCCATGTATTTTCACTAGGGCTATAATCCAGACAAGGATTTTAAATCCTCATATCTGCTGACCTGTGATAACTGTGTGAACTTTTTGTGACATTCTCTATCTGATACAGGGTAGACACTCAATAAATTGTATGGCATCTAATGCGTCATTTTGTCCAAAAAAGGAGACAAAGCTGAGAAGACACTTATTTGCAAGCTCTTATTTTAAGGTAACTAATAAAATCTTCCACAATAATTGTATACTGGCAGCACTCAAACTGCAGATACTGGACAAAGAGGGCCACAGAGATCCCTCTCTATTTCCAGGCAAATGAGATAAAACTTCAGAGGGAGTCTCCTGCCTTAACAATCACAGAAAGCAGCCAGTCAGGGAGCATCAGACTCTTGAGACCTTTCTGCAGTTATGATTAGAGTTCCCTGTTTTGTGCTTTTCTCTTCTGTTCCAGTAATGTCTGTCAGAATGCGGAGGGTGTGCATGGGATGATGCTCCCATTTCCAGCCCCTCCAAGAGGTTTGATACCCCCAGGAAACCTTAACAAAAGTCCAATCTGACTCAGTGCATGGTCATTAGGTCCTTGCAACTAAATGGGTAACTCTTTTCAAAATGGGAGCCTGGTGTCTAGCCACTGTATGTCTTCACCATTAAAACAAAACCAGTCTGCTCAGTTCAGCTTTACTCTTGCCTTTGTCACTGTGATTGCTACGTTGTTCTCTCCTAACTTTTAAACTTTTCTCTGCAAGTTACTATCTTATCCCATCATTGCTGAATTTGTACACTGTTTAGCACAACAGAGCACATTCTTGGTTGGCTCTTAAAAAGTTTGGTAACAAAAGTGATTCATAATGATATTAACAGCAGCAATCTTTCAGGCTGTGCATTTTACTGTGTGATAATTCAAATCCCAGAGTTCTGCCAAGAAAGCTTAGTTAAACCAAAAGGTGCGAAATTAGTCTGCAATTTTCCAGAGAATGTAGAATATATTACTTGCATAAAGTGATAATGCTCATGAATGCATTTTAAAAATTGCAAATGCACAGAAATAAAATTTTGCTAACTGGACCTTTTAATTTCATAATTAATCAAAAGATATTTATGTAAATACATTATTACTCAGAAGTTTGACTTGAACATCATACAGGATAACTTCTTGATGCATTGGCTACTAGCTACCAAGCTTGACAGTAATAAGATTTTCTGTTTAGATTTGTTCTTGATAGTACATCCTTCTCTTGTTTAGGTTGTTTCATAAATTCTGTGATATCGTATGCGTGTGGCTGCTTTACTTACCTGAATAATCAATACAGTGAACTAAGAATATTATACATGAATGTAGGATTTGCATTCAACTTGAACAAATACTCAAATGTTCATTATTGTTCAAATGTTATTATTCAAATGTTCATGGGGGGGTTTTGTCTCTCAGCCTTGAAGTTTCATGCTTGTGAAGGTCATTTATGAGAATACTGCCAGGAAGAGAAGATATAGGGAACAATGTAAATCCATTTGATATGTTGTATAAATATTTTCCAAAGTGTTTGTGTAAGCTTGATGAGAAACATTTATTCGGAAAGATTTCTTCAAAATTCCTGTTGCAAATACACATCCTCTATAGATCTGAAATGCAAAGTCATAATTCTATTTATGAAGGTTAGAAAGCTCAGTAGGTAAAAATCCTTTCACATTGTAGATTTGCTTTTCAATTTGATTTAATTTAAAAAGAGAAGTTGCTTTTGCTGCCCTTTTTTAAGTCTGTATCAAATTCCAATCGAAATCCTCTTTTCAGTGAATGATATAGTGGATCAGAATTTCCAGCCACAATTCCCCAAATATGTTCATACTTAGCTTTATGCCTAACTAGTCCTGCTGAATTCAGTGTTTTATTGATGTGTAAAAGTTAAAACATGCATGTAGGTGTATGTAGGATTGGTCCCCTAGTTGTCTGAAAACTTTTTCATGTCAGCAACCTCTCATGACTCCACCCTGGTGCCCACTCACAGGAAATAAAAAGAATAGCTAGTTTAACTACTTTAAAGAAGGAGTTAAATTAAAATCTTCTAGTTAGATCTTGTATTAACATCAACATTAACCTTTTTTTTAACCTTAACAACCTTTTCACAATTTTTGCAACTCTTGCTAAAGACTGTACAAAATAATGGAATAGTGATATTCTGAACCCATTTTTACTTTCAAAAGCATCCTTAAACCTTTAATGAAAAAGTTAGCAATGAATATTCACTTATGTATTTTTTTTGCTGTAATTTTTATTAGGTTCATATTGAGGTAATTTATAATTTAGTTACAGCAAAACTCTCCCCATTGGAAAAAAGCTGAGGCAAATTTTTAAACAAGTGTCTATTCTGGAAAAACATAGAGAATTATATGTGGTGAGAGAAAATTTGCAATTGAGAAACATTAAAAAATACGTAGCCAACCAAAACCCAGATATTTATTGTTCAGGATATGGCTTATTCCCTGGATTAGTAAAAGGAAAGAAAGAGAATGTCAATTACGACTGTTATCTCTTATGTATATTAAAAGCTTTCCATTTTCACTGGTGACAACCACAGCATGCACACAACTATTGACTAGAAGCCTTTAATGAGGAATGGATTAAAAGCATTTCTCCCTCTGGTAGATATAAATATTTCATCTATAGCTCAGGAAAACTTCAAATAGTTAAACTGTTGACAGTATCATTCAGCAGTCTCCTAACATGCTACTCCTCCCAGAAGTCTTACAGCAGGAAAGCCTTAAAAGGGTGGAAATCAGTTTTCACTGCATTATAGTACATTCATTATATGCCTTGACTTTCTAAATGCCCCCTTATACAGTCTTCTTGTTCTTGATGAATGTAATTAGAATCCTAGAATGACAGAATGGTTTGAGTTGGAAGGGACCTTAAAGATCATCTAGTTCCAACCCCCCTGCATGGACAGGGACACCTCCCGCTAGACCAAGTTGCTCAAAGCCCCATCCAACCTGACCTGGAATGCTTCAAGGGAGAGGGCCTCCATCTGTTACAGTGTCTCTCCACCCTCACGTTAAAGAATTTCCTCCTAATGTCTAACCTAAATCTCCCCTCTTCCAGTTTTGTCCTCTCTCTACAAGCCCTTGTAAAAAGTCCCTCCCCAGCTTTCCTTTAGGCCCCCTTCAGGTACTGGAAGGCCGCTATAAGGTCTCCCCAGAGCCTTCTCTTCTCCAGGATGAACAATCCCAACTCTCTCAGCTTGTCTTCATAGGCGAGCTGCTCCTTCCCTCAGATCATCTTCATGGCCCTTCTCTGGACTTTCTCCATGAGCCCCATGACCTTCTTATGTTAGGGGCTGCAGATATAAATGAAAGCAGTGCAGTCTACTTTCAGAGGCATATTAAGACAGATTCAGCATGGCTATATTATCTGGATCTTTACTCATCCTGCTACAATCCCGTCCTTAAAGCTACAGCAGTAAGCATCTTTTCAGAAGAGCTGGTGCAAATCTCAACCACCCAGACTAGTTTGAAGAGGGTTTTGATTTTTGGTATAAATGATCAAAAGTAATGTCAACCCTTTCAAGACCCAGTTGGAGCAACCTGCTATAAATTTGGTGTTGACTGTGAGTAGGAGAGATCTTCTGAGGTCCCTTACAACCATGATGTCTGTATAACTTTGTACTATACTGGCCTTATTACAGTGTAATTGTGCCATCTGTACATTGCAGTTACATGCACATGTTCCGGTTTCCTTCTACAGGCCGTTTTCTGTTTTATATTTTCTCCTGAAAGTGACCATAGTCTTCTCTCATCTCTCCCCAGTAGAATTAAAGCCTTTAACACACATCTGTTGAGCTGCAGGAAAACTCCAAATGCCTGTCCTAGAAGAATTTGGAGGTTCAAAGGAAGTGTTAACTATGAATTAATTCTGTAACTCAGCCTAAAAGTGGCATCCAGCTGCTAAACCGTTTTCAAAATTTTATTTGTTCTTGAGCCATAACAATGCAGAAATTAAAGGCATTCTGCTAACCAAAAAAACAAACCAAACCAACAAACAAACAAAAAATAAAAAGTTGAAAACATGCCTTAGTCCTAAACTGAGTTCACCCAATTTTAAGGAAACATTTGCTCATTTGGCCTAGAGAAATTATAACAGTGATACAATGATAATATTGCATTCCCACTTCATGTGCTGTTGGCTAAGAAAATAGCATGCCTTGTTTATGGTAGACTGATCTTAACCAGTCATAATGGGCACTGGACCTCTGAAGAATGTCATAAAACACTAGTATTCTACTGAAACTCTAATTATTGAAAATCCCTTTGCATTTCATATTTAACTTCTCAATTAAATATTAGTAAGTATAAATGCTTCCTAATAAATTAGTAGAAGTAGTTCCAAATATCAGGAAAAAAAAATAAACAGAAAACTACACACAAGCATATTGCAGTGGTTCTTGCTGACTGAAAAAAAGGGAACATAGCCCCTATTTTTAAAAAGGGGAAAAGGAAGACACAGGGAACTACAGGCCAGTCAGTCTCACCTCCGTGCCCAGGAAGATCATGGAGCAGGTCCTCCTGGAAAGTCTGCTGAGGCACGTGGAAAATAAAGAGGTGACTGGTGACAACCAACATGGCTTAACTAAGGGCAAGTCATGCCTGACCAATCTGCTGGCCTTCTACAACAAGCCTACGGAGATGGTGGATGGTGGCAGAGCAACTAACATCATCTACCTGGATTTGTGCAAAGCGTTTGACACTGTCCCACATGACATCCTGGTCTCCAAACTGACAAGGCATGGATTTGACAGATGGACCACTCGGTGGATAAGAAATTGGCTGGATGGCCACACCCAAAGAGTTGTGGTGAATGGTTCAATGTCCAAATGGAGGCAGGTGATGAGTGGTGTCCCTCAGGAGTCAGTATTGGGACCAGTATTGGGTCCTGTTCAACATCTTTGTTGGTGACATGGATAGTGGGATTGAGTGTATCCTCAGCAAGTTTGCTGACAATACCCAGCTGTGTGGTGGGGTTGACACCCTTGAGGGAAGGGAGGCCATCCAGATGGACCTTGACAGACTGGAGAGCTGGGCCAATGCCAACCTCATTAAATTCAACAAGGCCAAATGTACAGTCCTGCACCTGGGTCGGCACAACTTCAGGCACAAATACAGGCTGGGGGAAGAATGGTTAGAGAGCAGTCCTGAGGAGAAGGACTTGGGGGTGATAGTAGATGAGAAGCTCGACATGAGCTGCCAGTGTGCGCTGGAGCCCAGAGAGCCAACTGCATCCTGGGCTGCATCAAAAGAAGTGTGACCAGCAGGGCCAGGGAGGTGATTCTGCCCCTCTCCTCTTGTGAGACGCTACCTGGAATACTGTGCTGGAGCCCTCACCACAGGAAAGATATAGACCTGTTGGAGAGGGTCCAGAGAAGGGCCACCAAGATGATCAAAGGCCTGGAGCACCTCTGCTATGAAGACAGGCTAAGAGAATTGGGGCTGTTCAGCCTAGAGAAGAGAAGGCTCTGAGGAGACCTTATAGCAGCCTTCCAGTACTTGAAAGGGCCTACAGGAAAGCTGGGGAGGGGCTTTTCATCAGAGAAGATAATGATAGGACAAGGGGCAATGGTTTTAAACTGTGAGACGGGAGATTCAGGTTAGATATTAGGAATAAATTCTTCACTATAAGGATGGTGAGGAGCTAGAATGGGTTGCCCAGGGAGGTTGTTGATGCCCCATCCCTGGAGGTTTTTAAGGCCAGGTTGGATGAGGTTTTGTGCAACCTGATCTAGTGGTAGGGTTCCCTGCTGGGGAAACCCCACGGCAGGGGGGTTGGAACTTGATGATCTTTAGGGTCCCTTCCAACCTTAATGATTCTATGATTCTATATTCAGGAATATTCCTGGCTGGCTTAACACAGATGTCATTGACATTCAACACTCACCACTCACCACAGAGCTTCAAATAGTTTACATAAAATAGATGGAGAGACAGATGATAGATGATTCATTGAGAGCCAACCCCTACGGGGAGAGGGCTTCCATTTCTTTGATTTTTGTACTCCCTCACGATAAAGGTTACTCTGTAAAGAAATGCAAACTGTTCTCCCATTCAAGTAACAGCAGAGTCTACTTTGATAGATTTCTAATAAGATGGGAAGCATTAAATGTTACAGTTACCTAGTCTAAAACCTCACTGAAAAAAAAACAAACAACAAACCCAAACCAGTAAAAACCCCCAACAGGATACTTAACAAAGCTGCCCAGAAAAAAACAAAACACAAACATAAAAACAACTACAAAAAAACTTTCCCATTATGCAAAATTGTATTTGATATTTTAAATTTGTTTTCAAAGTGCATTGGAGAAAAAAAATACAACACACTTAAAAAGTTAACAACTACACAGAAGTCTTTGAGAACAGGCAAAGAGCTTATACTACAGCACCAGCAAAGGATGGGTAGGAACAATTCAGAACCTATACAACCTTAAATATTATTCCCTCATATCTCAGATGAGCAGTCATTAATATATCAAGGTATTTTACTTTCATCTACCACCTCTTCACATAGCTAAATTTGAAATATCTTGATAAAAAGTAATTAATTGTCAAAACAAATACATTTCCATGTCAAATTCAGTTTTTAATAAAATTAGGCTTCTACCAGTAGCAGCAAACCAATTGAAAAATGCTAGTGAGTATGAGCTACTTTGCTTTTATCATGAGGTAAATGCATTGTTGACTTGGTAAAGTCAATTGCAGCTTGAAGCATTCCTATCTCTACCTGAATTTCAGAGAGGTAATATAAGCAAATGCTAATTGCTAATGTTAGTAAATGTCAGTTTCTGTGAAAATGTACATTACTGGTAGTGAAAGCAAATTGCCAAATTGATTGGGCAAAACCAGTATAGCTGCTAGATGCTAAAGTTGATAGTGGACATTTGTGTTGCTGTTGTGCAAGCACAGAAACATACTGAAATATTTTGTCATTCAAATAATGATAAAATACTTCTGTATTTTTAGGCATCAAATTAAAAAATAGCCTCAGTACAACATACTGTTTTTTAATGTACCCTTAACTCCCTGGGAGTCTATGACCAGAGCACTCCAGACCTTTCATCACTAAGCCAAGACTTTGCAGCTCATCTCATCAGCATAGTTTTAATGGTCTGAGGAATATTTATATATGTGACACTCGGAGAGTCTAGTGGTTTGTCTGGAATATATAAAAGACTACATTCAGATGTGGAACTGGAATCAGTCAAGTTCAACATGCAGGCCATATACTTTACAGTAAATAACATATATAAATTGCTGATTTTTTAATTGGTCTTTATGATTTTATTCTTCTCTCCCCTACTTGATGAAGTATTGCTTAAATATAAAATCTGTTGCAAAATCTAAGTTAGTACTAATAATTATTTTTTTTTTAACCATTTAAATTTGCCTACAGGATAAATATGTTCCATGAGTTTAGCTTCCTTTTCAGGAAGATCATTTGAATACTTTTTAATAACTTAGGAATGGTTTACTTATCCCACAATTCTTGTCTTCACAACCATTTTTCAGTTGGTTGGTTTGTGCTTTACATGACTGCAATGTTTTACCTGTCCCTTTTTATAGACAATAAAATGAGGTACGGAATTGGCATCTAATTGTATTCAGGTGAAGGAGGAACAGTGGTAAAACCCATGACGTATATTTCAACCAACAGACCTCTTTGATGAGAGCCATACCACTCAGTATAAAAAAGTAGGACAAGAATGAATTTTTAAACCACACAAATGTATTTCGAATGGGTAACTTTTGAAAATGAATAATTTTGAAGACAGGGCATTTCTAGTTTTTTTAACTCCCCTGTCTGCTTGGTCAACTTATTTACTTATTTTAAACAGTTCAGAGAATTGAAATAACATCCTGTCCATATGACATTTTCACAAGTCATGATAGTTTTCTTTGAGTAACTCCATAGCATGCTTTTTTTGTTTGTTTGTTTTAAAGTGTGTTTCTTTCCTGAAAGCCTATGTGTTTTACAAAAGGATTTTTTCATATTGAAAGGTGAGATTCTGGATCCCCTGTCTGAGTGTGCAGAGCAGTGACTGGACTGCCAGGAGGCCTTTGCAGCCCACTTGATGGCCAGGAGAATGTGGATACTTGGCACCAGCAGAGTATTGGTGTAAGTGCCAGCTGGAGCTCAGGATTACTCTGTTGACACACACACACAGAAAAACTCAACTCCTCTGAAGACAATAAAAAAATCCTCACTTGTGCCAGTGTTGCCAGCACTCACTTGGCACCTCTGTTTCCCAGATGGCAGAAAGGGATACATCTGAATGCCTTGTCTTTTCTCCAACCAGTGGAATGAAGACTAGTCTTGTGGGGAAGGCAACATTGTATTTAAAATCTCCAGTCATTGTCATGCATGAACATATGCAGTACTACCCTGACTGAATCAGACCTCTAGAGTTCCTACAGACTCTGAGCTATATGGTCATACAGGAATCCTCCTACTATGCAGTCACATCTTTTAAAGTGCAACAGAGTAACAGCATACAAGGATTAAGTGGTCTTGACCTCATTTCAAGACCATTTTCCTAGTTTTTATGTCATCTAACATACAGACTTTATCTTCAAGTCCAAAAATATCAGTGGCTGTGATTCAGACATTGCAGTCATCATATTTAACTTCTTGTTACTTCCAGCTTACATTAATTATTATTTTTCACATTAGGCTTAAGACATAAAAATTAAGTATATGGATGTAGTGTTCATTTATTGGCAATTTTTCTTAACCAGTAGTGTGGCTATTGCATTTTTATGGGTAAATTCTCCAGAGTGGAACTGTTTATTTACAGTTATGTACAGTGTATGCCTTTCCATAGGTCAGCCCTTTTGAGGTTTTTTAGTCAACAACATGTGGGTTCTTTTTTTCACCCTTTGACTTTCTGTAAGTTTGGAGTGGACTGGATTTTGTTTCCATGTTGTTTGACATGATACATTTTGGCAGTTTGATTAGAGATTGCATTTATTAAACTAAAATATGAATTCCTGAATTTCTGTGGTAAATCTAGCTCCTGTGCAGTAACTTGAATAAACTTCAATATCAGTTTTAGGCCTCTGAAAAACAACGCAGTTTTGTTTATTTGTGGTCTTATCTGCATCTGAGCTGAAATGTAGAATGTTGACTAGTGCCCATCTTCAGACTTTTTGTGGCTATAAATAAAATTGCACATTTTTAGAATCAGTTATGCTAGAATTCAATTATTGAATGGTAAAAAGGCAGTGTCAATAATCTCAGAGAGACTTCTGACACAGAAACAGCAACAGATCTTAGAAACAGACGTGTATCACAAAAGGCTGCTTATTCACACTGTATCTATACTTAATGTGAATTTAACAATCACATCTTTATGAGGGCAAAGTATTGTCAATCAATGTAAGACATGCAGACAAAACCACTAATGTTGCCAGTAACTGAATTAATTACAAGAGCAAGTCTCTCAAGATATAAATCGGATCTAAATTTTTTATAGAATACAGCAATTCAAGATGAAATCAAATATTGGCTTATCAAGCAGAGTAAGTGGTGTAGAACCCAGAACCTTTGTACCATTTATATCACCAAAACCATTTCAAATCTATGAACAGGTATTTCAACAAGAATAAAGACAAAAGGCTGCTTCTTGTTTCACAGAAAGTAGTAGTAAGTAGGTAAACCAAATTCAAAAGTAAATACACATGTTTCAACATTGAATTTCAAACAGGAACTTGCTCTTCAGGGAGATATGTAATTAAGGTGAAACATGCAGAGTGCACAGTGCCACATGCTGTGAGTAGCTTTTTTATTTTTATATAGGATTGAAAAGTTTTGAAGCAGTTTACTTTAGACTTAGACTAGAAATGCCAAACTGCTTACCAGCAAAAAGTTAACATAAATGATGCCACCTTAAAATTAATTATTTTATTTTCAGATTTATCACTGAACCAAATAATTTAAGAAAGAAATTGTGCACAATTGTGCTTGTTTATGCATTAATTACATAATGCTATCCATTAACAAAATTTTTTAAACCAAGGACTAATATCAAGGGTCTTCCCGAAGCTGATGATTTTATTAACTTGGAAAGCTCTGTAGCTATTTTTATCAAGCACCGTATTTTTCTGGTTGGACAGTAAACCCACCACAGCTAAATATTAATTTTTTTGACCCATAAAGTAAATCAAAGTGAAAAAACTCACTGGTCTTATAGCAGAAGCACCACAGAAACTTTAAGTGGCATATTGGCTAGAGAAATCAGCACGAAAACCAAAATTGTTTATGTGTACAACCACCCAAAATTGATACTAAAATCAATGAAATAAAAAAGCTGTAGAGCTTCAATAAATAAATAAATGAATAAATTTTAAAAAATTCTGAAAACCAGCATTATTTGAAATAGCTACGAAACTGAAGCTACAAACAAAACTGAGCAGCAGAACCATTGGTAGTTCAAAGTGGTATAGAGGGAATCATAGTGTTTACTTGTAAAACTACAATGCTACTTTACTAGACTTGCTTAAAAGTAAAATTTATATTGGTATGCAAAATTTTGTCCTTAGAGGCATTTATAATTCAAATCATAACTGCTGAGTTCACAGCACATAAAGTGCTTTTTCAGTGTGATCTTAAGTATTTTAAATTTATTTATAATTTATACTTAAGTTTATCCAATGTGAATGTATGTGGCATTAAAATCTATGTCCAAACATACAAAATAACCCATAAAAACAAGCTGCAAATAAATAGTACCCTTGGCAGCTAAATTATGGAAATAGAGAGCAATGGAAATTTTGGAACATGTTTAATAGTGCATTTTACAGCTCTACTCATTGTTTACCTTGCTTTTCAGTGTCATTCAGAAAATATATCTTCATTGGTAATGGTACTCACGGCAACAGGAAAAGCTTGAAAAACACTAGCGTGTCCTTTTTCTTGTGGAGCTTCAGAAGATGAAACATTAAAAAGTGAGTATGATAAGTACAGATAAGAAGTGAGAAAAATCTCCGAAGTTCTGAAATGGAGATTTGTTACAAGGAGACTTACAGAAAGAGTTTTATGTAGGTTCTTGCTCAGGAGAAAAAAAAGAAAAAAAAAAAAAAAGCAGCCAAAAAAAGCCACATTTGGAATATGACTGAGGAAAATAATCTACATTTTCTCTTAAAACTGGAGATGGTGATTTGTAAATTAATAGAATTGTATAGTTCTGTGTGACAATCATGGAAACTTTTGTGAAGCATAACCTCAGGATGACAATAAAACTCACAAAATAAGAAAATCAGTCATATTGCCTAGAAAAAAGGCTTGGGGAAAAAAGGGCGGACTCCAGGTATTGGTAGATCAGAGATAGAAACCAACTATGAGTACTGTCAGCTTCATTTCAATGACTGAGATTGTCTAAACCTGAATCAGTTGGCCAAAAGAAGAACTGGATTTTGGCACAATGTATCTGCAATTACTGCTGTTCAGACTTCATTTAATTTAAAAATTGACCACTTCATTTTAGCTACATGCAGTACAATGCCCTTTTAAATATGTGTAGATAATAGTGACAGGATCTAGGTGAAGAGAATAGAGGAAGATGTTCAAGTACAGAAGGAGCTGGAATAGAAAGAGGATCAGTAGCAGAGCTGTTGTTACTCAACTGTACTCTAGAATAAGCTCTCAACCTGCAGCCTGTTGTGAGGAGAGGCAGACCAGAGGAAAGTGAGACTCAGTAGTCTGGACTAGAGGCAATGTAGTTGGTTATTTTCTAATGTGGATTTTCTAATGTAGAAATTTCTAATTTCTAAAGCTTATACCACCTCATTGTGGTATAAGTTGTTAATTAAAATATATTAATCTTTTCCCAGAAGGAGTGCAAATACAGGTCCCAGCCACCATCGTAACCGCCGCTAAGTCTGACAAACGAGTTATCACAATGACAGATTAAGGCATCAACAGACTTTTCCCTTGGTGACAGAGATGCTGTCCAAACACTGTTTTCCTTTTTTTTTTTTTTTCTGAGACAACTATTCCACATTGTTATGTAGCTGTGATCCCAACCTTTATTCCTAGACTTTACGGAGAATTTGGGGCATCTCTGTATTGCAGGATGCAATGGATAGAGCACTGGCTTGTAACTTCAGAAAAAGAGATTCACATGTTGATCTGTCCCAGTGTTTCCTCCTGTACTGAAAACATCTCAGTCTTCTAGTGTTTTAGTTTCCACTTTATAAAGCAGTGAGGGGAGTGCTCCCCTAGTTCAGAAGTGTGATGCAAGGACAGAACATTAAAAGTTCTGAGGTAGATACGGACTCCATGAATGCATGCTATAAACACATACAAGACAAAAAGATACAGCTATCACTTGTTAGACAAGCAAATGTCAGCAGTCATTGATATGTGCCAGCTAGCAAAAATACTAAAATAAGAAGGTGGAAACCCATAGTAAAAGATACAGGATCAATTGTGGGAAATACAAGGAAATCTGATTACTCCAGATGAAGTGAAATATTTGGCACTGAACTACAGAGATCATCTCAGAGCAGTGGAAACGTTACCTTACCCTTACTTAATTTTTAATTATCTCTACCTGGCCAGAACTATTGAGTGTTTGAGAGAACTGTACTGTTTTCAACTGCAGTTTAGATAGTGGTAGCAAACCCCATGGATTTTCTCTCTAATCTCTTCCTCTGAGTATGCGTTAAAGACACCATCACCCAAGCCATTCATTCTCCATGTTTTTTATAGTATCTCACCTACAAAGTGTCAATTAGACAGTATTTTAAAAGAAAGGGGTGCTTATTCTTAAAAAAACCCAAACCAACCAACCAAAAAAAAAACAACAAACAAAACCAAACAAAACAACCACAGAAAACCTCACAACAACAACAACAAAAAAACAGAACCCAAAACAAAATAAAAAAACCCCAAACAAAACCAAACCCAAAGACCAGCCCCACATAAAACCTGTAGGATAAAATCCAATCATCATTATGGTGACAAACCAGAGGATCTATTCCAAAGAAAGAGAACATGAAATATAGAGGAACTTAATGTTTTCATGTTCTGGTACCTTTCCAGGGATTCTGTTAGTGGGCTCTCTAATTTGAATGAAAATACTATCTTTATTATATGTTACTAGCAGTTCCACACAGGACTCCTCAGTGGAGTCTGTGGAAAACCATCTTCCTTTTCTGTGGAATGGACGAGGGAGAGACATTATAAATAGCTACTTTTTAAAAATGAATACAATTCTTTGAAAGTGGATAAAAGCATTAGGAAAGGATGAAGGCAGCTGAATTCTACACCAGTTAAAACTCTATGAAACTAATAATTAAGGATTTAAATTTCAAATAGCAGACAGCTTCATGCACTAAACAGGTTCTTTGTTAAATTTTTCTGGAAACCAGTGCTGTACTTCATTATATGATGCAAATTACAATCTTTCATATTCTAATACTCAACATACATATCACATTAAAAACTAGTATTAGCTAAGTCTCTTTAAAAGCATTTGTTATAATGGAAAACTTAAAAAACACTCTGAAAATTAATGCAAATCCACTACAATCTAAAAGAAAATGAAACTACAAGCAGAACTGTTGTTGAAGTAAACTCTGTCCTGGAGTCTTATCCAGGGTGTCTTTCACCATATTTTCTGAAAACACCCTAAATTAATTTTCAAGATTCAGTGACTCAGAACATAATAGATTTTATAAGCAAATAAGTGATAAGAGCTTATTGTGTTTTCAAAATGTTTACTATTTAAAATGCCCCAAGTTTCACAGCTTCTCACTCAACTTCTCAATGCAACTCTAGAGGTCTGGTATACTTTTTCTCTTTAGAACTGTTTTCTGACAGTAGGGGACTTCTGACAAATTAATGACCTATATAAATGTCTGGTTGCTCTTTAATCTTGAAAGAATATTTTACACTTTCTAAAGAAGTTGGGTCAGGTTTTCTGAATAGAGAAGAAATTTCCTTATAGTAATTTTCTTTAGATTAATCCTTTTGTACCTGGTTGCCTCACACCTAAATACGTTTCAGTGAAGAGTATAGATGAAAGTAGTGAAACTTTACTCAGGCATTTTCGATGAAAAAAATTTACTTAGTGTGGTCTTTATTTATTGTAGGCTACCTTCTTTCATCTGCTTCCATACAGTCAAGGGACAGATGTATAATATCATATTGGAAGTGATTCTCCAAGATATTTGCCCAAGGCTCAGACTGAATCTCAAGGGCTGGAGAACATGAGATCTGTTGAGATCTTTTGTAAGTTATAAAAACATTTCTAAAAGGAGAAGTCAAAACCAAAATCCCTGTGTAATCAAATCCTAAACTATCTTTGTGGACTGACTATCAGGTAAAAAACTGGAACGTTGGTTTCAAACTGATATTTAATACTCCAACAATAAACATAAAACAAAGAATGACTTTTTGACCATTGGATTACTTAAGTTTTTATTCGTTCAAATTTTGTATGTGTGTAAGGTGTTAGACTCTATATTTGGATTAGTTATACCCCTAGAACTATGACACTGACCAGCTAGCTATTCACTGGCTTCTATTCCTTTCACATTCCCACCCCAACCATAAAGTAGGCTCGATTCAGTTCCAAAAGCAAGCTGCTGAGCCTGTCCTTCTAAATATAAATTAAAGCACATTTAAATCCACAACATACTAAAATCTAACCTTGTAACACAACACCAGCAAAACCACTCTGTTAAATAGCATACCTCCCTGTGAATTGAAATCCCTTTCAGCAAATGTTGTTTAAAGACCAGTCTTCTACTTAAGTCCCTACAGATTTTTCACAGCATCTGCCAGAAGTGAGCGAAACTCTCCAATAAAACAGCAGTTAGCAAAGTTTACAAAGGTCATACAAAGGTAGCATCCAGTAGTGAAAGGACAGACTATATAAAGAATCCCAAACTCTACTCTTCTCTGGCACCTAAACTGTTATCTTCTATAAGCATTCTTATGATAAAAAGTTGTAATAACATGTTCTTGCTCTAGGTATTTCCGAACAAGGAAATATTTCAGAAAACACTGATGAGATCTTTAAGAGGATTAATGAAAATGTGACCAGGACAAAGGATCTTCTTAGGAAGACAAGATTCAAAAATCAGCAAGCAACCCTCAATCAAACTATTTAGTATAAACTCTAATGAAAAGAATGTTAATGATACTGAATACTTATCATGAAAAGTGCTAAGAAGAATTCATGTTGCTATTCAAGGCATGGAAAACATTTCATGAAAGTGCCCCTATAGAGTAATTGCTATACCATAAAATACCAGTGCTTCAATTAGCATTGATTTATCTGGCATAATGAAAATGAAACAATGCATGAAACTTGCGGTTAATTCAGGGTTGACGTGGATTCTCCAGCACTATAACAGTCTTAATTAATGTTACAATTTTGAGCTTTACCACAGTGTCCCAAAAATGGTTTTGCAATACTCAGTTGGAAGGTTTACTAGTTATTTTTTAACATTTCGATTTTTATTCTGTATTTTTTTGTTTGTCCTCATAGTCTTGGTCATGCACTTGGTTCTTCAAAGCCTTTATTAACTTCTATACAATCCTATCATGTTTTATAGTTTTAGTAATTTTCTTTTCTAATTTCTTTCATCAGACTCAAACTCTCACAGAAATGTTTAACTTTAATTTACAATCTCTACTAAGTAGCCATACGACTGTGCTGTTTCTCCTTTGCTTTGTTTCCTTTTTAATTTAGGATGATTCTCTGGGGATCCTAAACTATCATCAAGATTTTACTACCCATTTTTCACCAATATGAGGATTAGTAATAAATGTTTGTTTCTTGATATTTCCTGAGGCACAATGATCGCCAATCTTGTAGTCTCTCTTATTTGATGACTCAGATATAATTATTTTTTAACAAACTAATGTGATTTACTTTCAACTGAAAGCAACCTCTTCGATGTGACTCATTTTTAATCAACACCCTCAAGTGAGTAAGCATCATGGAAACATTTTGTTAAAGTTTAACCTGACTGAGCATTTTTTCTACTTAGGTGTAGACAGAGCTTTCCATAATGACCACTTTGTGGGATGTTATAATTTCCTTGATGTTGTGTAGTTCTGGATTTCTGAATCTTTTATTTTTTCTGATTGAAAATGTAATTTTAGTGTGCTTATACCACAGTGACTTGAAAATACTGAATGTATACATCTACTTATTCCCTTCCCAAGTGTAAGAACTTCTTTATACACTTGCACTTCTCAAATAAAATAGCTGTTCTGCCCCCTTTGTTTAAGACACACACACACTATATAGGGCTGAATTTATAGAATTCAGCTATTTGGGGAAAATTCTATTCTGTCACCATTCTCTTTTATTCTTGTCATTGAGACACCTTACTTTTTCGTTCTCTTTTAACTTTTCCAGTGGGTATATAAACATTTGGATTACCTCTGACTTTTTAGCCATTACTTACATTTTAACTGAGTTTTTTCTACTAGCATGGAAATACAACCTCTGTGGTCACACACTTCCTGGTTTTGATCTGACCTGTAAGTACTAAAACATGAATCAACTTGATTGAAACCAATAAATCCTTGAGATTTTACACTGAGAACAGCATGGATAATTAAAATGCTTCCTACAAGTAATATTTCAAATTTTAAGTGTATTTACTTCAGTCTTTGTCAGCTTGCTTTCTGGTTCACATTCAGCAAAGATTCTAGTAAATACAGTGACAGAATATGCTAAAACAAATCCATTCTGTTGCTAGTATTTATGGTATTTGCAGACAAGAAATTACTTTTTTTTTCAAACACATATGTGCCAGAAACAAATGCTTAAGAGGCCGGTCTTCTCCAAAAGACAAGTAGATATAATAAATATTTATGTAGATAACTATTTGGTTGCTTACTTTGTAAACAGAATCACCAGAAATCTATGTTGAGTATTAGCAATATTGAATTCAGTAACTGAATACATTGAAAGAGCATAGATACAGACTAAACATTCATGTTCATAAACATCCATGGCAAACTACTGAATCAAGGAACAAACTGAGGAACATCATTATGTGTGCTTGAACGACATATTGGCAAACAAAACATCTTGCCAATGGCACATTTTGAAGCAGAATCAGTATCCTGATTCACAGTCTCCAGTGACCGGCAACAGACAAAGCTGAAATGTTCAAGGTCTTAATTTATTTAATTGTACTTATAGTATTATTGGGCATTAGCTCAAAATTATCATGCAGAAGATTGTTATTTATGTCCCCAAATTATAATTTTCTCTAAAAAGTTGTGTAGAGCATAGAAGTAGTTTGTGTGACTATGTGCCTCCTTCTATAAATAAATGTCAGTATTTTAGTTGCAACACCATAAGTCATTGTATAAAAATAATTATGGTGAAGCACTGAATTATTTGTCTTAGAATGGAGATGAAAGTACTTCCTGAGAACTCCTCTAATAGAGAACAGTCTCAGGTAAAAGTCTGACATCACTGATGTCAAGAACTTCATGACTTGCAGGCTGACCAGAATGTACAATGACCATTCTGTTTCATTTTATTTCATCCACCTCTTTATTTAATGGGTTTATATGTATATTTTTTCCCTACAGCTATACAGAAAGCAGAAGTAAAAGATATTTTTTTGTCAAATTTACTTTCTGTACTGAGGTTGAGTACACACACTTTCTTATTCAAAATAAACCAAGTATCTGGGGGGGGAAAAAAAAAAAATTAAAAAAAGTCATAAGGTCAATTACTCACATAAGACCTATTAAAAATGTTAAGAATCCAAGAAATGAAAACTGGTTCTCTTACAAGATTTAGCAAAATGGTCTCCTGAAACATTTTCTCACCAAACTTCTGGCCAAAGTATATGAAGCCTGTCTTTAAAATTTAAAAAAGTAGGTCAGAGAGCATGGAACTAAAACTGCAGATATCCTGCTGTTCTGGGCTTTACAGTTTTCTATAGTATGGTTACTGTTGTTTGATAGTATCCTGATGAACTGCTGCACCCTTTGATGTATTACTTTAAACATTTTAAAAAAATGGAAGATCCTAAATTGCAATACACAACTGAAATATCCCCAAAACAGACCTGGTAGACTCAGGGAATTAAGTAGATCTCACTAGGGATATTAAAGCCATTGACAATGTCTAGTCTTTAAAAAGACATAGATTAACTCAGTTGCATTCTCTGGGGCCTAACGGTTTGTTGGACTGATGATGCTGCAAGAAGCTCAGACATAAGGTAATTGCCTCATTCTCTTTTTTAATATATATCAGCAATTATGTGTTAAGTAATGTACCAGTAATAATCTATCCTTTTCTCTCAGACTTTATGTGACCAGGTACTACCCTGTCTAAGATTTTTTCTTGCTTATAAAGGTTG
The DNA here is from genome assembly GCF_020740795.1 of Apus apus. Lineage (NCBI taxonomy): Eukaryota > Metazoa > Chordata > Aves > Apodiformes > Apodidae > Apus > Apus apus. Next base: position 38,874,139 of record NC_067284.1, read on the forward strand.
CAAATTTGCTTTGTGTCAAACAGATTCTTGTTCTCTTCTGTTAGTATATTTTGGACTCTATGAGTCCCTATTATGTTCACTGGTATTAGGGGGTGTTACCACTATGTTTAAGAGGAGGAAATACTAGAACGGAATAAATTAATCCCTGGAAAAATGTTAGTAGCATTGCTTTCCATTGCAGACACAACTGAAGTCCATTTGAAATACGCAATGAATAGGTCATAGTGAGAAAACAATTTGTGCAGTCTCCTGCTACTGCAGGTTTTAAACAATGTAATTCCTTCTGGATTAAAAGTTTTCACTCTTTCTGATACTGAGTCTTCACTTTATGCTCAAGGTAAGACAATTTATTCTTCAGTGAAAATGCTTTTTCATTTTCTTGTCACTCTTGCTTTGTCTATAAGATTGCTCAATAAAATCTACAGAGTTATACAAAAATTCTCTCTTTGTGCAAACTAATTTCAGAAGTGGTAAATATAATAGGTCTACAAGGTACAAATAAGAAGTGGCATTTACAGTAGAATTGACCTCCCAGACATGATTTTCCTCAAGTTATTATGTTTCATAACTCACTTCAAAGCTTGTCTCTGTTTATGTCACTGTCAAGCTCCACTAGACATTCCTTTATCTTCTTCTCATGGCAGTAAAGAAACAAAGTACCTAAATCTACAGTGTTGTCTTTGTAGCACTGGACAACCATACCGTGAGCTTCACGTGTCAGGTGGATTCCTCTATTTGGAGGAGAGATATTCAGTACAAATGGAGCTTTTTGTCCTTTTCAGATATTCTGAGAATGCTTTCTAGAAATGTTAAGTGAACAGTAGAATGATATTGCCACGGTTTGCCATAGTACAGGAACCAGAAAACACCTGTTCATTCAGTGGAATTTCCTTACTTTTTTCTTTCATAGAATCACAGAATGGTTTGGTTGGAAGGGACATTTAAAGATCACCTAGTTCCAACCCCCCTACCATAAGCAGGGATACCCTCCACTAAACCATGTTGCTCAAAACACCATCCAACATGGCCTTGATTAATTCTAGGGACAGGGCATCCATGACTCCTCTGGGTAACCTGTTCTTGCATTTTGACATCCTCATTCAAAGATTTTCTTCCTTGTGTTCAATCTAAACCTACTGTCTTTCAATTTAAACCTTTTTCCCCTTTTTCCTGTCATCACAGGCTCAGGTAAAAAGTATTGCTTCATCTTTCTTATAAGCTCCCTTTATATGTTGAAAGGCTGACATAAAGTCTCTCTGAAGCCTTTTCTTCTCCAGGCTGAACAACTCCAACTCTCTCAGCCTGTATTCATAGGAGAGGTGCTCCAGGACTCCGACTTTTTGTAGACTTCTGGACCTTCTTGAACATGTCTGTGTCTTTCTTGTACTGTGGGCCCCAGAACTCAGTACTCCAAGTGAGGTCCCAGGAGAGTAGAGGGGGACTACCATTGCCTTTGACCCACTGGTCACACTTCATTTTATGCAGCCCAGGATATGATTTGCTTTCTGGGCTGCAAGCTCACTTTGTCAGCTCATGTTCAATTTTTTGTCCACCATTACCCTCAAGTCCTCTGCAGGTCTGCTCTCAATCCCTTAATTCCTCAGTCTATATTCATACTGTGGATTGCCCTGATCCATGTGCAGGACCTTGCACCTGGCCTTGTTGAACTTAATGAGTTTCACGTGGGCCCAATTCTCAAGGCTGTCTGGGTGCCTCTGGATAACATCCCTTCCCTCCAGCAAATCAACTGCATCACTCAGCTTGGTGTTGTCTGCAAACATGCTGTGGGTGCACTCAATCCCACTGTCTTTGTCATTGATGAAGATATTAAATACGGTTGGTCCCAGTACAGACCATTGAGTGACACCCCTCATTACTGGATTCCACTTGGACATTGATCCATTGAGTAAAACTCTTTGGATGCAGCCATCCAGCCACTTCCTTATTCATCTAACCGTCTGTCTGTCAAAACCACATCTCTCCAATCTAGCAGCTAGAATGCTGTGGGGAACAATATCAATGGCCTTACACAAGTCTAGATAGATTGCATCCATAGCACTTCCTTTGTCTATTGAAGCAGTCAGTCCATGTAGAAGGTCACTAGACTAATCAGCTGACTAATAATCAATAGCAGAGTGAGGAATACATTCTGAGCATATCAGCACAGCTGGAACCCCTCTATAGAAGGCACAGGGAGAAACTGAGCCTCCAGTGAGTGCTCTACCCAGGTGAAGAGCATTTCTTCTTTCCAGAACCTTTAAAATTTGCATTGGTATTTCTCCTCAGGCATGTGCCTGAATAGAACCTATAATAGCACTGCTAAAAAACACATTTACATCTCCGTAATTATGCTGGCTAACCTTTGCTCCTAATGAAATCCTCATTCTCTCTTTCAGCATAGTGCTGTTTAGCAGTCCTTTTATCATTATTGTTTTCCACCCCTCAAACAAATAAAAAAAACCCCAAAAAACCAAAAACCACTTGCTTCAGTAACGTTTTTTGAAAAGAAATCTTTGAACATACACACATTCCCACCCTCAGAACAGATGTTGCACCTCCTGTATAACTTGATCATTTGTTTAGTTTTACAAGCAAAAATGAATTTGTTCTTGCCAAACCTACACTAAGATTAACCTCCACAACTCCTGCAACTCATGTAAATTTAAATGTTTTCCACGGCCTAAAACCACACCACCTCCTATTCCTCTCACCCACTTCTAAATTTCCCTGTGACTTGTGATTTCAAGAATACACTTTCACTTGTGGTGTCTCATCTGTCTAAAACTTGTTTATTTTTCTTCCTAAGCCACTGAATCATTTCTTTAAATCTCACCTTAAAACCTCCCTGCTCTCTTTAACCTATGATTCACAACCTCTGGAAAACATTTTTGTGATATCCTTTATGAAGCATGCACAGTAAAAAGGAAATTTATTGTAGTCTTGTTGAAGCAAGCTATACTTGCAGTACTTGTGACTATGAATTAAGGGTCCTAGAGGGTTGACTCAAGATAGATTGACCCTTGCAGAATCTATTGAAGTCTGGGCATTTTCTTCCACTCACCGGAAAACCTCATAGCTATACCCTTGCAGGCTTCTAGGCTGTCATCTTTCTTCTTGCCTTTGACCTCATAACTTTACTCCTGATGACAGATGACACCACTGAGTTTTGCCCATCTTCAACAAGGTGCCTATTTTGGGTGCAGTAGAACTGAAGAAAAGGATGTGGTTCTCTTATCTCTCCCTCCAGTGACCAGCATAATTTCCCACATCCTGACCTTAGATACTTTGCAGAGAGAGCAGCAGTAGAAATGTAAAAATCACAGTACTCTTTTGGTGATCTAACTAAATGAAGGATGAATTTTTTTTTGTCACCTTCTCTAAGCAGTCTGAAAGGTGGTAGATTTAGGTGTCTATTAAAAGACAAAGACAGACAATTTGATACAATATTGGTTCTATTCATTTCAGTGTGAGGATGCAGGGAGGCAAGCTCACAAAGGCAGATGGGCTATACAGTGAGGGTGAGCTCTAAGGAAAAATGTGTGTGAAAATTAGTAGGATGGTGTGGCACAAACAGTATCATCCAGAAACTCATGTGAATGGTACCTATTTATAAGGCTACTATTCCACTCCATTCAAAATGAACTAATCCTTGTAGCAGGTAATTATCTGTATTACTGTTGAAAAGGCCATTTAAATCTAGCTTTTTTGTTAGATCAGCTAAACATTTTTGCCCATGCTTATTTTTATACCTTAGAATAGTCTTGGGATGGAACTTTTAATTTTTTTTTTTATTTCACTGACACTTGCTTGAATTTTGATTTTTTATTTCTTTGAGTAAGAATTCAAACAGAGGAGGAAGGAGACCTGCATTGATGGGTAAAAAGATGCTGAAAAAAAATGTGGAAGAAAGAAGTTCACAGGATGTGGAAAAAGGGACTGGGCACTTGGGAGAATTATAGGAATGTTGTCAGGGTAACAAGGAAGGACAAAGCCCTCTTGGAATTAAAGCTAGTAAAGGAAGCAAAAGAGAATAAGAAGGGCTTCTTCGAATGCATCAGCAGTAAAAGGAAGAATAGGGAAAATGTGGGTCCAGTGCTGAATGAGGTGGGAGCTCTGGTAACAAAGGATGCAGAGAAGGAAGAGTTAGTAAACACCTTCTTTGCCTCAGTCATTACTGCTAAGACCAGCCAGTGAGAATCCCAGACCCTGGAAATAAGAGAGAAAGCCTGGAGGAAGGAAGACTCTCCACTGGTCAATAAGGACTGGGTTAGAAATTAGGGTAAACTGAACATGCACAAATCCATGGGCCCCGATGGGATGCACACATGAGTGCTAAGAGAACTGGCTGCACTGTCCATCATTTTTGATAGATCATGGAAAACCAGGAGAGGTGCCTGAGGACTTGTAGAAAGCCAACGTCACTCCAGTCTTCAAAAAGGGCAAGAAGTAAGATCCAGGAAACTACAGACCAGTCAGCCTCACCCCCACTGCTGGAAAGATGATGGAGCAGCTCATTCTGGAGGTCATCGCTAAGTACATGGGTCAAAAGAAGTTTATCAGGAGTAGCCAGCATGTATTCACCAAGGGGAAATCATGTTTGGCTAATCTGATAGTCTTCTATGATGATATGACTGAATGGGTAGATGCAGAAGATGTTGTCTACCTTAACCTTAGCAAGGCTTTTGATACTGTCTCCCATAACATCTTCATGGGTAAGCTCAGGAAGTGTGGGCTGAAAAAGGGGATGGTGAGATGGATTGAGAACTGGCAAAAAAATAGAGCCCAGAGGGCAGTGATCAATACTGCAGAGTCCAGTTGGAGACCTGTAACTAGTGGAATTCCCCAGGGGTCAGTACTGGCTACAGTCCTGGTTACAGTTCAACATCTTCATCAACAACCTGGATGAGGGGACAGAATGTATCCTTAGCAAGTTTGCTGATGATAAAACTGGGAGGATTGGCTGATATACAGGAAGGCTGTGCAGCCATTCAACAAGATCTGGACAGACTGGAGAGCTGGGCAAAGTGGAATGTAATGAGGTTCAACAAGGATAAGTTTAGAGTCCTGCACCTGGGGAGGAATAACACCATGCACCAGTACAGATCAGGTATTGACTTCCTGGAAAGCAGCTCCATGAAGTATCTTGGAATCCTGATGGACAATCAGTTATCCATGAGACAGCAATGTGCCCTTGTGGCCAAGAGGACCAATGGGATCCTGGGGTGCATTAAGAAGAGTGTGTCCAGCAGGTCAAGGGAGGTCATCCTTCCCCTCTACTCTGCCCTAGTGAGACCCCACCTGGAGTACTGTGTCCAGTTCTGTGTTCCCCAGTTCAAGAGGGACAGGGATTTATTTGAGACAGTCTGATGGAGGGCTACGAGGATGATTAAGGGAGTGGAACATCTGTCTTATGAGGAAAGGCTGAGAGACCCGGGGGTGTTTAGTCTAGAAAAAAGACTAAGAAGGGATCTTATTAATGTATATAAAAATATCTGAAGGGTGCCTGTCAAGAAGGAGGGGCCAGTCTCTTTTCAGTCATGCCCTTTGATAGGACAAGGGGCAACAGAAACAAACTAGAACATGGGAAGTTCCACCTCAACATAAGGAAAAACTTATTTGCTGTAAAGGTGATTGAGCACTTAATTGGGCTGCCCAGAGAGGTTGTGGAGTCTCCTTCCCTGGAGATTTTGAAAACTCTGAAGACCCATCTTGATGCTTTTCTGTGTAGCCTGCCCTAGGTGATCCTGTTCTGGCAGGGGCATTGTGCTTGATGATCTCCAGATGTCCCTTCCTACCCCTACCATTCTATGATTCTATGATTCTACAATTTTCAAGCCTTTTGTACTGTTCAAAGCACTAGAAATGGAAGAAGAAAGCTCCAGTTCACATTCATGTGAGTCCCAGAGTTCTGACTTGAAGGAAACAGTGTGAATATTTCAGGCTTGTGATACATTTTTCCGTGTTGATAAGACATGGTTTGGAATATATTTAATTGTGTGCATTTTCTGTGTGCATTATCAATAAAAATAATGAGTAGCTAAAATAAAGAATTGATCTTTTGTGTAGGTCCAGTGCATCCAAGACAATTATGCTTAGCATTTATTCCAGCTTTTGATTCCTTTAATTCTGAAGGTGCCGTAATTCTTTAAACTGATTTCAGTTCTTGAGAGTTCATACTGTCATGTAGCTTGTGATCAAACTGACTTGCAACTTCTGTAGGTTGTTACCACTTAATTATTGCAGGTGTCTCAAAAGCAGCATAAGTGAATGTAAAATATTACAGAAGAAAGTTAAATCACAACAAGATTTCTACTTGATTTATAAGCAATAGAGTTTGGAACTCTTTTTTTTTTTTTTTTTTTTTTTTACATACACATCAAAACAAGTAAATAAAATCAAATACTCACTCCTGTTATGTAACGAGGTCTATACTGGATGGTTCCAAATAAGCCAAGTATGACTATAATAATGTGTATGAAATTTGCCAGTATGGGTGCCCACTGATAACCAAGGAAGTCAAATATCTGCCTCTCCAGCACAGAAACCTATGATTTAAAAGCAAAAGAATAAATAGATTAGAACAGACTATAAAATATCTATTAGGGCATTTCCCTTTCCCATATCCAAGATAATTGCTCTGAGTTAAAAAAAATACTTCAGTCAGCAGTGAAATGAAATGAGTTTGCAATGTTTCACCTTCATGTTTTAATGAAAGCTGCATTTCTCACTGGCGGTTTACTAAATTATATTCAGTTAGCTAAATTATTAATGTGGGCAATTCTACTGAGATACTAAACTGTTCACTAGGATGGTATGTTTGCAGCAGGAGAAGGACAAATCATTTTGTTATATATACCAGCAAACACTATAACGTTCTGGGGTATTGGTGCTGAAAGTAAGTGGCAGGATTATGACATCTGAGCTACTTTGCATCCATTCACAAACACCATCCTACAGACTAGTCCTGCCCCTTTACTTCCACTGTTTCCCTAGGTTTTGATTTTTTCTCTTCCCTCTATCCCTAGCTATCCTGTCAGTGGACTTTAACCTGTATCCAAAAGTACGTAACTTTTTGACCTGGTTCTGCTGATAATTACTTTAGTTTACCTCCTCTCGCTGTCACAAACATCAGGTGAAGTATAAGCTGTTACCCAACACTTCAGATATTTAATTTTAAAAGTTAAATAAGGAACAATCTAGGGCTGTTGACTACTATTTTCAAGCAATACCATCCCGAGCAGACAAAACAAAAACTAGAGAAACTGCATTTCTAACAGTATGAGTAGAAATTATTTCAGAATTCAAATAGTACATGTTCTTAACCAGTGTTTGAATATTAAATCAAAATACAGCATTGCACCCCAACCCATAGGCAGAATGGCATGTTTTAATAAAAATAATAGTGATGTGAGTACTAGAAGGCAATGTGACGGTGAAATAAAATTAGACAGAAAGCGTAAGGAGTTCCTTTGGCACCATTCCAACAATTTCACTAACTGGAATGGTGAACAGATGAGTTTCATGAAGATACGGATAATTAAATAAAAACAATGACAATAAAGACAATGCCAACACCACACACACACACAAGACAGAGAGAAAAAGCAGGTTGTTTCTTTATAAAGTTTCATTAAATGACAAGTGATTATTTACTCAGTTAATATTAAACCATGGATTAATTGAATTAGGTGCATCTGCCACAGACTTCATTAATTTAAAAAATAACACATTTAGAGATTGAGTACTAAATGAATAATTAACTGCTGTTCACCAGTGTTCTTGTCCAATATGGCTATGGGAGAACTTCTCAGTTTTCATTCTGTAGTCCACTCCCACACCAACACTTTATTTGTGAAATTAAGTAAGAAAACTTGCCCTTAAGACAGCCTACGCTTACACCAGTATTGCAAATGCAAAGAGTGTTAATTACTTAGTACTTACTGGTATATGTTGAACTTGAAGATAGGGATTCTCAAAATAACCCTGGGGAAATTTTTTACCAGTATAATTTTGAAATTGAAAGCTCAGGGTTTCACGTCAACCACTGAATTCCCCTCTGCAACTAAAATTCCTTTCGCAAAATGCATCCAGATTATAGCTAGTCTTGGTATTTTGTCTAACATTTTCTTGTACAGATTTATTGACAGAAAGATACTCTGGTCCTATATCTTCCTAGATATTAATGATCTGATTTGTCCTACCCTTCAACTCTCCATAGCAAAGCAACATCACAGAAGAGTTCTCAGAATCCAAACACATGACATTCTAATGGTGACAGTGGGATGAAGAAAGAAAAGGAAGGCCAAGCTGTACCAGGAACTTAATGAAATCTCAGACTCCCCGTGCTTCTGAGTTTATCATTAAGAAATATTTCCTTGACTACTGACAAAGTCATTTATATAAAAAAAACCAACCAATATGTGTCATATAGCAGTACTATGTATGTCTACGTGAAGTCTGTTAGGAGTATAAGCAAAAGACCATGCTACACCTTAAGTGCTGCTTAATAGTTAACAAAGGGAAAATGGTCCCTCTGAAAATAGAGCTCTTATTTTCATCATCTGAATAAGGAGTAAATGAAAATAGCAAAGCAGCAGCAAAATGAATCTAGACTGTACAAGTTTCTAGTATAGTAACAGCAGGGAATCAGCAAGTAAAAAAAAACAGGGGATGCGGCAAATCATTCAACCAGTAGGAAATCATACAGTTAAGCATGCCAATTATAGAGGGAAATTGCAGCACTCTAGTTAATTATATAAAAAAGTAGAAAACCTAATATTCCTGCTACAACTTAAGGTTGAAAGGAAACTGCACTATCATGCATCAAGGACATTTTTGTTTTGTTTTTTTTTGTTTGTTTGTTTGTTTTGTGAAAAACTTGCTATGAGGCTGTGTTGGACAAATGGCTATTCTGTCCAAATCTGTGCTCCCCATTTGCCAATGTCCTACTATTTTTTTTTTCTTTTGGAACACTAGCAATTTCATCAGTACCAAGTAACCACTCCCTCAGATTTTGTGACCATCTTGAAACTTTCAGTGGGGGGAACTACTATAAAACATGGCAGACAAGGCAGTGGGCAAATATCAGCTGTGCAGAACAAGGAGACAAGTCTGCACCACCTCTGTTCCTGTGTATCTACCTCACGTTTGCCAGAGGCAGACTTGCTATTAGTCTTCCTCCTGTCACTCCAAGAAATCAGCTATGTGTGGGGACTGCTGGATATGTGAAATGACAGTGTTCTGGTAGGCTGGGCAGAGATAAAATGCTGCAGAAATGCAGCTGCTGTTCCTTAGAATATCAGACTGCTGCAGCAAGGTGCATGGTAGATTTATCAAATGGAAAAATAGGACAGAGCTAGATCTTTATTCCCACTTATTGAAGAGATGATGGTGGAGAGAAAATAAAAACAACCCACAAACAAACAAAGACAATATGGACTTACTACATGCAGTTACTAAAAAAAATAATCTCATTTGATCTGTGTTTCTAAAAGGGGAAAAGTGAAAAGTAGGACAACGTACTGACAACATATATTATCACCAGTATTACACAGCTTCCTCCTCTTCCACAGGTGCCAGAATCATAAGGAATTTCCTTACACAGCAAGAGAAAATATAGACCTGATTTTGAAAGATTATTTTTTACTTTAAAAAAATTGAAATTTTTGGTTCTTTCTCCAAATCCTGTCCACCAGCTTCAAATGTGTAATGGTGTTTCAAGGACATTACAAAGAAATAGGGAAGGACTGACAAAGAAATATTAATCTTTGAAGTCTAGGAATAAATAAAGAATTGTCCGTTTTCTTTCTTCTTCTGGAAAAAAGAGCTTAAAATGAGAACAGGAAAGAGGAAAATATGGATGCTTTAGATGAAAAAGTACACTATGGTAAGAAAAATGTTTTACTTCAGCTTCATTTTAATAATGCAGTGAACCCAAAAGGTAGGTTTATGGAGAGTTAGCTCCTAATGTTAGAAAATAAACATCCACCACATCTTCTTCTTAGGCTTCTAAATAAATCACTGATAAAATTACAGAAGAGTTAAGTGTAATTACAGTGAACTATCTTTACTAATGCATTTTTTCCAGACTTCTGCTAACTCTTTTAAAAATAAATACAAAATAAAATCAGCCTGTATACTGTCAAGTTGGAATAGCTCAAACTATTTCCAGATTCTTGTCAGAGACTGGTTGTTAATAGGTTAACAGTGTTACTGACCTTGAGGGATCTAAGAATTGAATTTCCAGAGGATAAAGAAAACCATTTGAGATGATTCTTAAAGTATATGATTGGACTAAAATTTCAGACAGGAACCACAAAGGAGAAACCAGTCAAAAGATGATTTATAACACAAACTCCAAAATGGAAAATGACAAAGTGCCTTTCCTTTGAAAGCTCCTTGAGAAGAAACTCAACCACGACTACTTCATAATGATACAAAATCAAAACTTTTCATTGATATAAATTAAAGTGCACACAGGCACACACATACAAGTGGGTACGTATGGTTCCCGCCACCCAGGGCCCTTGGGCAGCACATGCAGCACTGAGGCACCCAGTACTCTGGGGCCTGGGGCAGGGTCACACTCAACTGATGGGGTCCCCAGCTGAGTCATGGTAACAGGCTCTCAGTGCACTCTAAAGGAAGAAGAGAGTATGAGCTTAAATCGCAATGAAGGAGAATTAAGCAACCATAGCTTAGACCGTGACTGGTGCAGGCTAAGAATGAGCTACTGAAATTAAACTCTAATCAGTAACTCATTAAGTCCCCTCAGCTCAATTGTATTGCTTCAGATGCCCTCAGCTTCTAATCATTTGCTTGTGTTTTTAAGTTAGACACACAGGTTTTTAATGACTTTCAGGTCTTGGTTCTATGGCATAGAAAGCTAAAAAGAGCCCAATAAATTGCAAGCATTTTGGGCTTGTGGCTTAGGAAAGAATTCTAATGCTAAAGCCTGCCTGCATCACACACAACATCCCCAGCTAACCTTTCCCCAGCACTTCCATCATTTTGAGGCAGAATGCATATATTTGCACCATTCCTTAGAGAGGTTAATTTAATTTTTCATCAAAATTTCAGATAGCATCCTGAGATAGAGGACACAGTTACTTAATGAATTCTCCACAGTCACACAGCAGAAAAACATTGATATTTTGAAAGTCAAATCCATACAAAATACACCTACACATCTGCAAGTGTGCATGTGAGTCAAGTCCTTCACTGCAAGACAGGAGGGAAAGAAAAAAAGATATATTTTTTTTTTTATGTAAGAAGAGTGGCAAAGCTAAAATGAAGTTCTGTGAAGAGCTGTGTACACAATGGTGTTCTCAGCACATCTAATAAAAACCACCACAAGCACAGGTAATTCAAGTTAAAATCAAGAAGGAATTAGTTTGCAGCTTTCCACTGGTTCCTTGAAGGAATCACAAATATAGTACTAAGTCCCTGTCCTTAATCCATTTGATGCTGCTGAGAGAAGGAATAGACCACAGTACTTGATAAAAAGGTAATCATGTTTTTTAAAAATCCAGTGCAGGACCACATTCCTGCACCATACTGGGTACAAGTGGATTTCTGCTGTGACCTACTGAGGACAACAGGGCTCTCCATGGGCACAGAGTGTATTCTAAGTCTCAGCTGCTGCTGCCTCTAGCTGAATATAGTAGTAATACAAAACTGTCAAATACAAGCTTTCTGCAGCTGGTTTTCTGTTATAGAATGGTTTGGGTTGGGAGGGATCTTAAAGATCATCCAGATCCAACCTCCCTGCATGGGCAGGGACACCTTCCAACCTAGATGAGGTTGCTCAGGGCCCCATTCAACCTGGCCTTGAACACTTTCAGGGATGGGGCTTCCACAACTTCCCCAGGCAACCTGTTCCAGTGTCTCACCACCCTCATAGTGAAGAACTTCCTTCTAATGTCTAGGGGAAAGGAAGGGAACAGGGGGGAAAGGAGGGGCAAGGAGGGAAAACAAATAGGCTCAATTACACCAGTTTCACAGGTGCAGAAGTAAAGATGACTGAAGGAACCTAAGCAGTGTTATCAGGCAACAGGGGTAGGAAAAGGGTCACAAGTAGCATGTAGAAATGAGAAGCAGAGCTGCTATCTAAATAACACTTCAGTTATTATTACTCATGACATGAAAATAGGAAAGTCTAGATAAAGCTGAGCTGGTGAAGCTGACAGTTTGTTTAAATAAAAATTATTTCTTGTGCAATGAACATATACTCAGGGCATTATGTTCATGATTTATAAACATTTAGACTCCATCATACATACATGGAGACCCAGTGACTCAAACAATTACAAAATCAACACCCTGTCTTCCAAGAACTTCAATGAAAGAATCACCTTCTGTGTGTGCAGGCATTAAAAAAAAAAAAAAAAAAAAAAAAGAGGAGATTGCTGGAAGAATGCTTGATCAACAAGTTCAATTCTTGTAAAATACTTGCTTCATTCAAGTTATGAAAGGTCAATATCCTTGAAAAAGATAAATGATGAGGGAAAAAATGAAGGAAGTCCCTAATTTTACATGGAATTATTTAGTATTTTTAATACTGCTTTCCAAAATTATTTTTAGTATAACCCTACAATTTAGATCACAAATCTTAACACCAAGTTACTGCCAATTTTTGTGTGTGTGTGTGTGCATGTGTGTACGCTTTAAGACTACGGAGTTTGTTATTCCTGGTTGGCCAACAGTAACAGGATTTAGATATGTATCAGAACCTCATCCTTTTGTATACCTGAAAGGAAATTTGCAAAATTTATCTTATGTAAACTGTCTTACCCATGAGGCTAAATATAATGCAATTAGTATTTCAGCTACAGGATGAACTTAAGTAATAGTAACTCAGAGGTGCTAAGATTTTATTTCCTGCTAATACACATTTATATTAAAAATGTGTGCATTATTTTAGTAAGACATATTTGCACTCCACCAAGACCAGGAAGGTAAGGAATGAACGTGCCCAAAATGGTTCAGACTCAAACTGATAAATTTGTTTCAGTTATGAGGTTCATTTTTACCTTAAAACCAAGATAATGTTAGAGCAGAAAATATTCAGCTCTCAGGTCCCAGCTAGGAGTGTAGTAAGCATTTAGTAAACCCTGCCAATGTGTTTTTTTAGGAACACTCAAAATGAGATGAGCTGCATGCACATATACATAGAAAATAATCTTTATTAACAAAGATAGAACATATAAAATATATAGAATGTATAAAAATAGTTAACACACTTGCTTAGATGTCATTTGTACCTTTAGAAGGCCAGATTTACAGGACTGGTGAGAGCAGGCCTGTACCACACGAGCAGAGATGTGAGGGCTGCCTCCCCCCACAGAGCACAGGGCAGACAGAGCTGACATCTCTTTGCATGCCAGTTCAGGCCTGGAAGCAGTACAACAACACAGTAACCTGCCACAGCTACAGAACCCTGCTGAAAAAGCTGTGACAGTTTGCTGGTACAAGCTTAGAGTAGGTTCAAGGATTAAGAAAACTACTTAAACACACTGGGAACCTATCATTTCCTGGAGGCAGTGCTTTGCCTTATTAGCTTCATATGACCACCTGGTACAAAGTCAGGTAGCATAGTAGGTCATGAGCATGGGCTGGGGTTTGATGCTTATGTCAAACTTGTGCAGGGATAGGCTAGCTGTGATTGTGGCCAGTGGATGTGTCATGATGGTCTAACATGGCAGGCAGATGAATGCCATTGCAGCTGCTCACTCACTCTCCCCTGCCCCACTGGGGAGTTGGGGCCAGAACTGGAAAGGTAAAGGTAGAGACTCGTGGGTTGAGATAAAAACTATTTAATATTTGAAATAAAATAACAACAACAGCAGTAATAATAGTAATAATAGAATATACGAACAAGTAAGGCACAGTGCAGCTCCTCACCACCCGGTGACCAATGCCCGTGCCTTCCCTGGATAGCAATCCCAGAGGAGAGAAACCCTGAAACCACAATCCTGGAAGAGACAGAGAGCAAACTTCCCAGTCAGCTCTCATATATGTACTGAGCATGATGTTGCATGACAGGGAATACCTCATTGGCTAGCTTAGATTTGTTGCTTTGGCTATGCTCCCTCCCAGCTTCTTATGCATCTGCACGTAAGCAAAGCATAGGAAGTTTGAAAGTTCACGATTTCTTAGCAACAACTAAAATCATCAGTATATTATCAACATTCTTCTCTTACCAAATGCAATATAAATCCAAAACACAATGCTGTTCTAGCTACTTAGAAGAAAAATAGCTCTATCTCAGATTAAACCAGGACAGGAGGGATCACGATAGATGAGTTAGTGACCACTGGTGGGAATAAGTTTAAACACTGGCAACACGCTCAACCTCAGCTTCTCCCATTCTGCCAATGACACTGGGAAGATCAAGACTGATCTCTCAGGGGTTCCCTTCCAGCTCATAATGCTGTTTTGGACTTGACAAGAGAATGCATCTAGGGTATCTTAACTGTCATGTAGCAAAACAATCCTCTATGTATATTTCTTCAGAGAAAATAGAATGTGACCTAATACCTGGGGAAAAGAAAAATATATTCTAACAACAACAATAAAAAATCAGTATTCCTTTTCAGCAGGAAAGGCACACCTGTAAGAAACCTCATTAGCCAAATAATTTTGAGTGGTATTGGTAGGGATCACACACTATCTCATCAAGACTGCATATTGTGATAATAAGAACTGGGCATTTGGTATCAGAGGACAATAAAAAGAGAAAATAGCCAATCTAGAGTTACTATGGTGGTTTTACTTGTATTCAGACATTAGTGTCCACAAAGCAAGACAGAGAATGACAACTAATCCATGTCAGAACTCTAAGGTACAGAGGGCTCCTTGCTTTGTAATTACTCATTCCACAGCTAAACCTGGATAAGTAGGATGCTGACTTTGTCTGACCTTACAAAAATCGCTCTCTTAAGATGCTTCTGATGACATATTCATTATTTTTGTACAGAATATGTGAAGCACATACTACACTTTCGTGCCTTGGTATAACCTTAAAATTGACATTTAAACTTGTCCTGGTTTGAGCCACTTTATGGAAGAGAGATAATTGACATCAGTTACAGTCAGAAAAGTTTGTAGTTGCTAAACTTTGCCTGCTACCTGTATATAAAGCCATTAGTCCTTAGGGAACTCCAAGTAGTGCTGAAGGCATCAGTCCATCTCCTCTGCAAGTTGGCTATCTTAAGAGTCAGACCTGTCATCTACTCTCTGCATCAGAGTCCCAGGGACAAGCACAGTGTCTCAGATCTCCTTTTTCGGATGTCCAGAGACCCAGGTCCAGCAACTTTAAATTCAACCACAGCTGGGGAACATAGATTGCTGTCTACAACCCAGTTTGACTAAGAAATTTCTATCCCAATGGGTGATGGTTTGTTGTTTGTTTTTTGTTTTGTTTTGTTTTGTTTTCACAGAAAATAGGGCATTCTCATAGGCTAGTTCAAGATTGTTGATTCAATTCAAGAATTGTTGATTAGAGCCAGTCAATTTGCAGCAATTTTCAACATTTCACCATTTGTATTCAATCTGCTTTGGAATATGATTATATGAAAAAAGGGTAGCATATAAAACACTTCATGCTGTCATAATGATTACAGGAAAACCTTAGGCCATTGGGCAACTGGGGTGGGGGTCACCATTCCAAGCCCTTTGGAGAGCTGGAGTGAATCAGTCAGACACTGCCCTCAAAAGGATCCCATTAAACATTTGGAGTAAAACAGGATCTAGTATTTTTTTTATTTTTTTTCTGGTATTATGAAACATGTTGAAACGAGTGGGACTCTAAGTTTCCTGTTTTAAAGAAATACAAACCCCATAACCTGTCTCTAGAAAGCACAGACTCTGTAATGTAAGTACACACTACAGATTACAGTCACATTCTCTTGCCTCTTCCAAAATTAAAGCGATGATAAAATTAAAAGGCAGATTGCCCATTCCTTTTCACCAGCCCTGATGACAAATGTAATGATAAAAAAGCTAGTCTGTAATGATAAATGAACTTATACTGCATGTTGACCTCTTTTTAGTAAACCAATTCATGTATGCATACAAATACCTCCTTGTCTTAAGTACATTGCTTCTGAAATATTGCCTGTTTGCAGCCAGGACTTATCAAACTACAAGGTAACAAATAGTGAATAGTCTTATAATGAAATTCTAGCTTACGAGACAGTGAATCACAAAGCTCTACTCCCAGTTTGTTAAGATTGAAAAGTTAAAAATATGAGGGACAAGGAAAAGGATAGATGCAAAGCTCTAACAAAAAACCAAACATGCATGATGAATGCTTGCTATATTCTGTAGTGAACTGCTAACAGGTGCTACTGTACCCCAGCAATGAGGACGAGCACGGTGTCAAAATATTACACTTCAATGTGAGTAGATTGTCCAGAACATTAAATGTAGTTGCATCAACACTAAAATCTTCAAACCAAAGGGAAAAAAAGGAAAAACAATAAAGACAATAAAGAGGGCTAAAATGTG
Organism: Apus apus; assembly: GCF_020740795.1. Lineage (NCBI taxonomy): Eukaryota > Metazoa > Chordata > Aves > Apodiformes > Apodidae > Apus > Apus apus. The sequence continues at coordinate 38,890,648 of NC_067284.1, forward strand.
CCTTCTTATTTTCCTAAATGTTTACTGCAGTCAAGAATATTTCTCTGATTTACATGGAGATCATTTACATCAAATAATTTGCAGCTAAACTGATTTTTACTGGGTGCTTATTTTGTGTAAAGGTTAGTGTTGAATGTCCTGGATTAAACCCATTTGTTTATCCAAAATTTACAGTCAAGCACAGTAGAAGTCTCTCAGCAGGAATTTCAAAGATGACGATATTGTTAAATTTATGTAAAATGATACATTTTTTTACATTGCTTATGTACCTCATATGGTAAAATACTGACAAGTAGTACTATACTTCCCTGTATTGGAACAAGCATGACATCAGTTTGCTGACACCAGTTGGTACCTTCATTATGTGATGAAGGCTGGAGAGGACTGCCTAACCTGTATAGCTAACATCATGGTGTTTGTGGAAGCTTTTAGCTTTATACAAGATCCAATCACGTATAGTAAAAGAAAAATTGCTTCACTACCACAGATTATCTCCTCCCCTTCTACATTTGCCTTGAAATCCTTGTTTCCCTTACCTTCCAATTTGCCTTGTTTAATTCAGTGCTCACAGCAATTCTTCTTGAAAGAAGCAAAAGCTGTAATCTAGAACGACTGCAAGCTCTCCTTCAGCAGAGCCCTACCCCTGCCTGTAGCTGCCATCATTCAAGTGGCACTTGCTGATACGATAGCACAGAGTTGCAGCAATTTCCTTCCACTTTTCCATACCTCATATCCCCAGCTGTTCCAAGGGGGTGATCACCTTGCTGGTTTGATGAGGTCTAGAAAACTCAGCAATAATTATTGCGCTGGCAGTTCTGAAGGCAGCCAGCATCACCAAGGCAGGAATTGGAATGGAGCCCAACCAACAAAGCAGAATTTACTAATTTGTTGCACAGAATATTTTGTTGTTAGCAATAATCCTGAGCCTTGTGACAGACTATGAAAGGAAAATTAAATTGCTTGAGCTAGACTCTTGTACAGTGCCTAGCAAAAAAAAAAAAAAAAAGAAAAGAAAAAAGAAGAGCTGACAATTTTAGGTTAGCTGCTTAAATCTAGCAATTTTAAATGCTCTGGCTTGTTAGTAAATGACCTTCTCAAATTCCACAAAACACAATCATCTATTCAATAATGACCTGTCAAAAAAGAGGTGTTTATAATTGTTTTCAACCAATTTAATGTGGAGTAGACTAGGAAATAAAGGCTAACAGTGCTTGACAATTAAAAAACTTAGGCTATTTTACACAAGATTGTAAAAATAACAGAGTGGAGGTTTTTTCTTATAATCATATTAGTGCTTTAAATTATGCATGTCTACTGACTCTCTAAGCTTTGTTAGACAGTGGCTTTTAATACAATTATTTGAGGAAACTACAATGTATTTTTCCAAGTGGACTTCTGTTATTACTGAAACAGTAAGAAAAAATAACATTTACGTAACACCAAATATCTGTACATTCCTTAGTAGCATCAGTGATCTCTTTAGAGAGAGTAATTTTAACTCAAAAAACAAATCTGATAAGATTGTGCATTCTGCTTCTCTGCTAAAGCAAAATCATAACTTCATGCAACAAATGCTGCACCTACTGGTTCCTGCTTTTTGCTGCATGACACTTTTCTGACTGGGGTAATGGTTTTACTCTGTGGTTTATCTCTAGCCCCATGACATGACGATTAGAACTCCATTTACAACGAAGATGCAGGCATTTGACCTCCTTGGCAAACAGCATAGTTAGCTGGAAAGCAAACTTACTTTAATGAGAACTGCCTTCTTTCTGAGTGGAAAAAAAAACTCGAAGCAGAGTCAACCTCTTTCACCCCTGCTGCTCTGTTACTGCAGCTAAGGAAAGAAAGGATCAATGCCCATTCAAAATGCCCTGCTACTGACAGGTACATTGGAGAAAAGTAAGCATTAGATAAAGCTTGTGCGCATCTGGGAAAATATGAAGAAAAAATAGGATTCATCACACTTTCTCTTAACTCACTATACAAAGAAAATCATGCCAGAAGGTAAAACTCCAGGGTAAATACAGTTTTTATTGTGGGAAACTAACCAAAGTGCTAGCAGATTTCTGCTGAGAGCTGTCAATGATTGCTGGTGTCTATGATATTTCGGAAGTGATGTTCATGTTCTTGCTTTGTGAGAAGCTCAGGTAGGAACAACTGCTTCCTGTATAGCTGCCCTCCCCTAGTTGAAACTGCCTTCCCTGCTGTGGTGAGTGTTGATTAACTGCAGCCCAGTCCCTTCATTCATCCTTTGCCCAGAAGTAGGTTTCAACACATACATGGATGTAAAACCCTTACAGCTGAGCAAGTAAACTTTCCCCATGTATTGACACTATTTTCCTGGGAAAGAAGACACTGGCAAGGGAGTGCAGGTACCCAAGTCAGAAAAACTGCATCTGATCCATCCACTTCATCTAAAAGTGTCATTATTAATTCATTTATATGGCTGATAGTTCATGAATAAACAGACCAGGGTCTGCCACAAATTCCCCACAGGATCCAGACAAAATCTTTTAATCTCATGGTAACACATATAGGCAGTATTTACATCCTGGTTACAAGACAAAGTCATTTGGAACTGTAGATTTCATTGGCTTTCTCTAATTATTAAGTTCCCATCTTATTTAAATGTTTCTGCATATTTTATTTCATGTATCAGATTCACCTGTAAGGTGAAAAATCTTTAATGGTAATATTAGTTGTCAGCATTATTATACACTGGACTTTCTTTTCCATCCTTTTAAAAGGAGATCAGGAATCAGAGGCGACACCAGTTAATTTCCTATCAACAGTCAGTGTCATGGAGTAAAAATCTGGTCAAATGCTATTCAACCAGGTTCTTTTCCTTCTGTATTGCAGGTTACAGTTAGGTTAGACTGGGAAAACATTTTGATGAATATAATTTGTTGTGGGACAATCAACACTACTTTTGCTGAAGGATGTTAAGAATCAGTGGCTGAATCTTCACAGTACACCTGTTCTTTCATGAAGCTTTGGCAATACTGAACACTCGAAGAAAGCATGCTGTAAGAAGGTGTTATGTGTGAATTGATGAAGTTTTCTGATTATCCAAATTTGCTTGGTAGGCAATATTAAAATTGACAGCAATTTGTTGCAAAGGATATCACAATACTGAGTGACTGTGCATTGAAATGGTAAATTAAATAAATTCCTGATAAATGTAAAATGATGTAATATCCTGGGAAAGAACATATACATAGTGAATGGTTCTACATTAACTATTACTACTCAGGAAATCTAAAATTATTCCAGATACAGATATTTAGCATTAAAAATGTCAGCCTGATAGTAACCAACCCCCAAATTTTAGAAATTGTTAGGAAACAGTGGGCAATGAAATGGGGAACTGCACCACACTTGCAGTAGTAGACGCAGTAAAACTGCAAAAGTACAAAGAAATATAATAGGGATGATCAGAACAGTGAAGGATTTCTACTGAGGACAGACTAAACCAATTAGGACTCTTGAGGTCAGAAAAGAGCGTGCTGTAGGGGGATATGAAAAAGTCTTTAAAATCAAGGATGATATAAATAAGTAGGGAACAAGTTTTATTATTTCTTCTTGTACTAGCTATAGAGGTAGCTAGCTACAATGATCTGAGGAAAAAACAAAACAACAAAACCCACAAAAAAAAGGTAATATTTTTCCACAGGGCTAATAATGAAACTGGAAAAAAAACTGCTAAAGGCTTTTGTATTTTAGACAGAAAAACATTAGAGAATTTAACAGCAGATTAGTCCATTGAGAGCAGTTAAAAATAATGGTCTGACCACAGCCTTTGTTTTAAAAAGTCTCATAATTATGAATTTCTGAAACCTGGGAGGGCAAATTGAAGGAATAGCCATGATGTGCAGCGTCCTGCACTGTTCACTAGGCACCTGCTACTGGTGGCTGCTTGAGGCAAGTTTCTGTGCTTAGGTGATCTTTTGTTCTCATATAATATGGCTTTTATATCTTCCATTTGAAGCAGCTTACAGGATTTTGTTTTGTTTTGTTTTCAGTTTAAGTTGCAATGAAATTACTGCAAAATCACAAATCATATTAAAATGATGCCTACTAAAACCATACAAGAATAAATATACTTATGCGTAAGTCACAGACAATTATGCTTTCAGACTTCTGAAAATGTTAATATTTGAATTTGTTCATGAACAAAACCCAATATGATCCAGAATCATATTGCCTAAACATATTTATAAAATGACTTTTCAACAGGATCATTTCAGAGATATCCCCCCGTAAAGTTTCAGTAACAGTGCAGGACAGTAAAATTTTCTCAGGTCCTGTTAGAAGCTGCTCTCTAGTGGCTAACAGGAAAGACCAAGAATTAGTAGAGTATAAAAGGAAATAACTTTCTTTATTTAAAACTCTTTATAAATTTGTTTCCATTTTAATCTCTTTGTACATGTTACATAAATTTGATGCTGAGTAGTACCACTTCAAAAAATTTGGAAAATACTGTTCTCCACTTACATGTCCAGATACTGGAGGCAGTGGGGAGAGGGCAGGAAAGGAGGTGGCAAAACTGAGGCACAAGTCAAGTATTTGTGAATAAAATGAGGTTACAAGAAACCTTGGTTCCAGTTTGGATTTATCCATCCTTAGGTACAAGTTATTTTGTCTATCCTGGGATATGTATTGCTGTGCTGATCCTACTCAACTATTTCTCTTCAATTCATCTGCTCCTCTGTGGTCACTAGCAAGTCTAAATAAATAAATACATCTGGAAGTCTGTTACTGTGCCTTTACTGAGCCTAAGATTCTTGCAAAAGGACATGAAACACCAGTCTTCATTTTAAAAATAAAGAACTAGAGAACGAGAAGGACAGAGATCCACCAAAAAAACCCCTAAATAACAGCTGGAGAGTAGCTGACATGTTCTCAGTTCTGCTGAGAGTCCTATCCAGTGAAGTACACAGCCTTTACTTGCACTGAAGGTACTTTCTTTTCATTCTCAAGAACCTGAAGAGAGCCTTCTGTTTCTAATGAACACCTGTTACCTATATTATTACCTGGCTCTAATAATGTATGCCATGAAAAAATGTAAGACTGTGAGATATGTTAATAATAAGGTGATGGTGTTCCAACCAAAATATCAATGCTTCCTTATTTTAAGTAGCGCTTTAATTGGATGAACACTAGCTGTCATGGCACTGAGAGGTGAAAACATCTAGTAACTGCTACAGGATATATCCCTACACAAAACTGTCACTGCAATGAGAATGAATCACTAAGTATATTTTCAAATGAAAAAGTATCACTCAGATATGGCAGATAAATGCAACATCCTGCAAGTGAAAGCACAAGACAAAAAACGTATTTTGCAAGCTTAAAATATAATGTTTAAGGAGAAAACACATGCCCTGAGAAGCCTGGATTGGAAGAACGGAACAGCAGATAGAAAACTCCACTGACACCTGACAATCACTGAATGGTGGCCAGTAAAAAACCTACGGCTTACTAACTGTATGATAATGTGACTTTTTCATTCTCATTGTGATTCTTAACATGCAGTATTTCTCCATGTTACTGCACTCCTTGGTCTGTTCTACACCTATGGCAGAATGTACAGCTGAGGAACTCCATGTTCTCCCTCGAGAGCCTCTTTTATGGGCTATTGCCTAACACAAATTTGTGAGAATGTGCAATACCTGTTAGGGCCTCATTTGATTACTAAATCAAATAGAACTATTTTAATTCCATGCATGTATATGGCAAAGACTGTCTCAAAAAATAGAGAGAACTCATATTAAAAAGTACTTTTCACTTTCTTCGTTATTTTTATCAGAAGGATTTTTATGAGAAATCATCTCAGCATTGAGTGATTACATTTTTATTTATTTAATCATCACTATATATTAATACATTTATCATTAGTGAACAAAAGCAAAAGCCTCATAGGTATTAGAATTATAAAGTGCAGCCATGAACAAAGCTCAGATGAAAGACATAATCTCTAAGTCTTATAGTTTTCATTCTAATATTGTCAAGTAATTCACATTTTACTTGTAAACCTTTATTGGGTGCAGGTATCTAGGTTCTGGGCAGAGGGCTGCAAGGTGGCCTTTGTGAGGGGCAGCCAGGGTTTGCTCCATGACAGACACAGCCAGTTCCAGGTGGCTTCAACCAACAGGGCATGGCTGAGCCCTGTGGAGAGGATGGCAGCACCATGAGGAAAGTCTGTGCAAAGCAGTGCCCAGGTACAATGAGTGAGGGGGGAAAAGTATGAGAAACAGGCCTTTGAACCCCAAGGTGAGGCCAGAAGGAGGGGAGGAGAAGGAGCTTGGGGTGTCTGAGCAGAGATTGCTTTGCAATCCCTGGAGACATCAAGCTGGAGCAGGGTGAGAGCATGAGGAGGAAGGAATGGTAGAAAAGAGCTGTCATGTTCTGATCCCAAGCCCCCATTCCCTATCCCCCTCTGCCATTTGGGGTGAGGAAGCCGAGTTGAGAATGAAGGAGTGAAGTTGAGCCTGGGAAAAATAGTGTGGACTGGGAGAAGTGTTTAGGTTTTGTTTCTCACCATCCAAATCCATCTTATTTGGCCATAAATTAAGTTTTTCCCCAAGCTGTGCCTGTTTATGCTGTGATGGTAACTGGTGAGTGATCTCCCTGCCTTTGTCTTGACCCACAAGATTTTTCCTCTTATTTTCTGCCCCTGTCCTGTTGAGGAAGGGGAGTGAGAACAGAAGGGTGAGCATCAGGCAACAAGCTATAAAACTATGGGAAACATAAACACATGAGACCTGAGTTAATACTACAGAAGCTATTTATTTGACAAAAATATTCATTTTAATGAGTCTTATTCTGATTAAAGATAACTTTCCTAGGATTTTTATTATTATTGACCATTTCTGCAGAAGTCCATAAAACCTGCAAGTGGTGGTTTACCCTAGATTTTTAAATAACTTTTGTTCAGAATTGGTTTATACCAGTTACATGTATACTTAGCAGAACAGTCTGTATCAGTATAAAGTAATTTCATGGAACAAAATTTCTTTGAAAAACAGTCTCTGGATTTTCAAAATTTAAGCTGTTTTACTAACCTACAAGAAAAGCACTTTGTTTTATCAGGAACTGTACTGCTACCAGAGCTGTAGTGAATCTATTCTCCCCTGACTTACTTCACTCATCCTACAAAGCCTTCAATTATTTTGGTTGAGCTTGCCTTGTCTTACTGGCCTTTATAGAAAACAGAAGGCACAAAAGATAACTGATGTTTCCCCATCTGTTTCCTTAATAAATGCCCTCTGCTATAAAGGACTGGTGTGAGGACAAGAAAATAGGACTCACTTATCAAACCATACACCCAGTGCCACCAGAGATCCAAGCTGTGTTTTGATAAGGATTTCCTGGATGATGTGACAAAATTCTGCCTGAATCTCAGAGGTATCTTAGGCATCTGGCAAAAACACTTTATCCAGATCATGAAAACAAATAACTTTTAATTAGTCAAGTCCTAAACCCATCTCTCACTGCCCCCTAAAAAAACCAACAAGCCTCCAGCTAAAAAAATATCTCTTGCACTGACATTTGAAAACATGAGGCTTTGTTATCTTCTAAAGGCCCAAACTGACAAGATTAAGTAACCGAAAAAAAGCCAAAATCAAAATCTGACTTGTATGTAAACATAAAACAACCTTCAATTTGCAATCAGAAAGATCCATATGTGATTACTTTGTGCAAAACTCATGAATTATTAGTCTAGTTTTGGATATCTTTTTAAGTGCAGCTGTTTGAAATAATGAAATGTTTTCAGATACAGACATGCTAACAGTTAACAGCATTCTTGTTCTGGTCAGATATTTTATTACAGATAAAGCCCTTTGTGTTTAAACATATCCCAAAGAAAGAGGGAACAGGACATGCCCTTTCTTTAATATCTCCTGTCTGTGATGGATTTCAAACATTATACTAGGCACTGGTAATCCTTCCAACCTAACTGGCCAAAAGTACTTTTCATACTAATGCTGTGATGGTGAAGGACTCTCACAAGGATGCTCTACTCCCTGCACCTTTTATGGAGGACAGGCTATGTTTGAATCTTGTCCGGTATCTGGCCTTCTCCAGAACACCGTATGTCACCACATAGGATAAGCTCTCCATGTTTTCTATTTCAGATAAAGGAACTCCAGCCAAGGGACTCCCAGGCATGCTGCAGTCATAGATACCCCAGCTGAGAAAATAACTGAAAAAAAAATATTCACATTTAAGTTGAAAGAATGAGTTCATCCTACTTCACTCAGAAAAAACTCAATTGTTATGTGCCATATGTATGATCTCTTTTTTGGCATAATGTGCTATAAGCCATTGCCAGAGGCAGAACATTGAACGAGAGAAATCAATGATCATTCCCATGTGCCAAACCAAGAAACTGTCGATAGGGTGAAGCACATTTCAGTTTAAATGCCTGGAGCACCTTTCATATGTCTTATTAAGGAGTGGGGGTCCTTGGCTGGATTAGTCCTCATAGCTTGGGAAGGAAGCAATACATTTCCCAGAGAGCTATCACTGAAGAATGTAGGAGGGAAAAAAAAAGGATTTATAAACTACAAAGTTCTTTGGCAAAAGGTCAAACTGTGGATGAGGATTAGTCTTCAAGGAGAAAAGACAAGAAGAGATTGAAAATGGTACTGACATAAAACAAAACACAAAGCAAACTCACAAACAGATGAAAGAGCTGAGATAAAAATAAATATGTGGCATAATAATTAGAAAATTTTGTGCTTTTCTTTACAGGCTGAAGTTTATGAATTTGAAATAGCTTCTTTGGAAAAAGATTTTCTGAATAGGTTTTATAGTTTATTTATCTGGGTACAGATTGCTCTAGCAACTTGCAGAACTGGAAGAATGAGAATAATTGCAGTTCTTATACTGTGGATGCTATTGTCTCTGCTCTTCCTGAAAATGGAGCAATGAAATGAACTCACCATCTGAAAAGGGAACAGAAGAAAGCCTGCTGTCTTGGTCCTCTTCTGAAGAGAACAGATTTTTAATATTTTTTTTTCCCCTTCACTGAAGAGGAAAATACCTTCCAGTGAAAAAAAGTATTAATGGTTTGGAATAGCACATTATAAAACCAGTTTTAAATTCTGAATTTCTCTTTTGATCAACAGATATACAAGTCAGGAAAACAAACAAATGTTTTTTTCTTCAATACACACTTTGCATTGAGTGAAAATGTCAACTTTTTAATAATCTTTGTTGAAAAAAGTTTATTGTCTAATTGTATTTTGGTGTAAATGAATCTTTGGTAAGCCTTCAGCTAAGCACTTCTGAAATAGTTTCCTAATCCATAAAATCTACTTTGTTTTACTGCACAGGTTTGAAAAAGGGAAATCAAAACATCCCTATCTTGGAGATTTCTAAAGCAGTCTTAACCCACTGCTTTAGCAAGCACTGAAGATGAATTGATATATCCTTGAGCCCATTGCTGCATTGACACAGGCCAGGCATCTTTGTGACACATTACTAGCCCAGTGAAACCCAGGCATTTCAATATGACTTCTCTGACCTCAAGTAAAAGAACTGATACATAGACATGAATTCTGACCAACTGTAGTGATGGGCAGGTCATCTAAACCACCATCCTTAAAACACGACTGCCACAATAGCCTTGCTCTTTTTCCTGGCCTTTGTGATCTTCTGATTGTCCAGCACTTTGTTCAGATACTAATGATAACCCTCGGTCTTCATATACACTCTGTATGTCCCCTTTCCCAAGGATCCCAGCAGTGACCTGAGGAAAAGATGAGATTATACTGAGGAGGTTCTGAGTCATGTATGCACTGAGAGATGCAATTCCCTTGCAGTCTTGCTCACTTGCACTCAATGGTGCCACCCATTCAGAGTCTTCCCTCTTTGCCTAGCCATCACTTCGCAAAACTTACAATGTTAATTTAGGGAAAATAGTGTATTGGGAAAAATAATGTAAGCAATTAAGAAATACAGGAAATGCACGTATGAAGTATGTGTGAGTTTTCAGTAGCATTGACCAAGTCTAATACATCACATTATATTGTATTCATATAAGCTATTTATCTAAGTTCCATCGGAGAATTGAAAACACCTTTTATGCAAGTTCCCTTTTGTTTTTGAAACTGTAACTGTTCTGTGACTGTAGATGATAATACTTTAAAAAATAGTAAAGGATGTCAGCAGGCTTTTTAAAGCTGTCATCTAGAGGGAAATACTTCTTGTTCAGAGTCCTGGAGGGATGAGCACTTGCTAAGCTATATCACTCCAATTTCATTCCTCCTCCCCTTGCCAATCTATGTAAACTATCCCTGTGCCAAACTCATTTCCCTCCATCAGCCTTAGTTGCCATTGTATTCTTTGTTTTCTTTCCTTTTTTTTTTATTTTTCTTTTTTTTTTCCTTCTGTATATTTTGTCATTAGGATGGCAAATTTTTCTAAGTGACTTTTCAAGGACACTATGAAGACAGGTTTATGCTTCAGAAAGCTGTACTTAGCAGATGAAGACAAGGTTTGAAGCCCAGACAGAATGCAAAATTTCATGTACAGTGCTAATTTATACCCCTAAAAGATGCTCTGTCATTTGAATGAGCTTGTACTAAGCCACTGGGATTATTAAATTGGTTTTGGATTGCTTCTCTTGCAGTTTCCCTCTTCTTACCTCCTCCATAGCAATACATTCCAGATACAATTTTGATTCTGTAAAAGTTCATTCCCAAAGTTAATTTTAACATCTACTCCAGGGCAAAGCACGAATCAGACCAGGCTTTCCTGAAGAGAATGGTAGCTTGTGTTGCTTGGCCAATCCTAAAAGTAATGGACATTTTTCAAATCCAATATTCAGTTAAACATAGCCAAAACAGCAAAAAGCATACTGATTTTTAAAAGTCACACTGGATGGAATTTATTCTAGAACAGATGGTTGGAGTAATGCCAGTGCCCTAACTGAAAAATTCTAGTGCCTATAGACCACTCTGACAGCCAGAGACCTTGGCTGCTTAAAAGTGTGTACAAGAATGTCACACACAAGACAAATTCTTTATATGCCAAACAAGATGTGATGCAATACATCTTTTTGAAACAAAATAGAGCAGAGTAGCCTTAACATCAGGCTGAGAATTTTGCCTAGTTTCCAGATTTTTGAAACATTTGTTATGGCACAGCTTCACAGAATTGTAAATAGCGTGGGTTTTGTTGTTTGTTTGGGTTTTTGTTGCTTGTTTGTTTATTTGTTTTCTGAATTAAGAAGACTTTGTTGAGTATTCTAAGTATTTCAGAACAATAAAATTGGTATTCTTTCACTATGTTTACAGTTACTTGTCTGAAAACTGTAGGAATCAGTGCAGCTTTCTCAAAACTGTGGGATGGGCCCCTGCAGTGTTTTACTCTGTCAGTGTCCAGTGGGAGAAAGCAAAATTTGTGTATTCAGAGATATTTAAGGAGTTTTCAGGAAAAATGGTTAGGATGGCACTTTGCTACTTTGGCAAAAAAAGCTAGATTTTTTTTGCCTAAAGCTAACATGGTCCCAAACTGAGTTCCAACAAATATGCTTTCCAGCGGAACGATTCTGAAGGTGGTTAAAGTAACCGGGTTGTCTTACCCTGTTTACTTATCTGTGCATGCTCGAAATTGCCTCAAAAGGCAGAAGAGATGACATTTGTTAACAAAGGCTCCATTATGATCTGGGATCAGGCAGATAGATGTGAAATCTGGTTAAATTCCATTTTAAAAGTTGGATTTGGAGCTCATAACTTATTTAACATCTTAGTGGTTAAGCACTGATCCAGAAAATACCAACATTCATTCCTAGCTGTGACAGCCTTGGATGCACTACAGTATGGAGCAGGCCCATTCAGTGGTAACCTGAATGTAAGAACACTCTGTCTCCTGCTGAATCTGTATGGCAAGAAAAGGAAGCAACACAAGGAGAGCAGCCCAAAGGTGACTAACATTTCTTACTGGGTTCATAAACACCATGCACCAGAGATAGAGAGCTTCAGCAACTTGAGCTGTCCTGCACCTGGCTAAGTTAGATGTATGACCAAAACAGAGAAAAAACATTAGGAGGGCTAAAGCATTTATATGAACACTGCAGGTCTTCAGAGGCACTGGCCTGTTGCCACCTACTTTGTAAGGAATTTAGGTAGCCAGTCTGGCAGCTGTAGATGCTAGTCAGCTTTTGACTATACGACACCTGAGACAGAATCACAGAATGCTTTGGATTGGAAGGGACCTTAAAGAGCATTTGGTTCCAACCCACCTGCCATAGCAGGGACACCTCCCACTAGACCTTGAAGACTGACCATAGCTAATTTTCTATTTCTGTGGTAAATGAACTAATAGGTCTGTGGTGCTAAGGCTGAAAATTCAATGCATTAGAAAAGCAGAAAAACTGAAGCCAAGACATCCATATAATTATTCTGAATTTCAGTTATGGATATGTTTTCTGATTGTCTTAATTGTGCAACTGGGAATGGAACTGAAGCCCGAGCAGTGCAATTGTATTTTGGTTTACAAATTACTCTTATTCTATTCCATTTGGAAAAAAATGAATTTCAAAGGTAAAACGGTATTTCAGACATACTCTATGAGAACAAGTTCTATGTTCTGTATGATTTATCTTTTAAGCTCTAAAATGATAATTGCATTTAAATTACTCTCCAATTCTATTGCATTAACATAATTGTGTGTCAACTAACAAGATGTACTCATAAAATGGAGTATTTCTAGGCCATTTACACATGTAATAATACGTTATTGTTAAATTTATAGTACACTTAATACTTTGCCTAGCAACTCAGTCTTACTGAAAATGGTGCCATTAAATAATAGCAACTCTACTATTTCCTGTTGACCTCCATGAACACCTCAGCACTCCATAAAGAACAGAAAAATTAGTGTTGTGATATTATGCATCTCTAAAGAAAAGTGAAGCCCTTAAACATGAGGCCAGAGTAAGCTCTTTCTTCAAACTGTAACACACTCTTCAAGTTAGGAAGGAATGTTGCCTTTGTAACACGTGCAGTAGAAGCAAGAGTTAAGTTTTTCTTTCATTTTGTGCCAGATTAGTAATTCACAAAGTCACTTGGAGAATTAAAGTAAGCAATTTCAGTGATTCAGTGCTGGACCCAGGAAGCAAAATTTTCTTCTTCCCTCCACCAGTGTTAACAAAAGTTCACAATGAATTTATTTTCTCTTTCAAAATAGGACCTTCAAAGTGACAATTCAATCATCCTAGTGCAAATTGTTAACTTGATTAAACTATTCAAGTATAAAAAAAGATGTATTCTAAACTCTTGAACCAATGGGATAATGATTTTGTACGATTTCAGGAAAAGGGACAGATGATAAGAATTATTGTTAGGTTACAAATTACTTCCTTTTCCATCCTAGTGCAGAAGTGTTCTCCCCAGTAGAAATGCTTCTGACAGCTAAAATGTACCTATGGACTGCTTGGCTTCCAGTGAAACACTGCTAAGTCTAAAAGGCTCTGAGAATGTTGACTGGTCTGCTCGCAGGTTGCAACCTGTGAAACTTTAGCTTTACCTAAAAGACAATGACTCATGAGTTGGCAGTCATAGCACATTCTGTTGCTTGAATACTCTTTTTTTCCATGAGAATAAAAGCAGATATTTCTGATGTGCCAGTCTGGGATTTTTCTGCTCTACTCCCAAAGCAACACTGATTACATTCAGAAAAGTACTAGAAGATGCTTTGCTTTTATTTGCAAGTAAAGTTTCTCACAAATAATTGAATTACTTATTTTTCGCATACAAGTTTGTCCATTTTTTTATTTCACAGTAAATAAATACAAGACTTCCTTGACTCTACATTTTCCTCAATAGTTCTTGGGTATATGCTATTAGTTTCCAGAAACTGCCATTTTCTTTGTGTCAAATATTCAATCAGAATGAATATTCAACAGAATATTCAACCAGAAAATTAAATCTCCCATTAACAATTAAAGAGTATGCACAATTTACGGGCGAGCAGTTGTTGTAATTAAAAGAAAAAACTGAAATGGAAAATGCCGTAAATCTGAAAATCGCTACCAAACATTTGTGTTAGCTACTTTGCTAATCTCTGGATTCAGAAGGGCAGTAGTGCTGTGCACAGACTGGGAGATGCCACACCAGAGCAAAGAACAGTGGAAGGGCTGGCACTCTAGGAAGCAGGGAGGGGGAAAACTGCTTATTAAGCCTCTTTCTTCCTTTCATTGTCAGTTTTTTTCCCTACAGTATTTTTCTTCAGTTGTGTTTTGAATCTGATTTTTGAAGTTCCAAGAGATGAAGCTACCATCACTTTTCTTAAAGAGCTATTTCAGAACCAAAAGGAAGAGAGGCATTTTTATCCTTTTTGATATTCCAGTACTCTTAAAGTAATGTTAGCACTATGTACCATATTAAAAACAATAATGGAAAGGAAAAATGAAATATCTTTCAGATATTTGTATCATGTTTCCCCTTGGTTATGAAAGGAACATCGGATTGAAAAAAGAATTTATGGCTCACTAACTTGATTATAATGCTACTACATGTAATTTATTTTGTGAAGTAAATATGTACTATTAAAAGCAGTTAGTTTCTTATTTTTCTATTTCTGTTGGAAAGCTTGAGACACAAAGCTATCGTGGTTAGAAATCTTCTAATTACCAGCTTAAAACAATAAATGAACAGATTATACCCAATTAATTCTCTTCATGTAACTACTTTCCAACTCCCTTCCTTTCTGTATTTACACTTCTGGTAGATTTATAGGATACGATAATATCTGCTCTCAGCTTTATTTTTATTTTTTTTTCAGCTTCTTGGTGTCTTCTAATATGTTATGTTTCCCCCCTGCTTGATTCTTTTGGGATGCTTTTATTAATCAGTTACATTGAATTCAGTTTTTCTGAGACTTAGTAACTTCAGTCTTAAAAAGCTTTTCAGAGGAGGCCTGAATACTCACTTCCACAATGAAATGAGCATTTTTTTCTTTCCAGAGCCAGCTCCTCAACTGAGTTTGTTTTCTTCACATATGAATTATTTTGATGATTCACTTGTCTAATACATCCAACTTTTTCCTCTTTACCTACTGAGTATTTCCCAGTTTATAGTACAAATTCATAACAGTCCCTAAATCTACTACTCTCTATTGCACTAATGAATTTTATTCCATATTCCTGTTCTTAGTCTTCAATTATTTTTTAATTCTTTCCTTTTCCTACTGCAGTTTTTCTTTGAATTGACAAAATCCTTCTAAGCATGTACGACAGACAACTAACTATCAATTACATCCTTCTACCTTTTGGACTAAGGTCATCAAAGAAAATAATAAATGAGAACCCTTATAAACCAATGCTAAAAATCTCTCACAATAACATCCTTCCCCTGCAGTGTATCTTATCTGCTTCAATATCACACATGGTTTTCTCTTCTTTAGTAACTTCCTTGCAGCACATTAAAATTCTTGTAGTAATCCAATTTTTAATTTAGTCTCTGGCATGGTATCAAATATTTAACTAAAGTCCAAATAGATGAACTTTACTGCATTTCATTTGCCTACAAAATTATTTGTCAAAGAAAAAATTGCGGTTAAAAACATGTGTTTTGTCCCATTTCTAATTGCCTTCATACATCTCATTATAATTTCAGTTGAAATTTGTCCTAACACTTTGCATGCTATTAAGGCCAGATGAACCATCTATCTCAAATCACTTAATAACTTCCTCTAAATTTTAAATGCAGGCTTTACTATTATTCTCCAAGTATGTGGTATCAGCTGGGAAAGGCTGACTAGGGACAGATTGATCAAATAGACCTATGGTTTCAAATATGGTTCTTTCAAAATTCTGGAATGAAGAAGACCTAATCTCTTCCATCTGGATCCCTTGGAATTGTTTAAGCATTTTTTTCCTCCTGTGAAGCAGTAAATCAAATTTCCATGTCCTCATGTTCATAGTTTTCTCCATATTCTATACCATTGCCTTCACAGAAGATAAGATTGATAAGATTTTTATTTAGAATTGGGGGCAAATAAGCCATTTTTAACATCTGCCAGTTCCCAAAATAAAGAGCTCTTTTCTTCCTTTTTTGTTTTGTTTTGTTTTGTTTGTTTTGTTCTCAGTTTTGCATGGTTAAAGACTTCCTGTTTTGATTACTTTTTGTATGATGTATCTTGGCTTGATATTTGGCAATTCTCACACTCCTTGTGTGTGATGAATCTTAATATGTAGCTTTTGTAGTGACTAGCTTTTTAAAAAAGTTATCTACTTATACTCTATTCCTTTTAAAAAATAAAAGTAAAAAAGGACATGTTTCATTAACTGTTGTCAACTATTGCTCATGAAATATTTTCCCTTAGCTCAAATATCTTTTGCATTTATGATTTTAAAATTCTGGAACTGTTTAGCCCACTTATTTTCACTACAGTGTCTACATTATTATTCCAATTTTCTCTTCTAAAATTAAGAACTTTGTACAGATTTAGTATAATCTTTAAATAATACACCAAATTGATACTTCTTAGGAACACCCACATGCGGGGTTGTTTTAAGCAACAGGTGTTCTGCAACAACTTGCCAATGTACAATATCAAATATTTTGTTGGTAGATTGTTTATCTGGTTTACAAATATGTAAAACCTATTATAATTTACAAGAGCTGTTCTTTGATAAGGCAACTTCAGATCTCCCAAAGGACATTTATTCCTGTAATATAAACAATATTAGACCAAACTTTTTATAACCTAACAGTGGCAATCTGTAACAAACTCTGAAATTAGACCTTTGAATCTTTTTCACACTTCTGTCACATAACTTGACTTAAAGATATTAAATTTTTAATGATCAAAGGCCTTTTTTTTCTAATACCCCAACATCTTGTAAACAATCCTGCTTTACTGTATTTGCATTTACATATTTTCTCACTAACCAGCTCTTCCAGTCTTTGGATACTTTCTCCTAAATATGTTTGCAACTCCTGTCAACTTTTGTTATCTATGAATTCCATTAACATGTCATTTAGTTCTTTGAAATCACTAATTATATTAAATCTGAGAGTATCCTTCAAATACCTAAGTAAGTATTTAGCTTTAACCTTACAGATTCTCACTGCTTAATGCCTTACATATTTTTTGCCTTTCCACCTGCACATGCATGTAAATATTATAACAGACTCTGTAATCAGAAATCTTAATCACAGTACTATCCTTTTTTCTGACCTGAATCCATGTGATCTTGCTCTGTTATCTCTGTTCATAACACTGTTGCAAGGATCTTTTTGTTTCAGTGAGTTGCTCAGGGTCATCCATTTCACACCACCCCACTTGTTGCCTCTTTCACTATTGACTCAAATATCAGCCTCAATTGTCAAGACCATTTCTCTCTCATCAGCCACAAAGACTTACTTCTGCCACTGATAAGCTCATGATACAAGGCTCCATTCATTTACTGCGTTTAAAAACATCAGTTTCTTTTCTCCTATTTTGCTTTACACATTTTGGAAGATTTCCTTGTAAACACATACAGAACTCCCTTATTTTTTTCCTTCATGTCCTTTCCTAAATTTATCCTTTGCTCTAAAACCATCACACCATTTGAAAATAGATTAAGATGCTGTCTATCATGCTCATCAGCCTTGCCTCTTTTTTCATCTCTAGTGGAGCAGCTTCCTGACATATGGGCAGACTTTAGGGCACAGACCATCATTTTGTATTTACACAGAAAATAAGTTCTAAGCCATGACTGGGTCTTCTACAAAATATTTTTTTAAAATAAGTTAATAAACCCACAAAAACTAGAAAAACAAACAAAGAAACAAACAAAAAAAAAACCCAACAACCCTAAGAGTTCCCTTCATCTTGATTTAATGTTAGGCACCTGCACAGTAATTCTCCACAGCACTACAGATAAAAGCAAAGCTCACAGAAGAGCCTTTCCCAAATCTATTTATCACCTTTTTTATTTTCATTGATATAACCAGCAAGGTAATCAATAATGAACCTATTTTTATTCCTGTCAAAGCCAATACAAAGCATTGATATATATTTTTCTGGGGGAAAAGACAGTGTATAATCTTTTGCTTTCATATAAATTTAAATCACAGAAAATTATCATATTACTTAACATGCTAATCATAGATTGCAAATAGCAAATACTGGAGGCACTCCTCACAGGAGAAGACCTCTTAAGTGATCTGCAGACTGATATTTTGTAGCAGATAACAAGTGTCAGAATGATTGGCAGCAAAATACAACTCCAGAAGAGACAAGTTGAATTTGGAATTCCTCACAAATGGAATTCCTCATAAACAAACAGTGAAATCTTCTGTAGATAATTTGCCAGCAAGAAAAATCTTTACCCCTAGCAATGTGAACCTTCTCATTGCAATGTTTTTTTTTCACGGCACTTCTGTGAACAACATGGGTTTCATTTAGAAGGTGCAATTTTGAGGTGAAAAAATGGTAAAATTCTGTACCCTGATGAAACAAAATTAATTTTAAGTTCCATAGCATTGACTGCTATGATCCAAGATCTAAAGGCTAAATCTCACTAGGAAATTGTTGGAAAAAGTGATAACACAACTACGACATTAAACACAAAGTAATTAAAAACTTAAGGTTTGCATGGTACATTTAGCTAACCCAATGTTTTATTGAAGCTCGTGTTTCAAGATTGGGTATCTTGAAAATATACACACTTGTGCAACTCCCAGAAAAATAACTGGCAAGACTGGGTCTGGAAAACTGCTGTTTACCATCATTTATAACCCATTCAAATTATTCTTGGTTCAAACTCAGGGAGAATAACTGACTTAAACTAACACTGACCGTTTGCAAGGACAGAGATAATTTTTTTTAGGACTAAGGAAAAAAAACAAAAAACTTTCTGGGTTATTGTGTCAACTTCTCTGCCTTTGAGTAATTTCTGCCCCCTCTACTATTGGGATGGTTCAGCTTAGTCAATAAGCTATTATAAGAAGATGGACTCCTTGCAAGTTGTTGGGTGTAGTGGGCTGACAAGCATAATGTAAGCATCCCTGTCCACGTGGATATACAAGGGAATCTAGTAATCTAAAACCCCTAATTCCTGACACTTCCTTTTCCCTTATTAACTCTACCTTCCTATTCACTCAATACATAGTTTCAATGTAAAGTCAGTTGTAAACTCTGAGAAAAGAAGAAAACAGTACCCCTAGCTTTTTAATCTGTCAAATAAAGACTTAAAAACCTTCTATATATGTACAGTTCTCCAGTCACTTCTAATGCTTTTCATAATGGATATAGATAGATGCACTTCATTCAAATTTTTCTATATGTAACTCTAAGTTAGGAATAAATATACAAATATATACACCATGAGAGAGAAAAATAATAATTAAAAAAAATGTGTATGCCTCTTGGTTTTAAACTTACTCTTCCAATTTCCTCCTTTTTTTTTTTTTTTCCTTTTGAGCTTAAAAAGAGGAAATTGAAACAAAGAAATGAAAGTGCAGTTACTGATTTTCTGACTACATTACTTGATTCTTGAGTTGCACCACTACATAGCAATACATTGCCGTGTGTCAACTGAAATACAGAGATACAGTTACAGGATTAAAGGTTGAAAAGCTTTTTACTCTGTGCTGTTTGACTTTTTTGCTTCAGACTGTCCCTTCACATCATTTTACCACAGATTTTGGTATTTAAACAGACGTCTTTCTTTCTCTCTGTATGCACACAGGGATTGTCACTGACTCAGGTTGGATCCTATTTTATACCCTTGCAGTTGATAGAATTTTACAGCTGTCAAAATTGTTCTAGAAAGGTAGAAAAGCTGGTACTTCTGCTTCAAACATGAAAAGACTTAGTAAGCCAAGAAAACTCCATAATACACAGAAGGACATATGCTGCAGGAGCTGAGTGATGGGTGAGTATGTGATAGAAAGTTCTGGTGAAAACACAGGGATGTAGGAGGATTTTGACAGTTGGGAGAAAGGGAAAGGATGCCAGCTTCTCTCTCCTACTCTTCCTGCAGCCACACAGCACAGTGAGGAGCACCCAAGCAGCTGTTTAAAAATGAATGTTATTTCTCTTAACCACACAGTATCAATGGGGCTTTTCTTAAAGACCAAATGACTTTTCTCTGTTTTGTGTCATTGTACTCCCTGACTTTAAGACACCATACAGATGAGTCTAGGGATTAAATATGAACAAAATTATGTTGTGAAATCAGAAGACATACGTGTATAGATTATAACATTATATAAGGAGGTCATACAGCAACCTAGAAATTGTTCACCCCAGCATCCCAGTAACTTCCCACACCACACAAAAGCAGAATACATGATGGAAACCAAGGCTGTGGGCTTGTAGCTCATACCTTGAATGCATTTTTAACCCTCAAACGTAAGTATAGAAAAAAACCACAAATTCATGTTCTGCAACATTAGAATAAGACTCTTGTAAGTGTATCTCTGTTAAAACTGAATAAACACTGAGTATCCTTCTAGCCTGAAGAGACGTTTCAAAGTTCTCCCTCTCAGTCCTCAGACAATTGATGTTGCCAACTATAGGACTATTTTTTTAACATCAAGTGATGGAAGTACATCCCTGCTAGAAAGGCAGAATGAATCAGAGCTTAGAGTAGCTATAGAGAGCTGTCAGAATTACTAAGCCCCCAAACCTCTATCCTGGCCCACAGCCCTGCTATCACAAAACCCAGAGTCAAAATATAATTTCACTCAAAATTTGTTTTTAATTAAGAGATGCACACAATTCCCTAAGCATTCTTACCCTTTCCTTGCAGAGTACACTTATATTTGACCACAGAAGCAAGCAAACTGACTACAGTTTAAATCCCATCCTGAACTGGTCTTACACCTGTGTCTTAAAGCAAAATTTAATTCCTTTTATAAATTATTAATATTTTTGTTTCACAATGAGCTTGATCCACATATCAGATTCCTCAAAAAAGAGCTCGCAGAATGGAATTCAGTGCATCCAGGAAAGGGATACGGCTTCAGCTCAGGACTGTATGCCATACCAAGATAACATATTAAGCTAGTGTTCTTTATTTTTAAAACATATATAATTCCTTTTTTTGGGTTTCTATAGAAAAAAAAAAAAATCATCAGCAGGCATAAATCTTCCACGGCCACACTGAAATCGAGGCATTTGGACCCATCCTGTTTTTAGCGATTTATTTTTCATGACATCTTCCATCTTTCTGAAGAAAAGAGCTGAACTCCATGGATGGTCTATTTATTAGTGCATCTATTATGGTACAAACTGAACAAGCATAAGCTATAGAATCATAGAATCATAGAATCTTAGGGGTTGGAAGGGACCACGAAAGATCATCTAGTCCAACCCCCCCTGCTAGAGCAGGGTCACCTAGAGCACATCACACAAGAACACATCCAGGTGGGTTTTGAATGTCTCCAGTGAAGGAGACTCCACAACCTCCCTGGGCAGCCTGTTCCAGTGCTCTGTCACTCTCACAGTAAAAAAATTTTTTCGTATATTCACCTTGAACCTCCTATGCTCCAGTTTCCACCCATTACCCCTTGTCCTATCACTGCTCATCACTGAGAAAAGCCTAACTCCATCTCCCTGACACTCACCCCTTACGTATTTGTAAACATTAATGAGGTCACCCCTCAGTCTCCTCTTCTCCAAGCTGAAGAGACCCAGCTCCCTCAGCCTTTCCTCATAAGGGAGATGTTCCACTCCCTTCATCATCTTTGTAGCTCTGCGCTGGACTCTCTCAAGCAGATCCCTGTCCTTCTTGAACTGAGGGGCCCAGAACTGGACACAATACTCCAGATGTGGCCTCACCAAGGCAGAATAAAGAGGTAGGAGAACCTCTCTTGACCTACTAACCACACCCTTTCTAATGCACCCCAGGATGCCATTGGCCTTCTTGGCCACAAGGGCACATTGCTGGCTCATGGTCATCCTCCTGTCTACCAGGATTCCCAGGTCCCTTTCTCCTACACTGCTCTCCAGCAGGTCAGCCCCCAACCTGTACTGGTGCATGGTGTTTTTCTTCCCCAAATGCAGAACTCTACACTTGCCCTTGTTGAACTTCATCATGTTTCTCCCCGCCCAACTCTCCAGCCTGTCTAAGTCCCTCTGAATGGCAGCACAGCCTTCAGGTGTGTCAGCCACTCCTCCCAGCTTAGTGTCATCAGCAAACTTGCTGAGGGTACATTCTATACCCTCATCCAGGTCGTTGATGAAGATGTTGAACAACACCGGTCCCAGTACCGACCCCTGAGGGACTCCACTGGTCACACCCCTCCAACTAGATTCTGCCCCATTGACTACAACTCTCTGACTTCTTCCTTTCAACCAGTTCTTGATCCATCTCACTACCTGATCACCAAACCCATACTTGATCAACTTATCTACAAGGATGCTGTGGGAGACAGTGTCAAATGCTTTACTGAAATCAAGGTATACCACATCCACCACTCTACCATCATCTATCCACCTAGTAATTTCCTCATAGAAGGCTATGAGGTTAGTCAAACATGATTTACCCTTGATAAAACCATGCTGACTGCTCCTGACGACCCCCATATCCTTGATATGCCTGGAGATAGTGACTAGAACAAGTTGTTCCATCACCTTTCCAGGGATGGAGGTGAGGCTGACCGGTCTATAGTTACCCGGGTCCTCCTTCTTGCCCTTCTTGTAGACTGGAGTGACATTTGCTATCCTCCAGTCCTCAGGCACCTCTCCTGTTACCCATGACTTACCAAAGATGATGGAGAGTGGCCTAGCAATGACCTCCGCCAGCTCCCTCAGCACCCTTGGGTGCATTCCATCCGGACCCATCGATTTATGGATGTCCAGATTACTCAACTGATCCCTAACCCAATCCTCATCTACCATGGCAAACTCCTCCTCTATCTTGACTTCTTCTGGGGCTATATGAATCTGGGGCTCATGGGGAAATCCTGCAGGAGTAAAGACAGAGGCAAAGAAGGTGTTCAGCACCTCTGCCTTCTTTATATCCTCTGTCACCAGGGCTCCCACCGCATTCATCAGAGGGCCAATATTGCCTCTAGTGTTAGACTTGTTAGCTATGTATTTGAAAAAGCCCTTTCTATTATCCTTAACCTGACTTGCAAGGTTAAGTTCCAAAGGGGCCTTAGCTTTTCTAATTGCCTCCCTACATCCTCTGACAACAGACCTATATTCCTCCCAAGTGACCAGCCCCTCCTTCCATGATCTGTAGATTTTCCTCTTCCACTTGAGTTTGCCCAGTAGTTCCTTTTTTAACCATGCAGGTCTCCTAGCTCCCTTACTAGATTTCCTAACCATTGGGATGCTCTGATCCTGTGCTCGCAAGAAGTGGTCCTTGAATGTTGACCAGCTATCTTGAGCCCCTTTACCTTCTAGCACCCTGTCCCATGGGATTTCCCTTAACAGTTGATTAAGGAGGCCAAAGTTTGCCTTGTGGAAGTCCAGGGTTCTGATCCTGCTGGGTATTCTGTTCCTTCCACACAGGATCCTGAACTCCACCATCTCGTGATCACTGCAGCCAAGGCTGCCATTGACCACCACTGCTTCAACAAGGCCCTCCTTGTTAGTTAATACAAGATCCAGGAGCGCTCCTCTTCTAGTTGGCTTGTCCACCATTTGCATTAAGAAGTTATCATCAATGCACTGGAGGAACCTCCTAGACTGTGAAAGGCTGGCTGTGTAAGTCTTCCAGCAGATATCGGGGTAGTTAAAATCTCCCATGAGGACTAGGGCCTGTAGTTGTGAGGCTGCTTTCAACTGCCTGTAGAAAGCCTCATCAACTTCCTCATCTTGATCTGGAGGTCTGTAGTAGACCCCCACAGCTGTATCACCCACACCAGCCTGCCCCTTAATTCTTACCCACAGACTTTCAACTTGCCCCTCATCGGCCCCTGCACAAAACTCAATACATTCTAGTTGCTCTCTCACATAAAGAGCAACTCCACCACCTTGCTTCCCCACCCTATCTTTCCTAAAAAGCACATAACCATCCATGACCACATTCCAGTCATGTGAGCTGTCCCACCATGTCTCTGTTATACAATGGTCCATAAGATAAAATGCATTGTCAGAAGAGAAGAGGCCCATATGCTAGAGTTCTGTACAGAGCATTTGCTGAGTTCAGCAGTAGGGAAGCAGAACTTGGGTTGACAAGTCATTGCCACACAAGCAACTCTTAACAGCAAAGCACAGGAAGTGCTCTGGATGAATGCAGGGTGCTTAATTCTGTTGGGTGTCATGCATAACACTTTAAAACAAAGTAATTCTGTTCAAGACAATATATTTCATGACATTTCTTTATTATCTGGAAAGTATTTTTGACGAAATAATTTAAATAAATGGTCCAGGCATGGAAAGGTCCTGTGTCAAGAAGAAAGTATTGCCATTCTCCAATCAAGAAGGTTGGGATTTAAATGGTATTTAAATGTGATTATTTGTGCTGCTATTCTTCTAGTGTTTATTAGAGTATATTGTCACTCAACTGGACAGCACTGAAAAGAAAATGTTTACTGCAAACATTAATCAAGCTCTGTTCTTCACAGAATCATGGAATTGTCAGAGTTGGAAGGGAGCTCTAGAGATTATCTAGTCCAACTCCCCCGCTAAAGCAGGATTGCCTAGAGCACATTACTCATGACTGCATCCAGGCAGGTCTTGAATATCTCCAGAGAAGGGGACTCCACAACCTCCCTGGGCAGCCTGTCCCAGTGCTCTGTCACTCTCACCATAAAGAAGTTTTTCCTCATAATTAAATGGAACTTCCTATGTTCCAGCTATGTTCTTAAAGATTAGTATCAAGAAAGAGTTATTTTAAGAATATTATTATTTTTCTTAAAGACTCACATTAGCTTACTCCACAAAGTACTTGCAATATTTTTAATGGACAGAGATTTTGAGAAACTTCTAGTAGTAACAACTTTCCCATATTTAGCGTACATTGTAATTTTACTGGCATTTGGTTTCTGGCAGCTTGTCCCTTAGCAAAAAAAAATGAAAAGAAGTTGACCTCTTCTGTTGGCTTGGCAACCACATACATGATTTGAAGCATAAAGACCATAAGCTGCCCTGACTAATCTGCAACAGCTCAGCTTCTTCCCCTGTCTCATCAACACTAAGGCACCAAAATGGCATGTCCTATTAGGGAATTATTCAAGCTTGAAGAAAACAGGACATTCCGCTGCTTCTAATGGCTTTTGGATGATATCCCAGCACTTTCGTTCGTTCAAACACTTAGGTGCTTAGGTGTTTTGGTAAAGAACCATCAGATCTGCCCAGTGACTGAAGAACTGGTGCAGAAGTGAGACAGTTAAGCATTGCTTGACCTACTGTAATCCTTATCATGAGTCCCTGGGCACCTTTAAAGTGCACATACAATCAGAAAGTTCCAAAAGCTACGATCACTCAGGCTGTGATAGGAGTTTATACACTGCCTAGAGCTGAACTGGGTTATAGGGATACGGTCCTACTGCCCTTCATCACAAACACGGTGTATCATGGATCTGTGGAGGTAAGTGTGTAAGTTGTCATTCTTAAATTGGCCTGCATGGCCCAGATCCGTGCAGCCTTAGTGTTAATGCTGCCTGATTTTTATAGAAATGGGTTAGAGAGCAACGATCTGTGTTGTTATGATGGTTGATCTAAAAGCGTGCAAGCCTCTGGGAAGCAGGAAGGAAGAGGATCAAGAATTACTGTGCACCCAGTTACAGTTGCTAAAATCAGGGAAAACAGGGCTGACTTTTTGACTTGGCACCTTCAAGTGAGGTTGACACTATGACTTGTGACAGAATGATGAAAAATTCCAGGGCAATTTTGACCTTCTACAGATTTGGGAATTTAATGGATACCATCTGTCATGACTAGTACAGATATGACAAACTACAAAAGAGAAGATAAAATCAAGCAGATAAAAATCCACCTTGTAATATTTGCTATACATTTGTAAACTCTGAGATGCACTAGGGAAAGAATAAGAGAAGAACAATAATTTTAATATTATAAAATAAAATTAAAAGAGAAAAAGTAAACACTGCCACTGTCTAGGAAGACAGAAGAAACAGATGTGAAGCCCTCCCACTTCTGATCTGTATTTCCCATTCAAAATTGAAATGTTTAGCAGAATACAACATCAAACACAGATGAAGACAAAAATCTAATGAGCTTAATACAACATCAGCGCTTAATGATTAGGAGGAAAAGGTACACAAAGGTTTCCACAATTCAGAAGTATCAGGTTTTCAATCAAATACCACTGTCTATTGTCTAGCAACTCAGAACAAAATTAGTATCCTTCAGCTACATTTTTCCAAGAAATAAATTCCCTGTAGCCTAGGGGAAGCACACTGAGCTAATCAGAAGAATGTGTTGTCTTGTTATCTTTCCTGGCAGCTGTTTATACTTCCATGCAGAAGTTTGTTGAGGATAAGCTGGGGTTAAAAGGATGATCACCATGGCTCCCTATTCACAAGCAAGTGAATGCCCAGTTTGAACTGAGAATTTAGAGATCTGTTCTTAGCTCTGCTGAATGTGATCTCAAACATCCAATAGTCTCATCCAGTGCCTCATACAGTAAATGGGTGAGGTGCATGGGGTTTCTGACTGGACCATTTATTAACACTTCTTACCTAGCTAGGACTCAAACCATAATTATCAGATTACAGTAGCCCTTAGTTTGACTGACAGAAAGCTGCAATTCTAGTGTTTAAATTGTAGACTAATATAGGACTTTCCTCAGACTAAACATGAAATAGTTCCGATTTATAGACTTTTTTTTTACAGCCCAGGTTAGTTTTCAAACTAAGGAAATGTCTGAAATAAAATAGAATACAATTAGAAACAGTAAAAAAAAAAAAGAAAAAAAGAAAAAAAAGAAACACAACAGAAGATTAAAAAAAAAAAAAATGCCCCTACACATGCTATCACTGTAACTTTGGTCATTCTTACAAGCAACATTTCACTTAAGGAAACAAAGAGGAAGAACCTGGAGAAGGCAGCTACTAACAGCTGAATTAGAATCACAGTGAGGAGAAAAATATGTAGATTTTTTCCTACTCTCCTCTATTTTGTGGCTTAAGGTACAGCAGAAATATCACCTCTTTGGGTGCCCAACCTGGAATTTAGTCTCAAAGTGTTTGCCAAGGGAAACATTTACTTCTAAAAGAAGGAGGTGAAAAGGGGTTACATCACAAAAGTGAAGTAGAAATGATGCCAACACCCACAGTATTTCCAGAATACCTGAGCTGCCATAAATATACCTTGGCTTAAAACTCCTAAAACCCCTCAGCCCTCTTTTTAAAATTAGTCTGATAAAGTAAGCAATACCCTGAAAGGATCTGGTAAACTTTGATACAATTGGTATTAGACACACACTTGTCTAGAATAATCTTCAGCATTCTTCAGATTTTGGTATTGATGTGGCACACCCATGAGTCTTTATTTGAGAAAACAATTTAAGTTTATTATGCTTTATTAGTAAGACCAGTCAATGTTGTACTTTCTTCTTCTCAGAAGAGCTAGCAGGTATGTATTTATCAAAAGACCGCCTACAGTTTGTAAATACACATTACAATTTAAAAGTTACAATATGTATAAGATACAATGGTTATGAAAGGCACTTCATGTAGCATGTCCAAATTAATGTTGCACAAGGACTTCAACTATGGTTTCACATTTGTGCATCTTCTACACTTACGAAAAATATTCCTTACTTGCTTAAGTGTTGTAGGGTAAAATGTAGTGTCGTATGGAATTTTTTAAAGTCAAAACCAAAATATCTTTCTTTATTAACATATGCAATTTGAAAAAACCTCCACATGTCACCCAGCCACTTTCAGCAAATATTAATATCATCTGTGGGAGTATATTAAGATCTGTTATACAGAGTGTATACTACAATTTAGACAGAATGAATAACATGGCTTAGATTTTTTGTGATACTTTTTTAACTCCAAACTTTTGAAAAAGCTACTTAATAAACCTCTATGTTCACTTTAAAAATAACAAAAATAGTACATACTCAGGAAGTGCAATTTGGCATCTCTAAAATTTCAGCAGTTTATTTACAGCAAAAAAAGTTCTTTGGCATGATAACGATTCTTATTACTGAGACTTAGTGAATGGGACTGTTGTTTTTTGTCCTGCAGTACGAAGTGCTGATTAACTTGAAATAAAAAGCAGGGAGATTTAATCCTCTGAAAGTAACAGCGTGAATGTTCTTAATCAATTCACTCTATTCAGTAATTTTACGAGCTGCTCCTTGTACAGCAATGCATCTTGCAGGAACTGTAAAGTGTATTTTTACACTTCATTTACGTAACAGAGGAGAGGAGATGTGATTTGAGGATACGATGATTAAGGGAATATGGATGCAAGTCGAATTCTAATTGATGGTGTGAAGTTGCTGCATCATTAAGTGTCTCAGAGTGTATGGTATCAAGCCCATGCCATGGATCTTCTAGACCAGGAATAATAAAACCTTGATAGATCCCATCTGATTAGCATCATTTTAGAACAACAAACTGCTGAAGACTTGGGAAAACTTCTACCAGGGAACGGAGCTTGCAGCAGTAAAATTTCACAAGAAAGAGGAAGCTCCTGACACCAGTCCTCTTCATGTTGAGTTCACATTCCCCCACCTAATCTGACCTTTCCTTTCCCATACACCTTGTCCACAACTAAAAAAAAATAATAATAAAGTGCTACCATCAAACCTTTCTGTCCTACTATCCACATTTATCTCAACTGAATTAGTTTCTGATATTGACCTTGGTGATAACATATCCTAAATTTTGAGTGGGTATTGGCACCTGAAAAATGGGAAGGAGTATGGTGGGTTGGTCTAAACTCAGCAGCAAAGACAGCACCCTGCGGAGACACTAGTAGTTTTTTCAAACAGAATGTACTCTCCCAGAATTTGAGAAAAACTAGTAACTAGTTGAAAAAACTAAATTGACTCTCATTCATTAAATTAATTATGGTAAAACTTAGTACAGATTATCCAAGCACATTTTGTGTCAGGTGCAATACTGTCAGGATCAAGACATACTTCCAGCAAAGAGCAGCAGAACAAAAAAATAAATTATTTTAATACGTTTAATAGAAAATATGCTCTTCCTCTCTAATTGTAGAAAAATCTATAATTTCAGTAGTTTATGAAGCATGTAAAAACATTCTTCTGGAGGAAGGTTATATGAGACAGAGAGGCGTTATTTTGATAGAGAAAAGGAGGACAATCTGACTTCGAATTAGAACAATTTCACTTTAAATTAACCATGCACCTAGAGAGGAAATAAGAATAGCATAAAAATAGATTGAGATGGTTTTAAAAAATACACAAAAACAAAATCCCAAATCTGGAACTCCAAGCACTTTGGCAAAAAGGACAATAGATACTATTTTTTTCGTTTTAAGTTCCATGTAAGATCCTACTTTCATGCAAGATTTATTTTCCCTCATCAAAAATCAGAGATTCAAAAGTTAAATTTGAACTTTTGAAGTCTTCTCTCGTATGCATATGAATTTTTAATGTACCTTTTAATTACATAATGACATAGCACCCTTTGACTCAGGTCTCTCTTTATTAAGGAAGTGTTATTTTTAAACTAGTTCAATATTTTGAGCTGTTTCAAGATTATAATTACCATAGAAGAAAGTCTTTTCCCTAAAAAGAGCATAATAAACCAAGAAAAGTTCAAGTTTAGCAGAATGGCATATATGCACCTGCAGAAGAAACTGCTGACATTTTTCTCTCACAATCATACTGATTTTTAAAGATATTTATGGACAAAATGTCATATACATAACTGAGCTACAATTCAAAGTTCCTTTGTAAGCAGATGTCAGATGGAACTGTGATGAGTACAAATATGGGTAGAAGATATTCTTTATTCTTCTACCTTCAGGCTGATTGATTTGCACTAATTGCATCACTTTGTTTTCTTCCATTGTGACTCCATAAAATCTAGATGCATTTTATAGAAATGGACCTGCCTGAGTTTATATCATATTCGCACTCTGGATAGAAAGACGCTTCAAAGCATATAAAGTCCATAAGTACAGCTTGCCTTTTGGGTGTTTCTTTAAATGTACAAGCTTCAACATAGAAATCATTTCACCTCTTCCTATATTGAAATTTTGATTTATATTGAAAACTCTCAATTTCATTTGTGTATTCTAAGTTAATGGTGGTTTCTGAAACTGC
This sequence comes from Apus apus, assembly GCF_020740795.1. Classification (NCBI taxonomy): domain Eukaryota; kingdom Metazoa; phylum Chordata; class Aves; order Apodiformes; family Apodidae; genus Apus; species Apus apus. Next base: position 38,920,835 of record NC_067284.1, read on the forward strand.
CATCAATTGTGGACACTACAAATACTGACTTGAAGTTCACCTTTTTTTTAACACAGAGTATTCAAAAGCTTGTCCCCTTAAATTAGCAAATGTTAGGATTAAAGGGTATGTATATGCTGTCTGAACCCACTTGTGAACTTCAGATACTGAAACAGGCAGGTATTTCACAGCTGCAGTAGGAGAGAGCTCTTGCAAAGAATGTCAGAGGAAGGGATGACATAAGAAGAGCCTGCAATCTGTCTTTCCCTCAAGAATTAACAGTAAATGTCATCCTTGCCTTGGAAGTATAAGCAAAATATAAAAAACAGCTTTACTTGAACAAGGTGATCACTACAATTCAAAGGTACATGGAGAATATATGTTTTGTTCAGCAAGCAGTGAGAGCCAAAGCATTTAAGAGAAGTAATTTTCTTTTAGTATCTGGGCTTTAATTCTTTGAAATCTGAACTTGGTCAATGTTTGCACAAAGACACCACAGGTTCTAATTCATGCAGGAATCCCCTTGAGTTACAGTTTCCCACAAAATGGTCGTTTACTTCCAAAACAAAACCTTGATAATCCTCAGAGGTCATGGAAACATAAAACAAAGACAAAAGCTTGACTTCATGGGACTCCTTTTCTCTCCTAGGGGCTAATTAGCTATTTTATTTAAATTCAAAAGTAGGAAGGTTACTAATCCTTGACTTCAAAGTTCTCCAATTCTAAAATGTAATTAAAGAGAGCAACTCTTTCTTCCAGTCTGGGAAGAGTTGACTTAATATTTCACTTTCCTTTCTTTCCCTGCTTCCAAAAGAGTCTTGATTTGCAGGAATCCCTCCCTCCCATTCAGGTTCTGGTACAGCACTTGGGGAGGTTGGAGTATTCTGAGTGGTAGCTTTTATTTTTTTAACCTTTCTTGCTGTGTTGGATGTAGATTTTAGGTACTGGTGCAAAACAACTGCCCAAAGGGGAAATATAACAACAGTGTTATTAAAAGTGCCCTTTTCAAATATCTCATAGATCAAGACTAGGAGGGACCAAGACGTATATATTGTAACGGAACTTCAAGGTAGTATCATCATGATAAAATCTTTTGACTTACAACTGAAAACAAAAACTTATTCAAATATTACAGATCGACGACATTATTTTCTGAAGATACAGTTTTACTGAATTTCAACACAGGGTAGAAACACAACACTTCTTTGTATGGATTCCTTAGTAGAGATTCCATTATATTTTGTGAAATAAAAAGTAAATTGGTATTAGATCTTTAAAATTTCAACAAATTATAGCAAGTCAGTTTTCTAGTTCCTATGGTTACAGGTCCCAACAGACCATTCTTTGAGAATTTTCTCCCCCACCCAAGATAGCAACAGTCTTTAAAAAAATGTTATCTAGACTACAGCAAAAGATGATTTATAGTACATTTATGCTGATATGTAAATTAGCAGAGCTTTTGTTAATGAGACTATCACTTAGGCACAAGCACTGGCATCCTTACACTGAAAACGACAGCTGCTGTAAATTATAGGTCTTAATTTTAAATAAACCATGAATAGTCTAAAAATAAACTCCACAGTATTTTAGTCTGACAAATGTGAAAAATATTTACTGTAACTATCTGACTAATCTATGAATCTAAGAATCCAAGGCAGTGGCTTTTTCTCATACTGTAATTTCTGAGTGCAGTGTTCATTTCTGTCAGGTGCATTTTTCTATTGTGCACTACAGTTCTTTCCTGTGAGGGTGGTGCGATGCTGGAACAGGTTGCCCAGGAAGGTTGTGGATGCTCCCTTCCTGGAGGTGTTCAAGGCCAGGTTGGATGGGGCCTTGATCTAGTGGGAGGTGTCCCTGCCCATGCAGAAGTGTTTGAGCTAGATGATCTTTAAGGTCCCTTCCAACCCTAGCCATTCTATGATTCTATAATAATTTTGACCATAGTTAGTAAGCACTTTTTCTCACCTACAACCAACCATGTACTAAGAAATTGCACCCAGGTGTTAAATGGGATTGTTCTGTACATTTTGCTTATCTTCCAGAGGTCTCATACAGACTTAAGGAAAGGAATTTAATACAATTGCAAAAAACCCCTCCCACTTAATTTAAGGGGAAGTTGTTCATATGTATTTCCTTCCAACATAATCACACAGAATAATGAAACAAAACGGATTTGCAACAAAACTCATGCAATAGGCATGAAACTTCACCTAAAATACCCAAATATACTGACAGAAATGTCAGTTCTACCAAATTTTCCTTTCAGCTGTAATCATCAGACATACACTAAGAAAGATACAAATTTCAGATTTCTAGAGAAAAACAGTTTGGAATGACTGCAATAATAAAAATTATTACCTAAGCCCAACTTGATATTTGTTATCCTTTTTCAATAAAATGATGGAAGGCTACTGCCAATATTATAGAATCATAGAATGGTTTGGATTGAAAAGGACCTTAAAGATCATCCAGTTGCAACTTCTCTGCCATGGGCAGGGACATCTCCCACTAGATCAGGTTGTTCAAAGTCCCATTCAACCTGGCTTTGAACAATTCCAGGGAGGGGACATCCACAACTTCCCTGGGCAGTGTCTCATCACCCACACAGTAAAAAAAAAATTTTTTATCACTTTACCAACGTCAAAGAAACTGTGCAGGTTTAAACAACCAAGAAGAACCAAAGACTTGTGCAACAGTTATCTTGTATGCATTAATGTGGAGGCAGGTACATTAAAGTCGATGTAAGATTTACAAGATTTACTATGTGTATTTCATTACACAAAGGCTGTTTCAAATACATAGATAATCTTAAAAATATGTAAAATGTTTGTCTCCATTAAAATATCCCCTATCGTATTTTCTATTTTCCTTAACATAGTTTTGTTGTTTTTGTTTTTTTTTTCCCTTAGAATCTCACACTAAAACTTTACCATGTCATACAGTCACTACAAGTTCCTCATTATTTTGTATAAGCCATTCCTTTTATGAATAATAGATTATACTAACATAATCTTTGTCTGCCAATATGCTTATTTTGTTGCTAAAACAGGACATTATACAAAACTTTGGTGAAGTTAGAAAAGGAGATTAAATATTCAGGTAAATACTAATTCAGCAATCCATCAAGGTATTTGACCATCTGCTAAGGATTCAAGAGTTCCTTGTCATTGACAAAGAAGGGAGAGAGAGAGTGGGCAGCAGCTGTAATCCTGTTCAGGTAGATGCACTTCCAGGTGTGGGAGAGAAGTCATAATTCCATGCTCATTTAACAAACCAGATCCGCCTATCTAAATTGCTGTTTAAGTACCTCAAATTAATCTAGGTCCACACCAATATAGTCTGCTTTCTAACTGGAAGTGAGTGTGTTTTCCACCCTCCGCCTTTCAGCTAGACTGTGGGTAGCCAGGCAGGGAGCAGTCAAGAGCCGTAAGACCAGAAGGAGCAGGAGGAAACATAATTCTAGCAAAGTGTTTGGCATTGAGCTGGCTCCTGGCTGCTGCTGCAGTGCTATTTCTTTGTCTAAAGCAGACCTAAGTAGAATATGTTTCTGTTTGTGGGACTGACCTGCAACCACATCAATGCCTCTTCTAATTCCCCAGAACTCACTCCCCTCCAAGAAGCTATCCATCATGACTACTGTGCTTCTAACTCACTGTGGTCTAAGTATAAAGAAGTTGGAGGAGCACATGCTCACTCAGAGTAAGGATTAAGTACATAAAATGATGAGTTCAATCTTTCTTGAAATTAATACAGCCAAGAGCCCAGTTTGCTGTTCCTCATATGGGGGGCTTCTCGCTGCCAGACAGTGAAGGAGGTCAGAAGTAGCAGTAACAAAGTAGTAAGCATGGTTACATCCCACAGCCTGTTTGGTGCACATCCACAGTAGAAGGCTGTGCAAAATGAAGGTCAAGGAGACATGCAGCAAATGCCGACTACTGTCTTGTAGTACATGTAATACTGAGCTAGACAGCTGACTTAAAGGATTGGACTGCCTCTTCTTGCTAGCTGAATTGCATGAACATCGTGTTTTCAGGCCATGAAGCCTTTCTTCATTACACTCATAGGACTCTTATGTGGCTATTTTTCTCTCTCTTCTCTCGGCCGTTTCTCAGGAATTAAACGATATTTACACAATGTGCAACCTGCACCCGCAACACTCCTGTGCTTGCCATTTTACAGTTTAGCTATCTGGAAATCACATAACAATTATAAATTTTAGTCAAACATAATGATGGAGTGATCATGCTTCTAGTGCAAATATTGTTTGAGATTTTTTATTACTGATTACCATTAATTACTATGACCATTCTATCATGGTTTGTTTTGAGGGGGAAAAGTATTTTAAAAGGTAATGAATAATAACAACAACAGGGTTAAGACAAAGTTCTCCATGGCTCTACCTGGATGAAGATGTAGATGTATGTTCTGAGACTGGTCCTCTAATTGTAGAAACTGGGTATCTAACTAGATTACATTGTGGCTCCTTTATGGCTTGTGAACCCAAGTATTCTGTCCTAGGAAATGCATGGCTGATACTCAAGTTGATCCCACCTTGGCTGGAAGTCAAGCTACAGGAAGGAAACCTACCAAGACCCCTTGGCTGGGACACGTCTTTACTAACCTCTTATACCAGCTGTAGAGAGCCAGGGCAGGGTAAAACAGAGGAATAGCTCAGGGGTAAACACCAATACATGAAGAACCAAAATTAATTGTAAATCATAAAGATTGAGATATCTAATTGTGACAGCAAAGAGAGAGAGCTCTCAGGAAGCCTGTATGCCTCTCTGTAATGTTGTAGGCAGGGTTAGTTTTCCAACTGCCAAATATTTTTCCTATACTGCTACACAAATGAAAATAACTAGCATCTTTGGCCTAAAGATATTTTTCTTTCCCCTATTAAGTTCACAATATTACACATTCACTGAAGACTCTCTGTAAGCATTCACTGAAAATCATGCACAAATTCTACCAAATAAAACCCACTAGGCTGGAAAGGGCAGTACATCCATGTTGTCAGAGGTGAACTTCTCTGGTGTGAGCAGGGCTCCATTGGTATAAGTGCTCTGTAAGGAGCTGTGAGCTTCTGACTGGATGGCCCAGGCATTACACTGTCAATAATTGAATGATATTTGTGGAGTAAAAAGTTTTGGTTTGTTTCTCAAGGGGAAAAAAAAATATTAAAAAAATGTGTTCATTTCGAAATTATTTTTCTAGAGGGATCCATACTTATTACAAGAAAAACAAGAGTTATTCTAGGAATTATCATTACAATCGGCATCTTCACGGGATTAAAATATTATCCTTTCTAATACTTTGTGACGTTCAAAACAGAACAATTCTTTATATTTCCCAGAAGTAGGAGTGTATTGTATTCTTTTGTTTTCAGTTACTTAGCCTTATCAGCTGGCTGGGATAGAAACAGTGGGAAATATAGTTATATGTACTAAGAGTCATAATACGGAGAACTGCAACACTTCCATATTACTGCCACCAACAATAGATAGCTAATTTCCTTTAACTGCTATGTTTCCTATTAAAAGTTGTTATAATAGCTGACTTCTTAAAATCTAAAGCTTGCTTCACAGTACATTTCCAATATCAGTTATCTTAGTGTGACACTTCTGAAAAGCATAAGATCAGCAGCTTCAATTATTTATTAAAAACAGGTGTTCACATGCAAATGCACTATTAGCTCCACTAAGGAAAATGAGACTGGCTGGGAAAACTATCACATCTGTCTGATTTTCAGCTAAGGCTGTTCTAATAAAATAAAAACAGAGTTTAAATAAAATAAAAATAAAAGCAGAATTACCACAACTGATCATCAACCATTAATTTTCTAAATAGTCCCCAACTTATTTTCACTGCTGCGTATAAATATGCACATTTTAAGAGAAGGCACAGGGAAAGTAATTGCAAATGTTGGAAGCATTAAATAAGATGTTGGAAGAACAGCAGAAAATTGATTATACAGAATAAAAACTAGCGGACCTTGGCAGCACTGTCTGCTTAAGCTCTTCCTTTCTGCTTCACTTTTTCTTCATTCAGTTTAGGGCTACTAGCAAAAAACCTGTAACTCTAGTAATGTTACAGCACCCCAAGTCTTGATACAGAATGGAAAATAAGTGTCTTTCACACATAATAGTTGTTCTTTTGTTACAGTATCTTCCACCCTGCTTTTGTACTAATCGTTTGGTCTGGGTGGCAAAAGCATTTGCTTCCTAGTTGTACTGGAGGTGACTATTTTCTCATGAGAAGGCTACCTTCAGTGCTGCTTAATTAGTAAGCTCATGGTAGCAGAGCAGTCCATCTTGCCCTTTACCACACAAACCAGGCATTTATATGCAGCACATGCTGCAGACTTAATATTAGAACAAGCCTTGCAGTGGTAATCAAGTTCTTACACTTCATTTATTATTATTATTTTTTTTTTAATGGTAATAATTTATTTTTGAAGTTCCACCTATCTATCCATTAAGCAAAGAAGTTCCAGGGCACAGAGGGGAGTAATCTGTTATGTTGTCTATGCATAATTTAATTCAGAAGGAAAAAAGACATCTAGTATTAAATAAAACCAATTATTCTCAACTGCCTTAGTGTTTTCTTTACCTTCTCTACAATCTGTGCTTTTAGGGATATGTAACAGAAATCTAGCAGCTTTCCAGTTTATACTCTTTATACAGCAAAATTTGTGACTGAGAAGTCTACATCAGGCTTTGCTCAGAGGAGTCCTGGAATGCAGAAAGCATAAAAATATTGCAGGAAGCTATAAAAAAAAAACAGAGGTCTGATCATCTATTCTAAAATTATTCTCAGACGCAAGTCACCACACCTTGTACCTACGTTTACAGAAACACTTTGCAAATCCCAGCATTGTGTATGTTAATCAAAAACCTCTATGTTGGTCAATAAACTATAATAAAAACATCCAAGCAAATAATTGCTTAAAAAAAAATATATTCAAATACTGTTCTACTCCTGTTGGGAAAGTCAGTTTCATAAATTTATGTATAGGATTAATATGGTGAAGACTGCAGGCTAAGTAGTATACGGTGCATTCTACACATATCTGTGAGTGTACTGATCACAGATTGTTCTTCATGTATGTAAGTATTACCATATTACATCAAATAAGTTTAAGATATTTCAGATACATATTTAAAGTTAGACTTTAAAGAAACAGGTTTAATTTTAAAATGTCTCAGAACAGAAGGCTTAGTTTTATGTCTTTCCATGTTATCCCTAAAATAACTTTTGAAGCAATGTTGACTTCCTAAAATATTTGATTTTCTAAAAGATTTCATAAAATTTGAGACAAGAAAAAATGGAGCTTAAGAGAGAACTACAGACACAGCTACATCCTGAGATACAATTTCCTAAGAGGAAGGTAGACAGAATATAACAGCTACACATCCCTTCTGAAGGCAGCTGGGCCAGGCAATCTGCACATATCTAGTTGCAGACAAATGACAAAATGCTTTATCTGCAGGGGTGTCACAGACCCAGGAAGGAACAGATGTTATTTCCATGGAAGACAGATCTGAGAGATTAAAGGACAAAAGTCTGTAGGAAACCAGGCACTCTCATTAGCTCTACAACTGAGAACAACTAGTATTATACTTGCATATATTCAGTAGCATGCTTAAGACATACTGCCTCCCTACACGGCTGAGTAGAATCCTTCCAATGGCCTGTCACATAAGTGATGTCTAGACACTGAGAGATAATTTTGATTAGCAAGACACCATTTCTTGTGTGTGATTGAGTAAGAGAAGAAGCAGGACATGTGGTATTTCCACAAGCTGAGAGATGTCCCTATTCTTCTCAATCAAAGATCACATTGCTCAACAGAAAGACTCAGTGAGGAACCACAGTATACTTTGTCCCATTCAAGATTTACTGACCAAAAATACCTATACTCCTGTTATCTACAACTATACTGACTTCATCTTACCAAAGGAATGTTCCACATGTGACTGGGTCACTAAATTTCATTTATCTTCAAGGCACAGATATGAAGATATCCAGCTCTTACAGCTTCATGAAATACTGAGGCCTGGCTTTATTTGAGACTGTTTGCCAAGGATAAATCCTGCTTCACGTTTATATGTACTAAGAGTCACAATATAAAGAACTGCTGTGCTCACAAATCACTGCACCCACCAAGAAAGAGATAATTTAAGCATACCATAGGGATATGCCTGCCACAAGACAGGCAGGTAGCCATTTTCAAGAAATTCTTCTTGCTCCTGAGAAAGAAAGAATATATGCATAATGATAGGTAAATTAAACTTTTTTATCTTTGAATTGAAGATACCTAGAATTGCTTTCTTGGTGACCACAAGCCCAATTATTTTTTATTATATTTGTACTTGCAAGGATTTCCTAGGCACCAGGATTTCATTTTACATAGGACAGAAAAGTTAATAGCTTTACTAGGCAGACAGAAATTGAAATACTGTACCACACAAATGCTCAACAGCAATTGAATCAGTGAAAGCATGTGAACTATAGACATACTTCCCCTTTCCAGCATAATTCTGAGCCAAGATTGTTGAAAAATACTTGTGTATATATGTGTGTGTATAAACACATATATATATATGGTTATATTTCAATATAACTACTAGGAAACATGTAAAAAAATGGTATACAACATTATTGTATTTAACAATGTCCTGACATTCTAAAAGCTGATGTCCTTTTCTGTCCTTTTGGTGGGCAGGGAATTTTAGTTTTTTTAAGTGTAGCTCTATGACATTAGTATAATGAAAGACTATTTCCAGCTTGTAGAAGAGGTTCTAGATCTGACAGACACCCTTAAGTTAGAAAAAGTGATTTTCACTCAAACCTTCCCATGACAAATTTTTAGTCCCCTGCTTACTCTGGACCTAACTGACTTTTGAGACTGAAGAATGAGTTTTGTTGACTGCAATGAGAAAAGTGTGTGATTTTATAACATTTGTTTCTTAGCCATTTGCTAAAAATGATCTGGAGATTTTCTAGCTTTGGGGAAGATTGGCCAGAGTTTGTAATTAGTTGCATAAAAAAGACTGAAGGATGCATTGGTTGAAATTTTCTCAATCTTACATTAATTATTGTCCACTTAAGAAACAAGCTGTAGTTGCCAGTTTAATCGTTTTATGAGACTGCATTTATCATTCATGCTAAAATGGCCCTGGGTAGGTTCTTTTTATCCATTATAAATCAAAATAAATAATGAATAATGATAAGTAATTGCAACTAATGAATCAGACATGGCATTCCTTATTCCCACTACATCAGCTCTACACATATGCACTGCCTCGAAGACACAGAATAATCTTCACAGACAGCAAAAAAAAAAAAAAAAAAAAAGAAAATCAAAGAGGGTGACACCTCTATTTCAAAGGGCTTTTGCATTCAACACAAGAGAATAACTTGGACGTAATGTGGATGCTTTAAGAACAAAGGAAGAGAGCAGTGATTACTTTCCTGTGCAGAGCTGTGAGGTGGACTTGCATCATGCGTGAAACATGTTTTGCATAGTTATTTGTAGAGTGTAGGTTACACATGAGAAATAGTACTCAGGCCAACACAGCCACCCAAAATCCAATGTGTACATAAAGCTTAAGATAAAGGAGCATATGAAAATTTGAGAATTATCATATTTATCTGCCCTAATGTGCAGTATTCGAAGACACTTGAAGACAAAAGGAATCTAGACAATATACAAAGCAATTCTGCATACAATATAAATTTGAGACACCATTAGACTATGATGTTTGACAGATCAAGATACTATTTTGTAATACATTTTGAAAATAATAAATGCCTTACTATTAAACCTAATTAAAAATAGGCAAAAAAAACCCATCAGAATTATTTTTAAAAAACTACAGCAAAGGTGCTTCAGGTCAAGACAATATTTCATTTACTTTTAACTGAAACTTGAGAAATAAAGACTAACTTCAGATAAAAAGTATTTTGAGATGAGAAATGGGTATACTTTGTTCTACAGATCTAGATAAATTTTTAGGTTTGTTTTCACTTTTTCATATCCTTTTAGTCAAAACAATTTTCTAAATTCAATACATATTGTTTACAATACAAATTCTCAATCAGAGAATCACGCCTCAATGGAAAGAGGTATGCCAGAAAACTGCTTCTACTATAAAGTGTGTTTAAAATAGCTCTATGAAGGTATTCATGCTGAACTTGTCAGAATAGCTGAATGATAAGTAAGTCTTTGTTATAGCTTTAGTCATAATGGAGTAAAATATGAGAGGAAAACCTAAATACTTTAATTCGATGTTTTTAAGTAACACAGGAAAATGACTGGTTTGATTTGAAAGAAAATAGAAACAAGAACAATTATTTGAACTGCACTTGTAGAAATAAAATTGTATGCAGATTTTTTCCTACAATTCGCACATGATTTAGCAGAAACCCTTTTCACAACAATAAAGAGCTATCCAGCAAGGCACTAAAATCTTGCTTTAACAAAAGCAATTGCATCCTTCAAGTATCTACCATTTTTTTGCAAGGATCCCTTTCCCTAGGCATTGCATTGATCATACCACCCCTATGCAGAACATAAACTTTAATTGACTTGTCTTAATTCAATTTTCAAAGCACTGTATAGGCTGTTCCTTTCCTATCTTTTTTCCTTTGTCAGTTTCTGTCCCTGATCAAATTATGACACTTGTATTGCTACTAGGTGTATTTTCAAACACAGTTGCCTCTGATGTCTAATAGGAGTTCCCTGTAAACATCCACAGAGACTCTTTTTTAACCTCCTTTAAATCCCTCCTTGAAACTTTACACTGCCTGACAGTTGTTAAGTCCCTGTTATGCCAGTAATGCTGCCTCTTCAGCTAAGCAGCTCTGCCTCTTTGTCTCAACCCACTTCCCCATCTGCCTACAACAACCTGCCATCTTCTTGTCTTACAATCTCTTGGAGCAAGGGCAATATTTTCATGCTGTGTTTATATGCTACCTGGCACAATAGGATTCTCCTGCACAACCAGGAACATGAGTTTTGATCAAATGCTGACAAAACTGATAAAAAACTGTACGTGAATGAAAGTGTTTTCTTGCTCTTTTGAGTTGAGCTTCTGTTCCCTAATCAGAACAAAATGTTCAGCAGCCAGAGGAAAAGAAAGCAGGTCTGTCTGTAAAACTTCACTGTCCTCTGGGGCTAGGGGTGTGACATAAAGCTGTGGTTAACCTATGTATAAACCCGGGTAGAAGAGAGGAGGTTTTTTCAGGTAGGGCTTCACTGCTTACCATCAGCAGTGCCACAAAAGAGGACTTAACTGTTATAGCTCTGGCCTCTTTTCCTTGAAACATGCTAAGCAGGACCTGCAAAAGTCCTTTGGTGCAGAACTGAATGTTTGCTCCATTGCTCCTGTGGCAAGGATCTTCCTTAGCACAGGAGGGAAAGAAGGCATGGCCCTTCTGTTCCTCACAAAGGTATTGAGTAAGGCTGGATATGCACAAGGATTTGTCCTTCAAAACCCAAAGTGAAACAAGATATTTGTCAATATGATTTTATGAAAAGAAGTGATTTAGAAAGGAACAAGTAAATCCCTTTGCCACAGGTGGCAAAGACAGGGAGTCTGCAAGTGTCTGTTTCCCTGGTTCTACTCTCATAATTCAGCATTAATAAGCACAAGTGATAGAATAAAAAGATGTTCAAAATATTTCATTTATAGTGGATATAAAATTAGACAGGAGCACTGAGTCTTTTTCACTGTCCCAGGATGAAGCAATATTTTGCAAAAGGAATGAAATCACTGAAGTGTAACAAACAGAAAGCATGCATCTGAAAAGACATCTGTATTTGCAGGACCGAAGCCAACATTTCCAACTCACGGATTATATATATGAATTACTTAATTATTATATTTACAGAGATTTTGCTGAGCACATTTTATTTTTCAGTCTGTACTGGGAAACATCAGAGGTGTTTTTGTAAACCAGACCTGAACTATTAAACCAAGGAACTCCATACACAACATTTTTTGCAATGCAAACCACAGAAGTTGAGAGGATTTAAACCAATTAGAAATCATTTTGTCTGTGTAAGAAAGCCTGGGGAGAGGCAGGACTAGGGATATGATTAAAGGTAGGGGACATTTTTAGGGATGACTGAGAATACCAAATACTAGAATGACATATGTAACATCCTTATCTGTATGGAAGAAGGTGACTGCAGAATTCTAGGTCCATAACTAAACATTAATGAAGACGTTTCTACCTATGCACAGGGCAAAAGATATATCTTAATTTTTTGTTGTCTCTAACTTAATAATTTTTATAGTCTAAGAAGTGAATAGGAGCTGAAGAATATTTGCAGAATCCTCAGAAGCTAATGGAGATTACAGATACTTCAGAGAGAAACTTCAAGAACATCTCCTTTTTAGAGGTGCTCACCTATAAAACAAATTTCTGCCAGAGATTATCATGACCTCTGTAGAGCATTACGAGGAAAAGACGTAATTTTCTTTTTCCCAAGTGACCTTTCTGATAATTTTCCTGAGATTTTCATCAGGTCCATATTAAATAAGGCATAACTAAACACAATTATACTATACCTAGACCAAGGTCTGCCTATCTTGTTTTCCGTTTGGACAGTGGCCTGTGGCCGATGCTGAGAGAACAGTCTAAGAAGAGCAGTGTGCAGTGACCTTTCCTCTTTGATACCCTCCCTGTTTCCAGAATACTACAGTTCAGGGTCTATGCATTTTGTTTCTGCTGGTATTTTTGTTCTGGTAGCGATTCTATTTTTTTTTTTTTTTCATCACGATAAATTGTAATTGGTTTTTGAAACAAAAAAAATAAAATCTGCTAAGAGAAAATCCATGTTATGGTCTCTCTGGATTATCATTCAACCAAAGGAAGACTTCATATGACAAACAATTTTTTGGTACACCATAAAAAAGATTTAAAAAGCAGTGATTTTCCATACCTAACAGATAAAAACAGTTATGTATCATGACCTAATGAATGTCTTAAGTGTCAGTGATGTGTTATATGGAAGAACTTAAATAGGTATTTTCACTGTTTCAACTAAAAAAAAGTACACAATAAATAGCCCAGCTCAGGTTTGTATTTACCACGTATTTACCAGTTGGAAGGGATGGGGACTCAATAAAAAGAGGGCTTCTCTTTGGAGTCATTGGCTATAAAAGTTACTATGGAACAGTAATACCAGACAATGTGAAGATGCCTACAGACTTACAGACTTAAAAATTAGCAGTATTTGGTTGTCACCAACTACAGTTATTAATTCTAACCCAATGGTTACCCTTTGCTGCTTTTGCTTTTAAAAGTAACCTGTATTTAAATGAACATGTTAAAAAAATTGTATCTTGGGTACAGTTTAAAGTAATTATTTAACAGTTACAAAAAATCATCAATTACTGACGGTTATTTTCCCTTTCAGCACACTGATCCATAAAAAAACCCCAACTTATTATGACAACTGACCATGGAAGGATTTGCAGTGATTCACAGAAAATCAAAATTTTCAGTAGCTATTTATTGTCAATGAGTCTACATCATTATTGTTGCCAGCCACTTGGATAAGTTTCTGAAAGTTTAGGTATTCTTACTGAATTTACAAATCTGTTAAATAATTCTGCCTTAATCTACCCAAACATATGCACACACAAAAATGTATAGCTGCTTTCCCCTCTTTCTTACTTGTAGTTCTGGAAATAAGCATCCAAAAATTTGAAAGCCTTATATTATTTAAAAAAATAAGAAACCTTCAGGAGGTCATTATCAGTCATAATAAAGCCTTTGCTATACATATTAATCTTCTTTATAGACCATCTATGTACATAAGGAAATGCCACTGCTGTAATGATAAAAGATCACCTATGTAGAGAAAAGAACAACTAAGCAAGATGGATCCCTCTCTTTAAATGTTTGAATTGCCCTTTGTAGTAAAATTGCCGAAGGGGAAAAACATGTTAAATTTCAAATTGACTTGGGACACATAATATTACTGGATTTTAGCTATCAAATATCTCCTTTTTTCTTATTTGGCTATTAGTATCTATGAACACAAAATGCTCAGGAGAAAAAGCTTTAATCTTTGTTTGCCATGAGGGGTGTACAAAGCCCAGCAAACCCTCACATACTACACATCAGGTTCTTTGTAGAATACAAGACTTGGGAGAATTTATTCCTCTTTTGAGCACAAAGCATCAAAATACAAAGAAAGTCACAGCTAGCCAAAACAATTGCTCTGCTACCCATGTGAGCTGTATATTTTCACTTCCAAGCCATTATCTTTTATAACTCATAGTTAGTGTAAGTAGAGAAGCTCCTACCAAATGACTGTTATAGTGCCTAATCAGATGCCCAGATGGTTAGTAAACAATATAAAACTGGTATTAAACAGGACCTAGCAAAAAACATGTTAATTCCAGGCATTTTGTAAAATAACACTCAGAAATTGTCATCAGATACACTTAATAATTGGCTAATAAAGTTAAGGTCAACAGATATTTTTACTTTAACCTGAATAAATGATGGATTAACTCCTCTTTACTCAGCAACCATTTCCTACAAACTTATCTATGGGGAAGGCTTGCATCACTGTGATGTTCTTCAAGTTTTATCCTGCTGTCACTGCATAAAATTACACTGATGTAAACCTAGAAATTATTAAGCTTCTGGGATTTGAATTTCTGTAGCTACCACTACAATATTATGCATTTTAGAGCAGCTTCCGAGCTGCTCTAATATAAGATCAGGTGCAAGTACAATCAGAGCATTTAAACTAATACACCAGCATTCCCTGACAGAAAAGAGATGGAATAGAAATTATTGTCTTCTATTAGCTGAAGGCTTTGCAGCTAAGATTAAATGTCTAAAAGCTCTGGTCAGTAACAGCTGAACAGGGTAAGAGAAAGACCTGTTGTCCCAACATTTCAAATTAACTAGAATAAGTTGTGTTTTGGGTTGTTTTTACAATTATAAATTGCTCCATCACATTACTGGTATTTTTAATTTAAAGTCATAAAGAGATTCTTTCTTCCCTTTCCCGTTTGAAATAGTTTTGCATGTGAAAGAATGAATTACAACTGTAATTGTGCCTATTTGAATAATTACAGATCCTATATTTCATTGTTTACTTATAAGAGAAAAAAGTGCAGACACCATAGAAAGAGGCACTAAACAACACCCTACCCCACTGCACTAATTTTTCATAGAATTTCTGAAATTTCTTATCAATTCAAACAATCTGACATAAACCCCCGCATTTACCTGTTCAGTGTAGCAAGGTTTGGGTTCTGTATTATTTTTAAGTGTTCTGGTTTTAAAATCTACTCCATTTTGGACCTTTAAAAGCATATTTAATTCTGTCAAAATAAAATGAACCATTTCACAATACATTTCAGTACTAGAATGTAGAATTTTAAGGAAGATTTTCCTGTGTGGAAATGAAGAGATAAATGTGGTGCGTCTGGCAAAAAAATTGATGACATAAAATATGCTACTTTCACATTGCCATATCCATCTGATTTTATGGTCTTCACATCCTGGTTAGTCCTGTCAGACTATCACCCAATATAGTCCCAGTTCACTAAGGTATTTATGCATGTACCAGGTCCCTCTGAAGTCAGTTACTCATGTGCCTGGAAACTGGGCCTGTTCTTAACCACCTTTCTGAAGAGTAGCCTCATTTAATTTTAATTAAATTCAGTGGAAGGTCTCCCATTGATACTTGAGAGACAACACTCAAGTCCTAAAACCCACATTAACATGAGAATTCTGAGTGGGTGAGTATCTGTATCCAGTTCATATCAGTCTGCCATGCCATAATCTTATGGCACCTTTAGCTGTTTCTCACACATTGGAGAACACGCACTGCTGTTTAATTTTGTCCCAAGCCTGTTCTTTCCCTTCTCCACTGCCCCTCCACCCTTTGCCATGGTCCCAGAGCTGGTGATCTCCTTATGCTAGCAAAAGGTATCAACTGAATGCAATCACCCCAATAGATTTATTATCTTGGAAACCTGTGTGAAATGTTAAACAGAGTGTTATCTACATCTTTAGCCTTTGTAAAACTTAAGGAAAATTAGGGGCTTCCGGGCAAGCAATCATTAAAACCTTTCCATTTTATCATTCCTCCCCAAAAGAAAAGCTCTACATTATAAGTGAAACAAGTACTTTGGAGGCTTTAAGACCTTTTTCTTTTTTATGAAAGGAATTTACAGAGCCATATCATACCATTGATAATAGGACAAAATTATCTATTGCAGTGAAAATTTCAGCTTAAAACTCAGTGGGAGAACTTGTATCTTTTCCTTCAGAATTACACATGGGTCTGTCCCTACTAGAGGAAAGCAAGAGTGAGATGTTTCATTTGCTTTATGTTGCACTCTAGTAGAAAGCATTACATCATTCACCATCTTTTCAAATACAAGAACTAGAGGGTATCATAGGAAACCTAGGAGGTAGCAAGCCAAGGGAGATGTCTACTTGTGGGAGTAATTCTTCAGGAATTTGTGGATAAAAAAAGTTTAGATTAATATGAGGGGAGACTAGGAGAAAAGGAGAAAGAACTGTCAGAGTTAGTAAATATGAAAGAAACACCTCTAACCCGGTGGCTGCCAATATTCAGGAGAAATGTTGCGACGGGCTGATGCTGACTTTATAACCTTTTACAGTTGGCTGTCACCAGGGAGGCTACTTGCCCAGGGACGTTGTGGGAAACTGTTCTTTTCTTCCCCACATAAGTCTAAACAAAATGCCGTAAAAGCCAGCGAAGGCCTCTCCTGATTATCCCCAGCTAACGGACTAGAACAGACTTGCTTCTCAAGGACAAATGAACCCAAAACAACAGATGTGGTACGGGACAGAAAGGATGAGCGACAAGCCATCCTGTGCCCCTGACAGTCACCACCCTAACTTGGGGCTCATGGATGTTAATTGGCTCTGGACAGTGACACTGACTGGACAGGTGGGTCACAGGGGTATAAAAGACAGCAAGTTCTGCAGGTGGTCTCTCTCTATCTGAGGCCTGTTTGGACGCCTTCTGCATAGGACACCCCCCTGCTGCTGTGGATACTGGTGCTGGAACCCTGCCTGCCTGCCCCGGGTTGAGCCTGGGCCTTAGCACTGAGTGTGCCAGGGTCCTGAGCCCTGGGGTCGGGGCTGGAGCCCCCCCATGTTGCTGCCGGTTGAGGGGAAACCAGCGGCTGCTGCACCCGCTGCCGAGAGGCTGCCCCTCCGACACCATGGGCTGTGAACCTGCCGTCCTGCCTGGCGAGAAGGGGCCATCGACCAATGCTGCCGCTGGGTAAGGAGCTGTTGGGGACAAGCTCGAGGGTGACATCAACACACACACACACGCACACTCTGCTCCTCATACTCGCACACACAGCGTGACCTCTTAAAGAAGACTGACGTCGGGATTCCTCCCTCCTCCCTTTGGTCCTCAACCCCCTCTCGGAGAGAATGCCTCAAAGCACAGTACCTTTTGCATTACCTCCCTAAAGGACACTTTCTTACTGCACGCATATATATATATACATATATATATATATATATATATATATATATATCCCTGGTAGCCATTTACATTTATATTTTCCCTAACACATCATCCCTCAGTTTGTGTTAACTCTTAATAAACCAGTTAATTTGTGAAGTAAACATTGGTCTTAGAAGCAGTTTGTGAGCGTGGTGGGGGTGTATTCTAACTACCACTCTAAAATATGGTCCCGCAGCGGCTGTTCCTCTGTGAGAGGTGAGTGCCATGTGCGAGCCCTCGGTCTTATTCAATAACCCCTCCACATCAGGGTGGGAAGTCGCGAAAGCACCTGACAGCCGATAGCCCCCCTGGCATCAGCTCGTGACAGATGTGGTTGAGTAATCATCCCTGGTTGTGTTCAAAAGTTGTCTAGGTGCAGCGCAGTGCTTGGGAATATGTCTTAGTGCTGGACTCAGTAGAGTAGGGTTCATGTTTTGACTCAAGTATTTTAACAGTCTTTTCCAACCTAAATGATTCTATGATGCTATAATTCTATGATTACTACAAACAACAGTCTAATAAGTTAGAGTACCTCTGTTCTGATCTTGATCCTACTGAAGTGACCAACAAAACTGTCATTGAACTGATTTTAGGAAGGCAGGATTTCATTCTGTATTTAATTTGCTGTATCTAATATTGAAGCATGAACACTGCATAGACCTTATTTTTCTGAGCAGCTTATCCTTTTGTATAGCAGTCAACCAGAGCAATGGCAGAATTCAATATGCAAAGCATAGCAAGCTTGTACATCTTTGATTTCACAGCCTGAAATGGCAAACAACATCAAAAAAACCAAGACATCATAAAAAACTACTAATTAAGCACACTTCAAATATTTCTGACTGCTTCTTAATCTCTCATTAATAGATTGGCTAATTAATCATAAGTATCTAAATACTTGATGACATTTTTTAATGTTTTGGTTGCCTTGATATCTCAGGTAAATAATATTATTATTTTCCCAGGCTAATTTTTAAAGAAAAAGAAGTGCTAAAACAACATCCTTTTAAAAAGCACCTTTTCATTTAGGAAACATTTAAGAGCCATTGTCAGAATTAAAAATTAATTTTGAGTTGGAGAAAATTTGTAAATGGGAACGACTATAAACCTAAGACATTTTACTGTATATTGAGTCATATTTCCTTTTTTCGTGTTTTCTGTATACCTTCCTGCCCGTATGCTCTGTTACTGTATTGTGGATATACAGAGAATGAGCTAAAGCAGAAATTGTTCTTTAATACAAGGCATGGCAAGAATTTATAGGAATGCTTGCATGTTTCTGAACACTTCAGTCATTGTGTCCGAAAAGAGCCAGTCCTAATGTCATTAAAATATTTCATCTAAAATACTGGACAGTGCACTTCTATAAACAACTTGTAACACTGGTTTATTCCAGTAGTCTGTCTCAAACAGAGAGGATGACAAGATGCCTTGGGTAAAGTAATGAACAGTTATGGAATAATCTGCCTATTGGGGATGTTTCTTCTTAACTCTTAAGCCTGAAAGGCATATTGCTTACAAAATCTTTATTTGATAAATTAGGAAGCTGAAAGAAGTATGCAAATGTCTAATTCATTAAAAAATTGTATTAAGATCTTGGCCTCAATTCTATCCTGCCTGTGGAAATGAGATTCACACATCTTGTGTGCTTCCAAAATTTGTATTTTACAACAGTATGCTTTTTGTTAGCTATTTTCTTTCAGTTATCAATTTTTTTCTTATACGATAACAAAAGGTAATTGAGAGTGTTTTTTATCTTCCTCTTGTGTATCTACTTACACATTTCTATAATTTCTTCTCTTTAATACTTTCTAAATTAAAATAATATGTTGAGTCTTTATATGGAAATATTTCTACTGAGCCTCCCTTCATATACTTACTGTGTTTCAGAATTATCTTTTTTGACCAGAACTGGATGTATTCCAGCTGAGTGGTTATAATTTACTTATGTGTCACATAATACTATTTCCTACCTGTTTGTTTAAATATTCCAACACCCTGTTTGCTTTCCCAATTCCTGCTGCACTGATTGAATAATCCTTGGCAGTATCAGATCTTCACTGCTCAGCTAGAATCCAGCAATGTGTATGGTTAGCTCAAATTATGCCTTCCAATGAGCTCTAACTCTAACGTCTAACTCTTCCTGCACTGCCAGGTGCCTCCCTAGGTCTTTTCCAGTCACCATTGGTTGTCAGTATTAACACATTCTGGAAATGGTCCCATTTTTTTCTACTCAGCACCACCTAACAGAGCCAAGGATATAAAGTTAGGGGACTGGGACATTTGGCTAGTTGTAGCTCTCCTACTTTGTTTTGTGGAGATTATTCAATTTCTATTAATTTACACAAGAAGCCATGTTTTCCAATTCCACCTGCAAGCTTCAGATATCCATATGAATATCTTAAGCTTCCAAGCCTTACTTACACTGTAGTAGACAGAAAAGAATACAAGAACTAAGATGCTAAGAGCCATCTCAAAAGCTGTCACTTATATATATATATCCGTATAGTCTAGCTAAGAAGCCAAGGAGGAGATTTGGGGAATGCAGAAGCCCCACAGTACATGCTTTCAAACAAATTCAAGACTTTACATCTGGGTGGAGTCCACCACTTTCAGATTCTCCTCATCTTGTGAATCTGAAATGAGGAACAGTGATCTTGTTCTCAGGCATCCAGCGTTTCTAATTCTTCTTTTATTATTATTTTTTAAGCTTTCATTCCAAATCAGCATGAACTCTAAATGTATTAAATAAATAAATAAATAAATAAATGATCCTTTCTGTATATTTCTACTTTGTTACAGTCCATTCGTTTTACAAGAAAAATGAATGCTTGTAACTAAAACAGGATTTGATATATATTTTTATCTTATAATCATGTCACACATTTGATAGGAGAGAGAAAACTGTGTTCAAATACATCAACATGCACAACTGCTGAACTTCCATAGCTTTCAATGAAAGCATTATATGCTCAGAAAGAGATTTCCTATCCCTAGTTAGAAACAAATTACCATAATAATACATTTATTCTCACGTCTCAGATAAAAAGGTGCTACAACTTGAACAGATTAGAAATTTTTTAACAGAACAATTTTCCATCAGAAAATATATTCGATTTTGGAAAAATTACACAGAAATCACACTGGCAGTATTGAAACTTATTACAGCAGTGTACACTTTTAGATCAAATTTCATCTTGGGAATCGAACACTTATTTTTAATTTCAGAACTAGCTCCTTGTTTCGGAAGCATATTTCTGTGTTAAAGCAAAATATCATTTTTAAATGTTAATGACGTTTTTTCTTAATTTTTAATTGCAATTTTTAATTTCAATTTTTAATTTCAATTTTCTGACTTTGAAGCTTGGCAATTTAGACTTTGCAGAATACTCTGCAAAACAGAAAATTCAGTTTCAATTCTAGACAGATTAGATTTCCAGGTTCTTCAGAACTTGTACCAAGAGGAGACTGCAGTCACTGCAATGGATTTTGTCAGTTTCTAAAAATAAAAACATTGTATTGCTATTACACTCTTTAATGAGATGTACTGGTTCAGAGTTCTCTTATAATGGAAATAAAAATGCATGGAAACACTGAATGCTAATTTTTCAGTGACTTAGATGGAAAGCCCACATGCATTTCTGGTAGGCTGTGCAATAACTGGCAGTTATGACTAATTGGACAAAGTTGGGATTGTGATGTTTTCAAACTAAGGACAGGATGCTTCTTTATCTGGATAAGTCCTCCTCATGCAGTAGCAGTTTAAAGATTTTTTTTTTTTTCCAGTACTAAATTACTTTTTGTAACAGGGGTGCCCACACTTTCTTCTCCATCACCTGCACAAATCAAGCTCTTCCTATCTCTACTGCACTTAGAAAAGTAAAAGACTCACATCCCCAAGAAGCATGCACAGAACGACATTATATGTTCTTTGACACTGTTTCAAACTGAGGAGAGCTGCTGTGCTCCTGCAAGTCAATCTATATTCAAATCCTGTGTTAGCTTTCAGTGTGGCTTTTGGAAATACTTCATATGATTCACTTTTTTGGCAGAATTAATGGACAAACATGGCAATGGCACTGAATGTAGGTTTACCTTGATGTCTCACAACTCATTCTGAGTGACAGAACTCAGAGGATTGTGATTAATGGTGCAGGGTCGAGTTGGAGGCCTGCAACTGGTGGTGTCCCCCAGGGGTCAACAGCTAATTCAGTCTTGTTCAACATACTCATCAAAGACCTAGACAAGGGGACAGAGTGTATCCTCAGCAAGTTCACTGATGATACCAAACTGGGAGGGCTGGCCAAAACTCCAGAGGGCTGTGCTGCCATCCAGTGTGACACGGACAGGCTGGAGAGCTGGCAGAGGAGAATTTAATGAGCTTCAACAAGGGGAATTGTAGGGTCCTGCACCTGGGGAGGAAGAACACCATGTACCAATACAGCTTAGAGGTGGACTTGCTGGAAAGCAGTTCTGAGGAGAAGGACCTGGAAGTCCTGGTAGATAGTAAATTATCCATGAGCCAGCAAGGTGTCCTTGTCACCAAGAGGGCAAATGGAATCCTGGGGTGCATAAGCAAGAGTGTGGCCAGTAGGTTGAGAGAGGTCATCCTCCCCCTCTACTCTGCCCTGATAAGGTCACATCTGCAATACTGTGTCCAGTTCTGGGCTTCCCAGTTGAAGAGAGAAAGGGCACTACTAGAGAGAGTCCAGCGGAGGGAAACAAAGATGACTGGGGGAGTGGAGTAAAGGCTGAGAGAGCTGAGACTCTTTAGCCTGGAGAAGAGAAGGCTGAGGGGAGACCGTATTAATGCCTGTAAGTATCTAAAGGGTGGGTGCAAGGAGGATGGACCCAGACTCTTTTCAGTAGTTGCAAGTGAGAGGGTGAGGGGCAACAGGCACAAGTTGGAACATAGGAAATTCCATTTAAATATGAGGGAAAATTATTTATGGTGAGGGTGACAAAGCACTGGGACAGGCTGCCCAGGGAGGTTGTGGAGTCCCCTTCTCTGGAGATATTCAAGACCTGCCTGGATGCAGTCATGAGTAATGTGCTCTAGGAAATCCTGCTTTAGCAGGGGAGTTGGACTAGATGATCTCTAGAGTTCCCTTCCAACTCTGACAATTCCATGATGCTGTGATTTTTTTACTCTGTACAAGCTGGGCAGGGGAGTGGGAGGTGAGGGATAATAATAATCTATAAAGTAGAGACTCCAAAATGTCCAGGAAAAGTCACCAGGTATACATAAGGTTACCACAAGTTGCAGGACAAGACCTTAACAGTTAAAACACTAAGAAAACCAGCTTATTTAATTAAGAAATGTAGTACAAAACATACTGAGCACTAACACCAAATAATTTATAACAGTATTAACACTTGTGGTGAAAAAAAAAAAAAAAAAGTTATAATCATCCTTGAATAGTAAAATTCAAGACTGCATTAGGCCTCTAGGGTCTACTAAAACTAAAGCTTGAATAGGAAAAATTACTTTGATACAGAAACAGAATGTAATCACCCAATTAGAATGTGTGTAATAAACATTTGTGCAGAAATATACACAGATTTATGAGCAAATGAGTTTTTACAAAACAAAATTCTAATCAAAGAACATCAAAATCATTGTAAGGTTGAGTACCCAAATGTGAGGCAATTCCAGAGGCTGCCTGTGCAACTTTTACATAGCCCTTTTTGCTTTTGTAGTATGATCATGTCTTTGTCCGCATTATGTTTTTTTTAAACAAAATCTCCACCTTATTCAGGGCTCCTGATGGACACTACCCACTCAAGTAATAATTCAATATTTTATTTTCTCTTTGTTGTTCAACATGTGGCTCCATGATTACCTACAGCATGCTACTCACATCCTGCTCTAAAGACAGAGTTATTAGTTTCCTCCCAGTGTTATTAATTTTCATCACCAGATTGTTGATGGCTCTTTCCACACTTCATATGATTTTCACAACAACCTTTATGCTACTACAACTGTAGCACAGAGAGATTAAGGTTAGGGCATCCATTATTTCTTGAGGATTAGGATGAGAACCTAAGACCTGATTTTCAAGGTTCTGTGCATATGCAGCAATTCATACCCTGAAACCTGTTTTCCAAGAAAAAGGATATGCCCCACATATGAAAGTTAGGATCTTAAATATAAAAATTAGAATCTTACAAATTAAGAATATACAATCCCACCTAGGAAAAGTCTGCTTTAATCACCTGTTAGGCATGAGGTAGGAACTTGATGTCAGTGTTACGCTTAGAGTAAAACTCCTCAGAACAAGTGGCAATACTTCTATCTTGAAATGACCTCTCCTCTTCCACAGTCTTTTGCCCACTTAAAGAGTATGCTTTCCAATTTTTGCATCAAGTGAGGCAGAAGTCAGATTAAAAAAAATGCTTTCCTTTCATTACTCAGTATTGATGGATTCCCAGAGTAGGACCATCCTGCTCTGTTTGAAGTGTAAGGAAGAAATAACCTTACAATTATGTTAAAAGGGAGAGAAGCTGAATTTGCAGAAGCATCCAGAGCAATGTCTTTTCCAAAAGTTTAACTCTACTTTCAAGGTGTCCTTTTAAGCTATTTCTGCAAATTATTTCTTAGTTGTCTAGTTTGATTTTAAAAGCAGAGTGAAAAACCAAACCCCATTTTTTGATATCTTACTCACATCACTGTTCCAACATCAGCTATTTGGGGAACTTGTAGATCCACCACATAGTTTTTCTTGAGGTAGCAGAGTAAGTAGCAGCAGTGGCGGGCAGGTGACTGTTGGATTATCACCAGAAAGTCCAGAGTCTGCTGGAGGTTTTTAGAAATATTTCAACTAGCAGAAGAATGATGTCCAGGAATCCTGGAGGCCATACCAATGTACTGACCATCTGGGGAACAGATTCTTCAGCCTGATCATAACAGGCCTGACCTCTCCTTCTTCTTCTTCCAATCTGTTGTTCTCCCACTGCTATTTCTTTCTAATCTTTGCTAATTTTCTGAGTCCTGCTTTTTGACTGAACTGGACCTGTATGAGACTATCAACTCAGTTTCAATTTCTTTACTCAACCCACCTTAACATGCTCCTTCAGACACTGAAACCTAGGCTATCTATACCACATAATGTACTGAGGAATAGAGACACCTGAAACAGCCAACCTAATAGAGGAAGCATACTGAGTACTCTGCAGAGGGCATTTTTTTTTTCCTTCTGAGAAGGCTTTTCACATAGAGGGGTAATTTTTCATATCTAAAGTAACTAATTTAACCTAGCTTAATTTTCTCTGACCCATGTTGGGTACTTCCCACTTTAACCATCTCTGTTTTCTCTATTTTTCCCTCCTGATCCCAGATATCTTCCAATCACCGCCCCTACTAATTCATCATCCAAAACACTCAAAACATATCCCTTGCCAGAACTAGCTCTGCCCTCCCCCTTTCCTCATTTGCTCCCTTTCTTATCATAGAATCACAGAATGGTTTGGGTTTGAATAGACCTTAAAAATCATACCGTTTCGTCCACCCTGTATGACAGGTACACTTCCTACTAGACCAGGTTGCTCAAAGTCCCATCCAGTCTGGCCTTGCACACTTCCACAGAGGGGGCATGCACAACTTCTCCAGGCAACCTGTTCCATTGTTTTGTTCCTAGAAATGTCTTATTCCCCTTCTTAATTTCCATTCCTACTTTTTGTCCTAGTTTCTTCCTTCCAATCTGCAGAGTCCCCTGTGTTCTCTCTCCATTCTCTTGGTAAATACTTATTTTTATATAATTTATTTTAACTTCTGATGACATTTTCTTTCAGGAAGACCCTAATATGTAAAATTTAAATCTAAATAGGACTCATTTACCAAACAAATAACTAGTCATCAGATCTTCTAATGCTAAATGCCAGTCAACTAATCGTAAATGCTTACCGGTCATGAATATAACAGTAAAACCTGATTGTGTAAAAATTATTTACTTATGCATTTGAATTTGAGCACATCTGGCAAGTATTCAAATGTGGAAACCAAAATAAGATTTTTATTTTTATTTTTATTTATTAAATATATCTAAAATTTAGTGATAGGATGCATCATATAGGCTTAACGCTGTTCAAGAACTTGTTGCAATATTAAGGAGTTCCTCGGAAGAGCTGAAATATGTCCTGTCAATAGTAAAGATGTGCAGGTAATGCTGTTGTGAAAATCACTCATAAATGGACAGAAGCTATACACATATTTAGGGAATAAAGCACATCACAATATATGTCTTTCTACAGTAATTGTATTGATTTATACTGCTGAGATCAAAATGTTCCCCTGTATCACACCTTACACTGATGAAATAATGAAACTCTACTTTAGCCACAAGGCTCTATTCTGGAAAAAAATATTTCTACTGCTTCCAGGGAGTACATCACTTAGTCATTAGAAAAGAAATAAGACATAAGCTTCTCATGACCTCTAAGAAAATATGCTAACAGTCATTCCCCTAAAAAAGGTTACAACTGATTTTATCATGTGTCTAAATTAATCCTTCTTAAAACTGTGTTATTTTTTCAGTGGTGGATGACATCTGGGACCAAAGTAAATTTTTCTCTAAATTTTGAAATGAGTTGAAGAGGTTTCTTGAAATGTGTTATTTTTCTTTACTGCAGAGTAGTAATTAGGTTGAGAATTAGAGTAAATAAAGTGAGTTTAAAATCTGTCGATACAGAATCTAATGCACATAACAGACTATAGCAAAAAAGCACTCATCATTAAATTAAGTATAATACTTTGGATTGCCAGTTCTAGAATATGGTAAATGCTAGAGATCTGATCTTGTATTTAGTAATAATTAAAATAATTCCTCCCATCTCCAAAGATAAAATATCAAGTTAACAAAATAAGATAGTCAATATGAGGCACAGGACATCAAAGTGCTTAAGCATGGTTAGGTAGTACAGACTCACAACAGAATGTTCTGCTGGAACCAAGTAAACAAAGAGTTACCATCTTTTGTCATTCTCTCTGAGAAAGATGCACATTTTGTCAATATTTCACAATTATTTGCTAACATTAAGGGTTTGAGATAGCATGTGCTTCATTTAGTCCTTCCTAATCTCCTTCTCCCTTTTAAGTTCCAGCATTCTTCCCTGGGACCTTCATTTCCAAATTTCACTCATGATCCCACTGCCATTCTGTCTCCTGTAGGCATAGGATGCAGTCTTAGCCTCCCTAATCTGAATCAATTATGTCAAAAAAGTCTTGTAACCCCAATCTGGTACATTCACTAATACTTAACTAAAGATGTTTCCCGATTCACGCTCTCTGGAAGATTGTAGAGAATGTTTAGGGACAAAAATCCCAGTGTTTCAGTTTCTGTAACCTTAGCACACGTACAGGTGGTGAAAGCTGCATAGGGAACACTCAGCTGTTGCCAGCCGTGGTGGAGGTTCTCTCAACACCTATGAAAATACTGAAGAATTTACCATATGCAAAAACAAATTTCTGAAGACTTGATTGCTTGTCCTTCTAGTCTTGCCCTATAAACTGAATACCTGCTTCTCAGTCTTCCTTCCTCCTCTTGTGGTCTTTATCTTCACATAGCCACTTGGCAACCATCTCTTCTTCCCTGCTCCATTCTCCCCTCATCTCCAATTCTACTCCCATCACAGTATGGAGTTACCCAGAGTAGATCATGGTATGGGAAGTAAAAAATAAAACACATGAAGGAGACAGGGTCTCTGAGCTCTCCACCCTTGTCATCCTGCCAGATGTCACTTTGCTTAGTGACAAAGCAAGCAATATAGAAAAGTTAACAGTTCTCAGGTGTCTAACTTAAAAATTTTTATTTGAAGTCTGTGCCTACAGCATTAGTTCACTGGGAGGAAGCTATTTTGGGAAGGAACACATGTTATATCTGTGTTTCTGAACATATGTTACATAAACATGGGTAGATATGCTATATACTCTTACCCATACTTTCATAAATATGAAGAAGTTTTTCTTTTCTTACTCAGCCTTTGAAATCAGATGTGGGGGTTTTTTTTACTAACTTTTAGGGCAAGGAAAGTCAGAATCACAATGCTGAAAATTAATCCTAAACCAAGTCATAAATTGCACATCCTTATGTGGTCTGATCACTTGTTTATCTTCGCTCAAAAGTCTCCCCATGATTTTAAACATTGCTCCTTCACATATATATCAGGAGGAGCAAAATCAGCAGCTTCAGCTGTTTTATTCTAATGAGAGAAGTAGATCTCATTAATAAAATCCCTTGAAGCTTCTCAAGGCATTCCTGCCTTGGTACTTCCAGTGGTTAGGAGAGCAGTAATTCCCAATCTACGTTTCTTAAAAGCAGTTAAAGGTCATGAATAAATTACTGAGAACTTCAGTAGGGAAGGAAAATGGACTGGTGCTAAAATGAAAACATAAAGATTTATTGTAATTAAAATTCTCCTCTCACAGAAACATTTCTTTAAATTATTTAACATTTTCACACCAAAGTGGCCAAGGTTATAATGCCATTAGCAAAAGATGACCTTTACTTGTCTCTGTGAACTATAAATAAGCAGATAAAATGCAAAACATCACTTACTGTGTTTATCTATATTAGACATTTCATTAGGGTAGCTTTTTCATATGCCTTCAGATTTTTTGTATTCCCACACATCTGTAAAGAATGCACTTACTGAAGTTTATGTTCAGAAACTAAAGTTTCTGAAGCCAAGTTATCTTCACCAGGCAGGAAGTTAAAAGACAAAAAGCTAATATTAAGTATTATATTTTTTAAATCTCCCAAATGACTTTACATTGATTTTCAAAGGTTTTTAAAAGATAGCTTCAGGTACTAATTTTTAATTTGCATTACTGTCATTTATTTTGTTCCAGGAATAGAATATAACTCTTATCATGGAACCTTGCAGAAATCCCCCAGTTACTATTCAGTTTCTCGTTTGCCTCTGCATTCATAAATCCCAAGTAACTTCAGCAATTAAAAAGATCAAGCATGAAGGCTCTAGAATTTTCAAGGCTTTATCTCACAGCTTTTTGACAAGCTATATCTTCCTTACAAAACAAAAATTATATCAGGTGTAGTAACACTATATCCTGTTTTCTGCTTCTATTTTTAAATAGAATTTTAAAAAATTCCCTCTTGCAACTTAACTTAGGCCTGTGAAAATCTCAAACCATCTGGAGACTACTTCTTAACTTCAGTCAGACAGACATTACAATTCTTAAGGAAGAGAAAAGGCATTTTGCTGCTATATTTATATTAAAAAACAACAACACAACAAACAAAACAAACAAACAGAGGCAGAGGATGGACTGAGTAGAGGAAAAATGAGATTCTCACAACAGGAGGACCCAACCTGACTTCCCGAGTTCCAACACTGAAGGGTGCCTAGAAAAGACCCTATGTAAACAGTGTAGGCGTAGTGTCAGGCTGCCCTCATCTTCCTTCTGCTGCCCACATGTTTAAATATTTCTTAAGGCATGTAATGAAAGCCATGATCTAAATCAGAGTTAACCAGACAAACCATGTTAAATCAGATACATTAAGCATTACCTTAGTCCAGGCATTATTCTTAACTCTGAAGTCCTCTTAGGTGTCTCTAAGAAAGCCAAGAATCTACCTAGCTATCCTGAGGAGAAGAAACTAGTAAGAAGCAGAAGAGACAGTAGCTTGCTTCTTCCTTCAAAGCGAGTGCTATGTAAAGTGTGCACCTATGCTCTAGGATCCCATTCATACCGGATCCTTTGCCAACTGCTGAAGCCAGGTTCCCTGGTGCTTCTCTGTTCCTCACTCTCTGTTTCCTACAGTCCCGTCTCCACAATAGCCAATTCCGGCCATGCTATCCTGCTGCCCACAGTGTACTGTCACAGGGAGAGCTGGGGCAATTGGGTACACTTCAGATTCAAGCACATGAGAGCTGAAGAAAGCACAGAGCTGAGATGTTCCATCTGAGACAGAAACATCAGTTACCTCACTGGATGTGGCAGTGGCTCCTGTTCTTCTCTGCCAAACTGCACTTCTTTGGGAGTACAAAAACTTGGGCTATTGTCAAGCAAGGAAGTACTTCTTGACTATTACTTGTAGGTAGTTATGAATTCATACTAAATTCTCTCTGAAACTTAGGTCTCAGGAATTTAAATCTCACACATACTGGCTTAAATGGAAAATGAACCTTACCTCAAAGCTTTTTAACATATGAAGTACATGTTCAGGTCCAAAATAAGGAACAAGCAGTAACATCCTGCCACACTGTAAATAGCACTAAAAATCAAGTGAAAATAGAATGTATTTTCATACTTGATAGTTTTGTGTTCCCTTTTCTCAGTATTATATTGTTAATAGAAATACTTTATACATGAACAAATATTCTTTGTATGGTATTTAGAAAACAGAAAATAAGATTCTGTCTTAGGTCTTCTTTCAGAAGCTAAAGCAAACGTGTATTAACAAAGCCCAGCTCCAGACATGCCCAGGCATCATGAAGACACATATTAAAGGAGCACCATAAGATACCTGTTTAACCAAAATCCAAATATAGAAGTCAGCACTGTTGATGCTACCGAGAACCTACACTGCAGAAAACCACTGTGCTGTGCCACTGCTAAAAGCACTTTCTATTGATTGTTTCTTCTAAGAAAAGGACATGAGAGTAGTAAGACAAATTTAGGCAACAGAAAGCTGAAGCTGACAAAAAAAAAGTAATTCACAATGGAACACCAACAGAGATAAAACACAAGGTGTGTAATACATCACCAGCCTGAGAAGAAACAAGAAGGCTTTCCACCATTTTTTCAGGTTTTCAGGTGACCACAACTAATTGCCAAAAAAGAAGTAATAAATCTTCTATGGAGCAAACATAGTAATAGTCAGAAACAATGCACTATCCTACGCTGACTTTATCAGTAAGAAACTTGGAGTTCTATTCTGCTCTTGCTTGGATACTTATTGCTCCTGCTGATTTCAGTGAGTGTTGACTGTGTATATGAGCATATTTGGTGCATACTGTTTGTAAGAGAAGGCAGGATGACTGAACTTATGAATTAAGACCTGATATGGCCTATTGTGATTCCAAATTCAATGTGAATAACGGACTTGAATTGCTGAAGCTTCACTTGCTACACACATTCATCTTTTTCCCATCAGCAAAGATATGGACATTGCTATATGTATTGAAGGGACCTATAGCATTAAAAAGCTAATTTTGTGTTAGCAAACACTGCTGGATTTAAACCTCTGGAAGACTGAATGCTTTAAAATGGGTAAATAACTTGACGTTCATACAGTGCTTTTTGTCTTGAAGATTCGCTACAATGTGCTTATCAAAATAAACACGTGGCAGTGCTGAAATACAGCCAATTTGGTGTGTAGCCCAGTGAACGACAAAACAGGATGGGAAGTAAGGTATTTACTAGGTACACCAGGGAAAACAAACTCTCAAAACCTTTCTTGGGACATGTAGTTTCCATATTGACCAGAGGGAAATGTGCATTTCAAAATTTCAGCCCCAAGGCTGTCACAAATATAAGTGCACAACAGGTTTGCATCTTTGCTCTCTTGCTCAGACAGGTACAGCAGTGT
Source organism: Apus apus (assembly GCF_020740795.1). Lineage (NCBI taxonomy): Eukaryota > Metazoa > Chordata > Aves > Apodiformes > Apodidae > Apus > Apus apus. The sequence continues at coordinate 38,951,900 of NC_067284.1, forward strand.
GAGATTACAAAGACTCTGTTTTCTAACTTTAAGTCTGCACCAGTAAACCCTCAGTTTATACTAAGATGTGTCTAAACTGCAGAACAGTCTTCACAAGGCTGTCAATCAGCTCACATTTATTAGCCCGTACAAAATACTCTAATTTTAAGTTGGTATCTCTAGTGGGCACAGGTGATTCCTGTTTTTGAGCACACTGAATACCAAATTTCTCAGCTGAGACTACAAGTAAAAAAGCTAGGAAAAGACAGTGAGCTTTGTGACTGGGCCTAAACTGGTACAATGCCAAAGCTGACCTTAACGTTACACTAATGCAACAGATAAAACCTAATTTCACTTACTTGAACCTGCTGTGAACCCTCCGAAGTTCCCCATTTTTTGTATTTGCACAGAAATTTGAATAAATATGCAGACATATTTAATATGCTTAGTTACATTTTCAAGAAAGTATGAAATAATAAAAGGTAGATGCAAATCACAGACTGCCACAGAGTAAGAACAAATGCATAACCCCAACAGGACCAGTCTGCAGTCTGTCAGAATCGAAGGTAAAGAATACAGAAACTATGAGTGAGAATTAATTAGTTGGTTCTTTAAATATGTGTAGGACCTAGGATCAAATTATTTCTGCTGCTGGGCAGGTCTCATGCTGGCTTTTTCTGTCATTATTTTGGACAACTGAATCAACTTCTCGGTGTCAAACTCACACTTCCAAAATGGAAACTATTACTACAGTTGTTTGCATTAACTTTCATCTAGTTTCTTGCTGAAAAACCCAATTATAGTGCAGATCTATTAAGAAGAAGAATTTGGAGTAGATGAAGACAGACTGATAGCCATTCTCAGCAACATTCAGTTACAGAAAGAAGTTTCCCAGTCCACACACCGCTGATTCACTTTTGCACTGTCCCACCTTTTATTGTATTCCCTTTGAAATCTCTGCAAGAGTTTTACGAAAGTTTCTCTATTTTTGCTGTATGGACTGCATGGCGCAAGAACAAATTAGGCTTCCAAGCAAAGGTGCACACTTATTCCCCTCGGTCTTTCTTCCATGATCTAAAGCGTGAGCATGAATGCCAATCTATGCTGGCTTAAAGAAGATGAGTTTTCGTTGCCAAGTGTACACAAAACAAAGATTTGACATTCTACATGCTACATACAGCCTCTCCTGAAAGGTATTTGTCATGGGGGGAGGATTTATGCTCAGGACCATTCACAACAGCTGAAAGCAACCTCTGCAGGTGTCAGTTCTTTAATATCTTGGATAATGATGACAGAAATCATCTAGGGGAAGAGACTTAGACTACCGAAGGTTATTTATAGCAATTTAATTAGCCAGTGAAGTTTCAGAGACATTGATCTACCTCCCTCCCGCCAATAAACCTCCCAGTCATTCATTAAAATTAATACACATTAAAAAATCCATTTAAATTACAAGGTTGCATTTGAAGTGTTAAGAATGAACCCAATAATATATTTTACATGTGGCTTCAGGAGCTCAAGCATGATAGTATTTATCTAAAAATACCAAGAAAATTCTGTTTTTACCTGGAAACTTTTTTGTGCGTTACAAGCTTGAGGAATCTCAGAAGTGTCATTACTTGGCAGGTGCCTATTTCACATTCACATAAAATATGCTCAGCTTGCAAATTCTCTTAGCTACTTGAGAATAAAGATGTCTAGGCATACTACTCTCAAGACACATGTACTAACACGAAAGCACACCCAAACAGGATATCAAGTCTACTCATCACTAATGTAGCTCTTGATGAAACCAGCTGTGAACACAACACACTCTAGAAATCCTCTTTCAACATAGCCTAGTTAAAAAGCTATACAAGTAAAAATCCTTCCAAATGAATTCTGCTTGGAAGCTTCAGCAGGTTTTTCCTGTGAATAGTGCACAGTCACCTACATTTTCCAGCTCCCACAGTCAAGAGAGGTTTTTCAAGGAAAAATCAGCATGTTAGCTGTTGATCTCTGAAAAATTTGGTCATCAGTGTCACCATGGGAAATACTTTTGGTAAATTCAAAATAGGAGTTTTACTTTTCCAAGCTCTGTTAATTAAAATATTCTTCTTTTGGCCAGAGCTGAGTCAAGAACGGAAAATATTTCCACAAATATTTGTTTGAATTTGAAAGTGTATTTAACTTCCTCTGTCCTTTTGCTTCTCCCAGATATTTAAGAGTACCTGTATCAGCAGGAAGCATGCTCATAACCTGGGAATTTTTGGTTTCAATCCATAGACTGTGATTGGCTAGTGGCATCAAACACTCCAGAAACTGGCAGTCAACTAGATATGAAAAATAAAGGGCATGTGATTTCAGCTCTCACGGTTATATCATAGAACCAGAGAATGGTTTGGGTTAGAAGGCACCTTAAAGACTATCGAGTTCCAACTCCCCTGCATGGGCAGGGACATCTCCCACTAGATCAGGTTGCTCAAGGCCCCTTCCAACCTGGCTCTGAACATCTCCAGGAAGAGGGCATACACAACTTCCATTGACAACCTGTTCCAGGGTCTCACCACCCCCACAGGAAAGAACTTTTTCCCCAATGTCCAAGCTGAATCTCCCTTCTTTAAGCTTCAAACCATTGCCCCTTCTCCTCTCACTACACACCTGTGTAAAAAGCTCTACCCTAGCTTTCTTGCAGGCCCCCTTCAGATATTGGAAAGTTGCTATAAGGTCACCACGGAGCCTCCTCTTCTCTAGGTTGAACAACCCCAACTTCCTTATCTTGTCTTCATAGAGGAGGTGCTCAAGCCCTCTGATCATTTTCATGGCTCTCCTCTGGACATGCTTGAGGAGTTCTATGTCCTTCTTATGTTGGGGACTCCAGAATTGGACAGAATACTCCAGGATGGGTCACTGTATAGATCACATGATTAGAGCCTTTGATCTCCAGATTTGCAGACAGGATGGAATTTCAGCCCCAATCACATCAGGGCTGATTCCAAGGTCCAACTTCCACTGGCATGGTGAGGACAGTACTCTTCCAGGTAAACCTGGAGGCAGTTAGGACATTGGCAATGCCTTTGATCTCTTCTGTCTCTCTGTGGCCCACTGATTCTTTATATTTTGATCTTCAGTCCTTTAAGTGTTGGGATTCATGTAAATAATTGGAAAATTCTTTGTGCCTCTTGTATGGGGCAGGTTGTTTGTGGACCATCATAAATGTGAAGCATAAGGTCACCGACCTGGGAAAACATAGCCCAGGAGCACAGCACGGACTGTGATCTACCTGGCTGGAGAGCAGCTCTGTGGACCTGGGGGTCCTAGTGAACAGCAAGCCTGACATGAGTGAAGAGCATGTTGCAGGCAGCCAACAGGATGACGGGTTGCATCAATAAGGGCATAATCATCAGAGATAAAGAAGTTGTTAGCCTACTCAGTGCTTGTCAGGCCACACCTAGAACACCGTGCTCAGTTTTTAGTCCCTGCTTTAAAGATGTGGACAGCCTGGTCCAGAGAAGGACCACAAAGATGTCCAAAGGACTGGGCAGCCTGTCACACGAAGAAAGGCTGAGAGAACAGGGTTTGTTCAGCCTTGAGAAAGGCTTAGGAGAGACCTTATTGCCACTGTTCCAGCACTTAAAGGATGGCTAAAAAGAAGACAGAGATTCCCTATTTGCAAGGAGTCACATGGGTGAAACTAGGGCTAATGGGTAAAAGGTACTCCTGGGGAGATTCCGATTGGAGGTAAGAGGAAATTTTTTCACAATGAGAACAATCAGACATCAGACTAATCTCCCCAACACTGTACACTTTTAGGATTGAGCTGGACAGGATGCTGGCCCATCTTATCTAGGCCAAGAAAGGCTGAACCAGATGATCTTTGAAGTTCCTTCCAACCTGGCATTCTATGATTCTATGACTGAAATGTCAACATCTCTTCCAAGAACATCCTTAGCCTTTGAAACACTATTCTATTCTCATTATATTGTTTTGATTAGGAGGCTTAAAAAGAGGATGATTTTTTTAAATATTAATTTGAAACAGTTGTGCTTGTTCAAGCAACCAGCTCAAATAAAATGAAACTAGACTACTTAGTTAGAAACTGAGCATTTTATGCAGTTTAGGAGTAGATTTTTGGGAATAATGTTGATCATTTTTCAAAAGTGCATTTTGAAATTAAAAATATTTAGGTGAAAAGTTGAAATTTTTCCTTTGTTAAATGTTCACTATCAACTGTCTTAATTTTTTTTAATGAAAAAATCATTACAAGTTTGTAAATAGTTACAGTTGTGTAAATTCTTCAATAGAAACAAAGTTTTCGACAAAACCAGTGCTCCAATACAGCATTCTTCATCTTTTTACGTGTGATAATTGTGACAAGGTTTTATTAATAGCTTTAATGAAACCTACTTCAAATAATTAGATCTCTAGCTATTCTGTCAGTCAGTCTGTCAATACCAGAGTTTATGACACCAGCATAGATGGCAACAATAAACAAAACTGACAAGTATATACCTTGGTCTTCTACTTTGTTATTAAAAAATATAAATATTCAATTTGCACAAAGAATATAAGCAGCAATAGATGATAATTAGATTTTGCCTCAAACTATTCACCTTTTATTCAAATATAATGACAGCTAATTTAGCATCAAGGCAACATAAACTTTCTTTTCTGGAGAGCACCATATGGATTTTGTATTCTCAGAAGACAAGGGAATGGCTAGAAGTACATCTCCAAGGTCACATGCACTTTCATAAACATTACATTGCAGTGTTTCAGGGGAATGAATACAAGAGCCCAGCTAATTAAATAAAACGAATCCATAAATGAAACATTAAGTGCATACCAGTGATCAACTTTGCCAGATGCAGAATTATTTTCATCACCAACAACATGATCAGTTTCAAATATCATATCATTTTGCAACTAAGATTTTTAAATTAGAATCCAGATGACTAAAGCCAGAATTTTTCTGCACTCTTGACTTGCTTTTGCCTTATGGCAGTAAAAATATTTATTACTTTAAGAAAATACCCTATATAAGACTATGCACCATCCGAAGAGCTACACAGATGGCAGAAGATAGCTAGCTTCTCTAACACCTTTTTCACCAAAATGTAGACACCAACTTGGAAAAGTAAGGATTGAGAGCTTCTGGAGTAACTTATTTTCTTATTTTGTCCTCCTCCCAGAACCTCAATTTTGGTAAAAATTACAACAGGCAGAATAACATTCAGGGGAGAATTGCAGTTATCACAGGAGAAAAGTTATTTGATCACAGAATTACAGAATTGTTTTGGCTGGAAAAGAACCTTATGGCCACCAAGTCCAACTACTAACCCAACTTTGCCAAGTCCAGTGGTAAATCATGTCCCTAAGCACCACATCTATACGTCTTTTAAACTCCTCCAAGGATGGTGATTCAACCACCTCCCTGGGCAGCCTGTTCCTGTTCTTCTAATATCAAATCTAAACCTCCCGTGGAACAACTTGATATAATTTCCTCTTTGTTCTATCAATTGTTACTTGGAGAAGAGACCAACCCCCATCCCACTGCAGGTAGTTGTAGAGCGCAATAAGGTCCACCAGCTTTATCAACCTTTTCTGGACTCCAGCATCTCAATGTCCTCCTTGTAGTGAGGGGCACAAAACTGAACACAGGATTTGAGGTGCAGCCTCATCAGTGCTGAGTACAGGGGAACAATCACTTCCCTAGTCCTGCCTGTTGCACTATTTCTGACACAAGCCAGAATGCTATTGGCCATCTCTCCTTTTCCTCTGGGTAGCTTTCCAGCCATTCTTTCCCAAGCCTGTAGCGTAGCCTGGGGCTGTTGTGACCAAAGTGCACACAAAAGCAATCATAAAAGCAATATTAAAGTAATAGAAATGGAAACAAGCATAAGATCAATTAAATGACTAATATAAACTCTGTTGCAAATTCAAAATTTAAGAATAGAAGATGACAAAAATTAGATAGATTCATCAATTGTAAGTGATCAACGTAATGTGGGCACAAAAATGGAAATTAAACCCTGCTCTAGCTCTGGTAAAGGAAGTTTTGAAGAGAGTCGACAAAACACTGGCAGGACTCAACCCTGAGTATTGTATGCCATTCTAGTGAATGATGTTCACAAAAGTAAAAAGTGATTCTTACATTTGTTATATATGTGATAAATCAAATTAGATTAATATATATTAAAAAAAAATACGAATATTTGGTGAATTACTATGCTGACAGGCATACTCCCAAGGCTGCTGAAAGCCTTGTATCTAGTTAAAACTTTTGGTCATGAAATGGATTTTTTTTCCTCATCCTGTTCTAGTTCCTCCCATGAACTGCCTCAGCCCATCATGGTTTTCTATACTTTTAGCAGCTGTATGATCCTCTATGCCAAGAGACATGAGGCTGCTCTATCAAGAAAACTTGTTCAAAAGAAAATTTGTGGACAGAACATGAAGATAGAAATGTTCTGTATGTATACCAGACTAATTAGATACATCCAAATTACAACTGTACAGCAGGGTAAAAAACAAAATACCTGAAGTAGAGCATGACTCAGCACTCATATATAGCTCAAGTGCTTTGCCACATGTAGAGTCAGGTGGACAAGGAAGCATCCACCTGCACACATGCAGAGGAACATTTTGCAGTTCTAGCTTAGAATATTAAATACACCATCCTACAAACTAAACATTTGCTTTAAGTTAGAAGAGGGATTTCTAGTCTTTAAAGCTCTAAAGGATTTACACTCTAATATAGAGAACATTACAAGTACTTCCACTAAAATATCTAGTGTCTTCAGTCAAAGGAGCATAGCTTCCCATTTAAACTTATATAGTATTTTGAGGGCAAGGAAAGAAACCCAGGTTCTCCATAGAGAATCAATTAAAAAAAATTGCTGAATCAATTAAAAAAAAAAAAAAAAAGATAAAAAAAAGATAGAAAACCCAGTGATTCAGGGCATCTGAGAAACTCACATAATCATGCCCTGCACAGGTACATCCCCTCAGGTAAAGATAAAGAACGCCATCCCCATGGTTAAAGATTTATTACAAAAGCCTTCAATGAAAAGAATCATCTTGTGATGCTGTGCGCTGCCAACTGTTACGCAGTACTGGTCAGGAAAAATACTGCAAAGGCCTGCATATAAAACAGAGAAGCTCCACGAAAAAACCATAAACGATGACATCAAGAATAAATTATAAACAATCCACACAGCAAAACAAAACACAGACTCTGACAGGAAGGATACATAATCCATACAAAGAAATTGCAACCAGTATTTACTATCTTGTGTCTTAAGGAAGGTTACCGTGTTGTTGAGGAGAAAGCCATCAAACTTCTACTATGTACACAGATGAAGCAGAACGGCCTTTAAAATTTACACTGAGGAAAAATATACATGACTGAAAAGAATACTGAGCACCTTGATACAAATATTTGATTCAGAATTACACTGAGATTTCCAGTGGTAGCTAATGACATTAAAATATTTTAGAACTCTAATCCTGTGAGATTTGAAGCAATAGCTAAAATGCATTCATTAAACAAATCACTGATGGTGGACAGACACCCTGGGGAAAATAAACCCTAAACAAATGAACTTGCTCTACAGATAAAATGTGTATATGCCTGTGAGATTCTCGCTCTACCCAATGCTACTTTCAAAATTGGAATTAGACCCTAGAAAAGGTTTGTGTGGAAGAGACACTGTAAACACACACGCTTTAAAAGACTTAATGCACAAAATTAATGAGGACAGTTACATACATGGACCTTTGGTAATATTGTATTGCTTTAAAAAAATAAATAAATGCGTCATGCCACAAACAAAACAAAAATATAGAAAAACTGGAATTCTGCATATTACAGATTAACCATGTAAAACTGGAACTTGCCCTACCAGAAGTATAAGAAAACTTCCATTCTGTAAGCAATCATAATATTCTAAGGCCAGAAATTAACCAGAGGGGTTCCTAATTATCTATCTGGCAGGAGTGGCAAAAAGGCGAAGTACTGGTACAGGAGGAGTGCATGCTGCTCAGGGTGCATCTACGTAACTCATTTAGTGGACTGGAACCATCCTATTCATTTGCAAAGTGATAGAAATGCATTGTATCACATCTGTACTTGAGTCATGTGTCATGAATTAAACTGCACCTTGAAATGCACTGGAAATGCAAGGCTTAAGTAATATGCCAGGGCAGTGTGTCCTCTACATGCTATGTGGACACAGGGTGCCTTTCTTGGGAGGAAAACACATCTTCTCAGAGGTCCTCCAGCTGTTTACTCACTACATACGCATGCCTGTCTATTAGTAACAGTATATGCAATGGCGAGGGGATGGCTGTACTGAAACCTACTTTGTCTCATCTGTTAGATACAAATTAATCTTATTTACCTAAGACTAAAAACTAGTATCAAATTTATTGTAAAAAAATACAGAATGCAAATATACACTCCCAGGACAGCAACAGAACATGCCAAATCAAAATGGTATCCTCCTTTCTTAATGCTGCACCAGTCACTACAGCAGACAACTTACAGACACTGGCATGATGGACTATAGGGCGTGCAGGGCCTCATCAACTAGCAAAAGAGACATTACATGATATATGTCAATGGTTTCTTAAAGGAAAACATTACTTTTGCTAACCATTATTTTCATCACTAACTATAACTGCTCTGAGATTTGGTGGGGTGATAAATCAGATCTCACCACAGTGGTTTAATTATCACTAATCTTTCTGAGTGATGGGTGATCAATTTCATTCACTCCTCTTCATTTGCTCTTGTACTCTTCTTTGTCCAGGCATCCTTAAATGATTGTCTCTCTCATCTCATTACAAATCCCAATTTGCTGACTTGATTTCTGTCACACCATTCTCCTTATGACACTAATCAAGCCATTAGGCTTCTCCACTGGTCATGCAACTCTAACCAATTCTCTGTAAGATCTTGGTTTAAGTGCCTTTAAAAAAAAATAATATCAAATTTTAAAAAAACTGGTGGTGTTTCAGCGTGCCTCCAAAAGATAGGCTTTTATATTAAAGTTGAATTCTGCTCAATAAACTTATCAGGGCTTTTTTTTACTGTTGTCAGTAATAACCAAGTCTATAAACCAAACATTCAACCTAAATAAAACACTCTCCATCAGAATATTCTTGCCACTTTTTGTTTTACCTGCTTCGTCTTGGATATTAACTGCAAATCTAAACTATTTTCCTATTATATGCACCCCTTTAATTAACTACAATCTTTTATTCATCATCTTATGAAGTAATGAATTTTTTATTATCCATGTACCTCAATTTACTGGAAAATCTAGCCTTGATCTTGAAAGCTTCTTTAAATCCCTCTACCACCTTTCTCATTGCTATCTCTGTGCTGAATAAATGAGGTGGCATTTTGCATCCTCACTTTACCCTTTTAATCAATACAACCCCTTGGATAACATTGCTTCCATTTTTCAGATGCCTTAAACTAAGGTTTATCTGATTCTTGACAGACTACTTTTAGGCCCCAAGTACATTTTTAAAAAAGATCTGTCTAGTAAGAAAGCCCCTGAATAAAACCTGCTTTTTTTTTTTTTAAGAAAAAAAGCTATTTTTTCCTCATAATTATGGATTTGTCTTAACATTTTAAAAACACTATTTTTGCTGTAAAAAAATCACTTAGTTAAAGAAGGGCTGAGTGGAAGGAGAACCAAGTATTTAGATTACCAGAAAGAAATTTACTTCATTAATATGGATGAAGGACGTCATGACACAAGGAAATACAGGTGATGTAGCGAAAAATTTGACTGTGCAAGTGGTTGCCACTCTAAAGGATGCTGAAAGTTATAAACAATCAGAAAGCCTTGTACAGGCACTTTGAAGGGCTTTATCCTATCATATAGATGTGTAACCATCACTGACAATATCAACTGAAGATATGGAGCTTTCTAATGCCATCATTTATTCAGGAAATCTGGAGATTAAGTATTTCTGGATCATATTCAACTCATTCAGCTTTGATAATTAGAAAAAAAAAAAAGGAAAAAAAAGGAAAAAAAAAATAAAAAGAAAAAAGACAGTACTCCCTTTCTGAAGAGTGGGTGGAACTGCAATGCTGGTAACAAAAAAAATTAAAAAATAAAAAAAATTGAAATATCTTTAAAACTTATCATCTTAGATAGATTCAAGTACCCTACAGATTGCAGTTACAATGGTGTAGGAAAAAAAACACCAGTCATTTAGCTAAGTACATAGACAGGACAGAGACTCTTTTGAGATCACTGAAGAAGTTTATGAAAACAGAAACAGTGATTCACAAGAATAAGCCAAACCAATGCTGAACTCTTAGAGAGGAACTTTTCTCTACTCCGAAACTCTGACATCTGATTAAATTTACTTTTAATTTCCTGCTCATCTGTAAACTTTGACTGGGCCTTCCCATGCCAATCCACACAACTCTGGACACTACCACCCCTTCAAAAAATAAAACAAAAAAGCCACCCTTTAGAAACATAACCACCATCAGCAGGACTGACATCAGCACAAATCCAGTTTAATATAACTCTTTTCTTCCTATACTTGAACAGCATACTCCTCTCAGAAGACTTTTCTTTTCTCTGTATTAAAGGTAGAAAATATATCAGGCATTCAAGATACCAGCTATCCCCAAGAAAAAGACAACCTGCAGCCACTGGACTGTAACATTCGATCTTGGGAAGTAACACCAGATGAAGATAACTATAGTCTGATTTGCTTGATTACTTAATGATTTCATCCATGGAGGGAAAGCATGTGGTGGGTTTTAGATGGGTTATACAGTGTACTTCATGGGAGAGAGATATCAAAACCAGAATTTATTCTTAGCTTTAGTCTCCATAACTATGTAACACAATGTGGGCATGAGATAATCAGAGGAAACTATTGCTTTGCATCCTAATGGGCCAGCTCTGGTCAAACACTGATGTTTGCGTGCAAATAAAAGAAGTTGCATTAAATATAAGAACCCTGCAAAGCTAATGTCATCACTTCTCTACTGGAAAGCTAACCTGAAAGATCACATACTTCACCCTTTCGACAGAGTAGCTACACTGATGTAACTAGACAGCTAGCATCAGGACAGGGAAAAGATCACAATGAGCACATTTAATTTTTATTAATTCTACTTAAGTCTCCCACAAGAATCAATCTATCTGAGGAGAAGGGGTCCTCTTCATTTAAATGTTTTGCTCAGTCAAGTACCTTGCCCACTGCTTTTGATTTGGGTCTTCTCTGAGAAGAAGCAACATTCAAGTTTAAGCATGGTAGCACTTTTCAATACAGTGGAGCTGAGATAGTTTTAAACCAGAGAAAACTCAGCAAAAATATAAAGTGTGAATTGCTTTTGGCCAAGGGACTTTTCATGGCACAATTATTTTGGTCTTTTTATTTAAGTCTGAATTTTTGTTTTTTTTGGTTTTGTTTTGTTTTTTTTTTGCTAGCTGCCTAATGGTCTGCATCTCCTTTAGAAAGTTTAATTTCTGCCAAAATATGTACACCGTTCCCTAGCTTGCATTGTCTCTGAATTGCTACAGGAAGATACAGTTTCAAAGGTGACAGAATGCCTTTGCTCTCAGAGCTACAGCTCTCTCCCCTTTGTGGCACTATTCAGCTTGCTCAATGGTTTGCAGTTGAGAGAGCTCAAGAAAAGTGTATGACCCTGTGCACGTCTGCAGGTTTGGACCAGAACATGCTGCTGCTATTATAGCTCAGTGTGTGAGAGGTGAAGTTTTCTGTATGCAAATAAAATGTGCGGCTCTTCCGGCTTTCCCTTCGGAAGCTTGCATTGAAGCTACATTTTCCCGGCTTTAACTCAATTGTCATTCAGCAAATGCAGCCGTACTAGTCGTGCAGCACGTGGGAGTCAGCATGCGTACCTTATCTTGTCTTTCTATCACATACAAGGAGAATATTTTTAGCCTTCAGCACCTAATTAAAAAAGGTGAGGCTGACATCTTCTTCCATGCCTGTGCCAGTGAAACAGAGCATTGCAAATGACTCTCTGCTGGGCAGAGGGAAGGTGAGCTTTGTCCAGCTTTGCGCTTCAATTACAATCCCATGTTGGCAGCCAATTTATTCCAGTCACCAAAGCCCTTGTTCTCCTACATCCAGTCCCCGGTTACAGAAACCATAAGCTCTGCTGATCTCTGGCAATGAGCAGCATGAAGGAGAATCTTATCCTTCCCTGGAAAGAAAGGCGTTAATGGTTAGACCGCAGGGGGATGGAAGGGGACTTTAATTACCACTCCAGTCCCCACAGAGTTTTAAGAGATAGTTTGAACTCTAACACTGCTGCATAATTCTGACATTCAGTCACATCAAAGTTTTGAGATTAACCAACATAGCTGAAGACTTTAAATAAGAAGCACAGGCTTACTTGTATTTCCACTCCCAGTTGCACAAGAAGATAGCTTGCTTGATAATTTCTAGAAACTGTACACTGTAGCCTGATTTATCTTTGTCCCTATATTTAATTAAGTCTATTTTTTATTCTCTGTTATCTCTCAATTTCCTAATATATCCAAAGTTGGATTTTAACTAATGAAAAGAGTAGATTGATAATAATTACTCCTATTACAATATTTTGGAAACTATTTGAAATATTTGAGATCTAAATTTAGGTACAGAAAATTGTACTACATTGACTTCAATAATGGGATTAGATTTGCATTGCTAACAGCAGCGTAAGAATACTATACTAAAAAATATAGACGTTACCAGTTCAATATATTGTAATTCAAAAGTGCTTTCTACACAACTCCTTTAAAGGACTTGCTCATCAGCACCATGTTGCTACACAACCTGAAGTATATAATTTGCTTGCTTTAGAAAAAGTGCCCTTATTCTTCCAGGACAAGGAGGTATAATACCAATTAAAGTACTAAGAGAAGGCAACATACTCTATTAGACAGCTGCATTTAGCTTTAAAAGGGGAAAAAAAAATAATAGCTTAAAAGAACCACAGAACCAAATGGGAAAAAAAGAAGCTTGAGAAAAAGAAGGAAGATATTCCAACCTTTTTTCTTTTTTTTTTTTTTTTACATTCCTGTTTAAGACCATTTAATATTACTGGAAATTACGTGTAAAGCCATTAACAAAAAAAAAAAAAAAATCAACAAAACAAACAAACAAAAAATACAACAAAAAAAAGAGGAAACACTGAGACCATGTTTTGAAGGAGACAGAAGCAAACAGGAAATGGAAAAATAAATTAAAAAAAAAAAAGAGAGCCACTTTTCACAAAAAGTAATTAATAACTAAATGTTTAAAAAGAACTGGAATGATGTGACAACAATAGTGATACTTGGGGACCATGGATAAAAGACCAATTAGGTGTCTGCTGTTAACAATAAAGATACATGTATGCATGAAAGATGGGGTGCTGGAGGTCTCACCCTGTGGTTTCTGTGGTTCCTGAGCCAGCACTGATATCATATGCAGCATTTCTACCCTTGTCAAAAAATGGCCTTATTAAGAGAGATCAAATACAAAAGAGAAGCCTGATTCCTAAAAACATCTCCATCAATAAAAATAAACTGTCCTTACCACCATTTCAGTGTTTTAGTCACATTCATCAGCAAAGAGAGAATACCAAAGAAAAACAGCAGATTGATCTTAAATTCATTTCTCCCAGAGAGGCACCTGTTCTGAACCAGATCTCTGGACTCCTTCTGTGGCTGAGAGAAGGCAACAGGGACTGTCATGGGGGCATTAATTCAATTAAAAAAACTGACATCTAAAATGTGTGAATTGAATTGTCCTCTGGAAGCTTTGTTCTTCTTGACAATAAGTTGCTGCCTAGAGGACTAGGTTAGAGTACTAGGTAAAAGTCAGATGAGTGAAACCTGCCTGCAAGCTTCTCAGGCAAGACCCAGGGCAGTGACTCAGTGACTGGTTCAATATAGACCTTTTTGCTTGATCATCTTGAAGGAATCAAGTTCCAAGACTTGAACGTTAACAAAAGAAAAACAGGTGTAAAAGGTAAAAAGCATTGCTTTAAATATTAGTTCTGAATTTTGTATTGTCTTCATTCCTTCATAAAACTAAGGTAAACTATATTAAAATGCAAAACTCTTGCATTAATATGAAGGGCTGTATGGAAATAAACAACACAACAATTAAAAGGAGGTACTTCTTTGACAATCATCTAGAAAACAGTGGCCACTGGAACAGGGCTAATCAGATGAGTCAGTTGATATTTTAGTATCAATTGAGAGACAATAGGGTAAGGAAAGTCTGCAAAAGGCAGTGAAAACAATCATAATCCCAGAGCTAGCTGAAGAGCAGAGAGGAAAAAAAGTTGATACAATGCAGAGAGCAGCAATATGGCACAAGATGTGAACTAAGAAACTGATCCTGTTATTTGTATCAGAGGTTCAGTGATTACTTCTTCTGTTGCATAATACTTTCTCATAAAACCTTCCTGAAACTTGCATGGAAAATTATTCTCTCTCAAGAGTGGTTCCTCTCCCATATTAACAAACAGATCCTTTTGTTACTTTGAGGAGGAAGAAATTACTGCTCACTTTAAATAGGATCCCATTGTACTAGTTCCTCATTTTCTGGGCAAAAGCGTTCAATTAGATACTAGGTAAATTCCCTTAAGCTAACAGGAAAGAATATTCAAGGAAACTTCATACTAGGCAATGGCACAAAAACATTTTGGGTGGATCTGGATAGCAGTAGTAAGGATTTTCCAAAAACTAACTCAGATTTGGTTTTGTATGTATCCCTGGCTTTGCTCAGTGCCACTGAGCACTCTGAACTACCTGTTGCCAATCACTGTAAAGAATACTAAAGCTGGTATTTCAGGCTCCTGTAATTAGTATGCTGTTCACTCATTTTCCCTATCCTAACTATGAGTAAACCATGCTGAGTCTTTCTGCTCTGTCCCTGGTGTGTCTTACTCATCTATATGCACTCCAACCTATAGCATAACTTGGGCATGTTTAAACCGCAGTGTTTCATTTGCAATGCTGTGGTCTGGAGCACCCCAGCTGTTAGGACAGGTGCAGAATAGGTGAGATTGTGGCTTAGAAGCTATGACCTGCAGCAGGGATGCTGGAGAAACTGCCTCAGAAACAATGTCTGCTTGATCCTTACAGAGCACTGGGTCAAACTAGACAGACACAGGAGGACTTCTAGATGAATGTCCTACAAGCACCCTAACTTCCTTAGTCAAGGGAGGGAGAACTTTGCTTCTCAAAGTAAAAGGAATATTGGAAGGGTGCAGTGGGCACCTTTGGGATTGCCCCATAGTCAGCATCTCTCTGAGAACAGCTCAGCCAGGAGCTGCCAAGCCAGCTCTTGGGTGGATACCTGCCCTAGCCTCTCTAATTTCTCCTTTGCAGCTGGAGAGACCTTCAGGACAAAGGTGCAAGGAATTGCTAAGGTGTATTACAGTACAACCAACAATGAAGTTGCTCCTCCTCAGCAAAACGTCTTGGAGGTTGAGAACTCAGGCATGGGCATTTCTGGTGCTGATCTCATTCACAAGAGATAATGGACGTAAAGCAAAGCAAAAAAGGTTTCTTCATCCTCCCTCCAACCTGCAAAAACACCCAACCCAAACCAAACCACCCAATCAAACGAAACCCCCCAAACCAACTGAATCAACAACCAATGCTTCCAAAGGTGACACAACTGCTTAATTTTGCAGCCATTTGAATAGTAAGAAACATAACTCCAGTTAATTCATTGAATGCAAAAACCAAACAGTGATATTTTTCCAAATATCTTTTTAAGGGAGAAATTTGATCTTTTAAGTGTGATGTGCATGGTTATCACTGAAAGGATTATAAAAATAACTCGCAATTCTTATTAGTTCAAATTTGTTTGATCTGAAAAACATTTAAAGGAACTATTTCTTAGTTGAATTTTTAGTGCACTACCAGAATCCTAAGCAGTTAGAACACCCACAAGAACATAATTGCTTTCCTTCGTTTTTCCAGATTCTTCTATAAGTTTTGACAAATCTTCTGCAGACTAACTGTTGTTGCTAAATGTCTTTCTATACTACTTTAGGACATGAGAACCATGTATTTAGCTCCCTTTAATTTTATTTATGACTGCACATTGAAACATTCATCTGCTTTCAATTTATGCTTCCAGAAATCATTTCCCACTCGGTCTTGAATATTTGCATTTACGCCATATTAAGGTAAGCAAAATTCATTAAATTCTTCTTTATGATATAAACTATGATGCAGCTTGAACCATAAGAGAGATCATGGTAAATACAAATTTTAAAAAAGCATGCTCCTGACTTTTCAGGGAATATCTGTGTTCTTTATTTGATTCTAGACTACTTTTTTATGATCACCTTTTAATCAGACAAGTCGTATTCACCTTTGTTTGATATATTCCTTTTCTATTGAGAAAATAAGAGAAATGTAAAAAAAGAGGTTATTTTATTCACAGGTTTATCTTTCTTTAAAGTGCCTTCTTTGTTGCTCTTTGGATAACACTGATGTGCATTCTACTTTTATTGCACTTCATTTGCTTGTTTGAATATTTATTTACAGGTATGGTGCTTCTTTCAGGACAATCAGATATAAGACATATTATATGTAATGAATATTCATAAGCTTCCAACCCCACCATAAATAGCAATCCAGCAACCTGTCTTCATGAAGTAAAGAAGATTTTAAATATAGATTATAAAGAATGCATGTGTGTTTCATTATTTATTTGAATTTACATAGATTCATTCCTATTTAGCACATAAAAAGCTACTATCATCAAATACTGGCTCACCTGAGCACTTAGCCAGTTCAACAGGCCACATTATATTAAGAATACAGACCTGAGAACCTGTATTATACACTAAACATGATCCTTTGTGACACAATCAGAATAAAAATAGTTTAATTTATCCTAGTTAAATACAGTGCTATGATTAATGGTGGAAAAAACTGGTTGTACTGTGGAAAAATGTACTCCTTTACTTAAATGAGCTCATTCTTTGCATTCTTTCTTAACTCTAAACAAAACTACAAAACAACACAACACATCTTTCTCAGATGTGGTACAAAACCAAAACACCAGTGAGCTTGAGAAGGTACAGGTTTTACTCCAAGAAATTTCACCCTACCATCTATGCACAGACTCACAACTACAGCAGTCTTAAGACTGATTTGCTTTTCTGGTTTGCTTGTGACCTCTTCATTCTCAGACTTTATCATAAATAAGCAAAATTAATTAGGCATTACCAGTTCACTGAAAAACTTCAGCTATAAGAAAATGATTACTTATTTCTGTACACACTCCCCCCCGCCCCCCTTTATTTTTTTTTTCCCCTGTAAAACAAAGGACCAGAAGTGGAAACTGCTCTACTAGTGAGATACCACGAATTTGTCAACTTTTCCTTAATTCTATGTATTATGGATTTCAGCAGCATACAAGCCCAATGTCAAGGGAAAATTTAAATCTTATAATAGGAAAGTTATCTCAAATAATAGGGGTCTAGGCAACATATTTTTCATTCTTGCTATATAGGTAACTATGCTCTGTAGCATATCTATTTTCCTTGTCATCTTCTAAAATACAACATGTTTCTTAAAAATGATGCAGAAAATAACTTGAAAAATATTAAGACAGAAATAGCCTTGATATACTGCAGAAATATTTTAACTTTTTCTTCATGTGTTTTTAACTGCCTTTAGTAAGGCCATGAAGAACAAACCCTGATGGCAAGAGAAAATGGCCTCAGGATGTGCCAATGGAGGTTTATATTGGATATTAGGAAAAATTTCTTCACCAAAATGGTTGTCAGGTACTGTAAGAGGTTCCTCAGGGAAGTGGTGGAGTCACCATCCCTGAAGGTATTTAAAAGCCATGTAGATGTGGTGCTTAAGAACATTTTTTAGTGGTGGACTTGGCAGTGCTGGACTAATGGTTGGACTTGATGATCTTAAAGGTCTTTTCCATCCAAATGATGCTATGACTAGTTAAAAGCTCCACCACCTTCCAGAAGTTTTATTGATTACATGAAACCTCAGCAAGTACTTAATCACATTCAGGATCTATGATGCAACATACTGATTTACACATTTCATTAATTCTAAGCCTGCAGAAACCTCTTAATATAAAGAGACTGATCTCCAATTTCAGATGTTTGCTGTATGTAATCCACATCACTATTAGTGAAAATGATCACATATGTAAACCTCAAAACAACAGTCAGGCCATTTTTATGTTTTTATGAAATTGTTAAGAAGAATACTCTACAACAGAGTCTGGGAATTCACTTGATTGTCCAACAAGAATGCTGCAAATAACTGCAATATTAGTAGTTATTTCTGCAAAACAGGAGTAATGGTTTTGAAAATGCATACACAATTCAACATGTTATACAGTGTTCTTAACTGTAGAAAGACCCTTTTGTAAAATGTGTTCTAGTTGCTTCTGCAAAAAGACTTAATGCCAATCCCTGAAATGTCATGGCAATGATGAAGCAAAGAGCATTTTAGGACATAGTGGTCTTAGGAAACAAGCAGCAGAACCTCTTCAGAATCTGAATTAAATGAAGTTTAAATTCTACCAGAAGAAACATTAAGAACTTGAGTTTAATTTAACATTTAAGTAAACCAAAAATTGAAACCCCCTTTGAAAAGATGTAAATTGGAGAAATAATTAAAAAAAAGGATATCACATGACTTTTACATTAATTTCTTGTGGTAGATCCAGCTAAAGCATTTCACATTCTTCCCTCTCATTGCATAATCTCCAGTGACTTAATTTTGAGATGGTTACTGAATTGAATTCCAACGGTGAAACTGCACCAATTCACTAAGATCTCAGATTCAATTATAAGCTAATGTGTAACAGTTTTTTGTAGGTATCATATTTATTGTAGAAGACCCTGATAATCTTGGCTAATCAGCAAGTATAGGTAATTCAGCTACCTGAGATAGGGTCAAACCTCAAAGGCACTTCCATGCAAGTGACCATAAGAAATGGGCACAGCTGCAAAGAGCTCTGGCCCCTCACATAATCAATAACGAGACTGCGGGAAATGATAACTGGCAGTAACATTTCCCTGACCATACACAGTCTTGAATGGGATTATGGCACAGCGCAGAGATACTGAGAAAAGATAATAGTTGGAGGAATTGAGGGCAGTCAGAACAATCGGTTGAGGAACAGAAAACACTCCTTATTGTTGCTCTTGGGCTGGGACATCTGGGTATGTCCCCTCATAATGGAGACTGTAATGATGGAGGGAGTCTTATTCAAGAAACAAAAAATTTAGTCTGGAAGGTAAAATCCACTGAAATGTTCTTCCTAAAAGGTGTGAGAATGTAGTAGAGAAGAGACCCCCCCAAAAACAACAACAACAACAAAAAACCCACACAAAACAAAATAAAGCAAAAAAAAAAAAAGGTAGCCTGTATCCATCACAAAGAATTATATTCCAAGATATCTGAATTGAGTGTTTGGTTATTTTATGTCCAGACACAGTAAAAAGAGATTAACCAGTCCTTGACAAAATAATGCAGAATATCTTGAAGAAATCATATGTATTTCTAAGGCTCAGATTGGCTAACAGCAAGTGAAGTCTCATATGAAACAGAAACCAGGGCGTAAGAATTTCCTGAACAGCAATAGCTTATTTCTGATAATATTTTCTTGCTTTCTCTGTTATTGGAATTCTAGTAATAAAGTGACATGTAGATGTCACATGTAGAATGCCAAACATTCAGCAGAGATAGGCACTGGAATCCAGATTGTGTTTTAACTTCAACTTTCTTGTGTGAAAGTGTCAACAAAATCTGAGACATGTTTAACAGCTAAATCTTCTATTCATTGATTGGTTTGTCCAGGATGAATGAGAACTAACCCTAAGTATACATATATGTTCACAGGAAATTCCCTCTGTAAATGTTCTAGTGAACTGCTCTGCTAAATAACTTCAATCATTTCATGCTCGGTTAATATCAGTAATACTCTTTATAACACTGAACAAACACAAACTAATTAATCTTGACAATGCCCTAGATGCAGCAGCTAAATGTTTCCCCATTGTACAGGAGATGTGTGATGACACACCTAGCTGCCATATATAAAAAATATGGACACCACAGTGATGTTGTAGGCTGAGCTGGAATCCACAAGGTGCTTGGCATTCATGATAGTAGCACAGAAGTAAAAAAAAAAAAGAGAAAAAAAAAAAAAAAAAAAAAAAGAGGTCTAATTGCCCAGTGTCTTTATTTATAATAATGGAGATGTGGACAAACTAGATACACTTACATCACCCATACACTAGCTTATATGATTTCATTATTTAGTCTGATTTTGTACCTACCAAGCTACTTGGGAGGGAATTGGGTACTGACTTCACTAGGACTAAGATGCTATCCGGAGAGCTCAGAATTATACCTGAGTTACACTGATGCAAGTGAGATTAAGAACCAGTAGATTTCTCTTCTAATCTTATTCCAGTGACCTTTATTATAGTTCAAACAGAGAAGGAGATGGTACTAGCAGAAACCCCTTAAAGAAATACCATTGCTGGCACAGGAGCTCCAGAATAATTGCACAAGTGAAATTTATTTTTTTCTAGTAATTTGGATAAAGCAAATTATGAAATATATAATTGTAACAATGAACTTTTGTACTTTGAACTTCTTTAAAACTCAAGACATGTTGGTACAAGTTAGAGAAATTAATTTTAATGACAAACTATAAACACTTTGTCAAAGACATATGGCATATTTTGTAGGCTCTGAACAGCACTCCTGAATGACAGAACAAACATATGCAGGAAAAAGGGTTTTTGTGACAGAAATCTTGCCTGTCTCTCTCTCCCAACTATATCAGTTGCTCTAATAAAATATATATATTCCTTAAAGGCATTTCCCCACTTACATTCTTAAACAAGCACCACTCTACTGTTGTTAATCTCTCCATTAAAAAAACAAATCACACACAATGCACATTTTCCTTTTAAATCTTTGTTAGATGTTTAATAATTACTTTCAGTATTAACAACAGCATTTCCTAGAAATAACATATATATAAGATATATAAATATCTTAAGATAAAGTATAAAAAGAAAATATCCCACAATCACACAATTTTTAGGGCTACATCTGGAGTAAGTAGAATTCACATAGCTTGGTCAAAGTTTTCTGGTTTCAACTTTCTACATTTGAAAACTGGTCTTTCAATTATTTGTTGTTTTGACTTTGATACACTGAGTGCTTTATATTTGTCAGCAGTTTCAGTTTTTATGACTTATTTTACTGTAAGATGCACATCCCTAATTTACTAACAGTGCAATTTAATGATTATGAAACTTCAGGAAGTAACTAGATTGTATGCAAAAATATGTAATAAAAACACCACACACAATTACACTTGGTTGCCTTGAAGCAAAATACAGGTGTATTCTGTCATCAGGCTAGGTCCTATGTTAGTAATGCGAGAAATAGGGGTGAGACTTCTGGCTGTGCAAGGAAAGGGGTATTGTGCACACAATAAGGAAATATTCTTCTATTGCACCAGCAACTAGGAAATGAAATGATTACATCTGTATCAATCAAGCAATGTCACAGAAATAAAATCAGGGTAATGGGACTGTTATCACAGGATCAATGCTGCCTGTTTTGAAATGCCTTCTACTTCACCTTGTGGCCTCAGCCTTTATGTGGCAGCAAAAAGCCACTATCTGTTCTATTTCAGTGACATTTACTCTTTCTTCTCATCTGTTACAATGTCCATTCTTTGAAGGTTCAAGTATATCATGCTTTTCATACTCTGCCAGTTTTGTAAGCTACCATTTTAGGCCATTTGGAGGCTTTGGGTGACAGAGGCTTTTTCTCCCTTTTCTTAAAACATCTTCACAGCTGAAATTCTGTTGCTACAACGATCATATTTTCTTTATGCAATTGGAGGGTCCATAAAATCATATTAGTGCAGCACCATCTCTGGATCAGGTGCAAAAGCTTTCTCAGCACTATAACATTTATATATATATATTATATATATATTTCTCAGCACTATAACTATAACAGTTCCCTAAAGAAAGCTATGAAATATAATCTAAATAGGTGACAAAAGCAGTAGTGTAGTTGTAACAGTAGTTACTGAAAATTACAAAAGATCTCAGAACTGCCTGCTGTTCACAGATTTCACTGCATCTCAGTTACTTCACCAGGATCATACATTTGTAGTGTCAGAATGAGGGGTAAAGGTTCTACGCTAGAAGAGGGGAGATTTAGGTTAAACATTAGAAGGAAATTCTTTAATGTAGGGGTGGTGAGACACTGGAACAGATTGCCCAGGGACATTGTGGATGCCTCCTCCCTGGAAGTGTTCAAAGGCCAGGTTGGATGGGGCTTTGAGCAAACTGGTCTAGTGGAAGGTCTCCCTGTGCCTTCCAACCCATACCACTCTGTGATTCTATGATTATACTATGTTTGTGCTATAAAACAAACAAAATAAACAAAGTAAAAACAACAACCAAACAACCCTCCCAAAAAAACCCAAAGTACAATTATCACAGGCGGGGACCAACCCTGCACAGAAATCTGAGTGTAAATGCAGTACTTAGGAAGGATATCGCACACCTGAGAAAATTGTGCAGGCCAGCTGAAAATTAGCCTTTTACTGTAATCTTCATGGATAGCATAAATATTAAGTATAGGTTTGGAATTCCTTAGATTGTCGTGGGTTTTTTTCCTTATCAAAACAGAAGCAAGGACCATGGATTTTTCACTGAAGCTTGTTAAAGCATGGTAACATCTTCTTCCACCTTTATCTCTGAAGCCCTAGAGAAGTCAGATATAAATCTGTAGTTATTACTTATAGATACTACTTTTTAAATACAGGCTAATATTAAAGCACTAATGTCTGCCAAAGAGTTAACCTGAAAGACAACACAACTCTCAGATATTCAGAACAGTAATTCAACTATGGTAAAATAACTGTTTTACTAGAATAACTACTAGCAGTAACATTCATTTTAATTTATGCAATTACAGGTGGTTTATAGTGAATGTAGATATTTTGTAGACTCTACAGTTTTTGTAAATCTAAATTCAAAAGGTTAAGCTTTTAGGGAAAGAAAAAAAAAAAAAGGAGGAAAACAGCGTAGCAAAAAAAGGTTGCAATTTACTCAGTGGAATGCTAAAACACCAGGTGCAGAAGAGAGACAAACAGCTTTCAGATTTTTAGTGCATTTTCTTTGCAAAAACATGCCTTCAATCAGCACAAAAACCTGCCCCCTCATAAAGGATGACAGCAGCAGTGTAGCTGCTGCTCTAGGGAAAGAGCCGAGCGAGGCAGGCTGCTGGGGTCTGTTACAGCCCTCTCAAGCACTAGAAACTCCTCAAAGGTAACTTGTCTCTAAAAAAACACAAGTTCCCTAAATCACAGAATCAGAGTATTTTGGGTTGAAAGGGATATTAAAGATCATCTAGTTCCAACCCCCTTGCATGGGCAGGGACACCTTCCACTAGACCAGGTTGCTCAGAGCCCCATCCAACCTGGCCTTAAACATTTCCAGGGAGGGGGCAACCACAACATTCCTGGGAAACCTGTTCCAGTGTCTCACCACTCTCACAGTGAATAATTTCTTCCTAATGTCTAAACTAAATCTCCCCTCTTCCAGCTTAAAACCATTAGCCCCCATCCTCTCACTACCCTCTCTGGTGAAAGTCTCTCCCTGGCTTTCTGGCAGGCCCCCTTCACATACCGGAAAGCCACTATAAGGTCTCCCCTGAGTGCAACCATCCAGCCCACTCCTTATCCACCAAGTGGTCCCTCCACCAAATCTAAATTATTTCATTTTTTTTCATTTACCTACTGTATGCGTGTTATTTTTCCCTAGAAACTATATTCATTTGTTCATTCCTTCAGCTTCTTAGGAGTTCTTACTGAATGGGTGAGACAGAAACAGGTGTCTGGTGAATACATTGTGAACACACCACTTCTGGTTGCTATGTAAAGCTGACTGTTCCACTTTGCACGTGATCAAGCCTTTGGTTTCTTCTTTGCAGCTGAGATGATTATTTACTCTTTAATTAGTCATGTAACTTATTTTCAAGGACTTGAATCAATTTGTAACCTTTTAGTTGGTAACTGGTGATTTCATTGCTTCACATCACAAAAAAGTAGGTGATTTTTTCCCCAAACACAGTCATTCAAGTTGCTCTGTCATGAAGACTTTTTACCAGTCTCAAGTGTTCTCTTGATTATCTAGAGAAGTATCCACAATTGTCTACTGTGATCTATGATTTAGGATCAAATATTTTTACAACAGGTTGATTTTCTTTTAGGTATTATTCAGCTGTCTTCTTGTGCAATAGGCTTGATGGCAGCTTTAATGTCCATGGAGAAGCTTTTTACTGCTGATGGTTGGTAGCAATAGCTATTAGCCAAGATATCTTGGCACTTTATGGTATGCCCAAGGATGTTACGCAACATTAAAAGATCCGTTATTCATTTCTCTGTCATATATAATCTCTTTCATATCAAGAGGAGAATAATGAATTAAGTGCAGTATTAGATTTCCCTTTGCTCTCAAAGTTGCAGTCAGGTAATTCTTATATCCACCAGTGTGCTGTAACATTCAGCCTTGCAGAAGTGAAAACATAGGTTAGCAGGCTGTTATGGCTACAAAGCATGAAGAATTGTACAGGTAGGGGTGACATTTGTCAGCTACAGCCAAACTTCAAGGCAAAAACTTCACCCTTCTTATATGAAGTTAATAATACTTCTTAGCTGCAGTTTGCATTCTGATGCGTAGTCAGATATTCTTGGTTTACCTTCGTAAGTGCATGATCATCTTATTGGGGGAGGCATAGAAGATAAACCACAACAGGGGAAGACTGGACATTTGCTTGTACCAAGTGAGTAGTTGGGTTTGCTTTTGTTCAGACAGCAACAAGCTCTGTAAACATCAAATAAAAAACCATGCAATGGAGACATGAATTTGTGGAACAAAAAGCATATGAGGAATACCAGTCTTCCCACGGGGTCACTTTTACATTCCTTGTTCCTTAAGGTAATTTTGAATATTTGAGCATTTACCTTCCTTTCACATGTCCTGTGCAGAACAGAAATGGTCATGCTGTCACTACTTTTAAACTGAAGAGAACTTTAGTCCATCCTTTATGAAGAATATATATTCTAATAAGAATTATAAAAAAAATCCTCAGGATATTTCCACTTTATCAATCACTTGAGACCCTGCTTACATCTTAGTCATCAACCAAGTGCTTATTACTCCTTATAAGTGAAACGTATTCTCAGTTTTGTCCCTTTACCCAGCAATTTTCTTTGCAAGGCACTGAACCTGACTTTGAGATCAAGAGGCTTTAGAATTCTCCTTCAGAGCAGTTCTTTGGAGGTCTTCATTCCACAGCATGTGACAGTTGTGTTTTTTACCCCCAACTCTGAAAGGGTTTCATAAGTATCTCCATAAAGATATTTACCATGATCCTTGGCCACACTCTTCTTCCCAGATATGCTTCTCTTATGTGTTTGGACAACTACTTTTAATATGTTCATCTCTGCATTTATGACCTTATTTCATCAACTGTGGCCCTTAGTTCATGTATCACTTTCACAAAATAAATTACATTTTTAGACATTTTTCCCTTGATAAAAACTACTGCTGCTTCCATTACTGGTAGGACTTCAGCACACAGTGGTTTCAAAGGACACCACTTTATTCTTTGTCTTTTAAATGTATTAATGCCAGGTTGCTAAAATCATTTTTCATCCATGAATTAATACTACATTTTTTTGTGATCCCAACAGCACCAAAGAAAACATAGTTGATTGAAATAAAGGAACACACGTGAGGTGAGAACATACTTTTGAAGCAAACTGCATTTACTGTTCCAATTCAGGACTTTTTAAATTTATAAATCCTGAGGTGATTCTTTTTGGCTCATGTTCCATTCTTGATAACTGCCTGTAAAGCTCATTGTCAGGAAAAATATGCAAATAAGACCTCAAGATATACATCACTTTTGGCAGAAAGAGCTCAGTTTTCTCTTCTAAGTTACTCCCAAGACTCAAATCTGGACAAAATGCTGTGATTGAAGCTTCCATGACCTCTTCCTCAGGCAAACTTTTTCAAATCCTTTATTTGATGAGGTGAACTGATATTTGCTCTGTCCTCCTGATGGGTAATGTCAATCTGTGCACAGGGGTTTTATTTTTGTTTGTATGTTTTTTTAAATAAATGAATCCCCTTTTCTACAGTGACAATGACATGTTTTTAGAGGGGCTGGGCTCCTTCCTTTGTTTCAGAAGATGCATTAAAAGCAGGTTTAAGTATTTTCAGTTTACCATTTCTAAGTAGCTCTAACTTATTATGACTCCTCCTCCTGCCTAATCCCTTTCACACTGGTTGCATATTAAAGCAAAGCTATTTCCTGCAGTCTATTCTCAAAACACCTAGACTCTCTGGCATGTCTTAGACACTCATTGTTTGACCTCAATGAAAGTCCTCCAGCTTCCACATGACCTAATTCTGGTCTACCTTCCATGCAGATCCTCTACTTGTGCAAGAGCCTTCACTAGCTTGGACAGCATCCAATAGCTGGTAGAGAGGGGCAAGATCTTCAAAACCCATTTTTTCCCCCAAGTAATTTTCAATTATTTTAAAGCCAGGATCAAAATGAACTCAAAATGCTGCACTGAGCTTGCATAGGCTGAGCACAAAATTACTCTCTTACAAGGGCACCATAAAGTTTCTGCTTGACAGCTGTCACCCCTTACCTCTGATGAAGGGCCTTAAAATTATATAATAAAAAAACCAGAAGGATCCTTGAACATAATGCTTGAAGGTCAATAGGGCAGTTAGAGGGAAATTGGCATTAAGCCTAGTAAGTTTTGATGCCTGCTTCACATGGAAGCGGAAAGGTATTTTATGAGCTCCTGCAATCATCCAAATTCTACCATGAGGGAGCTCTTGCTTCCTGTTTATTTCTTATACATACAGGAGCAATTTCCTCCCGTATGACCTCTCTTTTATTCTCTCCATGTGAAACAAAGGCTCTGGGCTCTTATTGATAGTGCCTTCCTTCAAGGTAGGCCAAGCCTCCCACAATGGCAGCAAACTTGCACAGGGCAAGAAACCAGCCTTCACCCTAGAGACAAGCCTCTGTATGAAGTTGCAGGTCCTATCCCATCAAGAAACAGGAGCCATTGCCTTCATAGAGATAAGACAATGTTAATCAGGTAATCAGTAATCCAACAAACAGTGTCTCCTATCCCCTGCTGTGCACTGGGTCTTGTTAAGTTAAAGCTATCAGACAGCAGGAGTCATTGATCACCCATGAGCAGAGTAACTTAAACCGCTGCCTGGCACGCTCGCTCTTACCTTAGTGCCAGGTGTCGGCTTCCAAGCCAGCCTGTCCCTCAGCCACAAATGTCACTGCTCATAAAGCAGAAAAACCAGTAGCATTGCATCTTCCCCAGTCTGAACACTAGCTAGATACAACCCAGCACACAATTATCACACACATAGCTTGGTCTCAGCAGCTTCTGGATGAAACGCCAACCCCTACTGCATCCCAAGAAACACGTGTCTTCCAGAAGACCAGCAGCCAAGACAGAATTTTTATTACTATATTTGGAAGTCCCACACCAGCCTTACAAATATGAAATAAGAGTCAAGACTTAACAAAAATATTTCCCAGGGCAAAGAATCTGCTTTAGCCTTAGGATTGTTTGGCAAGGAAACTAGGGCACAGCAATGGCATTTGTAGTCTAAGGAGACAGCAATATAGAAGGGGAAATGTATAAATAACGCAAATCTCCCTTCTCAAGAAACTCATTTGCAAGAATTAAAACTTGGAACACAACCAGCCTTGAAACTCAGCAATAAAATGTCTCTGGCTTTTCAGCCAGGGAAACAGATATTTTTTTTTTTCTCCCCCTAAAAATAATAATAAAAATGCAATTCTTCTGTTCACATACAACGTTACGTTGTTTCTTGCACCATGCATTACATATTGGTTGATCTGGGTCTTCACAGAACATAAATGATAGAAAATTTGTGTCAGTATGTCAAAAGTATTTAGACTTTTTCATCAAAAAAGGATGTGTGGAAAATATGAAGTAATCTACTGATTATTGTTAAAGGAAAATGCAGCAAAGAGTTAATTCTGAAGGAAGCAGGGACTGCATTGCTACCCTAGTTATTCTTCCTAAATTATGTTTGCTTGTTACCAAACCAAGAGGTGTCCCAAAGCCTCTAGCCTCTCCCTAAGATGGCAGACAGGCCAGGCCACAGCCTGATCATAGCAGCAAATGGGGATAAATGGGGGGACCATTCTTTTTGGTAAGCAAGGAAGTGATGGGGGCACACAGACAATTCTACCTCATAAAATATGAATACCAACCCCAGTTAAAAAAAATTACCATTACAATGTCATTGTTATAATTAAAATTGAAGAAAGTTTTCAGTGGAAAGAAAAATAAAATTATTAGTTCTACCACTATATTATAAACACAGAAACTCTTTTGTTCCTATTCCTATCTGTTTGGATTTCTTTAAAGGCTTTCATTACAATAAAAAAAAAAAAAAAAAAAAAAAATAATCCTTTGAAAACTCAGAAGATAACATCCCAATGTGAAAATTAATATAGTATCCAGGAACTCAGTAGCAATGCTTTCTAGACCTCACAGAGATTTAGGTACAAAAAGTGCAATAGAGAATGGAACTTCGTAAGACCTCTAAGGTCAAACACATAAAAGAGAAGTTTCTCCTAAAGTGGTTAAGTTAAACTATATACCGTTATAGCAAGAGAATATGAACTGAGAGTGTTAAAAATAACTGTGTTTTGAAAACAACAAACATTCACAGCTAGTGCTCTATGGAAATAATTCTCTGTGGTAGTCTTTGAGCTAGGAGAGCATCACATGGACCAAAAGATATAGAAGCCACCACACAGATTACTGTTGCTATTATATTCACATGTCACCACCAGGAGGACGTTGACAGCCTGCTACAACATACACATATCTTTCATCGATAGCTTCTGCATGTTGGCTGAGATTTGTCCAGTGACACTGACAATCATTCACATACATGTCCACAGAAAATGCAAATTTTAGCACAACTGTATGTATTTTCTTTCTAAAACCTCTATATTATTTCTATGTGATGCAGAAATAAAAATAGCTGGAACATAAAAAAATCTAAACCCATTTAAAGTGCAGACAGAAGAGTGTGTCCAACTAAGCACTTGTATGCACATGTATTTCTTTTTGGAGATCTGGGTGCTTGTGAAAAGGCACCATTGTTACTTCCTGCAGTATTTTTAGCCTGCTATCGTACACAGCTTTTATTGTTTAAATAAGCAAAGCAATACGCTCAGTCTATGTACTTCCAGCTTCTTAATTCATATATTTATAAAATTATTTCAAGGTTGCTAAATTTCCATATCTAGAAGTCATTTGTTTTTCAGGAGAGCTATTTCTTTCTATAAAAAAACCTGGAAAACTAATTTCCCAGCAATACACAACATTACAAATTTAAATCGAAGTCATTCACTGCCGTAGATGCACTGTACAATTTGTCCCTCAGCATATTTTAAACAATAAAATTCTAGGTTTTCTTCTTTTCAGCATTGCACAAATTATAGTTCTGAAACCTTAAAAAAAAAAAAATTAAAGAAAAAAGCTTCCTTAGAAGTGACTCATGGCCAGAAAATGTATAGATTTTCAATTCAAAAGCAGCATAAAAATATTCCCCACGGTAATGCGTTTGCGAATGCTAATTGCATTCCAGTAAATTGCTTTACATTCATCAAACAACAATCAATGGGAGACACTGCTATCTTCTTTTACTGTAGTGATGCTGTTCTCAGCTATATAGATAAGGTAGTGTCAGACAGTTATAACCTTCCCCCTTGCTATTTCCGGGGGGTTTTAACTTCAGAATAAAAATTTATGCTGAAATTTAGCACCTCAGCCCAAGAGTCTTTCTTTTTAATTGAAAAAAGTGCCCAAGTATATATCTTGGAGAGACAAAGCAAGACTAAGACAAATATTCCAACTCAAATACCTAAACTAAACTCATTCAATCTATCAAAAACCAGTTATTCCAGTTTCTAAATAACAATAATAAGACAAGAATAAGTTATTACAGTCTCTAAATTTCAGAGCTTTTGCTCATTTGAAAGCTCCCATGAAAACAGTAGCTTTCTATTGTATATGTGATTTTCTTTGTTCTACTTGAAGAGCAAGATCATGAAGTAAGCAACAGTGATTTGGAGGTTATATTTAGAGTTGCTGAGTATGCCAGGTCATTAAGTGGAGTTACAGTGTAGCAGCCCTGTGTTTACATTATGGTGCTCATGTGTGTTTTTTTTAACATTTTGTTTTATATACACCCATGTATATGCACACATAAACATACATATACACACATAAATAACACTGCAAACTGAATTTTTGTTTCTTAAGATCATCTTAATTTCTAATGCTCCTGTTGCCAGTAATTCAGTCCCAAAATTTCAAAAGGTTTTGTGCTACGTTGCCTCCTAACATGGAACAAGGGACCTGATGCACCAGAATAGTCTCTCTTTCAATTAAAACCACAAAACCAAAAACACAACCTCCCAAAAAAAACCCAAAACAAAACCCAACACATAACAAAAAAAAATCCACCAACCAAAAAACAAGGGGATAGCTCAGCCCCACAACCAGTACCAAACTTGGCTGCATGAGCAATCTAAAAACAATAGCTAATCATCATTTCATGAAAAGAGAAAAAAGAGAAAGGAGTAACAGGGATGGTAAATGAGCAAATACTCCCACTTCTTTCCTCACGCTTCTATCAAATAAGTCCTTATAGCTTCTGTGATAATCAGAATAGATTAGTCCAAGGGAATCTGGTTTTTTTACTGCTTGAGGTACAAGATATACATATACAGCATTGTAAAGACAGGGTATGTAAGGCATGAACATGGAGACTGGAGAGTCCAAGTACCTGCAAACACTGACAAAAATATATTCCGATTGCCTCATAGTGGTAAACATGCAGGAAATATTTAACTTGCAGTACTTTTTTGCTATTACTTGATCTTTATAGGCCTTTCCTTGCCTCCTGAACAGTGAGCACACTGCCTAGCAAAGTGCTGCTTTGGAGATGCAAATATACTGGACCATCTCTTCAGCTGAAGGGCCTCCTGAAGTCCAGCTAATGGCTCTATACCATGTGGTTTAGGCCTAATGCTACAACAAAGAGTCAGCCACAAGGCCACTCATTCAACTTTCCTTCCACCCCCCCCCCCACACACACATGGGATGGGGAGGACAAAGGCCAACCAGAAGCTCACGGGTGGAGGCAAAGGGCAAGGAGGGTTCTTCATCGATTAAGGTCACAGGCAAAACAGACTCAACTTGGGGAAAAAATAATTTTATCATTAATCAAATGCACACAGGACACAGACAACATAAAGAGCAGTGCTTATAAACGTTACACCCACCCCTCCCTTCTTCCCAGGCCCCAGTTTCATTGTTCCAAATTTCTCTACCTCCTTCCTCCCAGTGGCACAGGGGGACAGGGGATGGAGTCTACAGTCTGTCATTTCCTGCCGTTCTTTCCTCTTCAGGGAGAAGGATTCCTGACAGTCCTCCCTTGCTTCCCCATGGGGTCTCTCCCATGGGAGAGAGTCCTCCATGAACCTCTCCTTCATGAGTCCTTCCCACAAGATCAGGAGCAAGCTGCTCCAGTATGGGTTTCCAACAGAGTCAGAGGCTGCTTCAGGAACAGTCAACCTCTCCTGTCGCTGTCTTCCACAGCTGCATAATCCAAGTCCACTGGCAGCAAATCCAAGTTCACCTGTCCTGATGCCTTCAGGGAATGTTCCACCACGTTCTTCCATTAATGGAAGGGGGACAGCCTGCCAGCTTGCCATAGGTTGCAGGGAAATTTCTGCTTGGGCACCTTCTTCCCCTTCTTCCTCACCAGCCACTGGCACTGCTCTGCCTCTCCAGCTAAGCCCCTTCTAACTGCTTGGTCTGCTCAGGTCTTATAACAGTTCTTACATATGTTAATCGCAGAGGTGCATCTATTGTTTCTCTAGTGGCTCCTTGGCTCACTGGTTTTGAAGCTGGGGGAACTTCTCAGCTTCTTACCAGAGCCACTTGTAGGGCCCCTCCCTCCCCCACTACCAAAAACCCTGCCAAAGTAAACCAGCACAATCACTGAAAGCCATCTCACCTCTTTTCCACCTGCCTTTTTTATCCCTGCTCTCCACCTCGTACCTCAACAAATTCTGTTGTTTACTGAGACTTTTTTCTAATAAACTGCTGGAACTCTACTGATCTACTGACCCACCTTCAAAATTTGCCATGTTTCCCCAGGTAAATTTCTGTTGTTTTCCCTTTGGGACCAGCACAGCCCACAGGGTAGGACAGCTCAGTGAGGAGTAGAAAGACTTCTTCCTTCTGGTGGCAGCCAGTCATTCAGTCAGCTGAGCTCTGTGTGAGCTAGTGTCAGATCAGCATCTCCTGAAACCCTTCCATGAGAATGGGCATTACGCAGAGCTTATTTGCCTCAGGAATAAGTCTCAAAACTCAGAGATGCTCTTCTAAATGGTAGTTATACTCAACAGACAAAAACACAGCAGCTTACCAGTCAAAACAGCAACCATAGCTCAAGCAAGCCTATGGAGGGAATACAGGTTGGGACCTCAAATTCAGGGATGCTTCAGACCACCAAGAAGTTAAACTGCAGACAGCAACACTTATAGTAATACACTTATAGAGTAGTAGCAGAGCAACAGTAGAAGAAACAAGAATGCTAGAGTGAAAAAAGCAACTCTGCCCTCTCTCCCCCAACCCAAGATTGTAACATTTCAGAATTTCATAGAATCACAGAATGGTTTAGGTTAGAATAGACCTTTAAAGATCATATAAGTCCAACCGCCCTGCCATGGGTAGCAACATCTTCCACTAGACCAGGTTTCTCAAAGCCCCATTCAACCTGGCCTTGAACACTTCCAATGATGGGGAATCCACAACTTCTCTGGGAAACCCATTGCTGTGTTCCACCACACTTATCATTAAAACATAATAATAAAAAAAATCATCCTTATGTCCAATATCAATTTACCCTCTTTCACTTTAAAATAAGTTTTCCTTGCCCTGTCACCACAGACCTTGGTAAAGTCCCTCTCCATCTTTCTTACAAGCCTCTGTTATATGTTGAAAGGCTATTTATGTAATGCTCTATGTATTCTTTAACTAGCTTATAAAATGAAAAAGAAAATTGCAAAGATCTAGAGTTTAAAGACTGTATCATGCAGTTCCAGCACCCGTTCTCCTCAAGATGGCATTACACATACTATTTTGGGCCATTTTGAGCTTCTAAAAGGAAGTGGTCTTCGTCCTACCATTTTTTATACTTCCACCTCTCATCATTCTGTACCAGTTTGTGTCCCAGTTTAATTCATGCTGCTACATTAGGAGTAATAATAATTATAATGATTAGGAAAATTCTAGTGTATATTTTTCTGGAAAGTTAGTGAGCTGAATTGGCCTAGTGAAGCATAAGATAAAGATTCAGGGCAAACAAGGGGGGAGGACCACCACGTGTAGGATTGAGGAGGTGGAACAGAGAAATATCACCTACCCTTAAGTAGTTTTGAATTGTTACATTAAACTAATCTTAATGGGTAACATCCATTCTGAAAAAGATTGAGTTTGACTGCTCACATAAGCAAAATGATGTTAAAGTCCTGATTCAGCAAAACTTTTAAAAAGCATGCATTTATTTGACTTGCATATATGATTAAAAAATGACCTTTAAAAAATGCAGTTTCTAATAATGTCTTTTAAAACCTGTATAGTTTTGAATGGTGAAAATTTACTACTTGCACTTACTTATGGTTAGTTGTGGAAGTTGAATTTAAAACAGATAAGAAAATAGCATTAATGAGCAACATTTGTAAGACACATTCTGTTACTCCCTATAGCATCAAATTTGTTTTCCATTCTTTTCTTTTTTTTTTTTTCAGAATTTATGGTCCAATATTTTAAAACTTAAGCTTCCACTGTTTGCTGTCAATTAGCTTTCTGCTCTGAATTCTATGACTTAAAATTCTATTTTATGCTTTTTATTAGCACAGACAATTAAGGATTTCTATTATTACACTTCTGTACAACTGATATTTTCAGTGAAATTAGTTATAAAGTACAATCTTCACATTCACATTTTTCTTCTTCTTTTGAAATACTATATAAAGCCATAGGGAGTCCATTCCTTTATACTGCAAAGGAGTGTTCCACCTTTGCTCCTGAGGTTCCTGCCAGTGAGCATCATTATGTAACTCTTAGACCAATTGTGTTTCAAAATAAATTACTTCCAGGTCTAGATAAACTAAAATGAAGAGTAGTATAGTAACTTTTTAAGCCTCTTGTGTGTACTAAAAGACTGACCTCCCCCCCTTCCACTGTCTCCAATGGGGACTGTGGCTGGTATTTAGTTCTAGTCAAAGATTACCATCTAAAAGAAAAAAAACAGCAATACCAGTAGCATTACAGCAATTCTCTCACAGCATTTATAAAATGACCAGTGATAGAAATTTAGTTCCATTTACAAAATAAGATGGTTCAATAGTACAGCCAAATGCACCCTCTAAAGCACAATTCTAATCCCAACAGCTGAGAATTACCTGCTTTCTAACTTCACAGTTGCACCATAAACTCTTACTTTAATTAATAAAATAAAATATTCTGAATTTCCCATCATTTATTTACTCATTTCCAAGTGAGTCCCTTTGTACCTCAGCATTCACATTTTTAAAACAAATGCACAACACCAAAAAAAACACAACTCTGAAATTACTTCCTGTGCAAATCCTTGCAAAGAAATACTCTGGAACTCAAAATACTCAAACAAAACAAAAGTATTTGTATAAACTTAGCACTAATCCAATACTTGAAATTACTAGATGCTGAGCATACTACCCCTATATTCTAGCAAAATATTTAAGAGTATGCTGCACTTAAAGTATGCAAGTACTCTCACTGAGTTTAATAGCATTCTAAAAATACTGCTAGTTGCAGGCTGCAGCATTTAAACTTCATGCAAAGTCCCTGCTGTCCACTGCAGGTCATTCATTTCCTACTATAACACTACAGGGACCCGTTTACAAAAGTGTGGTGCATCATTTAAGCTGCAAAACTCCCTTTCTGCATCAAATATCTGGGCTTAAAACCCTCACAGAATCCACTGCTCCATGCTACAGAGCATTATTCTTTAAAAACTTTGTTCTTTTTGATAGGAAGAAACAGAGAAGAGTTATTAAAGTGCAGCTGCAAAGCAGGTTCTGGTAATGAATGTACTACAGAAATTTGTTCTCATAGAACCGATTCAATGACTAATAAGTCTCAGCATTGCTGGTTCACAATCCCCATTTTATACTGCTTTTCTACATGCATTCTAGGCAATACAAAAAGGACTTGCTTCAGAACCATATGGAGTAATTATATATCATCCCTCAGTGATGTAAAAAGGAGAAATCCTTGCTTATAGGGCAACACATCTGAGCGGGAGACCATAAGTACACACGGACTGAAGCTGAAGAAGGATTAATGCATGTTTAGCTTTTTCTGTCTAGAAGTCCTTTCCACATCTCAGAACTCTGCAGGGAGAATTGTCCCCAGCACACCTCATTTACTTCATCAGCAGGCACAGTTGAACCGGCTCAGCTAATTTTAAACTGCAGGGCTCTAAGGGTGGCAAAAGTTCAGCATCAACCTGCAGTTGGGTAGTATTGACTGCAGTGAACTCAGCTGAATTTGGAAGACAACACCTGTCCCTGTATTAATTTTAAAGGCTCTTTGGAGGTGAAATGTAGCAAATGCAGGTAATTTAAAAGTTAGCTCTAATCACTGCAGAGCATGGCCCTGGCCATCCCTCACCATCACCCACAAGGCTGGGATGGAGAAAACTCATCTAAATGACAGACGAATTTTAAGAATAAACTAAAAATCTCCATTGAAAAATGGGAAGGTATTGGCAGCCTGGATTCAGGCATTGTGCCACTGAAGAGACTGCCTCAAAGTAAATACAATAGTTTAAACTTGTTTCGGCACCGACCTAGGGGCGAGAAGAAGGAATAGGAGTGTCACAGAGATCACCACCATGAGCAGCGTCAGAGCTGCTGTCACGCGTTTCATGTTCAAAGGCTCTGATCTGACTGCACAGCATGTGCTCACACAGGGATGTGGGGCTGGCAGACAAGTCCCCGCCACCAGCTGCTGCCAGAGCTGGGATATAGTCTTAAGAGTTGCTGTGGGGGTACAGGCTTTTACAAGGTATCACAACACCCAGTTCCTGGCATTTTCTCTGGACGTGGCACATGAATCACAGATCTTTTGCACAAGCTCACAGAAGTATCTACACATAAGCATACCACACATGCCATCACTGATGAATGTCTATGATATATTTTCTGACTTTTTTTGGGGTTGTGTGAAGCCCAGATGGGTAACAGCTATTCATCTATGCTCCTTCCAGAGGGGACACTTTGTGAACTCTACACTCTTGATTTTCTTCTCTGGGTTACAGAATACTTGCCCACTTGTAACTTTTCTTTCACCAGACATTAACAACTGTTTTTAGTAGCCATTTCTACCACTGTGCTGCTTGGACCATATCTTGAGACAATCTTTGGTAGTACTCATGTATTCCTCCTTCCACATTTGTTCTTTACGTGTTGCTTATCTCAGAAAATTACTCATCCAGTCCTCTGTAATTTAATAGTATACAGTCAAAGCACATGTGCTGAGATTTTATTTTATTCTTTCTCCCCTCCCCACAGTTCCACCTGAATGACCATCAGGAACTTTAATACCTTGTTTAGAATATTGCAATGTCTGTCTCCTGGCCAACACTCCCCAGACTACCACTCTGAAAGCAAGGCTGAAGCAGTTCTGTGATCTGGGAAAAACAAGCCAACAGTCACAACCCCCAGTCTCCTAGCAGGTTAAAAAAATCTCAACAGTAGAACTAGAAGGGATATTGACTTTTCCTGCAGCAAAGCCACAAACTGTGCAGGGTTGGGGAAAGGCAGACCTCTCATCATTCAGGTGGTCCCTGCAGAATAAAGCTGTTGTAGGAGACAGGAAGAATTGGCACTACTGATTAAACAAGTCTGTTGTTTTCTGGCTAAGCTCAGTGGATGGAGGCCAGAGCTCTCCATACACCACCTTTTATGAAGAGTAAATTTTAAATTATTTATAAATTAACATGCTCCCTCCCTCCTCTTGACACACTGCAAATAATTGCAGCTTTTGACTTACCAGTGAGAGAGATTAATTAAAGCTAGAGAGGGTTTGATGCTAGAGGAAAATAAGCCAAGTGGATGATGATGAAAGCAAAAAGGGGAGAGTATAAAGTCAGCTCTGTTGATTAGCAGAAGAAAGGCAAGCCTCTGAAGAATAATCCTTCTGAAATGAAAGGATGTCACCTGGGGGAGGTGTGTACTGAGGTGTACAAACACAGCAGCACGTATGCACTCTGTTCCTCCACCTCACAGAGGCACCTCCACAGCCCCGCAGATACTCCCCCCCTCTGCCTGGGGCTGTCTGCTCCCATTTCTGGGCACTGGGGAGCCAGTACAGCCCAGGAAAAAAAAGGGTCTGACAAGGAATTAGGGTGCTGTGAATGTGCTCAGAAACCCCCTGTCCAGAAAGTGCCTGGTGCCATTTCTGCTACAGCAGCTGAAGAACCTGCCGGGAACAATATTACAACTCACTTTTGCAGAAAGGAGCAAATAGGTTGTGCTTCTCTCACTAAATGTCCAACTCAATGTGTAAATGAAGCAATATACACCATATTGTGTGTACATACAAATAAATCCCAAGGAATGTAAAATTATTCTCTCTGATATAAGTTTTCTAAACATTTACAATAGCCAAATCCAGTAAAATCTCTTAAAAAAAATAACAAAAAACCCAAACCAAACCCAATTACAACAACAAAAAAAGCAACCGAAAGCTTTGATCAATCAGATTAACCTGCATATTGTCATTCCTCAAGTCAAAATTTCAAATTAGCTTGTCATTGTTTTATACTAAACTATTATAATATAGACCTGCTTTCAGAGAAACAGTTGAAAAATAATTTAGAATATGAAGACATATTTGAAATTATATAATCAACACCTAAACACCTTGTCACCTAGAAAAGCTGTGTTATTGTAGAGAAATTAAAACACAAGGCTCCATTTTCATGTCTGTCTACAAAAAGCACAATGTATGTG
Source organism: Apus apus (assembly GCF_020740795.1). NCBI lineage: Eukaryota > Metazoa > Chordata > Aves > Apodiformes > Apodidae > Apus > Apus apus. The sequence continues at coordinate 38,990,137 of NC_067284.1, forward strand.
GGCTTTCACCCTTGATGAAGCATTAGTTAATTAAAAATAGTCTCCAAAGCTGCACTGAGTAATTACTTGTAACAGTAACAAAATACAGACCAAGAAAAAAAAAAAAAACTTCAAACCAAACAAAACACTCTTTTGGGTAGTGATGTGGGTTTTTTTTTTTGTAAAAAGACAAAATAATAAAAAACCTCAACACAGAATTTGAAACCTAAATCTCTGTTATACTCCAGTGTTTCCATCTTTGTGATGAAGTGATACAAGGAAGAGGGGGTGGCCAGTTAATACATCAATGGAGATAAAACAATGGATTAAAACATGTAAAATGCTGTTGCAAGAGAATTAATTGTTCTCTGAGTCTACTGTGGACATGGCAAGTAGCAACAGGGGCCTTTAATTGCTGTGAGGGAGTATTAAGTTGCCTGGCCATATGATCATAAATGTGTATATACACACATACATACATGGGTGCACATGTGCGTGTCCTACTGATGAACACACTGAAGTACTGTAACAGCCTGTAAATGTTATATAATCTCTATCAACAGAGGCTTTTAAGATCCTGCAGATAAGATGGATGAAGATATGATGCTTTCCAGGGACAGATGATTGACTAGATGACCTTTACGCCCTTTTTTTTTCCTGTGATATTCACAACTAAAATACTTCTTCCGTTTGGAATGGTACAGCTTTCCTTCACAGCAATGCAATGAATGCTGAAGGGAACAATGCAATGGAGTATCAAGACCAAGTATAAGGCACAAAGGGACACAGATATCTCTAACAGTTTGCAGTTCTCTGCTCACTGCATCTATTAGTGAGCAGAAGCAGTTAATGACATAACTTCAGCTGAGGTGACGAGATGCTCTAGCTTTACTTCTGGAGCAGCAGAATGAGAATTTGTTCGTAGACAAGACACTCAGCTAACCCCTGTGCATAAAAGAAAGACTTGAGGGAAGGAAAAGAAGGAGGTGAGGGAGAATCAACACCACAGACATTCGTAAAACTAAATGGAAAGTTAACATAGAAATTACTTAGTGTCACTTGGATAATACATAATCAAGTGAGAGGCTGCTGCTTTCGTGCAAGTACATGAAAGATTAAAGCCCCAGAAGCACATTTCAGACAAAAGCTCTTTTAAGCTTTTAACATGAATAAAAAGTACATGGGGGAAAAGTCTTTGGAAGACCTTTAATTCCCACCTCCAAACTGATAGCACTACTTTAAATAGGAATACAGTTTTTGATAGTTAAAGTACCACATAATCAACAGAAAGAAAACAACACAAAGAATTGCTATGACTTTATTGCTAGGGTGTGACTAGTAATTAACTGAAAAGGGTTCCCATAAGATTAGCACTAAAATCTGAGGAATCTCAGGCAATGCCAAGAGCATTCTAAGATTTGATTTTATACATTTGCTACAATCCTTACTTGCCTAATAAAAACAGCTTCTTCAGCATACTGGAAGCAAAACCAGAGTGTCTTCACCAGGAAAAAAAAAGCCAGATGATTTTCTTTTTTCCTTTAGTAGAGGTTGGAACCGACATCAAGAATTCTCCACATTTAAGTGAGTGAAAACACACTATGCTGGAGAATTGGAAGGCAATAAACTTTAGCTCCTTTTGCAATTACTGCTGCAGATTATACACATAAAACTTGTCTATTCCATGAAACGAAGCAAAATGCACCTCGGAACATTATTGCTAAATAGAATGTTAATATGAATTTTGTTGAAATATTTTTTTTATTCAGAGTATCTTCAGCTTTCACCATATATCATAGATTTAGTCTGCTCTGTTGTAATATAGAAACCCATAGTTTATAACACTGAGACTGTCTAACAGGGTAAAAACCATTAATCAAAATGGTATTTTGATGGGCTGTGCAAATGAACAGAAGTACAGCTATGCTCAGTATGGCTATGGCGCATGAAAACCTGCTCCCAGAACAGCTGGAATGAAGCATTATTCATTTACATTTTCTAATCACCTTAAGCATCTAGAATAGAAATCTTATGTTTAATTGCTTCAAGTATCTTATTTCATTTTTCAAAACCCTGTAACATAACACTGAAATTATTAGCTCCATTTCATATCTATAGCATTCTTTTAATGTGAAATTTTTATTATCACTTGCTTTGCATGGGAAAACTACACCTCAGAAAACAGACACAAGGTTGACTTTAAAATATGCTAGTAACAAGTTTTCATCTTATTTCATAAGAGTTAAAAGGCAACCCCCATGGGTAAAATTCGCCCTATTTCTCATGCATAAACTCTGTCAGGCAAGAGAAGCTGTATGGTCCCTTCACATAGGAAGGGAAGATTAGTCTCCCAGGGCTCCTCCAAATAAACATGTACAATGATTCAGAGGTAAGCTCAGGTCTGGATCGCCAGATCTCAACAGGGATGCAGCAAGGATAAATTCATTTATGTGTCTGAAGTCTCAGATGTAAACATGAGAAATTCTAATTACCTTAGGAGGTAAATAGCAGGAGCCTGAGTCCTGGTAGGAATATCAGGGGCATCAGCTTCTGTCAACCAAGCAGGCAAGTTTAATGGCTCCAAAGGAAAAAAATTGATTTTTAAATACTTTCAAGAACAAAAATATTATGTAAACCAAGCAAAGTTTATTTTAACATGTGTGGACAATAGCTGCAGAAACTAGACTGACTTCTCTCACAGGAAGTTATGCATTTGTATTGGTAACTTTTACTAGAGTTGTTTTACTTCTGCTCTCCTTGCCTGAAATTATTGCAGTACAGGTTGATCCTAATATAAGAAATTTTTTAGTGAATCTTGGATATATATAGTTGCCTTTAATCCGAGCAGTATAAATTTTATACATCATGGTGCCATTAGTAAAGAACTTAACTCTTCTCTTAAATAATCTTTGTTGGTTTTTTTTTTTCCCCTCTAAATTTCAAAAATACTGAAGTAAGGCTTAAAATGTCTAACTCCTACACTCTTAATATATTTCTTTTTTAAAAAATATGTGCAACATGTGGCATCTTCTGATCATTAAGCAAGGTGTAAGGCTATCATCAGGGGCTGATTTCTGTAGCTTCTTATCTACTTCATTTCTCTTGACCAATTTATTTGAACCACTGGTGAGTATCACCAGTAAGCTATAACTTTGAACTGAACTGGTTGACATCTTCCCTTTTTAACACTTCAGTGTTTGTGCTTTAGTTCTACTGCTTGTAGCACCTAACAGCAAGTATGTGTCTTCATCATCCTCCGTAGTGAAGACTGAGCCAGATCAACAATTTGGCTACTCCAAAGTGTAAAAGTAGGAAAAGCAGGGATACTGCAGAGCTGTTTATGAGTACTTCTCTTTGCCTTCCTGCTTCTAATATCTTTGAAGAAATACACATTATTTTGTCTGTGTGCTTATGCCCTCTTCCATTTGTCTGCTGAAGCTCATGATTTCTTCTGTGCCTTTTACTCAGGATGAGCTAACTGGTCCATATCATTTTCAACTGATTTGAAAGTAAGCTCTAGGGGTTACAGCTACAAAAAACTGTCTCACCATGTCATTTTAGCATCTATTATAAAGAACTTGCATGTATGACAATATTATATGAGCAAAGTGTGAATTACAAGGTCTATAGCATGTCTATGCAGTTCCTTTTGTGAACACACACAGTATGAATTTCTTTTTGTTTTGAAAAAGAGATTAAAGGAAAAAAGAAGAAGTATATCCATGCAGGCTTGTAACAACACTTAAAAAATCTTGGCTAGTGATGGAATTAAGTCATCTACATAGTATCAGGGTAATAAGATTAAAGTAATTTTTATCTTTACAATTATTGTCTACTTTGGATTTTACTTCCCAGAGACGTTTGCATCAACTGACATGTAAAGTCAAGATACTATAAAAGAACCCAAAGAAGTGACACTTCCTCATACACACCTAACGATTTTCTTCTACCTTGCTATGCCTGCCGTGTGCCATCTTATCTGATCCCTGAACTCTGGGTTCCCATCTCCTAACAGTCATATTTTCTCCAGATCCACATCTTCTTACAAAATGCTGAAAGCTTTTCTCCACTGACCAAAAATTTCATCTGATTATTTTGTTCTTTGCTGGATTTCCTGTTTCCTGCCAATATGCTGTGGTCCATGGCTATCCATTGTCTCTTGAGAGATCTCACTTAAATTGAAACATTGCAACTAGCATCAGTAAAAAGGAGATCAGAATCAGATTCCATTTGCATAGCATTATATATATAGATAGATATATTTAATGGAAGTATTTCTTGAACAGATTAATATTTCCTGTTCCCAAGAATCAACATTTAAAAGAAAGAAACAGCAACTAAAAATGGCTGTACTTCTATTTTTTCTTAATATACCATGATATTATCTGAAACAGAATTGAGTATTCTTCATAACAAGTGGGTTTTTTGCATTTTTAGTATTCAGAAGTTCTCTCTTGACAATTCACAGTCCATCACACACCAGGCACCATATCTAATCTTCTAGTTTATAAATGTACTAATCATGCAACAGTGAATAGCTATTGCTTAAGGATCATTCATGCCACATTTTTAAGGTATACTTTAAAACAACTACAAGGATCAAAGTAAAATAAGAAAGAACAGCAGGTGCATCCATTTGTCAATTTTTGATCTGTTTTCCCTACAGAACTTCCTGCTGTAGCATCCACAGAAAGTTTCTACTTCATTTTGGAGACAAAATGATCCAAGACATAGTTGCATCTCCCTCCCATGGTGCAGAACTCTCTCCTTAAAGAAAGCCTGTTTTTGGGCCTAGTTCCTTAAACCCATCCATATCTAGCAATAACTTAAGCATGTAAATAAGCTTAAGCACCCGCGTAGTCTCCCTCATGCAAGTGATTTGATACCTAAAATGTGAGACTATGGGACTGCTAGGTGTTTAAAGCTGCATACATACTTAAGTGCTTCAGTGGACTGAGGCCAGGCAGCTTATCTCCTGCAGAGCTTGAAGGGCCTCTGTTCTGCTTGGAAGGCTGCCTTTTACACATTTACTTGCAGAAGTTTATCAGTCACATTATTCAATTATGAAATATTTGAAGCACTTGAAAAAAATCTCACTACATAATATTATAGTACCTGGAAACATCAAACTATTCCAGTCTATCATAGTAAGCCTTCTCTTGGAAATTACGTGATTAATATTAAAAAAATCTCTGCAAAGCTTTTGCCATAATAATTTTGCAGAAATGAGCCTACATTACTCAGACTAATGCATTTCTCCCCTCAGACCCCACAGATTTTCACACAAATACAGTGCTTTTTACATAATGCTTCTAGGCAGCAGTGCAGTATTTCTGCCCCTATTTAGTGCTATTTCTTGAAATTATCTTGAATTAAAAAACAAACAAAAAAAACCCACAACACACTAAATATTCTTTTCATTGTGGCAACAATGTAGCATTATCAATCTTGCATCTTGACAGTAGATACATGCAAGTTTAGTTAGCCTCTTGAGTAATGGATATAAAATGTCATGAGTAAAATTTCATTAAGTGCCAAAAACCCTTTAATATCTTGGCAAACAAAGTCAGTTCAGAGTAACTCAGGAAAAACTGCTTGTCATTACTTAATGACCTATGGTCTGAATTGAACTATGAACAGGAAGGGAATCAGATTGTTAAACACTTTGGCTTTAAAGGAGTATGACCATATGAAACAGATTGATCTTACAGAAATATATTAAGCCAAATTCTTCTAATTTCACCATGTCATATTTTAAACCCTTATAAAACATAAACCATACTCTAGGAAAGTATAAATTAACATATCTTCTGCAGGCTTCACTAAAGTTCTTCAGAGCTATTTCAGCTGAAAAATCAGGCCTTAAAATCCTTTTCTTTTGAACAAGATTCCCAATAAATTTTACTTAATTCAGCTGTAGTCCTCTATATACACAAGAGCATGTCATCAACATTGACTTTTAGTCTTTTTTTTATGAGAACTCACAATTGGAGTAAAATTTATAGAAGTAGATTAATTAAGTTATATCCCTCCCATTTGATATTGAAACTACAGGGCTGGAACATTTGGAACCTACAAACCTGTTCCTTGAAAATACACCCTTCTTGCAGTCTTGTTAAGCTTAACAGCTTTTTGCCAAGGCAGAGTAATCACACACTTTGTGTAAGTAGCAATCTTTATCCAGGGAGATATTACCAAAACAATAGTAGTGAATGCTAAAAATCCCGTGATACAGGTACATTGCAATGCATGTGAGGTATCATTGTGAAGTGTTACATAGAAGTCAAATATTCCAGCTATATCAAAATAAGAGTGTGATCCTACTGGAAAGCACTTTGTATAGATGACTTTTTTAAAGGAATTGTGTTGAAATTCAGACTAAATGAACTACACTTGGGTCCAGAACTGTGTAGCAGCCTTATATGCAGAGCTGTTGCTGCTTCAGAGAATGAGGCAGAGTACCAGTGCTGAACAATGCATAAATAATAAAGGATAGAAGTTAAAATTACAGTCATACAACCAGATGGGATGACAAAAGCCAAAAAAGCAGGGAAGTGTAGAACTTCTCAATTTCAGATGTTTCATAAGAAATTCATAACTAATAGATGTACCATATTGTGCTTTTTTTTGGGTTTGGTGGTATGTTTTGTTGGGTTTCTTTATGTAGATCATTAGCTAAGCATTAAATTGAATGGAGCTGTGCCAATTTATACTACTTGGCCATCCAATATCAAGACAGAAATAACAGGAGAACACCAGATAAGACATTTCTTCCTTTAAGACTTACCAGTTCCAGTGGCTGAGGCCAGGACCAATCAAACACATGATCTGCTATTGAGCCTGAGCTTATTTCTGAAGTATCGTCATGCTGATGACAGCTTGTGGAACAAAGAATAATCCTGGGCAGTGTAGCCAATCTTGAACACATCCATGTTTAAGGAAGATGAATCTGGAAGCCTTCCCATCTGCCTCTCAAATTCACACTTACTCAGAACATACAGACTTCTCTCTATGACATATTTGTGGCTGAGCTTAGAGCAACTTGCTAAAAAAATACTAGTTAAAACGTGGTCTGCATGTCAGATATTGTATACAAAACCATAATTGGGAACACATTGATTCATCTGCATAAAAAGTCATCTACCAATTGTTTAACTTAGGGCAGCTAGAAATTCGTTTGCTTTAGAGACAAATACATAGAAAGACATTTTCTTCTTGGCTTTATCTTTTTCATCTTGTTTTCCCTTTGTTACACTTCAATTCTGAAGCCTTTTAACCTTTTTCTTCACAACAGAGATTCCTCTCCTTTTCAAAAGCAAGCAAGCTCCTTCCCAGTGGAATTTTTACTATATTTCAGAGGGCCTAATGGCAATGATACAGTGCTTGAGCCATTCATACATTACTCATAGCCAGCCAGCATTCCAAGATCTAAAGCATCACGCGTTCCCTAGCACTAGGCATTTTCCCAGACACATTTTAAGAAGACCGACTATACTGTTTTGAATCTTTTCCAACATTCAAGCCTTTTATGCATTAAAAGCTAATGAAATATCAGGAACAATTTGATTCCTAGGAGCCCATTTCCTAGGACAGGTTGGTTTTTGTGTGTGTGGCCAGATTTTTAATGCTTCTGTCTAGTTGGCTTCTTGTTTTTTTTCATTCACCATCTGTGTCCTGAAAAACTGAACTTGCATGTTTTATACAAGGAAATAGTACACAAACCTGTTTCAGTAGCTTAATAATACCTGGATTCAAGTGCTTCTTAATCATGCAAATGGCAAGACACAAAAGCAAACCCCTGTAACAGACCAATGAAAAAAAAACCCCAAAAAATAAAAAACCACCCCAAGCTCTCGCATTATCATATCAATGGAAAAATATAGCTTGGTCAGCATTTGCTATTGCCATTCCCACATTCTTCGAAAATCCCTGTACATGGACAATGGAAGACCACTTAAGAGAGGGAAGCAAAACTAGGACAAAAATAAGTTATTGTATTGTGGTAAGAAGCCACTCCAGCTTCAAGTATAAGCTCAATGCATTTTCTGAAATATCTCTATGTTTAATATAGATATATTGCATCCTGAATTGATTCATTACTGTACATTTTGGGCAAGATAAACAAATTATGTTGGGGTTTTTTCCATGAAAAGATTTTTTTTTACAGACTACAAGTCATTAACACAACAGAGGATACAGACTTATGATCGGACAGTATGATTTTACAGCACACTATGTTTTTAGGTTCTGGCACTTCAAAAGGATTGATTTTTTTTTTTCCAAGTCTCCTGTTTAGCTGCAGGGCAAGCAGATATATTTTTCTAGCAAAAGGGTTAATAGATTCAACCTTTTGAAAAATGTACTTCTTTACATGCATATAATATGATGGATAGTTAACTGCATGCACACTGGTAAACAGAGGTGAAAAACAAATTAATTGGAACGTATAGAGTTTATTGTTTGTTCTCTCTTTGATAGATGGATCTCATTATTTTCCTTGGGCAGACAAAGCCATAACAGTTTCCAGAGAAAGGAGAAGTGGCAGCTCCAGGAAACTGCTTACAGATGGACACCCAGCAGGCTAAAAATATTACTTCTGTCCACCTCATCAATAAACTGGCTCCATGCAGAATGGCAATTATTCTTTTCCTGCTCATGTGGCCCTTTGTGAGGCCTAGGGACTGTTATTTATAACAGGGTATGGAGTGCAAAATATATACAGTAACTCAAACTCATTTACTATGGTAAATCCATACTAGGTAGTAATGATGCCTTTTATGCCATTATTTAAAATGGCAGTGTGCACTTGTCAATGTCCAAAAGGATTAAGGTGATCCTGTGTTTTGATACTAGCCTATTAATGATTAATGATATGCAGTTACTATTTGCCTATTTTAGACATAGCACATTCTGAGCAGAATAAAAAAGGGGAAAACCACCTCTGCACTCTGTAAGTTGTCTTTACTAGATTAAAATGTCGCAAGCAGTGGGATCTTCTCATATTTCTTTCACCCCAAAACACACAGGGACAAATCCTAGCTGTAATGGTACAATACCTGGAGAAGGCAGGTTCTACAAAAGGGGTCTACAAATATGCTTTGCCAGGGTGCCAGCAGCCCTGTCACCCAGCCCTGACTGCAAGGTGGAACTAGCCTCATGCAATGCAACAAGCTGAGGGGCCCTGAGACCAAAAGCTGTCTGAAAAAGTGACCACGAATATTTTTTCTATGAATTGCTAACATGCACAAATGGCTTCTTAGACTTTTACAGTCCTGCCTTTTCACCCCATTACACTTTCTGAATGCACAGCAAGCTGAACTTACTCTGTATGAAGAAGTACTAGCAGTGATCTTTGTAAGAATCCATATTCATCTGCTGCCTACACAGCTGAACTTCAAATGAGAAGCTATATAAGTTTTTCAATCATTATATGTAAATTTCTGCATGTCACCTAGATGTGTAAACTGAGAAATACTAAAGCTGCATTAACTTTAATAGAAAATACTCACACAAAGGGAAATAACTGAGTTTCAGAAATGTTGCAAGGGCTGCATGTGCCTACAGATAGGTGACTCCTGACCATCTAATAGGTTAGATTGATACTTGACCTTATTCATCCTAAAAGTTATTTTACCTTTTCAGCAAGCAAGCTATGTGATAAGAAATGTTAATTTGATTCATAAAAAAATAATTAGGCCACGAGGTCCAAGGTGAACTGCCCTTCTGAAATGAAATTAATTAGAACAAATAGGAAATTATGCCAATATAGAGTTTAAGGCAGAGTTTAAGTCTACTTTCAGAAACCACTGAAGCCAGAGGAAATACTGCCACTGACTAAAGTACAGTCAAGTATCATGTCACTGTTTCAGAGAGAATTCCCCTATAGGCACACAAGGTCCACCTGTGTTGCTGGTATTGTTATTATTGACATCTATCCCTTAAAAAGATTCTTTCAACAGAACAGTTTACAGAAATTTCCAAGGGGAATGAAAAATAATCTATTTCAGCTTTTAAAAATCACTGAAATTACCTGTTCCTATTCCTGATCTCAGCAGCCCTGGCACTTCATATGCACTGCACCCAGTCAGGGGTCCTATACCTTCAATAAATTACTTAAATTGTTTATCTGTGTTAACGCTCAAGAAGGCCACCTCAGCAACTGTTCCATATATACATGCAAACCTCTTATCGCATCCATTGAAGTGCAGAATTAACTTAAAACAGATAATTAAAAAATGTTTGCTTATACATTGTCACGTTTATTAAGAATGGTATATTATCCCAGTTTCCTAAGAATTGGTAAATTCAAAACTACTTACACAGTACTGTGCAATTATGAAACACATATGAACCAAGAATCACTCCGCACCAAAACATCTTCAAGTGTGCATGTTTCCCAGTTATTTGCTTGTTTTGGATTCAGAGCTCTGCAGACCCTGGAAGGTAATGCTGCTGATTCATTACTTACTCAAATTTTTTTGTTGGCCTTACTTGATTCCAAACTTATGCTTAATTTCCAGGATGACAGTAAATCTATAGTGAAGTTAGATGTCTAATTTGAATTGAAGACTCCTAAGAAAACAATTTCTCGTAAATAATTAAATCTGCAAATTTTAGAGGTTTTTTTGTGGGTTTGGTGTGGTGGTTTTTATTTGGTTTGGGGGGGGGGGGCGGGTGTTAAGGACACACAGATTGCCTAGTAGCTATAATTTTCCTTCATTATTGGCTGTGCTACCATCACACAAATAAGCAAAATAGGGACAAGATCATTAAAATCTAAAGTTACTGGAAAACTTACTAGCCTTGTATAAAATACATTAAATAAACCTGAGTCTAACTTGTAGCACTACTGCTAAATCACTAGCCCTAACTTGTAGTAATTCACATTACTATGGTTCAGCATCGAATTATTTAACCAAAATATTGTTTCATCAACATTTCACAGTATTGCTCTAGCAAAAAAGGGAAAGTGAATTCTTAAGGGTTTGTACTCTCCACAGATGAAACATCACACTGCTTTAAACTGAATATTCTAGTGTCCATGCATTTATGCTCTGGTAAATTTTATGACACTACTTGTCTTGCAAATAAAATCAGGTTACTGGTCTTGATTCTTACTGCTCTTTACATATGGCTATCCTCTTTATCAGAGAATCATGATTAATCTCTTTATGACCTACTGCAGATGAATTATTTTTGCTCCTGATCTTCAATGTGTAAGTAAATGTCTTAATTTAATTTTATTCATTCTCACAGCAACTTCATTCATTCAATCCTAAAAAACACCCAAAATTATTTACCCATGAGCAGAGACATTTCCCAGCAAATTTCAAGGCAAGGCTGGATGGGGCTTTGAGCAACTTAGTCTAGTGGAAGGTGTCCCTGCCCATGCAGCAGGGTTGGAAGTAGGTGATCTTTAAGGTTCCTTACAACCCAAAACATTCTATGATTCTGTGACAAAAATTTGATTTTTGACTGTGCCATAAAGGTTCCTTAGAATTTTCTATTCACTTTTAGAATTATGCACTAACGAAAATCCACTAACCTCACAGTGATTTCCACACCGCAAAAGAAACATTTCTAACATACCAGGGCAGGGACGAGAGGAGAAGTTATCTTTCAGCATTTCTAAATAAGATGGATAATGAGTGAGTGGCCAAAATGTGCATTAAAGAAAATGTTACTTTATTACATGTATAAAGTGAGTCTTCTGTTTATCTGTTAGGAAGTAAATTATTAACTCTACTTATAGGTCTTGACTCAAAAACAACAACAACAAAAAAACAACAAGCAGGCAACAACTCCAAAGCAAATATAATGAGTTGGTATACCTTCGCAGATTAGTCCTTCTATTTGAACTATTAATTCTTCACTAGATGATCAATCATTTAGTAAGGTAAATAAGAAAAAGCATTTTAGACAAACCTGTTGTCTAACAAGCAATGGGCAAAGTGGAAAAAAATCCCAAACTCAAGTATTCAAATTACTTTTTCTACTCTCATGTTCCCTTCATGTCTCTCAACAGCTCTTCCAACATGACACAGCAAAATGAGTAGGTGTAAGCGATTGTTGGAAGATTTCAGTCTCTTTCCTTAGAAGCAGATGTTTTCTCAGAAAAGCATGTTTTGTTCTGTTGTTTTTTTTTTCCCAAGTTATGTTTTGTAAAAGTGTTGCCTTACTACAGGACTCCAGCTTTGGCAGAACATTTTTGGTAGACAAAGAACAGCCAGAATTTGTAGTTTAAGCTTTTGTATTAAAATTTTCTTTAGCAATAACAGCTAAAAGCTGCTTCCAAAATGTACATTTTGAATGACTGTGTAGTTATTGAAATCCATTAAAGTCATCCTGTTGTCTTGAATGAGATTTGGCTAAGACTCCAAGCTCTGCAAAAGAGTTTCAAGAAAGCCACCAATTACTTGTACAAGCAAAAGGATTTTACTTGTATGGGTAAAATATCTGAGGAAGTAGCAACACTGGCTAGATTTTGTCACCTATTACAGTTGAGATGAGATGGTCAGAGAAAGCATAGGCACACACTGTATTTTCATGAAAAAAAACATGTTAATTTATATACTAACATATTTGGGAGGGTAAGAGGAGAAGGCAAAAAGGGGAAGGATTTAGCTGTAGTAACCCTGACCTTGGTCATTTTGAGAACTGCATTATATAAATTCTGATTTTTTTAAAAGGGAGTTAAATGTAATTTAAAAAGAATAAGCTGAAACACTATAATCACTACCACCATAAAAGAACCATTTAGCCTCATTTTTGAGCCTCTGAGTGAGACAAAGGTTACTCGGTTATCATCCCCGTTTTCTGTCAGTAAAGAATTAAACTCTTGTGCCTGAGGTTTGCACCGATTGTTCAGACAAGGGCAAAGACGTATGGTAAGAAAAAAGTGGAAATGGATTCATTTTGCAAGTATTCAAACAGACACAAACCAAAGAAGGAATTTTGTTGCCAGTATTATTTAATCTTTCTGACAAGCTTGCAATAAACCATTAGCACTATGGTATATTTCCCATGAGTCCATATTTCACAGCTACCAACCACCATCACAAACCAACTCTTTCCACTGAACAGAGAAAGTCCAGAGGCTGGTACCTTGCCATTTAATATCTGTAGCCACAGAAATCTGCCTCTAAGCTCTAAAAGGAGTATTTGAATTTTGTATAGCATGTTCAGTAGGATATAGCCTCAGTTTCTGAAGATTGTTGAGTTTTCTTACAACTCAAAAGAGAAAATTTAAAATGCAAGCACATGAAGCACTACAAAACAAATCTAAGTCAAAAGTAGAAAACCGTCTCATTGGAAGTCAAAAAGCTTTAACAGACACACTTTAGTATTTTCTATATAAGAAAGTAAGAAAACCCCCGAACAAACCAGCAAAAAAGCCAAAAAATTAAATTACAGGCCATGGTCCAAAATGTCCTACTATTGGCCTGGATGTACACTGCAGCTAAGGAACTCTAGTCAATAAAGACAGACTTCCAAAGTTTCATAGACACAAGGAACAACTCACTTTCATAGGGGTTTCTATTGAAAATCTGAATCAGAGCATAATTTTATTCCCTTATTTATCCTTGAACACAGTAAAACAAACGATGGCAGAGATCCTGATCTCTTCAGCCCTCCAAATTAGTTCCAGTAAGAACAACAGCCATTCAGTAAGTGCCAAAGGTCAAGCAGAGTATATCTTCAAACTGGGATGCCTACTAACTGCACAAAAAGAGTTGCAAAAATACCAGTGTAACATGTTATTAATATAATGTAATGTGTCATTTGAAAGGATTATAAAATGAAGAAACAGCCTCCTTGACTACACATATTAATAATTAACGACCATTTCACCATAATGCTACTTCCCTGTATACAACTGAAATAAGTGAATACTATCACTTTGCTAATTAGTCATAAGAAAAAGATGTTAAACATGTCAAGTGTGAATATTTTAGTGCTAGGCAGACAAAATTAATTACCGTAGATGATATAAATACCTAATTATTTGGTTTAATCTATAAATATGGAAATTATAACCCATAAAACTGGTAAAACGCCTCTCTCTCTATTTTGCCTAGGCAATATGAAATAGAAATAAAAGTATTTTCAACAGTTTTACACACACAAGAAAAGCTCTTGGGAGCCTTTTCTGCAGTAAGCACACACAGATCAAGGCACCAATGGTCCCTCTAATCCAAATATTTGCCAGACGCAATTACTCCCCTTTCAAATTTTCCAGCTGTTGATGACTCAGCTCTTGAGCTGTGAACTAATAGCACTAATCACTTTTTCAGGATTACAAAAGTGATACTACCTGTTCTAAGGAAGTTTGGTGGACAGCAAGCACCAGTAATAATTTATTAAATGCTGGAACAGAAAACAGTCCTACCTGTTATCTCTTTATCTGTGATGAAGATCTTGATTTTTGTCACCAAGAATTCAGACTTAGTATTTGATCTATATGCTTCATACAAAGCATCCTTGTGCTAATCACACCTTGGGCTTTTAATGTTGACTTGGCAAGACCTCCAACCGTAAATTTGTATTTCATAGTCTATTTTATTTGGTTTGCAGCAAGCGTCCACACAGAAATGTGAAAATTCTTCCAAGAACATCATGCAGCCAGGCCTAAAAATGCATATAACATTTAAATTATTAACAATTTAAAAATATATATATTATCAGTTACCCTTGAGTAGATAGTACCACTTGACACACCAATAGCCTTTTTAAGGGACACAAACCACTTTCAGTGACAAACCACCCTCAATGGACTGTAAGCTACTTTTTCAGAAAGAGGTAGAAAAACCACCAAGACACTCAGAGACACTAGTAATTGACACAAGAGCACGAATACTTGACTGCATTACTGGCGAATATATTAATGGCATTAAGTTGTCTAGGTATCTCTGAAGTTCACAATCCTTGGTGTTTATCTGCTTTTGAAAAATTCTAATTCTTACGAGTTACTGACTTCTGCAATTTTCTCTTACTTAACCTGCTCTTTTTATTGACTTGCCCTCTTTAGTAAAAGTTTGATATTAGAAACAAAATACGAAAGACACCAAAGTCACAAAAGTTGTTACTTTACATAGAACAAAAGTATTTTATCATTCAGATGCCACTGGAGACAAGCTAAAGTAGGATACAATACTCAGGGAGTATAACAGTCAGAAAGTAGTAGTACATTAGTTGCCGTGCACAGCACAGAAAACTTGAGGGGCGAGATGATCATGAAGACTTTAGACTAATAAGTTGATGCTCTCATTGTTCTCACATACTTAGGTAGTCTAACTCCTTTTCTCTTTAATCCAGACTTTGTCACAGAGGTCCACTAGAGTTAGAGGCTGGTATGAATGGAATGTATTATATTTCAGTGACAGGACAACTTATGGAAAAAAAAGACTCAAATCTCTTTCATAATCTGATCTTCATTTACCAAAACAGTTCTCAATCAAATTCACAAGTATATTTGCTTCTTCTGTGAGTCGCTATAATATGGAAGACTTCTCTGGCTTTCTAGAACTGTGTTTTATATTAAAGTAGCTCTTCAACTGTGAAAGGTTTAGCGGCTGAAGTTTAAGTCACCACTGCAGAGAATAACAAATTGAAGCTTTTGACTAGATGGTAAGAGGAAAAAAAACCTACAGGGAAATAATATTTTAATACACAATAGGAAGGGAAAACAGATAACCACCTACAAGCAGAAACTGAGTGACTTCATCTGCAGTTTCTTAGCTTGATATTTTCAAGCTATCCATGAAATGCCAGGAGACCAGTGTTCTCACTTCAATACCATATTCTAAGGCATGAATGAGAATTTGGTAATTTTAATGCACTTTAGTAGTGCATCAAATGAATTTTATCCAAAACAGCAAAATTGTTTCTGAACCACAGCTGAATGACAGAATACAAGAAAAAAAGAAAACAGAAAAAGCTTTTTTCCCCTTCAGAAACATGTCTTTATAATGCTTTCATTAGCAGTTAAAAACCCACTACTTTGAAATAGAGAAGTGGATTTGATGATGCTGAATAATACGAGGTATAGTTTTGCTTCTCCATCTTATTAACAGGGAGTTTATTTTACTACTGTTACACTTGTAAAAGGTCTGCTTATAAAAGAAAAAAACAAAAGTATAAGCAAAAAGACTTGGAGAATTTTTTAATCTTGCTACTCCAGGTAAAAGGAAATTTGTTCCTACTAGTCAAGAAGAGATTAAGTACATTTTCTTCTAACAGAGAAAATTCTGATAGTCTGGTCAAGGAAGTTGTATTTTCTCTTGTGAATATGCACAGTGTAATTTTATTTGTAGCATACATTAAAAACACCTGGAACTAGATGTGGTGGTGTAGTATCAATAAATAAAAAAGGAAAATTCTGTCATGAAAAATACTAGATGGCTACCAGGGGAATATTTTTTATTCAAGTCTCCTAACCAGCAGGGAAATGCTTCAGTATCTGAGAAAGTGTGATTGAGAAATGGTTTATTTTCACATCCAAATACAAACTACTATTTTACCTAGCCTTTGTCAATTCAGTGCATTTTATCTGTCCAGATACAGATTTAAACACTTCAGGTATCTGAACGGATTGTCCAAACTCCACTTGTCAACAGAAGGAAATATGCATTTCCATGAAGTCAGCAGATCCACATGAAAGGCAGGTAGTTATGCTGTCAGATGGAGCAAACTGCTTCTTCTAAATAGTTGTTTCTCTTTGTCAAGTATAAAGTGGGTCTAGACAACTAGCTGAATTAAATGAGATGAGCTGTTATCTTTTAAGGCAGTATTCAGACCCAGAAATACAGCAGAATTATGCTGATGGCAAGCTATGCCATTTCAAGAACTGTAAAGGGATGGGAGCCTGTAAAGGGGTGGAAAAGCAGCAGTGACTTGGAACAGTCAAACCCAGTAATCTATAATTCTATCTATAGAGACAATAAATATATATAAAAATAAAAAAATATACATGAAGAGGTAGTTGTTGCAACAGTTATTTTTCCCTGCTCCCATCATTGGGCCTTCCGGATGAGAAAACACTCAGGAGAACAGGCAAACCCTATGGACTAGCTATCAAGTCTAATGAGCTTGCCACAGGGAATTCTGAGAGTTTCAGACCATAGACTCCATTTCACAACTTACTACAGCCTAACTGCAGGCAGAAAGGTGGTCCTGGCAACCAGAGGAACCTCCCATCTCTCCAAATCATAGACTGAATCTTACTTTTAACTCTCAGTCAAACACAGATTTTCTCCTGCCTGTGATTCTCCACCTGCCTTTCCAGGTGGTTGCTTCATTATCCAGAACAAAGAGAAACTGCCTCAGCCATTGAAAGTAACCGTTGCTGGTCCTGAAGGGCATATGTTTGGCAAAGGCAGCAGCTTCAAATAAAATTCTAAGCTGAAATGGTGGCACCTGGACCACTTACATTCTTTTGGCTCATCATACTCAGGAAACTAAAGTGAGCTTCAGAACACTACTTCATTGCTTTCAAATTGCCAAGATAACAAGAAGTCTTCATATAAAGGTTAGGGTAGGGAAAAGGTAAGGGGGACACAAACACCCAAGGAGTTTCTCATTAATCAAAACAAATTAAGAACTAAATTGTCTAAATTGTCTGCATGGAAACCGAAGTATTACTGTGTTTTCTATTTCAGCAACCATTTAAAAACCCAGTTCAGCTATTAGCCACCAAATATATGTAAAAAGGTTTCATCTTTCAGCAAATCTAAGTAGTTGGTTAAATTATTCTTGTTTCCGTGACAACCTACCAGCATTCATGACCCAACAAAAATTCCAACTGAGTTGCTGATCATGCAGTTAATAATTTAAATGCCTCTTCCTTTTGTGGGTTGGAGTATGTCATTAATGATAGAGCCACCAGCAAATAGCTCTTCATCTGTTTTCTACATGGGACTCACGTGAGGCAACACTTCGTTCATTAAATTAGCCAAATCTCTTCTGATCTTTCTGCCTCAAACCAAAGTAAAAACACACGACAAATTCTGCTCTCATTGAGCCTATGCCTTCAACACATGCAAAGTTATCCTTAGTTGCTCTATCCTTTTAAAGTGCTGTTTTAGTTCAAGCTAGGATGTGAAAACACTTAGTATAGAGATATAAGGTAGTTGCCACTGTTACTGGGCCTTTTTCAACAAACGAAATGTCACTTCACTGACACAAATTACTAGAAGCAGCATAATGCTTCACTGTTTTTTTGAGTGTAATCTCTCCATTGAGCACTTCAGATGAAGCAACAGGTAATGGCAGACAGTGCTCTTAAACAAAGCCTTGAGCATCATGCTCTACGAGGAATCTTTTCCTACTTCTTCCTTGTACTCCTGAGACACCAGATTCTGCCCTGCTCCTTTCTAACTCTTCTAAGTAAAGAGGAGATTAGCCACAGTGATGTTTATTCCTGCACGCTCAAACCTGAATACCAATGCAGTTGTGTGTGGGAATCATCCAGTCTTTGACTCATGAAAAAAATTTTTACCCAATAGGAACATTGTGGCAAAACACATTTGGAAGCAGCAATCTCCTGGGTGCTTTTTGAGTTCTGCAGCTTCTTCATAACATAGTCCTTCATTAGCACTTTTAAAGCATCCCTTCTCATTTTCATTGCTTCACTGAAAGAAAATGATACTTCAGCCTTACTTTATTTCCAACATTACTACAAGTGGATATTCACTCTGTCACCCCTCCCCTCTTCAAGGTGAGGATCTTCTGTGAGGAAAAAAGATATCCTCTAAAAGCCTGGTTTCTAAAAATGCTTTCATAATTTTAAGAAAATTAAACCTGAGATTTCAAAGTGGCTATATTCTGGCACTATCAGGAAATTAAAATAGTCCAGCAGTACAAAGATCAGAAAATGAAATTCCCTATGAATGGCTCAGCGCTATTTTACTGCTAAGGCTGAAGGAAATGTGTAGCAGAAAAAAAAAGGCTAAAAGTGTACGTGTGTGTACATGTGCATTTTAGTAACCATTTTTCCCCCCTCCAGTGGAACCACAGCATATTCACAAACAATAACTGCCTTTACAAGTTTTTCTTTCATGCTTGCTAGAATAAATGGGTTCTTTGCAGATATTTGTGCCTTTATTCCCTTTGCTTTTGCCATATTTAAATATTTCTTCTGATTTTTGGAATGCACATTTTTGGCAACTTTACACATAGCAATCAGAAAAGGTGTGGCAACTATGACCCTTAAAATTAGTGGGTAAAAAAAAATAAATCACATGTGTATTTGGGACAGACTACTTAAAAAAACAAAAACAACCCAACAACAACAACAAACCTACAAGAACAACCTCTTTCAGCAGTATTTCCGGGTAGTGACTTGGGAGTCTAAAAGCAGGCATCTGATGTTTCAAGTACCCTGTGTGTTTTCCAGGTGCTACTCCAGAAGTGTATCCCATTAATCACATATCCTACCTGCCCAGTGTCTGCTAATGTCTTTGATATCACAATGCATATTCTTCTGATGACCTTATTTAGGCACCTGCATTTCTCTCTTTCAGTCTAGTTTGCCTGTATAAAAAAAAAGATAGGCACCACAGTCTTCTGTTCTATAAAGATAAGGAGATATTTCAAGAGTCACTGATCAGTCTAAGATATGTGAAGAGGCGGCCAAAATTGGTTTCAGTAATTTAGTACATTAGGAAAGCAGGGGATTTATTCAGGAAGACATAATACTGTGCTAGTGATGAATGGGAATCAACCTGCATCACTGAACCAGAATACAGCCCAAGCAGAAATGAAGTGTCATACCACCTCTGGTGGTGTGGGACCATTAGGAGAGGAGCTAATGAGAAAAACCATGATACGGAGAAATATCAGAAAAAAATAAGTTGAAAAAATTGTAAGAAATTAGATCTGGCTACAGTCTATCAGAAACTGACTTTGAGCCTAAGGAAATGTACTTTATCTCCTACACAGGTAGCTCGGGCTGAGCGCTAGAAGAAAACCTCCTAAGTGCAGATAAAATATTTTAAAGACATGTGAAAAGACAGAATAACCCCAAGAACAGCTTTAAGTTTTCTGTATTGACGGTGAACTACGAAATGCATTTTATTGAATCAGGATCGTAGCATAAAAAACTGGTTTTTAACATTTAATTTAGTAATAAAATCAGTACAATTAAAGCAGGAGTAACGCACTATATAATAAAAAATAGGACAAATGACCAACTCTTGGAAGGATTTTGTTTATAATGTATGCTAAAGCTTGCTCAATATTAAAGTAAAAAAGAAAAAAATCAGCAAAACCCTGAGGCTTTCAAAAGAAAATTAATTCAGAAACACATTAAAAAGTTTTAATATACTTATTTTTGTAAATCACACATGGATGTGTTTGACCTCTTTTACAGATCTGTTTCCAAGCTTACTTGCTGTATGCCTGATCCAACATACACTGAAGCCACTGGAAATTGCATAAGACACTTGCAGTCTACAAAAAGGTGCCATGAGAAGAAGTTTCAAGTCTGTAACAAAATCTATATATTTCAATACATTCCATGTAAAGATAACATGAATTTCTGAACAATTTCTGACTCTTGTTAGATTTTTTAATACGCCAACCTGTAGCAGTACTGTTCCTGGGTACTTATAAAATAATTTTTCATGTCCAACCTGAAATAAAAAATCAAGTTTATATATGCAATAGTAGGAAGGAACAAAAAGATAGTCCAAGAATGTCTAAGAAACACTGCATTACCATAATTTTCAACTATCTGACCTTTATTACCATTGTAGCTATGCATGTGCATCAGTTACTTACAGAATTATTATTTTTTCCATTTGTCTTATTTTCTTTCTTAAGCAATAACAGTTATTGAAGATCACTATTTTATTTCTCACTTAATGTTGTCCTGATTGGATGCTGGCTTCCTTCTGGCTTCTTTCAGATCTCACTAGAGCACTGTGGTCTTGCTACTACCACAAGAACCCAGCTGCTGTGTCCTCCAGATTAGGTCTTAATCTTAAAAAGCACTATAGGAACTAAATGGACACTTCTGTATCCAGCCTTAACCTACTTAGTGGGGCTCTGCTTCACACAATCTGCTCACAACACAGTGAAAACATCAACAAAAAATAAGGCTGAAGTTACCCTCCTACTAGTACAACTACTCTCCTTTAGCAATCTACGTGTTTCAGAGCCTCATCTCTACTCTTACATGCAACCATTTAGGAGATGTGCTTCAACTCCTACCTTAAGTCAATTTTTAATGCCTGCAGAAAGGGTTGCATTGTTTGCCACTATTTTCCCCAGAAAGTCGGATACATTATTCAGAGATTAACCTGATCTATAGCCTATTGTCAAATGTTTAGCTAAAAAGATGATAAATTACTGTGATGTAATATCTGCAGTTTCCTTCCTTATTTCCAGCTTTCTAACAGGCTCATTTTCAAAGCCTAGTATCCAGAATCAGCCCTGCTGTGTCAATCTTGCCTTTTTGCCCCTATGAGAGTTCGTGGAGCAGCAACTATTTCACACCTGAAGGCTAAGGGAGCCAGCAAAGAGATCAAATGGCTTGTTTTAGCTCTTGATCATCATTGCTGCCCCACGCCTGTACAGATATGACTCAATGACAAGAAAAGTGCTACTGTACGTGGTCCTAAAAAAAATCCAGTCCCTATTTGCACTGAACCTACTGACCTGCCAGATTACTGGAGTGACTCATTTGTATAAGGACAGTCACATACACATTGGAAGGACTAGTGCCTGTGAAGATGAGTGACCAACCAAGACTGACCAGAGGACAGCAATCTGATAGTTTGTATGTATGTTGATAGTACAGACACATTTCTATACTCTCAAAGAAAAGAAAAAAAGGGGGAGAAACAAGACTTCGGGTGTGTCCATTTCTCACTTCTGTTCCTTTTAAACCAAATAATGAACATTTGACTTGCCCTTTTATTTGTTGAGTGAGTTTTTGTTTGGTTAGCAGGTTGTTTTCAGGTTGGGTTCCCCCCCTTTTTTGGGGAGAGGAGGGAACATGGAGGAGAGGGACAGGGGATTTGCTGCTTCTTTTTCTGCTGTTACGTTCTAACTCACTGGCACCACTTTCTTCAGTTCATGCTTACCTGCCTTCACAAAACTTTTGCTTGTTTCAATAGTAACCCTAGGACACAAACTGCTTCCCCAGGATGGTGTGAAAAACTTTGCTGGACTCCAGGCAATATTGTAACTTGCATGTTTTGCACAGCCTCCAGGGACAAAGGATCATTCTTTGATCATTTGAGTTTGCCCCTAAACACTGCCAGGAAAATAGAGTGAATGATATGTACCTCAAAAATCTTACTACCTAGATGAAAGGATATTTTAAAGGGGCTCATCAAGGATGTGCTGCAAAATAAATGACTAAACATAGCTTTAACACTAACAGCTTTAAAACTAACTGCATTCACTTAGTTGTTATCATAGAATCCTCTTGGCTGCAAAAGACCTTTAATATTACCAAGATCAACTGTTAACCCAGCAGTGCCAAGTCCTACTAAACCATGTCCCTAAGAACCACATCTACTCATCTTTTAAATACCTCCAGGGATAGTGACTCAACCACTTCCCTGGGCAGCCTGTTCCAGTGCCTTACATCTTTCAATTAAGATTTTTTTCCTAATATCCAACCTAAATGTCCTCTGGCACAACTTGAGGTCATTTGCTCTCATGCTATCCCTTGTTACTTGGGAGAAGAGACCAACCCTCACTCTTCAGCCTCCTTTCAGGCAGTTGTAGAGAGTGAGAAGGTCTCCCTCAGGCTCCTTTACTCCATGCTAAACAACCTCAGTACCCTCAGACACTCTTCATAGGGCTTGTGCTCTAGACCCTTCATGAGCTTCTTTCTTTGGACAGGCTCCAGCACCTTGATATCTTTCTTGCAGTGAGGGACCCAGAACTGAACACAGTACTCAAGATGTGGCCTCACCAGTGCTGAGTACAGGGGTATGATCCCTTCCCAACTCCTCCTGGCCACACTACTTCTGATACAAGCCAGGATGCTGTTGGCCTTGTTGCCCACCTGGGCACACAGCTGGCTCACATTCAGCCATCAGCCAATTCAAAGCCTATTTAAAATTAAATCTTATTGTACCTGCAAAAATTAAATGCCATTTGAAGTCTGAACAGTGTTGATGGAATATAGTAGGAAATTCTAGGGTATCTAAACCTATTTTGAACTAAAAATACTAGCCACATTTTTGAAACGTGTGGTAAATTGCTACATTAATCAAGGTAATCAAGCCTTGCATAAGAATGCCTTTTTAAGATAAGTTAATAATTCAGTTTTATTTTCTGTCTAAATTTTGAGTACATAATTGTTTGAAGACACAGCATCAGAGCTTTTTTTAAGGAGATTAATTAAATCTATTACCTTTACATTTTAGGGAATAATTTCAAATAGCATTAAATAATATGCATAAGAAAAACAGCTGAAGTCAAGGACCATGGATATGAGATGAATGAGACATTATTATTAATAACAGTGCTGTCACACTTAATGACTTTACTGCTTCCTAGAGGCATGGCCATTTAGGACAGAATTACTAGGTAACAGTCTCTGCAACCAAGTGGTATTTTCATTTACCACTCAGTTGTTGGAGGAAAACTCAAGTCTTTTAATGAACTATGAAGTCAACCAGTAAAACACTTTAGCTTATGAAACAGGCTGACTAGCATAAAGGTGATATATCATACGTGCAAGATGCAGTTCAGTCTACTATGGTAGACTGAACTCAGCCTGCAAAACTACAGTATCAGCCAGCATATCCTTACCAATAAAAGCTTTGCAAGGCAAATGAGGGTGTCTGAGGACAGCTTTAAAATGTTTTATTGCTCTTAACTTCAGAGAAGGCACAGTGTGGGGTGGAGAGAGGAGAGGGCTTTTGCATTACTCTTCTTTAGCGACGCCACACAGAATTCCATTCCCAACATAAATCAGATCCTTCTTCTAACTACCAGCCTTTTCTGGCTGAGACATGTAGGGAAGTCCAGCTGGGCTCTTCCTGGCAACAGCATTCATCTTCCTGGGCCAACTGCAATGACACATAGGTTGAGAGACCAACCTGCACCCCAAGTCCTGGACTTCAACCCAGTAAGTAGCCTGATTTAGTGCTTATGCCTGAGGAAGTGCACAGGTGAGCATATTTCTCACGTCTGTAGCACTGCACACAGGAGATTATTGCTGTACGGGCCACTTCACAAATGAGACAGGAGCACAGACTGTCTTTTGGAAATGAAGACTCAATAGTAAGTACTAAGAGGGTAGATTAAAACCTGTTCTAGAAGCTTTTTGCCATGTCTCCACAGGATCTGTTAGGTCTGGCAGTTAACTACTTGAGACATTTCAAACTGAGCTGCCTGCATGCCACCCCCCCACCCCCACCCCTTACACCAAAATCTCCATTTTGCTAAAATTGACAAACAGCCTTCAGAATATTTCAGTCATTTTGAAGTAAAACACATCTCAAGTTCTGCCCACACAAAACGTGATGATCCAGCTCATAAATTTTACATGAGTTCACTAGATCACCAAGTTTATTTTCTAAGAGCCAACAGAGAATAATTTTCCAGCTACCGAATTTAAAAGTTATGCTTTCCAGATATTGGTATTGTTCCTTTTTTTGTTTGTCTATTACTTCAAGAGATAAAGAAAAATCCCAAACACATCCTTAATGCTTCAGTCAGGCATTCCTGCTATAGTCCGAGATAACTCAATTATTATAATATACAAGCATAATAGGTTAAAAATACAAAAACTGTTTTTTTTAATAAATACAGTCAGTTAATTGTATATTAATACAACAGGCAATAAAATTATCGTCTGACACTCAAGAACAAGCAAGAGCTAATGAACTGATTGGACCACCTAGCTTTTTCCTCACACATGAACGCTATCAGGTTACTTCCCTTGTTGCTTTATATTTTCACTTCTATCTTTACTAACTCAAAAATCACAAAAGAAAACAGGGAAGACATACATTCCAGGGCCAGTCATAGGAATGTTAGGAATCACAACAGATGAAGAGATTATTAAAATTAACAGTATAAAATAGATAAATAATAGATTTTCCTTCTTTTAAGGAAATCTCACTTTAAGCAACTTATACATTTACAAAATAGCCATGCTAATGAGTAGATAAGCCTATGAGAACTTAAATTTGCTAACATCAGTTACTTCAGGAGGGCTCCAGCTTCCTTCTGAAACTGTTAAACTTTGCACAAGGCAAAGGAAATAATAAACGTTTTGGTGGGAATGCTCGGGTCACTAACCTGAGAGAGGTAGAGGGAAAGAATCAGATTAAAGCCGTTGCATCAAAGGCTGCTGCTGCTATGTAGACTACCCCATTGATAATAACTGTCTATTATAATGCAAAATTCAATGCAGTGTAACTTATTTTCCTTGTTGACCAACAGCTTAACCTATTTCAGCACCTTAGTTTGCAGTCTTTAAAAAAAGGATCACGAGGCAAAACAGGATCTAGAACCTAAGAGAAAAATGCATATGAGCCTTGCATGTTTCAGTTACTTGGGTGGGACTGGACTGGTTGAAGAAGCTCTCTGAACAGAGGGAGAACATGAAGAAAAACTTCAAAATTTAAGTCTTTCACTTTTAAATATACACTACTGAAATAAAACTCAATACAGTACATAACTAAGGAATATGCATATGTATACACATAACAGACAAGTAATGCATTACAGATTCTAATCAGTCAGAGCATTTGAATGCCAACCTCAAACTTAAATTCTATTGCTTATGTAGCATCTTAAGACAAAGTTACTCTATACTTAGTTTTTGGGTTGTTTATTTTTGTTTTGTGGGTTTTTTGTTGTTTTGGGGGTTTTTCTTACAGACTGCTTCCTGAAGTTCTACACATTTGATGAGAGATTATTTGTTAGAAAAGGTAAGCAGCAGCTCTAGACTGAGTGAAATCAATTATTGTTCTCATTTGGACAAGGAAAAAGGAAATGCATGCAGGAGGAAGAGAATTATGGGAAATGCAAAATATTGGTCATAAGTCACACACTGGGAAGATAAATATGTATAGTCAGAGCAACTGCATTTTGCACTATCCAGTATTTCAATGATTTGGAAAGTGTCCAAGGCTCATGAGTACAAACACCAAGATCCTAATTAGAAGTCTCACTACCAGAATTGTTAACTATCCATCTTGCCCTGGAACCCTTCTTCCTTTCAAAATGTCTTGCAGAGCATGCTACCAAAGGTCCCCAAAACAGGATGACTTTTTAGGAGTAGGGGAGTTTTACAAAAGCTAAGCAAACATATTTTGAAAAAGAAAATATATCATTATATGTTAGCTATTGCTATGTAGCTATATGGGTTCTGTACCTGCTTTGAGTGGCAGCTGAGAGCTCCTTGCAAACTAAAAAGCAGAAACTATTTGATACCCACTGCAATTCATTACTGAAAAAGTCTGAAAAAGAAAATCAAATCCGTCTTAAAACTTCAGTTCTCCTGCAGAATTATTATTGGTTTTGTTTAATGGAATAAGAGTCTTAGGCCCTTGATTAAACAGCTTTGCATGCAACAGTATGGAAGCTCATTCAGCAGCTAAGATCTTTTTCCAGCAGTAGAACAAAGGGGTCAAAAAGATGAAGTGCATTTGGACTTTGAAATGTGGCTATAATAGTGGTATCATTATGTTCTAATCTTATTGTATCCCAAGAACCAAGAGTACTCAATAGACAAACATTTTTTGTCTAATTTCTAGCAAAGAAAACTCAACAAGGAAGGTTGTTATGTAAATGTGCACTGCACTCATCAGTAGCACAACAGAATTAGAACATTTACACTGGAAAAATGAGTATGTAAAAGAAAATGGTTACTAATTTTTTAAAATAACAACAAGCAGCATGCTCTGAAGATAATGTGACCTTGGTTACAGAATGGCAGAATAATTTACAAGGATACTATGTTTTTTTTTTCTCCTCAGCATTTTGCAATAAGAAAACTGAATATAATATTTTTGTTTTAGCATGAAAGAGTTAATATTGCCCCAAAACATTTCATCAACTACAACAATTGCATTAGATGCCTTAGACAGTTCTCAGCATTGGTATTTGTTATAAATGAGACAAGCAGAGAGACAAGCATCAGAACAGAGACTGGTAAACACCAAGAAAAAATGGAGATCTGACTTCTTAGAAGAAAACAGTGCCTGGAAGCTTGAGGAACAGTAAGAAAAATGGCCAGAACACAGTGAGAGGTGAAAAAACAGAGATGGTTATTGCTGTGTTTTTCTCAGTATTAGATTTGTAATGTTTCATGTTTGTTTGCTTCTAACAAGTCTTGTAATTGGATTCATACAGTGATGTGAGATTTTATGACCCAGAGAACTGCAAATTTCGCAGTTTGTTTTGGACAAACAAAAAAGCATCTATGAACACCAACTAATTTATAATAGTGTCAAAAGCAATTGGATACTTAAACATTTCCTTCAAATTACAATGCTGGATTTATTTGCTATCATGTCTTTCAGACACTTATTTAAAAAAACCCAATATATATGAACAAAAAGCAACCAAAAATCTGTTTGATCTAGATCAAACTGTGGGACCAATCCAAACATTTCTGCTGGAGTGACAGCCACATCCATGATGATAGTTCCTTGCCACTGATTAGGGACATACGATACAGATGATAACAATTTTGTCCTGCTAAATCCCAGCTCTGCCTAAATATTCCATACAAACAGGACAGTGTCAAGTGAACTAAGATGTTTCATAACTTGTAACACCATTACATGCAGCACTGGCTTTTGAAGGACCTGGTTCACTTTCTAGTACTGAGATGCACACATCCAGCTGGAAAGAAAACAGAAGGCAGTCATTTGTCATGAAAAATACAGGCCACACATTGCCATCTCCACTGTCAGGAACAGTTCTAGAAAGCCTTAGCAAGTAGGGCTGCAACGGAAAGCTGCCAATACAAGCTCTCAATTGGGCTCTTAGGAATCAGGAATAATAAAATCGCCTTTAAAATCAAAAGTTAACATGAACGCAGCACTATGATTGAGAATCCCATCCAAAAGCACTAATCAAACTGAAATATTACAGCTTTGTGCAGCAAATCAAATAGTTTATCTAGTTATTTTATGATGGAAATCCAGTGGCAGCACATAATAAAGGTTCTTATCAAGGGGTGAATGGCTCTAATGGCCTCAGTTACACAATACATAAATTCTTAAGAGCAGCACTAGTCTCTCCTTTTTACTGATTAAAGATGTATCTGTTTTTACTTTATGACTAAGTAACTACACCAGCATTGCAGAAAGCTCACAATAATTGGAATTTATCAGATGGTGTCAGCCTGGGAATACACCAGCTCACCTACAGCCTCTACAGAAGCTGAAGGACCTTGGCTGGTTACCAGCTTTGTGTAAACTGATCCTTTCTCTGTTGCATTGGCAAGCTATCTGCAATATTCAACTATGTTGTGTTCATTTTACCTTTCACCTGTGCAAGGACAAATTCCAGAGTGTGCAAGCACTCATACATGGTGGTTTAGGAAAGCCATTGTAGCTCTTGTGCAGAAAAGAGATTTTGCAAAGCAGTGTGCTAAGGCCTCTGCACTCCATATAAAGGCAATAGTTGCATTCCCTTTTATCCTTACATCCCCTCTAGGAATAGCTTATGGTTAGGTAGATTCCAAAACTGGTGACAATTAAGAGACCAATGTGCTCCTGATGCAAGCTGAAGGCTCTCAACTCTCTGGTTGTTTATTATGGCCATCTGTCTCCCAATGCAAAATCAAATTACTTGGAGAATTTACAAGGCTATGCTCTGATTTTGTTTAGCAGCAATACACACATTACCCTTTCTCATGTTTGGTGATGGGACAGAGATTGTCCGTTTCAATCGCATTCTAAAAAACTAAAAATCACCAGCTGAATTAAAAACTTCACACATATTCGAGATGCATATTAGAAAAACATGCTGTCCATTCAATCACCAAAATATATATTTTAAAGTAGATTGAAGAAATGTAGTTCTGCCTCAGGTGATAGCCAGGGTTACCTAGACAGCATTATTCCTTAACATGCAAAGACTAAGATGTTTGGTGTTATATACCTTTTAGGATGGTACATTGCTTCTGCTCCATCTAGCACAGGCCTACACTGTGCTATAGTCTACTCTGCAGATACTCTAGTCAAATGGGAACCCTGCTAGATGTGGATCCAAATCATCCTAGTAACTCCTTACAAGACAGAGTTCATTAATTCAGGCTGGGCAGCACATAGCACTGCCTTTACTGCTGCCACTATGAAAAGTCCTGTACTGAACAATGTGTTCAGGTGAGTACCAGCTTGTGGGTCTGCATCTTCTGCTCTGCTGGCAAAAGCATAGGTCTAGCCATCCCATCTCCACAAGACTACAAGATAAGAACAGCACCTGGCTTCTTCTGGAGCACACATGGCATTACTGGATCTAAGTACAAGAAAGGACATTGTGAAAAAAAAGGGTACAAGAACTATATACATTTCCACTCACACAGAGAACATTTCTCTCAGAACAAGGAACTTGCTTCCTGAGAACAGAAAGGGTTTTTTTATCAGCTCCTTCACTGATTGTAGAAAATAAAGCAGCTACAACAATGTATGGATTTATTTTTCTTCCACAGCTGTCAGAACACTCCAAATAAAAGCCCTGTCATTTTTCTCTTTATTACCAACTTTAGAGCTCTCACTGGAGCTGCATATCTGTGGGACTTTATTGGAAGCTCAGAATAAAATTGATGCATTTCAAAGCTAAATACAGTCTATTTATAATCAAACTGAATGAACCTTCTCATCTGCAGTGGGCTTGTGAATTAATTTTCAGCCTAAACCTGCAGGGGCTGTCAACTCTTTCCAACAGAGATTCTTAGTATTATTCCTGTGTTCCCTCACAATTACTGGGCTCCTTGCAAAAGCAAAACTCAAAGTAACAACAAAAGTTTCAACACCAGATTCCAACTCCTCGTAACCCAGTATATTTTACACTGTGGAATTCTCCACAATTAGTCACATCTCCAAAGCGGAAGACCCTATTTGGACAGGGACTTCAAGCAAAGACTCCTTACTGTTTTGAGTATAATGTTGCTTTGCAAAGATGGTATGACTACATGTGTCCATAGTTACTTTGAGAGCACCAAAGGCAAGAAAGTGACTTTCCACCTAAAATCTTTTTAACAGAACCTGAATAAAACATCTCAATATTTTTAGAGCTCTCATGATGTTGAAACTCATTATTCATTTATATTTTAACTTTCCAGTCTGGAATATTTTATGTCCTCCTTTTCATTTAGCACTTGAGTAACCACTTGAGTCATTTGAATGAACATACAGGTATCCACGTATGTCTAGGTTTCATTGACTCCACATATTTAAAATCAGTATTCAATTTCCTTGAAAAGAAAGCTGTTACTGGAATAGATCAAAAGCAATTTTATATTTTGTCTTTTGGACTAATTTGATTTCTCCTTCTCTTTTATATTCTAGTAAATAAAAGCATTAAAGTAATAAAACAAATAGTCCCCACCCTCTGCTTTGCAAAAAGTGCAAACTGAAGACCTAAAGCAAAAAATCCCAGTTTCCCACAAAATACTTCACATACGCACTTTCATTTTATCAGGGTAGAATTTCCTGTCTCTTGCCGTTATAAAAATATTATTAAACTGAATTCTATACATAATGTTCTCATTTCTGGAGAAACTTTGTGTTCTTAAGATAAAAGTAATCTTTTCCAAATAAAGTTAAAGTAAAAACTTTTAGGGGGGCAATACTGATATTTTTCCTTCCTACTCTGTTAATTTCATTAGTTTCCGCAGATCATTCATCTCACTTAGTAGTTTTCTCGCCTTTACAATCCACAAGGCAGTTTGCAAGACAAACCTGGGCCAATATTCTCAGATATGCTCAGCTCCATTTCTACACCAAATATTTAACATCATTATCACACTGGGTTTTGATCCCTTTTAAAATTCTGACCTGACAGTGTAAGTGAAATTCTTGGCAACGTCAGTTAATTTCTACAAAAGAGATCACTGCGTATCAGCTGCTCTAGGGAACTCTTTTCTCCTAGATATAATTGAACAAAGACTTCTGAGGCAGCAAGCAATTACTGATCTATACTGGGAGAGAGTTGTACGAACATATTGTAAGTAATGATAATTAGAAGCCAAATCCTGATACTACTGTAATCTCTGTAAATTTCTATTTACTTCAGCAGGGTAGGGATTTTTTCATAGTACTAGGAACAGTATATTTTTACTATGGGGATAGTAAAAAAGTTGCACTTCTTCACTCCCTGCGCCCTGCCTTGCCCCCAACCCCATCTTTGCAAAAATATACTAATAACTTGATGTCAATGAAAAAGGTATTCCACAAAAACAAACAATTACAGACACAGCTTCAAACTGAGTCATGAAAGACTTTACTTTTCAAGTCAAAACTCAGGCAGCATTATCTGCATACTTTTTGAAGTTCTCCTGCAACCTCTTAAAAGGCCTGAACATAGTTCTTCATCTATTCCAAGGCTTCTCTCCAAGCAGAAATTATGTTCTTAAACAAAATGCCATAATAGCTTCATAAACTATTTTCAGTGAAGCAGAAATGCTGCCCAGGCTGTGAAGGATCCAAATGAGACATTAAAAATGCATATGTTTGTCCTTTCAGCTAATGGTTTGTTAGAGGTTGGACATACTAGCTGGCCCTCAAAAGCTGTTGCTACCATTGTGTTCAGAGGACACTTGCATCCCCATCTCAGCTGGGCCTTTTTCATAGGTCTATCCTTAATGCCTCTTAAAGACTGTTTATTCTGCTATTTTCCCCCAATATATATTCCTACTTGATTTATTGGGGTGTATATTGCTGAAACTCCTTGATTTTGGGAGAGGAAAACAACTGCCAGCACCAATTCTGTTGTTTTGTAGAAAGTCTTTGTTGTTGATTTTCCAGTGAAGAGTAGCTTTATACAATTGTTTTGCTTTAAGCACATTGAATTGCATTTCAAGTTCTACTAAGTCATGGATAGAAGGGTAAAAAAAAACAAAAACAAACTAGCATCCTGATACCTCCTAAAAAAGCATAAAAGAAACACAGACATAGTAATATTTTGCTAATGAATTATGCTGCCATTAGGAAAAGGTTACTGTTTTGGTTTGTGTGCTTTCATACTGTGAATGCTCCAGATTTTTTCATGCATTCCAAACTGGATTGCTACATACGGCAAATTTTAGTTCAGGTTAACTGTTAATGACTCAGACTAATAGCTAGCAATTGCTATGAATGTGCCAGCCTCATGTTAATTAAATGGTGTTTTCCACTTCTTTGAAATCTTGCTTTATTTGTGATATTTCTATAGCTTTTTCTAACATCATCATCATCACCTCTCTCCTTTGGTTTATGTTAATAACTCCTGTGAGGTGACAAGATCCATGAAGTCCTGCACCGATTCTGATGAGTAGATAATCCATTTTAACATATAACAAAATCCTCAAATCCTGTGTTTTCTTTCTTGAGGGAACCAAACTCTGTACAGACTTCTCTGGAGATGCAGAATCAGATAATAGATAAAAGCTAATTTACAAGAGAACCAAAAATATAAACTTCATCTTATGTGAAGATTCAATTTTAAATGCCAAAGTAGCTACAGTTTTGATGGTGTAGTTGTTAAGCCTATTTAAATAATGGATGTGAAAACACATTATTTAAATCTCAGAAACTGAGATGCTTTCAAGTTTTAAAAGTGACTAAACTCTTAATCCTCAGCAGTAAAACATATACAAGAAACCTATCTTACAATATAGATTTTATTTTAAGATGTGATGTAAATATATAACAGCAAATTAAGCATCCTTGTTTTGCATTTTAAGTAAGTATTATAAGCAACACTTATAGATTTTTTTATAGTAGTTTGTGGAGACCACTGATGAAAACTGAGTTCTCTCTACTTGTCTGTCTTTATCATACTCAGAACACACTGAGTAAAGGTATTAAAAAATTGAGAGATCAATTCAGAGAAATATTAAAAGTTATTTTAAACTTATAATACAGTCAGGTGCCACACTGCATAAATTGGCACAGAAATAATGGCCACTCTAGGTTTCACCTAACAGGTCAAGAGAAGTTCCCACAGGGCTTGCCATACGCTATATTTTATTTCATGGTTTGCTTGAAATATTTTAGATAATTAGTTCTCAAGAAATTCTCCAACTATAAATTTTTGCATTATTTCACACTCATAATTGCCTTTACTCTTTATACATCGGAAATTGTTTCTATACCCTGACTAGTGGACACAAAGCCACTAGGACACCCATCACTCCAAATCAGGCTATTCAGTGTGTACTACAATGATGTGACCTTCCTTTCTTTATGACTTAACTGGGTTTCTTGCCCTTTTACCTTCAAAGCTGCTGCTTTGCAGTTCCAATGTGCAATGCTAATGCTAGCAAGGTAAGAAAGGCAGCTCCAGGGCACCATAAAGAAATAACTGTTTCTGGAGGAAAGATATTTGTTACCCACTATCAGCCAGAGGCTTTGATGAAAATCCTTTGAGCTTTGATGACCAAGTAGTAGCATTTGAGGTTGTCCATGCAGTTTATCAGTTATCTTTCTTGGTTTCAGCATGTTATCTGTTAGAGACTTCCCAGGGGAGACCAGGGAAGATAAAAATCACAGAAAGCTAATTTTTGCCTACTGAAATAAATCTTTTTAAACTTTCTCTTTCCCATATTTGCATCAATCAAAAGAGCAAATCTAGGGAGATTCAACTCACTAGGCTAAATTTACTCTGACTGCCCCTCAGAGTCTCTAGCACAATTTTTCCTGATCTTTGGATCACAACAGATAACATTCTTCTAGTTGCATTTTACGTATAATCAAGACAACAGTCACAGGCATTCTGTCAGGCTCACTTTCACTGGATTTGATGCTTTTTTACAATGTTTCAGAAGAAACAGTGCTATTGTTATCACCACAAGAATAATTTGTTAGCTCTTTGCATGGCAGGATAAAGTTACAAGCTTTGACATCTAAGCACAGTTTGACCTTCTCCATAGACCACTGCTCGATTCCAAGCAGTCTCTCCATGCTCTCCCATTGCCTCCTTTCCAAGGCTTCCCCTTGAAAGCACATAATTATTTTCTGGAATCCTCTGCATAATTTTAAGGCAGGGATATTTTTCCAGGCAGACTTTTGGTTAAACTTAGTACAGTTTCACCTTTCTCTTGTCATTGTGATCTGAGTTTCTGTTCCTTTCCAAATGGAATTGATTTGCTATAAACAGACATGTATACCCTAGGATTACATGATTTTGTTCATATGTTTACTACTGAAATTAAGCAGGTCAACACATAAGAAGAAAGAATCTAACAGATTGATCATTTTACCATATAAAAAACCATACAAGTTTTGTATTGAAATGAGTCAACTTCAAAGTCCACAGTAACAGATTTAATTTATATGCAACATTTTATGCAACTATTTGCTTGAAGCTAGTAAATCAGGTTAGGAGTTCAGCTATACGCTATTACTAGTAAATATATGCATTTCCATAATCCTGCGTATTACCAAGAAGTCCCTGTACAGGGAGCTTTGTAAACAAGTAGAAGAGGTATTTTTCGAAATGACATGACTTTTCAAGAATCCTTCGACACCGTAATTAAAGTGCAGTTACAGCTCATGCAGATATGCAAATGCTTATCCAGCCAAGGAGATGCTGACAGTGGTGCAAAGTTGGGCTGCCTTGGGCTGGCCATCAGGTTTAATCAAGGTCTTCAGTAAGGACTGCAAATACTTACCTAATCTTGCTACTTCATGATTGCTGTTTGAGCTACAACTATGAAGAAAACTGAAACAAAGATGTATCCTTCCTGTGCACATACTTAAAACTACTTGTGGTCTTGATTGACAAATGACTAAGGAATTGAATAAAAGTTTTGAAGAACTGAGAAATATCAATTCCTTGTCTATTAATAATCCTACATAAGTTTAAGCAGGAGCCTTCTCCTTTTAACAGATAGGGTTCATTCATAACCTTTGGTTCCAACTTTAGCTTAGTAAAAGAAAAGAGCAATAAAGCTTTCCAAGAGCAGTCTCTCTTTAAGCTGGAAAAGAAGTTAACTGTCATATTCCTCAGATAATAGAAGTGACAAAAGTGTTATTGCAAGTCATCTGGTTGCATCTTCAGTTCCTACATACCAGTCTCTCTGCCCTTCTCAGTATTCTTATTCAGCATTATTCCTTGTGCAACAAAAGGCAAGGTATCTGAAAAAATGGGAACATATGGGAGTACTATATCATTTAGCAAAATAGCTTCAAGATATACAATATCATTTTTCTGCACCTATCATTGTTCTTCTCAAATATTCATTTAACCATATAGCATGGAAATCAATTTTCATTTACAAATCCAGTGTACAAAAGCCTTGGAAAACAAAAAAATGCAAATACATTGACTTTCCATATTAGTTTCCCAAATCACAAGACAAGCTGGGAACACTTGCTTTCACAGGCAATCACCACATACTATTCAGAAAGAGAGCTGATCTGACAAAAACAAAGAAAAAAGGAAGCATTGAGCACTGGTTTAAATGTATATTCACTATGAACAATTCAGGTTTTGCATAGGATAAATATTAATTCCCATCATCACAAAAAATTATCTAGTTCATCTTTACAAAGCAATAAAAAAGCTTATCTGAAGGTCCTCTACTGCTTTATAGCCTCACAGAAAGACAGAAGCCAGCAAGTGACAGAAGATTTCAAGGATCAGGAGAGTTCAGTGGCCTGTTCCTGATGACTAAGAAGATGACACAACAATCCTTTGATAGGTAAACTTGGATGAGAAGGGACAGTAGACTGAGTTAAAAAAACAAAAATGAAGAAATTTTGAGCAAAAAGTGGACATTTTGTTATTCAGGTATTAAAAGGAGTCCCTAGTTAGTATGTCGCTACCTGACACTAACCAAAATTTTGGAACTGATTTTAAGTCTTGCGTTTCAAGGGCATAAATAAAAATATATCAGATGCAAAAGAACTATTTCTGTTCTGCTATGCTTTCCCCATTATCCTCCAAAGAAATGTGTATTCTTTCTGAAATAGCATGAAAATACAGTTCCCTTTCTCTAGGGCAGATGGGAGAAATCAAACACATCTCGGCTCCACTTATTTCCTTGAGCCTCAACAGAGATAAGATGAAGATCGCCAAGTTTTGGTTTCATTATTACCAAACTAATGAGTTACTCACTAATATCACAGAAAATATGAGTAGACTTCTATTAGCTGTATCAATATTAGCAAATGCAACATACCACTTGTTCCTGGACACTGAGACCTACTGGCACAGAGCAACCTAGACAATTAACTCCTAGCTTACAGGGGCAGAGTGACTGCATGCAAATTGCACATTGGAAATGTCCATCCAGCCATCCCTATATCCTGAATTGTGCACAGACACACCCACATAAAAAAAAATACTTGGTTGTGCTAGATGTTACATGCAAAAGGAACACCTGAAAATGTATAAACATTTTAATGAGACATGTTCTCATTTCAAAGACTGGGAAACTAATTTTAACAGACACAATCATAGTATCATAAATAACTTCTGTGGCCACAAGCAAGCTTTGTACAACTTTGAGGTTCTTTCCAAGTTAGGCTTTTCTATCATTTGGGCATGAATGAATCATATTAAGTCACAAATACACCACCATTTTAGTCCTCTACTGTGTTTTAATAAGATGGTTCCTGTAGGCAGAGAAGAAAGCCTATTTGAGACTGACACACAGGTCTCCTGCTATAGGCATCAACTCCTGAAAACAGCACGGGCAGTCACCTGCACATCCACTCTCTTGATCACAGATTAAGAGTTTCCTGGTTATATATACACTCTACCCTTCACTTGGTCTCTCAGCAAACAACTAATAAAGCTAAATTAATGAATTTACTTCAGCATGCAAGTGTTTGAAGGCTGTTCTTGCTGATTTGATGCTTTGTCTGTAATTACCTAGTACAAACCCATTCAACTCCTTTTACTTTATGCTAGTGCTTGGTAAACGTAGATAATTTTAAAGAGTCAACATAGTTGAAGCAGTTCTTAATGATACTCTATCAACATAAAGGCTCAAGACTGAAAATGCTGCCATGTCCATTATGTCTAAAATCATTGTACCAGAAGAAAATGCACTAAATTTTTACTGCAAGTGTGATTCCAAAAACCCCGTTTATCTGATCCCATGCTTAACTGTAAGAGCACAAGAACTCACAGGAAGACTTGAAACTGACAATTTTGTTTGAGAAGTATTGATTTGAAAAAAGTTCCTTTAGAGTATGTCTTACACATGCACAGACCACCACATATGCTGGTCAGATATGGAAGGACAAACTTGATAGATTTGATTTTACAGGACAGTTTAGTAAATCTAACTGAACTTAAAAAAACAGAAATAAAAAAACAACAAAGAAACAACTTCAGACTTGCACAGTGAACACCACAGCTCATAAAGAAGCAACTGAAGGATAACAGTTTACAGTATATGTAGCAGGGGTAAGAGGTATCCAGTGCCAGAGAGCAATGAACAGAAGGCACTATTCTGCAGCTAACTTTCCTGCGTGAGAGCAATGAACAGTATTCAGCTGAATGATCAGTCTGAATTGACATTTTGATCGTTGTTCTAGATAACAGGGTGTGACCACCTCAGTGCAGACAGAAAGTTTTAAGTGTGGGTGGCAGAAGATTGTTTTAACTACCGAACACCAAAATATAATTTAGAGGGAAAGGATATAATGTTAAATATTTCTTTATCTTGTTACTAAGCAAAGGGAATTTTCTGAGATGCAAGTAAACTAGTATTTCATAATGTCCTTAAACTAGAAGCAGCTAATGAATTGTAGTTAACTTTATTCTATATAAATCACTGATGTGAAAGTGTCAATAAAACCAATCTGTCGGTGATACAAAATTAAAGCAGTCTTCTAGCAACACAAGAATGAGACTATGTTCATAACATTTTC
The DNA here is from genome assembly GCF_020740795.1 of Apus apus. Classification (NCBI taxonomy): domain Eukaryota; kingdom Metazoa; phylum Chordata; class Aves; order Apodiformes; family Apodidae; genus Apus; species Apus apus. The sequence goes on from NC_067284.1 coordinate 39,028,134, forward strand.
AATTGCAAATTTCTGCCTCAAGTGCATAGAGCATTCCTGTAAACATTTATTTGGAAGAACAGTTCTCTCCCTTGCAGCCAAAGCGATTATTTGGACACATGCAAGACCAGGAAGCTCTTTGAGTTTGCACTATATCCTTTACCTTATGTATTCCAATGTCAAATGCAACATAAAGATATTTTGCTAACAAAACCTCTTGGGTTAGTACCTTTATTGACTGAACACACCCACGACTAGGAATGCCAGCAGTGTAACCCAACAGGCATCCCCAGCCATTGAAAAGCCACTAGAGGGCAGGCGAAGCACTAGGAGCTCCCCATGCTCCAGCAGAAAAACCTTGGTACCAGATTTGTACCAGGGCTGTCCTAGACAAGTCTGAAGGATAGAAGTAATAAGAGGGATAAAAACAATTTAATATACTTGAATACTCCTTACGTGGGTGTATAGATTATTAGGGCTTTTGCTTACAGAATTATCATTATTATGACTTGTTTACTGTAATAAAAAACAACTCATACAGGGCAGACAAAGACATGAGAGGAAATCTAAAAAAGTACCTATTTAAGCTTTGGAAAAAAGGTATCATAATCCACTGGAATAAGCATCTATATATTATTGAAAGCTGCACTGCAAACAGAAGGCTTTGATCACATCCCTAATCACTTTTGTTGTACAGGTACAAGAAAGATGGAGTAGGTGTTAGCACAATCAGGGGCTTGATTTCTGGGACAAGTCTAATCTGACTTGTAGCACCTCAGGTGCCCTGAGGGAAGTTCTCAGGCAACTTGCAAAATGCTACTTTTGCTCTTCTCCGTCTCACATAAGGCAAGGCTACAGAAATTTAACAGTGACACTTTGGCACCTCTCTTGCAAAGGTGTGAAATAGCCTAGGTTTGAAATGCTATTGAATACCATGCCCTAGGTTAATCACCAGGCCCTTACAAGACAACACAAGTAAAGGCGGAAGAAAAATCAAAGAAAAAAAGGTGATTTTTTTCATCTTCAATCTTCTTTAATAAGCATTTAGCCAGGCCACTCTTGCATAACTTATTATGAAGAGGTTTATGTTTTCTTCTTCATGATCTGGAGCATCTATACTGGGAAGCTTCAAGTTTTCATATTGCCAAGTGCAATTTAAAGTTTCACCTTTCAAAAGGTTAACCTATAACCACATCACTGGCATGGCTTTCCTTGTTCTCTTCTTCAGAGTCAAAAATCAATTAAGGAGCAATAGACTTGGGCAATGTTAATGTAGACATTTCCTAGCTTTCCTTTGGTGAAGAGCTTTTCCACATCACAAACAGGAATGACCTGACAGATACTAAAACACTGTTGGTGTTTCAATGTAATCAGAGCTGTCACATCCTACAGTTGCACTTGTATTGAGATAGTAGCACATTCAAAGATGGTGTTGCCTCTTTGCCATCCAAAAATGGATATTTGTTTTATGTCTTTTACACAGTTACTAATTTTTGTGCCAGCCCCTCTTTTGTTGCTGCTGTTCCTCCCATTTGGTCTGTAATTATTGTCAGCTTCTTTTATATGCTTTGGCTTGGAACAGTAGAGCTCAGCTTCCTTTTTTATTGAAAAGTCTATTTGAATCACTCTGTAATCAGTGGCTGCAAAGGTATTTCCCCATTCTTCTCAAGATGAAAACAGATGAAAAATAGTTTGCACAGAGAACACAGAACTCCATTAGGAGACTTTTAAAATGCAGGAGAATCATAATGGTTGTGTACCCAAACATATTTGGCTGGAGCACCTCTCCTACGAAGAGAGGCTGAGAGAGTTGGGGTTGTTCAGCCTGGAGAAGAGAAGGCTCCAGGCAGACCTTCTGGCAGCCTTCCAGTACCTGAAGGGGCTACAGGAAAGCTGGGGAGGGGCTTTTTACAAGGGCTTGTAGTGACAGGACAAGGGGTAATGGTTGTAAACTAGAAGATATTTCTGTTAGACATTAGGAAGAAATTCTTTAGCTTGAGGGTGAATGTCCCCTCTCTGGAAGTGTTCAAGGCCAGGTTGGATGGGGCTCTGAGCAACCTGGTCCAGTGAGAGGTGCCTCTGTCCATGGAATGGGGGTTGGAAGTAAATTATCTTTAAGGTCTCTTCCAACCCTAACCATTCTGTGATTCTATTATTTAAGAATATTTTTAATGAGTGGAAGACAAATCACACCAGCTCTCTGTATGATACTGTAGCTCTTGAGGGGAAAGATGCTGTACTCCTGGCCAGCCCACACTTACCTTGCTGAGTCTTATCCCTGAAAACTACTCTCCACAGCCTTTGCACAGAAAGAAACTATGCCACAAAGTGCTGACCAGTGCTTTTCTATTTAAAAAGGATGCTGCCTGCAAGGTCGGTAATTTTTAGATGCACACCTCACTTAGGCACAATAGCTCCCACTGGCAAAGGCCATATCAATTGGTATGATTTCTATTAAGTGCTTGGTGTGCATACATACACTTCTCCTACAATGCAACATGGTTGCATTGACCTTGTTCTGAACTTCATTTTTTTTCAGCTCTCTGGACATTCATCTCATTTTCTGTACCACGAAATTGAATGCTGTAACCTGGGTTTCAAGTGCTAGGCTTAAAATGCTCAACTTTTACTCCATCTGAAGAAAGGGCTTAGGTAGGGGAGAAAAATAAAGCTTAAGATTAAAAATTAAAGAATTTAAAAATTAAAATCAAAGCAAGCCTCCAGTTTTCACTCAAGTGAATCAAAGCAGAGAAAATATCACCAATGCATAAAGAATAAAAAAGGAAGTACACAGACTTTCCCAGGCAGTGAGAAGAATCAACATGGGAGGCTTGCCATGCAATTTCTGAAAGCAGTCATTTCCCATATTATTCTTTATCAGCCTTTCCTGTAGCCACAGAGCAAAATCTTGACCTCAGTCCAGTGAAGAGGCTTACAAGTAGCAATAATGAGCTAAATATATTTTCCTATAACTTTTTTCTCCATGTGAATTTTGTCCGCTATATCTATATACAAGATGACTATCCTACTTCCCACTCAAGCCATGAAAAAGGACTTTCTGTACAGTCTAGCATCACTGCAGGTCAATAGCACTGAAACAGCAACAGTATCATTTCTGCTAGGATACAGATTCCTGTGGAACGTCACAGATTCCTTGCTGTTCTGGCTGGAGAAGTTGGCAGAAAGATAGGCTGGCCAGCTCCCATGAAATACTCATCAGAATACATTTCCCCAAACACTTTCAGGTTAGATGAATGGTGGGATTTTATTCCCCCCCTGCATTTTACTCATTTTTCATTTTCCTGGCTCAGAGACAAAACCAGTTTTGTCAACACCTAGTGGATGAAAATATCCTCTTTTTTGCATACACATATGTAATAAAATGCTCTAGAAAAAAAAACTACAAAATTTAAAAGCATTATCTTGGATTATCCTGCATACAGTTTTTTGTTACTAGAGAGATCCTATTGAGAAATACTATTTAGAGAATGTTTTCTTGAATTTGACCATTTCCTCAATAGGTTTAGTAAAGAACAGAAATAATTTGACATTAATTTCAGGAATACTGGTCAGGCTGATCAGGATACTCATGAGCTGTTAAACAATGTGATAAAGATGGGTATCAGAATGTAGAAAAATTATTATTGGTTCCCAAAAAGCTCTTCAGGTTGCCTAAGAAATCATGTTGGAGCAACAACCACCCAGATCAAGGGAACTCAATCCTAGTGCATGACTTAAATAACAAAAAACAGACTGACCTGATAGTGAAGAGACTAACAACCCTGAATCATTTGCTGACACCAAGAAGAATGAAATCCATCCAGATAACCAGTATCTTGTGAAAAGGAAAACTTGCTGAACATCCCCTCAAGTAGCATTCCATTTAAAACTTGTTTGACACAGGGTGAGGTCATATACTAGAAGTGTGTGAAGAAAGCTTAATTTGGAAAAACTTTGTTTTCATACCAAAGAGAGACCTGAAGGAAATAAAACTTCTAGGAGGGCCTGACCACTGAAAAAAAAAAAGTTTTCTGCAGATAATTCCCAAATTATTTGAGTCTCAGCCTAATTGAGCTACAACTCTTCCATTCCTTCCAGCACATCTAAGGAATATGACTACATCACTTGAATCTTGGGGATGATGAAGGTGCTCTTAGCATTCAAACCCAAGCAGGAACTAGTTGTGCTTCACTAATCCCTGAGCTATTCTCTGTGCTATAAATTTAACACTTGCATGACTCCAGGGGTTTCAGTGACACACAAACTGGTTATATTTAAGCAGTATTTAACAGCAATGCCAATTAATCAAAAGTGAAATTTCAGCAGAGCTGAATGCAGAAGCATCCACATGTCCAGACATGTGTCTTACTATTAGCAATGTTCATTGAAATCTTAATTCCCCCAGACTCAGGCAGAGTCAAGCTAACATAGGAAACAATAATGCTACCTGACATGTATGACCTTTCTGATTAAAGCAACATGTCTTTCTTAGTGAAGGCAGCCACTAAAGCTCATTAACAGCTTTGCACTCCTGTACTTCAAAATACTGTATCAACCAATTCTTACTCTTTTTCTGGTGGCATTTGGAAATGTCTCAATTTCCTCTTGAAGTTCAATGAGACAATGGGCATTCAATTGCAGGTCAGCAATGATGGCTATCACAACATACACATCTATTTCTACAGAACATTTTTGGCCATTTCTACTCCCCCTACCCCTGGAATAGAAAAGTTTGTTATTAAAAGATCCAGATGATAAAGAGGTATTTCAGCATTTGATCCTTTAATTGAACTTGCATATTAATATGATACATAGAAAACTACTGCACTTTTTTTTTAAAAAGTGAGTTACTGTCACAGGTGCTATCAGAAACCCAAGGCCAGAATTGGTACCCCCAGGACAGAGACTATAAACACTTCTTTCACTAGTTCAGTTTTCACATCTCCATTTACAAAACCCCACCAAAACAGACCACTGATCACAGACCAGGAACCCTGGACAAAATATATTAACTCTGCCTGTATAAGACTGATTTTGAATATCTAACTTTTTCATAACATGTATTTTTCATGTACTTAAAAATCCATCTTTTATCAATGCACTGCACAAAATAAAAAACAGCTTTCAGAACATTGGTGTGCTTCTTCTAATACTACAACTTGTTCCAACAATTGACTAACATTTCCACCACAATTCCCTTGATACCAGAGAGCTAAAAGATTAAGATCATTACCACAGGGATTGAATTGACATCAGTCACATGAAGTGAATTTCTACAACCTTGTTGCCATCAGCTTTAGATACCATTCAGGAAGATTTAGAAATACAGTACAACCACTAAAATGCTGCAATATTTTTCCAGGGAAGAGTCTAACAAAAGACACATTTGAAGCCTACACAAATTAAATAAATCTTGTTTTCTAGCTCAGACAGAGCTACATGAATGCAAACTCACATGAAAGTTAGATATGATTTAACACATTATTTTTTCCTCTTGTACAAAGTTTAGTTACCCAGTTAAATTCAGGGTTAAAGTACACTAGCTACATTTCAAAAATGTAGTTATCTATTTGACACTAATAAAATAAGAACTGCAGAAATGCTGTAAACAAACAGCTACTGCTCAATATTTGAGGATACTATTTGGGATATAAAACTGACAGCTTTTCCACTGCTAAGTCCTTGGTTAAAATCCACAGTTGAGTATATTTTACGATAAAAATCACATTAAAATGCTTATTTCAAATACAAAAACTTCATGCGTGTATTTTTGCAGTTTCCTCCTCATTTGTCCAAACTAAAGCCAGTTTTTACCAGAACACTGAAATCTGTTTTCCATAGTAGCAGCTATTCCAGCTTTCTGTCTCCCACCTTGCTGTCCAGCAGAGCTCTTTAAGGACAGATCCAAAGGGTCACTGAAGGGGAAAGGCTTTTTCTTTAGATTTCATACACTTAAAAATGGCAGAACTGTTATTGTTGCTAGAAGTCTACAATAAACCACCACTAGAAACACCTTCAGGATGGAAAGATGACTGGAAAAAGACAGCAGGAAGAGCAAAACATACAGCAGTTTGAGCAACAAACCAGAAGTTCGTAATGAAATAATTGTACACACAACCTTGAGTACAACTATTAAACCAAAACGCTATTTTAATTGCCATAGCACTTCACTAAGCTTTCACAAGCTTTCCTTTTAGGAAGGATTATAAACAATGCCACCACTTTGTTTCCTATCACTTCTAGGAAGTAGATTGTATTGTACAAACACCAGGTTTTGGCCCTGACCCAAAGGCTGTGAGTGCCAAGTAAGGCAATATTATTGTTGCTCAGGATTTAATACAGTATGTTGAAACAGTAATTCAGTATCTTTGTAAATGTTGACTCATTTCCTGGTACAGTAACACACTTGTACCCAGTATGTTGTGAAGGAGAAGTGATTTAATAATAATTTTAAATTAGTATTTCCAGCATACAAACACCTGCTTGAGAAACATGGCCGTGATATCAAGAGGCCAGCAAAAGCGCTGTTACTGCACATTTCTCTGAATGAAACAGGCTCAGAGAACAAAACTGTATGTTCCGTAAATGGAAACTGAACATTTAAGGAGATTCAGCTTAAACAAACTGGGAAGTTAAGTCTTCAGATGTTTTACTGACCAAACAGAGTAAAACATGTATTTAATCCTGACAACATAAAATACCAAGCTGGGCATGCATTTATAGGACTGCTGTCTTACATTGCAACTACTTCGGGGCACAGATTCTGAATTCCAGACATGGTAAACCTTGAATGCCTGTCCTTGTAGTGCCCAAGTCATAAGTTTATATCCCCAAAGCAAACTTCGGAGCAGCTACCTTTTACTCTGCATAAGTAAGGAACACAACTGAACTCGGAAACACATCATTTAAGAAACCTATTTTGTAGGTCATCATAACTGGCTATATGTAAGGTACTCACCTTAGGTTTTGGGTTGTTTTTGTTTTGTTAACTCAAGGGAAGATATAAGCACTCCTTGGGAACCATTTATTTAAATATAGAATAGGTATCATAATTCAGGGTGTTGATGCACTGCAAAATTACTTGTTTTTCATCTGAAACACATGAACCAAATTGAGGATATCCATGCTCTGAGGCAGTTCATACAAAGGCAGTACCACTACATCTTGAGAGTTTAATAAAGTTAAAAATGCACAGGCCAACGTGTGAAACTCTGATCTTGAGCAGTATATGATAAAAGTACAATAGGAATTTTTAAATTTATTTTATAACTTCAGGTATATAAATATTTTTGCTCCTCACAGCAGGGCTGCCTGCAAGTATTCTTCCAGCTTCTGCAAGAAGATAGGCATAACACATTATTCCTCAGTGTATATTTAAACTTCAAGGTGAGGTAGGAGACATTGCTCCCTAAGCTAGTTTACTTACCCATAGTTTGAACCACATGAAAACAGGAACAATGATGTGTCATTGCATAATCACCTCTTAATCTGGTGCCCAAACATCATACACTTAAACTTGCAGCTCAGTGCCAAATTCTAATCTCAAATTCAATTCCTCTAACAGAGTGTCTCTCATTCTTCATCTCTTTTCCGTTCCACTATGGTCAGTTATCATAAAAGGCAAATCAGCATGAGACTCATGAACTTGTAATTAAAGGAAAATAGATATATTCATTTATCAAGCTGTATAAAGCAATAATCAAGAGAATCAAGCTACAAGCTTCTGTGAATAGAAGAGTGCATATTACACATTAATTATAACAGGTCTTCTGGGTTTTGATAGAAAGTAATTCCTAAAACTGAAGAAAAGCCCCTAAAACTCAGGTCAAAGGAGCTTATCCTCCCACTCTGTTCTGACCTGATGAAGCCATATCTGGAATAGTGTGTCCAGTTCTGGGCTCTAGTTCATAAAGGATAAGGAACTACTGGAAAGAGTCCTGCACAGGGCCACAGAGATGATTAGAGGAATGGAGCATCTACCCTATGAGGAAAGACTGAGATAGCTGAGTGAATAACCCAACTTCTTAAACTGTACATGACATTGGAGCCACTAAGGAAGTTTTTACCATTGAATACAGTCATAATAGTGTATTCTGCCTTTTTTCCCCCTAAAACAAGGAAGTATTTTGTTCCATTAACAAATCTGTTCAATAAAGTAACTGAAGCAGGTTTATTTTATTTCCAAGTCTTTTCAAGTGATAAAGTTGTTTGAGTAGTCTGGCAAGCAGAAAAACACGTGCAGCAATATCTGACAAGGATGAGTGAAGATACATGGGACCAGCACCATATGTAACTCATTGCTACAAAATCCCCTCTCCTGAGCTGCAGATCCACCCAGGAATTCGTAATACAAAATACATACCACTTCGCATTAGCTGGTACGCTCCCTACCATGCATCCAGAAAGTAGGGAAAAATGTCTGAGCCTGAGTTCTTAAGAATACACACTATCAAGATTAGCCAGTGAATGCATCCATTTCCTGGGAAAATGATGGAATGACTGCAAGTCCCAAAAAACCTCTGATGAGGTGTGAGAAAGATGAGAGAAGTGGATAGCACTCACACATCTACTTTGGCTCCAGTACCAACTAAACACCAGCTGTATGAACACACACCAGTTTAGTGACAATCTCCAAAACACTGCCCTCCTTTAGCCCTCTTCTCATCAGGCTTAATCTGTTCCATCTCTTCAAGTTCTTTTTTTTCCACCCCTTTTGAAGTCCTGTGGAAGAGAACTTAATTTTCCAGCCTTCTTTTACTATTCAACATGTTGTTTCTTTCTGAAACATTTTTCAGAATTGTTCCCATATCTGCTACACACAACAGATAAATTGGCTGATTATGGATTGCTACAGTGGGCCTGCCTGCATCACTGCATTGATTCCAAACTTGAACACTGCAAGTTGACAACATCCCATTAAGATCCATGTTGTGACCAAGTATAACAGTTGTGGCAAAGGAAGCCTCCTGAAACTTACTATCAGTGTTTTTCTGGCCTTATTATTTCCTCTTATTAAAATAATATTTTCAGGAAATACACAAGTAGCCCTTAAGTTTTGAGATAAATAAGGTAAAACACCAGTCCCATTGAAAGCTATTATTTCTCTGACTGCATATCTTTAAGTCATCAAAAATTCCCACTAACTTCTGCATAGGCCATCTCATCCCATTTCAGATATGCTTGTCTTTTGCTGAGTGAAAAGGACACTATGTTAACTGAAAGCATGGAAGTTTCTCCATTTGAGGAGGCTCTCTGAGAAACAGAAAAGGGAAAAAAAGATGTCTTTTCAACTTTTCCAGTTCTGTCCCCCTGGAATTAATATCTGCCTGGTATATTGGTAAACATTCATTGCATGGTTGGGCTGAAAGAACAATGATCACATTTTAGATATTCTTGTACTGTTAACATTACACTTTTTATTTTCTTTTTAACAGATGTTTTCCTACGAGCCTTAGCTTTCTAGAGCTATGGGAGTTGCATAACTGAGGGCAGAGTTAATACTCCACTGCCAAGGCCACTGCTGATGTCTTATTTCCAGAAGAACATCAAGTGGGAAATTACTGCCAGACAGATCTAATATGGTGTCAATTAAGCTCTATTTTTTTTTTTAATTCACATTTTAATATATTGCACTAGAAGAGCAATGCTTCAGTAAAATCAGTGGATGGTTGGGTGTTGTTTAATAGGATGCTGTTGACATGTCAGAGCTTTCCTTCAAGGACCTCTGAATCTAAGTTATGCCCTAAGGGGAAAGAATCAGACTACTTTTGAATATTAGTGTTTCTCTTTTCAACTTACTTTTTTCCCCTTTTCCAGCTGAAGATTTGAACATTGTATTACTATTCAACCACAGTATCAAATAAATCCTTTGGGAACAATCTGCCCCGAGTTTCTTCTTTCAAGTTCTGTGGGTCAAGTACCAATGCCTCAGCCTCCAACAAAGGAGGAAGGCTTTGAGGAGGGAGAGTAGATGAGTTCTTAAGCCTCAGAGTGTTTCTTAATTATCTGTCTTTTCCTTCCTTTTCCTATGACTTCAATTTATTTTCTATTCCTAGTTCTGGAAGGGAAAGGCTATCCTCTTGCATTAAGCACTTATTCAGGGTCACTGTGTGAAGTCTGAGCCACATTCCGCATTGCTAGAGCATTAAGTCCTTTCTGCTCAGAAAATCCCAAATGAAGCTATACTAGAAAGGAAATCTGTATCCTTTGCAAGGTCACAATGATGTACCTCCACATTTTTTGGCGGAAACAATTAAAAAACACTGCATGTTCGCTGCCAGCCTTCCAATTTTCTATCCAGCTTGAAGAAATAGGGAAGAGGTTTATGAGTCTTGACCAACATTTTGTGCTTGGAGTATTTTCTTTCAGTCTCATTCCTGTACTCTTCTCTGTACCACCCTTGTTTGCACAGAACAAAGCTGATAATCTGGAGACAGATCCAAACTGTTCTCTACAAACTAAGGGCTCCCTTTGTGTCATTTTGGTCTCCTGTGTGCTGTCCATCTGCTCAACTGCAAATTTTGCAAATGCTCAAAATTCTCCTGTTGAGTCAAAGGGCTGGCAAACAGTCCTGCTGTTGAGAGACAATACCCTCTTTTTCCCAGCCAGCGTCTTACAGGCAGCAAATACAAGACATTAAAGAGGATGTTAGGGCTGTCAAGGAAACTTCAGTTTTTCCAGTTTGATAGAACTGTTTTATCTGCTGCAGTTGGTGCCCACTACTGGCAATAACTTCCTCCAAACTGTGATAGAGAACTCCAGGCAACGAGCTCACTATAGTGTAATACCAGCAAAAGACACAAAGAGAGCTTTGTGGTTTTAACTACCAAGTAGGAACCAGGACAAACATTTTCTAAAGATCCTGCAAAGCACTTAAAAACACAGTAGATCAATGGTATAACAAGGACAACCTTCATAGACTGGAAGTCATACAATAAGCTTAGCTGGATCAAGACAACACACAACCAATCTTCCACTGGCTTCTCAGTTACTGTCCTGCTACTCAATTTCCTGTGTCTCAGGGGTTGTACTATCACCTGGGTCAAGACTGACAGAACTAGAAGATGGTGAGTTATTCTGGCGTTTAAGTAATTTACTAAAAACCTCTACATCCAGCAGATAATTTTAAGTACCAGCATCCATCTGGCAATGAGCATGCAAATGCAGGGCATGGCTTTGTTGTTTCAGACTGAGGATCACATTATTCCTAGTTTTTTAATCACATTATAAAAAAAAAAAACACGTCTTACATCAGGGTCAAGATCCTGGCTGGTTTTATGGTGCCCTACCCTCATGAAGACCAGAGGTACTGGCATAGTGTCCAGTTAATCAGAGTCTAAGAAGATAATGGATGAGTTGGATCTCTGGATCTTTCAGTGTCTAATCTAGGCTCCTCCAGTACATCATTTTTGTCTTAAAAGAGGGTCAGGGTTTGGCAGAGTTGGATTGAAAAATCTCATTCAGGCATTCTTCTGCAAGCAACGCTCTAACAAGAAGGAAGAACGGCACAGAATTGTTTAGTAAATATACAGCCCCAAAAAACCCCACACGATATGGCTGAACACACTTTAGCTTTCCAGAACCTTAATCTTAAAAATATTCATGTTCCTATTTATCTTCTTGATTGCCTGTTCTCACCCACCCTGAAAAGGCAGGCAAGGTATGAACTCCAGAGACAGGACAGAGCTTTAGGTTATTTTAGAAATACAATGGCACTGAAAAGTTTAGAATTCTGTTTTGCTTTGCAATTTCATTGATTTGAACGAAACAATCTACACTGATCTAAATTTTTTAATCCCAACAGCCAATTTGCTTTTGGGTCCCTGTCCCTTAGCAATTAACTGCAGGAAGGACTTGGAACAATACAGTGCTGAGAACTTACAGTTCCCATTCAAGTGCTGGAGCATGATGCGTTGCTTCCTTCTCTCCTCCTGCTGTCTACCACTTCCTAAATGCTACATCCATTCAACTCACCATGTTGTTACAGAGAGACTCGCATTCTGCAAATTTCTCCAACCATCCTAAGGAGGATGCTTTACTCTTCCTTCCATCACACAGAATGTTTGGGAGAGGAGAAAAAAAACAACAAACACCTTGTCTCAAATCACAAATCTCTGATTTTCAAAAAGGGCTTAAGCACTTGTAGTCATAACAGTTAAGATCTGGCTTCCTAAACACATCTGAAGCTCAGTCCTTCAGTATTTCTGGCACCTCCTATTGGCCCAAGAAAGCACAAGGGTTTTCTCATTTCAGCCACCTAAAGGGAAGTCAGCCCAGCCTATACCAAAGCACTGACAACAGACAAACCTTCAGGTGGTCCTACACAGAAAGCAAAGAGTAAAACATAAAAATATGACACCCATTTTCCTCTGGGTGTAATCACTTGATCATTATAGAAAAGTATAATAATCAGAGTAAAGAATAATCAGATGGAGAACAGAGCCCCAACACCCACACCATTAGGGAAACCACCCACACTGCTATCAAGCTTAGTCCAGTTCCAAATGGTAGATCTTTTCCTTTCATTTGAATGGAGTCACCACTGAGATGAATGGTTCTCAGTCACAGCTAATATCTCATTCTTGTCAGGTTATAAATACTAATATATATTATTATGGCTGAATAATACTGTAAAGGGTATGTATCCTAAGGCTGATTAAAGACTGTAACAGCTACACTTGGTGTGTGTAATCATCCTCATTTTGCAAGCACTTTGCTCTTCCTGTCTCTTAGGGTTCTTGAGCTCCAGTATTAGTCCTAAGAGTTAAGCATCTCCCACTTTGGGAATTTAGCTATAAAAATACAGTTTTATCTTAGAACATGTATTTCTATAAAGCCTCCTAAAGCTTTGGTCTCCAGTAGTACAAAACACCCCAAAGATTTATTTTTTTTTAATATATATTGTAAACAAACTTCCAGATTTAAATGGCACTATAGTCACTTCCCCAAAATATAGCCTTTCAATCATAAACACTTCTTAGGTGTAATACTTCTTTTAAATTAAAAACTGACTCCAGAGCCATGCAAAATATTATACAACTGTAACAAGAACATTATAAAAAAAACAAACCCCTGCAGTAAAACCAGAAAAAAGCAGCCATCTCCTCATCTGACAAGTAAACACAGGAGACTGATTTACACTAGTTTATTTCAGCTAAGCTACATTAGAGTGACTGACTAGCAAATGAGCCACCATAGATAAGATTTTTAGCATTTTGTGTTCTAGCAGACACAAGGTAAGTATGGTACTCTCCATTTTACCATAGATCACACCATAAATTTCTCTTTTGCAGGTCTGCTTTTATTTCAGAAAGCTAAGCAAGATAGAAAGAGCAAAGTTCTTCACCAAGACCATCTTTCCAACCACTCCTGCTCATCTTACCTTTGCTCCACAGCTTCCCATCACTGGTTGACAGCTCTTTTTTTCTAAGACTATCAGAGAGCTCATAGTATTTTCTTTATCAATGAGCTAGCTCAGCCAAAAAAAAAAATTTAAAAAATTGCCTACTTTTTTGATGAAGAGCATTGATTCTGCGACTATATACACAGGATCAATAATTTTCTATTGATCTTTTCTGCTGTCAAATAAATTATATTGTTTTGAAGACTCTGATCAGAGGCTATTCTTTCCCCATCCCCCAGCTCTGACATTTTTATTTTTGTCATAAAGCTGGAAATTCTTACTTAATCTATCTAGTTTTCCACTTGAAGACTTCTTTAGACCATTGTCTACACTACCACAAATTTAACCATATGGTCAATATAATTCAATAATGCAAAATAAGGTGCTCCCATTTCTCTGCTCAATGTAAAAATACAATAAAAAAAAACCTGTACACAAGTGCTCACTTTCTAAATTCTCAGCAAGCATATTTTCACTAGCTTAAATTCAAGGATGCACAAACAGCTTTGGCTTTGCAGGCTTTAAGTGTGATTAACTAGAGCTACACAGAGTGGAACACTAGCCAAGGAACTTCATCCAGTGACTCCTTATTATAAGGAGAGATTTTCATTACAATAGCTTTTGGGCAATTTCTTAAAAAATGAAAAACCTTATTACCTTACATCAAACAACTGACATCATAGTCACATCTTTCACAGGCTAGACTCCCTCAGCTAGAGTTCTGTATTGATCTCTTCTTGCTCCCAAATGAATGCAGTCATAGGTCCAACTATTTAGGTTTATCTTCTTCCCTTCCACTTAAAACTGAACCATGATTCACTCAGCTTTGAAGACATAAACAACTAAACCTAAAACCAAATTGCTTCTGATGAAACTAAGGTCTTGTGCCCTTCTTCAGTTTACATGCAAAAAAAAAAAAAAAAAAAAAAAAAAAGAAAGATCATGGAGGATATTTATAAACTCACATGAGAAACAAAAGAGGTTTTATAGTAGAAACATCAACAAAACATTTTATTGCTAAAGTACACCCAAACTAGCAGATGTTCAAAGAGATGAAATAATTGCCAAGTATTTTACAACATGCAGAAATTGCTTGGGTCACCAAACACACCAGGCCTATGCTCATCCAAAGCATAATCTGACTTCTCAGAATGGGCAAATTCTGACTACAATAGTCAAGCTGCTTAGAGAAACAAGTTGACCACTTAATTCATTAATGGGTTATTTTAAATATGTAAAAAAAACCAACATATTTGAAAGCAAGCCTTTGTCTCAAAATGCATCAGGTCTATGTTTAAAATCACACAGAAACCTCTATGTAAAAGTGGTTACCTTCAAAGACCATACAATATAACAAAGTTTTAATTCTATTAGTCAGGGATACTTCTTCCATTAGCTTCAGGGAAGACAGGTTTCCAGCCTATATAAGCAAACAAACCACCCTCGTGCTACATGTACATACCTAGACACATAGAGAAACACTGTACTTCAAGAGGAACAGATCTTTGTTTTCTTTATTGTCTAATTTAGTAGCAAACATAAGGACATACTACTTCATTGAAACTTGTTGTCATATATTCCTCCGTTTCCTACCATTATACTGAGCATGAAAGCTCTGGCAATAAAAACTCTGAGGACCACTACATTACCTATTGCAGAACTTCCCAATACAAAGGAGGCTATGGGTCACTATGCTTCCATGCCTCAAGAGAGAAGATTACTAGCCCAACTGCAGTCTTTATTAATAAGGAGTAATAGAAAATAAATAGCAGCTTCCAAGATAAGCTAAAACCTCAGTTGCAGTTATTACTCAAGAACTTAACTCACATCCTGGTTTTCTCCTCAAGATAGCATTTATTTTAACACAATCTTCCTCTTGACAAATCAGCCCTATAAGGGAAGATAGGACTGAAAAAATAGTACCTACTTAAATCCTTAATCCTCTATTTACCTTAAAATTCAATAAGCTTCTCTTTGCTTCCATGCACACCACAGAAAAGACTCATAAAAATAACCACATCCAGTGGCAACCCTCCCACTGGATAGATAGAAAAAGCAATCTTACTCCAGCCATTTCCCCACACACTCTGAGTAACAGACCTGAGATAAAGTTGCAGAAGGTGGTTAGAACAGTAACTGAGAAATTAATTTAATGCATCCACCCATACAAACCACTCACCCTTAACAGAGGTGAATACATACCTGCAACTTTTTTAAAACTTTGGCCACTGAGACACCCTTTATAACAGGAAGATATTAACATAATTTCAAAGCTACCCTTACATATACACAGAATCTCAGCCATTCCACTCTCATAAAAACCTCACTAACCTGAGTTGGGTGGAGCTGTTAGTTACATTAATCTGGAAGCATGAAACATCCTTTAGGTCTGTTTCCATTCAGGAGGGTCACCAGTCCATCTTCTGTGAGAATTAAACTGAACTACTGAACAATTTAGAGCACTTAAATACCTCTCCACAATAGTTTGCTTTTTTTTCTCCAAACACAAGAGCACAAACTAGCTCTTCTATAATCATCTATCAGGAGACACTCAAAACAGCTGTGCTAACAGCTGTACAAAATACACCAAACAACAACCTTCCACACAAGGAATTCACCTACCACACAGCAGCAACACAGTAACTCTCAATTAACACCTTCACTCTCTATCACAAGTGACTTAGGCTAATATGGAGTGAAGACACACCAAAACTAATCAAGGAAAATTAATCCTAAATCTAAGTAGGAAAAAAGCCCTTTAAATCACTTACTTTCTTCACCTGTTGTAATCAGATGCCCTTCCTTCTATACAGAGAAGCTGAAGAACCATAGCATTACAATTTATAGACTTACTGACTCAAAGAATAGTGTCACTCCCTGAACCCTTAATCTCCTGATAGCACAGCAACTGCTGCACAAGTAACTATTAAAAAAAAAAAAAAAGCATTTTTGCTCCTCACAAATCCTATGTTGCTTGCTCTCTGCTCCTGATTGATGCCACCCAGCCACATCTCCTTCTGCAGTGTAAAGAAAGTCCTAGCACACACAGAATAGGTGTTTACTCAATGGTACCATTTATCCAAGTTGTTTCTGTAATTTTAGAAAGCTTACAGTCTTCAATTGCCAAAGTGTAACTTTCCAAGCTAGGTACGGCTAGAAGTGCTTAAAATATTCAGTTTCACTCCTTTGATCTTCATGAAAATTTTAGCTAAGATTAGAGTTCCCAGGCTAGCAGACTCCTTATTCCTCTCCTGCTGGGACTTCAAGAGAAACTAGCTCAGGGGGTCTTAAGCTTGGTATCACAGAGGCAATGTGATGGGGGCTCTGGTCCAGAATAGTGTTGTTGCTAGGCTACCAAAAATGTTGGCTTTTTGCCCCGTTACAGCACAGATATCTTCTGGGTGCCCATCCAAGTATGGATGCTCATTTGTTTACACAATGTGAAGTTTCTTCCAGCAAATACTGAACTTTTGCACTAAATTGAGGTCCAGCTGTAATACCTGCCTCCATACAATTACTGTTTTTTACTGGTTTCTTTAATTGCTATCCTGTTTGTAGTACTTTACACAGATGAAGTACTACTGATGAACACAAAATATATACTATGGAAACATCATACATTGTACAAATCCTGCAGTGTTGATTAATAGCAATAATAATCCACAAGCAATTATTTTTCCACACTTGTTCTATGACCATTTTCCCACAAGTTTGATTATATCAAGAAAGTGTTTAATGAATCAGGAAAAATAGCAATATATGGCAGAAGAGCTTTACGCACAGTGCTAAGACTTATTTATTTTTGTTGCTGAAAATAGGACACTGGGGGCTAGTCGGTGCATTTATGGCACTAAGTATTTACAGCTTTTTCTTTCCTTACTAGAAGTCACACACAGATTTATAATTGCCAACATGCATTTCCAATTGCTGAAAGCAATAGCTGCAATCTAAGGCAATAGAACTGCAAAAGCAGAGATGTGCATATATCTTGTTTTACATTTCTTAAGACATCAAACCCATCCCTTTAACAGAACTGCATTGCTCCACAAAAGCTTTTCAACAATGTTAGAGGCTTCCATACAGCCTCTTTTCCCCCTTCTTTTTTGAAATATATACCCCTTTTGAAAGCCGATAAATTTCTGACTCTATTCCAATTGATCTTGTCTTAACATCCCTGTAGAAGCAGGTATTTCATCCCACTTGTTTCGGATGGTCAGGTCCAGAATAACAGCTGCTGAATCTGATACTGAGCTGCACCATCCTTCCCTCCTAAGCTGTCTTGTTCTCAGGGGCTGGAGTTCCTGGATAGCTGTGTCCATATTTAGAGGAGTTTTCAGTCTCTTTGATTTCCCTTGCCTGGTATGACCATAAGTTCTGAAATACATCAGAATAAGATAGGAAAATTATGCAATTAACCAGTAACATGATGATTTATGGAGGCATAACTTTTCAGTACTTTTTTAAAGGTAGTCTGACTGCTTTTTCACTGTGATACTAAATTTGCATAGAGTTCCTTACCCCTTGACAATGACTGCTATAATCACCAAGCTCATCTTCTGAAACATTTTGTGTTGAAGAACACTCCTGTAAGGGCCATTTCTTTAGAATGATGTTTTATGGAATGTTTTTTCAGAAGTTCAGATATTGGATATAGTCTATGGAATTAAATACTCTCTTGCAACCTTACTACTTTTTGTCAGTTTGGTTTGATGAAGATACGCGACACTATCTGACCAGTTGAGCATCTCTCTCACATAAATGAATAGCAAGGAGGAAGTTACCTCCAACATATAGCACTTGCCTTGCCCATCGAGCAGTGTAGAAACATCCAGTAGCTCCTCTTAGTAAAGGTACAATATCCTCAGTTACAGACACAATTCTCTTGACTGTACTAACCTCAGCTGATGTTTCAACTTGTAAGGATGAGAAGTGTAGCGGCTCTGCCATACTGTGAAGACACTTGGTGCAGCTGTTTCACACATTGTCATTTTGATACTTCCATTGTTATAAATTATACTGGCAAAGCTGTTAAAATAGCTCTGTTTAGATGCAAAGAAATCAGATCTTGCTTTTCTGCAAGGCTGAAGGCAGCCTCAGTGAACAGAGACCCAAAGCACTGACATTTGGACATGTGTGGTACCTGCTGCTGAAAAACACTTGGCAAGTTAGCACCACGGATCAACAGGCTTTAAAGAGACATTTAAACTTCCCTATTAAGGATAGGAAAGTCATTTTGAAAACAGGATCTAGCCAGACACAGCCACATATTTGCACAGGGGTACTTTAGAGCCATCCTTCATACAGATGTTCTATACAGCCTATTTAAAAAGAAAAGCTGTAAAGATTTTCCAGAAAAGAAGATGGTGCAGTTTCCAGTTTCTTCTGTGTGGTAAGAGTATTTTGCTCACCTGTTCAGGCAGTACAATATATTATGTTCAGAGAGCTAGAATTCTCCAGATATGAGATTGATAAGCCATAAAATGTTCATTCTTTGCCCAGAGCTTCCCATGAGTACTGAAGGTTACACCATTCAACCAGTGCAGCAGAGCACTAAGCAGAATTAGAATACTTAGAATTATATTCATCTAAAGATCATTCCTTTGGGGCAAAACAAGCAGATAATTTACATAATGTTGGTTATGCTTACTCCTCTGTATGTGAAACAATAGATGATTCATAGGGCTGAGAACACAATCACACTTTTCTCAAAGTCAAGCAAAGTCTAGTGTAGTTGCCTTAATAACATAGCTTAGCAACCTTTGGAAATTGTTTATATCAACTTTGGACTAAAAAAATGTCTCACTTTTGATAAGGAACAAATAGGCCTTATGGAAACTCTGGAAGGCTTTAATTTGTTTTCCATAAAAAGACTGGAACAGCGAAACAGTGATATTAAGGCCTCCATACCCAGATGACAACTAGTGAAATTATGCAGACAAACGAGATCTATAGGGAAGCTTGACAGTATTTTTAGCAAGAATTCAAGGCATGTTTAAGAAAACCAGGATGAATGACAGAAGTTCCAGGAGTTCCAGGAAAGACTGCATCAGATCGAGAAATCCATTTATGTATATCAACTGTAAATATGCCATCTCTATCTACTAACTCTTGGAGGCTGAGAATATTCTGGGCAAGTATCTCTAAATGGTTGATCTGTATTATTCCCAATATATGTTCTGGGAAGGTGCTAGAAACAGCATGCTAGGCTATTCGGAATTTAGGTCCATCCTTACACGGCCAGTAAATTCTTATATAAAATATATAAAAAGGGGATGTCATGAGAACTTATATTTTCTAAAACATACATATCATCGTCTAATTAAAAAATATCTTTTTATTTACTTTGCCAGGATCTTTATATCAGATGTTAATAAGGACAGAACTGTTGGATATATGTCCAAATTGTGCTTGTTTTCAAGTAATGTTGTTATTTAGCACAGCCACAGTTAGGAGGGCTGCTAGACAAAAAACCACAACCAACCAACCAACAAAACCAAACAAAAAAAAAACAATCAATCAAACAAACGAAAAAAAGATCTGAAGGTGTTGTCAAGTTCTGACTGTCATCTGAGAACGTATCTAAGTGTTGGGAGATCTTTCTGGATGTTAATTGGGGAATTAAGGTATGGTGGGCTCTCCAGCCCTTCTCTGTGGACAGTAACAATGACATAGTGTAAACTGAAATTTTTCCTTCTTATTCATGAGGAACTTCTTCCCCTGTTGCAAAACACAGAGAAGGTTCACTTCCTCTGACAGAATCTGGTGAAAGTGGACTCTAAGGGAAAGATAAACCAGTTGGAGGCAAGTATGAGGCAACCTGGAAAGTTCTCTGACCTTTCAGTCCACATTGTTTAGCATCTCAGTACTAAGAATGAGAAAAGGCAGTCTACAAAGCAAGGAAAATTATTATAATCTGTAAGTATGGCAAAATGGTAACTCCAAACACTCTTGTCAGAAGGATTGCTACTTGGAAAAATCCATCCATAAATCGATGGGTCCGGATGAAATGCATCCAAGGGTGCTGAGGGAGCTGGCGGAGGTCATTGCTAGGCCACTCTCCATCATCTTCGGTAAGTCAGGGGTAACAGGAGAGGTGCCTGAGGACTGGAGGGTAACAAGTGTCACTCCAGTCTACAAGAAGGGCAAGAAGGAGGACCCGGGTAACTATAGACCGGTCAGCCTCACCTCCATCCCTGGAAAGGTGATGGAACAACTTGTCCTTGGCACTATCTCTAGACATATCAAGGAGATGGGGGTCATCAAGAGCAGTCAACATGGTTTTACCAAGGGTAAGTCATGTTTGACTAACCTCATAGCCTTCTATGAGGAAATTACTAGGTGGATAGATGATGGTAGAGCGGTGGATGTGGTCTATCTTGATTTCAGTAAAGCATTTGACACCGTCTCCCACAGCATCCTTGTAGATAAATTGATCAAGTATGGGTTTGATGATCAGGCACTGAGGTGGATCAAGAACTGGTTGAAAGGAAGAAGTCAGAGAGTTGTAATCAATGGGGCAGAATCTAGTTGGAGGCCTGTGACTAGTGGAGTCCCTCAGGGGTCGGTACTGGGACCGGTGTTGTTCAACATCTTCATCAACGACCTGGATGAGGGTACAGAATGTACCCTCAGCAAGTTTGCTGATGACACCAAGATGGGAGGAGCTGCTGACACACCTGAAGGCTGTGCTGCCATTCAGAGAGACTTAGACAGGCTGGAGACTTGGGCGGGGAAAAACCTGATGAAATTTAACAAGGGCAAGTGTAGAGTTTTGCATTTGGGGAAGAAAAATGTCATGCACCAGTACAGGTTGGGGGCTGACCTGCTGGAGAGCAGTGTAGGTGAAAGGGATCTGGGGGTCCTGGTAGACAGGAGGATGACCATGAGCCAGCAATGTGCCCTTGTGGCCAAGAAGGCCAATGGCATCCTGGGGTGTATTAGAAAGGGTGTGGTTAGTAGGTCAAGAGAGGTTCTCCTCCCCCTCTATTCTGCATTGGTGAGGCCGCATCTGGAGTATTGTGTCCAGTTCTGGGCCCCTCAGTTCAAGAAGGACAGGGAACTGCTTGAAAGAGTCCAGCGCAGAGCCACAAAGATGATGAAGGGAGTGGAACATCTCCCTTATGAGGAAAGGCTGAGGGAGCTGGGTCTCTTTAGTTTGGAGAAAAGGAGACTGAGGGGTGACCTCATCAGTGTTTACAAATATGTAAAGGGTGAGTGTCAAGAAGATGGAGTTAAGCTTTTTTCAGTGATGACCAGTGATAGGACAAGGGGTAATGGATACAAATTGGAGCATAGGAGGTTTAAGGTGAATATTAGAAAATTTTTTTTTACTGTGAGAGTGACAGAGCACTGGAACAGGCTGCCCAGAGAAGTTGTGGAGTCTTCTTCACTGGAGACATTCAAAACCCGCCTGGACGCCTTCCTGTCTGATGTGCTCTAGGTGACCCTGCTCTGGCAGGGGGGGTTGGACTAGATGATCTTTCGAGGTCCCTTCCAACCCTTATGATTCTATGATTCTGTGATTCTATGAATACCTTGAGCAGACACCAGGGTCTTCTGCGATCTCAAATAAGAAAATTTGCTGTGTTGTCCTACCCTGTACATGGACAGGCCATCAGAAAATTCTGTTTTCTTTTTCTGCTGTCATATACACATTGTAAGAAAAAAGTGCAGCAAAGGAATCATCCAAAGTGTGAAGGGCATTGTCCTTTTTCAAGCAGAACTAATTCCCATAATCCAAAAAGAAGATTCTCCTCTGATAACTACACTGCTCCTGGGACCTTAGAACTCCAGAGCCAAGAAGAGAGCGGTTCATTACCAAACATATTTCCATTGACTGTGTCATAGTAACTGCAGCATCTAGAGCTATTTGTAAAGGTGCTCTTGCTGCTAACTGTCCCTCAGCAATTCAAATTCTTTTCTATGCTCCTGTGGTGACATCATCAACAAAATCTGTAAACTTGTTATAATTAGGAAAATCATAACATGCCAGAAAGACCTAATAATTTGACATTCTAAACTGTAAGCTTGCCAGTGAATAACTTGTATGACCAAGCAGATCTGATCATCTTGGCTCTCTCTCAGCAAGACTTTGCATCAGTCTGTTCTGTCCTCAAAAATGTGTATATGTATATTTTGTCTGCTGCCTTTGAATCTGCAATGACAATTCAAAGTTCTTGCCAAATATTTTTGCAGGTTCCAGTGAGGCCTTCCTAATAAAAGCATTTTTCTCCACAGTAAAGAAGTAAGTAACATGTCCAAAAATGTACAGGTTCTGTGCATATTTTTATGTAGAATTTGGAGAAACTTGGCTCTCTTTCCCAGAAATTTCTGGAAATTTTAATAATTATGTGATGCAAAGGTACCAGAAAGATCAGCTTGTGCTCAAAGACAAGGACTGAATATTTATTTTTTTCTAATTCTTAAGCACAGCCCAAACAAAATTCTTCAAAGCTATTTGTTTCAACTCTGTGGAGTCCCACAGCTAAGCATTTACAGAGGTTCCGGTGATGTGCTGGATGTCAGTTTTACATGGATAAGTGCAGAAATCAAGAACAAGATTACTAAAAGTATCCTGAGTCTTACTTTTTAGCTTTTTATATCCTTTTCATAAAAGTACCTAGGCTGGAATACAATAAATCCTTGAACTGTAAGCAAAATGAACTCTATCTATCTGTCTGTCTGTCTATACTACAGGCTTATCATAATAGGACTGCTTGATTTGGGGAAAAAAAAAAGTCAATGTTTAGAAGATATGAATCTCCTGATACTGAGTTCCTGATACTTGGGACACGTAGTGAAGAACACTTTTACACAAGAAAATACAAAAAAAAATTACCAAAGCCCTCTGTCTAACCTGCCGCAGAAGTTTTCCATGAAGCATATCTGCTTCTCTCTGATGCATCATTCACTTCTTTAAAAGGAGTATTAGCATTGCCACCACTACTGAAACTAGGAAAAGAGTAAACAACAGGAAGAGAAATATCATATTTACTAATGTTTCTATCACCGTTTATTGTTTGTACTAACATATTACCTAGAAGCCCAGCCTGTAGACCTGAAATCATTGTGATAAAGGTCTGAAATTTGGGAGAACATTCAGGTTTGTTTTCCTGAAAAGGTCATAAGCTGCTCATCTGAAATACATCCCCCCTCCTGTATTGTATATTATTTGCTAACTCTGAACTTTTCACTGGATCATGTTTCTTTTAAAGAAGATACAAGGCATTGATTAATTTCTTTCCTATAAACAGGCTGATCAGTCTGAAATTTTGCATTTTAAAGTTGTGCATTCTAAAACCATCACAATGTGTGAGCATGTTACTACAGGTTGTTTCTCAGTCTAACGCCTACATGCTACAAGTGTTTTTATTGGTAAGGCATCAGCAGAAATTATAATTTCCTCACAATAAAAAATACAGCCATAGTCATAGCAATTCAGACCAATTCATCTAGTCCAACATCTTCTTTTTGACAGTGACCAGCAGCAGATGCTTCAGAAGAAAGGGCAAGAAACCATGAAATTGGCAATTATGGAATAACTTTGCAATAAGTAAAGTTGCTTCTTAAATCTGAATTCAGAAGTTAGTTTATGCCCTTAAGCTTGAATGTTCATAGAAACTGTGCTAAACTTTTGACTTCTACAGTATCTTATGACATAAAGTTCTATACTGCTTAAATGTATTAGTGTACTATTATTGTATGTTACTTTATTTCAAAGGTATTTCCTTGTAGTTTTGTTTTTCCTAGACTTTCACTCTTGAAAAGCAAAGGTAATAAGTTATTGTAGCTGCGATTTAAGCAGCCCTGCATTCATCCTCAAGGTAAACACAAACCATATTTCTGCATTCCTAGAAGAAAATGCAAAGAGAAGCACAGGACATAGAAACTTAAAAGCTTTTCTATCACAATTATGGTTTAAGCTTATATATATACACACATATGTATACATGCATTCATACACATGTGAATATCTCTGATAATCATCCAATACCACAAACACAGAAACACACACATTAAAACCTCTCTGTTGCTGAATACATACTTAATCACTGAAAAGTAGTTTTATTAGCCTTTGAAGAGAATGGTGAAGGAGGAAAAAGAAAAACACCAAAATTAGACTTTCATTGCCCAGACAGCCTAGGGCATTTAGCCATATATTTAGCCACTAAAAATACCTGAGAAAAAGTGTGTACCCTAATACTTGGAGAAGACCAGCTTCACTGTTTGGAAGATCATTAATAGAGGATCAAATGGTTGCAGAGCAAAACAGATACAAAACGTCCAAGCTGACTGAAAGGTCACTTTCCAGAGCAAGTGTCTAAAAGACCTTTTTGAAAATCAAAACCTACCCAGGTAATAAAGGAAAACACCACAAAACTCTGAGAAGGAATGACCCCTCTATATGATGTACCACCGAACAGATCTTCTACAAAGCTTGCTGCACTGGGCAAAAATGTCTGAATGCATATGCATACCTACCTACCCTTTTTAAAGGCACACTGTAACTACTAAAATCAGTGCACTTGAGTTACAGGAAAACTGATGTAAATCACATGGATATAACTTCTGTAATAGTAAAAAAAACAGAACAATGTGCAGTAAATACTGTATCTGACAAGAAGGGGGGGGGGAATAGTAGAACAGCTACTGATATCCACTAACAACTTAGAAAAAAAACCCTACTCAGATTTTACATAAATTTTTAATTTTAGACCAAGAGTTCAGCTGTTCTTACCAGACACTTTCAAACAAAAAGCAGTGTTTTTGTTCTGAGGGCCTGATCAAATGCTGGCTGTAATTCCAGGAAAGATTCCTATTGGCTTGAGTGGCTTTTGGATGAAGCCCAGAAATTGTTAGATCTGCTTGCTTTGAAGAGATTGCAGAACTTCATACTCGTGGTTAGTCCTGTGGAGCACCAGTATTTAAGAAACTGATCCTCCTTAATGACAAATCACACCTCCAAATTGCTTACACAGTGGTGATACTCTGGAGCTATGTAAGACCCTGAGCTGTCCTTCAGGTTTTTGCCACAAAAAATATTTCCAGTAAGTACTGTTCTGTTTCCACCTGCAGCCTACTCTAAATGAAGGTAAATAAGGCATTCATGCAAGAAATTAACACATGGCATAAAATAATACCGAGCTTCAGGGTGAAAGCTAGTGTAGTGTCAGAGGGAAAATCAGAGTGTGACAGAGTGTGTGCAGTCCCCGGCATGGGCTCAGTAAAACAGTTCAAACCCCTGATAGACGGATTGACATAACAAGCACACAAACCAAAACAAACTGTCGTCACTTGTGCTATGATCTCAAAAACCACAAAGTTGATTTTGTTTATTTAAAGCTCCTTGATTTTCTCAATATGCCTGTGTTCTTCCAGATTATATATTTTGCCAAATTGTTTGCTAAACTCACATCCAAGTTACTTCATAAAACTTGTGTCCTGGTTTGAGCCAGGATGAAGCCAATTTTCCTTTTTACTGATTTTTTTTTTCCCTTCAGTAAGCTTTCTTTTAACTAGCAACATTCTGTTCTAGCTAGGCTGATAGGACATTGGAATGTTTTCCTAGCTGCTGGGGCTTCAAGGTCGCACCTTCACTCTGCCGGCTCAGACACTACAGGGAGGTCTATTACCCCCCCGTAGGAGGCTGAATTAGACAGACAGCAAAATTGGCCAGAGATATTCCATTCCATATATCTACGTAAGCTCAGAGGAAGGTCACAGATCACAGAAGACAACTTCCTTCCTGCTTCTTCTTCCCTTCTCTTCCGTCGATGGCCGGAGTCTGGGGAGGACTCCGTCCATCCACCACCACTGACCCCCAGGCTCGAGCTCTCCTGACCCTCATCAATCTCCGCTTTCTCCAGCAGCAGCTCCGGGATTTCTCGGGACTGTTCCAGCTGAGGGGTGTGCTGTGGGAGTTGCTGGGGGTGGGGTAGGCGAGAGGCTTTTGCTCATACCTGAACATATTTGTATATAATTGTATATATTTTCTTGTATCATTCATTAGTGTTTAATTAAAGCTGTGTAGTTTAGTTTTCAATCCAGCCAAGTCTCTCTCTTTTTCTCTCTCTCCTTCCCTACCCGGGTGGGAGGGGGAGGGGATCGAGAGCATTGTTGTCAGACCTGAGTCAAATGGTGACAACTTGTTTAATATATACTTTGCAATCTATGTAGTTTTATAAGCAATGTGATGCAAGTCCTAATTTTAGTTCTGTTTTGTGTGGGTTTGAGATATTTTTTGGGGGGCCAGAGGGAAACCAATGTCTATGAAAAACTCTAAGGGAGTCTCACAAGTGAGGCAGAAGAAACTCGCTAAAGGGCTACAGTCATGTAAAATTCTATGCCCAGCATCCTGAAGGTGTAACAAAAGGGTCAAAAAGCTAAGTGAACTTTCTCAAGTCTCAGGCTCCAGCAGACATCAAAATATGCTCTTAACATTGCTTTATATTTTGGCTGACTCCATTAATTTCCATGGCCCATCTGAGATACATTAGCTGGGATTCCATCACCAGAATGCTTGAGTTATTTCCTACTTCATTCAATTTCCTACTTGCAGATTAAATTCTGGTATATCGTCTGCACTGGTACTTCCTAGGATGTCTGCTTCTTACATGGCAACTAAAGTGATTCCCAACACTGCCTGTGCCAGTGGCATTACAGCCTGCACACCCATGGGTACCCATTACACCCACACATCGCTATCCAGAGACCATAACAGATGCAAGAATAATTTATTAGGATTTTGTAAACTTCCCTGAATGTACATGTGTGAACTAGTCCTCAGCTAGACTACAACACAGCACTCACATGGAAGTCGGCCAAGTTTGTGTAGCAACATTCTCACAAAAATCTGAGAAACTATTTGAGAATTAATTCAGAGCTTAACTAAAAAAAAAAAATCCTCTATGAACAGACTCCAGCCATGAACACAGACGAGAAAACACATGCTGCAAGAGCAGCAAAACCTCTAGATATGTTGTAAAGCACTTGCCAGTTCATCAACGTGAAAATTTAAGGGAAAATACCTAGGAATAGAAGAAACAGAGTTGTAGTGAACGGAACTGAATTTGCTGATCTTGCCACAAGACAAGGAAGCAAAAGGCCTGGGTGAATGGAAGGCCACTTAGCCAAGCTGAAAACTCAGAGTAGGTGGTTTAGTAGATACAGCATTGTGAACCAGCCACCAGTCAAGGAAGGGGACACAGAGAACCTTCTGTTTGCTGATAGTGATGTGCAAGGGCCAAAAGCAACAGAAAAGCAATAGAAAGAATATTTCTTCTCCACAAGTAGCTTGAACTGTAGAGTAGATGCACAGGGGCTGGGGTGAAGGGAAGGGGGGCACAGCATCCCCCAGACAACTGAGCTCCCCAGTACACTACATGTCCTGGTTCAAGCCATGACGTAATCAAATTTTTTTTTACTGTTTTGTTTTTTTTTTTCCTTCAGTGAACTCTCTTTTAAGCAGCAGCGTTTTCTAGCTGGTGGACTGATAACACTCAGTGTTTATAGATGCTGCTGAGAGACCAAGGACACTTTGCTCTCCTTGTTAGATTTACTAATTTGGACATTTAAGGGAGCAGATCAGTTGTATCTACAACCCTCCACCTTAGGGAGGAGCAGACTAGATGGACAGCAAAGTTGTCCAGAGCTATTCCATAGATATATATACAATATTTTTTTTTATATAAATTCAGAGATCTGAAGTCTTCTGTCTTCCATCCATGGTGGTCATCTGGGGAGGACTTTGTCTATCCATCACCGTTGATCCCTAAGCTTGTGCATTCCTGACCCTCTTAACTCTCCGCTCCTATCTGCCCTGCTGCTCCAGGACATTTAGGAACTGCTCACAGCTCAGGAGATGCCGTGGGAGTTGCTAGGGGTGGAGGGAGGCAACAGGGGTTTTGCACATTCTTGCACACACTTGTATATAATTTGTACATATTGTATATACATATTGTATACAATTGTACGTATTTTCTTATAATTAGTATTTAATTAAAGCTGTCTGGTTTCGTTTTCAATCTGGAAAGCCTCTCTCCTTATTCCCTCTCTCCTTTCGCTACCTGGGTAGGAGGTGGAGGGGATCAGGAGCATTATTGTCACTTGTTTAATACTACTCTGAGTAGCAGCTCTTGCTATTGTTTTACAGTTTATCCACAAGACTATTGCCAAAGTCATAATCTATCATGTGATTAGCTATTTAGTGATAACAGGGGTTTTGATACTGATCTTTTGGCTGGCACTGTATAGTAAGGATTTTTTTGTGAACAGAAAGGTCTTTGTTGGTAGTGGCAGGTACAGTTCTACCTCTCCATTTTCTCTTCAGCTGAATCTCCCAGCTTTTTATCTAAATAGCATTGTTTCACTAAGGACACTTCTGCTGAATGTTTATAATGTACTGTGGATTTGTAAAGTGATCACAATCCACTCCCTCCCAGGCAAGGTTGCTGCCAGCACTGCTGCTGCTGCAAAGACTAAGGCCACTCCCACTCGATTCAAATGAGCAAAAGTTACAGTTAATCCCCTGACTAGGAGCAAAGCAAAGAAACAGCCACCCAAAGCCACAAGAACATGTTTAACAATAGAAGACCCCTTTTTAAAAGTGATATTAAAAGATGTAAACAGACACTTCTAAAGGAGATAAAGGAGCAGGGCCTTCTAAAGCAGATAGAGGAGCAGGCCCCTCTCAAGCAGATGAGGATGAGGATCTTGTCCAAATTTCTCTCTAAAGGAACAGTGCCTCATGAGAAAGGACTTTACCTGCAATAAAGGTGAGCCACTTCTTTGTTGGTTGCTCCAGTGCTTTGACAGTGGGGCTGATACCTATGACATGGATGAAACTTAGCCAGGCAGCTGGGATCCCTGGCCAGAGATGCTGGTATGGATAGAACAACTGGTAGTAAGAGAGGAAGTACCACCCCATGGAGCCAACTTTCAGCTGTAAGGGAGAGATACCCCCATAGGGAGACATCGACTGGCACCAGAGCAGAATGCCTACTCTTGAAAGAACCACCACATATTTGAGATAATTAGCTGTGCAAGAGGGGATCTATGATAATCACACGATTACAAACCTTGATGACGTCTCTGCGACACGCCCATGTTCCAGTGGATTGCACAGGCTGTGCCAGCAGCACATGCCCACATATTATCCTTCATAGGATGCTGGGATGAATATGAGGGACCAACTGTGTGTGAGTTTGCTTTCAAAGCATAACAATATGTTATCCAATTCCCATCAGTTCCACACCTCAGCCACTGAAAAAATTACTGACAGAAGGATTCAGATGCTGGAAAGACGGCAAGGCAAACCGCAGTATCTCCCTAGAGACTATTTGGCTCCTGTTGCAGCCATTAAAAGGAGACATTCCGCTATGAGACAGCAGCAGGAGAGACGAGACCCACTTCTACAATACCTATGGGGTCTCTTGCATTATTATTACAAAGAGGATATGAGAATCTGGGACAATAAACCCACTGCTACTCTCCAGATAAGCTTACAAGAGCTGCTAAATAGAACAAATGCAGGAGATGGTCTGAGTTTATTGGACTGTGTGGACTCAGTGGCCTGGCACATCAGAATCCCGAAAGTATAAAATCTTGGTGGAGACTGGTGCACAGTGCATCCTAATGCCATCAAATCATAAAGGAACAGAATCCATTGCTATTTCTGGAGTGATGGGAGGATCTCAAGAACTGACTGTTGTGGAGGCCGATGTAAGCCTCACTGGTAAAAAATGGCAAATACACCCTATAGTGACTGACCTAGATGCTCCTTGCATCCTTGGTATAGACTGCCTCAGGAGAGGATATTTCCAGGACCCGAAAGGGTACCAGTCATCCTTTGTTATAGTAGCTGTAGAAACTGAGGACACTGAACAGCTGCATACTGTGCCTGGCCTTTCAGATGATCCTACTCTAGTGGGGTTGCTGAATGTCAAAGACCAGCAGGTGCCAATTTTAACTTCAACAGTGCATAGACAACAATATCACACCAACAGAGACTCTGTGATCCCCATTCATAAGCAGATCCGGCAACTGGAGAGCCAAGGAGTGATCAGCAGGACTCACTCACTTTTCAACAGTCCTATCTCGCCAGTGCAAAAGCCTGATGGCGAGCGGAGGCTGACAGTGGACTATTGTGGCCTGAATCAGGTTACACCACCCCATAGTGCCGCTGTGCTGGACATGCTAGAACTTCAGTATGAGCTGGAGTCGAAAGCAGCTAGGTGGTATGCCACTATTGACATTTTCATGCCTTTTTCCCTACTCCTCTAGCACCAGAGTGCAGGCCACAGTTTGCCTTCACCTGGATTACAGTCCAAAACACCTGGAATGGACTACCCCAGGGGTGGAAACACAGCTCAACCATTTGCCATGGACTGATCCATGCTGCCCTGGAGAAGGGTGGAGCTCCAGAACACCTGCAGTACATCGATTACATCATCGTGTGGGGTGACACACCAGAAGAAGTTTTCAAGAAAGATAAAAAGATCATCCAAATTCTTCTGGAAGCTGATTTTGCTGTGAAAGGAGGCCAGGTCAAGGGACCTACATGAGAGATCCAGTTCCTGGGAATTATATGGCAAGATGGACATCACATAAGGGCTGCTTGTGAAGAAGAAAGTTTGGGACCAGGCCAAAGCATCATTGCACAAAATTGTTTCACTGTGCCAAAACTCTCCACTGAACAGCTGATCATATTTTCTGCGTCCTCTTACTGTGAAGCAGAAAATACAAGTCTGCTGCCTGCTGTCTTCTAAGGAAACCTCTCGGTAGGCTGTTGACATTGTACTTGGGCTTTGCTCTATCAATTTGCTTAGGTTTTCAGCAGGATAAAAAGGGCAAAGCAAAATAAGACAAAGGTCTTGAAAAGTAAAAGAAAGACGTGTGAGAGTTTCAAATGAAGACTAAGCTTAGGGAAGAGGAAAGAGGTAAAAGAGAAACCTTTCTCTCGAATCTGATTCACCAGGCCAGTTTCCAGTTAAGATTATAATAATCTCCTTTGTTTTAATATATTCAGCTGGGTAAGGAAATTACTTCATTTCAATGAGGGCTGTCTCAGGCTAAAATGAGCACCAGCTAATAGTAGACTAAAAACTCAGACGGTGTCTCTGACTCATTATATGTATTTCTACGGGAAGGCAGTAAATCACCCAGCTATTAGAAGTCATTTCTGCCTCTCTGCCAGGCAGCGACTCTTCTGAATGCAACATGGAAACATCCTCCAGCTCTGCCTGTCCTCCAAAAGCAAGAGCTTCCTTGGTCTGACTGAAGGATTGCTCTGTGGCCCCAGTCTCCCAATTCTTGGTTTTCAGTTGACAAGTTATGACCTTTGCACCGTTACCACTCTCGTTTAGCACTTACTTTCAGAGAATATTCTAATAATTGAATTTACTAGTAAGATTTCCAGAAGAACAGCAGGGGAAATGCAGTATTTTTCAAGGAAGTGAAAAATCTTGTGTTTTGGGGGATCTCTGATAAGAAAAACAAGGAAGACAATTTTCCATCTGGGTCACTGTTTCCAAGAATACTACCCATTCTGGGATCAAAAAGTGGACTGGATTCAATACAGCCATTTCTCCTCTCCCGGTAAAGCAATGTTGAAAAAAAATAATGTAAAAATTCCTAAAGGATATGAACAAGATGCTCACCTAACAGACTTTTTTTTTTTTTTTTTAAGTGACACTACAGATATTTAAGGCTGCTCATTGCAGGAAAAATCCCTGTAAGACCAGTGTCATGTTTAAACACAGCCAAACACAGGACAGTATTGGACTGTAGTAAATCCAAACAAAAATAGTTCCTTACAAACTATTTTGCTGTCAACCTGTGCTGAAGTAGAGGTTCTCATAACATAAACCTGAAGGTGGATACTGAATCTTCCATTTTAATATTTTTAAGATAGGAAGGTATTTATTTTAGGCATTACTCTCTGATTTATCTTTGAAAGCCACACTGTAATTTTAAGGCCTGGATGCTACAATTTTTTGAGGCTTTTCCACAGTCTTGTGTATTCAAATGCTGTAACACACTAGATACGTTATGCTTTTTGATTTTGTTTGGGTTTGTTGTTTTTTTTTTGCACTAATGCCTCTCAGTATTGGCTTTCAAAGCAAGAGAGAAACTGTTCCTTACAAAACACAGTTTCTGTAGTTGTCTAAGAGACTACAAAAGACAAAGAGGTAGCTTAAGTTGAAAAATAATTTGACATAGCACTATGTTGACGAAGTGTTTGTTCCATCATTAAGTCACAGTAAATCATATTTTCAAAACATCAAAAATTCCTTGTTTAGACAAGCTTCTAGATGCGGTGCTGAAATCCAACATGAACGTACATTGCTGGCACATAGCCCTGTCTTTTGCTATCTACAACTCCCTACAGTCACCCATACCAATATCTATCAATATAATTTTGAGATGATCCTGATAACCTTTCCCAAAGTTTCAGTATACTATGATTTGTTTTACATGATTTTATTAACTAACCATATTAGTGTTGCATTTTGAGTAATTTGTAACAGCGTTGCCTTCCTCCAGCGCACCTTTCATCACACAAACCAGACTGCTGTTGGCATTCTTTTTTTTTCCTTCTCTCCCTGTGGCTTAATATCCAAGATGCGTGGGTTGTTGGGGTTTTCATCCCCTTCATCTCATTATATACACACAATAATAGAAGTAATTAATGTTTAGCTGTTTAACTTCCATTTTATGCAGAGGAGACATCTGATGATCAAATCCATGCAATGTCGGCAATTAGACCAACTTATGCAGCTGCGCTTCCCCTTGCTAGCTGGAATGCACTTCCCTTTTGCTCTGAACTGCTTTGTGATCCACTTGATGTACAATGCTCCCCACACAGCTTTGAAATAAATCTGGGATATCATTCTATCTTCAAGGCCAAAACAGTGAAGGGCTGTATGAAGCATTTGGGTGGGAGAAGGAGGGAGGGAGAGGAAAATGAAATTAAAAGGCAATGAGTGCAGATGCCCAGGCTGTACATGGCACTGGAAAATCATTGTCAGCTTTGCTGTCACTGTCACACTAAACTTCCCAGATGTTCATATCTGGAAATGTCACAAAATGTCATGGCATAAGTTGGTGTATTTTGTTTTCTGCAGAAAGGGTGAACAATAATAAAACAGCCTCAGGAGTGTAAGGCTAGCCAACAGCAGCTTGTAAAGGTCTCAGTATAACAGCGTGTGTGCTGGTTCTGGAAAAGAAGCAAAGATCACCTTCTTTCCTTTTTTTTTCTTCTTTTTTCCTTTTTTTTCTTTCTTTCTTTCCTTTTTTTAATACTATGGTGTTTGAGCTGATAGAAATTTAACATTTGAATTAAACACAAAGAAAAGGACCTTTTGTCATCTTCTCTGGATGTCAAAGCTTCCTTTGTCCAAGAGCTAAAATGCTGATGTCAGATTAGTTATTGACAGAGCCAGGACAAATTTGTTCCATGTTCATTTAACTTCTAGAATTTGATGTAGTGCCCTACAATTAAAAGCAGAACCCTCTGTGAAATAAGCTCTTCACCAGTGACATCAATGTGGGAGAAAGCTTTGCATTTTAAAGCAAGATCCTTCAAAGCACAGATTTTATCTTCACTACAAGGTCTGTGCATTTAAGTAAAGGCCAGGTCAGGTTCTCTCTGTGACATCTTCTTTCTCTCAAAGTACTTAAGTTTGCTTTTTAGAAAGCGATGTAGCAGCATAGCCAACTATACAGGCATACACTCAACAAGACACCCACCACTTAACCATTACGACTAAGGATTATAAAATGGTATCTGCAGTCTATACATCCAAATAAAAAGGGGTTTGGATAAAATTATTTTGGCTCCTTTACAAAAGAAACAAGACAGGACATATATTGTGTACTTTTTTCTGCTTACAGAACTCAATACAGATCCAGAAGCTAAAGTGAAAATCCTTTCCTTACAATCTTTCTCTTGTATGCAATTAATTTCACGGTAATGTGTTAATATTCCAATGCTGTGACCTACTTACAAAGCCAGAACTGTCAAACGGTTAAAAGTGACCCATTTCCTTTCACATTGGTTTTGAATAAGTCACTAAGTCCCTTTGCCATTCAGTGAATCATGTGCCTCTGCTTAATCTACACAGCCTGTGTGGGGCACATAAACTCTTGCATTTTTTTCTAGTGTGGCACCTCAACTACGAAATAGAGGTGGGGACAAGGAACAGATCAAGAATAAATGCTGAGCCAGAATAATTTGTTTTCAAAGAGATATTTGCTTTGGGACAGTGATTTATTTCAATGTCTATTTCATATATGCCAAATGACTCAGATGTCATCATTTAGTCTTGTAGTCCTTGGTACATTAGTCTAATGTAACATCATTGAACAGCTGCATTCTCATTTATTTGAAGGACAGATGGCAGCTATGCTTTGGTCAATTGTAAATTTGTTCACTCAGAATTTCTTTTTCATCATGCTATACTTTATTCTGTGATGGCTGGCTCTACTCTTTTTCAGGGCTTTTTTTCTTTTCTTTTTTTTTTTTCCCCCTAAGCTTTTATGAGTGCAAATGAGCTAGATAATCAGCAATCAACCTGACAAACATTTTATTTTTATTCTTTCCAGCTATTTTATAATATGCTACATTGAAAAAGATGGGGGAACTATTCTGTTTGTTTAATAAAATCATATAACCAAGTGACAGACACTACACATCAGTCTGGTTCTTTCTGCTGACATCTGAGGGAGGAAGAATTTACCTGGAAGCAGTCACTCATCATTCACCATTCCTTGGAACAGGAGGGTTGGCCTCCCACACTCAATAAAACTGCAGGGAATGACAGTCAAAACCCTTTAACACAAACAATTGATACTATATTTAATATATTATGAAAGGAAACAGATTTTCAGAACTGTGTCCTTAATTCCTTGTTATTATCTCTGTTTCTCCACCTATTCCTACATGTTGGGCACAACAGCAAGCTATAACTTCACTTACAGTTCTTTTCCTCCAGAACACTCTGGCTCCTGGTACCACCAGGCTCCTGAAATTCATGGCACAGCTACCTCTCCTGAAGTGTTTCCTTGTTAACCCATTGCTCAGTTGGCTGATGAAAGGCATCCACTCTGGTTTATGCATTGCCAATTGCAGCATGTATACCACATATGCTCTGCTGAGAATGGGTGTGGAGCCTCCTGGATGGGAGTGGATGCTTGCCTTAGAGTGGATGTGTTTGACTGCAGGATGGAGCACACAGAGTGATGGAGAAACACAGCAAGGTAAGAGCCTGCAGCAAAAGAGGAGATTAAGAGACTCTGAAGACAAGCAGTGAACAGGCTCAAAGCCAAACTTCAAAGCTAAAGTTTTGTAGAGGTTAAGAATAGACAATGCTGAATTCCTAGTAGCTCAAAAAACTCATGAAAGTTGCTGGAATGACAGCAAGACAGGATCCATGCAACAAACACAGTGGGCTGGGAGGGGAAAGAGATTTGTTGTCAAACCCTTTATTTTAATCCATCTCGACCAATAAATCTTGAGTGTTCTCTGTTTCAAGATCTGCTCACCTAAAGTGTTTTAGGATTGCTCATTTGAAGGAATAGATGTGGCTAGATCTCTAAGCTCTGGCCATCTCTGCTTCCCCACAGTAAATATACACCAGAATCAACTGAGACTAAGCTGTCAGACAATACAGAAAATGTCTGTATTGCTTTTGTACTGTTCATAATTCCTCTTCTTAAGCTTAGTTACTTTCCCATTTTGAACTTTCAGACACACACTTGTGGAAAATTTGGTAGCAGCTCTGGTAGTAGCCACTGCAAAATCTATATAATAGGGTGGCATGATTCTACCCTGCTCCTTCCATATAGGGACCTCTCTGAAGTATTTGAATTAGCCTATTTTATAGAGACTATTTTAAGGATCTAAAAAGCTAAGTTTGCAGGAGGGGGATTAGCATGTGTCTTCTATATGTCAACACTACACAATGAGACTCCATGAAAACATGTATACTTCCCACTCGTAAGAATTTTCAGTTACAGCAGATAATGCCAAGAGGAAAGTGATACAGCTTTACAAGAGTACTTCACACCACAGGAATTTAAAAAAAACCAAAAGCAACCTACAACAAAAACATAACAAAAACAAACTGATGAAAGAAAAACATTAAATAAAGCAAGCAGAAACACTGCTAAGAAATAGTGTTGTGTTAGTCTACCCCATGTAGCAATAAGCATTGACACAAACATGAGACTTCTAAATAAACCTCTCATTTTGTTTCAGTTTCTACTACACTATGTAGTCTTTATCCAGTGTAACAACTAAGCTGTTACTTTTATTTTGTGGTTTAACTGCATAGGCAATAGCTTATTTCATGAAATGAATAATTGAAGTCTGGTGCCTGGAGTCTCCTAAACATTTCAAAGTATTTACAAAAGTACACATTTTTTTCTCCTTTCTTGTCAATTATCTTATTTAGGGAAGAGAATGACTTTGACATACTGGAGTACAACAGTCCCCATTTATTAATATCAATACTATTGAAGCTATGTCTGTCTATATTTATTAAACTGAAAAAGCCTAGAGACAAAAAAACTTCTAGTATAATAATTCTTATCTAATTTGTTTTCTGGATTTGTTCACTGGTATCCAGTACTTACTCCTCTGCATCTCAGATTCTCTGCTTGAGCTGTTACCTGTTCACTTAATCTTTCTAACAGATAAAGGTACTGTACTAATACCTGAGGCAGAGTTTTCCTATGAAGTCAGTCTAATGTGTCATTTAAGATGAAGGTAGGACAGATTCATATCAGAACACTGAAGTTTGCAGATCTAGCTTGCACACTACATAGCGTTTTTATAAAACGTTTTCTTTCAAAGAAAAGGCCATCTTTTAAAAGCCAGCTTTTGACATTCAAAACCCCAGCAAGAAAAATAGAATTGTATTTCTTATTTCTTAGATTGAAAAATATTGATCTAAAATAATATTTGGAAGATGGGGTTATTAGTCTACCTATAGCAATGTAAAAGTACGCAAAACTGAAATTATACTGTAGAATTATTTAATTTTATTTCAAATCAAGAACCAAGAGTAAAAATATTGAGTTTTTGTCCCTGTGGACAGGAACAAAACTGTGGACAGCATTATTTTTAATGTACTGTTGTTTTATAGAAAGGCAAATAATTGTTTCTCACTTGGATCTTTCTCTAACTATAAAATCCTTTGAAGGGCTCCCAGCCCCATCTCTTGAATCATTTTGCATCTTACATTTTTGGATGAGTAGATCACAACCAGCCCTCAGCATTACCTATGTCTCTACACATCCTTATTTATCACTTCAGCCCATAGTGGTATACACACACTGGGGAAAAAACAAAACAAAACAAAACAACACAACACAAAAACAAGCACCCACAAAAGCAAAATAATATAAACATCAACCCCAAGGAGGTGTACAGAACATTCTCAAAATAATCCTGGAAAGAAAGTGGGCTTAGATACACAACTTGGACATGGTTAGAGAAGAGGGCAGTACGTAGATGCACCAGCACAGCCTTTAAAAAAACATAGTATGAGTGTGATAGAGTGATATTGGACAAGTTAAATACTGCTTGAGTTCATGTCTCTGCATTCATTCCTGGCAACATGACAGTCCAATGTGAACTAAGAGGCATCGGTTACTGCCATTTCAATGAACTTCTAGGTATCATGCTGGAATTTCAATATTCTTTTGTGTTTGTGCATGCATGTAGGGTAGGTAGAATTATGCAATAGGATCTTATCAACTGTAAAGCAGCCTGCAGTCAGGAAATCCCCACAGGAAAAAAAATTAAGGATCTCTGACAAACGCTTCTTTCTTTCAGTCACTGCTTGCTTGCAAGAGGTTATAAACTAAAGATAGCCTGCACTAGTTCCTGCTCCTTCAAAGGGCTAAAGCTAAAAACACAATTTCAAGAAAGATTCCTAAATGAAAGGAGTTCCTTTCTGCAGGATCCTCTTACCTCAGATTTCTAAATAAAATCCTAGAATCTGCTTTTCTTTTTCTTCTTTATTTACAAGCTTATTTATTTTCTATACAGACTGGTTAGAGCCACCAAACCAGATATCATCCTGCCACATGGAAGTATATTTATCTGTACTCTTGGAGTCACTGCAACACACCATGTGCTTAGCTCAGTTATTTGGCAGAATCCTTCTGTTTCACCCTTCACCTGCTCTAGATTAATAGTGGTCAGAGCCTGGGGTAACACCTTTGTGAACAGAATGTGCTGGAAGGCTCCATTACCTTAGAAGTGAGATTCACCTACGGATTCCTCACTTTCCAGAGGACAAGTCCCTATAGGTAGTTCTGGTGACACTAAACTTTGTCTTCAATGCACAGCAGAAGGCCAATTACTTTACCAACCGACGGGTTTTTAATAAAAATTGCTCAGTTTCTCTCCTCACTAAATAAAGATTTCTTCTTTGGTGATCACTAGGAAACTACAGACGTGTAATTTAAAGCATGAAGTCAATATGTGGCTGCCAGTTTTGTTCACTCCAGCCACTCTTGTAAGCTGTGATGTAAAGGAGGCTACCTATGTTTTTCTCCTTTAAACTGATAATTAAAGAGATACTATAGTTCACTTTAACCCCCCTGATGGCTGCAGCAAGACACTAGTAACAAGAGCAGTACACTTACACTTTCATGAGCACTGTTTCTTTTTCAGAAAGAGGCCTAAATCCTAGTGGTTTTATATATATATTTTTAGATACACAGATATATATACAGGCATAAAGTGGTGGAAAAAAATATGTAAGAAACTGAGAATATGCAAGGTCTATTAAGAATCATAACAGGAAATCCTTCCCACTTTTTCTTTTTTTTTTCCAAATGGGTCATTCATCTAAGTAAGGCTTCCTGAACTAAGGCTGTGGAAGTAGTAAAACTGGTCTCAAGTATCCAACAATTTAATTGGAGTGCACAGTCTCTTCCTAATGAATCAGATAGAAAAAAAAACACCACAACAGTCTTTAAGTGATCCGCATTTTCTTAACTTTGAATATTGTAACCCTGCATTGGTTTGAACTATGCCTAAAACAAGAGTAAGGATATTCTTTGCAAGTCCCTAATAGGGATGAGCTCCTAAGCTCTCCTAGACCACAGTAGGTCTCACTTTCTTAAAATCATATAATGGTTTGGGTTGGAAGGGACCTTAAAGATCATCTAGTTTCAAGCCCCCTGCATGAGCAAGGACTAAACCAGGTTACTCAAAGGCCTATCCAACCTGGCCTTGAACATTTCAAGGATGAGGCATTCACAACCTTCCTGGGAAACTTGTTCCAGCATGTCACCACCCTCATAGTGAATAATTTCTTCCTAATGTCTAACTTCAATCTACCCTCTTTCAGTTTAAAACCATTATCCCTCACCAGATGTTGAAAGAGCCACATGATGTGTTGCAGGCTGACAAGTTCCTGCCATGTGCTCCTTCACAATTCTCTGGCACTGTTCTGAAAGAGTGTGAAATAAAATCTGGTTCTGCTGGTTCCACACCCACATAGTAAAATTTGTCCAATTTCTGGTTCCTTTGCCCTGGTAGATTGACTCAGAGAAGAGAAGATGACATTTCCATTTCGTTCTTCCTCACTGCCATGTAGTAGCCAAGCTGTCCAAGCCATCAGAACATTTAAGTGTGTACTTAAAGTTGTATATATGCTTCGCTGAGTCCTAGGCTGTATAATTATGGACAGAATCAACAATTGCCTAGAGTAACAACTGTATTTTCGATAAATGTCAAAGGCATTTCCAATCCTGGATGGGTGCTTTTTAATGTGTCAAATAAATCTAAAATAAACACACACTGCTAGAAACTCTTAAAAATCAAATACGTTTGTCTTCAACTATAGCAGTTACTCCCATAAAATCAACATTCCAATCCTTTCATTTGTCTTCAGAAAGTAAAGCTTCTCATTTGTGTAAACACATCTGTGTAAAATTACAAAATTAGCAGAATATGAACAGTTCTTATTGTATCTTCTTTCTTCACATTCTTAGTCCATGCAGGTAACACAAAATATGTCACTAAATGGGCACTAGGTGCTACACAAGACAGGGGAGGAACTCTGCTTCACAAAATAGTTAATACTCTCTTTAATCTCTTGCCTATTCCTATGGAGGGGAAAAAACCCCAAATCAAACAAACAAACAAAAAACTACAACCAAAATAAAACAATCCCTACAACCAAAAACCCCAACACCAGTCACAACAAAAAAACCCCACCTGAACATGATACACCCAAATGAATTAGTGAAGGAATTTTATTCTCATTGCAAAAGAAAAAAAAAAATGCAGTACGATTTGGCTCTTTTGAGCTCTTAAATGCACTCTATATGTAGTCACTACGGTTAATTTGCACTGAAGTTTTGCTGACCTAGTGGAAATTTTTGCTTTTAGACTCAAAATACCATCCACTTCCATATTTTCATTTTCCACCCAAGGAGGCTGCATTGCACAGAACACGCAAAGCATCTCATTGCTTTCAACAGCAGTTCAAAACTCAGAGAAACTAAGCTGTTGGTAACACACACATTCACTGGTGCTGATGATTGTCGTATTATGGCTCCATTTCTTGCCTTTTAGGAGGCAGAAGCACTTAGCAACATAATCCTCATTAGATTAATAATCAGAAGGTTTTTTCTAGCATGAACACTATATTCTTTCTACAGTTCACAAAATTATTCCAGTAAACAAACACTTGCAAACTCTTAATTATATCTGGCTTCCAGAGAATGTCAAATGAATCAATACATTTAAGAAGTTTGTAAAGTGCTGAAACTCCTGTAAACAAGAATCATTAACAGAGAAGCTAGCTTATAAAAATCACAGGTATTTTTCGTATATTTAATAGAAATAGCCTTCAGGCAAAAATAATCTTAAACTAAAGTACTTCAACTAAAGATACGGATCATCAGGTGACAACTAAAAATAATTTTTTCTTAAAGTGATATTTCATTATGCCTAGTCACAGTAATATATTACACCTGTAGCTCTACTTTCAATGAAACTTCTTGAAAAGGAAAAATGTGTAATACTACCACATTAATAAAGGTCATTCACTTCTCTTCCATAAAGAAAAAATTAGGGAAGTAAGGGAAGCCTTACCGTTAAATGGGTAAGAGTACTTGTACCTTACATGCACAACAACAATTGGAATTAATGGTGACTATGTCAAAACACATACTCTAATCTGTTGTTAGCCTATCAACACAAGAAGAGGAAATTATTTTAAAAGTAGCCCAAACCAGGGACTCGAGAAATCATAGTAAGTGCTTGGAAAGTGACATAGATTCACTTTGCTGTGAAAGGTCATTGATTTAAAAAGTCTCAAGAGATTTCCAGTAAAAATTTCAAAACCCACTGCAGTAGAGAGTCAAATGCTGCAGTGCACGTCAACCAGGATTAAGCAATAATCAAGAAGTATTTCCCCCTGACAAGAGCAGGGAAGACAGGTTTGCAGTCAAGATAGGCTCAGTAATGAAGCAGACTTTCAAGTACACCAAAGAGCAAGGCAACAAAACACACATGTAAGTGTTACTTCAAGGGCCAGGCTGCCCCTGAAACACACTGAACAACAAAACAGGTACCTCAATCCAGCAC
Organism: Apus apus; assembly: GCF_020740795.1. Classification (NCBI taxonomy): domain Eukaryota; kingdom Metazoa; phylum Chordata; class Aves; order Apodiformes; family Apodidae; genus Apus; species Apus apus. The sequence goes on from NC_067284.1 coordinate 39,070,130, forward strand.
AAAAGCAGTGAGGTAACCACAGTCAAGCTCCTATACAAGCCCAAAACGTATCAGGCTCTTACCTACGAGGGGGATCAGCTGCAGCCTGGTGATTGTCTATTAGAAACTGATGGGAACTGGAGAAACAGCTGTAAAACTAGGCATAATCTTTACACACACAGAGAAGAACTTGGTGTTTGACTTTTACTCATTTCTGGCCATTTTGTGGAGCTGTCTCATTAGCCAGTAGTACTCAAGACAAATGCAGTAAAAGAAAAACTCCGAAGGAAACAGTTTCCTTCAACCCTTCATTAAGAGCTAGGGAGAAGAACCTGTGAATGACAATTCTGCATTCATGCTTAGATGTAACTCCTGTTGAGAAAGAACCAACAATAATAATAGTCACCCAACAATCTAAATCCAGATGCACCAGCTTGGAAATTAAAAGCCTTTGTTTATCATGTCATCAGCAATGACAAGGCTATTTGCACTGCAGAAAGGAAGACAGTGAGCTGGTGGGTAAACAGAAGGAAGCTTACCAGAGGCAGTCCTTCTTGACCTACCTCAGTGTTCTTCTCAGTTGTAGCTTTTGGTCATTTGATCTTAATTTTGTTGCTGTGTGTTAGAAAGTGTTTGTTTGACCTGAATGTAGCAACACATGCAAGAAATAATCTGCGAATGATCAAGAGGAAACTACTGTAGGATTGCATAGTGGCTGAGGGCAAGGACTTCATCTGGTTTAGGTTGCTTAAAACCGTAATCCAATGTGGAAAGAACAATCTGTGTGATCAGTTTTAGATAATTATCAGTATCAGTATCACAAACAGAGAAGTTCAGTGAACATTTTCGCTTTCACCAGAGGATGCTCCAGAATCACTTAGGTAAGGCATGCAGTACACTAATGGACTGAGTACCACTTGTGGTTTCCTTTTTTTTTCAAATGAGTAATTGTAGTATACTGTTCCTTTTGATCACAAAATATGACAATATTAGAAATACAAACAGAAGGTTATCTTCAAATCATGGTAACTGTACCTTTAAGGTAATGTGAAACAAGTTACTGCAGTCCTGCGGAGGACTCTGATTGGTGGAAGATAATACATGATGCATAAATATTTTCAGAAGAATGTCTACATGCTAGGACATGCCACAATTATTTCTTTCTCTTTAAAACCAGCATTCATTGCCTCATACACCAAAGCTTTTGTATTAATTTCAGAAAGAGCATATGAATTGTCAGAATACAGATCTGAAGAGATTCTAAAACCTGGTGGTTACATATACCTCAAAAAAACCTTTTTGTTATGACATTTATTTCCAGAAAGGTTTGGTGTCTGTTTTCTGGAAGGCACATTGAAGTGCTAACTAATTGCATTCACACTATTTGCCATGTCATCAATGGGGAGCGTTTTATGGCTGGATGCAGCTAGACTAAAATAAATTTAAAAGATAAGTTTGTTTTATCATGTGTTTTTATTTAGTCTGACAGCTGCTTTTTGAATGGCACTGAAGAGGGCCTAGGAACCAGTTATATTCCCTTTGAATAAACCAGTTGTTATATTCTTTAGCTTTTATAGGTGATGTATTTCATAAAAGAGGCAGTTCAAAGAAAGAGTTCAAATTCTGCCTGTTGTCATGCCTGAAGTCCTCTTCCAAAACTGAGCAATGTGTACTGTCTGTACTGCAATGAGGCAAGTTCAAAGCAAAGATCTGGGGCTAAAGTAAAGGAATACATGAATATTGGTAGAAATTACAGAGGCATGAGTATGAAGATATCACCTGGGAAGCTGAAAAGAGGTTTAAAAAAAGAAAGCAATGGAGAACTGTAAGGAAGAGTAGCAGAGCCATTCTCCTCTAACGTTCTCCTTTTGCTTGCTTTCCTGTGATTGCTGTACCTTTTGACCCCTTTGAGATAAATGATAGCCACTTACACAGCTTCTTCATGTATCCTGTAAACATACACTTACTCAGCTTCAAATTTGTCACAAAGCATTAACTGGTTTAATGACATGGGCTGCACTTCAAAAGTCTCTTAGTAATAGAGACGGTGAAGCACAGCATCACTGACACTGCTTCTACTTACCAAACAAGAAATACTTCAGCATTGCCTGAAGCTTCAAGCCAATGTCATACAGAGCTTGACAATGTGCTTATGCTGGGTTGCGTTGCTATGCAGGAAGTCTTAGGTTTCTGTTCCTAATTTTTTCTGTTGAACTCTCAATTCTGGTTGACCTTGCGACAGACACCAACATTACAACATTGGCAAGACAGGGAAGATGAACTGCAAAGTATTTGTACAGTAGATAACAAGGGAAGCTGTAGAATTATCTAAGCTTGCACAGAGGTCTTCTATATCAACTCTTTTTAAATGCAAACTAAGTTGACAAGATGGATTATTTGGCTATTGATTGAATTTTTGGTTGTGGTGGCAGCCTACTAAAATCCCATGTAGAACGTGCCAGTCTCTTGACAAGGAATCCAGAAGATAAAACATGAATATGTTGTAAGACACTATGGCTTTCTATATTTTTGCTCAATTATTGTTAGGGGGTTTGGTTTTTTGTGGTGTTTTGTTGTTGTTGTTGTTGTTTTGTGGGTTTGGGGTGTTTTTTGGTTTTGTTTTTTTTTTGGCAGGGGGAGTGGTAATAATAAGTTTCTTACTTTTTTTGTAATTCAAGGTGATGGAATTCTTCCAGTTGGTTTCTGGAAGTATTAGAAGTATATTCTGCACGGGAAAAGGTGAAGAACCAACTCCAGCATGGAAGAGGGGGAAATACTTCCTTTGGTTAATGCTAGAAGGGCAGTCTTCCAGTACAGGTGGAATAGCAAACACAATGATGATGATGGATGAGAAGCTGAACATGAGCTGGCAATGTGCACTTGCAGCCCAGAAAGCCAACTGTGTCCTGGACTGCATTAAAAGAAGCATACCCAGCAGATCAAGGGAGGTGATTCTCCTCCTTTACTTGGCTCTCATGAGACCCCACATGGGATACTGTGTCCAATTCTGGAGCCCCCAACATAAGAAGGACCTTGATCTCCTGGGGAAAGTCCAGAGGAGGGCCACGAAGATGATTAGAGGGCTACATCTCCTATGAAGAGAGGCTGAGAGCGTTGGGGCTGTTCAGCCTGGAGAAGAGCTGGCTGCAAGGAAACCTTACAGCAGCCTTTCAGTACCTGAAGGGGGCCTACAGGAAAGCTGGGGAGGGACTTGTTACAAGGGCTTGTAGTGAGATGACAAGAGGTAATGGTTTTAAACTGAAAGAAGAGAGATTTAGCTTGGAGATCAGGAGGAAATTCTTTAGTGTGAGGGTAGTGAGACACTGGAACAGTCTGCCCAAAGATGTTGTGGAAGCTCCATCCCCAGAAGTGTTCAAGGCCAGGTTGGATGGGACTCTGAGCAGCCTGATCTAGTGGGTGGGGTCCCTGCCCATGCAGGGGGTCTGGATCTAGATGGTTTTTAAGGTCCCTTCCAACCTTAACCATTCTATTATTCTCAAAACATAAATGAAGATTTCATTGTCTATATAACTAAGCAATATGGTGTAAAATTACCGCAAGAAAATAGATTTGGAATGCAGAAAAAAACATAATTGTAAAACTTTGGTGCTGCTGTTACCATATTTTAATGTTACTTTGTTTGTTTATTTATAGAAAGCAAATGTGAAAATGCACTACCCATTTATCAATATGCAGATAGTTTTATGAGTCCTGAGTAAAAGAACATCTTAAGCTTAGATAGTGATCAAATAAGCAAGCCTGGGATTTCTTAGGTTCTAGCAATTTTAACTGTCAGAATACATTAGGAAAGGAAAGGTATTGTGGCTTTCATACTTCTCATACCTCTACATTTTCAAAAATATGTACAAGTGTACATGAAGCCGTTTAATTTCTTCCTCAATACAGACTTCATCTTTAGAAAGCAGCTTCAGTACCTCTACCCTTAGCTGATAAATTCTAACCTTTGCTTTATTAATCACAAATATTCCTTTTAAAACTCAAGGAAAACTGTTGCGTGCAAAAACATTTCATAAAGCTTTGCTTTTTCTAAACTGAAATAATAAAAGAACTACAGACAAACTCTATTCCCAAATCTTTTACTAAAGGATAATTAATAAGCAAGATATGTCATTGTGACTGCACTGACTGTTTTCATCTTTCCTTTTAATTGTGTGGGTTTCTGGCCTGCAAAGGCTCCCTACATCTCTTCTGAATCAAACCAACTGACCCAACAGCTAACACACATCAAGTTTTCAGGTCTTCCTTTACCCCTTCCTTTTTGTTCTCATCCCTTCCTTTTTGTTCTCTCACTTCAGTAACATTTTCTTAAAGTAACTTGATGCAGCTCTTATGATTCAAGAACATAATTTGTTAAAGACTTCTTCCAGGCACCAGAGCTTCATAATACACTTTTAAGGAAGTGTTCAAATGGGGGATGTACTTAACCTCCAGCTAAGAAATTGCTTTTCAGCTCCTGGTTGAATGGTTTTTAATATTTTTTAATAAACATTCCTGCCACTTGTTTGCATGATTCAGCTCTTCTGAGAAGCTTCAGCAATAAATGATGAACTTAGAAGTAAGGATACATTGTCAGGTTAGCTAAAACTATCTGTGCCTTAGACTATGATCTTCTATAATCAGGGGAGAGAAATAGGTACCATTGAAGTGTGCTTCATTTCATTGTAAGGGCAATGGATTCAAACTTGAGCACAGGAAGTTCCAGCTCAACATGAGGAAGAACTTCTTTACTGTGGGGGTTACAGAGCATTGGAACAGGCTCCCCAGAGAGGTTGTGGAGTCTTCTTCCCTGGAGACTTTCAAGACCTGTCTGGATGCGTTTCTGAGTGATCTGCCCCAGTTTTTTTGATCCTGCTCTGGCAGGGAGGTTGGACTCAATGATCTTTGGAGGTCCCTTCCAACCCCTAATATTCTGTGATTTTGTGATTCTGTGATGTGAGGTATTTGCCCTTGCTTGATCTAGCTGTTTCTCTTCATTGGGAAGTGAAGGAGTGAGTGAGTCACTTAAGGTGAAATAACTAGCTTGTAGCCTTTACTGGGTGAAAAGAATCTCAGTTTAGATGTCTGAAAAGGAGGCAAATGTGACCCCAGCTGATAGGGATATCTTCCAGGAAAACCTGAATCTAAAATATAAGCTGCTTTCTCAATGCAGTTCCACTCAATCAGGGGTGAGAGCTTGAAACAAAAAATACGTTGATTACAGAAATGAATCTGTATCTTGTATCTGTGCAGATTGCGTTGGCCTTTTGAAACATCAGAGAATTACTGAAAAAAAATCCCTAATGCCATTTGTTCTACTGCCATGTCTAAGTCTGCTATGCATGAACTCCACATTGAACAATCCTTCCTAAGCTGTAATTCAGACTGAAAAATTCAGTGGTTTCTCTTGCCAGTTAGCTCTCTTGCCAGTAAGCTCTCTTCCATGAATTTGCCATTAATTTAGCTGTACTTCAGAAGTGCTACAGCATGGTACAAATGTATTACTAAGCCTTCTAAAAGACAGTAATAAATAACAGCAATTAATTGAAATCCAGGATCCAAACACTGAAAAAGGCAATGATTACTTTTGGCAAGATCCCACGGTGTGCTGAAAATCTAACATTTGGTAAAGACACCGATCTACTGAAAACCAGACAAGGGCTAGAATAATTCTCCAGCACATTTTGAACATCGGAGAAAATAAAAACAATGGGAAACAAATAGGGACACAGGATATTGCATATGAGGACACAAATTAAATTCACAAATGCTCATTTTCAACTAGTATTAATTCTCTCTTCTTTGTGTTTGCAGAAAAATGCATAAGCTAAGAGGAAAAGCTTTTCAGACTAAAGGCTTCATAAAGGTGTAAACTCATGGATGTCATTACAGCCAAAAAAATCTCCACCTGTTAAGAACAAACCTATTACCTTAAGGTCCACAACTTAAGATTTTGTTCTTCTAATCCTTTTGAACTTCCTTTTAATCAATGATCAGTAACCTCTATTGAAATACTAGCAATTTAGCAATTTTTAAAGGCTTTCAGACTTGCACCTGGTCAGACATCTCCCCTCCTTCCCTTTTGAAATCCACAAATTATGCAAAAGTACCACAGTAGGACAAATTAACATATATTTGGTCAAATTTCTGGCATGATATGGGGGTACAGCTCAGCAACTTTTTTAGTATAAGAAATCCTTCCAAAATTATAAAAGGTATAATTTTGCCAGGAAATGACAGAAATTGACAGAAATATTTGAACTGCCTGCACCATGTTACATATTCATTAGTTTATTTGACACAAGATGGCAGACTGAGTCCAAAACCCAATTAAGAAAATGCCACAAGAAATATCCCACCTCTACAACTCTGTACTATCAGAACAGGCCCAGCAAAAATGCCCAAGATAAAACAGATCTCTGAGAAAGAACTGCTCTTGATGGTTAATGAGGGCTCCTTGAGGGGGAAGGTGAACAAGCTGAAAGAGTAATGCTAGGGAGGGAAAGCAGATGCTCATGTCATGTCTCTTCTGCAATAGGGACATACAGCCTGAAAGGCTATTCTTCTATGAGGGCAAAATTTGGTAACAGCAAGAATATCAGAATTCAGATAGAGCTTATTCCAGAGTACTAAATCAAGCTAAAAAATAAGAAAATCACAACACATTCCTTACTTTAGTTGTAAAGTCTTTCAGGCAAAGAAATGATAAAACAATCTTTTCAAAGCCAGATCTAATGTGAAACAGAAGCTGACAGATCTGATATGATGCATCAAGGTAAAGCAGAAATTGAATGCAGTTTCTTTGAAAAGTGATGAAAATCTACTGTAATTTTTAGTACTGGTGGTGTGTGATCCTCAAAAGTATCACCACCAGCTACTGAGCAATTCTGATCTTATTCCACTCCCTAGCCCCAGCTCTCAGATATGCAATTTCAGCAACAGAGAAAAGAGCTGAGGAGATTAGATGAACATTGAATCACCAGTACTTTGTACTTCAGCACTCTGACAGAGGCTGAGATGGTGTCTCCAGCAGCAAAAGTTGATGGGGGTCCAGGCTGCTCTGCCTGTAGCTGTGCTTCCTGGGGTCCTCCTCAACAACCCACCTCTCCTTGGCAGAGGCTGCAAAAGTGGCACCCAATACAGTGCCACTGTTCCTCTTGAATAGCCTCCCCTTCCCTAAGTTCAGTGTCTGATCTCACCCTTTGGGGGCTGTAAGTAGGCTCACATAGTGCTACACTCTCTGCTCTGGCTGTCGGCTACTCCTTTGCACGCAGGGGTTCTGTAACTGTCAGGTTGAGTCATACTAGTAAGGTAACCTAAAGGGGTCTTAATGAAACTGAATTGGGCTTCTTGCTACTGGCCTTCAGCAGAGGAAGATTTACTCAGTCATTTGTCCCTCAGCTGCCCAAAGCAGGGCATTAGACACCAGGCATGTTCCCACAGAACTTTTTGTGAGTTCTCATGGAAACTGGGACAGGCTGTACTGCCATGGGCTTCAGCTGGCAGAACATGAATGAGAGATCACAGCACCTAAATGGAAGGAAACCTCTATTCTGCATGACACATGCTGATCAAATTAATTATGAGAAGTTTGCTATCACATCCAGTACTTTCAACTGTCACAATGGATCATTTGAGAGGATAATTCCAGCAGTCTCATCTATAGTCTTGACATGCCTTTTTGTTACGGCTTTTCTTTTTCCTGCTTACATCCTTTGATGATGTGGGATACAGTATCTACCAAAGGTAAAACTGATAGGACATATTTGTAAAAATCACCAACAAGAAATGTCTTACAGATATGGTAATTGCAGGGAACCATAACGTGGAAGATTTGAATTGAGATCTTGGGAAAGGGTATCTTGCCTCTAACTGAGATAATGTCTCTTAATCTTTGAAAATAACAACATGAATAATATTCTGCTTTACAACGAAAACAAAGGCAAAACACAGCAGTGCTCTTTTTAAAAATCTATCCATTGGCATTACTGCAAATAGTATGAATACAATTGGTTAATAATTTATTAAGCTTTCAGAAATAAGTCTAAAAACCTCCTTGCTAATAACCTTCTGATCTCAGGATTTTGGTAAGAGGGACATTTTACCAACTACCCTGCTGCTTGCCATCATAATTCAAAGAGATTTAGTACCTACGCTCACTTGGGGGAAACTCTAGTTTGAATCCAAAACTTGCAGCAAATGAATATAATCTGCATTACAATACATGGTCCGATTCAAGTGACAGGATACTTTTTAATGATCTCCCACTACGTATCGCTTTCATGTTTTACTGTTGAAATGTTATTTCAGTACCAGTAATTTTGCCTGGAAAAATGTCTGCTTTTGTTTCTGCCAGTGTCAGCTGCTTTATTTCAGCATTGCCTAAGTTATGTAAAATTTTTCATCAGCTCCACCTTCATCACAACTAAACTATGCCACTAACTTCACAAAGTACGCATTTAAAAAAAATTCCCAAACACACAAAACACCCAAAAAACCCAAAATGACCAAAAAACCCCAAATCAACAGAAAAACCTCACCCAAAAAACCCACAACAAAACAACAAACAAAAAAACCCAGCCACAATAACACATATGACGTTTCTAATTACGTTTCTACCGACATCCTTCTCTCTCTTCCTTGGAGTTAATAGAGAAAAGGAAAGCCTACTGACCAAGAACCACCCAATTTCCATTTCTTTCAGCACAGCAGCAATCCTAGGCAATTTTATTGTATTATATTAATGTCTGATATTATTCTTTGAATCCTGATCAGAACTGATGTCTGACTACTTAATATCTCTAATCCATCCTCACAGAAAAGGAAAAAAAAAAAAGAAAAATTAAGGGAAGTGAGATAAATACTGAAATGTAGTAAGTTGCCTACATTTCCTGATTATTTTTAATACTATGTATTTGCTCAGGACACTATAAAACATTGCCCTCTTTCATTTTAAGAGAATAATATATTCCAAAAGTGGCTGAGAACCACCAGTAACTAAGACATCAGCGTTTTGCCTTCACTTTAATTTATACATCTCAAAACTTAATAAATTTAGGCAAAAATTACTTCTTTTTCTCAGAGATTCAGAAAGAGCTGTACAGTGTGGTAAATTATATGGCCAAGGTCACCCATGAGGCCCATGGCACAGCCTGACCTATACTGTCATTTTCTTCAGTCTCAGTTCTAGCCTACAGTAGAGATGTTACTATTAATGAAAGACACATGATAAAAAAAAGTTTATAATTACTTAAAGAGGGTGCCTGCAGATCCTTGGCAATATCACGATACAGCCCTGCAATCTGTGTCCTTACCAATAATGTATCTATAATACCATGGAGTTATAACACACACAGAAAAAGATAATAGTAGTAAGAATGCAGAGAAGAAACTGAAAATACTTATGAGACAGACAAGAAAACCAAAAGAACATTCTATATGTGCTAACTTGGTATACTCAGAAATCCAGATTCAGCTGTGCGAGGTGTAAGAATAAATCCTTCTGCGTAAGAGTGTAGTGTAACTAGAATCAGGACTAAATGCCTCCATCTACACTAGCATGTAGTGAAGACTAACAGGAACAGATTTGCTGAGCTAAGCGGTTTGTGCTGAGGACCCGATGCTCTTGTAATCGAGAGGTTTTTTCTTTCAAAAGCCCTAATTCTGTGCCATGCCCTGAGTTTGCTTTCATAACAAAAGCATGTGAGGTTTGTTCTTGGCAATCCTGCTTTAGTTTGATCCAAATGGGTTCCAGTTGAAATCCTCATTGTGAACCATAGCCCTGAAGTTGGGAACCGAGATTCACTTCAAAAGCCCACTCCTGATGCAAGCTTAAACACTATCACAAATGCATTCAATATACCTTGTAGAGAAAAACAAATACACAGGTTAAGTACACTGATTAGTTCTGACAAAGGAGGCTTAATAAGGAATAACGACATGAAATTAGGCAAATAAAAAGGTTGGACAGGCTATGGAATACCTGAAGGTACATGTTTTCCATTCCTTGTCTGTGAACTCCTGCATACTGGAGCATTTTAACTAACAACAACAAGCAGCAATGTCTGAGAATGAAAAGAGAAAAAAATAATTCCAAACCCTTTTAAATCCTTGATTTAAAGGAAATTATTGATTTGCCTTCAACCACCGCAACTCACCTAGATATGGACTACAAAAGAGTAACTATGTTGCTAAAGGGTTAAACTAGGGTGGCTGACTTGATACCAAGTAACATTCTTCATGTCATGAATATGTACAATAACATAAGAAATAATTTTGGAATCAAAGAATGAAATCTCTACAAAGTCCTGTGAGAAAAAGCATGAGTAGTCTGCAATCCTCATTTTTTCAATGGCCATGCTTATTTTAGTCTTATTTTCCAGCTGGCTGATCAGAAAGATACACAGATCAGGAAAGCACTCATCTCTCTGAAATTCTTCTTTTCTGCCTTTCACGAGCAAATCATTTTTCCATTTTAGTTTCCACAAGGGTGCTAATGGAAAACCATTTTTGGCTAAACAAATTATTAAGGCTAATGGATTGCTAATGTATATTATGAGCAAAATTTTATGAAAGCCAAACCCTCAAATTCACATATCCACAAACAGGTGGAAGGAGATGTGGAGAGAACATTAACAGTAGAGACTGATTTTTGTGCATGAATCTAAGTGAAGGTACTGCACCTCTATATGGGAAAGAAAAAAAAAAGGCGGACTGGCAGCTATGAAAACAGTCAAGCAGGACACAGGAAAAATGAAGCTTTGTTACACATTTATAATGTTCTGCTGCTGTGGAGTGGTTTCCATTTCTACATCTGCATTTACTTACATTCAGTGTAATGCTGACCAAAAAAAATATTTATATCTTGTTGTAGGTATTAGAAAACTGTGAGTAGATCTCAGGTGCCTGCATGGAACTACAGAGATACTCTGCTGATTTGTCTTGGAAGCCAGAATATATGGTTTTTATTTGCTTCACTGCAGCAGGATGAAAGCTAAAAAATCTGTAGGGATTCAAAAACAGTATTTTGCAGAGAAAATACGAACTCACAGATGGTTTCAATTTAATCAGTTCTACTTCATAGTTAAATTTCTTCTTATAATCATAGAATCACAGAATCATAGAATCAAAGAATCATAGAATCATCCTGGTTGGAAGGGAAGGAAGGAAGTTCATCAAGTCCAACCATAACCTAAATCCCCTTACCATAACCTAATTTACCTGTTCAGTGCTTAGATCATGTTGCTAAGCACTATATCCACATTTCTTTTAAATAATTCAATAAGGGCAAGTGTAAAGTTTTGCATCTGGGGAAGAACAACCCCATGTACCAGAAGAGGTTGGGGGCTGACTTGCTGGAGAGCAGTGTAGGTGAAAGGGATCTGGGGGTCCTGGTGGACAGGAGGATGACCATGAGCCAGCAATGTGCCCTTGTGGCCAAGAAGGCCAATGGCATCCTGGGGTGCATTAGAAAGGGTGTGGTTAGTAGGTCAAGAGAGGTTCTCCTACCTCTTTATTCTGCCTTGGTGAGGCCACATCTGGAGTATTGTGTCCAGTTCTGGGCCCCTCAGTTCAAGAAGGACAGGGAACTGCTTGAAAGAGTCCAGCGCAGAGCTACAAAGATGATTAAGGGAGTGGGACATCTCCCTTATGAGGAAAGGCTGAGGGAGCTGGGTCTCTTTAGCTTGGAGAAGAGGAGACTGAGGGGTGACCTCCTCAATGCTTATAAATATGTTAAGGGTGAGTGTCAGGAGGATTGAGCCAGGCTTTTTTCAGTTATGTCCAGTGATAGGACAAGGGGCAGTGGGTGCAAACTGGAACATAGGAGGTTCCATGTAAACATCAGAAAAAACTTCTTTACTGTGAGAGTGAGAGAGCTCTGGAACAGGCTGCTCAGAGAGGTTGTGGAGACTCCTTCACTGGAGACATTCAAAACCTGCCTGGACATGTTTCTGTGTGATGTGCTCTAGATGACCCTGTCTGGCAGGCGGGTTGGACTAGATGATCTTTTGAGGACCCTTCCTACCCCTATGATCCTGTGATTCTGTGATTCTGTAATTCCAGGTATGGTGACTCCACCACCTCCCTGGGCAGCCTGTTCCACTGCCCAACAACTCTTTCGGTAAGGAAATTCTTTCTAATAGCCAGCCTAAACCTTTTAAATCAGTGCTGAAAAATACTGCCAAAAATTAAAAGAAGGGACATTTATTGAAAGGCCACAGAAAGTATTTATCACAGTAGCTTTTAAAAGCTAACTATTGATCTGTCATTGAAATTATTGCAAAATCACCTCTCTGGATTAAGCACAAAGATGTTTAATGCTTACCACTTGTCCATACTGAAGCAGTGATTAGTCAAGAAACATAACTAAGCCCATGTGTTAATATCATTGACAGAATAATTGAAATAAAAAACAAATAAACAAAACCCAAACCACTAAGCTACCTTAAAAACAAGTTTTCCAAAACTGGAAAAAATTATGACCATTTCTGCACAATTTTTTTTCCTGACAGGAAGCTAGTAGGCACAGTTACTGACTACACAGCAGCCCTTTAACACGTTGGTTGGATGCTTCATACTTTACATCCATTTAATCAGCTCCTACTGAAATGCCAACTGGAAACCTTTTTTGTTTGTTTGTTTGGTCTTGTTTTGTTTTTTTTCAATGTAATAAAATTCTAGTGAAAAGTCTACACAGTAAAAGTCACAATCTGGCAAAGGTTTGTTAGAACTTTTCCAGCTGATTCAATATCATGTCTCAAAATATATACATCACAAACTGTGAAGAGTGTGTGTTCTGTGGCATATGTGTGCAATATCCTTCAAACCATTCCATGTTTACCACAAGTTTACCTCTCACTTCTCCGCTGTGTTTAGACAGCAGGAGAAGAGACATTAAAAGGTGAGGTTTCTATTATTTTATTGTTTGTGTCATAGTTTTTGCGCTATTAAGGTGTAGGGGGATTATATTTAATTCATTGAGCTCTCAAAAAAATCTATTCCAAGCAATTACTTCAAATATGTGAAGAGAAAAGGAAATGTAGTCTTAATCAATAACACTGCTGGTTTAGTGTTCTCTCTATAGATCACGGATTTAACCCTTTTTTCTTTCTTTCTTTCTTTCTTTTTTTTTTATCCCTTGGTGATATAAATCACTCTGCAAATACAGAAGGATCACTTTTCTGGGTAACAAGAAGCAATTCACTGTATTTGTCAAATCCACTCTTCTTGTCTTCATAAGGTAAGAAGTGACACTATTTTATTCTCCTACTGCAAATGCCTTTGTAGCCCGTTTTTTATTTAATGGCTCATTCCAGTTGCAGTATTTCCCCAAAATGATATTTTGTCTCTCTCATGCTAGAAATGATGCACAAATACTAGACAGGGTTTATCCAGAACAGATAAAAATCTCTGGAGTGTACCCTATATAACATTTTTTATTTTTTTTTTTAAATAACAATTAGAGGACAATTTTGCTTCCATTTGGGACAAATTCTCTTGCCAAGTTACAAAACTTATTATAGGATTTTTATTATTTTATTAAACTCCTTGCATAATATATATGATATTAGCTCATTTCAGCTCTGAGTAATACAGCAATTCAGTGTTTGCTCCTATACCTCTTTTAACCGAGCAGCATTTTCTTACAGGATATTCAATGTCCCTAATGAGGTACAGTCTCCCTCCCATCCGTGTCTTCTATACTAGTTGTCAGCTGTTTGGACATAGGATTATATGCTTTCTTCAGAAGTCCGTCCTTGCCGTAGAGAGATCCTTTTCTTACAGATCCCTTTGCCTTCTGACCCAGCCTGTCGCAGTAGTGTCCATCCGCCCTTCTTGCCGAGGGTCATGCTGTAATTCCCACAGTGGTGTTAAGCTCAGCAGTCACTAAATGTGATTTTACATGGCTTCAGAATTTCACCTGACTCCCAGCTTGAGTACTCTAACCAGCATTTTGTTAGCTGTCTACTGCTTTTGAGACAGTGTTTCTTGGCAGGATAGAATTATTCTACCTTATTCCTCTTGTGATTTGACACAAAAGCCAAAGCCATTAATTTAGTTTTTGAACGAAGTCCTAATTACAGAGACAGAGGGTTGAGGAAGAGGGCAAAATCCTTCAATGACTACTGGTAGCTTGTTTAGAATAAAAGATTTTACAATGTAGTACTTTTATTTCAATAGAAAATACCTAACGACTGGTACAATAACCTTAGCAAAAGCAGGAAAAGTTTTTCCAGACACTGGGCACACTAATGTCTTTTGGATAGATGGATCAACTGCAGCCTATTAAAGAAGAGCCTGGATCAGGTTAATGGAACCTTTCTGGTAAGTTTTATGTCACAAAAGAAGCTCAAGCCTTAGGAGGTTTGGGGTTCATTGTTCATGTTGGTTTTTTTTCCCTTCCCTGTAGGTAAATGTCTGTATTGTCAAATTCAGAAACACTTGAAAGCACCAGATATCTACCAAGTAAAAGGAATACAATCTATAAAGTTAAATAAGGAAATTGTAATTTTCATCTTTGACTGGAATCATATAGTGTAGTGTTTTTATTTTAGTTAGATTCCTGAGATTCATGATTATGTGACAGAAAAAGGAAAAGAATTTAAAAAAAAAAAAAAAGCAAAAAAGCTGTTGACTTCTTCATTGATTCTGTTATAGGTATTTTGGAGCAAAAATAGAGAAAACAGAAGAAATTAAACTGAAGAAAGGGTCTTAAAGAAATATATTCTGGCATGATCGACCACCTGTTTCTCACAGGAGTCACCCCATTCTGTCCCTAGCTGTCTCGTGTATATGATAATCTGCACCTCTGACAACTTGGAGATTAAGAATCCAACTTAAAGAATGATGTTTCCATATGATCCTGTTTAGGTTACCTAGCTGTCTAACTTACGGTCTCTCCTTCACTGGAGGTGAAATCAAGTCATGTATAGAACCACTACAGAGCCTGAGTCACCTAATTCCTACTTGAAAAAGTGTAAGGACAAAACTAATTCCAACTTAATGACAGGAATTTTGGTAAGAAAATGCAGACCAGAATACACATTAGTGGTAAACTTATGTCGCTCATTAATTGTACTGGTTTCACTTCTGCACATTGCTAGTGGAATATCAAGCCTGTAACAATTAACTTTTCTATCCTGTTTTCACGAACCCCTTAAAAACACTCTAAAAATAAAATAACATAAACCAAACCAAAATAAAATAAAACCACTGATACCACATTAGAATGTTTACAAATTTTTCAGGTGCCAAAACCTGAAGATAGGGTTCTGTGTGCTGCTCAACAACACTGCACAAGCTTTTAAGTTAAAAGTTCACTATTCTGCAACTCCTCCCCACTCCCAGCTTCAGAGTTCCCTGACAAGCTTGTTAAAATGTACTAATAAATTAAGTAGCCTTGTCAAATGCTTCCATGTCCCAATACTCCATACGTAGAACTGAACTGTCACCTTCCTGAGCCAAGACGTGACAACCATTCTAGGTAGAGCACTCAAAACCAAATTGCTGTTCCCCTGTCAAATTGAACGATGACACCATCACTTTTCTTCTTTTTAATCATTTCCTTCCCCTCAGTAGTGTTTGCAACTCCTCCCAGTTTCATACAATCTCAAAACACAGCTAACAAACTGTATGCCTCTTCAAGAGCATTAACAACAGCATTGGCAGAGATCCTGTGGTGTCCCCAGGTTCCAGGTGGCATAGTAGAAGGGAAGGACTACTGAAATCTGTACTGGTTCTTCAGCTGACAAACTGCATGTGCAGCTTTGGGACCACTCTTCTGCACACCAGCTGGCAAATACAGAATGGGGAGAGAAGCAGAGCTGTAGTCCTACAAAAAATACCAAGGTTTCAAAATCTTTCTACATTAAACAATAGAACTAAAAGAAGATCTTAAACTAAGGCAACAATACTGAACGGCAAATAGTCTTGAGATCCGAGCACTTTCATGAGATCTGGAAGACCAAGTTTTAAAATAAGCATAACAGAGACCCTAACCTGAGTTTCATCTCCTATGGAGGTGTTACACCACCAGCTATCCCAAGACAATGTATCTGAATAAGAGACTGTAGGTGCTTGTATACGGTTCACTTTCAAAATTCCACCCATTGATGCTGCTGACAAAGCACTATCTTTTCTGAAAAAACATTCTGACAGAAAATGTCTCTACCAATTTATTGCTGATACACCCAAAACCAAAACTTGCTGCCTACTCAGTGCTGTTGGGAACACGGCAGGAAATTCATCACTAGATTGAATGATACTGTATCCTATACCTTTCTGTCATAAAAGCTAGTGTCCCAGAGGATCTGCACCACTAAATTAATCACAAGAGTGACAAAAGTGCCACAGGAACCCAATGGCTACCAATCTACCTTTAAATAACTTAAATCTGTAACTGCCAGTCTGGATGATATTCATTCAGATAGTCTGGTTTATTAAAATAAATAAATAAAAATTTTGCAAATACATTTCCTTTTCATTGCTAGTCTAATACTCAGATAAGAATCTAACTCTTTTTACAGTATCTTGGTCACTATTTTTCCCCAGTGCAGCAAATTAATTGTCAGCATTGCAGCTGATCATGACACCCATTAATACCATTAATGGCAGTTGCAAAATGCCTTCCAAATGTGATTGGAAGCCCAATTCTTTCCCTTTTTTAACCAATCTATACTGTATGGCCTCTCCCTCAAGACTCTTGAGGTACCTGAAGAGGCTGATTATAACTTATTGCTATTTACTAGGGACTGTATTTAATCCCACTATTCTGTGAACAGGTTACAACGGTTTTCACTAAGTTCATAAAAATGCCAGTATGCGCTGATGAGAATTATATCCCAGAAGGAAATAATAACTTGATATAATTAGCTTTTTGGCAATGCTGGGCAAGTCTCACGCTTGCAAGAACTCAGAGAGAAGCATCTGATGTATTGCTGGAGCTCAGTAGCATGTCACCATTTTCAAAAATCTGTAGGCATGGAAAGACAAGGATGGTTGAGAGAAAGAATAAAGTAGTGCTTAAAGTAAAATAAACATGAACACAAAAAGCTTTATATAAGGAAGTCCACAAGTTCAGGTAGAAGGCAGAAATGGAAACAGAATCACCACAGTGAGTCTTTGTGCATAGCACAGGGAAGTTTTCCACAATTCATCTGAATAAAATGGATTGATTGCATGGAGATGCTGAACCTCAACGCACTGTGAACTGCCCGACTCTCCCCAGCTACTTCCTCCAATCCATCCTCCACTTCCCTCTTAGGACTGGGATGAATGAAGGAAAACAAGGTGGAGGCAGGAGGGAGCATGAACAGGAAGAAGGAATCTCCAGACATGCAACAAGCTTACACAACGCTGACCATTTGGCATGCTTTTCTCTCCACCATGTCAGTTTGTCTGACTGAATCACTCTCAACATGTGTATCTCTACCTACACACCTTCAGTGTTTTCCTGTAGTTGGTCCCCTGTGGCATGGGACGACCATCCCTTCTCTTGCAGGCACTGTCCAATGCCCCGGTGCTTTCCAGGCCACTGGCATTTCCTGGTGGCTGTACTTTCCTCATAACACTAATTATTTTAATATGAAGTGTACTGCAAAGGATACTTCACCTGTCTACACCTGGAGGATGAGATAGTCAAGATTTTACAGCCAAGAGAAGTTTTCTCCTTCTAAAATACTCCTTCATAAAATAATAGAATTAATTTAGGTTGGAAAGAACCTTTAAGATCATCAAATCCAACCATTAACCTAACACTGCAAAGTCCCACTAAACCATGTCCCTAAGCACCACATCTACACATCTTTTACAGACCTCCAGTGATGGTGACTCAACTGTCTCCCTGGGCAGCCTGTTCCACTGCTTGACAACCCTTCCAGTGAAGAATGTTCTCCTAACATCCAATCTAAACCTCCCCTGGCACAACTTGAAACCATTTCCTCTTCCTCTATCTCTTGTTACTTGAGAGAAGTGAATGATCTCCATCTCACTACAACCTCATTTCAGGTACTTGCAGAGAGCAATAAAGTGTCCCCTCAGTCTCCTTTTCACCAGGCTAAACAACCCCAGTTCCCTCAGATGCTCCTCATAAGACATGAGTTCTAGACCCTTCAGCAGCACAAAACTTCATAGCCGAAGAATTTAGAGATGGTTGGTGTTGAAATATGCCACAAACAAGAGTATTTTGAAATCAGGGACATCATCGGACTTTAAATGTGATCTTCCTGTAGTATTTTTTAATAGGGAATCCCCAAACAGCAGTTCTCAACACTGATTGATTTAAGTGATACTGGAAACACAATTCTCTCTTTTTTTGGAGCTACTCACAAAACAAAAGGGGATTAATAGAGTTGGGAGACGGGGAATAGAGTATGTTTTTACCCATGTAGTCGAAGGAAGAAACACTGGGAGAATAAACAACAGATTAGCAAAATGATGGTTGATAGGATGAAAGGCTTTCCATATATTTCTACTGACGCATGTTCTGGTGAGAAGCATTTTGAAATATTGCTTACATTGACATGGTAGGCTTAATACTGAACACAGTAATTTTCTTTCTTTGCCTTACAAACACAACAGTATTCTTTCCTAAAAGTTGATGTACACAAGATTATGGAGATTTCTGAGCGATACATTCAATTAAAAAAATGCACTAATAGAGATGCACAAGGGCTTTCTTAAATAACAGTCATAGTGAAATTTGTATCATTTGACTTAAAACCTCTAAAAATAAGTTGGTTATGTCTAAACTAGAAACTCTATGCTGCCTGTGGTGAGTGGAAACAAATACCTTTATCTTGTGGACAATTAATCTCAATTTAAAACAGAAGTCTGAACTGGAAAGACACTTGCACAGAACAACTCACCTTCTCTTCCCCCATTGCAGCTCTAAGTTTTAATTTGATAGGTCATGTTTAAATTCATAGCCCCATTTACATGCCACTTCTTAGGGAAAGGGGGATTTTGGCTTTTCTTGGTCTCCTCTCAACAAAACCTTTCTAACAGAGCTCTTCAGAATGTGGACATACTTCACCTTGAAGGATTATCAAATCCTCTACTCACCTGCCCCTATGAGACATAGATTTAGAAGTCTGATGATTGTAACGTCATTGTTTGTACCTCTTTCACTTTCAATCCAAGCAATTTTCAGTTCAAGGAGAGAAAAACAAGCCAAACAAGGGAAAATTTGCCCTCTTTTATTACTTTTCTTTATGTTTTTATTTGCATATACAATTGTATCACAATTGTGCACTCACAAGGGTGCAATTCCAAAGAGCTCTGGGCTGTAAGGGCTTGTCTTATCAGCACAATAGTTTCAATAAAAGGTAAGGATAGTGCAAGGTGTATACTGATTGCATGGTTCTGGAAAAGCCAGTTCAAGGGCTTAGAAGAACACTATTCATCTCTACCAAGTCAATGCCAATTAGTGCCACCAGTAACAAACTACAAAATGGATTAGAAGCCAACCAGATGCTCACAATATTGCCTTTTAATAAACAGTTCTGTGAATGATTTGTAGGAAATATTTTTATGTTGGTGTATCTAATGGCCCTTTGTATACAATAGGACATGAACAAATTACTCAGCTAATGGAACATTACACTACTTCATACAAAAAAAATTAAAAACATACATAAAATTTGAGAGCATTATTCCTAATTCATGTCAATGTACCTAACTTCAACCTGCACGTTGATGTAACAGAAAACTCTTCTCAAGTATCTTAAGAGGTAGCTGCAACTAAGACCCTTCATTAAACTAAGACCCTATCTTCATTAAATTCTCTAACTTGAATGTTAGCATTGATATTGAGTCAGTTATTCTCCAAACTCATTCATTCATCATTTGTGAGCAACTTTTTAATTTAAACTTGTACATTTAATTAAGGTATTTACAATATACTTATTAAAATGACACATCTCTTTTGCCTTGCAAAAATATGTTTTGAGATGGAGTTTGATTTTGCTTTGTGGCATTTGGTAGATACAAACTCTTACAAAAGAATAAAAGAACAGTACCCTCTTCTCAGTCATCAGAATATGCGCTGCTTTTTAGCTCATTAGTCCTGTCGGACTCAGAATTCATATTACTTTTACTCTTTAGACATAATTTCTTGGGCATCTGGATGTAGCTAATTACATATCAGAGAAGTTAAATGAAATTATGAAAATGGAAGCTTTGATCTTCTGTTCCCCCGTTGCTCAGGAACACTACTGAGGTCTTCACAACACTGCATTTTCTCCCCTTTTTACTGCTAAAATACCTCCTTTAAAGTGACTTATATTTCCTATCAGGTTTTAGGATACAAAAACAACCATACTATGAATTTTGAGGAACAAGGCATTTCATTCCTCCAACCCTTGTCTCCATAGCACCTGTGGGATGCTTTTCTTCCCTGCCAGAGACTGCCAGTTAGATTCATCCTCCACTTGGCAAGTGCTTTAAACATGGTTCTTCTTCCAGATGCCCTGCTTCTTCTGTGTATCTCCACAGTATATATCTTCTTCATTAATGAAAAATACTGCTCCTGTTTTCTCCCTGTTCATCTCTGGCCTGGAAAGAGACTTACATAGGTTTATTATGGGCATGACTCCAAGGGTTCAGTGATCTGTCTGTCAGGCATCTCAGCGACCAGCTGCAGGACTGAAACTGGGAAGTTGAATGGAAGGAAATTAGGTGTGTCGGAAGTGAGACACTGGAACAGGTTGCCCAGGGAAGTTGTGTATATTTCCTCCCTGGAAGTAGCCTCCCAGGCCAGGTTAGATGGGACTTGGAGCAACCTGGTCTAGTGGGAGGTGTCCCTGCCCATGGCAGGGGGGTTGGAACCAGATGAACTTTAAGGCCCCTTCCAACCCAAACCATCTATGATGATTCTATGATTCTACTAAAATCCTGTTGACTACTGTGAATAACCACAGGCAGAAGAGAGATACTCTCTATATCATTCCTGTCCATTCTGATCCCTAGCTTGGCAACTTTCCCACACCAGCACTTCAAAGACAAACAGCATCAGATTGCTAAAGATTAAAATTGGTTTGTTCATGTCTGAAATGTTAAATCATGTCAATAGTTTCTTTTATGAAGCTCTATATTCACTAAGTCACTGTTTAGCAGCAAAAATGTTGATCTGGGTCATACAACCTAAAAATAAAAGTCACAAAATACATAACTAAACCTCAAAAACTATATCCCTAAATCAGTAATGTTTTCTCTTTGTCTAAACATTTCAAGTCTCCCATAGAGTAGAACAACTGTTTTTTCTATTAGGAGAAGATAATTTTCCTGCTCTCTGTTTAAAATAGGATGTGGGCATGTGGACTCCACACAGCACCCACATTAACATAGCGCATGTTGGCTTCAAAGGAGCTATTATGCAGCCTATAAGTTCAATGATCTGCAAAGCAATAAAGAGCTCCTTCTGTAGCCCTCATGGCCTATTGAGTAAATAGTAAGCATTTAAGAAAACTCCATAATTACATGTTTACACACTGGAGCCATTATAGGCGATATAAAAAAAAAAGTACATGTATTTAAAAAAAAATAAAAATTCCTTAATTACATTTTTTACATAATTACAGCTCCTTTATAGCCACTAAGGACTAGCAGCTACAGAATATATATGCTGAAATGCTCACAGTTACAGGCGGTATTTATATGCAGAGATGACAAAATAAGATGTCCACTGAATATTCTAGATTTTTAAGTCTAATGTTTTAAATAAAATATACCTAAATTAAAAAAAATTAAAATATAGAAATGGGTCATTCGGTCATTCTGAAATCCTCTGCCTTAAGCAACCAAGAAAGGTAAGATGAATACCTGCATTTTTACCATTCCAGTATTCAGGTATGTGTCAAATATTGAGGCTTTAGGCCAAGGTGTGGTAAAGAATTAAATGGCTCAATGCTACGTCATCAGGGAACCCCAATGCTCATATCCTGAGAGATTTGTGTCTTGGACTTGCTTCCTTACCTGTGAAGCACATTCCCCTACCCAGAGCTACAGCTGCTCCGTTCTGGTCAATCACAGGTTTTGGCTGCAAAAAAAAATCTGTTCAATCCCTACGTTATGTAGAAGTTTAAGTCTGAAGATTTAAAAGACTGTATCATATAGATGGAACATGTCCCGCAACTGAATTTGTATTAGTTTGACATAGTGGTCCATGGGTAAAACTTGCAGTAAAAACAGAACAGCATCCACTAGGGATGGAACCAACCATGCATTTTTCATATGTGAAAGCCATACAAGGGAGATCCTAAATTTAGAGTTGATTGTCATGACTCACTTGCCTTCAAAGAGCCATTTGCAAATAATCTGCAACAGACAAAATGCTTTTTCTACACACCTGTATACGGCATGCTGTAGAAGTGACAGAATATTCAGAGCCAAGAATAATTTGAAGTAGAATTTCAGTTCCCTTCTTCATATTTGGTATTCTAATTAAACCATATCATTGTTCATATGCTTAAAATAACAACAAAAGCCTGTTTACTAGCTGAATTGAACACTTCATGTTTTCTAGGAACTCAGAAAAATCCCTAAGAAAACACCAGGGAAATGCTACTAGAAGAACAACTGTGGTTTGGAAACAAAGATTTTCTTTTCACTTGCTTTATTTTCATGTGACAAAAAAAAATAAAAATATTTAAGATTTCCTTCCTTTTTCCCTCCTAACAACTGTCAAAATATGGGTCATTTGACATTACAAGAAATTAGGTACTTTGAGTGATCACAGTGTACTTCTACCTGAACTTCCAGACTTTATCTCTTTTCTAATTGCTTAGGAATATGTTTACTGTCACAGGTTACAAGCAGTGTGCTCAACCTACTTTTCCTCTACATTCCAATAGGCTTAATAATTTTGCCATGAGTCTATATAGAACAATTAAGATAAAGACATTCAGATAGATACCTACTTAGGATAGCTTCACATTAATTTAAGACATTGACCAGTAATGTTCGCATGCCAGATGTTCAGAGAGTAAAGCTGTAGGACAACAGTGATGTTTAATGCACAATACAAATGCATGTGTCTACTGTCCTACCAGATATTGTGTTACATCAACCCCATGCGATTAAATACTAGAAACACTGTAACAACCATGGATAATCTATAACAACCTGACAACAAAGATTGATGGAAAATGTGGAATTCCAGCCAGGACACTGATGTTTAGTAACAAAATCATCTGCTATTGACTAGTACTGTCAGCTGTATATCACTGCTTGATAAATACATAGGAGAAGGAGGAATAAAATGACATTGGTATTGAAATGCAATTTAACCAGGATTTCTGTTTAAACTGGTGTCTAGTATGGGTGTAGTAGGTCATACTACCTTGACAGCAATTTTTTAAATATATTATGTATTTTTCAAAGGTCATTTTTATAATGAAGGAGGATGCTCTCTTTCAGTGCATCTTTATTTGCCCAGCACTTCCTACAAGTTAGATGCCTATGCAGATAACAGTAGCATACAAGACAGCAAAGACTTCAATGTGTGTCAGATGTGTTACTTAAGCATTTAACTCAGTACAACCAATACTAGTTTGGCACTTAAATAACTTTAAAAACTGATTGTGGAAAAGTTATCCCTCTTACTCAACAGGTCCATTCTGCTTAAGCATTCAGCATCATGACTGCTCTCTCTAGCAACAAACTGTACTCTGCACCACAGTTCAGCCCCATGAATCCTGGAAGGATGTCTGTCTTTACTCTGTATTCTGCAACATGCTACCATTTTCTGTAGTCTCTTCATTATATGCCTCCAGGATACTCATTCTAGAAGAAGCTTCATGCCACTCTGCGCCTTTTTGCAGGTAAGAAGATGATCATAGGGCTAGAGCACCTCTGTTATGAAGACAGGCTGAGAGAGTTGGGGCTGTTCAGCCTGGAGAAGAGAAGGCTCCGAGGAGACCTTATAGCACCTTCCAGTACCTGAAAGAGGCCTACAGGATAGCTGGGGAGGGGCTTTTCACCAATGAATGTAGTGATAGGACAAGGGGTAATGGTTTTAAACTGAAACAGTGTAGATTTATGTTAGACATCATGAAATTCTTCACCATGAGGGTAGTAAGGCACTGGAATAGGTTGCCCAGGGACATTGTCGATGCCCCCTCCCTGGAGGTCTTTAAGGCCAGGTTGGATGAGGCTCGTGCAGCCTGTTCTAGTGGAAGGTGTCCCTGCTCATAGGAGGGAGGTTGGAATCTAATGATCTTTGAGGTCCCTTCCAACCTTAACCATTCTATGATTCTATGAAAATAAAATTATTCTGGTCAGGTAAAGATATTATGTTTCTTTCTCTCTTCAGAACAAAATCTAATACTGAGAAAGCCCCAAACTCTGCATTTTCACATTCCAACTTAATTGTGGGTCAAACTGTATAAATATATATATATATATATATATAAATTAATATACCAACCACATTATACTAAGAAGCTACCATTTCACAATTTGTCAGTTACCTTTCTCCTAGACCTTGATCTTAAAATGTCAGTGACAAAATCCACACTGATCCCTTTTCCTCTCTTATCCTATCTGCTTCTAAACTTCATCTTAACCTGTTTAACACCTCCATTAAGGAGGAAAGAAACCCAAAACCAGCGTGCACACACACACAATCAGTCTTCCATCTTACTTTAAGCCTGCCCTTCTTGGTAATTAACTTTTCTGGCTCATTTGTTCTTAATGCTCCAAATCACTCAAGGTTTGGGGATTTTATTTTAATTAAGGCTAGATAACTAAGGTGCTAACCTGGTCCATTTCTGGCAATTGGTTGGTCTGATGGAAAAACCATAGAGAAGATGCAATTAAAGGAATGTGATGGGATTGCATGGCAGTAGCTATAATACACACTTGAAAAAGGGCAACCAAGGCATCTGCCTTCAACTCATATCAAAATTGTTATCCAGGGAAGACAGAAGACTCAGACTTTACACCTCAAGGAACCAAATGAAATAGTTTCTAAGTTTTTATAAGATGGGGATAACCCTTATCATCCTTGTCACATCTCATCTCCTCTGTGAGGTACTAGTGGCACCTGAGGGCAAGCCAGGTTCCTTGTGCAGCTATGCTTTCAGGTGACCAGCTCACACAGAGGGGCCTGGGCCAGGGGACAGCAACCAAGCAGCTCAGAAGCCTCTGCAGATCACAAGTCATGGGAGTCAAGCTCCCCTGTGCCAAAGCACTGGAGGGATGCACAATCAAGAGAGAAGTGAAGCACACTATCAGTGAAACACTGTGTTGCAGAGCAACTTCCTAAACCACAGGGTTCACATCAGAAGAAAAATGCTTTGCCTTTGGTAACTGTACTTCATGGGGAAGCTCTCCAAAAACAGAACAGCTTCCTAACAATACCAGTCACCAGAGTTTGCTTTTTTTCTGAGCTGTCGCTCTCCATTTTATGTTCTTTCCCACTAATGGCGGTTACAAGATAGACACTAGCTGGAGTAGGTAAACTAGCTTATCCCCCCCTTCCCTTAATCCTGTTACAAAACAACCATGAAACTGATATTATCCTGAATTTAATCCTTTGTTAGAGTGTCTCTTTGCATGTTACTACTAAAAAAAGAGCAAATCATAGTACCTCTTCTTGTCTGTAGTATGTAAGTACAGAGGACAACAAAAATGCTTCCTTGTAAGCCTGCTCAAAGATTTTATTTTAGTCTTTATTTTAGTCCAGTGATATATCACCACTAACAGTGGTCAGAGCACAAGAGCCACACAATCAGACCCAGAAAAAGAAAAACAAAAACCAAAACCACACTGCGGTATCTGACTTCAGCTAAGAAAAAACAAACTTCAGAAAAATGTGTTTATATAACAATTCAGAAAAGACAATGTGAAAGAACAGTTTTAAAGGAATTTGAAAGGACAAGTACTGTAAATATGAGCCTGAAAAATACATGAAAATCAAACATTAGCACACAAGAATAAGGGAACAAAAGAAGAAAGAATAAGAGAGCCCAAAACCAGAAACCTTTGCAGTTAATTTACCACAAGCACATAAACCAGGTGACATTCTATAAAGCTAAAAGCTTCCAGATTAAACAAAAAAACAAAACCACAACAAAACCACAAGAAAACACAACCCAAACAACCAAACTCAAAAAAGAACAGATCAGCAAGTACTGCTCAGATTGTATCAGCTTCTCAGTTTAGAAATTTCACTAAATGTCCCTGAAATTGTAAACAGCTGATTAAGACATATTTTTATGTAACTATAGAGGCCAGCCAAAAGGCTCTAAGAGTATTAATAAAGACATCACCAACTTTCTAAGGAAGCCATCTGATCCTTGTTTAACTTTCCATTCTAAGAAGAACAGTAAACAGATCTGCAAGGTTGATGTCCAGGAGAATAACATGATGGTCTTCTGGGCCTGTGTATTGAAGAGATTTCTGAAATCATCAAAACCCACAGGGCTACAGATTTTAATATAAGTGCTATTTGTCACAGTCATTCACAGACAAGAGAATTAACTTAAAAGGGCAATTAAGGACTTTTTTTTTTTTTTTTTTTTTTTTTCCCCCCAGCAATCCTGTCTGCCCCACAAAGAAAGATTGGTTAGGAGGGAAGGAATCAAAAGGCTCTGGAAGTACATCTTTTATAAAAAAGAAAGCTTGGACCTTGTGCAATGTTAATCCAGTTTTTACAGAGAAGTTCTTCATAATCTTGATTGCCTCTTTCTTGGTATATAAGGAACCAATCTGCTAGGAATAAGCTGGCTAGGCTAGCCAGGGAAGGTAATTAAAAATCCACAAAGCCAAAAGAGAGGCACAAACATCCATTCTTGCAGCACAAAAACAAACTGTCAATGTGAAAATACTCAAATGCCAAATTTAAAAGAAAAATATTACGGCCTCACTGATATCCATAAGGTTAAGGGAGTGTGGGAAGATGGAAAATATCATCATAAACTGACCAAAGAGCTTGGGTTGAAGGCCCAAAATAGGTCATCTGCCACTGAGGTATCACTAGCCAGTCAGATCAGAAATTATGAGCCAGATGCTGCTTAACCAATGAAAGAAGTATGCAATGGATTCATGTCCAAATTTATTCTGTGCCTTTTGTTTGTCTTTGATATTGGAACTTCCCAGCTCCTTATGTATCCACAGGTATGTATGTCCTCGTATGCATCTATATGTTATATGTATCCATTACACTTGATTACATACTTTCTCTACAGAGCAAAGGGAGTGTCATCTGCTGGTGCTCTTAGCTACAAATGCTACCAAGTATTCCCCTGAAAACCATCAGAGAGAATTCTCATTTGTTCTATACCACTGTTACTGTACCTTCAAAATCCTGCTGGCAATTTGTATGCCCCATCTATGACTAGTGATCGATCTGCACTTACAGTAACATCCTTCTCCTGCTATTAATTATGAGAGCTTTCAATAGCACTGATGAACATGTGGGCCACATTATGTTTCTTAATTACAAACTTTCTGGAGGCAGCTGAAAAAATCTGGCAAATGAGATACATAGAAAAAAATATATTAAATGAATACTCAGATTGCACATATTATGAAGTTAGGAGATGCACGTGGAAAGAAAATTCAGCATCTTGGTCTTGACTCATTATGATATTCCTTTTAGTTACTGAATTGCATTATAATCCTTCCAGGGGGCCTCTGGAGTGCTCAAGATAAACCATGCCTACTACTCAAAGCAGGTCAGTAGAAAATAGTGTGGCAGAGCACTGATGTGTCTTTGAACATAGTAACATTTTGGGGGAAAAAACACCTGCGTGCAGAAGGCTGTTGATCCGTCTGAAATCCTGACAGCATCAGAGGGTACTCTGGGGGCAAAGCAGCCCACACTTCCTACATCATCAAGGTATTTTGACGGGTATTACCTTACACGTCAGTTACTGTGAAAAATGTAGGCTCCTGCTGGATTTTGTCTCCATGTCTGATCTAAGAATTGCCATTGTGCTTAGAAATCATCAGAAGTAGTGAGCCAGGAGAATCCATCCTCTATCAAAGACACCTTGAATATTTTCCTTCTCAGTTTTATTGCTAGCAGTGCTTCAGGATTAGTGATTGAGGTAGGAGCTGGAGATATCCACATTCCAATTAGCCTAATTTGAAAATATTAGTTATAGCATTGCTTTGGAAATGAAACCTTAAACAGAGAAAATTACAACAGCTCCTATATATGGAAGACTACAGTAATAGTGGCATTCTTGTAGCATGTAAGATCCAAGTTAGATCTCAGCACTTGGCATAATGCAAACACAGAATACGACAGTAAATGAGCCAAAGAGCATATGGTATGTATGGAAGACAGCAGAAGGGTACAGACAGTCAAGACACTTCAGTGAATCAGGCAGTCATAACCCTGGTCAGCACAGCAGACTGCTGCCTCAGCCTACCTGCTGGTTAACCAGCAACAGCCTCAACAGTAGTATGCAAAGAGACAAAACAGACCAACTTAAATAAAAATTGTCTCTGTGAAATAACTCATTCCCTGTGCAAGTGAGCTGTAAGAGCTTCTGCTGTACATTAGCAGAGGTGGGGTTACAGCAAAAATATGTTTCCAGCAGGGCAGGACCATCTGAGGTCAGCACACAGCCACCAACCATGACCTTGAGATACTTTATTGGCAAGAAGTGAGCTGACATCTAGATAAAGCATACGCCTTTCTAGGTCACTTGGCTGAAGTTTGCTGTGCCATTTATCTGAAAGTCTCTGCTGAGAACAGCTGACAGCCTAATAGCAGTGTTTCTCCAGCTATGATTCACTTATATATATATATTTTTTTTTCTTATGGATTCACTGTATATCTATTTTATTCTGTTCATGCAATGAATACATACAGCATTGCACATATATTGTACATTTAGCTAAAGCTCGGGCAGAGCACTGAAGAGAAGGTAACTAAGGAAGAAAAGTAAGATCCAATAAAGGGCCCCTCTGCCCCCTGCTCCAGATCATGCTCAGAAAGGCATCAAGACAGGCCAGAGCTGTGGCACTGCTGGGCTTGGGGCCCACAGGCCTTTGGCTGAAGCTGCCTGCAGAGTTTGTGCTCAGCAAGTTTTCACATTAAAAGCAGCAATGTTCTGCTCTGTGGCCCTCTCACCCGTAACAGCAGCAGCAGCAGTCAGCCCCAACTTAGCTCTGAGCATTTAGGCTTGCAGTAAAAAATCAGGTACTTTAAACAGATATATGAAGGCTGACAACTGCAAAACTGCAGAAAAAACAAGTTACTACAAAATTATTACCATATCCTTGCCAGAATTGCCACGCAGTGTCATTAATATTCAGTGTAATTGGTGAGAGGAAGTTTTGGGAGAGCAGCAGAAAAACAGACCCCCAAAGTAATGGCAATCCCCCTGGGCTAAAAACTCAGCTAGTTTAAATCCATGAGCTCTAGGAATTTATCCCTTATCTAATCTATCTGTCAAAAAAGTACCTACCTTTTAGACAGAAACTCATCAACACACTTGCTCTTTGAATGCTTTCTGATTGTTACCCTAAGGCCCACTCTACATTCACTTCTGTATTTTTAACTTCTTAATTCAATACATCCTGTGCCACCCTTTGCCTTCCCTTTTTTCCATGATGAGAGGGAAAAAAGTTTGATTTAGTCATAGGCCTTCAGTCAAGAGTAAATTTCTGCCCTCCTTATCATCAATGATTCTTAATGAAAACTGCAAAGCTGTACTTCTTAGCTTACTTCATAAGCTACAAAATGCTTTTTAACTTCTATAAACTACAGTCCCATAATCAGAACTTGTTAACTCCACTGAACAAACTTCTGATGTTGTAAACTAGCATTGTATGCTCTTCTTACAGTATACTATTTCTTTCAGAGTTTAATAAAATGCACAGACTGCACCTAGAATCTAGCAGTTTTTTCCTAATGCTGTCATATCAGGACTGGAAAATCACTTTGGGTCAGTATTTTTGCAAGGGAACAATTTCACGCATTCAATCCAAAGTAAAATTGGGGTTTAAATTCCACAAATGTATGCAAAATTCAAAGTACAGTGAACAAAAGCTGTGGCTACAAACCTTTTTGAAATGGCTTCATTGTGTATTTCAGGTTATATATACAAAATAAAGTTATCTGAAAGCAGTGGTCACTTCTGAAAACATGGGTCTCCCATCCTTCTAAAACACTACTAGCACTTCAGAGTATATCTACCAAAAAAAAAAAAAAAAAAAAAAAGGAAAAAAAAAAAACGTACCAGAAAGCTGAAGAGATAAGTTTTTAAATATGCAGAGTATTTTACAGTCCACCAGCTGATACCATAACTTCTTTGTGTTCCTGAACGACTTGATATCCTCAGCTACTCTCAGCTACAAGTGAAGGACCTGTATTAACCACATCCCCCTGCCCCAAATGCTGTCCCTATCCTATCCCCAGATCCCACTTTCCCCCATGCTCAGGTCCCTCACTCTGTTCTTTTTCCCCCACATCCTCCCTGCTCCCAGTGTTCTCTTTTCTTTCCTTCCTACCTGGGAAGTCCTTCAAAGGATGAATGGTATTTAATTATGCTAGGAACACTGAGAAGGTGAGCACAGCCCTGAGGGGCTGCCAGAAAACCCACATCAAACTTAATGCCAGGCCTTGTTTTATTCAGCCATGTAACTTAACAATTAATTATACAGTAAATAAAGACTATTTCCATAGAGAGTCAAAGTGCAATCCTGACAATGTTGCTGGCAACCACACATCCCCAGGTCAGGGACAATCACATTATGACAATCTTTGTGATTAATGAATTCAAGACATTCAGATAGTGTGACAGCTGCAGTATTGCCTATGGCTATTGCTCTGTAATTCCATCGCTGCTTAAACCCCTGCATGATTCATGGAGGGACTGTGACTCCAGAC
Organism: Apus apus; assembly: GCF_020740795.1. Classification (NCBI taxonomy): domain Eukaryota; kingdom Metazoa; phylum Chordata; class Aves; order Apodiformes; family Apodidae; genus Apus; species Apus apus. Next base: position 39,100,953 of record NC_067284.1, read on the forward strand.
TTTGTGGCTGTTGATGAAATTTTGGACTTGGAATCTTCTTCGCCCAGAATCCAGACCAATAACTTCAACAGTGGGACGCAGCTACCTTTATGTGGTTACTACGCTGCTGGGTGGGTACCCCAGGCAATGTCAGGGCTCTTCTGAAAACAACACACCTAGGGAGCAGGTAACTGCTTCACCAGCCAACCTTAATCCTCCCTATACCAGTGAAGAGCCAGACACACAGGGACCCTGCAGCATAAACCTCACCGCCACCATGGACATATCCACTGTGACTTCTGTTGGCCTCAGCAGCATCAGAGCACTCCTGCTCTCTGACTCAGAAAGCACCAGGGAGAATAACAAATACTTGCTATATCTGTCACTCTGGTTCATTAAGAGAGCTTGTTGGCCTGACTGCTAGTATTTTACAAAATTCAGTGTTCTTCCCAGTGCTTTAGTGCAGCCAGAGTTTTCTGCGTTCAAGAATGAATAAACCATGCAAAGTTCTTTGATGGGGTGTACAGTATATCACATGGAGGTGTTTTCAATTTGAGTAGGAAAGAAGGGTTCTTTCAAAAGTTGTTATTCAAGGCTGTACAATGTAAAAATAATACAGTGACTTTATTAATCACACTGTGAGGTTAATCAGCAAAGGAACTACCAGAATACATTAGAAGTTTTTTTCCAATTTTACATTTGACTTATTTGGAAAGTGACAAAGGAATCTTTATGCCAAAACGTGAGACTGGAAGGTTTTCTAACAGTGTTTAAAGTCAGGTGAAAATACATGCCAGCAATTAAATTTTTTGTCCATATGTTAATCATGCAATTCAAAGTTTCACAACTTAAATTCACATGCTCATTTCATATTTTGAAGAAACACATCTTATATATTGAAGAAAATCACATGTCAGAGACTGCAGGAACACATCAGAAATTACTCCTCTTGCTTCCAAATCACCATTTCTCTCACCAATCAGACCTTCTTGATTTACTGTATTATTGGATTAGACATTAGGTGTTTTCCATTCCAAGAGTGTTGATTTATCATGAAAAGTTGGGACTCCTGACATGGTTTCTGCTCCACTAGTCACGTCTTTCTTCCATCCATTAGCTGGTGACCTAGCGAGGATGTCAGACCTCACTTGAAACAGTATTGCAATCTTTACAACATACAGCCCACCCGATGTGCTGAAATACACAGTTCAGGAACTGCTTCAAACATGTCTCTCAGGCTGAAAAGCAATAGCCAGAAGAGGCTGACAGATGAGAGCACCACCTGACTTCAATCTACCAGGGTTTTCTTCTGCGTCAATGCAATAAAATGTTGTTTTCCTTGCTCTCAGTCATGCCAAATGATTCCAAGTGAAGGAAGAGGCAGCCTGACTCCCACAAAGCAGAACAAGGAACAGGGAAGGAAACAGGTTATAAGCTGAAAAATGAGGGAGGACTAAAATAAAGAAGGGTGAATGGGAACAATCATGGTGGGAGGGAATGGGAAAAGTAGGAAAAGCAGAACAGGTACACAGAGGCATGAAACAGTGCTCAGATGATGTGGTTTAGGTAATCTGCTGCTGAGAGAGAGAGACAACAAAGCTTATTGCTTCTAATACTGAATCATATACTGGAGCAGAGCTCTTTGCCTTTTTATTTTAAGTGGGCCAAATTAGGAAAGTCAGTGAGTAAAGAGTAGGTGGGTTGCAAGGATACAACAGATGGGACGTGGACAAACCTGGTACTGAAGTGGGAAGGGAAAAATGACACCCTGTGCAGCACAGAGAGATGAAAGAGGGAGACATTTGGTGCAGCATGAGGCAGAATCCATGATCTGGATATTGTAGGTATCATGATGTCACAGGAGATGCTGGTTTTGAAATTCAGCTGTCCTCCAGAGTTTTGGCAATACATTGAGCATCACTCCAGACCATGAAGATGCTAATTAATAGGAAAGCCTACCCAGGAGATGGAAGCTTTCTTTCATAGAATCACAGAATGCACTATTCTATGCAGTGAGTGGGGACCTCTTTAACTACATCAGGTTGCTCAAAGCCTCATCCAGCCTGTCCTTGAAAACTTTCAGGGATAGGGCCTCCACTACCTCTCTGAGAAACCTGTTCCAGTGTTTCTCCACCCTTATAGTAAATAACTTCTTCCTAATACCTAATTTAAATCTACCCTGTTCTATTATAAGACCACTGCCCCTCATCCTATTGCTACACACCCTTATGAACAGTCCCTCCGCAGCTTTCCTGTAGGCCCCCCTAAAAAAGGGGACTTTTCCAATCCCAAGTTTTCACCCAACCCCTAGGTTCATAAGAGAAGTTATAAGGTAAATTACAGATGATCATATGACAGGCAGAGAATTAACATAAATCAATGGCAAGATATTACCATTTTGAGCAACTATTTCTGGAGATGAGATATTTTGAAAAAAAAGGCTTGTTAACTGCTTGCTGAGAGCAACAACTCTAGAGTCGATTCCAGATTTGGCAGGAAACATCCTTTGGCTTTAAATGGAAATCTCTATGTGACCTAGAGCCAAAGGAAACATACATCTTCCATGTCTCAATGCTCCTCTGCCGTCAGCACACAGCTGTGAAACCTATCCACAAAGCTTTCTGCAGACACTAGACACTGGCAAGCAGCATACAATAGCTAACAGTGACTTTGTAAATTCTACTAGCATCTAATAGGGTTTTAAATTGAGGAATTTAGTGTCTTGTCTTTGTGTGCATAGGTGTAGCCTGTGCTTCTTCATAAGAAAAACTGCAAAAATGTTGATAAAAAAGTTTGGAGAAAAGGCACATGAGAACTTTAAAACATGTCAAGAGGAAGCCTCTGCAGATATAGTCTTCTGGTCTTACCATACACCATTAAGATACGCATTATTTTAATGTCTTTAATCATATGATCACACAGCTCTGCACATATTTTAAGAAATTCTAAAGACTAAAGGTAGGTAGAAAAAAACGCAGGTAAAAAAACTAAGAGCAGAAATAATCGGATAAGTCTGGATTGTTGCTTCTGAAGTCTGTTATTCTTGTTTTCTCATGTATCAATAGAGTTGGCAACTTTTTCAAGTCAGAATCTTGTTAGGGAAAAACAATTTAAAAAAGCAAGACTTAGCATCTTCAGAGGAATTAAATCACAACAGTGAAACCCTGCATTAGACTCTACTGCAAGCCAACAGCACTCAAGTCCTCACCGACAGTTATGCAGCAGTGAAGTACGAGGAACTGCACGGCATAAGGAGCCACAAAAGAAGGAACCAGAGCTAAACTAGACACATGTCCAGGAGTGTAAGCCTGTATAGGAAGTGGGCACGAAATCCTACTTTTCCTTTCTAAAGAACTAGAATTCATTACAGCATAGATGGGAGGATAAAAACCACACTTACCAGGGTATGACTGATTTCACACCATAAACAATCAGAAGTTATCCAAAACAATTGTAAAAAAAAAAAAAATAATAAAAATTTCCATGTTTAAAAAATTCTGCAGTGATTCTGTCTTCAAAAATGAGTCACCTTGTGGATTAAGCATCCACTTTTCAGTTACAAAATCTACTTTTTTTTTGCAAAGTTGAAGACTTGCCAATGACAGATTTGAAAGCCACCTTTGACAGAAAAGAAACTTGGGGAATCACTTTTTTCACCTTTTTGTCCTGTGTGTTCGGACATTTTTCAAGCCAAATATGTAATTTATACGTAAATGTTTCCTGAATACCACTTCAACCATAGAAAAAAGTAAATATTTTAAGAAGAGCATATAATAATTTGGTAAGAATATCTAAGTAGTATTTAAAGAACAGTGGTAAGTGAAAAGAAAGCAATATAGATCAATTACAACTTTCACAGTATGTGCTACATTTTCTAGGATAAAGTCAAGGAATAAAGGAAAAACCGAAAATATTTGAAGGTACACATACATGGTCTTGGATGAAGCAAAATAAAATACATAATACAATTCATTTTACCAACTGCCATTTTTATGTTTAATTAAAATCTGAACACTATCCTCAAAGACATTCCTTGAAAAAATGGACTGAACACAGCTCAAAATAAAGCTGTTTACCCAAACTGAGTTTCACTACCAGAAGAGCTACTGGTTTGATTGCTGTTGCTCTTGATTAAACATGCCTGTAGAAAATATTTTTCGAAAGTTACTATACTAGACCAATTTCACACGTAGCTTAATGAGGAGCATTTCCAAATATTTGTTTCAATTGGAAAACATGGATGCTTCACTTCAATCATTCTAACAATACTTATTTATGAAGCTGCCTGAGAAACGAAATTGTACTAATACTGAAGAAAGAATCTCAGAGGAAAGTTTTGCATTTTGAAACCAGTTGAGCTGAATATGAAGCTGACACCATATTTTGGCACAATTATTTATTACTGCTTAATCAATGACAATGCTGCAACTTCAGCTTTTCAGTTTGCGTGAAATGCAGAGAGGCTGTCATCCTCAAAATATTGCCATGAGTTACTGAGCATTGTGAGAGCCCGAAGATGCAATGCGCTGCAAGGAGTATACACATATAACAAGAGTCAGAGCGAGCAACTGAAATCTATTCTTTTCTGGATTGGTTCCAAGAGGTTAAACTCTACAAGTCAGTAAAAACATTATATAGATGGCGGTAGTGATAAGAAGTTGGGGCCCTTCCACAGATTTCTAAAATGAACGGAGATGACGACTTGTTCCCTGCACCTTTATTTACTTAAAAGATCACCAGACATCTTCTCAACTGCGTTTTCAATATCACTAGCATGTGAACTTCCATCTCAGCAGGCATTATCACTGGTAGCAAACTAAGAACATTTTCAAATATGTAAAAAGCAGATCTTTAATACTTTATTGTTTGCCATAAATCTTTCCTATTTTGGGCTGCCAAAGATGAGACAACATAAATGTCAAAATGAGAAGAACCTTTTGCTTTCCAACCAGTTCTTGGAAAGGCTTTCAAAATTAAAGAGAAGATTCTTAATGGTCACCTAAGGAGATGGCACCAGTGATAACCACTTCCAGCCTACATTTATATTCCTCCTGATGACTACGAAAGTTCGTAACCTTTAGCAACTTACTCAAACTTCCGTACTTTCATAAAAACTCTGACAGCTTTGTCAGATGGGGATCTATGTTATCTGATATTTTATATGTTGACTAGGAAAACACAGCTTTACTCTAACTTCAGTACTGCTATACAAACTAAGAGGACAGATGTCCCCAAATACTGAAGATACTCTCTGTCTTTTTTCACCATAACTATTTTTATTTTCTTTAGACCCAGTGGTAATCACTGTCTACATTTTTTGTTATAACATGAAATGCAGTTATTCATAAACTGAGTTTCACTTGTGCTTGTGCTAGATAAACAGAAGGGAAATACCCTTTGAATATAACAAAAATTAGGCTTTAAGATTTTTTATAAATTAATCTTGCCTCACATACAAATTCAAGCTACTAGTATGCACGGCGCCTGTGTGGCAGAGTTTTGGTAGTGGGATGGCTACAGCGGTCATTTCTGAGAGAAGCTGCTAGAAGCTCCTGCCATGTCCAACAGAGTCAATGCCAGCCAGCTCCAAGATGGACCCACCTTGAGTCTGTTTTGCCTGGGACAAATTGGGGAGTGATGTCTCCCTCTACTTATCTCAACTCATGACCCTTTAGTTATATTTAGTCTCCCCTGTTCAGATGAGGAGGGAAGTGACAGAGAAACTGTGGTGGGCACCTGGCATCCAGCGAGGGTCAACCCACCACACAGTATTACTTATCAGTGTTCTTTAAAGAGAGAACAACTTGTAGGTGAGTAAACATTCATATGAGGATTTATTTTAAAGATACTGAGATAGCATCTGATATCATGCATAAAATTGCCCATCTGTTTCTATAAATTACATTTAACATAACATTTAATCACTTTCTGTAGAAAAGGAAAGCAGTTAGATACATATGCTTTAAAACATTATTGGGAGATGATATGGAAAAAACTGAGAAACAAAAAAGCAGTCATGAATTTTTTTTCTATTATATTTCTTTTTGGTTTTGGAAAATACATACAATTGCAAATATAGGGGAGTAACAGGAAGGTAAGAGCAATAAGGCATTATGTACAAAAGTAATCAAAATTGGAAAAGCTCCCTGATTGAGCTTTATATTGCCAAATATAAGGAGTAGTCTAAGCTTTACAAATGTGCAACATCATCACCTGATTAATTTTTATGCATATAATAAGAGAAAGAAAAATGAGACAGAGAAAAGAAAATACAACAGAGAAGACTCCAGAAATTATAGCAACCTGCACATTTCCAATAAAGCAATCATACTTTTTATTACTGGCAGTCTGGATGAAAAACTGAGGCAAGATAGCAAAGCTACTACATTAACGTTTTTGCCAATGAAAAGAAAACCATAATGGTGGCTACCAGTAATTTACTTGAATCACTTGGCTGATACACAGGGTTCATGGACTGTTACTCTGGCAATTGCAACAGAGCTCACATAAACTAAGACTTTCAAAGCTGCCAGAAAGGCATTTGGATGTCCACTTTAGATTTACATTTTAACAGATTTGGGTGACTGAAAACAAGGGCAGCTTTCAAAAACTTGAGTCTTGCTTTCACAAACTCAGAATTGATCTGTTGAAAGCACACTTGCTTGAACTGACACTGGAAACATGAAGAAACATCACTGACCTTTGATAAGCCCAGAAAGCACACCATCGTTCTGAAAGTACCAGATCTGTATTTATGAATAATGTAGGTTATAAAGAAATATATTTTAGCTGTAAGGGGCTTTTTTTGTTGGTAGTTATGGTAGTATTTATTTTTTTTCCTTGTCTGGCAGATGGCAGTAAGATGATAGCAACAGTAATCAGATGGATATGCAACAAACAAACCATAACATCCTTTTTTTTCCCCCCAAGATTTGAAAGACAATACAGCCAAAGAGAAGGACAGATCAGGAAAAACAGCTCAGTTCTGCCTGTGAGATACCAGGGATGTAAAACACAGGACAATGGTCAGACAAAAACTCCATTTTGTGCAAAACAGGGACCAGACACACTGAAGACAGCACTTAGGAAAGATGACTCCAAAAAGAAATAATCCCAATTCAAACATCAGGGTATCTTCAGCTGTTCTGAAAATTGCTGTAAGGAGCTATTCAGAGAGAAAAAAGAGCCATAAAGAGATACTCAAAGGCAAAAGACCACAATCTGGTGAAGACTGGAAGAGCCCTGTATGCTGCGCTTGGCCCCTCAGCATGGCACCATCCTTCACCAGAAGGGGACCCGCAAAGTCAGCCTCTGCACGCACACGGCACTGCTCTGCAGAGGGCACAGAGAATGAGAATGAGCAGAAAAGAGCAATGTTATAACTACTACCAGGTTGCCCTGATTCAGACTCACTCAGTATTTCTCCTAGGCACAGAGAACTCCAAGTATATTCATTTTTTATTGTTGAAAGCGGTTCTGAAGGCTCATTGAATAAAATCAGACCATGACCAGTAACTTAGCAGAAGAAAGCAAGCTTAAGAAATTTCCCTTTGTAAGGCCTTTTTAGATAACTACTGATGATGACAGAAACAACCATATCTTAGAGTGCAAGGAAAAAAATATGAAAGTTATGTTTGATCCTTTTACCTTAATTCTGCTTTTCCTGACAAAGCAACTTGGTGTTGTAATGAAAGTAGTTTTATAAGGAATCTCTCTGGAGTTTAGTTAATGTTTTTAATAAGAGATTTTGTTTTGTAAAAAGTCATTTGTTCTGGGGCCTAAATCTATTTTTTTTTTTTGTAACAGCAATGATTAGTGTAATTAATCTTTGAACCACTTTACTAAAGAAAAAATTAAGTAAACTCACTCCTCCAAGAGAAAGCATCAAGGGTTAAGGGTTCAGATCCAGTTCCCACTGGTTGATGTCATGACTCCAGGCAAGTGACTGAGATTATTTCTACCCGACTCAATACCACACTAAACAAATTCTCAGTATACATCTGCTCTTAATACTGTTTTTGCATCTTATAACTATCACAGAAAATGAGTGGTCCAAGGAGCTGAGTCCTGTTACCTTTATTTAGAGAACTCTTCTGTTCTACATAGATGGAGCGCAGGCCTATTTTTCCTTTCTCTGTCCTGTTCTTGGCCCAGACTGAATGAGAGATAGATAGATAGATGTTCCCATTGCTCTGTGTTGCTAGTGTGGGTACTCTCTCTCAAGACAGCTGAGAAATGAAGGCTTCAGTCCCAGTCTGCTCAAGATGCCAACAAATGGATGTTTCTTCTATTGCACCCAAAACAACTAGTCACTTACTGTGCAAAAAACTGGGCAGCACTACAGCTACCACCATTCCTTCTCCAAAAACATTGTGACAGAAAGGACCAACCCTCCCCTCAGTACCACAAGAACAATCTCAGTGTCTGAATACAGCACAGACTGCAAGTATGGATCCTAAACCTCCACAGGTGTCTAACATGAGCAATGAGTGGACACCTAAACCCAGCCAGGAAGAGAGATGAGACACCTTTTCCATCTTCAGCATGACCCCAGGAGTACTTCTGCCTGTCCTGCTCATGCTGTTCACTGAAGAGAAACCAAGTAACTAGCCTACACTAGGGCCTAGGGCAAGGCCACAGAATTAATTAAAATAGCTTTCACTATATTGACCACTTCTTAGCTTACTAAGTAGCTAAAGCAGCAAAAATACGTAGTCTTCGGGCCTGACTGGGAGCTAAGGCAAGCTGGACAATGAGTACAGACAAGCAAACTAATGGAAAATTATTTAGCCTAAACACAGCATTATAATACCAGTAAAGCTTCAGGGGAATTTAGAAAATACTTACATTTTGGACAGAATTTTTCTGTGGTGATTGATGAAATCCAGAAAACAAACAGAGATATTTTTAAAGGAATAATAAAATCAAGTTGATATAAAAGAACAGTTAAAAGCTCACATCAGCAAGAATTAGTCCCTCACAAAATCAAAATAACACAAAAAAGAAAAATTGTAAAAGCTAAGTGAGTGAAAACGCAATAAAGAACAGTTTTCAGAAATAGGAGAAACCTTCAAACCATCACCTTGCCTTAGCCAAAAGGTGTCTCACTGTGGGTAGTCTAAAAAACACGACAGTTGTTCAATTCTAATGCATTCTTTCCTTTATCATGTGTCTTCTTAGTATGGGTGTAGTTTTGCTTTAAAAAACAACTTTTATACAATTTATGAATAAAAACTTGTCTTACTGACATTACTCACAGTTCTCCATTTATGCCCATTTCTTTATCGTAAAACCTAAGCTGAAGCTTGAATTCTAGCAGACTCTCTAAATATACTCAATATGAACTACAGACTATACAACTTGTATATTACTGAGCCAAGCATATTTTAAAGTTTTGTTTGTTGTTTGTTGGTTTTTTTACAAAATTAATTTCAAGCGCATGTGCTTGCTGCTAGAGCACATAAGCTACAAGTATGTTGGGTTTTTTTCCAGACCATCCAAATAAATGGCCCAACTGATTTCTCTCTTAGGTGATCAAGCCAGGGGTGACTGGAATAAAGAGAAAAGCAAGGTATTTCTCCACAAAAGGAAACATCAGTTCTGATGGTCAGTGATACAGATTACTGGCATAACAAAGACACTCCTGGATGCCTGTGACAGTTTGTCCATCCCTATTGTCTCCTTCCCTGGGGTGCTGTCCTAATGCCACAAAAGAACGACTAGAAGCAATGAGATCCCTGGACAGCAAGATCAAGCAGCAGGTGCTCTCCGTCTGTATTTATTTCAGAGCTCTACCTGCTCTGAAGACGAGTTTTGTGTATTTCTGTGTTCCCAGCAGGGTCCTGGGTCTTGCCACCTCCATTCATTACCCAGGTTACTTTTTCTTTTCTTCTGTTCTCCTTCCTTTTTTTCCCCCCTCAAATTAGCAGTCAAGCACTGATAATAATAGTAGGAAGTGGCAGAATGAATGACCTTTCCCATTTAATACAGTGACATAAATATGAAACATTTATCATTTACTCAGCTCATAGGTCTGCTAAAGACAAATCCACCTGTGACATATGCATGAAGATAAATTCATATCACTTTCTAATATACTTCCATTAGTGTCAGATTTATCATCCATTCTCCTAAAGGCTTAAGTACCACCCATGCAGCGTAGGAGAACATGACTCTATTCAACAGGATTCTATTTTAAAAACTCTCAGCACACACAGAGCTATGACTTCATTCAGGCATATTTGCTTAAGCTACTGTCTCCTTTGTTGCAACACTGAACTGGAAATGGATATGTAATCCGTTTCTTATACATACCCTTTATTCAACATACTGTGTAAGACTCTGGCTGTGCCTTAGCTTCATCTACTAATCTTTTCCCCAAGAAGCCCAGTTTTCCAACTCAAGCTGTAGAGGTACGTGAGTTTTTTCTTTGAAAGTCCCCAGTTTTATGATATATTGAGTGTCATCACATATGCACTGCAGTACACCTGCAGTACCTGACACATTGCTGCCTTAAATATTAATTTGATTTCAAACATGACATTTTTACACATCACCGAGATGTACTCATTTTTACCTGTTAGATAAACACATACATTTCCTGTATATGTATACATATATTGAATAAATGTTTCAAACTGACATGATTCCTTCAACCCCTTTATCTCATCAGAACCATGAATCCCTGAAAAGTTGTTAATTTCAACCTTTTTAATTTCAGAGCACTATAAAAAGAGGTGGGTCTAAGGGAAAGACATCCCTGTGAAATTAAATTCCCAAAATTCAAAATCAGTTCCATCTGTGATTTATTTTATTTTTCTTCCCTCCATCTCTTCTCCCATTCCTTAATCTCCACAGCTCATGGTGGTTTTGTGACTAAATCAGTAGTTACTACCTCAGAGACCAGTTCTCATTTTCCTAACTTCACTTCTTGAATTCAATAAGCCTGTCATTCCATTCACTTACTGTCAATGGATTTTCTTTCACTAAAGATGCATTTCCCCAAGATGCACAGTATTCTTGGGGAACCTGTCCACCTCTTTTCCTCCTGTTTAGCTGCAACAGAACTGATATTCCCTCACATTTTTAACCACGGTTCCCCATGGGAATAAAGATGATAATTCCGTGAATTGTAGGTGGATTTGTTCGGCTAGACATTACCTTGTCACCAAACAGTTCACTAACTACAACCAAGAAGATTCATGAGGCCTCAATGATAGGATGAAGGAAGCAGAAAGAGTAATTCTGTCCAGAAATACTTCGTGTTTATTAGTAGCTATTTAGCAGGCAATTCTTACTGCTTATATAGCTTTGTTCATATCTACATAAGCAATATTTCTCATAGCAGCAGTAGAAGGTAAGCTAATACAACAAATGTCAACTAAGTAGCATCTCTATCTTTTCTTACTACCAAGATATTTCAGGGAAGTAATACAAGTAGGACCTGAGTAGTGAAAAGATATGAACAGTGGCAAAAAGAGGATATGAAAGAAAACTGCTCTCTCATACTCCATTAGTGACTCAGCTCTTCAAAACCAGAGACTCAGTCACCATTCTGAGGGCAAACAGTCCTTATAAGGATGAATTTAATTAACTATTTTACAGCTTTCTTGTTTACAATTATATCCATTTCTTACATAAGCAAGTTTGAAGAAATAGACTCTTTTTTGTTTGTTTCTTCTTGATGTATTGTGAAGACCCATAAGGAGATGCTATAATTTAACAAACCTGGTTATGGCAGAGCATGTGTGTGGACACATGCATGAATGTGTGGAGGGGGCAGGGAGGAACTGTGTGAGTATCTGCCTTTCAACTCTACTTCGCTTTAGACCTGGCCTGCTTCAGAAGCAGCACATTCCTTCATGCAGTGTATCTGTCAGGATAAGTGGTAACAGCCCCTGCGCAGGAATCTTTTATTCTCCAGATCCTTTTTCAACGTACCATCAAAAGAGACTAGGGTCCTACAGCTAGTCCAAGCAAATCATGGGATGCCTAATGAGTAGAGCTTGTCTGTGCTACAGCTGACTACAAAGATGCAGGCCTTGAAAGCCAATATACAGGAGGGAAAAGAGAAAGGAAAAAAAGATAAAAATTGTCCATATTTGAAACTATTCCACACTTAGCAAAAAGAAGCATACACCAGATGTGCATGGGGGCAGAAAGAGCATAGGTATTCAGTGTACTCTAAGCACCTAATTTAGGGCCTGATATTCTATATCCAATTGGGAGACATACTGGTTCTTCCAGAGTATTATTTAGAACACCAAAGTGAAGCTTGATACATGCTAATCCAGAGAAGTGAATTCTCCCTCTCGAGGCACCTGCCTGCCTCCATCGTCTTGATAGGCAGCCTCGGTGCTGAGGTACCTGGTGGGAATTCCTCTCAGGTGCTTGCATGGGCAGGAAAGTATAGCAACAAGTAAAGAAAGAGGTACAGAAAATAACACAGATCTCCAGCAACATGCACTAGAAATATCCACTTTAAGATTATGCCAGTTGGCTAGTGAAAGAGTTTTTATTACATCTGCAATCATGGGCAGACCATAAAGTAGGCACAAGAAGAAAGGGGTGATAAAAGAAAGCTAGATTATATTTTGTAAATATAAGTACTCTTGTTAGAAGAACTTCATAGACATACATTCTTCAAAAGTGACTATTAGATGCCTGTGGAAGATGCTCACCCTTTCCAAGGCCAACTTCCTTATTGTAGCGACTACTCAGGGTGTTAGGCATCCAGTAAAACCACAGCAACATAAAACATTCTTTGTGAAATTTGTAAGATAATAATGCACAAAAATGTATTTATTTTCTTTCACTGTAGGAACATTAACTGAAAGACAGAATTTTCTAATGTATTTTTAATTTTTAAAAAATTAGGATCATTTAACATTCCTGAGATTTGGAGACCAAGTGTGGAACAACAATCTAGGCACAGCAATGTAACAAAAAGAAGTCCCAATAAGAAATATTTATGTAAATTTGTAAAATTACTTTTCAGCTCACCATCATCTCCTGCGGAGACAATTACTGATCAATATTCTGTCAAGTATAACATAATTCTAGAGATTTATCTTCTTGGCCCCTCACCTTAACCTAAGACCTGCTGAATTTCAATTGAAGTAAATAAATCATTTTTACTTTTTGACCTTTTAGAAAATATTCACTAAGCACATTTTATCGCTATCAAATTTGATGTTCTAAAGGAATTCAAGTGGATATGTTAGCGTACTGACCTTATACAAGTCTAGGATGGCTATGATGTAGAGCATGATACTTTTAGTAGGACTGCAGCTTAGCCCACCTTTGCACAATGATCATTTGGGTCTGGGTTGAACCACATGTCAGAGGCAGAACAAACCTTGCTGTTTTGGGAAAGATCTGCGTAATTATGACGACAGAACTGGAAGGAACCACATCATTCATCAAGACAGGTTCCTCACAAAGGCAAGTTGAGACTTTACATGGAAATCCTCCTGGAATATTACCAATCCCTTCCTTCGGCAAGCATGCTTCAGCACACTCTTTTCGACAAATTTCACATCTTCAAAATAAATGAGATAAAAGCTCTAAGCTACAACATTCACAGCTTACACAGAGGACATGGAGTATGTGCTCATCAGCCTACCCCAGATCCCAGTCACCACTGGCTACTACCAACACATGAAAACACCTCTGAAGGCAGAAAAAAAAATATTGTCCTAAATTGTGCAGGTGAGCCTGAGGTGCAGAGATTAGAACCAATTTTTCCTGAAATCTGGAGAGGTTGAAATACTAAGTTAGCTTCTCCCATATATTCCAGTTCTGACAAACATACCTTTCAAACTACCTCAGAGAGGGCTGCTCTCAAGTACTCTTCTGGCAGTTGTTGGTATCACCAGTTTTCATTTTGCAGAGGTTAAAAATATCTCAGACACTTAAAACATTTTTTTTTCTTTTTACTTTTATTTTTCCAAAGTTTACCACTGGCTGTGATGCTGTTTTGCATTTCTCTCTGTCACCTGACCAGTCCAGCTGTGAGGGTGAATAAATGCTCCCATCTCCCTAAGCCATCTTTATTGCATGTGTCCTTATTTGTGCCAAACATCAGAGCAGCTAATATCTTCAGTCAGGTCATTCTCCACAGACCTCAAATTGAAAGGTAACAGGGAACTTACTACATAAATTCAGATTTTCTAATTCATAAAAAACCCCAGACTAACATCATGTCAAAATCCAGCTATTTTTAAATGGTATAATCATAAAATGAGATGTCAAATATTAACTGTTCAATCTATTCATCACTGTGGCTTTGTAGCAATGTCTAGTGTTAAATTAATAAGGGAAATGTCTGGAATAGATGCTGCACTTCTGATACTTTTCACCTTCCAAAAAAAGTCATGGCTTGTGCTCACCCAGAAATACTGCAGAACTTCTACCTTACTCAAAAGTTTACATTCCCTAAGTCAGTCTGAGTTGCCCATTATGCAGATCTGAGCTGAGGAAGGCAAGTGCTTAAAGATGTACACATGCAACTCATTACAATAGCTAACATGCCACAAGGTAGTTTCTGATAATACATTATTTGGTTTGGCATGGCCAACAAACCTTGTTGATCACTACAAATCATTTTCTCCAGCTCACACTAGCTCTTAATGGCCTTGTGATGGCACTGAGCTATTTCTATATTCTGCTTTGTTTCAAATTGGTCCAGTTCTCAGCAGAAGTGACAGCAGCCAAAGCACCATTACAGCATCTGAGGAACTTTGAAGAAACCTGCCTGTTACCCCTTTTTTAATCAAAATGGAATTAGAGAGATTCTGAGGAGTTACCATAAAATGTTCACAACACGGAAATATCCCCTGCACACCAGTCTTCCTTGTGGCTGCACTAAGCTGATGAGGACCTGAATATCTGGGGTTCTAGTGAAGGCACTCAGCATGATCCAAAAGACTCAGTTGTGCATTCAGACAATGCCTTTCCTATCCACCTGTTACCAAGGCCAACTAATAATTGCTAGAAGCTCAAAGCCTCCTTAGGGACACTGTACTCTGAACAAGCATATGAATAGCCCCAGGTCCCTCATCGCTTGATTCCTGGTTTTACACCTGAATGAATTAACTGAAACCATGAGAACTCCAGTATCCCCCATTTGTACAAAGCAGAGGAGGGTTGCATTCATAACTGCTATTATTGTCAGTGATAGTTACAAGTATGTGCTGGGCAGTGAGGAGAAGCTGTCCTCAAATAAGGCTCTTGTCATGACGAATATAATACTGACATGGGACCCACATAATTGTCTTTATAAGCACACTGCAAAGCAAGAATTACTGCAAATGCCAGGAACCAGGAAAAAATCCCTCAACATTCTCCCCACACTTTCCCCCCCCATTTTTTTTTTATTTCAATTTGCAAAGAACAGCACATTTCTGCAGCAAATAGAGCTTACTAAACCAGCTGCCTTTTGTTATTGTCCTTATGCCTATCTGTGATATTATACAACAGATACCACTTTATTGGTGTCCATAAATAACCTTTATTATGCATCTGAAAAAGCGTAGTTTAGCACGATGCAGAACAGATACCACCTCTTCCAGCAGTTGAGGCCAACAACTTTCTTCTGAAGCTGCCATTATGATCCTACCCCTGGGTGATGGCTTTCATTTAAAAAAACAAACAAACCAAAACAAAAAATGAAAAAAGATTGTACCAGACAGCAGCCTCTCTAAAAACTCTGAGAGGGTGCCAAGATCAGAAACAGTCATTACTAGGTATATTGCTGAATACCACATCCAGCTCCATTTTTTTGTGGTATTCCTTCTGCAAGTACCAAATTTACTGCCAGCTTGACACTCAGGAAAGCCAGTGACAAAATCTGAGACAATGAACTCTGTTTTCAGGATACACTGAAGCCCATGTCTCATGTTAACACTACCAGTGCCATCATCTGGCTTGTTACCAGCTGCTGTCACTGCCTGTGACTGCTACTAGCATCAAAGGAAATAAAAGCTAACTGGCCTTGAGGGCATAAGATGGGCATGGGGAAGAACTTATAAATAAATAAATAAATCAACTTCAGAGCTAATGGCAAAAATAACATTCAATTTTTTATTTTTTTTTTTCAGAAAAGCTTTACTCTTTTGCATTCCTTTAGCTGCTTATGTTTTCCTTTGTTTCACTGTCATTTGCTCAGCCAATTTGAACAGTGATGTGATGACATATGACTGCCTGATATTCAGTGGTACTCACAGCACCTTTGTCACTGGTGGCTCAAGCACACAATGAACAGTATCATGAGTTTAATGTATCTGTGGCTTTGTGAAGACAGTAATGACACACAATGGGCTTTTTTTTTCTCCTTTTGTTTCTGTGCTCTGTAATAGAACAGCCTGCCAGAGACTGTGACCAGAGAATAATGAAAAATGCTGGGTCAATGTTGGCCAGGGCAAAAATTTGCAAACTTCACATTTTGTTTAATTACTGAAGAATGGCTTTCCAAAGATCCCTGCATTGTTCTAAAGAGACATTCTAGCATCTCTCCTACTTTCCTTGGAAAAGCTTTTTATCTTCAAAAGAGAATATACTTGTTGAGGGCCAATTAGTAATCCATCTATAAAGAAGCTGAAAGGGATATTTAATTAGAAAATTGACCCATGGTGTGAGTCACCTGGAAAGGAATTACATCATTTCCTAAGACAGTTTAGCTTTCTTACACAGATATTAGTCAGTACCTTAGATTCAAGACCCTCTATCTCTTATTACTATCTTGTTCATGTAGAACAATTTCATTCACTACTGTGGGATCAAAGACAGCAAATGTTATTCAAGGTGAACAGGGGCAATCCTCTTACCCTTGTTCTAGGCTTTTAGCATGACATCCATTCATCCAGAAGAAATGTTATGCATCATTCATTTATTCTGCCTACAAAATAATATTTTCACAGTCCATCCTCTCCTCTTTAGTACAAAGATACCATCAAAGATGAGCAAGCTTAACTATATAATGAAGTAAGTAAAGGTGCATGCAGAAGAGAGCCTGGAGGTTCATTCCCAACAGCACCTCAAAGATCACTATATAGTCAACAGAAAGAAGCAGCCACCTCTGGAAGGTGGTTCAAAGCCTATTAATTAAGTGCTTATATGAGACAGTATGAATCTCTCCCCAACCATCTGCAAACGGTGATGCATTTTTGCCTTCTGAAAGGTGATGTGACCTATAAACATGACAGGCATCATCATTTCAACATGCCTCTCAGAAATAATAGTATTAACCTCATTTGCTGCCTTCTGTACAAAACTCTACTAGTGAGAATTCTTCATAAGTAAAGAAGGTGAGGAAACCAAGCCTCAATCTGTTCTCATATGAATATAGGGTAAGACAGACTTTTCTTATTCCCATTCACGTAACTGGTAACTTGTCAGTTACATGTAACTGGTGAGTTGCCACTAGAGATTCAGCCTAATATCCCAACTGAAAAAAAAAAAAATAAATTAAAACCCAAAAAAACCCAACAAACCCAGTGCAAGAAAGCTATTACTGCTATTACAGCATAGGAAAATCTGAGATTCATTTATGCCATATAAATGGTACTTTTACTGATTTTAGCAATCAGTACAATAATCAGCATTTCTTATATACATTACATCATTACACAGGCAGTAGAGAAGCAAGTTTGTGTATAAAAGGTAAATCAGAGGCTCAAAAAAATACATTTTCAAGGTATCCAGATATATGTAAACATTTAAGAGGGAATCAGCAGAGCCCTAAACTGATAATCATTTCTCATAAGTTATGTATGAATTAAAATCAAGATTTTATTAAAAATGCATAAGTATGATCTGTGATGAATAAAACTATTAGTTATGCATGTTTACTTTTTAGTGAACACAGAAATCAGTAATTTTTCTTCTAAATGTCATTTCTATCAGAGGGTTATAGAATGATAAAATGCTGAAACAATTATCAGGTAACATCCAGCTGGTATATATACATCTAGGGAGAAGGGATAAAATAACAAACTGCAAAATGTTTACTTGTCACAGGGGCAAGCAACTGTCATTTCAATGACTGTGTCCATTCCACTTTACAAGTCAGGTAGTACTCAGCAGCCGCTCTCTCTCACTCCCCATAACAAAAATGTAAGTGAAGATTAATCTGCATGACAACAAACTATTTGATGATTTCAAATTATCATGTTTTCAGTGTACTCTTTGTGATCACACATTATTTACAGTGATCCCCATATCTTCCCCTCTCCTGTTGGAAGCTACATTAAATCACCCAAAAAACAAAGTGAGCATAAATCAGCTTTAGCTATTTGATTTTAGCATTATTTTTTTATTAAGAGATCTTAAAGAATATATGCACAAAAGCTGACATGCTCTGGTGAAACCAGGCTCCTTAGTTTCTTCCTGCAGTCAGCAGAGAGACAAATTCCTTCCCAAAACAGCATTCCTCAGTCTTTATAACACCGTCATCTTTAAAATCAAGAAGTCCTCAGTAAAATGACTACTGAATATGCAAGAGGGAGGAAAATGTAAATAGTAAATGGAAAAACAGCATACAATGGATCTCTGGTTTCTTCTCTCCCTGCACCTCCCAAAAAGCTTATTTAAACTGAAGGAGCACTTTACTTCAGACAAAACTCTAAAGGGCAGTAAGAAATGTCTGGCACTCTGATCTGCCCCTGAAAGAGTCCCTCTTCAGACTGCAGAGGAGCGTGATATTATTCTGGTTCAGTCACACCATCAATACGCTTGCCCCAAGCCAAATATGAAAATACTCAATTTTGTTATTCTCCATTAAATGTTACTTAAATCCAGAACCAAAAGTAAATCCTCTAGAAATTCAAGATTTCTGACACATCGTTCTTTTAAGATGTCATTTGGCATATCTGTCTCTTTTGGCATTGTACACCTGGGATAATCTCTTGAGCTCAGTGGAACCATGGGACCAAAAAGGCAGTTTGGAACATAGGGGGATACCCGAGTAGTTCACTGGGCAGTGACATCAGCCTCCACAGCAGACACTGGCTGAATGGGACCCTAAGCCCAGGGAAGTTTCTCAAAACTTCAAGTCTAAAACTAGATGTTGAGACCCAAGTCATCCAGTGCACCAGAACACTGAGAAGACCTGGAATAGATTTACATTATTTCCTTGAAGGAGTCACCAAGCCCTTGTTTACAAACCTTACATGCTGCATTTGCATTGTATACATTCCTACAGCTCAGCGTGGGACAGTAAACTCACTAACAACTCAAAACATTATGTTTCTGCTTTGAACAATTCTGTAATGGAGTCTGTTCCTTTCTATTGACTACAGAATGAGAGATTTCTCATATTTTATTGTCTTTTAAAAATGCTTACTTAGTGCTTTTTGTAAAGAAAAAGAAAAAAGTCAAACAAAAACAAAAAACAACCCATCCTGCTGCTCATCATTCAAAGTGCTAGCTCAAATCTCTGTCAATATGGAATTAATTCCTATCGTCAAAGATTTGCCTCATGGCTATACAAAAGGAGTAACTTTGCTAGATATTCTAGGTCCCTCTATTCAGGTAGTTTATTCAACTCCACTTCTCTCAATCTATTTAAACCTTTCCCTCCTACCCATCATCACAGCATCTGAATGTTGAGTCTGCTCACTGAACTCTTTAGAAGTTCAGCTTCAAAAGCAGTGAATTAAAGCTTCCTAGTCAGCTGACCTGAATTCTTTTATTCCTGTAACTTAAAACAACATACTCTGCTTTTCTTGAAGTGCATGATTGGTTATTCACAATTATTATTAATTCACAATTCTATGAAAAATAATACAAAAAAGTACAATTCATAGTTAATATCAAGACACTAAAATTAAATTATGCAATGGACCATTACCCCTCACATCTATTTTTTCTATGCACCACTATTTCTGAACTTAAGTTATCAGAAAAAAAACAGCTTGGCTATGACTTCTCAGTATTTTATCTCAAAAACAGAACAGAATAATAGTGTTTCTTTTTTTTTACCAAGGTCTCACTTAAACCTAGAAAGGTTGCTATGTATTTCTTTCATAGGAACAAAAGACATTAGCTCTCTGAATTCGTGATCAAGTCTTGTTTTATATATTCCCAGCAACATCTCAAAATCTACTCCTTAGTATTATACAATAGCTTTCAAATATATATTTGCTGAAAGTCTGCTATTCACAGGACTGTCTCCTTTTCATAGCTAGTAGGACCACAATGTTCTTTGATACAATGGCACTAAGACTTTCACTTTCTTTCCTATCAAAATTGAAACAAAGGAAGAAGCAGAACTTTGAGAAGTCACAGACACAACTTGATCTAGTTACAATTTCAAAAGCAGTACTTAAATTTAAGTACTATCCTAAACAGAGAAACCAGTTCTTTCTATGCTCTTTCTAGACTGATAAGCCTACAGATTCACAGGCTAAAAGCTGTAACAGCATTACTTTTCATTCAATATGGAAAACCCACTTCTTTAAATGCCCTTTGACTAGCAAAAAATGTAGGAACATGTACATGTCATCAGAATTTTCCACTGCAGACACTTCTCTCCTAAAGCTGCCATTGAAAACCATTGGCAACAGCGACAATGAAACACAATTACAACACACGTGCAAAAAGAAAAAACAACCCTCCCCAAAACCCAGCAACTAAATGCAAATAAACATGCTACATACACTAGTTACATGGTTCAGTGTGCTACTGGGAAGCACCTTGATGATACGCATGATATAACACAAAGATGTTCTTTATTACATCAAGCTGCAGTCCAGAAACAAGTCAGTTTGCAAACTGTTAAAACATGAGTTTTCCACTGAGCAATTATATTCATAATATCAAGTGCTACCCATTATAGGCAGATCTGTGATATAGACTAGAACTTGCCACAATCACCATTCCCAAAGTGTCTGAATGAGCATAAGAATGTTTGCTGTTCACATTTTTGAAAGGCACACCAAGACTTTACAGGATTCATCACTAAGAGATTTTGTCGAAGAACCAAGCTTTGTTACAGGTACCACTGTTTTGTAATGCAGGTGAGAACTGAAGGAGAACAGAACACTCTTCAGCCTTAAAACACATGGGCAATATAGACATAAGAAGAAACAGAAGACATATGGTAGATATCGTTTCCCAGTTGGTACATAATTCATTTCCTGGCTTTGAGTGGTTCTATAACTTTATTTGCTGCAGATCAAACATGTGCGTTCATGTGCAAAAAAGGTAACTCAATATGTGTTTATGGATATTTGTAGCACAGATAAGTATAGAAATTACCTCAGCTGATACAGGTTTTTAAATAAAATATTTGAATTTTCTCTTAATTCATGTAATTCTTTTGTGGAAAAGCATGAAACAAAGACATTTCCATACTTACCATTTTGATAAACATTTTATGACCATTTTGATAAACTTTGGGCCTGTTAGCAAAAGCAACCAAATCCAGGTGCCTCTGTCTTCTGCTTGGTCACAAGGACATGCTTGGACAGGGGCTTCAGCCAGAATTGTAAATGGAAGAGGTCCCAGAGAGATACACCCAAATCGTCTGTCGGTGTGCTTATGCCCCAATACAGCAAAGCGTTGGTGAGGAAAACAAAAGACTGCAAAAGCCATACATTGATGCTCGTGAAAGACACTGTTTTTCAGAAACTGGGAAGCCTGTACTCATTATAGTACATGCTTCTTCAGCGTAGCAGACTGAACTGCCCAGAATCACTATCTGAGCCTTGATATTTATGAAGCTTGTTTACAAATTTTATATCCATTTTAATGCTTAGCTAAAATACCTGAATTGTATTACAATTTAGTTTGTGTTTTGTTTTGTTGTTTTTTTTTTTTAAAAAAAAAAACAGGCAAAATTTTCAAGAACAACAGTATAAATAAATTCAGCTGCAAACTGAGAGAAGGCAGTACAAATGTTGAATTATCTGTCATCTCATTAGCCTTGGGACTATAGTGATCTTTGTCTGATGGATAGAAACAATAAGGCAATGATTTCTGGAGACTTAAAGTTGCCTTATGAAATGCTGTCCTTTCTCATCACTGCACTTGGGAAGAGCCTCTAAGTGGAAAACAAGCAGTGCATTTTACTGTTTTGCCACTACTCCAAGTTTTCCCAAGCAGCAACACAGGACATGTAGAAAATTTCAAGCTGGTTACCACAGGGCTCTTGAAGCCTTCCAGAAAGCACAATAATCTTGGTGGTTTCACCTTTGCTGCTCCTGCTATTAAGAAGTCTAAGCAACAAGATATTAGTGTTCCTGATATAAGCTATTAATAGAAAAGGAGACACCCAAAAATAAAGAGGTTTAAAGGACAAAATGCAGTGGCTGAGAGTTCTTTCAATGCAACCAGGGTGGCTGACATTCAACAAAACACATGAGAGCCTCCATGACCACTGTTCTCTTCAGAAGGACAAAGTACAAGAGAGACCAAAATTATCTTAAAAAAATAAAATTGCATTTTATGATAATTAGCTTTGTATACAGAAGGCAATGTCTTGCTCTAACATCAGCAAAATTAGCTCTTACTTGCTGTTAATTCTTCTCAATGGCTACAAATGCAGAGGAAAATGAGCTGCCAAAGGCTGTTTTCCATAGTGCAAATGAGAGCACAAACAAGAAGGTATATGTATGTTAATAAGCAAGGGAGCAATGATCAGTATGCCCTTGAGAGCAGAAACATTCCTTTAGCTTTCTGATTATCTGATGGTACAGTATTGTTGCCTTGGCTATAAGCATTTAAAATGTATTTATGAAAATAGTTCTGTTTGTGCGGCGTCTCTCAAGTTGATGTAGCTCTACTGCTGCACCAGTATTTGAAACAAACACTTTTTCTGCCCATTCACTTACATCATCTAGGTATGTGCCATATGCAAGAACCTCTCTAATTGAGCTGCAGTATTGTTCAACGTTATTTATTTTACGGTGTCTATAAAGTCCAATTAGATCACCACATCCTAGCTCTGCAGAGATGGAAGAAAATATTTTCAATAAAAAAATGGAAGAAACCTTTCTTTTTACAAACTTCTTCACTCAAAGAAAAGTGTATTTTCTACTTCAAACATGATCATTTTAAAAGCTAAACCCAGGTATCAGTAACAAAAGATTTTCACATTAAAAGCTTTATGCTTTTTTTTTTAGTATTATTATCTTTGTAGAAATGCTTCCCATGCCTATCTCCTCAGGCCAGATTACTTCTTTATCTTTTGTTTTTTATTTGCATCTGCATTAACATGGCTGCTAATCTGAGAATGAATCTTGACATAATTTGCTTCTTTAAGTAGCCTTTACCTTAAAAAAAGGCAGCTGATCAATGACCCATAGGCCTCTTTAGGAGAGTTAAGGCTCCTTGACTTATAACTTAGGACCTGTTCCCATCTGATGGTACATGGCACGTGAAGGAATGTGACTAGCCTTTTTCATAAAGTGCATAATTTTTTCCATTCCCAACTACTTTTTTTCTCACATAAATTATTATTTCTGCTTTGATCCTATCTAAATGTCATTACATAGGCCAAGTGTGATTCAGAGGTTTATGCTGCTGCTAGCAGGTCCTTCTCTTGCACAGTAAAAATTTCAAAGTTTGCTTTCAGTTTAAAATGACACATTAAAAGTTCACTAAAACTACTCCAGAATACAGTATTTACTTTTAAAAATAAATATATATTTGACCCTGTAATGTTCACTTTTAGAAAGCTTACCATAATGCTACAGTTCTTCATCCATGTACCTGCTCATCCACCTGCTGATACATTCCTACAGGACATTTCTGTTGATGTTTTTCCTATGAGTTTTGCATGTATTTTCGTCACCATGAGTTAGCAAATACGTTTTCCTTCACAGACTTACAAACCAGTAATAATTTAACCTCTTAGCACAGTCCACAGTCATCATAACCTCCTGTTTGTTGAATGAACTTTTTTTTAAATCAACCTTTTATCTATAAAAGGTACAATTTAAACAATGTTTTATTCCCTTTGCAGGAAAAACAAAAACAAAATTAAAAGTATATCTCTGAAACTTAAATGGATCTGAAGAACTTCAGTGACTAATTTTATGTTTTCAAATTGCTGGAAAAGGTTACATTCCTACCATTCCACTCAAGATCCTCTACTTGTATTCATGATTCTTTTTTTAGACAGTGTGCATGAATAAATCACATATGACAAGATACATCTGGGTACAAAGAATCAGATAACTTATGTTGAGAACAGCGTATACAAATAAAATGTTTTCCAGAATACAGAAGGATTAAGGGTTGATTAGAACCAATAGTAAGCCCATAGGCATTTTGAATTTCCAATCTGCTAACACATCACCTTTTTCCTTTGTACTGTTTTACTGGTTTTTCCTTTGTACTGGTCCCTGAAATCTACTGTTTTTTCTTCTGTAGTACTCTCAGTACCTGTCCACAGGAGAATTGCTGACAACGCTTGTTGCTATTGATACCGACTAACACTTTCTCAGCAAAACTATTCAGTAAGAGGTAGAGGGATGGAGAAACACGAATTATTTCCTTCCTGCTGTAAGATTAACTGCTTACCAAAGGTGCTTCCAGCACATCTTCTGACTGCACACAAACACTTGGTCTAATGAAAATAAGAAATGGATCATATTCCATTGGTGGGTTTTTAGCTGTGTGTCACTGCATCCAAATCCACAGGAATTCTATACATCATGTATTTTTTTTTATAACAGTAAACATATTTTTTTTTAGTTTCTCAACTTTGAACCCTGTCAAAGTACAACACAATTGCACGGTTTAACCATCTTGCTAAGCAGAGCTATTTTTAGGCGGTCTCTTTGTTATTGTATCTCAGTGCCTACTTTTTAAAGTCAGTCTAGTTTCGCTGGTAGCTGAGCTCACAAGTGCTGCCACAGGGCTCTTCTAAAGGTAAGTATAAATACGTGTTTCGGTTCTGTACCAACATAACGATACAATGTTAATGTACATTGCCCATTAAGTCTGAAAGGGAAAAGACACATCTGCAGAAAAGCTCAGGCGTAAAAACTTCGCACACACGCACCTGTACGGCAAAGTGTTTGCGATCTAAGCATCACCCCTGACACGGCCGCGTCCCTGCTTTACCTAACGTCAGCCCAATACCGGCCTGCCAGAGGAAAGCAGGCACCAAGTTGAGCCAACGCTTGGGAGGTCTGCCTGAGTTTGATAACTCCGCCGTGCGCCCACCGCAGCCTCCCCGCCAAAGCTGCCGCGAAACTACCTGTAACGCAGCCCGCATTTCCCACCCTGCTATCACACGCGTTTCCCCATCCAGGTCCCCGCGCTCCCCCTCCTCGCCCAAAACACGGGGCGCTGCCCGCCCGCCCCCCGCTCCCGCGTTCCCCGGGCTCCCCCTCCGGGCAGCGGGGGAGCCGCCCCACCGCCCCTTCCTTCCTTCCCTCCCTCCCCCCTCCCCGCTCCCTCCGCGGGCCGCCCCCGCCGCCACTCACCAGCTGCGCGCCGCACACCGCCACCAGCGTGCACCGGCCGCTGCAATAGCCCATGGCTCCAGGCACCCCGCGCCGCCGTCCCGCGCCGCGCCCGCTCAGGCGGCGGGAGAGGAGCACCACCCGGCCGCCGCCCGGCTCCCGCCTGCCGCCGCCGGCGCGCCCCGGCCCGGGACCCGCATGGGGGCGCGCCCGCCGCCCGCCCGCCTGCCCGCCCTAGCCGCGGCCGCAGCGCCCGCCGCCTCGGCGGCCGCCAGCAGCGGGGCCGGCCACCCCCGTGGAGGGCGGCAGCGCCGGGGGAAGGGCGGCGGCAGGTGCCTGCAGGAGCAGCCGCGCTCTGCCGCGCAGCCCCAGAGGCATCTGGGCTTCAAAGTTTGCCCCCTCAACTCCGCTCGCAAACCATCCGGGCTCGCAGCCGTCTGCGGCGGGGGGAGGCGGGGGGAGGAGGGGTGGAGGGAGGGACGTGGAGGCGAGGCGAGGCGGGCGGCGGTGCTGAGCTTCGTTCACGCTGGGAGAGCGGATTCCCTCCTGCCCACGGCACAGGCGCTTCCCCCACCCTCCCTTCTCTTCTCGCCGGTAGGGCTCGGGCAGCCCCAGCAGTGAAAACGCCTCGCCCGAGGGCTCTCCCCGGCAGGAGGGCGAGGAGGGGCGGCGCCGCGGAGGGGACGGGCAGCTGCCGCTTTGTCTGCTCGGGCGCGGCGAGGGCGGCTTCACCCTCCTGGGCGCCTTTGTCTCGGCGGGACGCCTCTCCGCGTCCCGGGGTTTCCCCACACCGGGCCACCGGCGCCGGGCCAGACCAGGCGAGCCACAGCCCCGCTGCCGCCCAGGCACAGCTCCCTGCCCTCGCCGGGGGCTGGACGGCAGGGGTGCGGAGTGCCGCGCGGCCCGCAGCGGAGCACAGCGCGGATCGCGGAAAGGAGCGGGGCGGCGCAGCCCCGCGCAGCCCCAGCCCCGCGGCGGGGCGCGCTGCTGCCGCCTGCCGGGCCGCGGCCGGCCGTGCAGAGGGAAGCTTCCCCAGCGGGCTCTGCCTCCGCTGCTGCTGCCACCGCTCCGGCCGGCACCGGGGAGAGCTCCCGGAGACCTCCAGGGACACGCCGGCATCCACTCGGCCCTGGCGACAGTTCTCCCTCCCAGCCGAAGCAGAGTGAAGGAGCGGGGGCAAGCCAGGAGAGACCCGACTTGGAGGCCTGAGAGGGTTCCGAAGCAGAGGCCGGGCGCTGCAGGGTGAGGGCAGACATGATCAGGAAAATTTATAAAAATATTAGTTGGTTTCAGGGAACTGGTTCTGCTCACCATCACCACGAAGAACGGTTGCACTTAGTGGTGTGGTCCAGCCTTTCTCTTGCTATTAAAAGCATCTTGAATACATGAAGTTGATGGGAAATTATATGTCACATTCCAGTGCGTCAGTCAGCCTCCAGAGGCACTTACTTGCTGTGTCATCAGCAGCAGTCTTGACATTGCATTCAGACCAGGTCAGTTTTTTGCTGAGCTGCCCATTAGTGCAGGTAGTTTTAGTGGTGACATCAACAATTACGAACTGGAGGAAGACCACTGAGTTTTCTGAGCACGTGTGGATGCTTGTTTGCAGCACAAGCATTCTGTGAAACAGGAAGGTCTCTGACACCTTAGAATCCCGTGTAGTTGTTCTCTCATTTTCTGAGAGAGTTTGTCAAAATAGTTGGCAGCCTGTCAAGTGAACAGTTACGATTCCTAAAATGCCCTACAACATAATAAGCACTCCACAGGGAAGCAAAACACACCCAAAAGTGACACTGGTTGTCCACCGCTCCATAAGGACATCCTTCAGCTTATCAGCTTCTGTGATATCAGAAACAGTATTGACCTGCCATAACACTGGTCAGGCAGATTTCCAAGCCGAGGGAACACATCTCCTTTAGGATCTAAGGAGGCAACAGCTAGGGAGGGCTGTATCTGTGAACAAATAAAGCTTTTGAGCTGCTGATAACAGAGATGTCCAGCAAGTGGACTTCTTCACCATGCCATTCATGCATTTTACAGAAGTAACGTGTTGGTGTGCGGGTATTAACTGGCATGATGGTTGTTTGAACTTGAGATTTGAACTAGACCAGGTGTAGCAGTAGCCTCTGTAGCCATGCTTCTGTCTCATCCCAGGCATGTTTGGCTTTGTGTCATAATCTCTTCTACTACAGTGAGTCCTGCTTGACTGAGGAGTGAGAGTGGTCAGAAAAACAATGGAAAACACTTTTTTTTTTCTTTTTTTTTTTTTTTTTTACCCACAGCAATTGTGTCCTGGTAAAACTGGCTAAGTGGCAAGAGCAGCATATCCAATTATGTGGGGCTGGGAGCTGGGAAGCTAATAGGAGGTGAAGCAATGCGTACTCTATGTAGACTCTTGAGGGACCTAACACTAGTGCCCTGCGGGTGTCATAACTGATCTGGTTGTTCATTCCAGTGAGAGGTTTCCTAAGGAAAATGCAGGCAGTAGTGACAGAGTCCAAAAGGATTATCTCCATGGACACCTGTAGCTTTACAGAGCACCCTGATCCTTTTCTCATCACTTTCTCCTGTAGTTTTGCTTTTTGGTAAGATTTTCTACTTCTTTGCTTTCTCCTGAGCTTCAAAGTAGCTGTATCTCTTTCTACCACTGTTTTCCAGTTCCCCTTGGTCTATGACTTGCCTTTCCACACTAACTCTCTTTCCATGTCACTCTTACCTCATAAACTTCTCCTTCCTTTCGGCTTCTCCGGGCTGTCTGTGCCCTGTTTTTTAGCAGGAGCTGAGTAGTCTCTTTCACTCTGTCCTACACCATCGAATGCTGCATGGCAGTGGATTGCATTTTGTCCTGTCTCGGGTTTTGGCTGGAGCTGCTTGGTAAGAGCCCTCATATGCACAGAATAAGACCTCAGCAGAGGCAGATGAAGAAGTCAGTTGTGTCAGCCACTCTGTTCTCTGACATTTGTCTGAGCTCTGGTACTGCCTGCGTCGCTGCTTCCCTCTGTTGCTGTTCCAGTTATTCTACCTTACCAAGCTTGAACCTTCCCAAAAGCTGAAATATAAAAAGAAAGGTATTCATCCATCTCTTGAATCTTGTTGACAATTATGGCATGTAGATTCTCTGTGAGAGTCTTCAGCCATAACGCATTGTTGAGGTGTCAAAGAGGATTCCTCCTCCCTGTAGCCAACAGACTCACCACAGCTAGGCTTGCTGCAGGCTTGCCTTTGCTTGCTCTGTGCAATTAGAGAAGCTACAAATCAAAAATTGGGAGGGGAAAAAAATTACAGTATGATTATGTAGAGCAAGAGGGGGAAGGAAAACTGAAGCATTACCCCTGAATCCTTATTAGACTGCTCCCTGAGCACTTTGTGTGAGCCACAGGATTCAGCCCTCATTAGGTCAAACGCTCAGGGCCTTTCCCAGGCCAGTCTAAGCCTGTTTGTGGGGCCCCTCTGCTTCAGCATGCGGCGAGATCAGCTGTGTACATACAGTAATATTGTTTTGTAGGTTCCCAGTTAGACTTAACAAAAGGTCTGTTGTGTGTGCTCAGTCAGTAATTTCCAAACATTCATAACTTTGTCAAAACAAAACCAATTTTCTGTGAAGCCAGACTGTGCAGTGCTCTTCACTGAAGGTTATACCATGCAAAATATTAACTAGCAGATTTTGGTGGTTTCACCAGTTGATTTGTAACTGTAAAGAGGCCAAAAGGGGAAAGGAAAAAAAAAAAAAAAAAAAAAAAGATAATAGGTTTCTGTGTTTCCCTTCACTCTCCTCATAATCAAGTGTAATTTTATTCTTATTTCTATAACTCATATCTGGGAAGAGATCTATTCCAAAATTTGTGACCATCCCTAATGACTGGAAATGCGAGGCTACTGAATTATCTTACAGTCCGAGCTGTAAGAGCTCATTGCTATTGCCTGTATACCCATGGTGTCTGCTCTTTTTGGGGCAGTGGGGAACGGGCCTTCTATGGCAAAATGGCAGAAGTCTTGTCCCACCCGGTGCCTTCCTTGAAGTTTGACAGGACTTGCTAATCAGTTGTAAGCCTGTCCCTAGCCTGTTTCTTCCCTGCACCTGAGGGAGAACCTGGGGGAGAGGGGAGCCCAGAGAGGGCTAGGGCTGCCAGCCCGCTGCATCAAACCTGCAACCACAGGAGAGAACAAGGACTTCCTAGAACAAGCCACAGGCCAAATTGGCATGAAAGGCCACAAGCAGCTTCTGAACTGTAGCTTGTATATCCCTTTCCTTTAATAAAACTTTTATGTGAACTCTGTTAAAGCCAGCACAAGGCAGGTTCTGTGATGCTTCAGTCCAAGCATTCTAGCCCTGTAGGAGCTTACCCTTCCCCACCACCAGTACCCTGTCTGTCCAGCTCTCACACGCTCTCATCAGCGTGAGCTCCTGCCTACTGTATCTGTTCTAATATCAAACCAGTCTGAGAGTGCTTGGTAATTGATAATGTCATCGACAGTAAAGGGAGAATATTGTTTCAATTTAACCAACACCTTGTTAACAGAGCAGACCTTGCTGTGTGACGTGTGTATACATTATCTGGGGAAAAAATTAATTAGGGGGAAAGTACATGACTAAAACGTAATACAAAATTATTGCAGGCTTAAGTAAACTGCAGTAAGAATTCTATTCAAACCTGTAAAACTGTGGCAGTATTAAATTATATTTGAACCTCATCCCTGCCATGAAGACTGTCAGGTAGTTCTTTTTTCCTATTGCAGGATTTCAAGACTTGATTGCCCAAATGACAGTTTACTTATTTTACTGTCACATACTTTTGTGAAATGCCATAACAAGTTGATTACAGGTTTCACATTTTGCATAGTGACAAAATTGTCTGTCATGTAATAGTCTGATGCCTGAAACCCATTTAACTAAGAAGCAATTTCCACTGAAAATAATGATATTTGAAACATTAAGGTGGGTTTAAATGTGTACATTTTCTAAGCAAATCTTTGTTTTAACTGAATGAGAAGTGTTATCCCTTTCCAGCATGAATTTAGGACTTGTAAAAGTCATCAGACAACAACTAGCCAGAGGGTGAGGCAAGTTAGGAGGAGCATCATTTCATGAATGAAATTAAGGACAGAAACAGGAAGCCTTGTGATATATCCCAGCTCCTGCAAAGAAGAAAAACCGCTTCGCTCCTATTTGGAAAATCCATTATTCCTACCAACCTGTGCTGGAGATCTGAGGCCACGTCATGCACTCTGATTACTGGGTAGAAAAACAGGCTCCCTTACCCCTCTGCACAGAAATATTGGGTCACGGAAATTAGTGTGAAGAGAATAATGATTTACTTTCCTTATTGAACAACTTCTGTACCTTGAATAAGATAAAGGATAATCTGTTAATTTAATGTATTCAGTTTCTTGAGAGATACTGAGTGACTGGATTTTGTAAATAATGTGATATATCATTTCTACCTAGGAATGCTAACCAGTTAGGGAATTTTCCAGTGCATTTTGTTATTGCTAATGAGTCGATGAAGTAGCAATAGTAACATTCCAACTTTTGCCAGGCAAAGGACAAGCCAGTTTTCAGGATGTGAAGGGAATAAGACAGGAAAGCACAGCAAGCTGTTAGATTGAAGAAGAGAATGAGGTGTCCCTGGCACTCTGTCATACACTGGCTTTGCAGACAATGTATCCATCATATACCTGCCATTATGAAAGCTAGTAGAAATAATAGCAAATGATACATGAGGCTCAATATTGCATCCATCATAGGGGTGCTGTAGGCAAGTGCTGAGCTGACCTCCTTAGGTCTGTTAGATACAGGCAGATCTCAGTGCCCAAGGACGCCTTTGACCTTCCTGGGCCACCAACTGCAGCACAACACAAGTGGCAAAAACCTGCTCCTGGGCCACAGAACAATAGCAGGCAACTGCTGTCACTTCATCCTTGCTGCTGAGTTTGTTCTCCATCCAGGCTGGGGAGAAAGCAAGGATGCAACAGTGCTGGCAATTCCCAAACAGCTTCACTGTCTGTGGGTGAATGGGAAAAAAGAGGAATCAAAGGGGAGGAGGATTTCCTTGCTATGCTGTGTTGCTTCACACAGAGTTAACAAAATTGTCACCTTAGAGGCTTACCACTGCTTTCCATGGACTTAATTTGTACAATGTTTTTCTTAACTAACACCATAATTTTCTGTCCCTTTATTAGCCTTTCTGGATAAAAAAAAAAAAAGAAGACTCTAATAATGCTATCGCTATTTTATTTTTTTTTTTAGTCAATACTTTCTCATTTGTAGATGTTAAAGCATTGTATAGGTAACTGAATATTATTGATCCTATGTTTCAGTAGATCTGAGCACAGAGATTTGAAACACTTCATATATTAGGGACTTTGGACATTCACATAGTGGATTTTCGTCATGTGTCCTATAAACTTGTGTAACCTTTAGCAAGTTGCTTAAACATTCTGCTTCTTTTATGTCTCATCTGGAAAATAAATGTATTCTCATTTTGCCTAGGGCAAGGTAACACAAGGGAGAAATAATTTTCCTAGCACTGGAATTTCCTTTCACTTTTAAAATTGGCTGATGTGGAGGTCAAATTATTCTTCGTGACCTTTTTTTTGTTTCTATTTGCTTCATTGTCATGGAATCATGGATGCATTTGTGTTAACAATATATTTTTTAAGCAATCTTCTATTAATAGGCTTGGATGTTGCCTTTTCCATAAGGCACTGTCAAATCTGATTTCCATTTCTTAAATTTTCATTTAATATAATATATTTAAAAACCTATTTTAATGTATTTTAATTCTGTAATAAATGGGCTCTATTTTCAGTAAATATTTTGATTACCAGAGAGACTAAAATCCTGATGTTTGAAAAACACAAGGATATTTTCTTTTGTGATGAAGCTGGGCAGAAGCGTGATGACAGTCTTAGAAACGGGGAAAAAAAAGTCCAAGGGGAAAAGGGAAAAAAAGGCTCATCTTCAAAAAGGAAACTTGATGGACAAATAGAAAAATAGAAGGAACCCTCATACTGCCTTTGCGGAAACATCTCATCGGCATCTGAGTAGTTGGAAGAGCTCTCAGCCACAGCTGAAACGTGATACTCTTTCTAAACTGCAACCCATCAAAAGAGGGCACTGTGTTCATGTAGAGACACAGCACCCGAGACGGGAGGCGGCCGTCCTCACCACGCCTGTGGATGCACAGATTTCCAGCCAGCGAGCGCGTTCTCCCGCCCTGCCTCCTGCCCCAGCCGGCACAGCTGTGCTCCTGGCAGCGCTGCCGGCTCCCACCGGCCGCTGGAGAACGGAGGAAGCTGGTGCGAAGCTACCAAGCTACAGAAGGCAGCTCACATCTGACGCAATCTCACTTTGTCACGCAAGCAGATTAATTGGCTCCACGAAGAGCGAAATGTAAGAATGAAGTGTAAAAGGAACGCAGCAGAGCTAATGGTCTCTTCTGGATTCTGGTCTTGGGAAGCTATTCTTTTTTCCTGAAACCGTGAGTGAACTTGTAACTTACACAGCAGATCAGAGAGAAGAATAACCCTAATTACTCAGCTCTCCTTTACTCCCCTTTACTCGGGTCTCCTTTACTTTGACCCCACCTGGAGTACTGTGTCCAGTTCTGGAGCCCCCAACATAAGAAGGACATGTAGCTCCTGGAAAGAGTCCAGAGGAGGGCCAGGAAGATGATCAGAGGGCTGCAGCACCTCTCCTGTGAAGGCTGAGTGAGTTGGGGTTGTTCAGCCTGGAGTGGAGAAAGCTCTAGGGAGACTGAATAGCAGCCTTCCAGTACGCAAAGGGGATACAGAAAAGCTGGGGATGGACCTCTTGCAAGGGCTTGCAGAGAAAGGACAGGGGGTAATGGACTAAAACTGGAAGAGGGTAGCTTTAGTTTAGATATTTGGAGGAAATTCTTTAGTGTGAGGGTGGTGAGACAGGTTTCCCAGGGAACTTGAGGATGCCCCTCTCTGGAAATGTTCAAAGCCAGGTTGGCTGTGGCTTTGAGCAACCTGGTCTAGTTGGAGGCGTCCCTGCCCATGCAGAAGGGTTGGATCTTGATGATCTTTAAGGTCCCTTCCAACCAAAACCATTCTATGATTCTGTTCTTCTAATTATTTTCATTTATAACATTTGAATGGCTTTCTGGGTGAAATTATGTCACTTTGTTGACCCAGACTAGCCACCTGCAAGAGGTCATAAGTCTTCCTTGGACTGATTTCTGACTGAACTAAACTTTGGGGAAATGCTGATTCAGACATGATTTTAAGTTTTTGAAAAATAAGGAATGCACAAAGTATTATGGAATATATCCTAGGAATTCAGTAAAAGGTATAATATCAACAATTTGCATTGTAATTTTAGTCTAAAACTCATTTTTCAAGAAGTGGCTCTGTCTGTAACACTGAAGAGTTATGGAATCACAGAGGATCACAGTATCACAGAATGTTAGGCCTTGGAAAAGACCTCTGGAGATCATCTAGTCCAACCCCCTTTGCCAGACCAGGGTGCACAGGAAGGTGTCCAGGTGCATTTTGAATGTCTTCAGAGATGGAGACTCCACAACTGCTCTGGGCAGCCTGTTCTAGTGCTCTGCCACCCTCAAAGTGAAGAAGTTCCTCCTCGTGTTTAGATGGAACTTCCTGCATTCAACTTTGTGCCTGTTATCTCTTGTCCTGTCAAGAGGACAAGATTATTTCTGGAATAAAAAAAAATAATAATAAATAAAGTCTTTCTTCTCTCTACAAGCTTGTCTATACTGCTACCATTTCAGTATATAATCTTCCTTCTGGTAAGCTAAAGACTTTGGTCTCCCTTTGTCTTATACTGCTAGATAGATTTTCCAATCTAATCATTCTCACAGCATCTCTTGAAATCCTCGCTAGTGTTCAATATTTTCTAGAAATGAGGGCAGTAGAAGTGAACACATTATCTTAGTAGGGAATGTGGCATTATCAAGTGCAAAAACTCTTGTAGCATTTTTGCTTATGTCATCATGATAAGAGGTCCTGTCCATCTTGTGCATTTCCCATGACCTATAGGGCCCCTTCTCTGGTTCTCATTCTTGGGACATGGCACAACATGCCACTGAAGCTATTTTTCATCTTCAAACCACATGCATAGCAATTTCTTTTTTTCCTTTTATGTAGAAATAATTGAGATAGCAGATACTGTGAGGTACTAGTGACGTATTCAGTGGTTTTTTTCCATCTAAAATTACATTTTGAGACATATTAGTTAGTTTGACTAACTTAATATGCTCTATGTTGTCTTTTCATCATTTTTTTTTCTTAATCAAATGTTAATCAAAATGAGCTCTCAGAAGTCTAAACTTTTTAAAACAACAGTTACCAGCATCATCCAAATTTGTAATCTCATCAGTAAAAGCCATCAAGTTAGCTTGACAAGATCTGTTTTCCATAAAGTCATGTTGATCAGAATTAATTATGTTATCCTCCTTTAATTCTTTATTAATTGAGTCTTATATCAGCTATTTCATCATTTTGCTTTGGATCAATGTTAGACTGACAGGTATATAATTGTCCAGGTCATCTCATTTACCCCTTTAAAATATTGGCACAACAGTAGCTTTCCTCCTTTTCTCTGGGGCTTTTCTGGTCCTTCAACTCTTATTGAAAATCAACATTAATGGTCCAGATAATTTCTTTGCCAGGTTTTTCTAAAACTCCTCAATTAAAATCATCTGGACCTTTTTAGTTGGAAATGCGTGCTGTTAGTAACTGCCTTTTAATTCTCTGGAGTGACCACTGGAATGGAAAGTGCTTCTGTGTTACCTTATGATAAAATTTCTACTTTTTCTCCTCTTAAACACAGAACAGAGCTATGCACTGAGCACACGTGGCTTGCATGCATTATTATTCTTTATTCTGTGATTCCCACCTGCTAGTACAAAGCCAATATTGTACTTCTTTTATTTGCTTTTAATATCCTTTTAAAAAGCCCAAACAGTCTCTCTTCCTATTGACCTTAAGTGCCATGACAAGTCTTACTGCCTTTTCATTTTTGTAATTGACTCATCCTGATATACTTGGATCTGGTGAGATCCACGATAAAAAGATTGTGTATTCTTTTGCTTTTGTTTCCTTTCTCTGTTATCTCCAGTTACTACTTAAGTGTATGCTCATTATATTGTGGTACTCTTTTTTCCCCCTCCATTTAATTTGGTTCTTAATTGCTATCAATTCTCTGAAATCAACCCATTTAAAGTGATAGATAAACAGTGCTGGCTGGGCTTTGTTCTCTCTGCAAACAACAAATGTAGGAATTTGTGCAAATACAACCATGATTTTTTATGTAGTAATATGTTAGAATTTTTCACTTACAACTTTTTGAAATTCTAGAGAAGTTTCAACGCTGGCATCAGAAGTTCCTCAGCATATGTCATTCAGGCTGAAGTCCTTCTGATAACGGAGCCACTGATTCCTCCTGTATAGACAGGTACTCAACTGAGCAACCTGTCTTCCTGCTGCAGATGTGCTGCTTCCTTGCAGCAAATCCCAGCTGGTACTTTGTGCTTTGCCAGTTAAATATCCACCCATAAACCTTCAATATTGATCGCATCTACAGTGTCAGCACTTGGAAAGAGATAGTGCCATTTTTTACATGAAGTGTCATATTCCACTCTTTTTCCTCACTTCATCTTTTCTAAATAGATTACAACTGGTGATTTCAACATTGCAGTCATGCAGATGACCCGATCAAGTCTCTGTAATGCCAGTGAGGGCAAATTCTTGCTCACAAATAAGCCATTCCAATTCTCATTTACTAACCATTCCCTAGCTTTGGAGTATAGGCAATTAAATATTTTTTTTTCCTTCTTCACATCCCTTGGAACTTGAATTAATTTTGTTCTTAGTGTCTTGATTTTGTGCTGAATTACTGCTCTGTTCCCTTCCTTGCTCTGTCCTCTGCTTTGGTTTATCATCCTCAAGCAACATTTGCAAAAATAACCCGGTGCGTTGCTGCCTGGTAAAATGTGCAGTGGAAGTTCGATGTTCCCAATGAAATGCAGATCAAGAGGCTGAAAGAGAATTCCCAATGGAAACAGCAGAGTTCTGCCAAAGATAGGCAATAGGAATTTCTTCAGAATCAGGCATCTTCTTCTGCCATGATTCACATCCATTAAACATCCTTTAGGATATAATTCCTTGTTGTTTCCGCTAGTAGTGGAACCAGTTTAAGAAGTTCCTGCTTTCCCTTCTCACCAAGGCCTTGCCCATAATGGACCACCTCCCCAGAAACTCTGTACAACTCCACATGGAATCAGGCTGCAAATCAGAGCTGTGAAGAAATCCACTTTTCCAAAAGCCTTCCTCTGGAGCAGGCTGGGAGGGTGGGAATGTCTGAGGGAGAGTGGGACAGCAAGCATGAAGGTGGGAGCAGGGTCCCTAGTAATCCTTGTCCCAGTCCCATGGTGGCAGGGATGGCTGCTGAAGGTCCCTGGTCAGAGCTATAGAGGCAGGGGCCATGTCTTCCCTTCTGCACAGTGACACCTGGGCCCTTCTTTGTGGGGGGGAAGAGGCACACAGGGGCTCTGTCTGAATTTGCAGGTCCTCCTGGCTCTTAGGCAGGAGTCCTCAGCACTATCTGATGGGGAAGACATAGACAAAGATGTGTCTGTCTTGTGGTGATACTCCTCCACTGTGCCTGGAAATCTGCTACGAAGAGCACAGGAACAGCTTCCAGCTGTGTGATTAATTTAGTTCACAGAAAGTATGGGAAGAGCTTTAATGGATCAGGTTTCACTCACTGGCTTAAAAAGTTCATCAAATAGCAGTGTCACATTCTGTGTCTCAGCCTTCGGATAACAGCAAACTATGCTGAGGTTTATATGTGCTGGTTGAAGAAGATCCTTTCCATTTATCTTTCATGAATGGTCATTTTTTTTCAGCTACATAGCTGACACAGAGATTTGAGATAGATTTAATATGTGGAGATGATAGCAGCAAGATGTTATTGTGTGCTAAAAGAAGATGCATGTTGGAAAACATTAACCTTTCAGACCACCATATTAGTTTAGTTATAAAAATAACCTCCAAGCGGTTGTTTGTTGGTTTTTGTTTTGTTTGGGTTTTTTTTTTTTCAGATTTATTTTCTTTTTCTGTCAGAGTGAAATAAGGAAAGTTTAGGATAAAAAATTCCTCAGGACAGAAATTATATCTTTTGGTGGAAGGTAGCTATAACAAAGCTGTAAAAATCCTATCATCTCATTATAAAAACTGTGAAGTAAACATCTTCCCTGCTATCACCAACATATCAGAGGGCTGTGAAGGCAGATTAAGCTTTGATCTTTAACTATGATTCTTTTTTCTTTATAGTAATGGGCTGCTGAAGTTTTCACCATGCTTAGTATTTAGAAGTAACAGTCTCTGATTATTTTTAGAAATTTAGAAATTAGAAATAGGTCTATTTTGTTCTCTCTCACTCATCCCACTAGTTTCTCCTTCTTCCTTACACCTTTCCTTAAAATTAGTCTCTTGACATGTTTTTTCCAAAATGGATTTGGATGGACATGGATTTCACAAATCACTGAGACACACATAAGCTTAACAAGCAATCATCTGAACAGTGTAGCTTGATATTATCAATTCCAGTTCTTTTTATGAAATACTTTTGTTCTAAGCTGCGCGTCAAATCTAAATTGGATTCTTCAGGAGAGAGATTACACCCTTAACCATATAATAAAATGCTTAACACATTTGGTCATTTAAAAAATTAACATTAAAAAAGATAGAACATTGAAGAACTAAATTCTTTAAGCTTCTATTTTCTGTATCATGTTAAGATTTATTGCAGATTTTTTTCAGTTGCTCTTAAGTCCGCTGAGTATTGCAAAGAGATTTGATTTCATTTTATTCTTTAGCTGTGGCAGTTTTCTTGCAATTAATGCTTTTTCCAATTTTTCATGTTCTGCCTTGAGGTTAGGTTTGAATGCAAAAGGTTTGTCAATTCCTGTGGCCACCAGATCTGGGGCTTTATTGCAGTTGTTCCTACAGTATGTGTAATTTTTTCTAAGATCTGTTGTTGTTCCCTTCTCCCTATGCTTTCTATTGATAGTCTAGGGTATTTATTTACATTCCTTTCTGGAGAGATCCATCCTCTGGAGAGATCCATTCTCTGGAGAGAGCATTCTCTTTGTGGATGCAAATCACCTATCTCTATTTCTTTGTTTACAAAATTTTGTGTGTTGTTTGTTGTTCAGCATTTAAGTTCTCGAGGTACATTAAAATTCCTCATGCCCTCACCTGACAGTACGTATGTACCTGCCATGTGTTCCCCATCCACCCCTCCAGCCAGCTACTGAGTATCACCATCCCATGCACCTGTGTTAGAAGCATGACAAACTGAGGTAGACTGACTTGAAAACTTCTCAGCAAATATTTATTTTATCAGCATTTTCCTACAGTTCTCTGGAAATAATAATAAAAACCCTTCTGTTTTTGGCTGACCCTTAAGAAACAGCGTGGTAGATTATAGTAAATAAGATGGTAAATAATTTAAAAAAATAAATCATTGCTTTCTGAGGATAAGAGTTCAGTACTATTTTTACCATTATATGCAGTACTCTTTTTACCATTATATTCAGTAGAAGTCCAAAATTAATCTTCCCTTCAGTCTGTTTCTCAGGGTCATTTTTTCTAAGAAGGCTTAACCAACCTAGAGTAATCTTTCACTACTCATTAGGAAGATTTCACATAAATAAGTAATCCATACTAAAACTATATTCTGTTGCATTTTCTTCCTGTTCTTTTTTTCTCTATCACTTTTTCTTCAGCTGTTTTTCTCCCTGACACTGCTCTTTTCACACATATTGACTCACTTTCGTTTTGCTCTCACTGCCTGTAGGTGTTGCTTCTGTCACTGACATTTCTTCACTTCACTGAAATTCTTTCTTCACATGCTAAAATCCCTTCCATATCCCAACATTTCTTCAGAACTCTGTGGTTCATTTGCAGATAATTGGTGCAGGAAGATCTCAAGGTGATCTCTTTGCTAGTCCTGAGGCCTTTTTTCCCATTTATTAATTTTTTGTGACTCAAAATATTAGTTGGAACATTCTGTTTGTTACTTGAACAACACTGGGGGGAAAAAGTCACTGCAACTCTACGTTCAAGATGTGGCTACAGGGTAATACAGAAGAAGACTCAGAGATACTGGAGATTCTTCCCACTTCTGCGATTTTCCCAATATATCAGTCTGATCAAAAAATCTTGAAAATGCAATCAAGAAATAAAGATGCTCAAGTCATGCAGGTTTTGACATAGCCAAAGTTCCCTGTTATAAGTGAGTCTTCAACTTCATTCTTTTTGTAGCTTTCTTTTTAATTATCTAAAAATGATATGGGAAATGAAATATAAGTAAAAACCCCACAAATTTCAAAAGCGAATGGTCAAACTATAAACCTTCATTTTCCCCCATACAGTAAGCAGCTTCTCCTGCAAATATAGAGAGTAGTAAAGTTATAACATAAGAATAAACAATCTTGTTCTCCATGCCCTCTGCAAACTATATTACTAAAGCGACTTTCGTTTCATCAAACAAGATTCTATGAGTGGATAGAGCTGACTGGGATAATGCAAATCATTGTGAATAAAAGAATATGATCAGTATTGCTTTTTTTTTTTTTTTTTTTCCTCTCAACACCAGCTTGTATGAGCTGAATTAATTTGTCCCCAAATTTGCCTTCTTTATCTCTCCTTGATGCGCTTATTTTGGATGATTCACTCAAGGTGATCTTTTTACAGCATAGATGTAGCAGCCACCACCTAAGAGACAACATAGGGGTACTGCTTTACAAACCATTACCTAACCAGAAGCATACTCAGTCCATAGACTTCACTTCTCTCCCTGATATCTCTGCACATCCACTCCACACACCATGCAATCAGCATATGGATACACCAACCGCACAGCAGTAATCTGCTCCCCTGTGAGCTGTGGCTTTTGCAAAGGAGTAAGACCTTTTTACATTTTACAAGTGTAAATAGACCTCAGCCTCCCACCTCTTTACTGTCTTGATCATTCCTTTCATGCAGACTCACACAATTTTTAACATCATTGCAGCCAACTGAAACTTCTGATGAAGATACGCCTTCAGGCGCAGGAAAGCTGTGAGTGGCTCTGTGCTTGTGGTGGGGTCGACTTTGGTGTCTCAGCTAACCTGTCCACAGCTGCACAGAGATAGCAGTCAGCACCTGCTCTTCCTTTGTTCATGGACTTTTTCATTAGCTCAGATGAACAACTAGCAGAGGGGAAAAGCGACTAACATTTGCTATTAGCCTGTGCCACATATGTATGCTAAGGCTACCCAGGTAAATGATTAAAAAAGTGGGTCTCAGAAAACACACTGTCTTCAGGGGCTATTAATGGGACTTCTGGGCTTAAAAGGGGGTACCTCAACTGTTGTCTGTATTGAAAAACCTAATCCTGCCTGTAATAATAACCTGTGCAAGTTCCTATTTTTTTCTTCTTCTTCATACAAATAGAATAAATAGACAAAGGCAAGTTAACAGAAACATAGAGCAGTTGTGGCATGTAAGTATTGAAAAGCTACCCACATTTCTTTAGTTTGCAGAGCTGAGATGCACAGACATTTGAGATTGACTGCATTCATTGTTCTATATCGAGCTGGTATATTTAAAATATGGATAGTCAGCAGAGCGTAAATATGTTGTGCATGTGCATCCTGACAACACATATATCAGAAGAAAGTTTCACTAAAAAGCACATAAAACAATTGTCACAAAAGCTTTTTTATTTTTTGGTATCACAGCTAGTCATCTCCCAGCAAGATGCCAGAAAGAGTGTCAGAAATACTGTATATATTCAGCTCAAAGTGTGTTTACATTTGCAATATGTTGCTTTATGTGAAAGAACAGAGACAGAATGAAAGGAAAATCCTCCCCTTGGTAATGACTATTTTAATATCCGCCCAAAGCTTTGTAAATAATGCAGCACTATAAAATTTAGCCATAAGAAGTAATCATTATCTCTCAATAAAACAGAATATTTTTTCCATTTGAGCTGACATACAAATGTCTGTAAACATTATCTTTAAGAGTGTTCTTTCTATTCATGTCCTAATACAAGCAATGTGAAGATTTGTAACACCTCAGACAAGATCTCAGAAAATTACCCTATAGTATATCTGGTTCCCTGTTTTGTTGGGGTTTTTTTGTGTTGTTTTTTTTTTTTTTTTTTTTTTCCCAAAAACTACAGTCCTGAACAGGGATTTGTGATCTTCCAAGAGATTGTGTCAAAGTCATGCAATAAACAGGCTGTGAAAACTTATGCTTACTTCTGTAAACTTCCCTCAGCAGTGGGATGCTGAGCGAAATATATTAGTGAAACATACTCCTGTTCAAATAGGCCAATCCCTCTTTTAACAAGATTCTCAAATGTTTTCTTGGGGAAAAGGTGTGATGAGAAAATAGTAGAGGAGTACATTTTATCTTAAAAGACAAGTCTTCTAAGTGTGGCTTATTCATTAAAACAAATAAACAAAAAACACCAACAAAAAAACAGCAGGTGATTATTAAGCAATTTTATATTACAATGTCTTGAGGGAGGTGGTAACTGATGACTGATACATAGTCAAGGAATTTTAACTTCTTGTTTATGTGTAGTGTGCTGCTGTTATTTGGTCACAAGATGTGGCACATGCTCTGTGTGCCAAACTGGGAAATATTTGCATTCTATTTTTTTGGCACAGTGAATAACAGTGCATTTTGTGTGATAAATTACTTACATTTGGGTGAGATCAAAAGATTTAATGTAGGAAACAAAAACAGTAGCACACCTAGCATGATACAATACAGAATATCAACATAACAAAGGATGCTTCTGGGGCTTCCTCCAGGATTTTAATACTCAAGTCAATCTTAAAATGAAATATATATTAAAAAGCTTAAAGGTTTCCATTTCCAGAAGGCAATGAACGAGCTGGAACCTGTGAGTGCTGCGTTATGACTCAGGCTTCAAGTCCTGATCTACAGGAAGCAAAGCCCAAGCATAGATGCATCAAGTTATCCTGGTGGGAAAAGAGAAGGGCATGCATCCACTCTTCCTCAGACTTTTCTTGTTCTCCCCACGCTTCCACACAGGCTCCAGTTTCCCTGCAAAAGAAATCTGAATGAAATTTCCAGATGGGATCTGTGGTGCACTCCAAGCAATACCAGCCAGCTTGCTGCAGGCCTCGGAGCTCATCATGCCATGCAGCAGAAGGCAGAAGAGATTCACCCCAGAGAAGTCATTAAGTCTGTGTAGGGGGTTTCAGGAGTTGCAAGTGTAGGTGAGACAGGATACTGAAAAGTCTTGCTTTACTGTTACTGTCTGAAGATTTTACAGGTCTGTTTTGTCTCAATGTTGTAACCAGGGGAAACAACCTGGGCTGCTCACCAAGAGTTGTGATCTGCAGTGCCCTACCTCCAAGGATACTTAGAGCACTGATAGCTTCAAAAAGAGCCATGGTAAAAGGTCTGAAAGCAGTGCACTGTGTACAGATCATATAATGTAGTTACAAGCAATAGTTTCTTAGATGTTTTTTGTAAATAAAAATCAACAGAAAATACTACAGAAAGTAGATTATCTGAAATCTTGCTAATAGCCATAAGCCTGAAGTCTTCAGTTGGCATGTTCATGAAGATGGAAACAGAGAATTGAAAAACGTTCTCCTGAAATTAGTCTTTTATTAATTTAATTTATAAAGGTATAATACACCATTGTTGTCTTGTAAAGTGTGAGCCACTGAGGAAAGTATTATTTGATGTCTCCTGTATGTATTATGGATAAATAATTATTTTCTTTCCCCTGTTAATCCCATAGTTCAAACTATAGCTTGTAGCTACTAGATGTTGAGTGTCTAATCTGGAGAAAAAGCTATGTAGTACTCTGTTGTCAAGGAAACCTTCTTAATCAGCAGTTATACCATGGTAGTAAGATGTTTCTCATGTTCATGGTAAAAACAGGCCATTCTGCAAAGAGATGGCAGAAAGGGGGAAAAAATCTGTAACAAACTATTGATAAAAGTATTTGTCTGTGAGAAAAGATAATTCCAGCTTCCGGTTACTGCTCCAAATACTGTTGGTGTTTTATCCTATTATCAAATTCGCAGCCTTGGGAGCAGGGAGGTCTAAATCTCCATCTCTATCCTGTAGACTATGCTTTTTTTGCACTAACTACAATTTTACATTAGGGACCACAAACCCTACCCAAATAATTGTCATCATAGTGTTTTTTTTCCTTAATAAATATGATATAATTACTTCTAAAACAAAGAAAGGGAAATAAAATCATATAATGAAGTTATAAGAGAAAAATCATATAACTGTGAATTAAAGAGGTTTATCTATATTGTCAACAACTAAATTAGTAACTCCTACTGAATCAGTGGTAAGTCAGTCTTTTTTTCTTTCTAAAGTGAAAGCTCAGAAGAAGTAGAATAAATAGCACATCCAGAAGAAACAGAACAAATGGCAGATCCATGATATGGGAGATTTTACATGATAAAATGCCATG
Source organism: Apus apus (assembly GCF_020740795.1). Taxonomy (NCBI): domain Eukaryota; kingdom Metazoa; phylum Chordata; class Aves; order Apodiformes; family Apodidae; genus Apus; species Apus apus. Next base: position 39,144,867 of record NC_067284.1, read on the forward strand.
ATATGGCATTTTACAGATACCACCGAGGACATACACAGTTCATTCAGAGAATAGTATGAAACAACACAATCCATAGAAGGCAGTAACCTGACTTTCATTTTCTTCAAAGAAGGAATGATGTCAGTATGCAGTGAAGCAAATATGCAATTTTAATATTGCATTTACAAAGCGAAAAAAATATTTACTTGACATATGTAAAGAACATGTATTAACAGGGACATAATTACTCCTGTCCTGGCTACACTTGAAATACTATGACCAGTTCAGGGCATCTCTGTGTTAGGAATATATTGAAAAAAAAAAAAACAAAAACTGAACACAGCTCTGGGAAGAATCTTACAAATCTTTTAGACAGCTTTGAAAGAAAAGTCACTAAGAGAAAGTCAATGATCATATACAATATGCATGTAGAAATAAGGACATCCAGATAATTCAGTACTGCTGACAATGTTACCAGTTTAAATACCAGATTGAACCAAGAACTCAGGGGGTTTTTTTCACCCAAAATTCTTATAGAATTTAAATATCTGAAACCTAATCCAGTAAGTGTGGATATTGATGCAAATCTTTCAACAGACTGCAGTAGACTGCATAAAACTCTGAAATGGAATTGAATGTTTTAGATGCCTGTAGAGAAAAGATAGATGTTAAATTAGACCTGAGTCTAATATTCCAGCTGTGGTTATCTCTGAGTTTCATGGATGAGAACTTTAGCTCCTCACTTGTGTATACTTTGATTTCTTAATGGAAGATCAAAATGAATTCAGAAAGTCACTTTGATATGTAAGAGTGAAAGAGATAATGCTTTAAAGAAATGAAAGTCAAAGGAAAGAGATAATGTTTTTAATGTTTTGGGTTTTTTTTTCCCCAGATGTAACTACACAGAGCAATGGGTTATTATTAGACAAATTGAGGCAATTCTGGGAGTCATCTGACACAAAAAAAAAGGGTCTCTGAAAAATCATCATGAAGTATCTCTGTAGTCAACAGAAACCTGATGGTTATGAAAGGACCTGTAGATGCTTTTTCTCCTCAAGCATACTACACCAACCAGCTTTCCATTGACTGTAAAATCGGTTTGTTCAGACTGACTATTTCATATATAGACATCTAAATTATGGACAGTTAATGTCTGGGTCAGGGAAAGATGCTGAATCTCAGAAAACAGCATTACTCTGTTAGAATTAAGTATATGGAATAAGCATGGCAACCTTTTTCATGTTCTCTGTTTTAAAACTAGGAAAATAAAAATGCTAGGAGAGAAACCACAGGGAAAATTATTGTGAATTTAAATGCCTTTCAGTCAGTAGAGCATCAATGGAACTAATACAGGAGCTTGGATATTTTCCTTTCAGGTCAATTGGCTGCAATCTGCCTTCACTCAACTTCTCCCTGTGTGCTGAGATCAGATATTTTCTCTCTGAATAGGCTCAGGTCAGTCTTGTTGCTTTACTGTTTGCAAGGGTATACTATGACAAGGGAGTCTTTGCATTACACTGGTCTTGTAACAGGGGTGGTAAGTACAGGAAAAAAATTCCTAACCAGGTCACATTTACTCAGATGTATTGCCAAGGTCTGTAGTGTTCACGCACCTAGAACACAGTGCAGAAGAAAATGTGTGCTTCTTGAGAAAGGAGTAGGCTTTTCAGAAGCCAAATTGTAAAAACCCTGTGGGGTTTCTGAGTCCAAAATCTGGAGAAATTTAGTTTAAGCTGGAAGAGATAACTAAATAAGTAAATAAGTTATACCATAATGGCCCATTAGAGTATAACAATATGTTACATTTTAGATAACTTTCAGTTTGCTAATTTGAAAATTGCAACCATATGAAAGCTTTCAGAGTGACAGCACATTTGTTTGTAGTTTGGTATTTGAATATGCCAAATATTGGTTCTATTAAGCTATTATAAAACTAAACATCTACATCAGACATGTTTTCTTTCTGCATTCACACAAAAGCATAATGTTCCATGTTTTGTTGATATCTGCATGATTAACTACATTTGTTTAGATTGCAAAGCTGTGCTCTGGAAAACTGATTTGAAAGATTCAGGCTTTAACTTATGGACATTTCTCCTCATACAATGACCAAAGAGCAATAGGTGCCAGTAATCCGAAATCTCTAAGGACCCCAATTTTTATACCCTCATTAGCAGGGTCTTAATTAGTTGTCACCCAGATTAACATTGACTTGTTAAATTCATACAGAGTGCATTGAAGGGCAACTGGTGTGCTTTCAAAATTTTACATCCTCTGTCCAGGCTCCATTTTATAATAATTTTGTTTAAAAACATTGATCTAAGTAAAAGAAAAGTGGTCTTATCTTCTAACCTGTTTTATTTAGCTCTCTTACTATGGTCTGTGGCTTTGCCTTTAATTCAAGAGGAAAATAATATTATTTTAGAATATTTCACATAAGGATATTTCTTTTTACAAATGCAGTTTCTGCTATATACGTGTACATACACATCCTACAATACATCATTCTAACTTTTGTGTATGTATCTTTATATGTGGTGCATATATATATATATATATGAAAGCATATAAAGAGAGATATGTATATGTTAGAAAGGTAACTGAAAAATGGTGTTGCTTAATGTACATAATTGCAAGATACTGGTTTATTTTATCACAGTGTGTCTTTTTTGTTGCTGTCCTGATGCTAATATAAATAAATAATTCACTGTTTCTAGCCTAATTAGTGCATGTATATCTGTCTTGAGCAGGGAAGTTGGGCAAGATGACCTCCAGAGGTCTCTACCAATCTAAATTATTCTGTGACCCTGTTTATACACACAAAAATGTGCACACATGTACACACATATTCCCCCCAAAAAAAGGCTTTAAAAAATGCCTTGACAATAACTAATTGCATAGTTACATGTCCCAAGTGTTTTTATAAGGTGGAGATTAAATGGAAGGTATATACAAGTGGTATATTTACCACAAGAATAGTGTCAGACTTTCTGGTGATTGGAGAGATATGGCCTTTTGTGAGTCTGGACCTTGGCTTCCATGGTTTGGAAGAAGAAACTTCTGTACAGAGAGTAAGGTCTTCCAATAATCTCCACAACAGTAGGAAAAAACTGTTTTACTACATATTGTTGTTGTATACAAGTTTAATTATTATGTTAATTATGCTATTATTATTATACTTCTGAATTACTAAAATTCCTCTTTTACTTATGCCAGCTGAAATCTCTTCATCTCTATGGATGGATGATGATTTTTTCAGAGGAAAAAAAGGCAAAATTTTATAATATGTTTGTTTAAATAATGTGTAATTTTATAAAAGTTTTATGGGTGGTTTGACAGCAACTGTGCTATTTTTTTTCTAGTAATCTGAAACAACCAAAATTATGAAATCTCAAAAATTTCTCTGAAAGATGGTACAAATTTGATCCTTTTAAGTTGCAAGCAATAGAGACACAATATAAAAGCTGCATTTGAGATCACAGGGCTATGATGAAAGGCTTTTTTTTGCTTGCTTCTTCTAAATGATATTTGAACCTCACTGATATAAAATTTCCCCAATGTATTTTCTGACTGTGTGTCAGCTGCCCCTGAGATAGACTGGCCATACATTCATTTAAAGCTTTATGCAGTAGTGGTAAACCTACTTATGAGATGAAAGAGCTACGCTACTTCAGGCAGTAAAATAGTTCAGACCATTTCCAGCATATGACTCACACAAAAACATGTTATCCTGTTTCCTCTTTGCTGATTGGGCAGACACACTGAATGAAGTAGGTTATTGAGGCAAGGAAGAGATGTTCTCAGCAAATGAAAAGGTGAAGAATAAATTAAAACTTGCTTGAAATAAATTAATAGAATAGCCCTCCACCTACCCCACCATCATCTGCTGGAACGACACAGTGGACAATAACACTCAGTGATCAAAAGTAGTCTCCAGGGTTGCCGATCTTTTAGATTAATAGTACTGGCACTAAAATGTTTTTTTAGTAAAGAAGTGGTTCTGTCGGTTTTGTTTTTTTCTTCCCTGGGAAATCCAGTGATGTGTTGCCAACACCTTGAAGGGTTTCCACTCAAAATATATGCTCCTTATCCTCTGATCAATTCTTTCAGTAAAGAGTTTTATTACAGAGAGTAAAGACTACGTAGCAGGAGGCGTGTTAGCTTATTTGCTTGCGTAAGCAGAAATACTTTATTAGAAAAATTTACAAAAGAAAGAAGGAACTCACTACTTGAAAAACACCTAAGCAACATTAAGTTGGAATTGCTTGTCATATGGCTTATTCCTGAAAATACCTCCCGTATTTATCTTGTACAACAGTTGCCAGCTGGTACGTTGCAAAATGTCAGATATGCTAGGATAATTGTTTGTACAAAATCAGGATCTATTTGGACATCAGAGCTAAAAGAAAAGTATTCGTGTGTTCCACAGTAATGATCACAGTCTGGAGGTGCAACAGGTTTTTCTTTTCTAGCTTGATGACACTATCAAGTAATTTTATATATTGTATAATAATTTAGATACTGTTCCTTTCCCATCAATCTAAAATTTCTCTGGGTAGTGATTTTTCTCTTTTTTGAGGGCAATTCTGACTGAATTGCTGCTTTGTGGACCCAGCTAACAAACCTCAAAATGAGCCTCTTCTTGCTATTTTAGATCACAGGAGGGCCACCAGCCACGAAAGGAGCAATTGCAGCCTCGCACACAGGATCTCTTTTCTGCTGTTGTACAATAATCTGTTGCACATATTGTTGCTACTGATTTTCCACCAGCTATTCTGGCAGATTTTCTAAACCTAGTTGACTGCTGGGGCATGATCAACTCATGCACTCACTCCCACAGCTAGTCCTTTTAGCCTTCCTTTACAATCATAAATTCAACTAAGCAGCAAACTGTAGTGAGATACTTATTATTATAGTTACTGCTATTTTATAGCTTAATTAGTACAGTTGATTATATTTTGTAATTATACTATGTTTTGTTTCTATATACATGGAGGTGACATTACGTCTAGTCAGTTCTACAGTAGAATTTAAACTAATGAATATTTAATTATGAGAATAATTTATTTTTCCAGTTTTAAGGCAATATGCTGTCAATATAAATTGGGGATAATGTCCCGTATTGACCAACTTCTTCATAAATTTTTTGTACAGGCTCTGTCTTTTAAGTTTGATTATTGTGTTCCCTTTTTACCAAAGATGAGTATGTTCAATTTTTAAGTTTTTACCATGGTCTCTTAAATCCCATATGGGAATCAATAATTACATCATGTGATGACTTGTTTACTCACCTGCCTGGAGATGAATACATAAATGCAAGAACTGTTGAGCAGATGATTGGGTTTTTTACTATATTAATGTCATATTAAAGCAGACCTTTTGTGTATCATGTAGAATTTTTTTTATGATCAAATGTTCAATTTAATGTGCATGGTAATTTGATTTAAAAAGTTGCAAAAATTAATCAGCTTCTAAAGTTATCTTTTATTATATTAGTAGAAAAAAAATAATGCCTTTGAATCTTGGCCAAGAAGGTCAATGGCATCCTGGGATGTATTAGAAAGGGTGTGGTTAGTAGGCCAAGGGAGGTTCTCCTCCCCCTCTCCTCTCTCCGGGTGAGGTCACGTCTAGAACATTGTGTCCAGTTCTGGGCCCCTCAGTTCAAGAAGGACAGGGAACTGCTTGAAAGAGTCCAGTACAGAGCCACAAAGATGATTAAGGGAGTGGAACATCTGCCTTATGAGGAAAGGCTGAAGGAGCTGGGTCTCTTGAGCTTGGAGAAGAGGAGACTGAGGAGTGACGTCATTAATGTTTCATAGAATCATAGAATCCTAGAATCCTAGGGGTTGGAAGGGACCTTGAAAGATCATCTAGTCCAACCCCCCCTGCCAGAGCAGGGTCACCTAGAGTACATCACATAGGAACGCATCCAGGTGGTTTTTGAATGTCTCCAGTGAAGGAGACTCCACAACCTCCCTGGGCAGCCTGTTCCAGTGCTCTGTCACTCTTACAGTAAAAAAATTTTTTCGGATATTCACCTTGAACCTCCTATGCTCCAATTTACACCCATTACCCCTTGTCCTATCACTGGTCATCACTGAGAAGAGCCTAACTCCATCTCCCTGACACTCACCCCTTACATATTTGTAAACATTGATGAGGTCACCCCTCAGCCTCCTCTTCTCCAAGCTAAAGAGACCCAGCTCCCTCAACCTCAATGTTTACAAATCTGTAAAGGGCAAGTGTGAGGAGGACAGAGCCAGGCTCTTCTCAGTGATGTCCAGTGATAGGACAAGGGGCAACAGGTGCAACCTGTAGCATAGGAGGTTCTACATAAACATGATGAAAACCTTTTTCATTGTGAAGGTGACAGAGCACTGGAACATACTGCCCAGAGAGGTTGTGGAGTCTCCTTCACTGACTGGCCTGTAGTTCCTCAGGTCTTCTTTTTTTCCTTTTTTTTTTTTTTTTTCAATAGTGTTTATGTTTCCTCTTTTCCAGTCACTGGGAACTTCACTGGACTGCCACGACTTTTCCAATATAATGGAAAGTGGCTTTGTGACTTCATTCATCACTTCCCTCAGAGGTGTAACAACTGCAGAGAAAGTTCCAGTAAATTACAGTAGGTTAAACCCTTCCTTATTTTCAGCCACTAGGGCTAATTTTTAACTGTTTTCCAAATACAAAAAACCTGTTAACTTATATTCTGTATTTTATGCAATTAATGTTTGAATTTAATATATACAATGTTAGTAAATTATATTTGCAGGATTTGTTAATGTATAAGACAAAAAGGTTTATTTTCCAGTAATGCATTTTGGCTTTAGTCAACTGAAAATATTGTGATTCAAGCTCATGACTCATGTATGAGCAACAGTGACCTCATGTGGCTGTTGCTTCAGGGATACACAAATCAGTACAAAAGGAACACATCTGTTTTCCTGGCAGAAATACAAAAAACATTAAGGAGTCCCATTGTTGTTTCTTATAGTATTTTGGGATTTTTTGTCTTAAGACAATGTTAACTACAATATGGTCACTACAATACTGCCGAAGAAAGGAGCTTAATGAATGCAGCCATGAAGTTGGCCAAAAAGCTCCATTGCAGGTAGTTAATATTTACCAAATACCACACTCAAGTTTCTGATTTCTTCCCTAACAAACCTGGTGATTATCAGTTGGAGAACAAAACATTTTTAACTTGGTATCTAGAATTTTGTTATATTTTATTACTTTTGTCTCCTGTTCTCTCCTCCTTTGTCTTCTTTTTATACCTTTATTCATGATGTAGGGGCATGTGCATTTACCTTTTTTTTTTTTTTTTTTTTTCCCTAGAGAGGATTTCCATTAAAATATACTGATTCTTTTCCACAATAGATATCAGAAATACTTACTAGTAAGGGAAGCTTTTAGATATACCAAGTCTTTTAGACTAAAAGGTTTGTGTCATACCACACACTGTGTCTACACAGAATTAATATTTTGGCATTAAAAACCCAGCAAAGTACATGCCAAGGTCTCCCCTGCATCAGCTGGTACAGAGGTGCTTGTTTCACTATGAACAGCCCCAAAGAAGTAAGTCAGTATTTGGGTTGATTAACTCTAATTCTGTAAACCATGGGATAGGTATGTGGGTAGATACACTGATATATGAATCTTCATATCTACAGAAAATGATTGTTGGACAGTGCAGGAATCAGAGATTCACCATCTGTGCTATAGATACACCTAATTCGACCTAGTGGAGAATGGATGAAGTTTGGCATAACCGATCAGTCCGTACAGCTTGTGCAGCTATTTCCTCAGAAGCCTGGGAACTGATGGCAAAGGAAAACTTGACTGTTCCATAAGAGACTAGCTCTAATTAGGAAGCTGGAACCATTTTCATTTTTTTTTGCAGACACTCCCAAACCAATATGGAGCTGATTGGACTTGGCTGTATCACAGTCCTTAGTTGTTTTGATGCTAGACAGGAGGATCTGCTTTAGAACTGTTATGCAGAGGGCAGACTGCTTCTGGACCTAAAGTACACTAGTTAAATGCCATCCCATAAGACAAAACAGACGGAAAGATGATATAGAGCTTGTGGAGGAGCAAGATGCAGTTAGCTTGTGACTTCCACTGTCAGGGGCTTTCTACCATGCTAGGTTTTCCAACTCACCATTGTGCAAAAGAAGGCATTGACTAATTGGAGCAAGTTCAGCTGAAGACCACCACAATTATTAAAGTCTGGAGCACATGAAGTAGGAGAGGAAGTTGAGAGATCTGTGTTGTAAGGGAGGACCTTACTGTTGTCCTCAAAAACCTAATGAGGGTGTGTAGAATAAAAGGAGCCAGGCTATGTGAGTAGTAGTCCACAATGAAAGGACAAGAGACAACGGACACAAGTTACAATAGGGGAAGTTCTAAGTATATATGAGAAAGAACAACACTAAAGTGAGTCCAATCACACAATGGAATAGGTTTCCCAGAAAGGCTGTGAAATCTTGCCCTGAACAACCTGCTTTAAGCTGCTTGTACTTTGAGAAAATATGATCTCCAGAGGGGGAGAACCAAATCCAAAAATGTTTTACTTGTATGTAGCAGATGACAGTTCCTACACATTGCCCTGATACCTCAATTAGCAGTAGAAAAATATTGCATTGGCTAGAGCACTATTGAAACTGATGAGTTTGGTGGTTCTGATTTACTAGGAATGTTAGTGGGAATGCTTTCACAGGAGACAGCTGAGTAAATAGCAGCCTCCAAATCCCCTCCAAAAAGCACCCGTTTCCACCCAGGTCAAAATAAAAAAAGGGGAAAAAGTACAATCCCAGCACTGTAAGTGTACTTGAAAAAAGGCTATAAAGTCAGGACAGTAACTGAAAAAGCCTAGGGACTGTGAACAAGTGAACTTCTTAGTGGTTTAATTCTCTCCATATTCATGTTAACATGATGAATAGATTATTGTGAAAAATGCTTTATTTCATTGATACAGCATTCTCTGAATTAGAACCTCCAGTGAGATCTTTGCTTTATGGGCAGTTAGGGGGGAAATACTAATGTGTATTTATTAGAACAGGAAAAAATATTACCATATGTAAACTGTGCAACCAGCTGTTTCCTTTGATCCAACCTGGACAACTGAATCCAGTAATTTTTATTCAAATACTCTAATTTTAAGATTCTCTAAGTGTTTATCTAGAAATTGTTTCTTTTAACAACAGTAACAAAAGCCGTTGTGAGGCATTGGCCTAGATTATGCATCTGCTTTGGCAGACAGCTATGAACTGTTGAGTTCCAGCTGCAGAGGGAAAAATGTAAGTTGCCAAAAATATTAACCTGTCTTTATGGCTGAAAAAAAAATAATTACATTTGTTTTAGATGAATGCTTGCTTTCCTTTTCTCTCTCTGCTTCTTGAGTTAATACTCGTAAGCTGGGAGGGAAAGATAGCATGAGAGTGACTCAAAAAAAGAATAATATTCCTTTTTTTCTTATTTCTGACTCACAGTACAAATCAGCCAAATCTGGCAACTATTGTTGTACAATTTTCCTAAATAATGAGATTTTGATCTAACAAGAATTCCTGTAAACTGGTGGAATTTGTCCTTAATGAATAATTTCTTCAGTTTCATATATGTGAGAAGTCTCATGAGCAAAAACAACTTTTTTATACCAGGGTTTTCTGCATTTTATGTAGACTTTCTTCCTCAGCTCAAAACTATTTCTCTATTTAGCACAACCTTTGCAACACAGGAGCCATCTGAATTCTAAGATGACTGATATCAGTGTACCTTGTTCTCTTAAGTGGTGAAATCTTCTGACTTCCAAGCTTTCAATTTCAAAGCAGAATTAGTAGTCAGGCCCTTTGCTCTTGAAGGATTCTACCTGATGATTAAGGGAAGCAGGATTTCACCCCCTGTCATACAAAAGAGCTCCTGCATACATTTACTGACTGCTATATTGCAGTTCAAATGTAAGAAATAAGTCTCAGCAGTACATGTGCATAAAAGATATTTCTCTGAGAGAACATTACTTTTATGTCCGTAACCATCCATCCTCTGTAAGACTACAGGTCTTTTCTGTGTGTTGTGACACTTTCAATTTTAAAACAAAATAAATTATAATATATAGACAGTGAGCTAATAGAAGAATGGAGTAATTCTCATCTAGGCTCCCATTGCCATGGAAGGTAACACCAGATTGTCTTTTGAGTTCCCTTGCACCTGGGCTATTCTGTGATTCTATTATTCTGTGACTTTCAGTTATCCTGTAAAAACTATAGGGATGCTCTTTTCACACTGAAGTCAACTGCAAAATTCCTATTGACTTAAAAAGGCATAAGACAATGTCTGCAAGTTAAAAAATATGTTTCCAGACAGAATAGAATGTAAATTTAGTTAATGATTTGGAACTTCTCCAGTTGCAGCTTAAGCCTTGAGAACAACTAATTCCCTCTGAAAGTTGTTGTAGCTGAACATGAAAATTATTGTTACAGTATAGCAAGGTGACATCACACAAGCATGAGTAATGACTTGTGCACCTATCTTCTGTTATTTAGTTCAAGAACAGGAAAAAAAGAGAGGGCAATCAGCTTTGTCTAAGTGAATTATGAATTAAAGTTATTAAAGTTAGTTTTTATATGCTTACTTATTTTTTTATTTGAAAGTGGTTCTTTGATCCATAAAAGTATCCAAAAAAACCAAATGACACTGTTCTAGAATGGTATGCAAAAGTGACTCAAAAGACAAGCCAATGATTTGTTTCAAAATTACAAATATAATAACCCTGTATCCAGATAATCTCTCATTTTCCTTTTTTCTTTCCAGTTTCATGGTAAAAAAAAACAAAAGTAACATTTGAGAGAAATAGATATGAATGAATTCTCCTACCTCTTCTTCTGAGTGAAGTAAATGTCATAGCATTAACCTGAATTTATCAAAGCGGGAGAATAGAATTTACAACACTGAAAGACAATTTGTCCATCAAGTTGTGTAAAGTACATCTGGCTGAGTCTAGTAACTGAAACATTACAGAAAGAGGAATGAAGAGACATGAAATATTCAAATAGGTAGTTTTCATTAATACTATCTATGCAGGTTGTATTTTAAATATATAATTTTATATATATAGATATATATATATATTAGTCTAGTACTTGGAGATTGCCACTTAATATATTACAATAATGAGATGCTGAAGAAGGCAGCTGCTTTCACAAGCAGCAGCCATAGCAACCAATCTCTTTCTGGGTTGGTAGCCAATTCCACAATTTATAAATAATTCCATGGGTTTTTTCTAGTACTATAAAGCCAACTTTTTTCAGCAAATTCTTAAATTTCAGGAATATACATTTGGCCCAGCTGATATGAAAAGGATATTTTTTATCTTCAACATCACTAAAGTTGCAATACCCATATGTGAGGAAAGTGCGGTTTGGGTTTGTTTGGTTTTTTTCTCATTACAAGGATATCACCTGATACTATAAATTAGCAGTGATAGTCTTCTATTTTGTTTCTAGCTCTAGTCTTGCAAAAGCTTGAAGATGAGATCTGGTAAAGTTAATTATCATGGCTACATAGAAGACATCAATAAAGCTTACAAATGGCAAGTTTGGCTCAGGAATCCATGCAATTAATGTCCGCTTCACTGAAAATGAAATGTGTTTAATCAAAGGCTATTTTTTATTCCTAAGCATTGTATATAGTATATGTCTGAGGTGATGTTCAAGACACCAGTATCTTTGCTTTGTTAAATAGTACTAGTCAAAGAACATATCACAACAATTCTTCTTTTAATATTACATTATCAAGTTAATAGCTGCTGGTGGGAACGTCTGCGTGTGGAGAAAATATCTTGTTTTCCCTCAAAATCCTGGTAAAATTAAACAGTTTTTTCACTGATCTTCAGACAGGTCAGATATGTGTTGGGGAGAGAGAAATAATAATACTAAGAAAGAGGCAACTCTTCATGTCATTGTTTCAGGAAGTCTCCTGTTAAAGAGAAATGTACGACATCATCATTAGTATTAGTCTTAATCGGGTAAACTTATCTAAGAGGCAGTGGTGCTTAAAATATCAAAGCTATTGATGAATTTGAGTTGAATTCTCACTGTGAAGATGCAGGTTCATGACTCCAGAGAATAAACTGTCCCTGACCCTCTATCATGTCATGTTCTGAGGCAGGGGGACAGCACTCTTATTCATTTCCTTTAATTTGCTCTGTATGAATTGAAATCTTGCCTAGATGTTTGAGTCTGGAAACAGGATCACCAGACCTCATAGTTGCAGGATATTTCTTTTTATCTTCCTTTTATAAATTTAGCTAGGTTTGTAAGCCTAGTAAAAAACTGGCATAATAATTTAGCCCAATTTCTAATAAGCTATTATCACAGAGGGCAAGTCCAGTCCAGACTTTTACTCAAGTAAGTCATTAGCAAAGATCTCTGGATCATATCAAGATGACTAGAATGTTTATATCTATGATAGCCTTGCTTGACATGAACAATTGCTTTAATAAGTGTCTGTGATACAGTTTACATTAATTTCATTAAGAGATAATATGAATCAAACAGAACATTGTCACAATATAATAGTCTGTTGCTTCCACGTGAATCCTAAAGCACTGGAATGAATAATAAAGTCACAATGAAACATTTATTTTCAAAGAAGAGTGTGGTTCTTGTGACTTGGCTATAATAATTTCTACTGCACCAATGTTTCTATGTGAATCTGAAGCTTGAGCTACACCTAGGATAATTTATTGCTTGCAAAGTATGGAGTTTAACCCTACTATTTTGCTTAGGAACAAAGCAGAGAATGTTTGTCTTGAGTGAACTCCAAGTTCTCATTTTTCCAAAAAGCTGTGTTCTTTTATTTCCTTAATTTTCCCCACTCAGAGAAATGACTCATTTGGTTAACTTCTACCTAGTAAATGTGGGTATAGTGAGATTTCACTGATTAGGAACTTACATGATGTTGGTAGATTTACTGAAATTTTCTAAGGAAGACTACCATAATTGAATCTTTTTTTCCCTTAATAGATCTTTTTAAACCTCAATGTTAGTCTCTTATTATTTCTACCATATTAGCTGTATTAGATTCAGATTCTTCTTTTGTTTGTCCAAATGTATAGCGAGGAGATAATGGCTCTTAAAATTTAAGTATGTAATGATAAACAGCAGGCCAACTGAACAGTTGAAAGGAGGGATTTGGAGTTTTGTTGTTGTTGCTTTTTTCCACTTTCAAATCACTTCCCAGGATAGGATACTACTGTGCAACTGCCCTCATGTATTTCTCATGTTCCAGCACAACATGGATTATTTTTCTGGGCCACATGCTGAACTTTTGAGAAACCTGCTCTCTATATGGTTAGATAGCTTCTAATTTGCAGCCTGAATTAATTCCTCACCAATGTGCACTAATTTTCTTTATGCCAGTTTTGTCCTTCGCTGTAAATCATTCCTTACTTCTTTCTTGTATTTACGCTGTGAGAGAAGAATCAACTGTCTTCTCAGCCTCATGATTTTAATAGCATTTATTCTTAATTTATACCTGGAAAATAAAGATCTCCCGTAATATGTTTCAGGGATTTTGCCATTGTTTTAATAGCATTGCAGAGTTCTCTACCGTGAAGGTAGATTGTACTTGTAAAACCTTTTAAAACACTTTCCTCAAAGGAGTTTGAATCATGGTGATTCTTTTATCTCTTTTCATCCTGCTTATATCTCTGCAATCTCCCAACATTCCCTGTGATCCCTTTCTACCTGCCTTTATTTCTGCTTTTTCTGGTCAGTCTGTACCCTGCAGCACTTGTGCTCCACTACATTTATATAGTACTCATTCTCATTTCAAGACATAGCAGCAGGGTGATACAATCAAACAAGCCCTCTTAGCTCAGTAAATAGCCTCTCATTAAAAGAAGGGGGTTTTTAAGAAGTAAAAAAAAACAACAAGGCAATCAGTTGACTCTGGGTATTTTTCCCATTGATAGATTATACACAGGGGAAAGTACAGTGGTGAATGAGGACCATTGGATTAAGTAAAAAACGGTGACGTGATGATTGTAAACTCTGTGAAAAATTACAGTTGCTATATATTATAGCATCCTAGAATGGTTTGGGTTGGGAAGGACCTTAAAGATCATCTAGATCCAGTCCCTCTGCATGGGCAAGAACACTTCTCACTAGACCAGGTTTCTCAGAACCCCATCCATCCTGGTCTTGAGCATTTCCAGGTATGGGGCAGCCACAGCTTCCCTGGAGAACCTGCTCCAGTGTCTCACCACCCTGTTATTCTGCATCTGCTCAGCTTCCAGGTACAGGTACACAGTAGTTCCTAATTACTCCTTGCCCAAAATTCCTTCTAGGCTGTTGTCCTAGGGAGGACTTGAAAAGGCACTCCCAGTGTGACTTTAACATCTAAATCCCTTCACTGTTTTTGAAAATTCAAAACAGTATCTGGCAAGAAGCTTTGGAGTAGAAATCTAGAAGAGAGAGTATCTAACAATTCCCTCTTTCACTCATGATTATTGTTCAGTACTCTAGCAGATTCCTGCAATTACTTGATATTGTTATGTGAAATTATTAATTTCATTTTATTTTATTTTACTTCTAAATTTTTCTTTATACTTCTTCTTTAAAAGCATCTTATTTCTAATGGCATTATGTCACTTTAAATTTCAGAATAGTCCAAAAGTAATGTAATGGAACTATCATATTCTCTGAGTACGAGAGACCAAAAAAATGACAAATCAATGTCTAAAATGCTTGAGATGTGATATGCAAAATTCAGCATGGAGAATGACAATAACTCAAGAACAATCTTGGTAGAATTATGGTTCTGATACAGAATATTAGATGTGAAAGTGTTACACTTTAGAAATCAAGATAAACAAAAGTACTTCACCAATTAAAATCTAGAGCAATACAGAATAATTAAATAGTTTCCTGCTCTAACTAAAGAAAAGCAGCTCCAAACACAGCATCAGTTTTTCATTCTTGCAGCTTATCTGCCAGCTGCTGAATTGATTCTTAATGCTTTGGGTGATGCCTAGCCTGGGTATAGAGAAATGCTGCAGTACAGCTGCAAGACTGTCATCCCGACACCTCTTCTGCTCCCTCATTCCCTGTCAAATATTCTGGGGAGCAAAGTGAACATGCATTTTGGGGTACACTAACACATCTGCAAAGGAATATAGTTCTGGCTAGGTGTGATGGTTTGGTTTGGCAGCTTTTTGGTAGTGGGAGAAGGACCCCAGGGACGGGGTCAGTAAGAAGCTGAGAAGCTCCCCCAGCTCCAAAACCAACCAAGGAGCCATTAGAGAGGGACAATGGATGAGCCTCTGCGATTAACATACGAAAGAACTGACTTAAGATCTGAGCAGAGCGAGCAGTTAGAAGGAGCTGAGCTGGAGAGGCAGAGCAGTGCCCATGGTTGATGAGGAAGAAGAGGAAGAAGTTTCCCTGTAACATATGGCAAGATGGCAGGATGTCCCCCTACATTCATGGAGGAATGTGGTGGAACATTCCCTGAAGGCACCGCCAGGAGGGGTGAACTTGGATTTTTTGCCAGCAGACTTGAATTATGCAGCTGTGGAAGACCTAGCGGCAGGAGAGGTTGACTGTTCTCACTGAAGTAGCCCGTGACTCTTTGGGAAGCCCACAGCGGAGCAGCTTACTCCTGACCTTGTGGAAAGGACTTATGAAGGAGAGGTTTGTGGAGGACTCTCTCCCATGGGAGGCACCCCATGGGGAAGCAGGGGAGGACTGTAAGAAATCCTTCCTGAGGAGGAAGGAGCGGCAGGAAACAACAGACTGTGGAATCACTCTAAAACCCATTCCCTGTCCCCAGTGCTGCTGGGGAGAAGGAGGCAGAGGAATTGGAAACAAAGTAATTTGCGCTTGGGAAGAAAGGAGGGATGGGGTAACCACTGCTGTTTGTATTGTCTGTGTCCTCTGTGCATCTGATTAGTGTTAAATTAAATTATTATTTCTCCTAAGTTGAGTGTGTTTTGCCTGTGACCTTAATAGATGAAGAACCCTCCTTGCCCTTTACCTTGACCCATGAGCTTCTAGTTGGCTTTTGTCCTTCCCATCCCAAAGTGTGTGAGTCAGGGGCAGAAGCTGAGTGAGCAGCCGTGTGGCTCATTCTTTGTTGTTCTGGTAGGCCCAAACCATGACACTAGGTTCACTACAGGTATGCAGAAGTGACCCCAAGGAACTGTTTGAAATGATGGGTTAGCTTCGAATCTCAGCTTCATTGGCAAAACGTGGGAGCAACTCAGTTATCATCAGCAGATTTAGTCTACATTGCTGAGATAGATATGTCTATTCTGGATTCTTTCTGTCTAAGAATGCTCTATAAACTTTTGTTTTCAACAAATTTGTCCCCAAAATATTGTCAAAGAGTCTTTGGTTATAACTTAAGTCTCTCTTTGTATGAAGAAATATGAAGTAAATAATATAAGCAAAATTAAGTTAAGAATAAAATAAGAAATATTATTCTTCTGCTTTTGTGTATGCAGTAGATTACAAAAAAACAGATTTCTGATTTAATGTCAGCTCCTTCAAGCATTGGTGTTATTCAATTAAAATGCATTGAGCAATAAATAATGCTTGGCATACACATGGCATATACAATAAAAGTAACTAAATAGGCTAATTGGAAACTTAGCTGTTACAATGACAAATGGTTCCATCTTTTGCTTTTATTTCATATATCATTATATATTGATAGGGACTAATTTGTAAAATGCCTCGCAGGCTTTGATTGACACTGACTGGCTAGCTGTAGCTGCCTTAATGATAGACATTTGCAACAGTCTCGAGGGCAAAAAGATCAGTATTATGCAACTTATGATATAGCTTGCTTGCATGTTTGAGTCTATGAAGAATAATAAGTTACAGAAATGGAACTTAATGTGGACTACTGTTTTCTTTCCATCTCCTATGTCACTGGAAGGATTCACTTTTGTCAGAAATATTTAACTTCATTATAGTTAAAGGCATTATCTGAAACACAGGTTCTTCAATTAATGGTTTTTGTTTGTCAATGTAATTATTGCAATTGGTTTACTATGCAAATTTTGTGATTTTCTGAATTTATGTCATACAGAGATTGTTAAGCCAGTATTATACTGACTGTGCCAAGCTGTTCTGTTCTGCTCTGGAGAGGAGAGGAGACGAGAGGAGCGGAGAGGAGAGGAGAGAAGAGGAGGGGAGGAGAGGGGAGGGGAGGAGAGGGGAGGGGAGGGAAGGGAAGGGAAGGGAAGGGAAGGGAAGGGAAGGGAAGGGAAGGGAAGGGAAGGGAAGGGAAGGGAAGGGAAGGGAAGGGAAGGGAAGGGAAGGGAAGGGAAGGGAAGGGAAAAAAAGAAAAGAGAAAAGAAAGGAAAAAAAGAAGAAAAGAAAAGAGAAAAGAAAAGAAAAGAAAAGAAAAGAAAAGAAAAGAAAAGAAAAGAAAAGAAAAGAAAAGAAAAGAAAAGAAAAGAAAAGAAAAGAAAAGAAAAGAAAAGAAAAGAAAAGAAAAGAAAAAAAGAAAAGAAAAGAAAAGAAAAGAAGAAAAGAAGAAAAGAAAAAGAAAGAATTATCACAAAATTATCCACAGAGGACTGTGCTGACATCATGTCTGACAGACAAAAGTGTGAGACCAAAAACTGCTGCACTTTACTGAATGAATTAAAAAAGCTAAGAGGATAGGGTATCCCTACCGTCATAAGCAGTTACTTTACTGAAAAAACTGAGATACACCCCCCAAGGGTCTGGCACTGAAGATCCTTGGAGTTCCATTATAACATCAAAAACTTTCATAGCCAGTTAAGAGAAATGCCCTGAGCATACCACACCAGATGGAGACAAGTAAGTGGAAATGCCAGCTTCACAGTATGAGCTGAAGCCCTAATAAAATGACTCTTTCCCTCACGTAGCTTTTTCATTCCTTTTACATTTTCTGTGTGGGTTTTTTTGGTTGGTTTTTTTTTTGGTTTTTGGAGTTGTTTTGGTGGTTTTTTGGTGTTGATTTTTTTTTTTAGGTTTATTGCCTGGTGTTGCTAGCCACATCTTCATCTAATAGATTTTGCTGAATAAAAGTTCTGAAACAAATTGCTACTGGTAGCAGGTTTCCCAGCCCCACCCAGAGACTATCTGGTGAGCAAATTCTTCATCTTCTGGCTGACAAAAGCAACCTCTTCAGGCAGTACAGCTATGACCAGAAAAGAACATGCCTCTGCTGGGCTGACTAAAGATCATAGATTAGTTCAGGCAGCCTGTCAGCTCTCGCTGTATCCAAGTATGCTAATGATTTTGAGGAACCTTCATGTTTTAGAAGGTTCACATCATTTTTCTGAAGTGCAGGTTAGAACAGAATGGTCTCTGTCCAGACCACATGATACTCTTCTCATTACGAGCAAAGAAATTTACCTGTTCTCAAACACTTTGCAAAAAAACCCACAACAAAACAATTAAGGAAGGGAAGCCCCAAGGCAGGGTTTGAGCAGTACATCGTGTCATGCATGCCCAAAGGAGAAATGTGTCCTCTTCAGGTTAGCCAAAAGGAAAGCATAACCTTCATCACAGTTATAAGGTCATTAAACTCTAATCCCATAATTCAAAAGTGAAGCTCAGAAGCAGAAGCTGCATTTTCCTTTTTTTGTTTGATGCTCTTTTTATCTTCTTTTTGTCTGTGTTTATCTTCTGTTCTGAAGGACACAGACTACAATAACAACATCTATCTAATGCTTTTTTTGCTTTTTTTTCTCTATCCCAAATGGACAGCTATTACCATCTAAAAGCTGTGATATAAGAAATCTATTTCTAAAAGCTTTAGAGCAATAGCAGAAAGTAATAGAAAAAAAGGCTGTTTAAAATTAGCCTTGTTCTTTGTATGTCATAAACTTTAACTGTTTTTTTTTTTTTTTCATTTCTATATGTTTAATAAAAGTTTAAAAGATTTTGTATAACATGTATTATCACGGTACTCAAATTCTGAACTTTTCTTAGCTCTTCATGGTATTATAAAGTAACAAGATTATGGGAACAACTTTGTAAAGCCCAGCCAACCTATTCCATCTGAATTAATGCAGCACTACTGTATTTTTCTAGTTTTTCTATTAGCACCTGTCATTGTACTATCCAGGCTACTAAACACTCCTTTTCAGAAGGAGATTGCCATTAAATTGCTTTAATAACATTCATATAAATGAACCTTATAAAATGGGTTTTTTAAGGTTTTCAAATTGTAGTGCTCTCTGTGCTCTAAGAATACTACTAATATATGTCTTCCCTTACCTCTTCCTTGTGAGATTTAAAATTAATTCCTCTCTTAAAAAATACATTTATTTCAATTGCCCTGTCTGCTTCTTTTTGTCCGCCATAGGAGAAAGGGTTTACCTTACCTAGATACACATGTATCTTGTTTACACATCAACTTTTTACCTCCAGAGCTCTTTTTCAGAAATTAAAATGCTGATTTTAGTAAATTTTCATTATTTGAATGCCTGTACCTAGCATAAATCAAACTAATTTATGCTCAGAAAAATTAACCACCAGAACAATGAATAAAGAAGGATATATTCTGGATAACATGGAACCATTTAATAGGATCATAGAATAGTTAGAGTTGGAAGACCTTAAAGGTCATCTAGTTCCAACCTCCCTGTCATGGGCAAGGACACCTCCCACCAGTCCAAGTTGCTCAAAGCCCCATCCAACCTGGCTATTTCCTTTCATATACAATATTTGTTGTTCAGTTAACTGTTCAGTGGAGTATTTTTTTATGATACATTTGGTCTGAAAAAGTTGAATTTTAATGAGAAACATTCCCTGCTGAAGATGACCTTCATCAGTTGCTCCCAGCAGGAGAAAAGTGACTCCAAGACATGTTATTGATCAGCTGGTCTTGAGAGGAAGAACATTGTAAGATGAGGAATGATGTAGCCTGGATATTTGTGATGGCTTTAAAAATTATAAAGATGAAGTTTGGACTTTTGTCTGCAGTTAGATGTATTTTAAAACACTTGGTGCAAAACAGCATAGTAAGTATGACATGAAGACTGGAAACTTCCTGTGTTATCCCTGAACAGGGGTGTCCCAGTCTTGGCTTTATTGTTTAAACCACTAAAGACTTAAAATAAATCTGTACCTCATAAACCCTGGGAGATTATTGCAAGTAGTACACTTCTGAGAAAGAGTTGGAAACCACAACCACTTTTTACAAACCAGACCTCTATTTACTTGTCTTCTATATAAATTAACAAAGTGGTATCTATTATCCTGCTGTTAAAGATTAACATAATTAATAATAAATATTTATTATTATTTTAGCTGAAGTAAATTTATATTCTTTTGCTTTTTTTATTTAATGAAAGCACATTTTTATTTCTTGCATTTATTTTCTGCATAGCTCATTTCCCAGCTCCCACTTTGCCATCCCAGCCTTCCCTTTGCCATCCTAACAGATCAACCCAATAAGCATAGAGGAAGGAAGATGCTGACAAGAATGTAATCATTAAGAGAGTAATCAGGTTTAAAATAGGTATGCTCTAATTTATCTTCAATGTTTCTGGAGTTCCATTTAGGGGAAGGGATTTTAGAGAACAATAATTTAAAGCATGAACGCAAAAAAATCTCATTTTGTAATGTAACTAGCAGTAAACATTCATTCCATTCATCACATAAGTATTTGCAGAAGTAGAGTGGCTCTTTTGAGGGCAATAAGAAGACTTGGGGAGAATATCTCAGCAAAAGCTATCAACACACACTAAATAATCTTAAAGTGCTAGAGTAACAGAAAACTTCAAAGTTTGCCAACCATTTGCACAAAAGAAGGCACACTACTCAGAAGCAGAAAGCATTAATAAAATGCATGAATACATATAGTCATCAGAAGACTGGTTATTCTTAAGGTTCTCAGCAGATGTAGCAGGAGAAGCCTCAGATATGTCAAGGCTTGAAACTGAAAGGAGTGCTAGATCCAAATATAATGGTTTTTGCAATGCCAGATAAATCAGTATGCTGAGACATTTAATAAGAATGGTTCCTAAAGATTAGAAGGTTTTAAAGTCAATGGAACATGTATGTAAAACACTCATTTAAGTTTTTAACAAACAACAGGAAGTTGCTTCTCTGAAAGACCAAATTAGAAAGAACTGTTTTTCCAGTCTTTTAGCTACTGAGGCAGCAAAACACTGGTGAAAACTCAAATTTAGCAAATAAACCACAGCAGTGTGGTGCAACAGATTTCAAAATGGCCACTTTTTAGAAAAAGAGCATCGGCTTTTCACAAAGCAGTGCTGCACTGGTGTCTAACCAGACCATCCTTCCCTGTTTTAATAGGAAAATGTGTGCCCCAGTCCTTTGTCATCTTGTGGCCACAGGATGACTGGACGAAATGTAGGTATGATTATTTGTTGATTATTCCTTGGAAAAGAGAAAGGGTTAGGGGAAAGATAAGGTCTTGGGGAAAAGGGAGAGATGCTGCTTTTGCTAGAGTGACAGCAGGAATCTGCAGTCATTAGTGGGAGGAAAAAGGTGGGAGCAGATTTTGGCAGCAGCTTTTTGTGCTGAAGAGGCTGTGCTGCTTGTCAGGGACTGTGGAACCCTGGATTTGGCCATAGCTAACCTGAGGCAGCAGCAACATCAGTAGGCAAAACCACCCAAGACTGCATGTGAACTTAAGGCTGTTTCCGTTGTAAGAAAAAGTGATAAATTAATATGTACTTCAAACAACCTGATAATACTGAGACTCCCTGTGAGAAGTAGTTTGCACAGTAAAGACAGGAGCACATACTCAGCAGCTTATGAGTCTGAAACACTGAGGGTGGTGTGGAGGGCGCATGGACTGAGAGCAAGAGGCTAAGTCCAAACCAACCAAGATCTGAAGAATAGAAAGAGTAAAGGTATGTTTTCATATGTTTCCACACATTCACTGTAGCTCATCCAAAAACACTTTCACTAGATAGTTAAATAGTTGCATTACTACTCCATGCTTCTCACTGTCAGGGGAGGTTGAGCTTAGAAAGCTGATTTGACACAAATTTTGGGAAAAACCAAACCCATGGCATTGTCACATGCTGCCCTGTCAACATGCAAGATTAACTCTTAGACCTGTAGAAATGAGAAAGATTGTGCATTTCTTGGTCTAATTACTTGAAGATGTATCTGAAACTCAAATCAACATCATCCACTCAACCTGAAGATCATGGCTTCCATACATAATCACATTTGATTTTAGTTAAATAATAGAGAAATAAATTATTTTGACTCATAATTTCATTAATTTTCTAGCAGAAAAAAATATATATAAAGAAGTACCACTCCACTGAGAAAAAATAGGCTGTGTAAATTAATGCTATGCCAACAAACTGGTGCTATCAGTTTGTACAGACCAATGACACCAAATGTCATAACAGAGTCCATAGAACTTACCTGCAAATGTTCTTTTGAATGACCACTATATGACAACTGTATATATGCATAAAAGGGTGTAGGTATCTGGATATTCCTTTGCTCTTTGAGTATTTTGTGTGAGTTGCAGCGATGAAGGGGAACAAGAATCCTGTATCTTTCTAGTCACAGAAAATAAAACAAAACAAAACAAAAAAAACAAAACAGAACCATTTCCAATAATTTGAAGTATTTTGTGCCCTTTTTGTAACTGCATAACAAAGATTCATTTTTACTTATTGAAGATAGCAGTAGAAAAAAACCCAACAAAACACATTGTAGAATACTTTTGATAACAGTTTGGGAAGCATTTACATTGTAATCTTACAGTGTGGTTGCAGATGAACTGATTTAAAAACCAGTAGTTCAGACACCAATACATGTGTAATGGAGCAATACTCTGGAGTTTGATCAAGCAGCTTAACTCTAACTTAGAACTTACTTACGTAGGGTAGGATTTTTTCAGCCTGTGCTTATCCCTTCCTGTCTAAAGGTGCACTGTGTTACGTTTAACTGAAAAAACCCTGGAAAACATTATATTTTTTTTGTATGAGTTTTCCTCATGCCTTCACTGGACCACAGTTTTCTTTCAAATAGAAAGACAGAGATTTCATTATTGTTGAAGGTTAGCCCTGGAAGGGAGCTCAGCTCAAATTCACCCAGCGTGGGAGTCGGAAGGGTCAAAGTGAGAAAACTCGTGAGTTGAGATAAAGACAGTTTAACCGGCAAAGCAAAAGCCTTCCATATAAATAAAGTAAACCAGGGAATTCATTCACTGCTTTCCATGGGCAGGCAGGTGTTCAGCCATCCCCAAGACAGAAAGGCTCCATCTCCTGTAATGGTTACTCAGGAAGACAAAAACTGTAACTCTGAACATCCCCCCTTCCTTCTTCTTCCTCCAACTTTACATGCTGAGTATGACATATGGTATGGAGTATCCCTTTGGTCAGTTGGGGTCAGCTGTCCCAACTGTGTCCCCTCCCAGCTTCTTGTGCAACCCCAGCCTATTGACTGGCAGAGCAGCATAAGAAGCAGAAAAGGTCTTGATGCTGTGTAAGCACTGGTCAGCAATAGCTAGAACATGCTTGTGTTACCAACACTACTTCATCACAAATCCAAAACAAAACCCCATCCCAGCTACTATGAAGAAAATTATATCATCCAGAAAGAGTAAAATTATTCAGATGGAGTTCAGAAGAAATGTGTGAGCTGTTAACTGCATATTTCTGGGAAAGAAAAGGATGGAAACTTTGCAAGCAAGCTAACCTGGAAATGCAGTGAATGTTTATCTTCAGAAAAACAACCCTTGTCTGAACCCTTCTTTTTTGAAAGGTAGGAAATATTACTTGCTGTAGTCCTAATGAAAGTCAGTGAGTGTAATTGCATATTTCAAAAGAGAAAGCAATCATCTAGGAACTTGTAGTTAGAAGTCTCCTTTCTGAAATGATCCTTGCAACTATAAATAGTAGCCATCTTTAATAAAAATCACATAACAAATATACACACAGACAAGATACATGTAAGAAATGGCGATTTGTGCTTTTGATCCAAATATTAAAAAAAGTAAAGGTAAAGTAATTAACTGAGTAATCTGATTTTTAGAGTAAGTCTATGAGGGTCTTAGTAATAATAATGAAACCTTTAACTATTCATCACTTTTGCTTATTAGAATATTTTCAAATCTAGAGGATGGGTTTAGCAATGAATCAATGGAAATCAGTGTGCCATCTCTGCTTAAGTGAGTCCAAGCATTTTTATAGAAGTTGCATTAAAGACAGCTAACTTTTGACACGAAAGTTTGAAAATTTAGCCTTGAATCTATTAGAAAAGCTCAGTAGAAGTATATAATAAGGATTTTTAAAACATTTTTGTCTTAGAAATTTTCAAATACTAATTTTTAACTTGGAGTTACTGGAGGAGCATCCTTCTAGAATACTTGTGCCTGGGTATTCAGGTATTAATCTTAAAAACTGCGGAAGTGGAATGATAGGGGCAGAAGTCCCAACAGACTGCAAAAAATACTTCCAAATACAGGCTTCTCAGGAAAATATTTTTTCTCTAGGTGTATTGCCAAAATTTCCATGATGTACTGTCACAAACATAGAAGAAAAGTAGAATTGCTTAAGAAATTATGCAGTCTTAAACTTACAATGTTTTCCAGGTCTGGAACATTTCCAATTAGGAGCCAATGAATATAGGTTTCCATGGTGATTAGCTAAAATGTGGAATGAACTTCATTTAATGATAATTGCTACATATTTGCAGCTGAAGTATGTCTTTCAATTTCAGCATAAGATTTCCAGGCCTGAATCAGAGCCCTGGATCTGAATCTACAGATGAAACCTGTAATAAAATGCAGGGCAATCCTGCATTTGTTTTGGTGGCAAAAGGATTTACAGGAGGCTGAATGTGTTTTTGCTAATATGTTCCATTCTTTTGGCATTTTTTTCTTGTTGTTTGTGTAATCTTTAAAGAAGCAGTACATATTCTACTTAAAAAAAAAAAAATAAACTAACAAACTGTAATAGCAAATCCCTTCTTACAACGTTTGTGATAAGCAGCCAGTACTTTGATTATCTGTCAGTAACACAGAGCTGCATGTTCCCGTTACATTTTTCTCCAAGCCTATATGTATGCTACAGTAATTGAATTTCACTATAGCTCTTTCATACGCTATACTTCCATACATTTCACATCACAATACACTTGTCAGCAAAAAGTAGCAGCATACCCTTTCACAATTTTATAGCATTGTGAATGTGTGCAGTAATTAGACTGTAATAATAGGATGTCAAATGCTTCTTTAATAGCGATTCTGAAAACCATCTTTTCTTGGTGGAATGAATGACTATTTACAAATCTGTTTATCTTATAAATTCTGGCTGAAATTGAGGAGAAAGATTGGCCTGCTCAGTTAGGCCCTCCTGCTGGTTCAAAATTAAAAGGCCTGCTTCTCTTTTGAAGGAGGTTGACGTACTCCTTAGATTAGATCATATCCAATTTTGGAAAAAATATCTCTAGGTTTTTTTCCACTTGTCTCTGAGATGTGCAGCTGATCATGCAGGAAGAAAAAGTCTATTTCTTTGAACTACTAAAAACTCTTATTAGAACACATCTTTTAAAGATTAATACCAGGGAATTCTTCAGTGCCCAATTCGTTGTTTTGCTGAGCCAGGCTTCTATAGATGAAGGCCATGGAAGAATTGCAGATCCACCCTGGGGAAGTAAGAGGGAAAGACTGTGAGGTAGCCTTTGATAAGGACACCAGAGTCAACTGCCAGGCTGCTGAGCTTCAAACTCTTGGTCAGTATGCTCCAAAACAGCAAAATCATGACTGTATATGAACATCTAAATGTTTTTTGTCTTTATATGTTGAATTATGTTGATATAGTAAGCTGAAGGTGTCTGGGAATCACAGAATGACAGAATCATCATGGTTGGAAAAGGCCTCTAAGATCACCTAGTCCAACCATCAACCCAGAAAAAAACATCATGCCCACTGGTGCATGTCCTGAAGTGCCAAATCTACACATTTTTTTAATATCTCCAGAAATGGTGACTCAACCACCTCCCTGGGCAGCCTCTTCCAGTGCCTGATCAGTCTTTTGGTAGAGAAATTCTTCCTAATATCCAATCTACACCTCCCTTGACACAACTTCAGGCCATTTTCTCTGGTCCTGTCATAATTTACTAGGAAGAAGCCAGCACCCTCCTCTCTACAACCTCCTTTCAGGTAATTGTAGAGAACACTAAGGTCTCCCCTCAGCCTCCTCTTCTCCAAACTAAACAACCCTAGTTCCCTCAGCCACTCCTCGTACGACTTGTTCTCTAGACTTTTCACCAGCTTGGTTGCTTTTTTCTGGACTCTCTCCAGCACCTCAATGTCCTTCTTGTAGTGAGGGGCCCAAAAGTGAACACAGCCTGTAGCATTGCATGAGTTTGTTATGACCCAAGTGCAGGACCTGTCACTTGGCCTTGTTGAACTGCATACCACTGGCCACAGCACTTCAATCTAGACTGTCCAGATCCCTCTATAGAGCTGTCCTACCCTCAAGCAGATCAACACTTCTGTCCAATTTGGTGTTGTCTGCAATCTCACTGAGGAAACCTTCAATCCCCTCATCTACATCATTGATATAGACATTGAACATGGCTGGCCCCAAAACTGAGCCCTTGGGGACACGGGACACCAGTCACACACTTGGTGACTGGCCAAGTGGATCCAACCTCATTCACTATAACTCTCTGGGACCAGCCATCCAGCCAGATTTTTATCCAGCAAAGAATACACCTGTCTATGCAACGCACAAGCAGCTTCTCTAGGATAATGCTGTGGAAAACATTGTCAAAGGCTTACTAAAGTCCAAATAGACAACACCCACAGCCTTTCCTCATCCACCAGGCAGGTCATGTGGTCGTAGAAGGAGACCAGGTTAGTCAAGCGTGACCTGCCCTTACTGAATCCATGCTGGCTGGCTCTGATCCCCTGGCTGTCCTGCACCTGCCATGTGAGCTCACTGAAGATGAGCCTCTCCATGATTTTCCACAGTACCGAAGTCAGGCTGACAGGCCTGTAATTCCCCAGATCTTCCTCCAGCCCTTCCTGTAGATGGGTGTCACGTTGGCAAGCCTGAGAAGATAGGATGGATTGTGGGAAAACGCAGCCCGTGGAAACAATGTAGCCAGGGACCGGCGGTCGGAAGATTTCGCGTTGTACGGAAAGACAGGGCCCCCCATCCCTAGATAGCCAATGGGGTTTAGTATATGAAGTAAGCAGACGGAAGTTACACTAATCTAAGATATAATTTGGGGTATAAAGAGCTGTGTTGCGCACTAATAAAACGCCATTTGCTGTCCACCACATTGGTGTCTGCGTGCTGATGGACCGGGCGGCCTGGGAGTGGCCGCCGTGCCGTTCTTGAACCAGGTCGTCACGCCTTTCACGAAAGGCAACAAGTGGTGCCGAAACCCGGGAACACGCCTGGGATCGGGAAATTCACCTGGAGTCAGGAAAGCGGCGGCCGGAGCGTCAGGACCGGCCCGGCGGGGAGGGGCGGACCGACAAGGAGGATGGAAGCCCTTGTTAAGGTCGTATTGCAATTACATAAGCAGTGGGGGATAGATTGTAAGTCTAAAGATTTTACTCTCGCCGTTGCGAGGCTTTTGGAAATCGGGGTCATTGATCAGCCGGTGGATATTCTCCACCCTGAGGTGTGGGACAAATGCACTAAAGCGTTGGCTAAGGAGACGATGCTCTCGAGTTGTGGGAAGCACCTTAAGGCGTGGGGGAAAGTCGTGCAGGCGTTGCAGAAGGCGATACAAGAGCAGGAGACCTGGAGGGCGGCAAAGAACTGCTTGCAGGACACCCCGAAGTTGGGAGTCGGGGCAGCCACGCAGACTTTGCACCCCCCGGGTGATGATGGTTTTGCTGAGTCTGTGGAGGGTTTAAGGGTGGTGGAGCTGAGGGAGGGTGATGCATCCCCTCGGTCCCCGGACCCCGAGCCGTTTACGGAGGGACAGAAACAAGCTCGGTCCTTCTGGGGCGGGTTGGCGGAGGAGGCTCGGGGCGCCGCGGAGAAAGCAGAGTCCGAGGAGGCTCGGGCTGAACCGCCGCCCTATGCGCCCTATAATGGCGCCGAGCAAAAAAGGGGGGGGCAAAGTAAAAATGCCTGTGGTGATAAAAGGGAGGAAAAGTTAGTATCAGCAACTGCACACAGAAGGAGGGGGGAGGTGAAAGAATGTGAGGGGAGTGTGAGCGAGGCGGAGGAGGACGGGAGCAGGAGCGAGACGGAGGAGGACGGGAGCAGGAACGAAGGGCAGAAAGCCAACCGGAGTCGTTATCTGAAAAAATGCCCCCGTAGGGCAAATCCCCCGCCAAGCCGGGCGGGGAGCAAGCCCGGAGGGGGGGATGAGCCAAGGGGTTCAGAGTGGGCCGTCCACAAGGACAGTGGACGAAACCGGGGTTCAGAGTGGGCCGTCCACGAGGGCAGTGGACGAAACCGGGGTTCAGAGTGGGCCGTCCACGAGGGCAGTGGACGAAACCGGGGTTCAGAGTGGGACGTCCACAAGGGCAGTGGGCGAAACCGGAGCTCGGAGGGGGCCGTCCACAAGGACAGTGGACGAAACCGGGGTTCAGAGTGGGCCGTCCACAAGGGTAGTGGGCGAAACCGGAGTTCAGAGTGGGCCGTCCACAAGGGCAGTGGGCGAAACCGGAGCTCGGAGCGGCCCGCCCGCAAAGGAAGTGGGCGGGGCTGGAGCTCAACAAAAAGAGACTGGAAACCGGAAGTAGCCGGTCAGTCGAGCTCTGACTTGGGATCGGACACCAGCCAGGATGAGTGGCCGGCTACCGATTCAAACTCGGAGGAGGAGGAAGTGGGAATATACACAGTCAAAAGCAAAAACATTCCCATCCCAAATAAAAAGGGACTGCAAGGGAAAAACATCCCTTTCACCGATTGGAAAAAAATAAAGATTGCATGTGCCGATTGGGTTCCATCACCCACGCTAGCATTACTAATGAAAACTGAGAGTTTTTGTTTACAGGACTGGATCATCGGACGTCCTCGTAATCCATACATCCCGCTGCCAAAAGAGGATGACAAGCCGACAAGCATCCGGTCTGCACCTGAGAGCTCTACACTAGCAGAATCCAATCAGCAGCGACACAGCCCCCGTGGGGGAGGGCTGCGAAGCCTTTGTGTGATCTTGATTTTAGGGCTAATCACCAAAACACAGGCAAAGTCAGGATACCACCCTCATCGGCCATTCAAGTGGGTCCTACAAAGCCGAGACCAAGTGATAAGAGAAAACACAACAGCAGGTGCTCCAATATTTACAGTAAAGGTGCTTGACTTGTTTCCCATGCTTGGAACACCCAGTGAAGACATGTTATGGGGAACATATTGGTGTCCAAGCTCAAATCCAGGCAACACCCGTTGCCACTATCCAGGGTATTATTTCTGTGGGTACTGGGGATGTGAGCGAATTTTTGCGGGTAACATGGGGACCAGGCGGATGTAAGCACCCAACATTTTTGCCGTATGGTGCGGTATATAATAGAGGTAAAAGCACATGTACCCATCTGGAGATAAAGGTCTTGCATTCAAGAAATGCGGGATGGGCTCTAGGAAAAAAGTGGTCAGTGTTTCTTCACCAGGCTGCCAGAGACCCGGGAGAGATAGTAAAAATCCGTAGGGTTCTGCTACCCCAAGCACCCCAATCAATCGGACCTAACCAGGTTTTCAACCCACAGATACTCTCACAGCATGATGTAAAAGATATAACAGCTACTTTTAGAGCTATCGCGCCTGTAACGCCCACTACCAATCCTTTTAGTGACAACTCTCTCTGGAAAATGATGCAGGCTAGCTATCAGGTACTAAACAAAACTAACCCAAATTTTACAGAGCATTGTTGGCTGTGCTACGGCGTAAAGCCACCCTTTTATGAGGCTGTGGGAATCAGCGACACACCCATACTTGAGAACAGTGCAAATCCGGCTCAGTGTAATTGGGACACAGAGAAGCACGGGATTACGTTAGAGCAGGTGGTGGGAAGAGGCATGTGTGTAGGTAAAGTCCCAAAAGACAAAGAACAACTGTGTGATAAGTTGATCCAAATTAAGACCCCTGCCAAGTGGTTAGTGCCAGCTAACAATACCAAGTGGGTTTGCTCTCTCGCAGGAATTACACCATGTGTGCCATTGGACAGGATCAGTGAGTCCTCCGAATATTGTGTCCAGGTAACCATAGTCCCTAAGATCTTTTATCACTCTGAAGACTTTGTCTATGACTCAGTAATCATCCCAGAGCATCATCTGTCAAAACGAGAGCTCTTTACAGCACTAACATTAGGTACTTTAATGATCTTAGGAGGAGTGGGAACAGGTACAGGAGTGGCATCTTTAGCTCGACAGAACAAAGAATTTAGCGCCTTGAGGTCGGCAGTAGATGAGGATCTTGCTAGAATTGAGCAGTCAATCAGTGCCCTAGAACAATCACTTAGGTCACTGTCGGAAGTAGTCTTGCAAAATAGAAGAGGGCTAGACTTAGTGTTTTTACAGCGGGGAGGAGTATGTGCAGCATTGGGAGAAGAATGTTGTGTTTATGCGGACCACACCGGGATAGTGAGGGACACAATGGCCAAATTAAGGGAGGGACTGGAAAACCGGAGAAGGGAACGAGAGGCACAAGAAAACTGGTTTTTATCATGGTTCAACCACTCACCATGGCTAACCACCCTGATATCTACCCTGGCAGGGCCGATCGTAACGATTGTGGCATTTTTGATTTTTGGACCCTGTGTATTTAACAAGCTTGTGTCATGTGTCAAAAGCCGGCTGGAAAAGGTGAACATTTTGGTGGTGAGACGCCAACAATTGCTTTAAGAAAGTTTTTGCTCAGGTTTTTCATTAACTATCCTCAGCCCTATCCTGTTACCCTCTAACTACCTCCTATTTAACATGTCTTATGTTTTCTATTTAGTTTAAAGAGATACACTAACGCTGTTATAAAAACATAAAATAAGGTAAAGATATCTCCAGTAAGTGATGCTGCTATAAAAACATAGAGTAAGGTTAAGAAGTTTTAAGTCTTAAGATTTTGATACATGAATTTTTTAAGGTAGTTATATTTTAGGCAATTTAGTTAGGCATAGGGAGGGGGGAATTGTGGGAAAACGCAGCCCGTGGAAACAATGTAGCCAGGGACCGGCGGTCGGAAGATTTCGCGTTGTACGGAAAGACAGGGCCCCCCATCCCTAGATAGCCAATGGGGTTTAGTATATGAAGTAAGCAGATGGAAGTTACACTAATCTAAGATATAATTTGGGGTATAAAGAGCTGTGTTGCGCACTAATAAAACGCCATTTGCTGTCCACCACATTGGTGTCTGCGTGCTGATGGACCGAGCGGCCTGGGAGTGGCCGCCGTGCCGTTCTTGAACCAGGTCGTCACGCCTTTCACGAAAGGCAACAATGGATTTCACAGACTTGTGAATTTTTAACATCTAATGTATATGTAATACAAAATTTAAAGGCTTAAGTTTTGTATAATTTGTGTTATCTGTGTGGAAACTGCTGATATTTTCCACACACAGCTCAAAAAATGGGTGGCTGGTTATACAAATGCCTTAATTCTGACTGTTAATAACATTGCTTTTGTCTCTGTAAAATTTTGATTTCACTATGGAGTTCATTTCTTATTAGAACCCATTACAAAAAAATGCTCCTATCCATTCCTCTGAGTAATTTGCATACCCGGGCCAGGAAATGCAGGAAATTGAAAACTGTGGCATAGTGCTTTTTTTTAAAGTAGTTAAGTCAATTTAATCACAAGCGGTGTAGGAGGTATCTGGCTGATTATTATTAACAAGTCATTCCCTCATGTCAAGATGTCTTTGCAAATAACAAAATAAAATACTTATCTGCATTGCTTTATCTTTTCTTTTTTTTTTTTTTAATACTCAAAAAAGACAAAATTAATGGATATTGCTCTAAAATGAGAAGCCTTTTTATACAGTGATAGAAGAGTTGCTAGACCAAATTGTTTAGAACAATGACATTTTTGCAGATTGAAAGCAACAAAAGTGTTGTTGCATTTGAAACCACAATGAGCAATTTTTGAAGCAAGCCTCTGGTACCCATTTTATCTATGACTAATGTGTCACAATGATCAGTAAAAAGATGCACTAATGAAATAACAGCTCTCTTAATCACTTGATTAAAGTTGCACTAGGGCTGTATGCAAGGGATTGCAAGCCAAATTAACATCTGGCATGTTATAAGAATAGAAAAAGAATAACTGAAGCTAAGTGGATGTCTTTGCAACAGGAAATTATGTTCCTCCTGTGATTATTTACATTTAATTTCTGAATGTTTTTGAATTGGTTTTATTTAAAACTTTCAAAGAAAAATAAGCATGTGTTTTGAGAAAAAACAGAAATGGAAATAGTTTGTAAGGATTAGATCCTGGGTAAATTTTAGCACTACAATGAATTATCACGTGCACCTAGTTTTTTATTGGATAATCTGAACCACAGATGATAAAATATTTCTAATAAATATTTATTGAAGAGTATAGAGGTGATCAAATAAATAAATTACTTGAGACTGAAGAAATCTGGTTTGTATACCAAATTGTGTTTAGCAATTTATTATCTTCGTAAATATATATTATTCTCTGTGGTTTTGTCTCTCATACCTGCAAATGGCAGTCAGTAATGTTATCTAATGGCACAGAGCTTTGAGAACCACTAATGAAAAGCAGCATTTAAGAAATATATAAATTATGGCAAAACTTTACTTATTTTCTACCCTTTATTTTTTGTTAATCATGAATGTTCAGTGTTATGCATTGACTGAGAGCATGAAAAGTGTCTCCATAAGTTTTGTACAACTATATAGGAGCATTTTTTCTAGGTAGCCTTCTTTTTTTGGTGTAGAATTATAATTTTAGAATAAGAGAATGTAGTCGCTTCTGGCATCTTTGCTGAAACTTCAAGCAAGTAAATGGTGCTACATTTCATATGTCCATGGATGAGATACAAGCTGAAAAATTATAACAGGACCACTGGACCCTGTCAAACATTGTCTCTGAAAGCTACTGAGACTGTATATTAATTAGGATACGTCAAGTTTGATCACACACAGTAAGCTGTGCCTCTAAGGAGTTCCAGTTCATCATGATGCATTCCCAGCATGTATTCATGGCTGCCTTACCCTATTATTTATATTGAGTGTGAATCTGAGAGTGGAAATAGACACTGGCAAAGAGTGCTAACACATAGTTTGTATACAAAACTGTCTCTGAAATCTGCTTATTTAATGGCAAATGTTTCCTATTCCTTTCAGCTATTAAAAGCCTTTACCTCCTCTTTAACAGTTTTTGTAAATTGCTTGAAAACTCACTAATTTTTCTTGATTCAAGAATTCCCTAAGGTTATAGACAGCCCGGTGAGTTACTGTTTAACACATTTTTAATCTGTATTATTTCCAGCTGCCACACATTATTATTTTGTAATGTGGGTATGAAATATGAACACTAATGGAAATACGATTATTGTTATTAGAATTTTGGTATTCTCATAAATATGACTCAGAGGTGGAAATCCATTTTTGCACTTTACTTATGAAAGAAAGTGTGACATTTTCCATAATAGCAAGTCCTTCTATTTCAAGGTTTGTTTAAAAAAAATCTGAATATTTTTCTCTGTAATACCTATTGTTCAGATCTCCACCTGAAATTCTGCTCATTTTGTAGAAGAGCATGAGCAACATTGTCAGAAATGATCCCTTAAGGTCTGCACAGTGATAACATGGAAAATGAATGAGAAACTCAGCAATTAGCATTTACTGTGATGCTATTTATATCTTGGATTGAAAACTGCTGGGAAAGCCTGGGGGAATTATTATCATGGGATAATCAAAATCCCTGTTGTGTGTCATTGATTAATTATTTTTCCTTTTTTGATCCTTAAATTTAAGGAAGGCTCCTAACAGTAATTTTTCATTTTCTTTTCTTGCATTCATGTTTAGACATTTCCATATACTTTTTGAGATTTATATCTATTTTACCTTGCATTTTACTTGTTTTTATTTAATGTTAATTGATCATGAGCATGGTTAATATATAAATATATAGGAAATAAAATGAGACTGCTAATCCAATGTTATTAATGGTGACAAAAGAGCATATTTCAATCTGTTAATATAATTTCCTTTATGTATTATATGAAATAAAAAAATCAAGAAAAAACAAGAGAGAACAAAAGTAAATTTTGCCTATTTGGCAGGAGCTTACTCCCACTTCTTTTCCATGATTTCAAGGTAAAGACTGAAGTTAGTTATGTATAAAGGCTATGAAGACTCCAGGTCCAAGTTGCGGACATTCCTTTGTCTCCAAAACTAAGAAAAAAGGAGCGGGCAGGCTTTTTACAAACTTTACAGCAGCCCTGAGGTATGCTGGAGATAGAAGCAGACAGGGTATAGGAGGCATGTGATTGCTATGGGCCCACTACTCACGGCAGAGATCACTGGAGGTGGGCAGGCATCATTTTTTGGCTATCTTCTAGGAGTGTCAAAGGCATTCAGGGGCTTATTATTAGCTATTGCAAATCCCCAAATTACTATGTTACTGAAAATAGAGTTGCCATGCATCTCTATAAAGATTTTATTTTTCTTCAGAATTTGGCATTCAGTCAGTAATTCCATACTATTTTGAATAGTTATTCCTTGAAAGACTTTCATAACACATATACTAGTGCAGTTCGTTTACAGCGCATAATTAGAGAAATCTTCCCTTCCTAGGCTCCTTTAACACTCCCTGGACCCTGATCCTTATTCCAACTGGGAAGTCTAGGAACACTGTCATTTAAATTAGGTAAGTTCCTTCTCTTATGGGGCTGACAAGAAGCACTCAGCACAAAGCTATTTGCCATGGTTCCACAGTACTGACCTTCCTACTTATCACTTAAAATTACACTTTGTTCTTCTCTTTGCCCAAAACAGAGAAATAAAGTGACCTATGGCTGATTTTTTCCTAGATTTCCCATTCACCAAGGATCTTTCAACACGTCTAATATAGGCTGACCTTTTGTGAAGGGCTTAGTTGCAAGCTGTACTGTATGTCTGTGACAGGGAATTGGAAATCCCTCCCTTGTGTGCCCTAGCTTGTGTGCAGGACAGTGAGCAAATTACTGATTGCCAGTAATGACCACTTTGGCGAAACTCCATCTCCACCAACAAACTCTTTGTACCAGTGCACTGTGAAATGAGCTGGCAGGGAGAAGAAACAGTGAGCAATACAATCTGTTATCCAGCATGAGTGAATAAATACAGTCACTTACCTAAGGCTAACGTATCTTCAATATTCTAGTCTTAAGCAGCAAATGAAAAATGTGCACAACTTTGATCTAGCATGGCCGAAATGTTCAGTACTGAAATATTCTCAGAGTCTGGAGCACTGAAAATACCTAGTAGAGATACTTGTCTCATTTGTAGCAATAGATTAATCCTCTCTTTTTCATGTTTTAGCTTTTCTTTAGACTGATTCTGTTCTTTTGGGGATGTAAGGACAAGGTTCTTATAGATCAGAAGCTATATTTATCAAAGAAAAATGATACATCAAACATTATCTACCCAAGAAATAGCAAGAGAATGCAGTTCTGATATGGTTATTTAATATTTGGGGGGAAAAGATAAAAACATATTTCTGTCGTGCTTGTATACTCAAAAAGCTACCACTCTTTCAAAGTTGCTAAGCTCAAATACATTTCTAATGTATCTTAGTGAATGTAACACAAGGTATTTCCTATTGTTTCCTACCTGAGTAATATATCAGAAAACTCTACATGGAATAGTGACACTCATGCAGAACAACAGGAATCAGGGTGCTTGAAGTTCTAAGGAGATGTTTTTTTTTCATGTCTGCCATTTTTTTTTTCTTCTAGCTGCCTAGAACTGAACATGTGGTTGTCACTAACAGATGAGAAATGAATTCCTTATTACTCCAGCTGTTATTTTCTGTTATGAGGAAAATGAAAAATATCTTAAGAAATACCCAGTAGAAAACATGTTACAGTCTTATTCAGGATGCAAAAGAGCTGGCTTTAGAAATGGCATTCAAAGACTGCTACTGTTTTTCAGTCACTGTAAAACTTTTATCTTTTACCAGCCGCAGCAAGTTATAACCCATCTTTCTCAGCCAGGGTTCACTGAACCCTTGGGTGTGGGGTGCCTGTAGTAAAATACTTCTAGATATTTTTCTGTAAATGCAGTGCAGATGGAGAATGCAGCAGCTTAGCTCCAAAATTAATTCCCATTACTCCCTGCTATACATTCCCCATTGATATCTCCCAATGTTTTCTAAAATTGCACTTTACTACAATCTGACCTTAATAACTTTTAATAAATTTTTTTTACTTGCTCCTTTTTTTGGGACTTTTCCCAACAAGAAAGGCCATGAAGTGTGTGGGATGCTGCTGCTACTTTGCTTTCTCTATTGATTAGAAAGTATGATACAAGTCCTATTACATTGAAATAAATGGTTTCTAACTTTGTTGAAGTCTTTCCTGAAATCCACAGAAGTCCAGTTGTGGAATACAGCTGGTTGATGTGTTCTACAACTCTAAACTTCAATGGTGTCAAGGGAAGTCTATTCTTCTTGATCTGTAACTGGTTAATTGATCAGCCAGCAGATAGAAAGTCACATTATCCTTTCCTAGGGAGAAACAGTTGGGATTCAGAGTTTCTGGCAATCCATTTGAATAAGGATACAAATGTGTTTTCTTTCACTAATAATCACAAAAACTAGCCTTCAAAGAGGAGAATACCAGACTCTCCAAGAAAATGTGAGCCTGTGTAATGAGAACAGTGTTTTTGCACCAGCCTACTACCTTGGAATTCCTCCCTGCTCAGATCTCAGCTTACTTTTCTTATGCCCACCTTGTCGGTAGGCAAGTTTAGAAATTCCAGGATTCTAGCCCTGGAGATTGCTCCAATGGAGCACATCTTAAAGTTGCACTTGTTGTTTTTCTGAGTAAATTTTGCAAGCATATGTAATTTTTTCTATTTTATTCTTTGCTGGGGGTAAGAACTTCCACAGTCTGTTCCCTCTGTTCCACTGTCCTTCTGGTAGCAATAAAAAGATAAGAAAACCCTAAATCCCTTTAGGGTGTTTAGGTTTGAACTACTTGACAGTGACCAGAGAGGAGACTGCTGAAAACTAATCCTTTGCCTTCAGACTTTGATTTTCACTCGATGTGACCTTTTAGTTCCTTTTTAGGTACACTAATAGGTGCATATTATTTGTAAGTTCAGTCAGCTTCTAACCACTGAAGACTAATGCAGTTGGCGGGACAGAGAAGAATCCTATGATTTAGTGTTTAGTCAGTGAAAATTAATAGAATTATTTATATTCAGTTCTCAGATATCTCAAAACAGTTTCAGTCAAGTGGTCTGTGCATATTTAAAGCAGAGAGAGAGACAGCTTGCATATTTTTATTTTAGGGAGAAATACAGCAGAAGTAAATTGATTCACGAACTCTTTCTATCTTGGTGCAAAGAAATGCATGTCAAATTGAAATCTTCAGTGATTTCAGCAATAGGCAAACTACCAAAATAATTAATACAAATTAAAAAAGGAATCTCATCCATATCAGAGACACCTTCAGCATGCTCTGAGTCACAAGGATAATTTGAGTCAAGGGTAAATCACATGTAAGAGTCTGGAGTCCTGAGACAAGGCTGAAATGAAGGACAAAGCCTCATGACTGTTTTTGAAGGAAACATTTATATTTATCACAATTCTCATGAAGGCTTTTTTCCTTCTTTTCAAACAAGTGTTAGACTGCAATGAAGTGTGACATGGGTACATGAATAGTACTACTCATCCACTTAAAGTTAAAACCAGGTACATTTCATCTCCTTACAGTAAGAGGAGTAGGTTCATAGGTCCCTTTGGTCCTGATATGCAATGTTACATATTTTTTTAAGATGCTGTCCCTATCTTGCATTCTGAGTTTTGATCCAACTGAGATGTGACAGGGAACACTGAGGTGAGTGTATTGAAGCACTAAAATGGAAAGAGGAGAAACGCTGATGCAACTGTCTCATAAGTCAGGCAAGCTGTCAAATCAGCTGGAAACAGATGTGTGAGAGCATAGCAAAGATCTCAAAGGATGCATAAGATTACAAGCCCCATTTTTTTATTTATTTTTTTTTTTTTCCCAAAATGAGACAAATCTGGAAACTGGGGGAACTGATATTTTGTGGTCTCTGATTTTGGCTGTTGCCTATATTCAGCCTTACATCTCCAGCTGTTACAGGAAATTCTGCAGTCACTAAAGAAACTATGGTGTCTATACAAGAACAACTGTAATCATGAAGACAATGCAGTGGAGCTGCCAGCTCCCTACCTAGTACTGTGGTTATCCAAAGAGAAGCTGTTTCTCTGTAATTGTTACCCAAGTAACGAAAACTGGCCTGCCTCAAGTGACAGAGGCTCTGTGTGATAACAGCACCTGAAGACTCACCAGGGGAGACGAGGCCTGTGACTAGTGTTGCAAGTATCTGGTGAATGCCTGTGGTGGGAGTTTTACTAACAGAGACTGAATGTACTGCATAAAATGGACCAGTTTCTTCTGCCACCAAGAAAAATTAGCTTAGTCTAATTATTGATGTACTTGGAAATATTTTATGTGGTGCTGATTATCTTCTGCCTAAGCAACCATGTCAAGGGTACTTGTTCAACTTATTTCCGATAGCCCTGGCAAGGCAAAGCAATCCATTGTTACTCATCAGCCAGTATATATTGGAATCCACCTGAAATCCATACAGCTAAGAAGTGGACTTGTCTGGGTTGTGGAGGGCTTTCACTAGAGCTACAGGGCTCAAAATGGCACCAGTCTGATAGTCTTCACAAGTATCAATTGCCAAATGGGTAAGGGTAAAGCCCAGTGGGACCAGATGAAGTAGGTCTTGTAGAATCAGGAAGAATGGCTTGCCAGTCTCTTCTGGTCTATATGTCCTTGCAGCACACTCAAACTGCCAGAGGAGGACAGGGGTAGCTGCATAAGAAATGCTCGGGGATTATTTTTTTCCAGTATTTCTTTTGTGTCAGATTATTTCTAAAGCT
Source organism: Apus apus (assembly GCF_020740795.1). Lineage (NCBI taxonomy): Eukaryota > Metazoa > Chordata > Aves > Apodiformes > Apodidae > Apus > Apus apus. Next base: position 39,183,894 of record NC_067284.1, read on the forward strand.
AAAGGAAAAAAACTCTAAGTTCAGGGGACTTCTAGTGAAGACTTTGGGATAGGACAGTGAAATAAGAATATCAGGAAGAGACTAACTTCATCTCAAACTCAGTGACAGAATCAATTTGACATGGTGAAGATTCAGGAGATGTTTGAAAATCTGAAAGACAAAATATCAAATTTGTTAATGCTAGGTTTTCCAGAGGGAAATGAGAAAGAAAAGTGGCTGTCATTTTATAAATAACTTTTAAAGGAAATCCTTACTATCAAGTGTGTATGTGTCTGTTTTTTGCAATAAAAAGGCAAACCTTCTGCTGACAAGTCTTCAAGTGTAATGATAGCACTTTCTGTCCCTCCAAAATCTGGTGAAGGTTTTAAATTTGCTAGTAAAAGGATACGGATTGGATATTGATCTGTAAAGTAGCTGGATTTTATTGATACAATCTGATCAATGAACTGGCATTTTAGCTACAGGATGACTTTTCTAGCAGCAGTAGAAAACCACCACTGCTCATATCACGTGTGCTTTTTTTGCCATTCTTTCTGTATTTGCTTTGCAGATACGGCCAGACAATTTGTTTCTACACTGTGCTGAATTCACGTAGTAGATTTGCTCCCCTTTTTCTTACGATATTCTTGAGTTTGCTCTCTCTTTGCAGAATTACTGTATGATCTTTACAGAAACCAAGGATTCAATAAGCAAAGCAGGTGTGTTTTTTCTGCCACCATCTTGCCTTGGCCCACTGAAATCACAAGGGCTCTAATGCTAGAATATCTTAAAAGAAGTGGATGGATAACACAGAAAATTTCAAATTTTGCACATTCTTTGCCTTTCTTCAAGTCAGAAAGGACAGGAAAAAACTAAGTGTGTCAAGATATGGACCTGTTGGAATGAGTCCAGAAAAGGGTCACAAAAATAATCGAAGGGCTGGAGCATCTCTCCTATGAAGACGAGTTAATGTTGTTCAGCCTGCAGAAGAGAAGGCGTCAGGGAGACCTTATAGAAGCCTTCCGGTACCTCAAGGGGGCCTGCAGAAAAGGTGGGGAGAGACTTTCTACAAGGGTGTTTAGCCATAGGACAAGGGGCAATGGCCTTAAACTAGACCAGGGTAGATTTAGATTGGATATCAGGAAGAAGTTCTTTACTATAAGGGTGGTGAAGCACTGGAACACATTACCCAGAAAGGTGCTGGAGGCCCCATCCCTGGAAACATTCAAGGTCAGGCTTGATGAGCCTCTGAGCAACCTGATCTAGTTAAAAAGGTCCGTGTGCACTGCAGAGGGAGTTGGACTAGATGACCTTCAAAGGTGCCATCCAACCCCATACATTCTATGCTTCTATGATTCTATACCATGTCGTTTTGGTGTTGCATTTTGGCATTCAAGCTTTCCAAACATGTTTTCTCGTACAAACAAATTTGGTTCTTTTGTTCTGAATTTAACAGGTATAAAATGCTGGACTTCATTTCAGCAGTGATGAGATATGAGCAGCAGTCATTGCTGTAACAACCAGTAAAATTGCAATTGCAACTGGAATTCTTCTACCTTAATGACACTATATTGTGTAGCTGTCAGAAGGCTCAGGCACAGTATTTCCAGTACTAGCAGCTCCTTCTGAGCAGTCTCAAAGAAAGCTCACTTATTCTTTATGTAATGTAAGTATGAACAGTATAAAGAGCGAGGCATATACATTTAATTTTGCCCTACTGGTTGTGAATGCAAAAATAGCAGCTTGATTTGAAAGGACAACCTTTAAAAACTCTTTCAAGACTAAAGTGTTCATACAAATCACTGTGTTAATTATATATCCTAAAAATTATGCAAATAATCTTTTTAGTGCTGAATTAATCAATGTTAATCACTTGAAAAATAGCTTTTAAGTGTTCTTTTTATAAAAATATGTCAAAGTATTTAAAATCATGGTGAGCTTACGTTTTAATAGTTCTGTTTTATTTCTTTTTAATAGTGACAGACGAATTATCCCTATGTTATTTTGGTGTTGAGCAACAGACACAGTAGGTGATCACAGGTGTAAACTTCTTGCATTTGGGTTCCAGTTCTTGCCAAGGTTTGTAAAATAATAATTTAGATTGCACATCTTAGTGTTTCATTCTAGATGCCTTTGGCACAACAGAAATCATCCTAATGGCAATGTAAAAAGTATATCAAGTGATTCACGCTCAAATGAAGCCCTTGACCTATTCTTTAGACTTGCGGACATAAATTGCTGTCTAATCTAAAAATATTATAGAAAACATTTCTCAAGACCAGGGTGTTTGAATGCACTTGGATCAGAACTTTTCATTGGTAAATTATTTGACACACCAGTATACTTTTATTATCCCAAAGATGTATTTATTTCAAATACCTCCTCTGTTGAATATTAGCACAAATCTGCAAAATGAGAAGAGCAGCTCAATATCCTCACTGTTCCTCCCTCAGCTCTTCTGTAGCAGCAGCTATGCTTTGAAGCACACCTGGAGCTGGGAACCACAACACTGCTACTGTTCAAGATGGCTACATACACTTCTACATCTGACCCCCCACTTGAACTAAAACAAATTCCAGTACTCTGACTCTGGATTTGCATAACTAGTTATGCAAATAATAAATAAGGCAAACAATTTACAAAGTTTACAAAAATAAACTGAAATCTGAGAGCTAATCTCTTGATGCTCTCAGGGAATTAAAATTTCTGTTCTATGGAGTGTACTACAATATTATTTTGTAAGTAGATAAAAGAGGACAGCAAAGTTTGAAAAGACAGATATTGTATGTCCTTTCACATTGAGAATACAAATTAATAAAGGACTAGACTTTTGAAACATGTGGCTACCATTCATTCATTCATTCATTCATTCATTCATTCATTCATTCATTCCTACATTCCTTCTATAACCTGACTCAAATTCCCTGCTATGTTGTGCATTTAATGAAAGATGCCTGGGGAAGTGGCTGCAAAACTTTGAATAGCTTAATAAAATTATCATCTTTTAGTATGATCACAGCATATACAATCTTTCAATTAAATACTTTTGTTTAAAGTTATTGAGTACATATTCAATACAAGTATACAAGCAATACAAGCACATAGCCTGCCTTCTGTGTTTGAAGTTTCCCTTGGTTCTCACTTGCTTTAACAGAGATCTTTGGCCTTCTGTAAACTGGGTTCTAATCTATTCAGTCGGGTGAGAAGGAAGTTCTTTGGTGCCAGGACCTCTACTGAAAGGCATGAGCAACAGGTTATAAAAAGCTTCATCCATCCATGCTGCAGCAGAATAGGAACTTGTTTCCTTGAAATGTTCTTGTACTTCATACATGACTTCTGTCTCACTGAGGGTGAGACAAAGGGGTGCACAGTTTGCTGTGCTGGTACTTTTCCATGTAGAAGCAGCAGATTGCAGAAACAGTGTCCTTCTTTAACTCTTTCCAATAAAATCAGATAAATATCAGATATAGTTTGTTTACCCAAATGTTCTTAATCTAGCATCAGACATGTATCATGGGAGACAGGAACACTGTTGCCATAAATAAAGGAACTAAAACTTCCTTGTTGCACTTTTTAATGCCCTTTCATTTTTCCTCTCAGTGATGGTTCATTCCTAGCATGCACGTGAAGACTGTATTTTATACATAACTACCCATATTACTGTGACCACAGGAGAGATTAGCATAAACTGTGAGAATTTTTTTTTTAGTTAGGAGATTGTATTCCATGCAGTTCCCTGAGTTAATGTATTTGATATTACTGCTCTTCTTCAGGACTCAAAAAAAAATATAAAATTGTAGAATCCATTTCTGCTATTTTGAAAGAAGATTTACAACACACCAGGCTAACTTATCTACACCACAGCCTTTGGTGATTAAAATAAATATTTTCTCAGAAATATTTCTGGAGGATTTTTTGTCTTGTTACATGAGATTCTGTTCAGGAAGAAGACTCTGTACCTTTCTCTGATTTGTCCCTGATCAAAAGGAACAATGTGAAGGAGTCTGTAGACTGAGTTTTACACCTGAAGGTGAAGGAGATCTGGTAACTTGACAGAATCACTCATAACTCAGAAATACTGATAAATGCTAGAGCCAAAATCCTAACTGCCCAGCAATGACTGACACAGATGTTATTTTTGCAGATAACAATCTTACAGTACATGAATTGTTAGTAATATCTTCTAAATAATTCAAGATAATATGAATATCCTCCAACACCTTGTACTTAAGGATGACAGGTGTGTTTAAATTAAACCCTCAGAAAAACCTCTGGACTATTCAAGACATTAATTTACATCAGAATGATCAGCTTTAAGTGCCTGATCCTGCACTGCTTTTGACTCTAATGAAAGTGTTGAAAGACTTTGCATGGCCAGATGCGGGAAAAGAGCTTTTGTTTACTTCCTAGCATGTACTGAAGGCAGTCTTTTAGGAGGAAAATAGCAGGAGCAAATATATTTCCCAGCCCACATCTGTTAGTATGGAGTGGAAGAAGCGGTAAAGTTACTCTGAGTCATTAAGAAAAATTAAAATTTAGTCTGCCAGTAGCATTTGCTGTTCACTGTCAGGGCACTACTGTGACAAAGGAAGAGTTGTTTTTTAACTATGAAAACAAATGCACTGATGGGGAGGGTGGGGTAAGAAGAACTCATTTGACAAATGCTGTAAAGGAAGCAGGATAGTGTCATTTTCAGAGCAGGTCTGTAAAGTCAGGTAGCAAAGGAGAGGGACTGGGACCATAATCCTGCTTGTGGTGCACATCTCTCACTACTTGTGGCCTTCTGCCTCTGTGCATTACAACCTCCAGGACTGTGCAGTGCTCAAATTTCTGTCAGGCATCTCTTTGCAGGATATGGGACATAAACATGATTGTGAACATTAGCTCAGATTTGATGATGTGTGAAAAGTGCACATTGTGGTTGGTTGTACTTCCAGTCCCGTCTTTGTGTAGTTTCTATGCTGTCTGGCCTTTGTTATTTCTGCAGCTGAACCAAAGGGTTTCTTCACCTAGCTGTCATGCTCTGTTTCTTATTTGTAGAACAGACACAATTTTTTTAGTTCCTCTGAAATGTGGGGAATGGGAGTGTTGTTATATCTGCCTTCCACAGAGATTAAGTAAAACCCTGGCTAGCTTCCCTCTCTCAAACAACAACAACAAAAAAAACCTTCCTCTCTCAATTGTCTGTTGCCTAAGTAACAAGAAACATAAGGTAGAATTGTCAGGTGAAGCAGTATCCAAAAATCCAGGTTATATTTGCTTCACAAAACCTTTTGCTAGGCATGAATTTAAGCAAAATTCTGAACTGTTCAGGTAGCTCAGGAAAGGGGAAGAATCACAAGTGATCCAAGAGGAAAATCTTGAATGTGTCAGGGATATGAAATGGGATTTTATAGCCAAATGGCTGCTTGAGAAAGTTTCTATGAATTGAAAATATGTAAGTACAGTCATAATTATTTCCAAGACTCACAAAATCATCTCAGGCACAAATCTTTATACTGGAGGCCAACTACCCTGGAAGCAGACAGTATTTGTGCCCCAGCCAGGATTGTTTTACAGTGGCAAAACTTCTCAATGTGCTGCACTACTGAATCTGGCTGCACAGCTCCTTCACCCCACAGGGAACAACTGCCAACAGCTCCTTGGCAGCTGCGGTTTGTGCCTGTGGTACCAAAGCTGCATGGTTTCATCAGGCCCTGGGAATGCAGCTGGGAGCCTCCAAAAGTTCCCAATGTCCTTGCCTTGCCTTCCGAGCTCTGGGGACACAGCTGAGGATCTTCTACTCTGCATCTCTGGGGTAATACTTTTATTTCTGTTTAAGTTGTGACTTTGAAAAAATAAATTATATAACTGTCCTTTTTAAGGATCAACAAATTCCTCTGCATTTGGTCTGTCTGTGTTCTGCTCTTTCAGGGAGACAGGGGAGGAGAAAGGAAGACGTAGCAATTCTTTTCAGTAAAAACTTTGCAGACAAATCATTTTATGGTTTACATTAGGAAGTTGACTTTGAACATATGCTGGAGCTTGGAAATGAGTCTAATGTGATTGACAGTGACAAAAGATGATGTACTATTCAAGGAAAATTAGTGTATATTTGCTATGATGAGTGGTAAAAATATTAATGCTCAAACTTATTTCTCCTTTTAAAAGATCCTTTATTTTTTAGGCATACTTTTCTCAGTGCACTTTCAGCTGTCAGCATAGACAAAGCTGAATTTCCTAATTAATATATTCCACTTGCATCCTGTAAAAATGCAAAATTGCCTAATGAAAAATCTCCCCATTTATATTTTATTTTTGAATAGTTACAATAATAATAACAACAATAAGAAATATATTTCTTCATCTGAAATGCTGACTTTGATCTCTCTAAGATTGTGGGTAGCATGAGAGAGAAAGAAAGATGAAGCACAGCTATTGTTGAAACAAAATTTATTGTTTTCTAATAAATCTCATTTCTGTCATGTGATTTCTTTCCTACAGCTGAAAATTGCCAAAATATTTTGTATGCTATATGTTTTTTTTCTCCTTTCGTTTATATTTGTCTCTCTATAAACTTGAGACAAATAACAGATTACAGTTTTTCTTGATTATTTTTCATCCTGTTTGTGTACTGCTGAGTGGGCAATTGACTTTGTGGCACACAAAGAGTTAATTCCAGCTGCAGACTTCTCTATTTCAGGAGTCAAAGAATGATTCATCCACTGCCAGGAGCTGATATCTATCCCATCTGTGCAAATGCATAACTCAAGCAGGTCCTAATGTCCCAGGGCAAACAGGAACTTGGGACAGCAGAAAACAGCAGAAAAACTTGCTGTTAAAAAAACACCCCAGGAGACACACACTGTCTGCATGACCTGTCTTAGAGATGTAACTGTATCACACACATGGCAACTTCTAGGACAAAAGGGCCTGCTTAAAATGGCAAGAAAGGACTAGTGTGTCAGACCTGCTATTGTCCAAACCTATTTCTGCCCTATTGTTGCATTTCCAAACACATGGTGCTCAGCTTGGAAGTGGTTTCAGTTTACTGTGCCTAGATCCTGAGAGTCTGTTCTCAGAAGAGCTAGGAAAGAGTCAAAATGCAGATGGGCCTCCTGAGGTTTTGGCCAGGGTTATTTGCAAGGGGAATCCTTTGCTTCTGTATCTGTTCATTAGGATATTAGAACAGTTCTCAATCACTACTTCTGCCATGGGTGATTCATGTTATCTCAGAGCCAGCCAATCACTACTAATTGGGTGGTTCTCTTTATGTTCTTCATACCATCAACCTTGGATGTAGTTTGTCATGGAGAAGAGGACAATTTCTTTTGTAACTGGTGATTTTCTATCATATAGCTTTGGAATAATCTTTGTGTGAAACCTACCTCACCAAATGCCCCTTAATGAGCTCAGAGTGCCAGGGTGGTGTGACCTCAGTGTGCTTGTCAGCCATCTTCAGGCAGAGGCTGGTTTGCATTCAGACTAGTCTGCCTACAGAGACAGGGCTTCTTAACTGTCTGTCAGTTGTCCACATAAAATGTAGGACAGATCTGCTATGGAGTTCAACTGTCTCCTACATATGAAAGAAGAAATTGTTTAAAGGTACTATGCAAGCAACTCTCTAATTGAAAAAATTTTCAGACTGCTTTATGAGAGTGTTTAAGCATATGTCAAGCTTTACCTGCATCCAATATCATATTTAGGTCTTGTATAGTTAAGTTCTTTGGGTGTATTTCAGTATACCCAAAATAAGTCTATACTTTGGTTATGTTGATTCAAAAAAATCTGGCAATTGTTATTGGTGAAATATCAATCACAAATGAAAAACCAATAACTTTAGAGTTGCACAATGGTCCATAGAAGGCCATAACTACATCTCTGACTCACCAGAACTTCAAGAACATCAGAATATGAGTGTGTGCTCATATTCATACTCAAAAACACAGGGTATTACCACTGGGACCGAATGAAAATCTCATCTATAAGTGACAGTATTGCTAAACAAAAATCAAACAAAAAAGAAGTGGAAATGTCTGTTTCAGGGGAAACCAGCTGGTGCCTCAAAAAAAATCTTAGTATTTTTCTTCACATGCACAACAAAGCTCAGTGACAGACATCACTCTAATCCTGTATTTCCCTCTGCATGTGTCTACTGTTCACTGTATTCAGCAGAATCCACCCTCTCTCTAACGTTATACTTCCATTCTATATTTAGTTCTTATCAGTTGATTACTGGCTGTTTCTGATAACAACTCCAGGATTTATAAGATATATCAGAATTAAAGTTAAGTTTCCATCCCTTAAACATGCTATGCTGCTAAGCATGTGCTGAAATACTTGCTTAGTTTGCTTTTGTGGGACTGAGCTCTGAAAATTCCTTAGTAATGTGTTTGCAGACAAGCTCAAGGATTGTTCTGCATTTACTTCTTGACTGTTTTACTCAGATCCTCAAATGTTTAGTTGTATCAGTATTGAAGTCTCCCTCTCATTAACTAGTAATTCAGCGTAGCCCATTGTCTTTCCCTATTTCCTTTTTAATAATAGCATCAAGGCAACCCAGAAATCAGCTTATAAAGTATTGACATACTCTTACTTTGATTATACAATCAGTACAACTTTTCATCTAAAAGCAGGACTTTGTATTAGAGTCTGCCAAACACAAAACCTCTGAAATTTTCTTTAAGTAAAATATTCAAATCATTGCTTTTCTTTGATTTGTCAGTTAGGACTCTCACTGAAATACATATTCTCTGAGATTAAGGGACATGGCTGCACACAAACATCTGTAGCATCATATAGAACTTCCTTCTCCCCTTTTCCTAAGATTGTTAATTTTTCCCTATCCAGGCAACTAGAGAGCAAAAAGAACCTTCATTTTATTTAATTTTTTTTTAATACAGACTTGCTTAGCTCAGGAATCTGGTGTGAGGAGGGACACTTAACCTGTTGCTACAACTCCCTCCAGCACTGTTGAGATCTGATCCTGGGACAGTTAATTTACCATGAAGCCCCTGTGAGTGGGAAGGGAGCACCTATTGCTAACTGGAGCCAAGAGCATTTTCACATTGTGCCTGAGACTTGATGGAAAGAAAATTAGGAGAAATTGTGTGTGTCCAGGTTTGGATATCACTTGCAAGAACCAAAGCAGTTTTAAATTTTTCTGTTTTGTTATTGTTTGAAATATGAACAAGGAGAGAGAAAGGGCATTTTACAAATATTATTTCCTATTAGGTTAGACAGAGAAAGCTCCCACCAAAACACTTTCTGAGTCAGGTCCTATATATAATCACGATCAGGGAATTAGTTTTACTTTGTCAGATGAAAAGCTGTATAGACTTTGTGCTGGCCTTCTGCATAATATGAATTTCATAGGTTAGTATAAACAAACTCCTAAATCTGAGTCAGGTGTGAAACTTCAGATTTTAACAAAATTTCTAACCAGCCCTAAAAAATAATTTTGATAGTTTCCCTTGCTTAGACTCCTAAAGAAAACATTCTATTCTGCATCATTTTCAGATAGTAATATTCATTTTTCAAAATCAAGGTACCTGAACATACACAGAAGCAGAATTTGGTTTACCTTAGTTCCGTGTATTTTTTGAAAATATATTATTATCTCCAGTATATAAGATACCCAGCTCCCTTCACTTTGCCCCCTTAAAGAGAGCAGCTGTGTAACTAGCTGTGCCTAGAGCTGTACTTGTTGTAAGGTATTTGTGCACATGACAGCCTTAGCCTGCTTCCCAGAAAGAATGTTTTTCATATACCAGGGATGCAGAGATTACCAAGCAGTTCCCTTTCTGGACAGTGGGCTGATGTGGAAAATTGATTTCCAGCTGGATTCTCTCACTTCCTCTGCTCTTATATTTTGGTTTCAGAATATCAGCCCGTGTTTGAGAGTGAGCATATATAGTAGCAAGGGAAGTAAGGCATGGAGGCGAGAGGGCAGGTGGTAGGAGCTGAAATGGAAAGAATGAGGGACAGACAACCATACACATACAGTTATACAAACAGATATGCCTGATTATAGTTCACAATCTCAGAATTTTCCTACATAAAACAAGAACAAAAGGGAGACATTAATATTTTCCCCAGTTCTGTCTTCTTATATATCCTAACTGAATTTTTTATTATTTTATTTCAATTCTAATAGTAACACAAGTGAAAGCAATCCTGACTTTGAAATATTGATTAGCTCTGTGCTTCAGGTATTCAGCTGACATGATCTCTCACATCACAAGCAAGTGAATAACTGTCAAAATGCAGATGACCCAAAATATTTAACTGTTCACGTAAAACAGAACTGCTCCAGCAGAAAGAAAGAAGAAATTAGGAAGGACAAGGGCTTTGTCTTAGTGTCACACATCCTAGCACCCTTTACTAACCACTGAACTGTTCTGGGCAGCTTTTTTTCTTGATGTGAATGTGATTACATAGAGTATTTCAGTGTTCTTGAAAGAGTATTTTTTAAGGAATAAAGGTTTTTTCCAAAATCTTTTCATCAGCTTTGGTGAAGAGGATCTTCTGAATGACAGGCTAAAGAAGTAATAGAGGGGTTAGAAGGATAATCAGAACAGCATTAGCAGCTGAGCACTGAGTAATCAAAACTTGTCAATGCAAAAGATTTAGTTAGCACAGATGAAGAAGAAAGGGGATGGGGAACCGATCTAACCGAGCTAACATTTTCTGACTTGTGGCAGATTTGAGGTGTGTTAGAGTTGAGGGAAGAGAAAAATCCTGGTGGTGACTGTATAAACTGTTCAGTGAGGTGTCACTTCTCCGTCTTGTGCACTGGATAAGTAGATTCCTTTCCTTATACTTTGCCACAGAGCCAGGTGCTTACATCTCCTGGGGGAAGACGAGAACTGCAAATGCCAGCCCATGTAGAGGAGACAAGATGACTATAGGTTCCCTAGTAAGAACTGTTTAAGGTGGTTTCTAATTTCATGTGATGTTGACATTTATGTAGAGGTATGCCGGCTTAAGGACACTTTTTTGCTAATTTAATTTTCAAGCTGTTACCTACATACATAATTCCACAGCTGTGAAATTGCAAGCATTGCAATGAAAAGATTGCTCAGGTTTTTAAATCATTATTCTTATTTAAACTGTCACTATTTTTGTTCCTCTGAATTGTTTTAAATTCTTCTTGTTTTCAGTTTTATAGAATCTTGTTTAAAATCACAGATTTTTTGTATCTGTTTGTTTCTATGAATCAGAACTAGACAAAATATGACCTGTTTAATATTTTTGCATGTTACTTTCATACATTTAGTTCATACAAATTATTTTCTGTTTACTATATGAACAGTTATTATTTACATTTTTAACAGTGTTCTGTAAAAGTCAGATGAACTGCAGAGCTACATGTGGTATTTGCAGAAAACCAGAAGAGTACCAAAAAAGTCCAAAGTGAAGGAGGTACCAATTTAACGGGTTTAAAGTGGTGTCTTAATTCACTCTGAGCTGCGACTAAGTATCAAAGTGGAGAAGATCACCTAAATTTACCCTCCCCCTTAGTCAGCGGTAAGCTTCATAGGACCCTCCCCAAACCAAATAAGGCCAGGAAGAATGTGCTAAGCACCAAGTGTGCTAAGAATAAAGTTGAGCTGGGATGGATAAGGTTACTTTGAACTCTATATTTCATGTTTCCTGACATACCCCCCCAAAGAACTGCAATTATGCTTGCCAAGCTGCAGGAGCATTAAACAGCTCTTTCCCACTTCTTCTGGGTTTTGCTGCCTTTCCATGCATTCCTATCCTGTTTAGAGCTGGGCCTCTTTTACTTTTTAATTGTAGTGTGCATGGTTCATAGGATATTAGAAAAAAAATATGTTGGAGATTCACTGTGAGGCATGGCTATTTTTGTTAGAAGCTAATACTTTAGACTGAGCTTTTAGTGTTGTCTCTGGAAAGCCTTAGGTGGCTGTGGGAGGGCAGGAGACTGCAGAGGAAACAGAAAGTTCAGAGGAACACAAAAGAAGAAGGAACAGAATTACAAAAAGCAGAGGACCTCCCTCCTCCACCTTCTGCAGGTCCTGCAAGAGCCAACAACACAGAAGTATTATCTAAGCTGCCACAGTAGATCTTGACCTTTTTAACAGAGTATCTCTTATCATCATGGCCGAGATTACAGCAGAAGGTACGGTAACTATTTTCAAATATAATTAACTAAAAATGATATGTACTTTCACAGTGCAATTGAGCTAGCATGTCAATGTGATGTATTGCTCTTAGCAAATAACACTTTCAATTCAGGATAATTTCATTTTGTTTGTTGGATTGCTTTCTACTTTTCTTTCCTGGCTTTTCTTTTTCACTCCTGTAGCCTGATTTTCTACCAGTTACTGAAGCTAGATCTCTGTACAACTTGCAAAACAGTGTTAGTCTCGTTTACAGAACAACACTTTGGAGGCTTGTTAGAGTGATACAAGAAGGGGAACATCTGAATGTAAGGTGGTTCCATCCTCAAAGTTCTGCTCAGGTAAAGCTTTGGTAGGCCCTTATAGTAACAGATTTGTCAGAGCCAGAGCAGCTTAGTTCGTTGGCCCTGATTTTTCCATAAGGAGCACAGAGTATTTGTGAACAGTACAGGAAGATACTGAGGTAAAAGCTATCAAATCTGCAATGTTTTTCAGGTAAACTTCTGAAGGAGTCAGTGAAAGTTGTGCTGAAATAAGTACACCAGAGCTAGGCCTGCAAGAATAAAAGGCAATTTTATTACCCAATAAATACATATTCTAAAATATGAATATTTAAGTACTTTAATATTTCCTGACCATTCATATTTAAATAACATTTTATGTGCATAACACTATTTTATCAACCACACTCAGACAGCAGATATATTTAAAATGCAACCTTATTTAAATTTAATACTGAATATTTTAGTTGAATTTCATTCCAACCTTTTTTTTTTTTTTTTTTTCCCAGTATGGATTACTCCACTGTTTATCTGAATTTAATTATGACACTACAAAAAAACCCAACAGCTTTTAAAAAGTCTCCTGAAAGTTATTTTTATTCTGCTTGTCAAGGTTCAGAGATGTTTCAGTGTATGAAAGCTGTGCATTTCATCTTCCATTTTTCACTGTTAATATTTGTGAAGGGATCTGCATTAAGCACTGTTAGAGGGTGAGCCCTTTGTCTTCTAAAGGACTGATGTTAGGACTATATCAAATTGTGCCATCCTTGCCTGATGTCTGGTTAGCCACAGCAAGGAGACTATGTACATATGACTGTTTAATCAGCAGTTGAACAGATCTATAATTTCCTTCTGGCAGCAAATACTACCAAAACAGGTGGCTCAGCCTGACAGCTCTAATCCAAATGTTAGCACTAGTTTATTTGGATATTCTTAACCAGGTTTGTTGGAAACATTGGTTATTTTCTAGCTGCTATCAGGGAAATCTGTGAAATTATCTTTTTCTTCCAAAATGCTTGCATTAATACCCTCAGTATCAGAGAAGCAGTATGGAGTGCATCTTGCAAGGTTCTCTATTAGCAAGAGATTTAGCAAGATTTTAACACCAATATTAGTAGCAAAAATAGGATTTTTTTCAATCAATCTGGAAGTGACTTTTCAGTTATTTAGCTTATTAAATGAAGAAAATCTAAGTCCCTAAAATAAAAGTAAAACAAAGATTCTGAAAATGTTTTTCTAGTACTGCTGTAGTTTTTTTACAGGTGTTCTTTAGCTGTATTATTGTGTGTGTCTTTGTTTTTGTGTTTTTTCTGTTCAAAGCAATACACTTCAAGTGATAAGGGGCATCAGCTCCACAGTAACGTGACCTTCTCCATGACAGGCAAAGAAGCCATTTAATCAGGTTTCCCTTCAGTTCCTTTCTCTTCCCTTCTCTTCCCTTTTGTCTTTAAAACGGACTTACATTGATCGACTGATTTTTATACTTTGGATCCGTGAGATGGAAATTTTACTTATGGCAGAAAACTAAGAATTCAGCCTGGGGCTGCTGTTTCAGTGCAGGTTTTTTTTTTCTCTGGGGCTACTGCTGGAGTTCACATGACAGTCTGAGAAAGACAACTTCAGCAATATATAGTTTGTACAACTAAAAAACAAATACCTCATGCTTCACACAAGTCCTTTTTGATTTAATTTTGTTTCATAATACATCCCAGCCCATGATTTGCTGGGGTCTTTGTGACTTTATTAGGATTAGAGTACTTGCCCCTTGTAGTAGGTACTCTTAACTCCATTTTACACTGTCAGTAACACATCAACTAGACTGTGGGGCTCCTTGCTTTTTGGGGTACCACACTGACATGTCAGAGAGCATGGCAAAACAGTAATGCAGGCTTGAACACTGCCATAGCCAATGTGGCTGCTGGTTTAGAGAAATGGTTCTACCCTGGCAGAGTGATACTGTTAGTGCACATCCCAAAGTATCTTTCTATGACAGCCCATGGAAATAAAATGACCTATTCAGACACAGATACACAGGACGGGTGGAGTGCTCTTTCAGAGCAACACCATGGGAATGACAGTGAGGCTTAAGTAGCTTTAAAGTGTAGAGACCAGTAGTTACCCTGGCCTGTCTACTTGCATCACAAGCCACATGCACTGCCTATTAATTTCCACAGTTATGAATTGTTAGTTGTGGAAATACTGGTGAAGCATACACAGTGAAAGACAAAAGCAGATCTCTGAAGGCAGCAAATTATAAATGTCTTTAGAAAGTTGGCAGAACCTAGATCTTCTCTGGCTAATATTTAAGAGAAGATTCCAAAGAATTATCTTCAGCATCCTTATATTACATGTAATTGCAACCACAGAAATACAGTATTGAAATGTGGGAGTCCTTAAAACTGTATAAAAGATCTCAGTACAGATACTATGTACTCTGTCTTTGCAACACGCAGGATATAATTATTGTTGTTGCTGTTGTTGTTATTAGTATTATTGTATTATTATTACATATCAGTTGTTACTGAGTATTCTGTAATGGACAGGGACTTTTCTGTGATCCACTTAAGAGCTTACCTAGAACATCACAAGTATCTAAATATACTACTCTGTTATGTTTATGAACATGGTGATTGGACTGGACTCAACCACAGATATTCTTAGAGTTGCCACCACTGAAATAGGAATACAAAAAGCCTGGCACCACCAAGAAATGGCTTCTGCCAATGTACAGCTTAATCTGCATGTGCACAGTAGCTCCAG
This sequence comes from Apus apus, assembly GCF_020740795.1. Taxonomy (NCBI): domain Eukaryota; kingdom Metazoa; phylum Chordata; class Aves; order Apodiformes; family Apodidae; genus Apus; species Apus apus. The sequence goes on from NC_067284.1 coordinate 39,199,039, forward strand.
CAGCCACCCTATAGTTGGTCCTTTCTAGTCCAATCTACTGCAGGTCACCATTCAAGGTTGATGGTTGTCCCCTGGAACTTTATCCTCCCACGTAGCGAGGAGTGAACAGATACTCAGCTCTGCTTGCTGCAATGCACTCAAGACTGTGCACTGATCTAATCTGGGGAGGTGAGGAGAGGAGAAATACAAGGTTTCTATGCCAGCTGTTTGTCTGCCACAACTTATTTCCCCAGTGGAGCAAGAGAGAAGCAGGAGACAAACAGAAATGTGACAATGAGTCACAGTTTGGTCCTTATTTTGCTGCTGAGAGATGTGCAACTACACATTTCCCCTGTCTTGTAGCAGGCTGCAAGGAGACAGGCTAGCCCTGAGGCCACACACAGCTTGTCAGTGACAAAATCAAAATTAGCTTCTGGATTTCAGTCCTTTTCTCAGGCTATTTGGTACAAAAAGAGTGAAAATGTAAGCCATTTCAAAAGGCAGTTTTAACAAGATCTCTATACTTGAAGATTAATATACATGAAATTGATAGTGTGTGAGAAATAACACACAAGAGCCAGAGGGTAAAACCATGACTTCACAGGTCTGATGGTCAGGAGCTAACAGCAGTCTCCAAAAAAGTTAAGCGAAGTCACTCTATGGGCAAGAAGGAGATAGCTGCTTCTCATGGTAATTCATGAGTTGCTGCTAGAGGTGCTAGTTATGCTGACTGCAAAAGAGGCTGAGATGAATAAATTAGATTAGATGATCCATTTTGATTGCTGAAAGGCATGTGAGGTGTTTCCTAGCCTTCCATTAGACTTGCTGTTTAAGCATTGAGTTAGGAAATTTCTATGGAATGTGTCTGCAACAAGCGAGTTTGCAAAATAAAAAGCTGTCTTCTTCTGGCTATCAGTATTGAAAAGGAACCAGATAGTATACCTTTTGCAGTGAGGTAAGGAAAATGAAACAATTTTGGCAAAAATTTTTTGAAGGCATTATTCTGCTCTTTTTCAGAAGTACCAGGTAAAATCAACTGCCAAATTAACTGGAGAGACAAGAAGTCAGAAAAAAACAGGACTGTCTGTAAAAAACTGTTCGGGGGGGAACAAATTCTTGGTGAAATTCCTTAAAACCTGGATTCCCCTGTCCCTGTGGGCCTGGACAACTGAGCTGGTTAGTTTGGCTTCTGTCTGGGTGCTTTCTCCTAGCCCATTAAGGCAAGAAAGTGTGAGGCCAAATTTGTTACCCAGAGTTTTAGGTTTAAGAATGTGTGAACAACGTTACTCAAAACTGGTATGGTATCTATGCATGTTCAGTTGGTACAGAGAAACTCTAATATATCACACCTTAGGTAGTCCCTTAGAAAGTCAGCTAGCTATGGACAGTCTTTAAAGCTCTCAGAGGTTTTAGCTAAAATGTCGTATTGCTGGTCCATGATGGGCTAAAATTGTGAATGTGTGCAGTTAGTTCTTGTTCACTTGTGTGCAAACAGCTGAACTATAGGCTTGATCATTTATTCAATTTATTAAAAGAACCTTATGCTCATAAGTGTTTGGAACATACTTTAAGGTTACTTATGTAATGAGAAATATGTTTAAAAGCCTAGAAGCATTTTCAAGTTATTAGGGGGATCATTTCCTACTGATTTAAAAATGAAATCTGTGTAACTACTTAGATCCTCAGAAATCCCAATCTACATGTTCAGGTACCTAATCCTAAAAAAATATCTACTATATAAATATTTTTGGTACTTTTACCTAGTGCCTACAATATAAATACTGAATAAGGGATGGACTCATGCTGCTTTACTGCTCTTCTGTGGAAAGCAGAAAGTGTTTTAGTTTAAAATGTTTCATAACGCAGGTCTGGCTTCAGTCCAGGGCACACTGAGGATAGAGAAACCAGAGTTGCCCTCTTCGAGGCAGGTCAGCTGCTTATGGAAACAGACAAGCTTTCCTTTTCTTTCTGATGCTGAAATCTCCTGGTTTCTGTTCTGTTTAAGAAGAATGCTCTAGTGGACAGAGTTAATTTTAACAGCTTCAACTGTATTTAAAGTAGTATAAGGTGGATTAATTGAAACAAAAAGGATTGAAAAACCTTTTATATCACCAATTTTAATAATTATTTAAATCAGCAAAAAGAACCTGGATTTCAAAACAGCAATTTCAGTATTTTTTTGCATGTCTTCTATAATTCTTTTCCCCCAAAAATGGAAAACACTGATTCCTGTTGGCTGATTACTAATAGGGTGACTGAATACAGCCTTTCTCACTAAATTTGTGCCTTTTACTCTTAGAGAGAAAGATAACCTAAATATCTGTCTGTGAAACAATTACGTAGTTCAGGAGCCAGTTATCCAGATTCTTAGTTTTTACAGGTTTTTGGAGTTTTTTTAATGATAGACAATGGCAAATGGTGCATTATTTTTTTTACTAGATAGTTATTTCATTTTTATTTGTGTTGTCTGTCAAGCTTCATTAGAATGGAAATTGGAATTAACTTAAAATGGCACAAAGCCAGCATTTAAAATTTTTTTGTGTACTGTGGATGTAATGGATGTATAGAGCAAGTCAATTTTAAATATAACTTGTTTTGATAAGTTAAGTGATTTATTAAACAAATATAATGCTATTTATAATTTAAATGTAGGCCACTGCATCCTACAAGGGTATATAGCTGGTAAAGCTAGTTTCTTTAATGTAATTTTTTTCAAAGACTAGAAAAGGAAAACAGCAGCAGAGGTACCAGATGACAACGCCAACAAAACTTGTCTACGTTCTGTCTTTTTCTTCATAGCCTCTGATACATTTTTGCTCTGTAATAGTTTTCCTTTTTCTCTTCTCCTCCCTCTTCCAAGATCTGGTAGACAAAACTCCACGCAATACGCAGGAGATGTAAGTCTAGTTCCTTCTCTAAATACAAAACATAGTCAGAAGAACATGACCAAGCACAGAGTAAGCAGCTGCATTATTCTTCAGGCTCATTAGATTTTGAAGAAAAGAGCTGAGCTAACAAAAAAGATCATGTAATGTACAGGAAGATAAACAAAAAAGTGGCAGAAGATACTATTTTATTTCTTTTTCATCCCAAACTGTTTCATATGCTCATATCATGGTCAGTGCTGGGCTTTGCCCTTAGAAATCAGAATGAAAAAGCTGTGGCTTAAAGTCCTGAATAAGCCTCACTTGAGTCCTGTGCATGATTTGGGCTTTTTTTAGAATCAGTTCCAGAGCACAGTATGAACCTGCCTCTGGCCTAAAAGTTCTACTTAGTGTCATGCAAAGGCATTTACCATAAGAAAGGAAAATATAAAATGCCAGGCACAGAAAAACTTTCTCACTGGAGAAGTCTCTATCTTCAAAGATAGTTTTAAAAAATCTTTTACAAATATGTAATGAGTAAAGACCTGCTACTCCCTGTACATGCTGATGTTCTTACAACTTCAAAAGTATCTCTGTACCTTTGCCTGGAGTCAAATTGTCAAAGGCACAATGAATCTAAGCCTCTGTAGCCTCCTTTGGTATGCAAATGAACTAAATTTTTCCTATATTCCATTATGTAGATTTAAGTTGTGGTTCTCTATGCATGTCAGGAAGGCTAAATCTTGTTTCAGTCTCTGCTAAGAGGTTATTCACAGTTGACACAATTACCATAAATACAGTTTTCTGGGAACTCTTTTACTGTTTTTAGAGGCATAATTTAATATGTCTATTCAAATGTTAAGATCCTCATTTTTCTTTGACCTTTTTTTCCTAAAAGAGGTAGAACCTTAATTTTGACTTCAGGTCCCCATATGTAACTTCTACAGAATTAGTACAGGTGCATATATGATGCAGGATACAATATAACATCCCAAAGAGGTGGTATCACATGGACATGATACAACTCAAGCTATATACCTTTTATAGTTTTATAATCCTAATATTTAAACTGTAATAATAACATTAATTTAGTATCATTTTAATTGTGTTTTTATTATTTTTTATTTTATTTTATTAAGGGAAAACCTCAAACCCTTTTCTTCCTAGAGATTTTGTTGCATCACCATTAATGATGGGATTAAAAAATGTGATCTTTCCACATATCCAAAGTTAGAATTACTCCTTTAAATATTTATTGTTGTTTTGTTTTGCTTTGGTTTTTTACCAGTATTATTGTCATTATTACACTAGTCATAGCAAAAAGTCTGTGACAGAGGTTGAATGTGAACCCTGTCTGCCTGGGACAGCTACATGAGCAGATGACTTACTACATCTTATCCCTCGGAGCAGTCTCACTACAAACTTTGCTTTTAATTTGCGTCACAACATGTAAAGTCAATGGAGATGTTATTTTGGTGCTAGAGATTGAATTCTGAGGATACAAGGTTTTCTCCTGCTACAAAAATGGAGGGCTCAAAAAGTTTTTGTTTGTTGGTTTGTTTTTAATCCGTAAATATATTCTATAAAATACCAATTTAGTAAGAGGCATGTCAATGCAAAACTAAATGCAAGTATCTTTTATACAGCAATAGTAGCCCTGTTATCAGACACCCAAGCAAAATTAACCCATGTAACATATATTTACCTTGAAATGCATCTCTTGTTCTAGACATCATAATTTTTCATTGATTACATAAAATCCACCTGAAATGCTCTGGAGAATGTAATATTTGACTCTGCTGTTAGTAAACCAGGTGAAGTGAAGAATTTCCACAACAGTAACAGCCAAAACTCTTATTTCCCAACCTACTCTCTCATTCCTTCCCCTCCAGAAATGAGTGGAGCAGGGCCCTCTGCCCAAAGGCAAACCTCCAAGCCTACTCCATTTATCACAAGTGAGAAATCCATAGATTTTGTAATGCAACTTTATTATATCTTGCCTGCAAGTTGCTATTGAATGTGATGTTTCCAGTGATTTGTTGTTGTTTTCTTTTAGTGATTTATACAAAGCTCATGTCAGAAAGATCACAAGGGAAACTTCTCTAGGTGGCTGTTATTCTGGAAAGAAGGGAACTTAGTAAATTTGGAAATGATGAAGAAAACAGCTACCTATATGTGAGAATGCAATTCAGGAAAGCATTTTTGCTTTGCAAGGTTAGCTAGAAATATTGATGAGGCTTCAACACACACCTAAAATTAAAACTAATTGAGAATTATATGTGCATATGTAGATATTAGTGCATGGGGTGGGGGCAATGTGCAATTTTGCCCAAGTTAATGAATTAGGATAATTTCAACTTTACAGCGAAAACAATGACGAGGACTAGTTTTTTATCTTAAAACCTAATTAGTGGAAAGTTTATTTTGAGAATATATTTGCATTGTTTAATATGTTGCCCAGTATAGGCTAATGAACTTCACACTGTGAAGTGCTAAAGGCAGTTTCACAAAAGAGGTGCAAACAACTAAGTTAGTTTTACAACACAGTTACTATCCACTCTTCGATGTGTCATGCTATACATCTACAGAGTTTGCCAGAACTACAAAATGGCACTGGATCTTCTTATTTTAATTATTTATTTACTGTAGAAATGCCCAGGGGTCAGAACTGCATTGGACTGCTTCTTGTAGTAAGCAACAGTTTCTACACTACAATCTTACAGTCATTTCAACTTGTAGATTTTTTGCTTTCCTTAGTATTTTCGCTAATAAAATTCTCTTGGTAATAATGTTAAGCTTTACTGCTCTAAGTACATACCAAACTATACAACATTCTAAAAGCTAACACTGAAATTCTTTGCCATATTTTTAGTGCTTAACTATGCTGTTTAAGTACATAAACCCTGTGTTACATTCTCTGCTGGATGACTTTTTTTTTTCTTTAAAAATGTGAGTAACCCAAACAAGAAGAAAAGAGATTACTCTCCGCTCTGTCTGAGACAGCCAGATCTGGTGGGCTTCAGGACCTATGATCTGCCTCACTGCCCCCCAACAGGGCCATTTGCAGTGGGATGCCTCTCTTCCCAGTGCTGCATGGCTGTAGGGGTCCCATATGCCCAGGTGAAGGGAGGAGGGCAGCTGAGCTCGTGCTCCCATAGGCACACACCTCTCCAGTCCACCCTCATTCCTCCCTTTGGTCCTCCCCCTAATCATCCATCTATTCAACTCTTAGTTCTACACTCTCAAAACTCTGCTACTCCAAGGAGGACAAGCAAGCAATAGTACTTCTTGGTTCTTGTACTTGCGGTGATTTTGAATCTGTTCTTGAGTCTCAGAAACTTTCATGTTCAGAAGAATTTTTCAACATGGCAGAAACGGATCTTTAGATAAAGATGGCTGGAGAGCAGTCCTGAGGAGAAGGACTTGGGGGTGATAAATGAGAAGTTCAACATGAGCCACCAGTGTGTGCTCGCAGCCCAGAGAGCCAAATGCATCCTGGGCTACGTCAAAAGAAGTGTGGCCAGCAGGGCCAGGGAGGTGATTCTGCCCTCTGCTCTGCTCTGGTGAGACCCCACCTGGAGTACTGTGTACAGCTTTGGAGCCCTCAGCACGGGAAAGACATGGAGCTGTTGCAGAGGGTCTAGAGAAGGGCCACCAAGATGATCAAAGGCCTGGAGCACCTCTGCTATGAAGACAAGATGAGAAAGTTGGGGCTGTTCAGCCTGGAGAAGAGAAGGCTCTGAGGAGACCTTATAGCGGCCTTCCAGTACTTGAAAGGGGCCTACAGGAAAGCTGGGGAGGGGCTTTTCACCAGTGAATGTAGTGATCAGACAAGGGGCAATGGTTTTAAACTGAGAGATGGGAGATTCAGGTTAGATATTAGGAAGAAATTCTTCACTATAAGGGTGGTGAGGAGCTGGAATGGGTTGCCCAGGGAGGTTGTTGATGTCCCATTCCTGTAGATTTTTAAGGCCAGGTTGATTGAGGTGTTGTGCAACCTAATCTAGTGGTAGGGGTCCCTACTCATGGCAGGGGGGTTGGAAATTGAGGATCTTTAAGGTCCCTCCCAGCCTTAATGATTCTATGATTCTAGAAGTTTGTCTTTATTCAGTTTTAACAATAAGATTAGTGACCCTGGAATATAGGTGCCCAATTTTAAAACTCGACGTATCTTTCCAGGCCTAAGACCCAAGATTTCTGTCATAGCATGACCTTTCCTTAAATATTGCAAATATCTTACAGAATTTCAACTAACTCATCTCCATTTTTCTCTCTCTGTTTCTGAGCTGCTCTAAGAGATGTTGAGTGAAACATCAAGTTGTAGCCATCAATTCCCTGTGTCTGCAAACTCAGGCACTTTCCTCTGTATTTTTCCATTAAGCTGTTTACATTTTCTTGACATTTCTCAAACTTGAACACAATTTTAACTTCCTGGTGTTCCTTCCTTCTATGAAAATGCCACAGTAAACAGACATGGACTGCACCTTCTCTTGACAATAAATGTTCATTGGTTGCGTTGGAGCAATTCCAGTGTCAACAGTATTCCACAGGAGGAGATAGCTGTATTCCAGGTGAAATTACATAACTAGCAACAAATACCACCTTATAATGCTGTTATGTGTATATTTTCTAGCCCAGAAATCTCATTTTCAGCCAGTTCCACATATCCCTGTTTCTCCCTTCTTCCCACCCTGCACTACTCATTTTCTCAGGTATCTGGTAAGCAGCCTGTAGTTCATTATGTAGTATGGAGGTCAATCTGTAATCTGAAAAAAAACCAAACAACAAACACAGATTTTTTTTTTTTTGTTGGTTTATTTTTTTTGTTTGTTCTGGTGGTGTGTTTTTTTTTGTTGGTGTTTTTTGTTGTTGTTGTTTTTTGTCACAAGGATAGGTAGCATCACAAACAAAAATGTGTAAAATGTGCTAAAATAATAGAGTGTTTACAAAATTCAGTGAAGTCCTGGTTGTGTAACATGTTCCTTTTCCTCCTCTCATTTCCTGTGTTTGAAAATAAGTGATACCAAAGGTAGGTACATTCTCTTTTAAAGTTTGCTACTCTTTTAGAGTGTGCTTTATATAAATATATGAGATACAACATGAATACACTTTAAAATAGACTATTCTAAGTATGCTGCAGAGAAGTGGAGGTGTTAAACTCTTCAGGCTTAGTGCACTTCATGAACTGCACCCTGACCTAAAGCCTGTGATTTTGCAGAATCATATGGCAAACTTCAGAAATGTCAGTGTACTTCTGAAAACATTTTTTATTATAATAGTTGTCTCAATATTTTCCTCACTAAATCAACTCATATCAGCTGTCCCTAAGGAATATACAATTGAAAACAACCGTACCACAGATTCACTGGTTCAGGTTAGTCTGAATAAAAACTCGCTTTTATAGGATACATTCTCTACATTCATATTCTTGAAGACATAATTCTACATTTTCTTTTCCTCAGTCCTATTTTAAATTCCATTTTTTGTGTTGACTGTAAACTCTTACATTCATGGACTCATTGAATATGTCAAATCAATACCTTTGGAATCACTCTTATTGCTATGACTACCAATAAGGATTGTTCCTCGTTAGTATTTAAGTTTTTTGTTGAGAATTATTTCACTTTGTCTAATTGAATAATTCTAGGTCTTCAAAAAGTAGATGCACTAACTTATGTCTTTAATTAAAGATGTCTACATGTAGTTTGCTAAATCTCTGAATTTTGTCTTGGAAAAGATTCTCTTGTTTTCAGCTAGTTGGGACTTTGTATCTATGTTTGCTTTCAATCTTTCTTCTTTTATGCCTTTCATTATTTTAATTGGAAGAATAAAACTTTTCTGCTACATTAAATGTAGAATTATCACCTTTTATTCTCACAGTGATTGGAGAGAATGTTTTCAATGGACTTGAATAAAACTAGAACTACAGTATTGTCTCATCATCTGAAAAAGAGAAGCCTATGTTCTATGTGAAAGAGCATGTAATTTTAGTCCTTAATTATCAGTTAATTAGTTGCTGATTTAATTTTGGTTACAGAAATATTTCATTTGTTTTGTCTTTCCAACTTGCTTAGATGATAGGGCAGTGAAGTGGGAAGATAAGGAAATCATAAATTATTCTTCATTGATTCTATAACAAACATTTCCTAAACAGTTTTTGAACATAGGTATAAATAATACGAACTTCCCAACACAAAGACTATTAATTTTCTGCAGATCACTTGTAAACATAACATTTTAATGTCTTGCTCATTTCCAAAGGTATCATCTGAATTTATTCTGTATAAAAGTTACCTGCCCAGATTTCCACTATATGAAGCTGCAAGTGTTTCAGCACTCAAACTCTTTTTAATCTACACTTCTTCCTTCAGAGAAGTAGCTCCTGGCAAAAGGTGATATGAATTGAAGTGTCAGCTGGAACAGAACTACACTGCACATGATACAAACCCTGGCAATATTTTTCCATGACAAGTAGACCTTACACTTTCTTATACTGGCAGATTTGTTATCAATATTTTCAGCACTTAATCACAGGAATGGTGACTTTAACAAATCCTTGTTATAATGGTTTTCCAAGTCCATTGTGTACAGATTTGCTAGGGAATAGCACCTTCTGAGGAATGAATACCCAAGGGACTCTGTCAGTTTGCAGACTGAGTATTTCTGGAAATATAGGTAAGAAAATCTAACTAGCACCTGCCCGTTTGGTGACAAAAAAAAAGTTCCAGCTGACTCCCACAACAGGTATCTAATTAACATCCCTTAGAAGCTGACAATACCACTCCTGCCCTGATCAGCAGAATCAGCAGGAATAAACTGTTGATCTAGCTTTGGAAACAGGCTCAGCTGAAATAAGACTGATGTCTTATTTAAGTCTTACTTGTCTAGTTAGATGGTGCAAAAAATTAATTCTCAATGGTGGAAGAACCCTAAAGGCACTTTAGCTTTTCTCCACTTACTTGTTAAAAGTATCCTCCCCACGCAGGTCCTGGGGAGCACACGGGAAACTGTCCAGTGCGTAGGTAAGAGTTCTTGCAGAACATTGTCCTATACAGTTTCTTTTGCACTTCTTTTGTGGCATCTGGCCTAAGGTTTAAATAAAGCACTATTTTCAACAAAAATGCCAAGAAAGTTATAGCAAGTGTAGTACATGGCCTACTTCTATTACGTATTGTGAATATTATTCATTATTAGCAATTCAATTATTTTACATGCACTTTATGTTATTCTTATCTTCTACCATAATACTTTAATAGCACTCGGTATTGTACTTTTTGGGGGATGAATTGTGTTAGTGAATGAAAGATTATCAGGTATGTGGCCATAAGAATATAGCCAATGTAAGCTGTCAGGCTGACATATTGACTTTAATGTAAATGTTCATCTTCAATAAATGTGAAAGTATGCAATTTTATTTATAAGCACTTATCTAATTACAGCCGAAGCTGCAGTGTATTGATATTATAGAAAAGGAAATTAATAAAGAAAAGTTGGATGATTACTAGGCCTTTGGCCAGAATATGAAAGCTGGTAAAATCTTGCAAAGATGTATACAGAATAACTAAATAACTCTTGAAAGCTTTCTTAAAAATTTAGAAAGCACTGTCATCTTCTACATCTGCAGAGGACATCTCTATCTCTTTTCATTATACTGCCAAAGTTATGAATTCAGACTGCTGTATTAACATTAAAGAAACTTCAGAGAATTTATTGAAATTTTCCTTAAATGAAAAAATAGCAGTGGCTTGGGTATTCTTAAAATCCAAGATGGAAAGATTTCAAGAACATTTATACACATGCTGAATGTGTATAAATGCCTTGAAAAGATGAGCAAAGACAATGAGTAGCTGCACTCAAGTGAAGCCTGAGATGTATTTAACTTAAACATTACACTACGTAAAGGTGCAATGAACCAGAAGTTAGAATAGGAGACCTGGGTTCAGCTCTGTCTCCTGCCAGATGTCCAGTATAGCTTTTACTCTTCACTTAATTGCTCCATCGCTTCCTTTCCTTTGAATTAAAATAATATGGCCTTACCTCGGAGTGTAAGCTGGAAGGAAGATAAATGTTAGAAGACTAGGGGCAAATAAATCCATATTTGAAGATCTACACAAATACCTAGAACAGAACTGCACATTTTTAATATGACTTGAGACTATGTGAAGGTTTAATAAATAGAGAAACATTGTGCTTATATGGACATGGTTGAGCATCACCAGAAGATTTGTGAATACAGCACAGGCAGTTTGGAAAGCAACACCAGGCTGAAAAATGTCCTCTCAGCTGCTGCCTCTGTTTCATTGATACGGAACAAAAAGGTTTTTCTGTTGAATGAAAAAGAGTGGGAAGAAATCAGGACAAATATGCATAAATACCCTTTTCAGGTGTTAAGGTGAAACTTCAGGCAGATGTATGCAACTTTGCTCTTCTCATTTCCTATCACCATAAGAATCAGGGAGTGAAGGACAAAAGGCAGTTTTGGAGTTGTTCAGCCTGGAGAAGAGAAGGCTCTGGGGCCTTCTGAAGGGGTTCTTCTGGAGGGCCTGGGGCCTCTTATAGCTGCCTTCCAGTACTTAAAGGGAACCTACAGGAATGCTGAGGAGGGACTTTTCATAAGGGCATATAGTGATAGGACAAGGGGCAAAGGCTTTAAACTGGAAAAGGTTGATTTAGGTTAGAATTTAGGAGTAAATTCTCCACTATGATGGTGGTGAGAGACTGGGAAGAGGTCGTCCAGTGAGGTTGTGAATACCTCATCCCTGGAATTGTTAAAGGTCAGATTGGACAGGGCTTTGAGCAACCTGGTCTAGCAGGAGGTGTCCCTGGCCATGGCAGGGTGGTTAGAACTAGATGATCTTTAAGGTTCCTTCTAACCCAAACAATTCTATGATTCTATGATTTAAGGTTGGAGCAAGATGGCAGGAGCATTATCAAGATCCTGCAAGCATCTGTTGTGCATACAGGGCACTCAGGCTGAGTGGAAACTTTGCAGCACCTGCTGTTACTGTGGGCTAGGGATATTTGAGCTCCTACTCTATGGATCTGCAATTACGGAGAATGTGGGAAGGTGTTACAGTTTGTGAATGAGCACTGAATGGTTTTTCCATGACTTTGTGCATGTTTACAGCAGATGCTGAAGATTATTTGATTAAGAATCCATGGAGGAAATAAAGAAATTATCATTCCAACCAAGTCAAAATTTTCCCCTGATGTAGATCACTTTATGTTCCAGTTAGCAATAACAACACGGAGGGGTCACCTCTAGATGGAGGCTTTCTTTCCAACACAGAATAAAATCTTAAACTGCACTGAGGCAAGACTTTAACATTATAAAAGCTTTTATACCATTAAAAAAGTAGAAAGATTTTCCTCTGTTCAAAGATGTATCACTGAAATTTGAGGGCTGCTTTGCTGACATCTGCTTAAATATTAATCTTCCATGACCAAATAAGGTGGAACTTTATTTTGTCTCAGTGTCTAATATTTTAACACAGATGAAGGAACTGAGAGAGGCTATGAACTTCAGTAAGATTTACATTCCAAAAATGTCTTTTTGGTCAGTTGAGGTCTTGATTATTTTATCTCACCTACTCTGCAGAGATCTGAAGAGGTGTGATAGAAGAATTTAAATTGCAAGTCAAACTCCTGCCCCTTAAAATAGATAAGGAGGGTTTGGGACCTGATTTCCAGATGACAGAAGTGAGAGTCCCTAAACCAATCTGTAGCCTTTGTGCTGTCAAGCAGCTCTTCTGGGTTTGTTTGGTCAGAATGTGGTAGCATGAAAATTAGCAATATTAGAATTCCTCTGCACTTAACTGTGGATACAAGACAGACTCCCTAGTAGTCTAATTTGTTGTTAATTTACCTGTGGATGAAAGTCAGGTATTGCTAACAATTTCTAGTATCTGATCATGACCTTGTTCTATTAACAGGTGTTGATTTATTTGGTCTTGCAGGAGAAAGGATACAGGGAATGGATATGATTACTGAAGTGATTTTGTTTTTTCTTAAGGTAGTCCTTGAGGAATCCCAAATCTTCTTGGGTTTTCCTTCTTTTCAGTGTATAGATGAGGTGCCATAAAATATCTGCAAAGGGAAAAAAGGAGAAAAGAAAACAAGTTACCTAATACTCTGTAACTCTGTACCTGTACATGAACAGTATGTAGTGGTCTTTTCTCATCAATTTCAATTGACATGTTTTCCAAAAGTTGGCCAGGGTGTAATATTGAATAAAATAGATTGAGACACTGCTAAGTGATGGTTGCAGGTTCAGGAATGACTGTGAGTAAGGTAGGACACAGTGACTTTTTCTTACTTGGTCAAAGATTTTCCTACTTAGAATGGGTCTCAATAGTCTCAAAAACATTCAGTTTACTCCAGGTTACTTAATACTCATTTGAAACAAAGTTTTCCTCTAAAATGTATCTGGCATAAGTTTCTATTAAAGGAATCTTTGTAAGATAGTGAAAAGATTTCCCAGCTCCTGAGAATCTCAGAACACATTTTAGATGACAGATGTATTGTGCATATGTACCCTCAACAAAGATCAACTGTTCTCACTGCAGCAGCATATCCTATGTGTTTCAGCTGCTTGTAGAGATCACACCTATTTCCAAATAAAAAACAGAGATTAATAATATTAATTTAGTCCATCAAGGTTGAACTTCAACTTCAGATTGCATTTTTTGAATCAGTATCCCAAAAAGAAAATTATAAAAAACACCCAGAACCCTTACCTAAACACTGAATTCTATTCCTCTGTGTGAGTTCAAGAGCCCCTCTCATGCTCTAAAACTGGAGGATTATTTTCCAAAGGATTCTTTCAGATCAAAAAAGAATAAAAGAAAACAAAACCAAAAACCTTCAGAGAAACCATTTTTTTCACGACTGTCACTGCTTCCTAGAATTTTTTTGTTATGGGAACACACACCGAATACAGATAGTATATCAAAATGCATATTTATAGCCCTGTATGTTTCAAAGCCAGCTTCAGAAAATCTTGTTTCCCTAGTATTTTAGATGCCTATGTAGTGGACTTGCCTGTAGCTATTCGTTACGTGTGCAGACGGAGTGCTTTCATACTTATTAGAAAACAGGTGCCTGACAGAAGACGGATCTTGCTTCATCTGCTCCTGTTTAGTGTAGCTAACTATCATCTCTTGTGAAACTGGTTAGACTATCTTGCAAGCCACATAACAGTTTTCTTCAGTACATCTCATTCAGTTTTCTCTTTCCCAGACAGCATGACCTGTAATACTGTTTTGTAGTAAATTGTCATTTACTAGAGTGACATATCAGTGATATAAATGAGTGACTTGCTGCAAGCATTGCTTTTGGTTTTCCCCTTTTGTCAGATGAGGAATTTTGTCTCTATATTTTTAGCAAAGTATTTGTGTGTATATAAATATATGTGTGTCTATATATAGACAGATACTGCATAATTCTTATTATAGCAATTTCTGTATTCATAGAATGATAGAATGGTTAAGATTGGAAGGGACCTTAAACATCATTGGGTTCCAACTCCCCTGCTATGAGCAGGGACACTATACCAGTCTGTACAAAGCCACATCCAACCTGGCCTTAAACACCTCCAGGAAGGGGGCATCCACAAGTTCCCCAGGCAACATATTCCAGTGCTTTATAACCCTCACAGTGAAGAATTTCTTCCTAATATCTAACCTAAATCTTCCCTCTTTCAGTTTAAAGCCACTATGCCTTGTCCTATCACTACACTCTATGGTAAAAATCCCCTCCCCAGCCTTCCTGTAGGCCCTCTTCGGATACTGGAAGGCCGTTATAAGATCTCCCTGGTGCCTTCTCTTCTCCAGGCTGAATAGCCCCTACTCGGTCAGCCTGTCTTCATAGCAGAGGTGCTCCAGCCCTTTGATCATCTTTGTGGCTTTTCGCTGGACCTTCTCCAACAGTTTCATGTCTTTCCTGTGCTTAGAGCTCCAGAGCTGTACACAGTACTCTAGTTGTCGTCTCAACAGAGCAGAATAGAGGGGCAGAATAATCTCCCTTGCCCTGCTGGCGAGGATGCAGTTGACTCTTTGCGCTGCGAGCTCTCTAGCTCAGGTCTCTTGAATATGACTTTTGCATATATACATTCAAACTATATGTGTAGTGATCTCCATATTGAGTGCTGTAGGAACTGTATAGCTCCATATGGAAGACTTGGCAGACTTGTGATGCGAGATACTGTAAGTTGTAGGGAATTTGTCAAATTATTGCTAGAACTACTTTCCTCTTCAGAGTCTGTAGATATTAGTCCATTAAGACATATAAAGTTGTTCTTACCTCCGCTGACAGTTTAGGTTAGAATCAATGAAATAAACCAAATAATCTTACAAATAATTTCTAGATACACTTATTTGAGACAGAATGATAGTTCCACCGTTTGAAGCAAAGATCTGGAATTGTCTTTAAAGAGTTTCTTTATACCGGTACACTTGTCCTCAGTGGCTACAGGTATTTGTAACCTACTGTTTATCTTAGTGACTTTCAATATTTATTATATCTATCACTATTTTACAGATGGGGGCAGATTTATTTTCTTTTTTCTGTAACACAAAAAAAAGGTAAATGTTTCTCTCTAATTCTCTCTGAAGGGTTCAGGATGTGTAGAGTTGAGTTTCTGAAAACAAATAACAAGGAGAATGCATACAGTGCTCTTGCTTCAGAAGGTTTCATGCTGTTTAAAGATAAATGGCAACCGTTTTCCTCCAACCTTCATTTTGACGTTTTAAAAGATAAGATGTACCTCTCAGCTTATATCAATTCACGAGTATTTCTAAATATCTCTTTGGCATCTCTTTCTGAAATGTCAGTTCTCTAAGATGAACAGGAAGGTAAAACTTCTTTTTTACTGTTTTAGAGCACCAATTTGTTTCACAAGAAGGGAAGGTATTACTATGTAGTAATACAAAACTTCAGGCATGGAACCAAAGAAAAAATTGATTTTTCAGGAGAGGGGTGCTGATAGTTTAGGATTGAGTGTTTGGAATTCAGTTACATTTTTATCTCGTTTGCATACTGAAAAGCTGAAAATGAAACACTGGATTTTTGAACAAATCAACATTTCTAAAAGAAAATGTAAAAAATATATCAAACTGAAGAGTCACTTCAAAGAGAAAAAATTCAAATGTTCAACTTCCAAATCAGGAAGAAGTGAAGTCTACTGCCTTTTGGAAAGGGAGCAGCTCAGTATCCCTTTGCCATGCTTGCTGCTGGTTTAAAGTGCAGCAAATGACAATTTTTCTTGTTCTTATCAACTCTACTTCCTGCACTTTTGATTTTATGGAAGTAATTTATTCTGTGTTTATTATTGTTAACCCCTGTGGCCTAATAAGTTCTCAAGAAATTGATACACAAAGTGATACAGCTGAACGTAAAATGATCTATAACATTTTCCAATATGACTTGCTATCTTTTAAATCTGGTCCTTAGGGCTTCCCTTACTTTTCTTTCCAAAGTCATTTCAGGTATGAATTATTGCAGAGAGTTTTTCATTACAATCAATCATATAAGAGTATTTCAGCAGACTCAACAACACAGATCTTCTAACTAATAACTAACCCCTAATCCCTTCTGCGTCTGTTGTGCTTGAATAATCAGAATAATGTAAAAGCTCTTTGAAATACATATGCATATAGGAAACAAGCACAGAGAGACAAAGGGTTAGAGGTCGTATCAGCATAAAGCTCTTTATAAGCAGTTTTGGAATGAAGTGAAGGTATTTTTGACACTTCCTTGCACAGGTATGTGAGACAAATTTGCCCCCACTTACTATGAAGTATCGAGCAATTCTCTACTGGACTATAAAATTCAAACATGTAAGGAAAGATGGAAATTCAGCTCCAAATCACTGAAGTTCAACTTTTCAAGTGATTTAGGACTCATGTGAATTTTCAGTGGGATGTGGGCTCCTGAATCCTGCAGACAGCTGCTGAATTAACTGGGCTCTCTGAAGTCGAAGATTAGAAGTATGTCACCTGAGATAGTTAACTTATTTTGTTGCTGGTAATATTTTAAAACACAATGTGATGTGTTTAAGATGTTTAAGGCCAGGTTGGATGAGGCCTTGTGCAAACTGGTCTAATGTGAGGTGTCTCTGCTCACAGCAGGGAGGTTGGAACCTGATGATCTTTAAGGTCTCTTTCAACCTTAACCAGCCAATGATTCTATGATTCTATAATTTATATTTTTTTGGCAGGGTGGTGGAGTGTGTTTGGTAAGATTTTTTCCCACTCCTTTTCTCTGCAGGGAAAATCTGCCTGGATCAGAGAGATGTTTTCTTTCTTATACATCTTTATGCCTTTTCAGAATCTTCTGAAGATCTTTTCTCATTTAGTCTTGGAGAAAATGTAATTTCTTGGCTGTAGAACACTTCCTTTCCTACTATCCCATTCCATGCTCTGAGCTTTTCTGGGCAAACCATCCTTAATAGCATTCAGATAGCTGTAGGTAGCTGGAAAACATGGGATTTGGAAGTGTTTTGTTTTGGTATTCTTGGATTATGATGAAGAACTGCTGTTCTTACCTGATTAATTATTTCAAAAAGTGATTCATACCAGGTATACGGTGGATGATATAAGACAGAGAAAAATATAGTGAGAAACTCATTTTAAAACATTGGAGCTGATTTTCTGAGTTTTTTCATATTTCTTTTGTTTAAAGTCAGTAGCAGTTCACAGCAGGTTTTGAAAAATTGTTCCATATGGAAAAAAAAATCCTCCCATACATTTTATCTTTATCCTTTTTATTATAAAGGGCATTTGCATAAAAATAATAGATTTGTTTCTTAAAAGTTCATTTTCTCTTGCTGCTCTCTCCCTTTTAGAATCATCATAATCCTCACAATAGATTGACATGAAAATGGTTGTAATATCACAATGAAAGAATTGTGACTGCAGGCAGAATATAAGCAGCAGGTTCTAAAAGTGAAAATATCCTGTTTCCATACAACTCACAGTGCAAATAAAGAGCAATGGAGAAGCAATAACAGAAATAAATAAATAGTTACTTCTTTTAATTTTTTTATTTATTTGGTATTATTTGACAAAAATATGGTCAGGAAGAATGTGAAAACAGCCAACATGTCAGAGGATTGGTCCAGCTGGGGCATTACCTTGCCTTCAGCTGCAGCCACTCGCTGAGGAAAAAGTATAAGTTGACCATTAAATGCTTGATCCCTGCCCTGCCAGAATACTTACTTAGCATTTAGGGATAAGAAATAAAGAGAATTCCTGAGTCAGAGATTGTATCTTTGTATTTAAAAGTACTTTTTCCTTTTATACTATTCATATAATTGCCCAGTCATTATCTGGCCATACATCACTGGAAAGTAAGTTTATGTTCATAGAAGTATGGAGGTTTTCTAATGAATATTATTATAACTATTTGCTTCAGAGATTCTTTAATTGTGGGGTTTTTTTCCCACATGGCACCATAGTGTACTGCATGTTAAGAAGCAGTCACTATTACAGTCCCAAAAAATATACCATACAGCATCAATAACTTTTAGTTTTCACCTCACAGTAGTAGTAGTATTACTATTAGTATTATTTACTGAATATTTTATGAATATTGTATGAATATTGTATTGTACACATTTTTTTTAACTAGATAATGAAATGCCTTGATGGGCTGTATCTTTTATTCTACAAACTTCTTATTGAAATCAATGAGATCAAAAGATTGCTATACATAATTTCTTGGAGAATGAATGGAAAAGATTAATACAATTTACTTATTTAAATTATCAGATGCTCTCTATTGATCAAAAATAAGACCAATACAGATATAATAACAGAAAAGGAAATTAAAAAAGTACACACTACCATATGTAATTATAAGAGCCTTTTCTGAATTCAATCGTTCAGTTAATTTTCATGCACCACCTTCTCCATATTCCATAATCTCTCTTCTATTTCTTTTGTTATGTAGAATTGGTTGCTGCACAATCTCCAACTCTATTTTGCACATTTCATAAAGAATATTACATTTTTATAACTATCAGTCAGAAGTAAATCTGCAAATGTTCCCTCACAGACAGTCCCAGGCACAGCTTTCTAAGCCTTTAGTCTGCAGAATGACTACTTTTTGATTCCGAGAAGTTTGCCAATATATGTGTGTTGAGAGGTTTTTCTTCTTGCACTGTATTTACATAAACTATAGAGCAACACTTGAGTACTCTGTGCAATCAATTCAGAAGACTGTAAATTCTGGTATCCGTTGTGGAGCACCTTTTATATATTATTCCCTTTTAGTTTTTTCAGTTGAATTAATTCGCTTGTTTGTATGGGGATGTAGTATGATACAAAAGAAAATAAATAGTTGGATGGCAGCCATCTCAAGAGATTTATGCTGCAGCTCTACATAGGTTAGCTTTTCTTAAAACTGTCACATTTCAGCTCAACATCTTGCAAAAGCTCCTCCATACTCAGAAGATCTACACTAGCTGTCCAACATCGGTTTCTGGTCTGAACTGTAGATCACTGTCCTGCTCACAGAACCTTTCTGTTAACATGTATGGCCAATATGATCCATGGTGGATCTAACTGGGTTCCTAACCTATTGAAGGTTAACTGGACTACAGGTCCTTGATAATAAGCGTTTTTAAATCCATTGTAATCTCATGCTTTAGAGGCATTTGGAGGAGAGTAAAAGGGTTTGCACAGCTGGACTTCTCTTCCTCATCCTTGTCTGAAGTGTTCTGCACTCTCATACTCATCATCTACTATCTGTATCTCTTGGCCTCTGATGCTGGCCACATAAGGTGGTGGATACACTGTTCAGGTGCACACAGTGGGTTCTGAGGGTCTTTATTCTTTCTGCTCAGCATTTTGTTCCCACATAAATGTATAAAGGAGGCAAAAAACATGAGTCCAGTGAAGAGTTTTCAACTCTCTCTGCCTGTGGAAGTGCTGGGAAATTGGCTACATACTTATGACAAGGCAAAGGCTTTCTGAACAAAAGTCATTAGATTACTTCAGGGAAGAATATTACTCCTGATATTTTACTGCAAGCTACTACTGACCACGGCAGAAGTTCTGTCTTTTCCTTTCCATTTGTATTAGCCAAGGGTGCAGAAGTCATAAGAGAGAGATGAAAAGAGGAGGAGGCAACAGTCAGGCATAAATATCACCTGAACAAGAGGTATGGGTATAGTCCTGTCCTGTGGTAGAAAGCATTTTACCTGTGTGCAAAAAGAACAATCACTGTGAGAGCTGCTGTTGTCTGTGGACTCACTAAGGGTGACATGCTGTGCCTGAAAAAAATGCAGCAAATTATCACATATCCATTGCCCAGTCCTTCACTGAAGGGTTCAAATCCCTTGTCCTCTTCTCCCTGAGGTGCCCTCCTTACCGTAGACTGAGACTCCTGCCCGCCTGATTACAACAGTAGTGGATTGATAAGGTCGCCAGGTTAAAACCCAAGGCTTGAGCCGGTGTTTAACATACCGTGACGATGTATACAGTCATTCTTTCTCTTTTCTTCTCCCTCAACTAGTATTTAAATATTTCAAGTGAAGTGGAATAGGTTGAAAGGAGCCATTAATGACCTGAATCCAGAATACTCTGTAACCTATATATTGGTGTATTCATCTGGGGAGTGGAATAGACAAAATCTACTGGGTCTCTCCTTTACAGCAAACTGCACTGAGGCTTCTCACTTCCCGACTGAATTACCCTGGCAACAATATTATTACTGGAGAGGGAACAACTTTTTTTTCTTTCTTTTTTTTTTTTTCAGTAGCATAACTAACCCTTTATTTTTACTATGTCCAGCCTTAAGATGGCATTGCACATTAAATATTTTACTTTATTATTTTTGTGCTATTGAAGACTGAAGACTGAAGACTGTTACATATAAATTAACTATGAAACAACATAAATAGGGAAAATTACTACTTTAGATTTGAACGAATTTGAACAGGGTAGGGGTATTTTATGTTTTGGTTTGGGTTTCTTTTTGTTTTATTTTGTTTTTCTTCTGGGGTAATGGAAGGTGTAGCTACTAAACTGTAAAATCAAGTTTCCATTCTTAACCATGGACTCCTATGCTTATTATTATGCCTTAAGGAGAGCTCAATTCACAGATGCAAAGGGTATCTTATCTAAGCTGCCACGACTACAAGCTCACTCTGGATTCTAAAAGTCACACAGAGTTCTCTTCAAAGTTGTCACTAGTTGTCAAGATTTATTTATAGCTACAAGACCTTATGAGTCTTCAGGTTGTATCCTAAGTGACAACTCTGAAACCAGAGGAACAGTAAGAATCTCAGAGTTTAAGCTGTTTGGAATTTAGCAAATCAATCTGTTGATGTAAAGGTGACATTTGTGACCTGACGGAGTAGTTTTGTGTGCATGGGAAATTGTGATGTGAATTCAGAGGTATATATTCCCAGAGTAATCTTTTTTATAGATATGTATGTATAACTTTTTAAAGTTCCCATCCTCATTGAAAATCAAGAGCAATCACAACCCAAAGTGCCAGGAGGCTCTCAGACATGCGGTGGCGGATTAAAATCGGATGGCTGAAATTTTAAGAGCCTTCAGCTGTACCCTCCACTCCTCTGATGGATGTTGCCTCTCCCAAAGAAGAGACAACTGATCTGCCCATGAATCTCCTGATCCTCTGCAGTGTTCATCTGGATGACTTGGATTCTGGTTGGCTGTAATACAGACAGTGAAATTTGTCTTGGGCGAGAAAACATGGATTGTCTTGAGAAAGAGAATGTCTATTATATGGGCATAAAGGATGTCTGGAGAAGTTCAGGAATCTGTTGCTAACCTGTTGCTGAATGACCCCTGTCAATTGCAGACGTAAAACTCAGTGGGCTCCATCAGGTGATTTCAAAGCAATAAAAATGCCTGTCTTTCGCATTCCCCCACTGGGAACACAGTCACACTGACTTCTCTGGCGGGAGCTCTGCTTAACTTTGGCACTTTTCTAAGAGACAGGAAAATTGCTGCTGGCTGAACTAGTGGAAACATTGCCCATTTGCAGATCCCCTCTTTCTCTACTGATCTAACTGCATAAATAGCATCATTGCAGTTTTGGGGAGGAGGTTAACACTGGCAGGAGATGGATGAAAATACACACAACACCTGAGCACTGCAAAGCAAGGAACAGGCAGAGAAGAACATCAGGATAGCACCATGGGTAGTGCAATAAAAGTATTGTTGTAGTGGGGAGGGCAATCACCTTGGTGTTATTGCGTCTTTTTTCTGGAGTCATGAAATTATGATGCTATCAATATACAATCCACTCCATGTGAGATTATGTAGTAGCAAACTATATCTTCCTCAGGAGTCCTCAGATAAACTCCTCCAGCCAATTTTGTTTATATTAGTATCTGGGGACATAAAAGTCTAATTTCTATTTTCAGTGTTTTAGGACATCCTGCCTGGGTTCTTCCAGGTAGTTCAGAAGTTACTGGCCTGTAGATGATGCCTGCCGGTCCTGTGAGAGTGTCTCTGATACTATAAAGCATCTATAACAACACTGGAAATCTTTCTTAGGAACTTGAATCATGCTGCAAGCACCTGCGTTGGGAACGTCTAGCAACATAACAGCATTTTTCTTACCTTGCTTACCTTACAGTCAAATTTGTTTCTATAGCTGTATACGCCCACTTCAATGAAGGTAGTGATGGTGATGTTATTTTATAATGTCCTGAGATTTTAAAGGGAAATCTGACTTGCCTACATCAGCCACCAAAAGCATGCCACAGAGAACCTTCTAGCATATTTGAGCTTTGTCTCCTCAGCATTGCTCAGACTGATGATTTGTGGGGAGATTATTTTCTTCACCAAAGAAAGCACATAGCAGTCTGAATTTGAAATGTTAGGTCTACTAAATAGGAAGTAGCTATTTTTTACACAGCAACAGACCTCGAGGAGTGATCCTCTGAATGGTAATTAAAAGTCTGTATCTATATACACACATAGAGTTTTAATGGCTTGTATTATAACTGTGCAAATATCTGTCATTAGTATGTCCTTGGAGACATGCTGTGGTCCTAATCAGGTTTGTCAAGATGAGACAGTACCTTTATATTCTCTCTTACACATCATAAACTCTGACTAATATACCCAAGGGAAAAAAATGCATAACGTGTCATTTATGACTTGTTGCATGCACAAATTACTTGCACTTTGTATGTAGTAGGATAACAAAATGCTATTGATTTTGAATATGACTTTAGGAAGCTGATCTTTACTGCTAGTTGTCACTTGGTAGATTTTTCTTCCTACTGTGAAATGCTTGATCTAAAATTTATGTTTGGAGAAATGGAAGCTGTGATGTTTTGATAATATTATTTTTAAAAAAATTTAAATTATATCCTAGCAGATAGACATTATTCATAAACAGAATAAACATTCTATAAATAAGACTAAATTTCAAATTAGTAACAAAAAACATGTAATATGCCAACTTTGCTCTGCTTGTACAACACCATTTTAACAGAACAGCTTTCTGGGGCTTGAAGGAAGGTACTGATCAGTGTCAGGATGCTTGCAGAAGCAAGCTTGAAAAGTAAGGGCTAGGGGAAGTACACACAAATGCAATGCACTACATAACAATGAAAAAATGAAGGGTATTTGTATGTGAGATACATGAAGGTCATTTCAGTAACACTTTAGAACATTTTTCTCACTTTCTACAGGAAAAGGAACAAAACCAATATTCATTCACATAAGGGTTGTAAGACTTCTAATGCCATTTTTTTTTCTTTTTTTTTTCTTTTTTTTTAGGGATAAATACATGTATCTCTGGGTAATATTAAGGTTCTAAACCTTTCTTCATTTATTTCTTTAAGAATACCAATATAACAATATTCAAACAGAGGCTACATACACGTTGTGATGCCAAATATCTGAAAGCCTTCAACAGCCTTGCACTTGAGCTCTACTGATTATTTCCAAATGCATATTTGCCATTTTCTATGTGAAAAGTGAAAGTAAATATGATTTTATTTTTATAGAGCAGCTTTGTCCCTTTCCTTACCTCTGTCATCCCAGAAAATTAGCAGCCTTAGAAGCAATATTAGCTGTGACAGAAGATAGGTGATCTCAGGTTAAGAAGCAAAGGTATAAGCAAACCAGGCATCATCTAACTCCTCAGAATTTCAAACCTCTGTGTGGACAAAGGTCCCTGAAATCACTGACATTAGTTTAGGAGACTTTTTTTTTTTTTTTTTTTTTTTTAATGAAGCAGAGTAATTTGAGAACATTCAAATGTGGTCAGGTGTCATTTACTATAGTATTGATTTGCATTCAGAATCAACATTTCTTAATACCCCAGAAAGAGGCAGATTAAGTCATTACTGTTAACTGTCTGTTAAACAGTTAATGTGTGACAATGGGGTTTTTAGCTAATGTGTTTCCTCACCCTCCTACCAGCCTTCTAGTACCAAACCTATGCTTTCTGGAATTGAGCCTGCTTTGGCACTGTAAGTCTTGATTATTAGGAGATTATTTAATTAAGTGGAAAATACCACAAATAAAGGTATTTTAAAATCAGCTACAAACATCTTTGCAACTTGTAAGGATACTGGAAATGTAGATAATTTTTGTTTGTGTTGAATGAAAAGGAGTATATACATTCCTATTGCCACTGATAATGTGTCCTTGCCAGCAGAATTTCAGCCCAACCTTGAGTGGCATAGACACATTAGTTTCATTACAGGCAATGGAAGTACACTTAATCACATCACCTGAGAATCTGGCCTACAGCCCATAACAAGACAGTACTTTGGAGGGTAACAATATTTTATGCTTTCATCAATCACGCTCCTATGTCTGTAGCTATTAGTGGCAGACTGAAGACATTATCATCTGGCTGGTTATGGCTATTTCACCATGTTTGCTCCCAAATTAACTTTACTAGAAGTGTCCCCAGTTCAGGAAAAACTCCTAGGAAGCTGTGGGAAATGGTTCTTCTTCCTCCCCACATAATTCTAGACAAAATGCCTTTCAAGTCAACAAAGAAGCCTTCTGCTGATTATACCCAGCTAACGGACCAAGAAGAACCTGTCTTTAGTAATGAAATATTTTCATTTATTTAAAATATTTGGATTACAGAGTGATTTCAAAACAATGCTCATAGTCTTCATTTTTAGGTTCCAAGCATTGACATTCTATTTCTTCTCCTTTGACTATTTGCCTAGGACATATGTCTACAACCACAACAATAATAGATGGTAAGAACGGATCTGTTCCCTCATCATCCATGAAAGTGGGCAAGAAATCAGTTACAGAAGACCTCGTGACAACATTCAGCTCACCAGCAGCATGGATTCTTGTTGTTGCTCTTATCGTTACCTGGTCAGCAGTAGCTATTGTAGTGTTTGACTTGGTGGATTACAAAAACCTTGCAGGTAAAATTCAGGATATTCTGTTTGACATCTCATATATTTAAACTAAAATATTTATTAAAAAGTGTGTATTATGCAAGTATGCATGTCTCTCCCCTTCTTGGAGATAGCACAGTCTCTGCTGAGTTTACCAAGCTAGGAGATATTGTGACAACTGTTGGGACATATTATTTTATGTTTCAAACACCTTTATGATTTAAATCTCTCAATTCTGCATCCCATCCATGTCCTGGAAAATGTGTGTGTTGACAGTAATTTAATATGCATATGAGCATGTATAGTCATATTGCTTACATGGTTCAATGAAAAGAAAAATGCAAAAGATACTTTCTAAACATGCTAACTCTAAATTAATCTTCAAAAATCATAAGTACAGATGGCCACATCTTGAGGGCAAAGATGAAGATGAAGTGGGTAGTATAAGGACTGTGATTGTGGTTGAGGAATGGAAAGAAAGGAATGGGGAATAGAAATTACCTCACTGCTACTTGATTTTTATGTCTTGTATGCAATGATGCATAGTGAAAGATAAAATAAATTAAGTACTATTTTTGCAAAGGGTGCACAGAATTCAGCAAGCTATTTCAACAATAAAACTTTTGTAAGGTGAACAGCCTGTATCAACTGGGAAATACGTATGTGAAACAGAAAACAAATTATTTGGGTCCTTTTGTTTCTTAAATAAGAACTCCATCTCTAAATTGATCACATCTGTCACAATAATTTACTAGGAAAGGAAATTCAGACTTCTACCTGTTAATTCAAAACAAATTGAGTGGATGTTTCGGAGTTAATTTCCTGGACTTTATTAGTTTACTGATAAATCCATATATTTTTGTTCTGCTATATATCAATATTGACCTCCAGATTTACTCAAAAACTTTAGAGACATAAATAGATCTTTGAAAAAAATTGCCAATTATGGATTAATGGCTGACACAGAAGCTTGAAATGCGGAGAAAGTGTGTGACAAACCTCTCTCGATTTTTTTTTTTTTTGCTTTTCGTCTGTCTTTGTTTTTACAAGGAAGTCATTTGAGTCTCAACAAAATATAGTTATTGTTGAGTGATCCTCCCAAAACAGACATCAGATTTTAATTTTGACACCACACACTTACTGCTACACTGTAGGTACACACCAAGAGAGAGAACCCACCATATTCTGCTTTTGATTTTCCATTTTAATAATCAAGAAAGCAATCAATCAGTCATGTTCCTAATATGTTTTCAGTGAGCAGTCAAGAAGCAGAGTATAAGTCTTAAGCTCTTAAACTAAGCAATTCCTGAGCTGGCTGTCAGCTCACACATGCTCAGAGTAATGCTAAGCAATGAGAATCTGTGTTCATGTTGGACACTGAAGGAAATTTTCTAACCTGGTGGAAATGTGATGTTCATGTTGTATTGGTTAAAAGTAGCTCAAGTCCCACAAGTTCTGATGGAAACTGACATTTTCAGACCAGACTGTAAAAATAAATGTAAAATTTAATCTGCAGTGTGAGTCCGTATTTTGTTGAGATCTCGTGAGAGAAGATTGTTCAGTATTATGAGTTCATGAGTTGGTTCATTTTCCTTCCCAAAGATATTTCTATTCCTGAGTGTCTGTTCCTAAGTGATTAATTAAGGCAATATTTAACTTGAGGTTAAACAGTGAAATGTCAAGAGAAGGAGCTGCTGTGCTACTTCAGACTAGGGTTTACTGTATTGTTTTCTATATTTACACAAATATAACAATGGCTACACAGCTCTTTTCTTGGGTTTCAACTCCTGAATCCCTACTCATTCTGGTTTTTGATAACAGAATGATTTTCACCCTCTCAAAGTTTGACCTATTGTCTCCAGTGGAGGTGATGCCATCTTTTTGTATAGAAAGTAGAATTTGGGGCATACTTTTGACTCTTTAACTCTAAAATCCAGTGATATTTTCTCTTGGGTTTGACATTGTTCTTTGAACAACCAGACCTGAAAAAAAAAGCGGAATAGTTATCAGGACTGTAAGTTTATTTTTGCCAGCATGATTTAAATTAATTTCCCAGTATTCAAAACTAAATGAAGAATGCCAAAGAAATTACATTCAACTGTATATTTTTTAATCTATAAAACACAGAATATTGAGTGTATTTTTCTTTAAATTACACTGGCCTTTTTCTAGTCAGTGTGTTAAATTTCTTTCCCATTTCTTTACCTGAAGTTCCACGAAGTTGAAGTTTAGGAAGTACACATAGCACAGGAATGAAACAAGCTGAGAGAGGTGAACTTGGTTAGTCTAAAAAAAATAAATGGTGGGGTGACCTAGGAGCAGCCTGCAGCTTTTGGAAAGGCAGTTACAAAGGTGACAGAAGACAAACAGTTACCAAGATGATATCCTTGTTGTATCAGGTTATATAACAAAGGGGATATATCCAGAAAGTGCTACCCAAAAGGTTTTTATTGATTACTGAGAGGGAGGGAGGGAAATCTTTACCAGGAGAACAGTGCAGCACTGAAACAGGTTAGGAGGGGTGCTTAGAGAGGCTGTGGAGTCTCCATCCTTAGTACTGTTCAAGACTTGGTCAGATGGCCATCACTGGCTGGATCTAGTGTTAGCAACAGTCTCTTACTGAGAAGAATTGCACTAGATGAACTGCAGAGATAGCTACTGATCAACATCTACATGATTGCAAGATTTCTTTAAAATGTCTGTTTGAACATGAGGTATTTAGAAAGCATCCAGCCAGAGATCTCAGTGGAGACACAAAGTTAACTAGGGGGCAGATTCTCCAGCCTAGCATGCGAGTGGATCTGTGACCTTTGTAGTCAGGATTTCACTCATTCATATAGTTAATCCTGTTATTTTTTATGCAGTTTTTTCATAGTGATTCTTAGTGGGATGGTTTAAAAGCATACTGTGCATATCTGCAGAGCCAGCCCTTTGCCAGATTATGGGAACCAAGGACCTGAACTGAGAGAACTCTGACAGAGCTGGAGAAAGTAGCATACACCTCCACACAGGGTCTGACTCTGACTTATAGGCTTCCACTGGAGATGTCCACTATGTTTCTGTGCCAGAAATTACCATCTCCCTAGCAGTGCTGCTCATAGTAACTGCACTACACAGGACTGGCTGCAGCAGAAAACAGGAGCTGGTTGACTTACTAATCAAGACTGGGAACTGAGTGGCTGAGGAGTATACACAGATTTGTCCGTTCTGATTACACTACAGAACTGCTGGCCTCTGGCCAGTAAGGGAAGTGTTATTTATTATGAGTTTCGTAGATTACAGAGAGATTCATGGAGCTCAGTAGGAAAACAACACATCAGCAGACAAGGAAGTATTTTAGACTTGAACTCAAATATTGTTTTCTTATTTCAACAATTAATGTTGCTGTCATTACCCTAAAGACAGATAATTCCAAAAAGACATAAACCATCAATATGTGTGTTTTAGTTCTTATGTATTCTTTTAATTTATCAGTATAAACTTCACGTTGCCTCTGTGATTAGAGTGCCAACTACTAGATTTTGCTTCTTGATTACTGTGGTTTCATGCTTTTTTAGAAGCAAAGGATAAAGTTTGGCAATTTCAACAATTTATATAAAATTAAATTTGTCCCAGAAATAACTATAAGAAAATGAGGTGTTTGGTTTCATCTTAAAATAGATGTGGTTGTGGGGCACCCCCTTTATTTAGCATTTGAAAAGGAGCCTGTAGAACTGAGGGAGGCTAGTGGAGAATAACATTTTTGTTTTGGGTAGCTGAAGTTAGATTGGGGGTGACGGTGGACAAGAAGTTCAACATGAGCCAACAGTGTGCTTGCAGCCCAGAAAGCCAACTGTGTCTGAGTCTGCATCAAAAGAAGCATGGCCAGAAGGTCAAGGGAGCTGATTTTCCCCCTCTTCTCAGCTCCTGTGAGATCCCATCTGGAGTACTGTGTCCAGTTATGGAGTCTCCAAGACAGAAAGGACATGGACCTATTAGAGAGAGTCCAGAGAAGGGCCATGAAGATGATCAGAGGGCTGGACCACCTCTCCTACAAGGGCAGCCTGAGAGAGTTGCAGTTGTTCAGCCTGGAGGAGAGAAGGCTTTAGGGAGACCTTCATAGTGACCTTCCAGTAACTGAAGGGGGCCTACAGGAAGGCTGGGGAGGGAATTTCTTGTAAAAAATAATATATATATATAATAATATAATCATATCATCATATAATCTATGATCTTTAATTACATTAATTCAAACTCCATTCATATAAAGATTTAAGATACATTTTGTGTAATTTTACACACTCTGAACATGAGAACTGCAAATTCTACAGTACTGTGTAGTATTCAGGAGGTGCTGGTTATAATAAAAAATATTGCAGGAGGACCCTCTGTTACAGGTTGCATGTATAAAGCTGTCTCTCCTTGGTGGCTGTGTCAGTTTGTTCAGAATTTTGTTTCAAACAAAGATGGGATCTGCAAGGCAGCTTTGATGGTGGATTTTAAGGAAAGTGTGAGACAAGAATTAGAACAGTGCTGAAAGATTCACTCATTCCCGGAAGAAGGAAATTAAATTTTGCAGTGTTTTGCTGTAGTGTGTTATGCTCAGTCCTTTGAGGAAAGGAATGAAAGCTTGCATTCCTGTCATGGTGGATTGTACAACTATAAACATGACTGAAATATTTCTATTGTGGTACGAAGGGGACATGCATTATAAAAGCCTGAGATAAGAAACTATGAAACTCGTGCAGTACGTAGTGTGTATGAATATGCAAAAAAGTAGCATAGTAGCACTGGAAGCTGTCTTATACATTATCAGTGCTTTCAGAAATGCAGAAAAAGATTAATTTTTATTTGATGTGTGCTTTGCAACAGGTTGTTATTACTGCCATCCTTTGGGTTAGTATATACGCCTTGTTAATTGGCTTCATAATTCATTAATGTATTTCACGCATTTCTTGTACACATAACTGGATTATATATTTTAATTAGTAAACGTAATTAAATAATTTAAGATTATTTTAGTCCTAAAGATTAAATGCCCAGGAATCCACATTCTTTAATGCGCTAATAAAGTGTTCAGAATTTCCTGCCATCTCTGTGACCAATTAGAGCTAATTAACACCACCCTAATTTCAGATCCAGTGTGTTCAATATTCAGAGTAAATTGATAGTGATTTAGCCAGTCACCTAAAGGCCACACTCAATCAAAGCTAATGAAACCTCACCAGATCTATGAAACCCAAAACTGTTTACAAAATAATCTAACTGAAACTATAAAACACATATACAGAACCCAGTGAGATTGCCATTTCATTGTGAGTGCTTTCAAAACAAAACAGAAACAAAAATCAAAAAGAAAAAAACCCAAAACATCAAGGGAAAAAAAGAGCAGGGTCTGTTGTGGATAATTCGTTTTGATGCCTGTCAATGACAGGAATGGGGATAGGAACAGGGCATAGAGGTGCAGAGCTTCCAGCTCGATAAGAAGTGGAAGGGATTCCAGTCAGATGCGTTCTTCAATATTTTAGGGTTTGTTTGGGTTTTTTTTTTAAGTTAATGGCAAAACATATGGCCAAATTGTTGTGGGGTCTATGGCATGAGCTTCTAACACAGTCTGAAGTCACCTTTTCCCTGTCTCGGATTATGGTCACTTCTTTTACTGTCTTGTAGCCACAGAAAGCTTTTCACAGGCCCTGGTTAGTGAGAATAATGTGCCTATTATTATCTTCCAGCAGAAGAAAATAAACAAACAAACAAAATCAAAAATTTATATTCACATAAACATCTGTATTTTGGAGGAAAAAGACACGTGAAGGTAAAAAAAAAAAGGACTCCAAACAACTTGTACTGGATAATTGATAGATGGACACTGGTTTTCTCTGTCTCCTGCATGATAAAAGTGTAAGGTGCAAAATCTGTTTGATTCAGAGAGTTTGTTTCATCATTAAGAGGTTAAGGTAGCAAAATAAGACTTTTCTAAAGGTTTTGTTTTCTTTGGGATTTTTGTTTGTTTGGTTGGTTTTGTTTGGTTGGGGTTTTTTTTCTTGTTTTTGAGATAAAGATTATTGGGAAAACATACATCTCCTTTTCTCTTGGAATGTCACCACACTGTAGTCATTCTATTGGGCTCATGTTCACTGGAAACTCTAAAGAACTTAAAAAAAAAAAAGTGTACTTGTAACTAAACTTGTATTTTATGACAGCATATCCACAAGTATTAAAATAAAATGAACTTCTGGCTTAGTTGAAAGCACCATCAAACTTAAAAGAACAAATAATTATTTTCTTGGTGCAAGAAGTTTTTCACAGTCTCAACAAATTGGAATAATTGGTAAAAAGCTTTTCCATGCATGCAAAACTCTACACAAACCTGCCACACAACAAATGAGTGGAATGTAAAAAAGTGTTAGCCCTGGCTGTTCTTACCTTGGAATGTAACAAAATAGTGCTATATTCTTTTGAAATATAATTTTTACTGTATTTACAGGTGTCAGTCCAGAGCAGGACAGCTTACCCATTTCAAAGTTCTGAAGGAAATTCTTAACTTAATTATATGGGACTTTTACTAATGTACCCAAAACCTAGAAAGCATTTTTTTCCTACTATCTTCCACAATGATAAAAACAATTAAAGGCATTTAAACTTTATTCCAGCTTAAAGAATTGCTACCCAGGTGGCATCTTATTTTCCATGTTTCAGTCTGCAGGAAATGTCACAGCTGAGTTATAAACCCTTAGAAAATGAGTTCATACTGGAAAGAATGACAGTCTATGAAGTACTGCAGTGCTGCAAGTACTGTGTTGATCCTAAATGGTCTAGCACATACAAGGTGATAAATTGTGATAGATCAAACTTCATGAGGTCATGAAGTTGAAAATACGAAATTTTAGAAACTGATTCAATGAACAGAGAAGGATCTAAGAAGAGAAATAAGTCTTGAATGCTAAAAAGCTCTTCATGGGGTACAAACCAAATTTCTGGTCCAGAATAATATCTGTGTAATTTCTAATTTTAAACAAGCAATTTATTTCAATAAAAATTGCAGTGATGTAATTCTTTGGTTATTAGCTATTGAAGAAATCAAAATAATTTAACAAGAATTGACTATGTGTAATATATTATTTTCAGCAATTGAATGTTTGTAACTTGTGAAAATACCTGTGCTTTATTTAACCATCTTTTCACATTGCTCTGATTTGTACTCTAGTATCTCACACTTACAGTGCATTGTTTTTCTTTTTAATGATCGGCAATTTCTGCTTCATAACAGCAGCTCCACAGAGATGAAATAACTCCTCACTTCACTCCTTAACTGCTTCCTTTAGCCAGGTGACAGCCTAGTACGTTCATTATTGCTAACGGTGTTTCTTCCTTTTCTTTTATTGGCCTTTCTGGGGTTCATCCTGTTGCCATCTGCTATAGCCACCTATTCAGAACATTGTGATGATCCCTGTTTACCACCTGGTAAAGACATTCTGCCTGCAGTGTTCTGAGTACCCGTTTGTGCGTGGGGGCTGCTGGAGGGTGATAACAAAGCATGGGCACCAGCGGAGTGCCAGGACAGGGGGCCACTGCTTCTCTGCTAACCCCAACTGTGGCTGCCTGGGGCTGCAACAGTCATTAAAATAACCTCCTCCCCATTTTCACATTATGCTTGAAAAAGATCTGTCAGCTAATGATCAGGGGATTCCCAGGAAATGGTGGCAAGCAGAGAGACAGTCAGTTTACCCTCATAAATGCCCTGTAAAAATGCCATTTTACAATTATTTAACAGCATCGCCTTTTACATGTGGTTAAGCTCTGTGTTCTTTGTCAGAGAACTGAGTACTTAGAATTAGAAAACAAAAAATCATCAAATTATTTTAGATAAGATGTCTGGCTGTTTCAGAAAATGCCACCTAATTAAGGTCTGATCCATCAAACCAGAAGCCCTTCAGCTGATATAAAATCGAGTTATATAAATGACATGTAAAGCCCATCCTAAACCTACATTCCTGTCCATGTGTCTGGCTATAACAAAAGATTATGAAATTACTTGAAACTTTGTGAAACTTTGGGAATTTCTTCCTAAATTTTGGTGAGTAGATTCTAGCTACTGCAGTTTGGTTCTCATTTTGGGTAAAATGCCTTTGTCCACTTTCAGGTGAGGTTTTCTCTATAGGCTTGACCTCAATATAATTATCTAAGGCTGATATTAGAAAAAGGCAAATCGTAGTCTTCAAATTTACAATTTAAGTACTTGTAAAATGGAAATTACTGGTTAATGTTAGGTCTGATTTTTCTCTGACAATTTTTATATACTTATAATTCAGTATACTTATAATTAAAAATTAAATTACTATTTGTATACTTCTAAATCAATTATACCCGCCAGAGTTTGTCCTGAAGCTTAGTGCTGTAAGAGTAACAAAAATGTTAGTCTTTGATGTAAGTAAATAAGACCTAAGGACACCTATGCTGATAAACTGGAATATTAAAAATGGATAACTTTTATGTGTGCACAGAATTTCATGTGTTAGATAGTATTCAAAAGACGACAAAGTAGAAACAAACTACTGCTACTAATAACAAAACTTGAAAACATATAAACTTCCAAATTAAAATACAAGTCTCTCTAGATTTATAAGACAATATTTTATTAAAACTAGGATACGGTTTTTTAATCATAAACTAGTGTTAGGCTTTTGTATTTTATCAAAGGTGACAGAAATTCTCTGTCTTAATCAAGTGTACCTTGTCAGTATCAATTAATTAGATTATATCTTATAGATCAATCTTTACACCAGATAATTACCATAATGTATAATTTAATTGCATCCAATTCACTGGAGTGAAAGTATGTAATTGATGAAAATTCAACAATTATTAAGTAATTCACTGCAATTCATTAAAACAAAAAAACAACAAACCTCTTTGAAATAGGTTGAACTCTGAGTATATATTTGACTATTTGACAAGCCATAAAGACTGATAGGAGACTACATTCCTGTCAGAGTTATTAAGACTGGAATAATGACTGAAGTGATTTGCACAGATAAACCAATTGGTCATTTTTTGTTGTATGCTTTACAGGAATACATGACACAGACCATGAAAGTAAACAAATATTCTTGAGGTGCTACATCAAATCACACTGTGAGTTTAATCAAATCCTGTTTCCAAAAGCCACTATTAAAGGATCCATTATCGGTCCTGATTAAATATAGGGTTTCCTCTGTTTGCAAAATACCACTATTTTACTGAAGTTGAAGTGACTTGATGAAAATTGTCTTCTGTCCCAAGAGTATACCTAGTGCTGATTGAAGGACTTTGGAAATCTGCCATTGGTTAATGTCAAAGAACTGTGTCAAGTGTGAGTTATCAATTACCATTAAAGGTATACATTCTATTTTCAAATCAATTGGAAATAAAATTGTGAGGTGAGGAAAATTCAAAACTGAAGAAATTACTTGGCCAAAATTCTTGCTTTCACATTCTGAATCAAATCACTGTTTCTGTATTGATGCTGGAGAGCTACAAATATTTATAGCAGTTTAATTTTGATGTAATGATCATGAAAACCAGTTTCAAAATACAAGGTGAGTTTTCAGGAGAATAAAATACCTGTAATAGATATGAAATTATTTCTTAAAGAATTATTTTAACAAATTTGCATATGTTTAATAAAGAAAATCCAAACAAGCTTCCACATTTTATTGCATGTATCTTGTATATGAAACAAATATTCTCCAACCAAATTCAGTGTATTTTCCTACAATAAGGTTTTGTTGAAAGGTATGAAACAAAGGCCTTCAACTTGACTGGGTTTCTTTCTCTGTCAGCTTTAACCCTTCTGAATTTCAGCATTTGCGAAAGTTCCAGAATCAAAGTGTTTAAGTTCCCACAGGAAAAAGGAACAAAACTGTTAATTACTCTCATAACAGTAAAAGTGCCAGCACAAGTAGAGCTGAACTTTTACTGAACTGAGAAACACATAACAAGTAATAAAAGACCACGACAGAACAAAATATTATAACAAAGCATTGTTGGTGGTACCAGTACTGTCTTGCAATCCAAGTAATTTATCAAAGTAAATAGTCATGTTGGCCTGAAATTAATTATAAATGTAAAGTTACAAATCTAAGTGCTTAGCTGAAGTACACAGTGACAAAAATTATTTAACTATGAAACAGCACCACTAGTAGAATCCTTGTCATGTATTTCAGCCATATGAAAATAAGTTGTCGTGTCCATGCTAATTTTTCAGGCTTCCTTTCCTTTCTAGTCAATGGAAAAGGATGGGCATATTTGGAAATTAATTCATATAATGTTAAAAAAGACGTCAGAGAAAAACAAGAGACTTGTTTTCTGACAGTCACAATATGTCTTTCTGTACTGGCTTTTGTGAGAGTGTAGAAATCACCAGGGATTCAAGGCCTGCCTTTCAGGTCCATTTGACTAGCTAGGATAATCTGAATTTAAGCCATGATTAAATGAAATTACATACTGTCAGAGAAATTCTTCAAAATTAATTGCATGTTTCATCCCTGAGCTTAACCTGCCGGGTAACAATTCACTTCCAATCCCCTCCTTTCTTTTTCCTCCTTTGGGAGACGTTTAGTATTTTTCTACTATGTTATCTAAGAGGAGCAAGTACTCAGCCCTTATTTAAAAGTTCAGTATTTCACAGCCTGTATCTGAGAAATGCTCTGTCTTCGTAAAAGCTCTTTAAAGTTTAAAATCAAGATCCTGCCCTTGATATTCCCAGCACAATGCATCATATATGAGGTATCATGATTATATTTTATAGTTATAGATTAGTTACAAATTATATATTACATAGTATATAACATATGCTAGCAAGAGAAGCATATTGTGAGCTTAGTTTTAAAATAATGTGTGTTCTAAGGTCTGTCAAGAAATGAAAAGTCAGACAGAGAACAGCTAATCCAGTCTGAACATGTTGAATCCAAGACTATTCTAAAACAATTAATCATACTGTACCCTTAAAAAAAAAAATTAAATAACATCAAATATGAAGCTTGAATTTTGCTATGAAAATCTGCATTCTCTCAGCTTCATTCCTGAAGCTGAGACAATGTAAATGCTCTGGAAATTGTTATCTTTCTTTGCATGTGTGTGAGAAAAATGACACTTTTCTCTCTTCTTGTTGGCTCTTTAATTGCTTTATTTCCTGTTTCTTGAGTCATTTGCTCTACTAGGGAAAGAATCTACTGTTGTTAAAGCTGTGGGGAAAGCTAAAACATGGCTTCGATCAGTTGTCAGTTTCACTTCAGCGTTACCTGGTGTTCTCTTCTTAAACATTTTAGGACTCATTGTTACTCTTAGCAGTACTTTTTAAAAATGTAGGAAATACGACAGAAGCTAAACAGATCTATGTAGAAGGAGACAATTTTCCAGTCTTATTTCACTTGCATCAGACTGCAAGTGGATTTCACAGTATCTGTATATAATGTTTAATTTTGCAAATACCACTGAAGTTTCCTCTACACAGCCCACACTGATTTTTGTAAACTTTTACTGTTCAACAGGATTTGCAACTTGTGCCTGTTAGTTTAGGCGTGACTGGAGGATTTTGCCTCTGGACAGTTATAATTTCTAATCCCTTTTCATAGTTTGCTGTGAAGATGTTATGAATTAAAGATCAGGATACGACATTGAGGGCTCTGATTCATCAGCAAAGATGGCTTGCCTTGGGGTGGTTGGAATAATTTCCTCTGCTCTTGATCTTACTCTTCTCTGAGCATTTCCCTTGCCGGCCTGTAGTGACAGCTCTGCTACCTGTGAAGCAGTTCTTGAACTGCTAGTTCATAGACCAGTTTATTAAAAAAAAGCAGTACCAATTCTTCTTTAATTTACAGCTGCAGTCCCTGCAACTGTGAAAGCCTGTGGCTGTAAAAGCAACTGAGTCATCCCATCCAGTGGGTAAAGGGTAGGTGGACAGCCAGAATGGAAATCAAGGCAGCTGTCCAAAGTTAAACCATCCCTGCTTGTGAATCAAAACCTCAGTTACGTGAAGATCCTTCTGGCCATGTCTATTCTTTTAGTCAACCTGAAGTAAAGTGCAAATGACATCTAGGGCTGGGTTGCAGATTTACTTTTTAATAGCCTAAGTGTCTGTATTCATTCTCCTGATAAACACTTTAGAAGAGCATATGTGGCAAATCAGTTGCAAAAATAAAATTCCTACATCTCAATGCATGAGGTCAATGCAAATAAATAAATGTCTTATGATAAGCAAAGTAAATATTCCCTGTTACACTACTCAATCTTTCTGGAAACAATAGTGCTAACAATAATACAATACATTAATAGAGCATGCATATTTCTTTGCAATTACATAATTTCATCGTGGCACATGCTTAATTTGTTTGATGTGCCTGATTGTTCAGTAGCACATACCTACAGAATACAATCTTCAAAAAACTATTAACCAAAATATTTATTTGGCTTGCATTATTAATGAGCAAATGTAAAATAACAGAAAATAAGCCTGGTCTTTTCTGCTTCAGAATGATAAGTTAGAAATAAAAGGCATTATTTAGTGATACATTTATATTTAAAATGAACACATGCTTGAATATTTCATTACAATACTTTTAGAAAATAACTGTTCATACTGCTGCCATCAAAGAAGTAGCTTCAAGCCTGCACTTTGCCTTTTTTTGTGAACTGCAAGCCCATGTGAGACTACTTCTGATTGCTACTAAGATTTGGCTTGTGAGTCAGAACACTGCAAGCAGAAGTAATTCTGAAGAGACTTGTGTTTAACTTCTTACAAAAATATCTGCATACAGAAAGATAGTGGGAAACAGATACAGTTCCTATCTTGGTATGGTTACATTCAGTGTGTATATTTCTATTGAAACTCCTAGGAACAACACTAGGCCAATGACCCAACTCATATTTGTGATTTATCTTCAGTTGTCTACGTTTGTGGAAAACCTCCACACACACAGGGCAATCATTCAGTCTTTCTTTTCATGTACTGTGGACAGAAACATAGACTGAATGAGAGCTTTTCCTCCTCCTAAGCAGTTTTGTACAGATTTCAAAAAAATAAAAGTTTGGTGGGCAGAAAGGTCGGAAGAAATACTCTGCCAGAGGCTGTAAAGTTCCTCTAAAATACTATGCCAGAATAAACAGGGTAGGGAGAAATCTGGTGAAATCATTACTGGAAAAGCCTCTAAGAAAATATTACCCACTGATGGTTGCATTCCCTGGGTGTGGATACAGTGGGAAGCAGGGGCCTCACTTCCATTAGGGCTCCCAGGAAAGTGGAGCATGCTAAAATGCACAGCTTCCTTGTTTGCTGGTGTACTTGCCTACAGAAGCAGTAAGACAAGAACTAGAAAAGTATGCAGATGTGTGTATGTGAAAGGAACTCCAGAAAACTTCTAAGAGAAGAACCAGGAGTACATGTTTGAAAGTAGCTGTGTCTGCATTCCAGTTTGGACTTTGCATTCCCCTTCATTCTGGACTCAGGTTTATTTTGGGCCAAGTACACAGAGTTTTCTCCTTCCCATCCTTTACCCATATTCCATGGCAATTATACTGCCTGTCTGCCATTAAACCAGGTTAAACCAGGGCTCAGCAATTTTCTCAGCCAGAATTTGTGCAAAGGAGGGGGCTCAATGGGAGATGTACTCTGACGAGTGGGACACAGATGTCAGTGAATACTAAATTGGCATCAAGAGGCAGAGGACCTGAGGTCCAGAGATCTGGAAAAGGTCCAAAGAAAAAAAATGGTCTGAAAGGAAGAAGTCATCTAAAAGGATTAAAATTAGGTAGAATCAAATCTGTATATGTCCTTTATCCAACCAAACCACAGAAAAGCCAGAGCCTGGGGTGCAGTATCACACCAAATTATCCCCTGGGTCCTTAATCACTACTGCAAGTGCAGTAGGATACTGCTTCTACCAGTCTTGCACAGGAAGGAGAGCTGTCCTCAAACCTTTGAATAATAAAAATTAACATTCACAATCTTTATCAAGGTAGTATAATTAGTAGTATATAAAATGAAGATTAATTTTAATCACTGAAGGAGTATTTTCTTTGTTTTGAACTCTGCACTCAGGAAAGTCTGTTAACAAGCTCAGCACAGAACCACTGAGAATCATTCATGAGACACTGGAAGAATCCACTGATTGGCTTTATGGCTTTATTTCTTTTCTGTCTGACATCGTATGGAGTGATGATGATGATGACAGTGATGAAGGTATTTGTAATGTAAAGACTTCTGTAACTGCTCTAACTGCTGTTTTACATGCATTATCTTGGCTTACTCAGCTTTTAACCTCACAGACAAGAAGGTCAAGCAAAATGAAAAGTGAACATTGCTGCTAATAAAGCATCTACTGGCTATTCCAATCAGTAAATTGGTCTCTTTGTTAGCTTTCATCTCGTGTTTAATGTACCGTTGCAGAAAAGCTGTCAGAATTAAATATTCCCATTAGTACCTCTTGAAGTAAAGAGCACTAATTTATACAATACTTCAAAGCCACAACCAAAGTGTGCATCAGGATATTGCTTCAGAGAATGGCAATAGCTATTATTTTTAACCAGCAATAATCTAAAGAACCCTGATAAACATACAAGATAGACCAAGGAATTTAAATTTTTTTATTTGATATATTGATGACAGAAAAATACACAGGGAGAGTGGGGGTGGAGAGGGCGGGAGAGAAGTAGAATTTTGGCTGAAATAAGGGAATTTTAGATAGTATATTGCAAATAGTTCCGTTTACTAGAAATGATGGTTCTGCCATTATAGTAACATTTCTCATTTGACATTATCTGATAAATTAAAGTAAATTGCTAGCATTTCAAGTTTGTAAGTAACCAGCCTTCTTTTATAAAAAAAAAATAAAATAGTGCCCTGGTATGAGCAGAGCAGTAGTGAACCATCATGTCAAATCGCATTGGTCATTTTGACAAGCAGTAAGTGTAAGAGAGATATCTTCACTTCATGGAAGTTTATTTTATATTCTATTTGGCTATGCCAGAATACAACTAAAAAGCAGCATGTACTGAAACAGACTTCTGCCCATTTGTTCATAAACTTGAGAT
Source organism: Apus apus (assembly GCF_020740795.1). Lineage (NCBI taxonomy): Eukaryota > Metazoa > Chordata > Aves > Apodiformes > Apodidae > Apus > Apus apus. The sequence goes on from NC_067284.1 coordinate 39,239,293, forward strand.
ATTACAAAATCTGTACCTTTTAAATATGTGCATGAGCTTTTTATATTAGCATCACATATGAATACTAATAGATGAGCTGCTACATGTGAGTCTGTGAACTGGGCATTCTATTCTGAGATATGATTTACAGCTAATAGAAAGTCAGTCTCTCATGTAGTTGAGAAACAGAGGAAAAGCGAAATATGGAGAGCTTGGTAAAATTTGAAAAGTTGTCCTTTTTACCATTTCATAGCTCTCAAAGCACCTGCAAGCTTCCAAATACTCAGGTGTTAATGCAAGTAAGAAAGGTCACAAACTACCTGACATATAAATATTCACGATCTGAATGCTCACTGTAAAGTGTTTGGAAACCTCAGTCTCAGTCTTTGACCCAAGTGGAATTACATCAATACCTACCAGGTGTGTGAAAAGGCAGTAGGCAATTTGCTGCCTGATATCATAAGAAGTGTGTGCATGTGAACCCCCTTCCCCCTGGGCACTATAGCCAGTACAGCTGAGGCTGCACACTCACCACAGTCGTTCAGGCTCAATCCTTTAAATTCCATGTTTCACATGGGGGTGGAATAACACACAGCAGCAATCAAATGCTCAAAGTTCCACCAAAGTGGAGTATTTTTTGTCTTGGATTTTGCTGGAAGTGTTGCTACATTTACAATTTTGCTAACCTACACACACATATTTTTATTTGGAGCTTAAATTGAAGCACTAGGCTTTTCCTTAACACATAGAAACATGCATACAATCAAGCAAATTGTAAATTGTAGTCACAAGTTAACACTTAGTTAACAAGGCCGTTGCCTTGATTACTACTGCAGATTGAATTTACCTACCCCAAACCCAGGAAAACCTCAATGGTAAGAGAGATGTGTTGTGAAAAATAAAAAATCTCAGAATAGTGTGCTTGCTGTTTAGCATATAAAGAATAGATTAAAAAAAAAAACAACAAAAAAAAAACCCAACAAACCAGAATGAGCCAATGTGAGGAAGAAAAAAAAATAATAAAATTATTACTATTATTATATCCTTCTCTGATGTTTGTTCTTTTCTCTTGGTTTAGGTGAAGTGGAATCTTCCCTGAAAAAAGGTTGGTCAGTTGACTTACTATGGGGAGCAAATGTGTAATTTTAAGAATTAACTAGTATATCTGTTATTTGTGATACAGATTCTGTCGCTAGTTGCATGTCACTCTAGTAATGATGTAAGTTGTTCTTTAACAAATCATTACATAGGAAACTTAAGTAATGGTACTTGCTGTACTGTTTGCTGTGAGAATTTTGACGGTTTCATTATTATCCAGAAAATTTGAAAAACATTCATAAAAAATAATAGAATTACAGAAGTAATATTATCTGTGCCCTTGCCCTGTATTTGAGACTTCTATTAATGCCAATATGAGTTATGTGTATGTCTGGATATAGATGGTATTTGGAAATAATATTATGAAAAAAAAAAAAAATAGTGGGAAATAATGGTGAAGTATTGTAAAAGCATTTTACTTTGTGCCAGAGCAGAACCCTAAAATAAAGACTAGTTCTGAATCTTCTGAAAAAAATTACTTAGCTGTCATCAAATTTTTAGAGCAGACAAGTGAAGCAAGCAAGATATATCATATAAATCTTTTCAGACATGGAAATAATTATGTCGAAACATAAAACTTAAGTTCAACTTTTATTAAATCAAAATGAAAATATATTCGAGTGCTTGAGATATCAGGGATATGATATAAAGCTTGTCAAAAGTAGAGTGTGTTTTTTTTCTCCAAATTGAGCACAGCTTGATAATAACAAGATGTGTAACCAGCCCTGTGTGATCTGAATTTGGTATCCATCAAATTCTCAATAGGTAAATGCCCGTACTGAAGAATCTATCGCCCCAGCTGGTGCTGAGTTTACAATCCAGTTTCATCTGAAGCTAATTGGAACTGGATCAGGCTTCTATTTAATGACAAATTTTGTCAGTCTCAATAGGACATCCAAGGAATGAGTAGGCTTGAAAACCAGGACCATTCATCTTCCTGTGGATGATCTTTCATGTTAGGACTCAAGAAAATTTACACAGTGTAGGAAAACATTCCATCTCTTTACTTCATTGGTAAGCTTCTCAAAAGGGCTCATCCTTGCCCTGTCTCTTCTCCCAAAGAGACAAAGGCATTGTTAAAATGTATGAAAATTGAAGAGTATGCAAAAATAGTCTGAAGTTGTAGTGCGTTGCTGTCAGCGATGCCAGATACATGGGTGAAAGGTGTCTACTCACCAATGGACCAGTGTAGCTGACCAGGCTGGGAGTATTGTGGACAGCACTGCTGAGAAGGCTTAATCCATAAAACCAGTATGGACAATACCAAGCCCAGCATTGCCTGCTTCTTCAGAAATCCATGACATACTGATGCCTTACACTTTCATTTAGGACACTAGGTTACAGAAATAGAATTCAGAGAAGCCTCCAAAATAAACTGGAAGCTGCTTCAATTAGTCTGTTGGAAGGGATGGGATGTTTGATTGTACCTAAAAACCCTCAATCCAAGGAGCTGAGTATCCAACTGCCAGCTTTTGTTATTTTTCTCAGTATTCAAAGCCCACAGCCCTGCCCTGGAAGAAAAAAAAACAAAACAAAACCACACAAAAAAACCACAAACCTGAGAAAGTATCTTGTCTTTGGGGTGAAGGAAATGGATGAGGAATTGACGATTCCTCTGAAGCTGGTATGTTAAACACTCACACATACATGTGAAAGTGCCCAATTTCAAACCTGCTTCATCTGCCAGAGCTGTAAAGCAAATTTTCAGTGGTATTTTCTACTTCCTGGATGTGTGCTTGAGATCTTCCCCTCCATCTTTCAGAGGAAAAGGAACCCTATCCTTGCCTCCCAGAAAAAAGCTATTTCTTGACTAGGACTGATGAAGACCCTTTCTGAGCATAGCCATAAGCTTTCACATAGCAACATCCTCAAATAGTTTGTTAGTATCTCCAGATGACTGGAGGTCTCAATTTCATCCTGGCAGCTAGGATACTTTATTTTGTCACCTCTTTTTCTGGGTTACAGAAATACAATATATGTGACCTGAAGCCACCAGTCCCTTGGAAAGGCCAGTGCAGAGCACTGAGAATGCCTGCTCAGCAGCAGGCAGCTCTGAGCTTCTCAGAGCTGTTACTCCCTCCTTGCAGACTTCTCTTCAAATTGTGTAAACATCAGGGAGATGAATTGCCTGGATCTAAGCCTACAGAAAAGTTTGCTGAGAGTTCTATGAAAACATCTGAAGTCAACAGCTTTTTTGCTTAGGGGCAGGGACATTCACGGCCAGGGCTAAAGCTCATGAGCAAAGAAGGCAAAGCCTCGGGAGGTGAGGGCTCAGACGAGCTCATGCAGGTAATGGTCTCACAGACAGCACAATGTGCCCCTCTGAGCACAATGTGCACATCTTTGAGTAGCTTTTCCTAACGAATGTGTGCTGTTGTGTCTATGGTCCAGAAATAACAGTTCCAGAAGAAAAGTTTTCTAAAACAAACCAGGACATTGCATCCATGATTTTTCCCATGTGACTGCTGTTAGGGCTCGATCCAGAGGAGGACAAGATGTACAAATGCGGAGACTTTCGGGGTATCAAAATGTTAGCATTTAGATCCACAAAATCAAAACCAAATTTTTAGGTTACGTAATATAATATTATCTGCTTTCATTAACATACCTTTTCTGCATTGAAGTCCCTTCCACTCTAAGCAGCATTACTATCTATAGCTTTGTCAGTTATTTTTCTTTAGGAGACTCTCACACTTGTGGCATTGGAACATCCTAAAAAATAAATCACTCAGTGAAATTGTGCAGTGCACTACTACCATCTCCAGAAGATGAACATTTTGACTTCTTGCACTTCTTTACAAGAATGGCCCTCAGATTTCACGCTGGAAATAAACATTACGATTGCCGAGTCTTATTTTTAAGTATTTGTTTTGAGTCTAATCCACAGTTATGGTGGTGTTCCTGAAGAGACTGATGGTTTTTGAAAAATCTCCATACCTATTTTTGGGGTATGAATAAGCCTTCAATCTTTTGCTTTGTTGACCAGCAGATTTTATGACTGCTGAAATTTTAGCACAAATTTTATTTTAAAATGGAATATAGTAACTAAAAAAAAAAGAAAATTACTAGTACCACAATAGAATTACATATGAAAACATTTCAAGGGGATTGGTACTGACACCGTGCAGTGCTTAAGGAAGCAGATGAAAGTGCAATGGTAATTAGGAGCCCAGAAATAGCAAAGATCACCTTCCTAGAGATGTAAATTGAAAGTGCAGATAATAAAAGTACAATAAGGACAACAAACTTGCACATGCAACAGGACTAATATCAGTTTCAGAATCCTTTAGAAAGAATGAAAATGCCTCTTGAATGCCTTTTTTATTGCAATTATTTTTGTCAGTTCAAGTCTTATTGCTAATATTTATCTTTAATAATTGGGAAAGAATGAACATTTGATATTGTCTGGAAAAAGTATTCTTTAGTGGAAGTAGTGACAGATTATTCTGTAGAGGACTTCGCAGTCTTTAACAATACATGTTCTCAACATACTAAGACAACAGAGCATTTTCAAAAGAGATATTGAGAAGCCTAATAACAGATTCTTGCAGGCTCAATGTGCTTTTGGCTTAGTTTCTTTTGAGAACAATGGTTATGACTGTTAATCTTGTTTATTTTTTCAGGTTTAGTTGAACCTTTAAAGACAAATCCAGTTATTTGACAGCTTTATGTTTTCCCAGATTATGACCCCTTTTCCAATAAATTATTGTTACAGAAAAAAAAAATACTGTTTTTTGGTGGATGTTACAGGTATCTTTTGTGAATTTGGAGAAAAGCTGATAAACCTGATACATAGAATTGGAAATAATGATCTGTAAAACACAGGCAAGTGCAGACACTTCAGCTTTATTATCCATGGCTAAAATGGTTATTGTCAAACTGCTCTGGAACTTCATTCCAGTTTAAATATGGGTAACTGAAAATTTAAAATCAGAACACGGATTCCTCATTTAGCTAGACAGGGTACACCTGACAAGCTGTGCACATGTAAGTAGTGGATTTTGTTTGTTAAAGTAGCCTCTTCTGCTTCAAAAACTCCAATGCATTTGGGCTGGAAAACATGAATATGGTATATGGTCTTAGGAGTAAGTTGTTGGTAAGGTCTGAGAAAGATTCTAAGGTCAGAATTCTATTTAATGTTTTTCTATACTTTATACTTCAAAGTTTAGTAAATTTGTTTTGGTGATATTTCCTTCTTTGGTTTTGTATTTGGGCTCAGACTAAATCCTCTCTTTGTTTCTCTCTTTCTCTTGCTCTCTCCTGGACTCTCTTTCATGCACACACTCCCCCCACACCTAAGTCACTATGCAAGTAATTTTCGATACATACAGTGGACTTAGAAAGCAGACTAATAAACTAAGCACTATCACAGCACTTTGACTATTTCTGTTTTATGGAATAGTTTTTTATTGGTATAAGATTTTTCTATACCAATAATTAAAAAAAACTTGATTTCCTTGAAATAGAGATAGACGTCTAAATTTCTGTGAGTTAGCCTATGTATGAGACAGAAAGATGTACAAAACAGTTATATGAAATGGTCCTATTCTTGCTTGTCTCGAAAACTCTTTTTCTTTTTTCGATTTTTTTTACAAGAAATACAGCTAATGAATCATAAATTAAAACAAGAAGCCACACGCAAGAAAAGTCTCTGTTACTGGTTGTAGGAAACTTTGTTAATTACAAATAAACTTTTCAGCAAAACACCTTATCCTTCCTTCTCCAGTTCGAATGGGTTGCCTGAGTGTTAGGCCAGTTATTAATATATTGAAGACATACACGTGAAAGCTCTTCCTAACTTCTAAGGGTACAGTTGGTCACAGTGACTTACCCTCAGCAGCTCTGGCCAAGGTGCTGTTTCCCCAGAACTGACTCCTCACACCCACTCCAATTAACCCCTCAAAGTTAAGACACTCAGAATTTATTCAGCACAAACTGTTTGTCTGCTCATATCTGGGTGTTAATCTGCACTAACAACAACAAAGTGCTCCTGTTCTGAGATCAGATAATTTTCTACATCTCTGTTTGAGAGTGATTAAGCAAACATCTGCAATAACTTTGTCTGGGAAAGGGGAGAGACAGGAGCAAACTGCCTAGAGAAGACTGGTAGGGAAATTGCTAATTTGGATTTGAAAACAGCTTTGATATTATGGACTGAATAAGCCTAAGAAGAAACTGTTTTGGATATTCAGAGAGGGTAGGGAAAAACATACTGACAAATATTTAAGGCTTTAGTCCTGCAATTTAAAATGTGTCAGATTGGTTTTATCTATTAAGTAGATAAGAATGTTTATATATTATTAGATTCAGACCCAGTGGATAGGAAAGAAGTCCTCATCACTGCCTAAGAGTGCCAAGTGCAAATGACTCAGGAAGGGTATAAGAACTGTTAAAAATATAGTCATAATTCCCCAAAACAGTTCTCTATCACAGAATCAGAGAATCTTAGGGGTTGGAAGGGACCTCAAAAGATCATCTAGTCCAACCTCCCTGCCAGGCAGAATCACCTAGAGCACATCATACAGGAACGCATCCAGGTGGGTTTTGAATGTCTCCAGAGAAGGAGACTCCACAACCTCTCTGGGCAGCCTGTTCCAGTGCTCTGTCACTCTCACAGTAAAGAATTTTTTTCTGATGTTTATGTGGAACCTCCTATGTTCCAGTTTGCACCCATTGCCCCTTGTTCTGTCACTAGACATCACTGAAAAAAGCCTGGCTCTGTCCTCCAGACACTCCCCCTTAACATATTTGTAAACATTGATGAGGTCGCCCCTCAGTCTCCTCTCTTCCAAGCTAAAGAGACCCAGCTCCCTCAGCCTTTCCTCATGAGGGAGATGTTTCACTCCCTTAATCATCTTTGTTGCTCTGTGCTGGACCCTTTCAAGCAGTTCCCTGTCCTTCTTGAACTGAGGGGCCCAGAACTGGACACAATGTTCCAGGTGCGGCCTCACCAATGCAGAATAGAGGGGAAGGAGAACCTCCCTTGACCTACTAACCACACCCTTTCTAATGCACCCCAGGATGCCATTGGCCTTCTTGGCCACAAGGGCACATTGCTGGCTCATGGTCATCCTCCTGTCCACCAGGACCCCCAGGTCCCTTTCTCCTACACTGCTCTCCAGCAGGTCAGCCCCCAACCTGTACTGGTACGTGAGGTTGTTCTTCCCCAGATGCAAGACTCTACACTTGCCCTTGTTGAATTCCATCAAGTTTCTCCCCACCCAACTCTCCAGCCTGTCCAGGTCTCGCTGAATGGCAGCACAGCCTTCTGGTGTGTCAGCCACACCTCCCAGTTTACTGTCATCAGCAAACTTGCTGAGGGCACACTCTGTTCCCTCATCCAGGTTGTTGATGAAAATACTGACCAACACCGGTCCCAGTACTGACCCCTGAGAGACTCCACTAGTCACAGACCTCCTACTAGATTTTGTCCCATTGACCACAACGTTCTGACTTCTTCCTTTCAACACACTCCAGAAATTTGTCCCAGTCAGGGTCTCCCTAAACAATGGTGTCACTGAATTCAGCACAGACACAGTTTGTGTGGGGCTGTAATCCACCTGCCACTTTCTGCAAACCCAGGGCTACAAGTATCATGTACTTTAACTTTAGGAAGCAAAACCACCAAGGCAGTAAGCTACTGGAACAAGTTAGGTTTCATAACAACATTTTGAAGAAGGTATTTTTCTTTTCTAAATTCTCATGTGATTAGTAATTAATCCCATTCAGACATCTGCTGTCCTAAATATGCACCATATACGTTAGAAAGTTTGTTTGGTTTTACTTTTAGCTATCGAGCAACAACTTTTTCCCACAGTGGAAACACACTAGGAGGATTCAGGTGAATAAACGTATAAACATTTATTCAGGTGAATTGCTGGCAAGTGCCATTTTAGATACAACACAGTATCTCAGATATATCATGGGACTGGGAGAAATTACACAGGATGGGAGCAGTGCACCATTATGGGGTAGCTGGTGAATACCAGAGTACCATAGGATGTTTAAAATACCATTAGGTGCCAATTAAGGGTTTTCTAAAGTTTGAAATAACTGTAAGTTACATATAAATAATGATTTGTTATTACTATAGTTTCTATCCGAACAATATCTGGAAAAATTAACATTGTTAGCTAACACAGCAACTAACTATTTCTGGCCAGAATACTGAAATTAGAACATAATTTTTATCATTTAAAAGTCCTTTTGTTATACAGTAACAAATCTGGAAAAATATAGGAAACAAGTAGCTTTTTTCTGGAGGTAATATTCAGGTTCAGAAAACAGTTTCCAAACAAAGAAATTGCAAATGGACTGGAGAAAGGAATTTCAGAGTACCATAGGTGCAACCTGAATACTGAGTTGCCAGTGTGGCTGTTACATGTGTGTCTTAGAAATTAATTATGCAGTTCTATTTGTCCCTAAAGCATATATCTATTTGTACTCGTAATATCTTATGTATTCAGTTTATTTTATGTTGCCATATGGTAATGTTCATTTTTTTGTGTATGAGTTGCTATTATAGATCTCTCTAAAAGACTTTCACTGTCTCCCCAGGCTACACTTTACCACAAAGCATTTTGCACAGCTTTATGTAAAGTGCACCCTATGTTAAAAGATGAAAATTGTTGATTGATTTAATTTGTAGATGTTAAACTACTTTTCCAGTTTGTTGTTTTTTTGCATTTTTGTGGCATCCGTTTCTGTTATTAATCTCATATTGTTTTACTTACTCTGATCAATACAGTAATAGCATATTCACTATAAAATAACATTTTATCATGTAAAAAAAGTATTTTCCATATTATCCAGAGGAAACAATACTATATACCACTAGGGAATAACAATGTTCAAGTATAGTTCTTATGCCTATTGAAGAGTTGGATTTCAACTCGAGTTGAAACATTTTAATCCAAACTTGCCAGCTATCTTTTAAAAGATACACAAAGAAATTTGAACAACGAGGCTAGTAGGAGTCCTGGGTGGAAGTGAAGCAGCATAGAGGTTTGCTGCTTAAAATAACCTCCTAAACCTCAACTGAAGCTATCCATGTTATACCAGTGGAAACCATTTGTGCCTCAGCAGTGGAGCACTGATGAGGTCCTCACTCAAAGAGAAGAGGGGAGCATTAGGCGGACACCCCCCTGGCTGGGAGCCTGCTGTGCCTGGAACAGAGCCAGTGCCTGGCCTGAAATGTGAAAGGGTCATCCACAACTCACTTGAACCCACAGCACCAAAACTGGGGATCCTGAATGTTTCTGAGAGAACTCAAAACCCATCACAGCTACTGCTGTGCTGAAGAGAGGACATAGCGAGTACCATGCTCATGACCTGCAGAACAAAGATCTCTTCTCTGCATGCCAGGCCCCTAAAAAAGTCAATTTGGTCTAGAAGTGATTGAATTTATAGGAATATATATTTGCAAACCAATACATTCAGGTAGGATCTGCCGAGTTGACAATTTTAAAGTTGAGCAGAGGAGTTGTGGTTAGTCTTGTGATTTCTTTATTCTAGTTTTTTCCTTCTTTCACAAAAAAAAAAATCCTCTTGAATAGTTTTATATGGAAAAAGATTTCTTTGATGGTAATCAAGATTAGAGATTTTATATATTACTGCATATATCATTTTGCTCTGCTTAGAGGTCTACGATTTTTGTCTTCATTTTGTTTGTATAAAATTACATTCAATTAAAGGCAGACTGATAAAATTGCTTATGAAAAAAAGCATTTAAAACTGGTCCAATCACATCCTTTCAGGATAGAATCCATAAAGAGAAACATCTTAAGACAATTTTGCTTTCCACAGAAGAAAAGAAAAATATGGTTTTGATCACGTCTATCTCTGATTCATATGGTTTGGGGATTTTTTGTGGTTATTTTTTGTTGTTATACTTAAATCAAAGTTTACTTAGCATTCCTTTTACATTTCAGTACCAAGCTACAGAACAGAATGAAAAAACAGTCTAATCATATTTATATACTTGGAATAAAAATTACTTTTATGTAAGACACGTTTTGGGTTGAAGATCTTTCATGTCTTCCACTTCTAATTCTTTCAAAAGCCCAGTCATTAAAATTTGTCCATATAAAACAGCCTCCACATGGTTTTCCTGTATCATGCCAGTCCTACTTACAGGTTAGTTAATCAAAGATAATTACAAGCACCACCCTTCCCTTAAAAACTTTTGTGTTAAGATATTGCTTTTCTGCTACAAATGGAAACCTTAGCAGAGGGAAAAGTAAACCCAAAACTTAAAATGGTTGCACTCTACGCCAAGTTCCATTTGCCCTGGTAAATTGAGGCTTTCAGGCTGGAATTAAAGACAAGACAACCATTTCCTTTTTTTTTAGTGGCGAATCTAGCACAACTATTGTATTTTTGTCAAAGAAACAAACCTTAAGAGAGCTATGTTAATGGCTTCTATATTTACAGCTAATTCTTCAGCCTTGGGGACTTCTACTAAGCTTTCCCTTTCATCTCAGCTTTGCATGAAAAAGAAATATTTTCCTATATTGCTGAAAGACCATTTTGTATTGAAAGACTTTGCAGGATTTAGTTTTTAAGCAGCCCTGGTAGATATACAAAAATGTCTGAGCATATAAAAACAAAAGGGCAAGCTCAACTACACCAATCATGATTTTGTGATAAAGCTGTTTTAATAAGCACATTGTAATATAATGATACCCTTTTACTCACCATTAATTGCTAAAGCATTTTTAATCTACAACAAAAGCTTTTTTATTCTACAACTATTTCAAACATAGCAATATGGAAAAATATGTACATATCTAATTTTCTTTAACATAATGAGAAAAGGAGAAGTGAAATAAGTTCAGTTTAGAAAGTTGGAGATTATGGAAGAGTGGCTTATAATTAAATCTTTACACAGGCTGGGATGTTCTCTTGTTATGAAAATAACATGCCTTCCTGAAAATGTCTTGCTTACAATGCATCTCCTTCATTGTATAGTCTTGTAAAAATATAAAAATAAGATAAAACATCCTCCTGGAATCACCCCTCAGCAAGATGATGAAGTTGCCAGCAGGTCCCCTATGGTGAATTTCTATTATAGACCAGCAAAACTACGATATTGTAGAAAGACTAGAATGTCTCTTTAACCATAGTGAATGTATTTGTGTCCTGTTCTGTCATTATAACGAAGGCTTAATATATATCTGGAAGCCCATGTTAAATCCCTATATTCTTGGGGGAACCAAAATTCTACTTGTTTGCTGTATGCTACTCAAGACAGGTAAATCGTTCAGAAATATTTGAGGGTCATATTCTTTGCATCTCTGAGAGCTGTTTAGCAATGCCACCATATCAAATGGAACAAAGGCTAGTAAGGTGAAGCAGCTGAGCTTTGCTGAGAAGATTAAAGACCAGTCAGCATCACTTCAAAACAATGTTTACAGTTTACAATAGCATATTGTGTTGTGTAAATATATACCAGAGCAAAGGCTTTTCATCAAGAAGAATGAGAAGTGTCCTTTTGTGACGTCTGTCAAAAATAGTCTTATACAGCTGTATAATTCTGCAAAATATGAAAGAAAAAAAAAAAAAAAAAAAAAAGAAGAGAAACCTTCTTACTCTAAATTGTAATAGTGATTTCCAAAGATACAGATAAACAATTTTGAAACCATACTTAAGAAGCACTGTGGCCTTGCATCTCATGCATTGGATGACCACACAAACCATTCAGCATTTTCAACAGTAAGAAACAATTCATCTCCTATCACATGTTCAAGAAAGGTCTTAGACACGTGACTTCAGGAAAAGTCATTCTGTGCCTCAGCCTGAAGTTACTGATAATCCTCAGAACTGGGCAAGACCTAAAAAAGCACTAGAGATAAGACTGTGCTACTAGCAAGCTAGAAGGGAAGTCGCTTCAGTTAGTCGTATGTGTCACTCAGATTTTCCAACACTGAAACTTGGAACTTAAAACCTTCCATTACACTGTCTTTTGTTCCTGGATATAGATATAAAACAACAATTTAATCCATCAATTAAATATTTCTAGGTTTGTTTTTTTTTTGTTTGAGTAGGGATATTTTTTTGTTTTTTTTTTCTCCCCCCCCCTTTTTTTTTTTTCCCCCTGTTGCAAAATTTGAGTTTTGTTCTGCTGTTTTTTTTGTTGTTGGGGGGGTTGTGTCTGTGTTGTTGGGGTTTTTTTCCCTCTGGAATACAGCTACATGATGAATTAGTATTTAGCTGGAAGTTGCTCTAATGTACAAATTCCTTTATTCTCTTCCTAGCATCACAAGGGTAACTGTCATCCCTCACCAGCTGGTACTATCTAGATTAAAAATAGATATCAGCTGCACAACTAAAAATTCCTCCTGAGGATTGCAGCAGGGAGAGAGTTGACTACAGTTCTTCACACAGAGAGCATCTAGAAACACTAGAAATTACATCCTTCTCATCTTCTAAAGCTCTTAACACCACTCATTCTTGTCTTGCCCTCAATATCTATTTTCACCAACTCTTCAGGATAATCAACTGCCTGCTACCAATTAATCATGATAAACTAACAAGGATATAGCCCCATTCAATTGCTGACAATAGCTGTAAAGCTTTTGACTGCTCAAAAGTAAATTATTGACCTCTGGTTCAGTAGGGCTCTGGATAGGACTTTCTGCTTTTCACACTTACATATTTATAAGTGAAAGAATGTCAAAGCACAGAAGGTGTATCGCTGTGTTACCTGTAAGAGATTATGAAAAATAGGACCACCTGGTAAAATTTGCTAAGAATGAACAGCACATTATCATTTCAATTGAAATTCCATCTGTCCAATTATACCTTAAAACAGTAGATACATTAAACTGATGTTCCACCCTCAGTACAGTATTTAAGTAGAAACAGGATAGCTTTTAATATGAGGTGAAAATAATGCAGCTCAGGGATCAGAGCTGAATTTCCAGTTTTGCTGACTTTCTGGTTTACTTCAATAAAGCATTCTTGTGTTTCAGATGGAGACAATAATCCCTTTTTTCCTCACTTTGCCTCTCATAAATTTGACATTTTTTATTTTGTTTTTTTTTTTAAGGTGTATTTCGTCTGTAAGACGGAAACTCAGCAGAGGGTGGGGTCTAGGAGCTTTTTTAGCAATGCCATATTGCTACTCACCACTTTATCTTCCTATGCAGCAAGATGCAGGACTGTACTTTCCCACTAAGAGAACTGCAGCCCTTTTAAAATTTGAATTTCTGTGTTACAGAGATAGCATATTACATTATATGATAACTCCATGAGGTACCTAAAGCAATTAATGAGAGCTGAGGCCCGTAGGTGCTGTCATAATACAATTAAACCAGCTAAGAATAATGTTATGTATTTTACTCTGTTTAACAAGGAAATAACAAAATTCAAAATCAGAAACATGAGATCAGATGAAGACAAGAGGTCTGTGGCAGGAACCAGGAAGATCTTCTCATGCCCTGCCACGAGGGGCTGTTCTTTTCGCTCACGCTGACATAAACCTGCACGGTGCTGCACCACTAATTCACAAGCGTTCAGGGCACTGCACATTTTTACTTTCTTATTCCCAGAGCTGGGGCTTCATAGTGCATACCCAGTACCAGGCTGTTGCTAGACACTGTGAACTGCTGTTAATTAAAATGAGCTAGCTGAGGGGTGGGGGAAGCTCCCTGCCAACCTGCGTGTTCAGCAGGGGTTGTGAGTAAAGCCACTCACAATACTGATTCTCAGCTGATTGTGAGAGCCTGCTTTGGGGCAGCAGCGCATAGGCGTAGTGGCCTGCTAACAGTATAATCAAATCTACCTCCTTTCAGCATCTTGAAATGGTCAGTGAGAAGACTACTAGCTTCCCTTCTTGGAGTTAAAATAATCACCCTGCACATTCTGTGGATCTGCATAAGACCCAAGGGCTAGAGAAGCTAGTGTCGAGCAGTATCTATATTTAAGGAAACAAAGTACTTATCCATTCAAAACCAAAGAAGCACAAGGGGAAAGATAATTTTTCATGTCTGCTTGATAACCGAAGAAAACAAACAATGAAATACAGCTTTTAAAACACATACTCCCTTACAGTAATTTAATAAACCGTGCTGCCATCTTATAAAGAATCAGGATGGTTGCCTTGGTGACAAAGATTATCCTTGCTGCTGCTTGATTCTGTCATTTTTCTAAACATGAATTCATAGTATTTAGGATTTATCAACAATGTGTCGCATTTATAGAGATAAATTACATACTTTAAAATGGTCATGTAAGTCTTATATGATATTATAGCCTCTTTGTCAAATCAGCAATAAGATATGATGTGATTACTAGAAAATTAAAGCTATTTGTCATAAAGGATGAGGCAGAGTATCAAAACTCTCAAAACCAAAATAATATCTCCAATAATCTAATGTGTTTCCCTGTTTTAAATATTTTGGAGTTAGCAAAGAGTCACTATTTTTGTCTTGCAAACTGATCAAGATCAACATATCTTGTGACTAGATTTATTTTTTGCTGGGAAAATTTAGGTTGTAGTGTATCATAATTGATGTGTTCCATGCTGCAATTTTTTATGATGGTTCAAACTATAATGAGCAGCTTGTGAAGATATCTTAATAATGGCACATTTTGCATTGTGTGAAATCATATGTACACACACTTATGTGTTATCAAGATGTATTTCACTTGAAGGAATCTACGTAGTTTTTTTTTGTGATATGTGGTATCCTAATTGCAACAAGTTAGATGAAATTCTCAGTGCTGCTGTCTAGAAAATATTTTTGGTGCACCTTACTGAAGTATTTGTGTCAAGTAAGCTTCATTGCTGATTCCATGGGGAGCTGATTTACATCACCAGCTCTACAGCCATTGCTCCGTAAATATTTTGCTGTCAAAGTAGCAACAGGAAATTCCCTAAAGCCACAATAATTTTAAAATATGCTTTTTTTTTAAAGTAGCAAAGTAGTGTACTTATTTTCTCAAGAAAAAGAAGCACTCACTTTCTGTAGTGAGACACGTGACAGGAAACGGGAACCCAGCAGAGCTGAGGCATCTTAAGGCAAGCAAGAAGCATGTGTGTGCGTAGGTGACTGACAGAAGAATGTGATTTAGCACTTGGTGGGCCATACTCATCACTGTTTAGGATGACCTCTAGAGCTAGATGAGATATATCTCCACTATACATTGCAATGCAGAGAAAGTGGCTCAGCTTTCTTTAAAAGCACTAATCAGTGTTTGGAGGTCTGGAAAAGCAGCATGGAGATCAACTGAGATGTGCTCAGCACCAGGAAGTAATACCCCAGCTGTTTTTGTCTTGCACCATTCCTGCCATTTACGCTACCTAAACTAGTTTATGCAGAACAGGTGGGAAAAGTATAAAAATCCAGAAACTAGGTTCTCTCAGTTGATAGAAAAAAAAATATAAATCCTCACTTCGTTGCAGAAAAAAATAATCCAAGCACAGCTGAAATACAATAAATCAATACAGCATGATTTCTTCCTAATACCCAGCCTTTGAGGTTTACTGAATAATAAATTAACTACACACCCAGGATACAAAGAGCAAGATAAAAACTGAAAAGTCCTTTTAGCTTAATGACATTGTATAATTAGTTCAGTTATGCTGTCATATGTAAGTAGCTAACAGTGATAGTTATTTGACCTTTACTACCTTTATCTCAATGAAATAATGTTCTTTCTGTCTGAAGATGACAGAGGTTGACACTATAGGATAGTTACGTTTCTTGCAAACCAGACCAAATCATTACTTCAGATGGCAAATACTATCCAATAAAAATATGATGTGTTTATTTTCAAGGACCTACACAAAGATCAGGGTCCTGGGCAGAGGAAATATAATTTTCTATGTGTATCTCTTTGGCAACATGTATCTGGTTAAAACCTGATGGAAAAACTAAGAGTATAAGTGGAAGATTTGTGTTGTCTTCACTAGGCATTAAAGTAGCTCCTTAGAGTTGAGATGTAATATGTGTAGTTTTGTTTTGATTAATTTTGAAGGCAGTGTTCTAGTTCTTTAAACCCTGCAGACAAAATCTAACCCTAAAATACAGGAAGACACGTCTCAGAGTCTAGTAAGATTTTTGTGTGCTTTTGTCAAAGACTAATTTGATGCAGTAATTAATACCAGTTTCCTACTGCAGGAAATATATGCACAATACCATAAACTAGACACTCTGTGTAGCCTTAAATACTTTATTGTGCACCTCTAATAAATGGCCTTTAAATTTCTGCCATGGTATGCGAGCAAAGCTATGCAAGCTCAATTTAATTCCCATTTGCTTTTTCTCAAATTCAGCATTTTGTATTTTTGAGATTATCCTGGTTTTGGCACAATAAAGAGAGTAGGAAAAATCAGATACAGATGTATATAGCAGTAATTTAGTATCAATGTCACAGCTGAGGCATTTTATGCAAGAAATGACACAGCAAGGGCAGGAAAATACCATACCACTTCCTCTTCTACCAAGGCAGTTCTCAATACATTGGTATAGAGTGTGATTATAACAAGTCATTCTCCAAGACAGTGATCCCTAACCTGGGAACTTTTATCTCTGTAATTTGTATATGGCTTTGAGTCTACATTTTATTGTGTTGGAGCTACCAATTGTGCATATGAACTTCAAAAAAATTAGAAAATGTAGTAAAAAAGACATTTTTTCCTTCCAAAGATTATTTGAAAAACATAAATTATTAATCCTGATGAACTTTTCAAGATACATATCTGCATGATTATATATATATATATAAAGATAAATATCTGAAGGGTGGGTGTCAAGAATGGGGGGGGAAACCTCTTTTCAGTAGTGCCCTGTGACAGGATGAGGGGCAATTGATGCAAACTAGAACACAGGAAGTTCCACCTCAACATCAGAAAAAACTTCTGTACTGTGAGGGTTATGGAGCACTGGAACAGACTGGCCAGAGAGGTTGTGGACGTGTTTCTGTGTGACCTGCCCTAGGTGGTCCTGCTCTGGCAGGGGAGTTGAACTTGACGATCTCCAGAGGTCCCTTACAACCCCTACCGTTCCGTGATTCTGTGATACATACAGAAAAATATTTAGTAAAAACATTTTTTTTTTCTGATTCGTTACCAAGACAATTAACTTTGTAGCTGTTATAGATCAGCAGAACTTATTATTGACTTTAAAAGTAGCTGCATTGCTCAATTGAAGACACAATCATTTTTGAAGTCATTTAATGTTATGGGTTTTTTATATTTTTAATATTTTGTCAGCATATATACATATAAAATTGAACTTTACTACATATCATTCTGAATATGCAGAAGATAAAGCCATAGCACAGCTATGCTCTTTGAAGCACTTAGTTATTTTTTATTACGCAAATGCCTCTGATATTTTTGTGTGTGAGAATTATTTTAATATTGATAACTTGGTATTGTTTTGTTTTCAGAAATCCATAAACCAAAACCAGAGAAACATGAAAAAAGAGCACCACTGAAGGGTAACTTTATTTTTTGTCTGTTTACCTACATATATGTATGTTATATACAGTGTATGTGTTAACTACATATGTTACCACTGTTGTGCCATAGAAACATGCAATGATCAGTTGGCACAGACTGCAAATGATACAGAATTCATTTATGACTTAGCATGAACAAATAGTGTCATTTTATGTTTGTGTGGTTATGTTGTAAACGCACTTTCATAATAAGATTTTCCTGACCAAACATATGCAGGATTTTTTTCTGTAACAAAGGTGCAAGAAAATAGAGTGCTGAGGAACTTCTGCTGGTGCAAGAGGCGTGATGTGTGCTAGGCAACGAAGAAAGCAAATTTATAGGCCAGTGGGTGCCATCCAAGTTAGGAAGTCCTAGTTAACTGTGAGCCAGGTGTATACCAGAGATAAGAAAAGTCTCAACTTTAAGAATGTACTCTTTTTCAGAATTTTTCATCTTCTCTAACTGGCAGTTTCCAAATATCCACAGAGTAACTGGTTTGGACTGGTTTTCAGAGGTTGTGGAAACAAAGGTTTCCTGGGATATGTGTAGATTTTTGTTGCCTAAGAAAACCTCTATAAAGGTCAGGCCACAAAAAATTTGATGAGCATCTCTTTGATGCACCAGAGCTGTGCCTGACAATGTCAGAAGGCAGCAAGAAGGAAGATTATTAGTGTCTACAAATGTACACCCTCCCTCACACAATTATATTATTTTATATTTATATTAATTTCTGTTTGTATTCTTTTTATGAATTGATAGTACTTTATGCCTCTAGTGCTAGCTTTCCAGTTCAGTGCTAATCAGGGTCATCTGGAGTGCCTATAACAGCCTCCCAACTACTTAATAAATCATGTTTTATGGAAATGAATTTTTTTAGAGTATCAGTGGGCTAGCCAGGCAATGATGAACTCAGATCATTAGCAAGGGATACCAGTTAAGGTCTTTTGAAACACAGTATTCTAGAAGCTCAAATGACGGAGCAGCCTTGACCAAAATAGCTTGTTGTGTACCATTTCATTCATTCAGTACTGCATTTCCTTACATAGAAGAATATTAACATTGCAGGAATTATTACAAAGAAGTTGTAACATTCTAGAAAAGAGACATTCAGGTACCATTAGTTGAGACCCTTTATGCATATACCTAATAATGGAGTCTTTAATTATACAATCACTTCATGAAACACAGGACAAATATTTGTTTTCTATTTTTTTTCATTTTCATATTTAGTCCCAAAAATACATCTCACACATAAGAGAAACAGTCACAAGAAAACATTCTAGCCTCAAGCTAAGGCATGATAAAGGCATGAATCTTTTTTACCGTTGCCTTCTAAAATACCTCCAGCAAGCATGTGCAAATACAATCTCTTACTGGTTTTAATAGAAAAAAATCAAGTTAAAATTAATGTTTTTAATAGAAGCAGACACCCCAAGCAGTTTTCAGCCCTTCACCCAAAAATATGGGGACACTAGAGCTTTAAAAATAATGTTAAGTATAATTTTGAAGAGTCAAATCCACTGAATCCAAGTCACAAAATTTACAAGAGAATTCTATCCATAAGCTTCATTTTGAGAGGATTATTCCAAAATATGAGGAACAGATACTAGGAATTAAGATGCCACATAAAAGTGACTGAAATTTAAAAAAAATATTCTTACAATATAAAGCCAGGGAAACCTGTGCCCTAAAATTTGTTTTTAATTAAATATTTTGACAAACTACTAGAATAAAGTCCATTTTAATTACCGTACTTAGTCAATTTAATTCTGAAAACAAGAAATACTCTGAGAAATGATTCAACAAAGTATTTTCTCATGCTTAAGAGCACTGAAATGAAATTATTTCAAGATTATATGTACACATAAGCACAAATTCACTATAAAACGGGATATTTCCAATTTTGTATTTGATGCATTAGTATTTTCACAAGGGCCAACAGCACCCTAGACTGTATTAACAGGAGTTTGGCCAATCAGTGGAGGCAAGGGATTAATTATCCCCCTGTACTCATCTCTCATGAGACCACATCTAGATACTGCATCCAGTTCTGGGCCTCCCAGTACAGGAAAGACATCAATAATCAGGAGCAAGTACGGTGTGGGGCCATTGGCTGGGGTCATGCCTGGAGCAGTCACCTGGAGGTGAGAGGAATGGGGCTGGCTCAGCCAGGGAAAACTGCCCTGTGAGTCTGTCATTTTGTGATGCACACAGACTTTGCAAGGCTCTGAGTTTCTGCTGAAGGCTGTAAGAAGTCACTGTTATAATTGTTAATACTATTGCTGTCAATGAATCCCCCTCAACTCCACTCTTACGAGATCTCACCTGGAGTACTGTGTCGAGTTCTGAAGCCACCAACATAAGAAGGACATGGAGCTCCTGGAGAGAATCCAGAGAAGGGCCACAACAATGATCAGAGAGCTGGAGCACCTCTCCTATGAAGACTGAGAGAGTTGAGGTTGTTTATCCTGGAGAAGAGAAGGCTCTGGGGAAACCTCATAGTAACCTTCCAGTACCTGAAGAAGCTACAGGAAAGCTGTGGAGGGACTTTTTTTAACTAGGGCTTGTAGTGAGAGGGCAGGGGGTAATTGATTAAAACTAGAAGAGGGGAGATTTAGGTTAGAATTGAGGAAGAAATTATTCACCATGAGTGTGGTGAGACACTGGAACAGGTTTCCCAGGGAAGCTATGGATACCCCTTCCTGGAAGTGTTCAAGGGCAGGTAGGATGGGGCTTTGAGCAACCTGGCCTAATGGGAGGTGTCCCTGCCAATGCAGGGGGTTTGGATCTAGATGATCTTTAAGGTCACTTCCAACCCAAACCATTCTGTGATTCTATGAATAAGAGGTACTTGGCAATAAGGAAGAACGATAATAAGATAACTATTAAGGTAAAAGTAGATAGAAGTGTATAATTACTGTCTAGTGGAAATTCCAATGATAAACTAAGTGAATGGATAATTTCAGTTTGTTATGGAAAACTGATATTAGCAGTGAAATCAATTTACCTGGGTTTTTGGGATATATCTCTTATTACAAGAGAAATTGAGAAGCAATAGGAAAAGGCTTATCTACCGTGTGGCTTTTCCAAAAAAAGTTTCACTAATCCATTGCTGTTGGAGTGGGGGATGGAAGAAGACAACATGATGATTAAACACTTCCTCTGACAACCGTAGATTAAATCACGGTTAGGATAGATATTTGTGTGACTGAATTAATACCACCCTCTTTTTCTCAGGAATTGTCTCTGATTTCAGCCTGATTTGAAAAATCAGTTCTAAGTCCTCTAAAACTATTCAATTTACTGTAACACATGCCTGTCCCTCCTACTCTTATCATCTTGCTAATAGGGCCATACTGATAATGCAAATATTAAGCATCATGGAATAAATCAAAATATGTTTTAGCATATGGATGAATTATGAGATTATAAAAACAAATATAAAGTGTGCTCATATTTTAATTTCCTGTAGCTGAAATATAAGGCATTTGAGACAGTTAAATAGAACTGGATGATACAAATCCACAGTATACTTGAAATCCAATTAAGATGAAAAAGTTAGCAAATTAAATGGCCTATTTACAGGTGACACAAGGGCTGTCTACCAGATTTCTGGAGGTATGGCTACAGATATACCTGAGTTAAATTGGTAACACGGCACAGACAGCAATGTAGCTGCAGTGGCTCAAGTACAGCTGTCATGTATTTATTTAGCTGGGTGGGCTTACAGCAGCCTAGGGTGAAGACAATGCTTTGGGCAGTTTGGCTACCATCAGTAGCGGTCAAACCTAAATTTCAATTCAGATGGATGTAACACTGCTGCAATTAAATCCAATCTTAAATTGTACAGAAATGTAACTCTTGAAACATTATCTCACTCATATATGCACTTACATTTGATGCTGAAGGGCTGTATCCAGCTTAGTGCTAGGTAGTGCAGTGAGCATGTCTGGTGCCAGCTGGGAAAACCTGGGCAAGCTCAGAGGTGAGACTCTTCCCCCCCTCACAGGTAACTGAGGTGGTTTTTTAATGAATGCAGGTGCCTCCACAGTTCATGAATTGCTGGGATTTCCTCAGATTATTAGGTCCTAAACAATTATCTAACACTGTGCCTGTGCCCCTCTCTAGATCAAACCCTTTCCTTTTTATTTTATTTTCCGTGTTACTTCAAGAGGAATTAAGTTATAGCCATCTAAAGTTACTTCTGAATAAAAGCATCTACACAGAGATTTAATGCTCTCTGACTAATGCACTCTAACTTCATTGAACGAGTTCATTTGTCTTAACTTTCCTGAGTGTTGCTCTGTAGACAACCACTTAGTCAGTTAGCTGGAGCAAGCAATCTCTGCTTCATGGTTATTGCACTCATCACCTAGCTTTATACTAAGCAGCAGACTTAAGACTTACTCAGCTGGAAACTATTTTTACTTCCCTTAGGCATGGAATTAGTACCTCCTTATTACATTTCTTCTTTTGCACTTGCTTTTTTGGGATGGGGAATGTCTCTATCTCAGACATTTTAATGAAGTAAAACTAAATCACAGCCCCCTTCAGTACGTCTTCCACTTGATGCAAATCAAATATACTACTAGACAACTGAAATCTGTAAAAATCTCTCACATGTACACTGTGCTTCTTGCTTTTAATTTTATATGAAGTAGATAACAATGCTCTTATTAAGTTTGGAATACATTGCAAAAAATTCCATTTAAAATTTTCCATTATAAGCTCCTATTTTAGATTATTTCTAAATTTACCACATTGCAGTCATTGAGGATAAAATTTCCCATGCTCATCTTTTTGCCTGAGGCTGAATTTTCATTCAAAGTCATATAAAAATGTTCCAGCAATTTCCAAAATCTAGGTTGGTAAAAATTAGGTTGGGGTGTTGTATCATTTCCAATGCTAATAAAAGTTCATTCTCAGCTTATACTTTTTTGGTATTTGCAAGGAAGTCCAAGAAAATTTCTTTAAGTTTTGGGAAAACTTTAGCTTACACAATTGTCATGAAACTCATTTTAGTTATTCTTCTAAATTTTTTCTGGATTAATTCAGCATCCTAATAAAAAATAAAAATTAAAATAAAAGAAATAAAAAGAGGTGATTTTTAAACTACAAATTGTGCCATAAAGCAAATAAAAGGTTTGAACTAAAGTTGAATAATCAATTTTAGTACCAGCATTTTTCATCTGAAGTGTGTTTGATTTTGCAGCCTTAAAAATATTTGTACGTGCTTTCCTCTTGGTTTGTATATGCAAAAATAAATAAATACAAAATATCCTATTTACTCTAGTTTGTTTCACAGAAACATGTCAGCACAGACAGCCTAGCTTATTTCCAAAACCTAATGCTTGTACCTGAGCACTATGAGCTTGGAAAAGAGCGTGTGTTGAGCTCTTAAAAAAGAAAGAGGTATCCAAGTGACTAAATCTGGAAAAGATCTGTGGGCAGTAAAGTTTTTTCTATGACAGCTTTCAGGACTACCTATGAAACTGAACATGAAAACATTTTTTTTTGAGGAAAAAAGTTAATATGCAAAGAAAAATCTTTCAAGTTTGTCAGATCAAAAGCTTTCATGAACTTTGGTATCCCTGCTGCGCTCTAACTGAAGAGTTAAAAATTGCCAGTCATCACAGTCCTGAAACATGAACCCTTTAATTTTTTACAACACCTGCCCTGCCCAGATAAGGTTCTACCCAAAAAGCCATAGCTCTGACAGTGTCCATAAGTGGTAACGGTGAACATTACAACCTGAGATTAGCAAACTCTGAAGCTTTGGAGATATCAACACACAGGATAGGGTTCTTGGACTGACCAGAGATCACCTTCAGCCTATCACTGGGAAGAGAAAAATAGCTTATGCTTATGCCAGCCTGGTCTCTGCTTGTCTGCATTCCAGGCTCCCTGCCCAGATACATCAAGTTACTTTCATTTCTCAGGAAGGAGCCAACTGATCTCTTCTCCATGTTTTTGGCTTGGAGTCCACACAAAAATTAATATTTGCTTCCCTTTTAGCCCTTTATACCATGCTGATGATGGGAAGAAATCTTAAAATAGATTTTTCTGCCACTTTAAGATCAGCTGATACTCAACCTAGTTTGAGTTGTTCAGGGCCTGCTTTTTATTATTATTTTTTTTATTTTTATTTTTTTTTCCAAAGCATGAAATAGGAAAATGTTATGGAGAAACTAGCGTATTTTTTTAAAAAAAGCACAGCAATCTGCCTTGCTCAAGTAAGGTCACCTCTGGATAAAAACAAGCTTTCTGATTGTCAGCCTGTTCTGCATAGTTCAGCTATATTTTTTGGCACGGGGACTACAAAGGCTTTTGTCTCATGTTTCACTGCCATTGACCATCATAGAGCTATTGGCTGTAAAACTGGAATATTAACACCATCCAAAACCCAAAACATGCTGGCTTGAAGTGTTTTGCACAGAGCTAGCACCTACTAATATAATTGTGAGATGCGTAAGCATGCTAGGGTTTTGGCAAAAATACTCAGTCTAAGTTCTATACAGTATAGGGAGAGAAGAAACTGCTTTTCCTTGCTATGTGCCTAGATATCCTAAAGCAATCGAATGAGTTACAGTCTGTAATTCATTCGTTAATACTTTGCTGGTGTGGTGCCTTCTTCACAGCTTGTTTTTTTTAGTACAAATTGGCTGTCCACAGTTCTTAAAGGCTTTGAAAAATCTCCCTTCAATCACTTTCCACTATACTGCTAATTGTTATCAACAATAATTCACTGTTATGACTGGAAATGTATTTGGATAATGCAAACACTGAAATTACTGAAAGTTTGGAATTATTTTTTTTAAAGACATGGACCTATTTTTAATGAGGAAATATATAATCAACAAAAAATTGCTTGCACTTCTGTGAAATTACATTTGCTGCAAAACAAAATGAATATATGCATAAACATTACTGTGTGTATAAAGCTCACACTTGTCTTCTATTCACAGTTGTATTTTCTGTGGTTTTGTTGTTGACAGAAACTTGAGTATTGTAAAAGAACATATTTTTTTCCCTGAAACTGCAAACCTCTGGCCTTTTAGTGGTAGAGGTTGGTAAGGAACATTTTTGTCTATCTAAATAACTGGGATGTAGAACACAGCCACAGGAAAAAACATTGTCTAAAATTTGAGTGGGCAATGCAGTCTGTAAGGATTCATGTTTGCCTGCTTTTAGCAAGACGTGTAGTTGGTTGTGTTGTGAACAGCTGCTCTTCCTGAAGTTACACTCTGATTAAAAGAGGTGTTTTCTTGTTAATCCATCCTGTGGCTGAAGTAACATCTAAAAATAAATAAATAAATAAATAAAAGAGCATGGAAAGCAATATGGTAGATGGGTTTTTTTTTTAAGAATAGAAAGCAATGCTGTCAAGGACTGAAAATAATTTCCCGTGTCAGAACTCTTAGAGTCAAGGTGCTTGTGCAATGGGACAAAAAGAGGTCCCATAGATTAGATTAAGGTTACTGAGTAATCACTTATTCTGCAAGAATGAATTCCAACATCTGAAGGCTTATTCAAGAAAAATATTTCTCTTGGACTTGGAATTAAATATGGGCATTAAGAAGGTCCATACATCATCTAGTACCTGTGACTCTGAGCTAAAATCCAGTATTTTACTTTACAAATATTTTTCCTTGATCACTTTGGTGAAATAAGTGTACATAATACCTCCAGATTACAGATATATCGTTGTTGGGTTTTATTTCTTTATTTTATTATTTCTAGTAATTCATAGAGACAAACCTGAAAAGCAAGCAAAAACTGAGAGGAAGGAACCCCTAAAGGGTATGTATCAGTATGTAATGTTCTGTGTTTTTTTACCAGTGGTGCAAAACAGTCTAACCTATTGACTCTGAGACCATTCTTGCAAATAATAAGTAAGTTTAAGTATGAAGGAGGTGTTGTTAAAGACAGCTGGAAAGAGAATGAGGTTTTTTAAAGCACTTTGAATTAATCACTCTTCAGAAAGGCAAAAATTATATTCAAAGATAAATTAATAAGTTTTTACTGTATTATTCTTATTAAAATGCCTGAAGCATAAATAAGTGCCTTTTTTATTCTTCTTTAATAAATTCAAGCATATTTGTCACAAAATATTTGTCTTTGGGAATATTTCTGAGCAGAACGTATATTATAATATAAAGGGCATCCTCTCTGGAGGCATCCTGCTTCAGAGAAATGCCTTAGAAAAAAATAATCTCCAGACTCATTTCAGAGATGTTGGGGAGATGGTGTTAGAAAGAGTTTACTAGTTTGCTGTTGATGTATGCCAACAACAAATTACAGACCAGCCTGCTGTAGGAGTTAGAATCAGGTTACAGCTTCCTCTCCACCCACGACTCATGAGTTAGCTCTGGGCTCCAAAAGCCACCACCTAGTTTGCTTCTTATGAGGGACTTTTGGGCCAAATGGAATTTTGTTGAAACACACCTAATTGCTAAAACATTTTAAGCCTTCTGATAACATGTCCTTTACACAAAAATATGATTAATGGAGTCTTAGCCTGGAGGAAGAGACCCATTCTGGAAAGGCAAATTGGCCAATGTTCATAATAAATCACTTAAAAAAAAAAAAAGACCCCATATCCAGCCATGTCTGATTCATTTCACACCAAGAACATGAGTGTTACAACTCCAGTGAGCTTTCACCTTTCTGAAATCTGTGCTTGACTGGGCCTTTCTAATGGTCTCTGTTTGGAACTTTTCCATTTTATATAAATAATTCAAAATATACCGAGTTAGCAAGAGTAACTCTAGAGATTAATGACAGGCATATAAGTTCAGGTTTCTGATAGGATGAATATTTATTACTAGAAAATGGAATGGAAAAGAGAATTTTTTTTCTGAGATTTGGAAAAAATGACAGAGCAAAGACTACAAAGTTCATATTAAAACATGAACGTGTCATTAAGACATCTGTTATTTTGTGAAAACTTGGGAAACTCACCAATTTAATCATAAGAGAACAGTATTTAAAGTTTTTTTTTAAAGTTTCTTAGAACAGAAAAGATGATCCCAGCCAAGGTCAGACCGCCAGAAGAAGAATAAGAATTTTTATACTGCCTTAACTTGTCATGACACTTACTTATATTCAGTCTATCTAACTGAATTTTATTGTAAAGTGAATGTATTATTTAGTTTTGTTAAGAGAACTATTTCTACAATTGCTACTAAAACATGATTGGGTATAGAGATTATCTGTATTCAGAGTACTAAGAAAGATTGCTTTCAGACTATATTACATTTTAAAACTATGGCTATTGTTACATGTCTTTTATCATAGTGTGGTTGGGAGACTCCAAAGTTTCATTGCATCCCTCTATTTTAACTGCTTATTTTCTACTTTAAATCCATTGCCCTTTCAAGATTTTGATAACAGAGACAGTAAGTAATTTATGCTAATTTCTAATCAACTTCTGTGATGAAGTTTAAGAAAGTTATCTAATGACACAGAGAATAATTAGGTGTGTCTCAGTCATTTAGAAGAGACTCAGTCAGCTATGTTAGGAACTCATTCTCATGTATTTAACCACTATAGTCCTAAAAATATGAGAGCCTGTAGATTTTCTACCCTTTGTCTTTTTCTTCCAGTTGGATATGGAATTCACAGTACTATGAAAGAACTTACTTATTTTCTCATGTTTGACAAAGGGAGTTTTACTACACTGGGATGAAATCTCCACAGGAATTAGGTAAAGCTAGCTAGCAGTTTCACAGCTGATTTTTCTGAAGTGCTCTAAAATCCACATGCATATTTCCCACTGTCTGGAAAATTAATGTGCAAAATCCTAAGAAAAGGGAGTGGAAAAAACTGTATGAACAAGTGGATAGCATAACACAGTTTCCACTATCACAATGTTAGTTTTTACTTTGCACACACTGAACAACTGATTATGGGTCTGGGATCATCACTGCCAGGGACCGATCTCGGCCAGTGTCCATTACTAGCTATCTGTATACATTGCTAGCTATCCACATCCATTACTGGTTATCCATTTCAAGCCAGCTGGAAAGTGACAGATGCATCATTTGTGCATGTGATGCTTTTATGCTCTGGGATTGATTCCAGGGTTTTTATGAGGCTCTGCCTGACAGTGAATGGGGTGGCCCAGGTGAGACGTCCTCTTTCTAGTGCAGACCGCAGCATCTACAGTGAACTCTGCCTCAGTCTTTGACAGTTTTCTGAAAATCTTGCTTTAGGAATGGACAGACCATTGCAAGAAATGGTGTTACCATAGTAAACAGCATGTTACCGTGTTTTAGTAACCAGTGGTAACCAGTAACTTGTTAGCCAGAGTTGACTGCATACAGCCATGTAGTATGGATGTATGACATGAAGATATGCACAGGATAGCTCAGGAGTAACCCAGTTTGCCACTTAGTCCTGAGGTTTATTTTTTGTAGAATTATTTCTGATTCTTAAGCTTTTCCACATTTATTTAACTTATATTAACTTACTTTAATATTTAATATTTAATATTTTAATATTTAACTTACTTTAACTTATATGAACATATTTCTTCTTTCCTAGTGTCACAGAAAGACAAACTGGAAAGACAAGAAAAACCTGAAAAAAAGGAAAGGCATGCAGGTAATGATTTAACACCAGAACTTATCTTACATTTTTAGGTACCCTAGAACTAATTGTCTACTTAATTTATATTTATGTATCCCCTCGCTTGGAATACAAATGTTACAGAAGTTTATCAATAAAAATTATGGGATCATATAAAGGTTTTGGCGACATACGGGCTGAGTAGCATTTTGTATTCCTTTCACATGTTTATTTGTTGTTTTTTTTTTCTGAGGAATAGAGATAGTATATTTTATACTCTGTAGTGTAATCTCCCAGTAATCTCTGAGTATTTTCAACACTCACAGTAAGTATGGTTGTTAAGAGAGTTCAGTCATCCAAGAAAAACACCTGACAACCTGTAAACAAAGGTAATGAGGCAGGCCATGTGAGAAAGACATTTTCAATACGATAGAAAGTAGGGCTGTTGCACAAGCATTGAGTAGGGCAGGACTAATTTTTTATAGTAGTTACTTACAATAAATAGGTATCTAGCATGGCTTTACTTCCACCATTCTGTTGAAACAGCAACACAAGGCTGGAGAATACATAGCAATGCTTATGCATACATTTTGTGTTCTCAATATAAACTCATATTCTGGAGACAAATAGGCAGCTGAGTGTTTTCACACACTTGATCCCTATAGGGTACCTCAGGGCAGAGAAACACATACAACTATCAGTTCTGCACACTCATGGACAAGTTACTGTGTGAACATATATCACAAAAATTAGCAAAACAGAATCCACACAAGAGAATATTCCAGACTACCCACCATTCACGGACTGTTACTCAACTCAGGTGTATTATGAAATCTGAGCCAGAAATCTAGCCACTACAGTGTACTTTATTTCAATATGTAAAGTGGAAATTAAAAGCAAACAAAAAGCCCCAAAGAGCATTAGTTATAATGCCATTGCAATTAGATTTGTAATTAATTATAGTGTTTAATCATTCATAGCTGGAAAAACAGTTAGTTGTTACATTGAGTTCAGAATATCCTTCAAAAATTAAATAAAGTAATAAACAAGAAAGCTCAAAAATAAAAATAAAACAAAATAAATCAATAATCAACAGCATAAACAAAATAAAATGTACCAGTAAACAACAGAAGTAAGCATGATTCTTCTTGACTAAATTCTTTCTTGGGATTACAGTTGTACTAGAAAGGGCATTCCTCCCCCACCTGATGGCAAAGGCCTCAGGGCTGGTAGGTGAGTTTTTGAAAGCTCCAATATGTTTTGGCACCATCAGCAACAGACAGCAACAACTGAATTGATCTTGTTGGTTCTTTGCATGGAGATGGTGCCTACTTCATGGGTTGGGTTGGAAGGGACCTTGAGGATCATCTAGTTCCAATCTGCTGCATGGGCAGGGACACCTCCCAAGAAACCAGGTTGCTCAAAGCCCCATCCAACATGCCTTTGAACACTTCCCGCGATTGGGTCTCCTCAACGTGTGTGTTATCAGCAACACAGTGAAGAATTTCCTCCTACTGCCTAGTCTAAATCTGGCCTCTTTCAGTGTAAAGCTATTGCCCCTTGTGTTTATTTTTTTTCTCCTTTTTCTCACTTCAAATATCACATTTCTCTTTTTTAATAACCATAAATATTACTACTGTTTCTAGCTGTTCACAAAGAGAAACCTGAAAAGCCAGAAAAATATGAAAAGAAGGCACCTGCTAAAGGTAATGCAAATTATTACTAGACATTGTAGAATTTTAGACTTCTAGAGCTTACATAGCTTGCAAGACTGTGAAGACAAGTTTTTAAAATATAAAGCTCTTCTAGTCCATGCTCTGCCTTTGTGGTTGCTCTCAGTTTTGTTTGAGCAGGTCTTGGTCAGCCCCTGAGTGTCTCGCTCAGCATATATTTCTTGCTCAGAGGTAATTAGGAATCATTCTTGTGCAGCTAAAGAAATAAGCCTATGACTATTATATTTGCATTCCTTGAAGTCTTTTCCCCAGCAATGATATTCAGTAATTTGTCTGCAAAGAAGGCTTTATCTGCTGTATCAGTTTTCTATCTGGTGCAGATCTAATGCAAGAGTGTTTACTAACTCTCCATCTGGGTCTTCCGTCATATCCAAAAACATATTTTAATTTTCTTGCCTTTATTTTTTTGCAATAACATTTTCATTTCAGTACATGATTTGTACTGTACTCCAAAGCAGAACTGGAGTTGGTTGAGATTTACATATACTAATTATCACGTATTTTCTGAAAGCAATATGAGAGGTGATTTTCAGTATTCTTTTGAGAGATAATTCCATCTTTCATCAGGACTTGGACAGGGGAATCTAAAATTCCAGTGGCCCTCTTATGCCATTTTTAAAAAACTAACATTTATTATTGCTTAGCATTTGAATGATTTTGCTCTGAAGTCTGGGATTTTTTTGGTGGTAGTGCCGGGGTTTTTTTTGGTTTTGTTTGGGTTTTTTTTGTGTGTGTGTTTGTGTTTTTTTTGTTTGTTTTGTGCTGGTTTTTTAATGCATTGTTTTTTGGAAGCCAGGTATACTTATAATGAAGTTAGGTTTTAGTTTTTGTCTCTTCTTTTACTCAATTAACTACTAAAAAATACTGTGCACTGTAACTTAATATCAGTCTGTTATCACATGCAAATTAATCATCATCTGATGATGGGACTCATTAATTAATTAGGGTTAATTTGGATCTGTTCAGACAATATAGATTGAAATATATAAACTGGGGTTTATTGAAGTCAACCTTACTCTAAGGAGAAATGGGAAAACAAAAAGTGGGAGAGAAGAAAAAGTGGAATGAAGACGTAAGACCTTAAAAGACTGTTAGATAGCTGTTTAAAAGGCATATTTGCTCATTTTTCTGCTTTCAGTTTATAACCTTAAAGTGTGGGATTTTTTTATAAAGTAAAATCACACTGAAGTAATTCAGAGAAAATAAATGCTCATGGAGACTGTGTATATTTGAGAAGCAAATAACTTCCAACACTCACTGAGATATTCCTAATGAGCAGCCACCCTGTTTACCCATTTATCTTCTGCTAGCTAACCAAATAATCACTTTGAGCTTTAATGTGTTTAACAGCAGCCACGACTCCAGTCACTGGCTGAAAAATTTTATGAAGAATTTGGTCACTCTGAAGCTGAAGCTCTTGCAGTATGAAGTTTAGACATGCTGCCCTCTCTTGGGTAGTTCTCACGCCATGCCAGTCCCTGTGGCAGGACACAAAGCACTGGGGCACTCCTTGCCTTCGGCACTTCCTCAGGCACCATTCTGCCTGCAGTGTGCTGAGCTGGCTGTTCCCAGACTTACCTCCCGTTTGTCTGGGGGCTGCTTGAAAATGCAGCAGCTGCCAGCAGTGCTGAGGGGCCACTTGCAGACTTTAGGAAGCAAGGATGCTCAGGTACAGGCCGACATGAGGGAACAGGCGTGCTGAAAATCAGGTGGCGATGTCCTTCACAGTCAAGACATTTTCGATATGCTTAATATAAAGGTTTAAGGTACTTTTTCAGCCCCAGTCAAAGGCTCCAGAAAGCTTCAGTGATATGAATGCTATGTAAATACGTCATCTAAGAAACAGATTTCTTAAAAAAAAAAAAAAAAAGAAAAAAAAAAGTAAAAAGAAAAAAAAAGAAAAAACAAAACAAAACAAAACAAAAACAAAACAAAACAAAAAAAAAAAAAAACAAACAAAAAACCCACCAACAAACAGAAAAAAACAAACCAAAAAAAAACCCCAACAACAACAAAAGAAAAACCAACCCCACAAGTCTAAATATCAATCATGGCTCACAGTTAGCAATTCCAGGCTGGAATTCAGTTAGACAGAATGTTGCTATTATGTAGTTATCACTTGAAAGAAGTGTAATTAATTCTCAAGGCTGTTTTGTCATGGCAATATGTCTGGATGGCAACCAAGAGAGGAAAGATAGAAGTCTCCACATAAAATCGTGATGGCATTTCTGGGACATAGCAGTGTGTGTGTTTACACAGTGTATCCTGTGCAGACATGAACTCACTCAAGCTGGGCTCTGAAGTGAGCACCAGACTGGTGGCTGTGTTTGTCTGACAGTGAGCCCAAGCTAAGAAAAACCTTTTTCTCTAAGACAAATGTAGCCACACAGCTGCCCGTTGGCTGGAGCACAAGAAGATCAAGCCTGTGTCTGTTCAGAGCTTGAGCAGAGCAAGTGTGTGCCATCTGAAATATGCAGGATAAACATTCCCTATGAAGCTTCAGGTCTGTATGACTGCCTTTTCTTCTGGTTAGGTGAGTTTCAACAGATATTTTGAAGTTTTTTAAACACAGTGTCTGAACCAGAGAGAAAGAAGCAAGAATTTTGCAAATTGTACAACAGGAATTGAGAATAAAATGTGAAACTTCCAGGGGCGTTGTTATGTTTTAGCAATATTTTCTCATTCTTTGTGAGGTTTTTCCTTAATATACAATTATACTCCTTTCTAGTAATTCAAAAAGACAAACCTGAAAGACATGAAAAAACTGAAAAGAAACCTCCTCCCAAAGGTATTTATTTAATTAATTATATTACATTTTTACTAGAATTTACATTAAAATTTATAAACTTTATTTTATTGGAGTAGACAATATAACATGTATAAAAAGCAGCTACCTGATACTGTAATGAAGTTAAAATATAATTTGAATTAAAATATCTCTAGAATATCCAGGAATTTGTTCAGTGCCTGATCTCTTAAAACCTGTTGAAATTTCAAAGATGACAATTAAAGGGATGGAAAACCATTTCCCTGAAAAAAAATAAGCTTACCTGCAAGTACATTTTTGCTATAGCTAGATAAGGAAATTGTTTCTTCGTTAGCCAGCAATGTTAGGGTATGCCATGGCTTTGTTTGCAAATTGGAAATGCCATTATATAAATATATGTATTCTGGTTTAGAATAGGTAGAACTATTGAGTTTACATATTGATAAGATCAGTCAAATAAACCCAGTGGATTAATAGAAAAAGAAGTCCACAGTTTACACAGGACAAAGATTTTGTAGTATTTAAGTTTTGCCTCAAGGATGGAGACCTTTAAAGCTATGAAAAAAACAGAAGTGTGAACATCAGAGTAAACATATTAGTTTAAACCTTATTCAGAAGCATTTTAAGCTACTGTTGTTTTATCCACTGAACTGACCTAGAAGCACACATCTTGTCAGCACCATATCTCAGATGAGAGACCCTTACAAACAGCCACACTTGAAGTCAACTACTTTTACAGCTCATAACGGAGTTTAACTCTGATCTCTGAAGTCTAAAGTTACTGAGATTTATCCTGGAAGTATCTTCCATATTTGTTTGCTTCATGACCAACATTTGTCTCTGTAGTTTATACCACAAATCCAACACATTGTCTTTAGAAACATTGATTAGCCTATTATGGTTTGTATAGGTCAAAGACTTGGTGCAGGACTGAAGACAAAACATGTTTGCATCTTATATTTCTGTCTGTCTGTCTGGTTTGGGGGGATTGTAACTTCTATCAGATCTGAGTGAGGCATTAATGATGAAGAAAAACTCATTAGTAACAGGATAGGAAAAAAATAAATGGTACTGGTGGGAAAGAATTGCACTGACATCTTGTTCTTTATTACCTGCAGAGGAGAAGAAAGTAAAGAGCGGTAAAGTGGAAGCAAAAGTTAAAAAAGAAGTGAAGGATGGAAAAGAAGAAGCAAAGATGACTGAGAAGATCAAGCAGGCAGAGACTAAAACAACAGAAGTTGGGCTAATAAAGGCCAAACCGAAAGTTAAGGAGGAAAAAGCTCTTCAGACTGTAACTAAATCGGAAAAGAAAGGTAAACAAAACCAGGAGAAAACAGATGAAGATCTTAAAAAGATGTTAGGGAAGAAGCAGAGAGACTGAAGTTAAAGCTGGCAAGGACCTATGTCCACCCATGAAAAACAAAAGAGAGGTACAAATAAATTCCAGACGAATCTCAGACTGCTAGGAGACTTTTGAGAATAAAATAGTTTTATCTAAATAATCAAAATGTTCTAACTGTTTGTCATGGCTAAATATTCATTTTAGTTTAAATCCTTCTTTAAAAAGGACCAATATCTTTTCAGAAAGGCTGGAGTCTTCATGTATTTGCCTAGTAACATCGTACGCAGTGAATTGCTAGTAGAATTATTTTGGGAAAAGCAGACTGTCCAATGACCTGTTGGGAATTACATTTTGTTTCTATATTTGCATATGTCCTCAGCAACAATAAGAAAAGCAGCAGCAGAGGAAAGGGAATGTGATAATTTCTATTACATCAGATTATATGAGGCATTTTTATGTTGCCAGTTATGAAGTAATGGTATACCTGCCTCATGCAATTTGATGTGAACAGCTTCCAAATTTCTCCAGAAAAGGAAAGTAATGTCCTTGCTTTGGTAAAAGGAAGAAATTAAGCAATAAACCAAATAATCAACATGCATCAACACACACAAAACCAAAAAAGTTAACTAAAAGCTGCTCTTTGTCAGATCCAGCCTGGGTTCCTCCACTCCCAAGCTGCACTGATGTGTTCCCTGATTTCCCTGTGGCTATTCCATGGCATTAGATGCAATTTTGTATGAATGAAGGTAGCAGGACTTGCCTCTCTGTACAAATTGCCACAGTGCAAGTAAAGGATTATTCTGACATTAATAGAGGCAGCTCAGTATTGCATGACACACCTATCTGATCCTTTCAGCTGATAACCACAAATAAATCATTATGCCTGAGCATCGAAGCAGCCATCCCTGCCTGGATATCTGAATCTGCCTGGGCAGATTCTCTCAGCATTTCACAGGCATCAGCTCTGGATCCCTTAGGAGTTGCCAAAATTATACTTTACTAGAAATCTGAGAGATTTTGAGACATAGCCTCCTTTCTGACATGCACAGTGTGCTAAATCAGTATTTTTAAACATTTCTTTGTATTCTAGATTATTTTGGTGTTTACTTGAAATACCGGAGCCTTTGAAGCATAAAATCAAAGCAACATCTTTCATGCTGATTGTAGTGACTGAGGGGAAAGTTCAGCAAATTGCTGTGCTCCTCTTGGGAGGTGCAAATCCCTTTGCATTTTTGTTTGCTTTGACAGAGTTTCAGCACACAGTGGGATCCATTCCATAGTGTCAGGATAAGGCTCTCAAAAAAGCAACAGTGTGCAGATGAGGCACTTAACTCCCTGACAGCAAAATATTTTAAGTAAGTTGGGGTCAAAGATTGCAGAGAGAAATGGAGTGGTGGTGGTTTGTTTGTTTGTTTTTCTTTATATTTCTTTGTAGGTTTTCTTCCCTTACTGTAACTGATAAATATTAGCAAAATGAGCCATCTTAACATCAAACATCAACAGATCCTTTTCTAAGTCTGCTTTAGAGCATGACCCCAGTGACTATGTACTGAACCATGGCAGGTGAAATTGGGATTGAACTGCTTGAGTGGAGGAAAGAAGGAGCCTCTTAAACTGCCCTTATCACTGGAGATAGGGCTACACACCTTCAGTGAAAGCTGCCTTTTCTACTTCTGTCCTTCCTTTTCCCACCATAAGCCATTGCTGCCCAGCTGGATGCTTGCAGAAAATTCAATTCAGTAGGTATTTCTGTCCCACTGTGACCTAAGGTGAAAATAATTTTGAAGTTAATATGGGTTTGCCAAGATTTCTTGATCCTGCAATCCATACTTTTCTGTGTTCAAGAGAGTAATTCTGCCAGCTTTTCTGCAACAATATAAAAAAAAGGAAATAGCCTTAATCATAGAAGGGTTGTTACGATGTTTCTGCTGTTGAGTATCTCTTCCTCAAAATTTAAAAAGATAGGTCATCTCTTAGGCTAAATCAGATGAGATCATATGACAAAATATCTATGATTGCCTTTATTAATAAGAATCTATTCAAAGCTTTGACATTGTTTATTAGTTGCTGGAGATGAATATCTGTGCCACTGTAACAGAGTTGTAATGTTACAACTACAGAGTGAAATTTTCTTTTAACAGAAGGGTTTAAATTAACATGAATTTTTAGCCATGAAGAGATACATGGAAAATCATATTCACTCAAAATTCCTTAGATTTCAATGTTTGCTGATGGGCAGAATTCCCATGAACTTCAATGGCATGTTAATGTGCACCTTATTTTTTCACATGCAGTAGGAATGCTATTGTCATTATTCACTTTACCATTGCGCCTTCAGGAATTTTGTATTAATCCAAATTTTCAGGGCTTGAGTTACTAAATACATCTTATGAGAAGATTAATACAAAATCTTTTTTCTCAGGTGCAACTAAGATTAAACTTTTTAAAAAAAATATATTCAAATTATCATAGAATCTTAGAATAGTTAAGGTTGCAAGGGACCTTAAAGATCATCAGGTTCCAACCTCCCTGCTAGGAGCAGGGACACCCCGCACTAGACCAAGCTGCACAAACCCTCATCCAACCTGGCCTTAAACAGCTCCAGGTAGAGCACTTCCACAATCTTCCTAGGCAACCTATTGCATCACCTTACTACCCTTATACTGAAGAATTTCTTCCTGATGTCTAACTTAAATCTCCCCTCTTTCAGTTTAAAACCATTACCCCTTGTCCTATCACTACCCTCTCTGGTGAAAAGCCCTCCCTAGCTTTCCTGTAGCCCCTTCAGGTACTGGAAAGCCACTGTAAGGACTCCCTGGAGCCTTCTCTTCTCTAGGCTGAACAGCCCCAACTCCCTCAGCCTGTCTTCATAGCAGAGGTGCTCCAGGCCTTTGATCATCTTGGTGGTCTTTCTCTGGACCCTCTCCAACAGCTCCATGTCTTTCCTGTGCTGAGGGCTCCAGACATGTACACAGTATTCCAGGTGGGGTCTCACCAGAGCAGAGTAGAGGGGCAGAATCACCTCCCTAGCCCTGCTGGCCACACTTCTTTTGACGTAGCCCAGGATGCATTTGGCTCTCTGGGCTGCGAGCACACACTGGCGGCTCATGTTGAGCTTCTCATCAGCTGCCACCCCCAAGTCCTTCTCCTCAGGGTTGCTCTCTAGCCATTCTCCCCCCAGCCTGTATTTGTACCTGGGGTTGCTGAACCCAGGTGCAGGACCTTGCACTTGGCCTTGTTGAATTTTATGAGGTTGGCATTGGCCCACCTCTCCATCCTGTCAAGGTCCCTCTGGATGGCCTCCCTTCCCTCTAGGGTGCCAACTACTCCACACAGCTTGATATTGTCAGCAAACTTGCTGAGAACACACTCAATCCCACTGTCCATGTCACCAAAAAAGATGTTAAACAGCACTTTTCCCGATACTGACCCCTGAGGGACACCACTTGTCAACTGCCTCCATTTGGACATTGAGCCATTGACCACAACTTTCTTGCTGTGGCCATCCAGCCAATTACTTACCCACCGAGTGGTCTATCTGTCAAATTCATGTCTTTTCAGTTTGCAGACCAGGATGTCATGTGGGACAGTGTCAAATGCCTTGTATATACCCAGGTAGATTACATTTCCACACACACACAAAAAATAAATCCAAAACAAGCAAAAAAAAACCCAAGCCCAACCCTAAAAGCCAAACTAAACAAAACCAAAACAAAACAGCAATCCAAACACTCATAGTCTATTTTAATCCTGATCTATATTACTGTGCTTACAAAATTGATTATTTTAATATCAGTAAAATGGTGTGAGCTGCAAGGCCCTCAGGCTATGTCTAGATCATAAACTAGATAGAACCATTGCAGGACTGTGCTCTGTCCTGTGACTGTCCATACAGCTTGTGTCCCCTGACACCAATTATGTCCCATGTTATCCAGCTGTCTTCCATACCGTTACGAAAAAAAAGTCCAGGGGTTTTCCCAGTGGGCAGTATGGATGAAGGAAAGGGTTTTTTGGCAAAATATGGGTAAGGAAAACAGCTTTGTGGGCAAGAGCTGTGCCCTGCCATTTGCTTTCTGGGCTAAAGAATTGGCATTGGTCCACTTTAATTATTAATACAGACTGACTCACTGAAGCCCTATTTGCAAGTGTGTTGATGCCAGTGCAAACACTTTGCTGACTTCAGTGGCTCTAGCTGGGCTTACTGAGAGTATAGAGTTGTTTTCTCATGCATACACTGCTGCCTTTTTTCAGAAAATTAGCAGGTAGATTTAGGGCAGATATTGCAGCCAAATTTTTTAGATTCCTTAAGGATGGAATCCAAAGATGAAACCAGCCAGAATGATAAAATTGAATTCCTAAATATGAAAGTAGAAACTATTCATTAAAGGTTTTAAAAGCAGTGTGTATCCCTGCATACATCCTGAAAGTTTTGCAGCAGGTTCTACAATACTGACCAGTATTGCCCTTGCCATCTCAGTAACATGAACTAGCTTCAAGGACTTCTATCAACCAGCAGAAACAATTGGATATTTGCTGATCTTGTAAACCCTTTCCTAGTTTCTACAACTGCATAGAAAATCAGGACTTGAAAACTGCAGTCCTCCACCCAAGGACCTCAATGGCAGTCAACATAACAAAGCAACAATCACTGAATGTCTCGGTATCAACTAATATTGGTCCAGAGAACAATATCAGAAAGTAAATACTACAGCGAGTGTTATATACTTGGGAACATCATTTTGTATTTAAATATCATAGTCATGCCAGTTTAAACATTGTGTTTCAAGGTCTGCAGAATTTTGCTTTGAAGTTGGCAAAGAGAAAGTAAGTGGCTTTGTTGGTAAGTAGAAGAATGGGAGGTGGAGAGAGGAAGAGATGCAACTTCTGTACCCTACAAACAGCCTAGGACAGATGGATGAATAAGCTTAACCCAAGGACAGTTGGGAACTAAGTTAACCAGAATTTTCATTTAGTCATCAATGTTAACTTTCAAAGCTAGTGTCCCTTAAAGTACAGTGGAGTATTGTGGGGTTTTTTCTGGCCAGTGGGAGAGTCCACTGATATTAGTGCAAGTCTTTTATAATAATTTACAACTGATAAATTTTCTTCACCATTCTTAATGTTAGAAATTTTTATTAAGGTCTTCAACTCTGCCTGTGTATAGGAGAAATCAGTAGACAATTAACATTTCTGAAGTCACTGTTTCATTTAGATTCAGAAGCCTTAATTTTGAATAGCACAGTTTTTATATATATATATATAGATTTAATATATACATATATACACATATACATATATACATATATACATATATATATAGTTGTAAAGATTAGTGTTTGGAAAATAATTCTGTAGTGAAATGATAAAATTATGTGTTAAATCTCTTTGCTACAGGAGTGTAAGTACACAGAGTTCTCTTTATAGTCCCATTCACTAAATGTACATATTGATTATACTCTTAAAACAATATTAAAAAGATACCGTGATATAAAACTTTATTGAATTTTTCTATCGCCTGGCTGTGAACTTTTGAAATGGATCTTCAAGGATAAAGAA